>NC_139043.1:43331331-44796194 GCF_965140915.1 Aythya marila | reverse complement strand
CATGCACTACCATGCCACCTCTGAGTCATTACATTTCACTGTAGCAAATCCTCACTGTGCATCTTTCAAATGTCTGCACTCTGTAGAAAATAATAATAATAATAATAATAATAATAATAATAATAATAATAATAATAATAATAATAATAATAATAATAATAAACACATTGGAAACACAGTTTATTAGCTCATTTGACTAATTTTGTGTCCCACTACAAATATTGAAAAGTGAGTATGCCAAAGCAGGAAATGTAATAAGTAAAACCTCTAAAGCCTTAATGAAGAGAAAAAATCTAAACTGGAAGACTAGACATCATTTTATCTCTAAACACTTGGCTTTTAGTGAAGTTAATTACTGAAGCCAAATTTCGCAATGGCAATTTTTGGTATTTAGTGAATATGACAGGGTTTTTTTCTAGAGGACATAAAGACAATCCTCAGAGAAAACTCCCATCTTCTATAGAAACATTTTTTCCTCGTTTGGTAACCACTGGTCCTAGTACAAAGGGAAGGAAAATAGAACATCTGGAAAAGTGACCTCTGCAATGTTCCTCAGAATAGATGGTTTACTGAGCTCCCTTATATAAACTGCAATTCTTTGAACTTGATTGCCACGTGAAGATGATATTAGATCAAGTTAATACAACTTTCAGAATTGCATATCCTTTTTTTCTTTTTTCCTTTAATGTTTCATAACCCATATCACCTTCACTTAAAAATTGATTTTGCTTGCTCTTTATGTCTATTCTTGTGTGATGTTGTTGGTTTGGGAGATTTTTGACCTATCCTAAAGAATTTTATCACAGAGTGTCATACAAGAGAAACAGAAGCAGCAATGATTGCACAACTGCCTCTAATTGCAGGAGAACTTGACAGCTCAGATCTGTCAATCCCATGCTTTTTGTTGTTGTTGTTTTTAATATTCTTCCCTCCCTTGTGCTCAAAACCCCATACCCCCAGTGCAGTAAAGTAACAGTCATTTAGAAATAGACCAGCAATAATTCAGCAGATTCAGTCAAGCACAGAGCAAGGCAAAAGGGCTAATCACAGGTATGGAAAGACTTCTAAGTGAAAAATAACTGAGGAAAGATATGACAGATGTTTATGAAGCTGTAAGCAATTTGGAGACAATGTCTCGTTAACAAAAGGGTAGGAAGTCAACTAAATGCAGATGCTGGCAGATTCAGAGTAAGGAAAATGTGCATGTATTATGTACTTAAGTTATAGAACATTTCACACCATGATTTTGTGATTGCTAAGAGTTCAGATCAGCAGAGGGTGTGCAAGTAACGTATATCAGAGGTCATTACATATAAAGATGCCACCTTTTAGCTTTAATAAACCCCAATCCCTGAGCTGTTGGAGGATAGGAAAAATCTGGAAGTATTACCAGATTTCTGCTTTGTTCTGTGCTTTTTATACAGCTGCATATGTGCATTATCAAACAGGATAGCAGCTTAGAGGCACATTGGTCGGATCAACTGTTGCCATTCAGGCTTTTATGGCTAGTTATCCAAATGCCAAAAGTGAAGTGATATAAAAACAAAAGCAAGCAATTAAGCCCTACAGATCAAGTGCAAGCCTGTTGCAGCATTGTTTAATTTAGTGCCTCAGAGAAGCAAAAGATTATGCCTATTAAAGAACAACTCTGATTTTAATACTTAAGGACTGGCTTAAGGACAAGAGCTCTTGTAGCAGCATTTATCCCACACTGACTTTCAGGGACAAGGGAAAATAATTTGAAACGTTTCTGCTTGACCAAGGATCTGACAATTTATCATCATACAGAACACAAGGAAAGAAGATTGCTATGTAGAGCCTGAAGTTAAGCTCTCTCTAACAGCAGGATGAACTTAATAAAAGAATGTACACAAGTCACTTATTAAGTGGAGCAGAAAGATAATTTCCTGTAATGAACACAAGGGATTTTGTCCTGAACAGTTACAGCTTCCAGACTGCTCTGTTTCCAGCTCTAAATTGCTCCTTTGTATGTCTGTAGGAAGAAAAACAGGTGAAATATTCAGCTACTAGTACTGCTGGAGGTTCCACTTCTAACTTCCAGAACACAGTCAGTACCACCTTCCTTGCCCTCAGTACCTAAAAATAAATTATAGAAATTGCTTTCATTTACAAGGACATTTTCAGATCATCCTTTTGTTCGCTGTCTTCTGATGGATACTTATCCTACTGAAAACCAAACAAGTACCCTGTTTGCTTCAAACTTTAAAGCATTTAACATACATAAAAATAGCTGTAAGAACGAGACTGTCGTTTGCAAAGCCACCTCCAGGTGGAAATGTAGGATGATGATAGCCAGGATGGAAGTGACATTTCCACCTAATATTTTTCTGTCCTTGACTCCTTCAGATTGTATTCATCCATTTCACATTAAAGAGACTGATGTCTGTAATTCAAGAGTCAGTGTGAACTCATTTTTGGAAGTTTGTAGTAGATATCCCGTAATGACGAGGGAGCTAGAACTCCATACTATATTATACTTGGTGATATTTTATCCCACAGTTAAGCACTGCACAGTGGTCCCACAGGACTAAAGGGAGATTCTGGTTATTTACAGAAAGGAAAAAATAGCTAGCTTTTCATTTGAAGAACTAAGAGTTGTTTGTTTTTTATTTTTCTGCACTTGTTTTGATAATAGCTGAAGAATTATGGTTAGATTAAGGGGACTCAAACATAGTGTACACAATTACTTTTGTTCCAGCTGTGTAAACATTTATGCATGTGACCAAATTTAAGCTTGAAAATGTCACCAGCATTAATTATAAGTTTAGTACATGCAAAAACGGAATCAAGTCTATCAGTGCATAAATATTTGTGTCACAAACACTGGAGTGTCTTTACCTATTCTGACACATTCTTAAGCAGCGCAAGTGGCATTATTTATGCATACATTGGGAGGTCTGCCTGCTGTCCATCTGTTTATATGACAATAATACTGCATCTGGCCTCCTACAAAATAATAATAAAAAAATAATCACATCATTTTCTGATATTTAAAAATAGAGATAATCTATAGGTAAAAATGGCTCGACTGAACACAAACATATTTGTACACAACAGGAAAGACTGGGGAAGTTTAAGATGCAGGCTACATCTTTACTCAGAATACTATGAAATTTGTTTTCTGCATCAATTGATGAGGACAAACTTTCTCACTAGAGTGACACTTACCATGATCAAGAAAAATAGTCTTGAAGGAGTTCTTCAGTATCCTAGTGCCCTCCCATTACAGGTGTGTTTTTTTTTCCCCTTTTCCTCATTCCCTCACATATGTTTGTTCTTCCCACCTAGATCTTATGGCATAAGGACATGAAAACACTTTTACTATAAAGGTTCCCCCATAATTATTAAAGTCCAATGTCATTAGTATAATAATGAACTTAATTTGTGAAAGAAAAACAACTTTGACAATCCAAAAACCTTGCTAGCCCCAAAATGTCCCCAGAAAGGGACATAATAGGCACAATACCAGTCTTGTCACTGGGTATATACAGCACAGACCGTTGAATTCCACCTGCCCAGATTCAGCTGCAAGGTTAGGAAGCACTAAATAATAATCTCACCTTACATGTAAGTGTTTCTAAAGACAGTTACAGATGCAATTCAGAAATGGATGTTTGATTGAATTTCTTTGTGCCACGGCATTTCCAGGAAGCAGAAGCTCCAAAAACATCTGCTCCAGATGTTTGAGCACATCATACTACATGCTTTGCTCCAACCTAAAGCTATGAATTTCAGCCTCAGATGTTGCTCTACAGAAAAGACCATCCTTGCCAAGCGTCTCAAAATGACTTGGAATTGATAAACAACTCTGATGAACCTACCATCTAATTAGACACGTGTTTCAGAAGAATCAAACAAAAAGGGGTCAAAGCCCTGTAATGCATCTGAAGGACTCTGTCAATTAAGATATGCAAATAAAATTACTGTTTGGGAAGATCCAGTGTAAACTAAATCAGCAGCTGCCCCACACATGACATTCCTGAGTACAGTATGCACAAACTAGTTTCTTTCTCACTGATCTCACGCTTACTATTTCATATCTCAGGGTGAAAGCATTTACATGGTACTTGGCACAGAGCAGCTGATACTCCTCAAGGTCACACCATGTGGTGAAAACACATGAGCACCCTTACAATATGAGCAATCAACACTTAATATCCAAATGTTCACAGGACCAGCAGCCGCAGGAGGGTACAAAGCACTTGGAGGTGTCAGTGGTTCTAACTTTTGTCCCCTTGATAAACAACATGTTACAACTGGGTCTCCGACAATGGCTATCCCTGTGTGATTTCAACATCAAGTTAGGCAGACCCTGTTGCCTAACTTCCTTCTGCAGTTGTGGCTGTAGTTTAATCGACAAACTTCACTTTGGGGTACACCTGTTACCAATAGCACAAGGCAACCCCAGAAAGGGAACCTGAACTGCTTGTACCATAAGATCAATTAGCAACTAACCCAGCCCAACTGACTACTGCAGCAGTAGTTTCTCTCATTTTCCATACAAATTTTATCAGCCCAATGCACATGATTGATTATATATATCTATATATGCATAAATACTATGTGCAGACCTCTTAATGCAATTATTCATTCAGTGGAAGTCATTGGTACCTTCCACTCTAACATTAGTTTCATACGAAGCTTTATTTAATAAAACTTCCTGTTGTTAATCTCATTTTTCCAGTCAACACAGTCAGATGAAAGGATCTGCAGATGCAATTCTAAAAGGAAGTGCACTTACTAAGGTGAAGAATAATCTTTCTAACAAAATACACTTTTCACTTTCTTCCTTTATTTCATAGTTAGGATCACAGTCCCTATCATCATAACTGTTTACTTCCAAACAGATGCCAAAAATTACAGCTTCTAAAAAAGCTGAGAGACAGCATTTTAACTGTATAAAGAGGGATTCCTTACTTTCAGTGATCAAAGTACTTTTTCTAAGAAACTAATCTAAAGCATTTTCAGAGGAATCCAATCTCTGGTGAAACAGCTCTATTTAATCAAAAATTATCTACAGAATGACAGTAGCATCATTTTATATGAACCAAAGCAACTTAAGACACATCTGTAACTAAACCAGAGCCAAAATAAACTTCTGCCTTTCTCACCATGCAAAAACTTCTAGTGCTAGTTCTATCTAACAGTAGATGGACATCTAGTGGTGCAATGTAATTGACTCCTTTTATTAAGTAGCTTCATACATTAAAAGCACCATCAACAGAAGTGCTTCCTAACATACTAATAAGTGCAATAGTATGACCTCTTAAAGGTTTTATTTGTTCTTTAGCTGCCTTTCAATAATCCTTGGGATAGTGTTCTCCGGAACTTTTCTAGGGACTGAGGTTAAACTAACAGGTCTGTAGCTTCTGGGGCCTTTTCTCGTGTCTTTTCTGTAAATGGGTGTAACATGGCAGGGGGGTGGAACTCGATGATCTTTAAGGTCCCTTCCAACCCAAGTCGTTCTATGGTTCTGTGGGCTAACCTCCGGCTGGTAGAAACCTCCCCAGACTCCCAAGGCCTTCAGTAAATTGTTGATAGGGAACTAGTTAGCTGTAGCTAGCAAACTGTAACATCCACTAACTCCCTCAGTACTCTGGGGTGAACCCCATCAGGCCCCATGGACTTATGAATGTTTAGCCTATACAACAGGTCCCTTACAATTCCAGTGACCACAGGCAGAAAGTCACTGTTCCCTCAGTCAGGGTCCTCCAAATCTGAGGACCAGGCAGATGATGAGAAGCAAGTCATCTTTTACATAGAATATTACTGCATTTTATATCACTGCAGTCTGTAAAGTTTAAAAAGCATAAGGCAGAAAAGAAGATAGAATGAGAACAGTATCTCTATACGTATGAAATTTGGAGATGAAAAATGATAGATTTTAGTATTTCAGTACTTAGTATTCCAACATTTATCTGCACCTCTTATTAAGTCTATTCAGAATCAAAGAATGGGTTGGGTTGGAAGGGACCTTAAAGATCACCCCAATCCATCTTCCTGCCATGGGCAGGGACACTTCCCACCAGGCCAAGTTGCCCAAAGCCCCATCCAGCCTGGCCTTGAACACCTCCAGGGCTGGGGCATCCACAGCTTCTCTGGGCAACCTGTTCCTGTGCCTCACCACCATCACAGTAAAGAATTTCTTCCTTATATATAATCTAAATCTACTCTCTTTTAGTCTAAAACTGTTCCCTGTTGCACTATCATTGTCTGCCTGAGCAAAAAGTTGCTTTGTATCTTTTTTATAAGTCCCCTTTAAGTATTGAAAAGCTGCAATAAGGTCTCCCCAGAGCCTTCTCTTCTCTAGGCTGAACATCCCCAGCTCTCTCAGACTTTCTGCATAGGAGAGGTGCTCCAAAAGCCTCCATATAAATTTCCAGGGCATATTTTCATATCTCCTGAAATATGACATATTTTCGTATCTCCTGAGATATGACAGGAGACTGTCACAAGTCCATGGAGCCATATGGGATCCACTCGAGGGTGCTGAGGGTGGATGTGATTGCTGGGTCACTTTCCATCGTCAATCAGCGGTCATGGTCATCTGGAGAGGTCCCAGATGACTGGAGGCTTGCTAATGTGACGCCCATCTATAAGAAGGGCTGTGAGGAGGACCTGGGGAACTACAGGTCTGTCAGCCTGACCTTGGTACCAGGAAAGGTGATGGTACAGGTCATCTTGAATGCAATCATGCAGCATATGTGGGACAACCGTGGGATCAAGCCCAGTCAGCACAGATTCATTAAATCTCATCTCATTCTATGACTGGGTGAGCCACCTGGTGGATGAGGAACAGCCTGTTGAAATAGGTTACCTAGACTTCAGCAAAGCCTTTGATACGGTCTCCCACAGTATTCTCCTAGAGAAGCAGGCAGCCCATGGTTTGGACAGGTACACTTTTTGCTGGGTTAACAACTGGCTGGATGGCTGGGCTCAGAGATTGGTGGTGAATGGAGTGAAATCCAGCTGGTGACCGGTCACCAGTGGTGTTCCCCAGGGGTCGGTGTTGGGGCCATCCGCTTTAATATCTTTATCGATTATTTGGATGAGGGAATTGAGTGCACGCTCAGTAAGTCTGCAGACAACACCAAGTTGGGGGGGAGTGTTGATCTGCCGGAGGGTAGGAAGGCTCTGCAGAGGGACCTGGACAGGTTGGGTCGATGGGCAGAGGCCAATGGGATGAGATTCAACATGGCTCTGTGTTGGGTGCTGCACTCTGGCCTCAACAACCCTATGCAGTGCTACAGGCTTGGGGCAGGGTGGCTGGAAAGCTGTGCAGAGGAAGAGATCTGGGGGTGCTGGCTGACGCTCGCCTGAACACGATCGTCTGGGGGTGCTGGCTGATGCTCACCTGAACACGATCCAGCAGTGTGCCCAGGTGGCCAAGAAGGGCAACGGCATCCTGGCTTGTATCAGGAATAGTGTAGCCAGCAGGGCTAGGGAGGTGATCGTCCCCCTGTACTCTGCTCTGGTGAGGCCACACCTTGAGTGCTGTGTTCAGCTTTGGGCCCCTCACTACCAGAAGGACATCGAGGCCCTGGAGAGTATCCAGAGAAGGACTACAAAGCTGGTGAAGGGCCTGGAGCACAAGTACTGTGAGGAGTGGCTGAGGGAACTGGGGTTGTTTAGCCTGGAGGAGGCTCAGGGGAGACCTTATTGCTCTCTACAACTACCTGAAAGGAAGGTGAGGGGAGCTGGGGTTGCCCTCTTCTCACAGATAACTAGCGATAGGACTAGAGGGAATGGCCTCAAGTTGCGCCAGGGGAGGTTCAGACTGGAAATGAGGAGACATTTCTTCTCAGAAAGAGCTGTCGGGCATTGGGACGGGTTGCCCAGGGAGATGGTAAAGTCATTGTCTCTGGGGGTGTTTAATGTGGTTGGACGTGGTGCTTGGGGACATGGTTTAGTGGGTGACATTGGTGGTAGGGGGATGTTTGGACCAGGTGATCTTGGAGGGCTTTTCCAACCATAATGATTCTGTGAGCGCATGATTCTATAAACTCAAAGAGCCACCTGCACAGCACACGGTTTTGCAGAACCTACTGCCTTGAACACCTCTATTAAAAAATAAAAAATAAAAAGCAGAAAACAAACAAACAAACTACGCGGGAGCGCACTCCCCACCGCCACACCGCAGGCGGGCGCCATCTCAGGCGCCCTGCCCGGGGCGCGCATGCTCCGCCCGGCTTCCGCGTCAGGGCGGGGAGGGGAAGGGAAGGGAAGGGAAGGGACGGGACGAGAGGGGCCGGGGAAGGGGCGGCAGGGCCCGGCCATGGACGCCAGCACTTTGGAGCTGGACGCGGTGAAGTTCGCGCAGCTGGCGGTGCAGCGGGACCAGAGCGGGCGCTACCAGGAGGCCGTCTTCTACTACAGGGTATGGGGCGGGGGGGAAGCGCCGGGGGCGGTGGGGTCCCTTCCCCGGGGCTCTGAAGTGGGTGAGCGCAGTGTTAGGGTGCCTGCGGGCAGCAGAGGGGTGGAAAAGGTCTTAAACTGCTCATGTGGGGTGAGCTGAGTGTGTTTGTGGGAAGTGGGTGCTGTTGTGCAACGTTGTTGGTCGTAAATGCCAGCTCTGACCTGTGTTTCCGTCATGTCACCGTAAACAGCCGGTGTGCTGGCTCTGCAGGCATTTGCTCAGCTGCTTCTGCCCTTTGGAGGGTTAATGTGTGGAAATCTGTTGTCACTCTGCCTCGTAAAGCCAGGTAGAGCAGTTGTGCTTGAAACAAACCGCAGGAGAAGCATCAATTATGCATGTTTTTTTGATGTACTGGGTTGAAGATCCACATTTGTTTTGTGCGTCATACACAGACAGCTTACAAGGGGGATACAACATCTGTACTTCTGGTATGCCACAGACATGCATATGGTCCTTCAGCAGGTATCTGTAGAGTGTTTTTTCTCATAAATAGCTATATGCTAGACCTTAGCAGTAGTTAATTGCTACGCATAAAAGGAGCAGCACTTCTGTTTTCCTTTGTAATGTGGTGATGGATGTTGACCATGAGCATGAAGCTCTTGGTTCTGCGATGCCCATCGGTAAAATATTTATCCTGATAAGTACAGGCTGTATTTAAGCTTGGGCAAACTAGGCAGGTGCCTATGGGAATAAACCGATAAGCTTGACAACATCATAGCCACAAGAGCAAGAGATGCCAGCTGTGACTGCTTGCCCTGTAAGGAGCAGCCTTTCTGGAGACCATCTTTATGGAGCAGCTCTCAGGGAGTTACTGCTCTGCTTCCTACAAACACAGCCTGCTACGTGACAGCCACCTTCTCATCTGCTGCTGCTAGGAAGAAAAGCACTGCTGCAGAAGTCTGTCTGTTCCTTGCTTTTCCCCCTGTGACAATAATGAGGACAAAGTAAGGTTTTTATCCTCGTTTTTAGGAGTGACAAATTTCAGTTTTCTGTATGGTTGTGAGACTGTGTCAGCTGTGGCTGTTGATTACAACCCTGCCAAACCTTAATGTGTTTTTCATAAATTTAGTGAATGGATAGACAGCTTATGCAACTGAAAACATTTTTTCTACATAGATTTGTGCAGTATAGGAAAAGCCTTAATGCGGATAAACACGCTCTGCATCTGAGCTGGAGACCTACACTCAGTCCTTAATGTACTTTGATTAATATCCAGTGTTTTATGTGCTTACAAACATTTAAAGATCAAAGTCTGAGGAGCTAGGAAACTTTAATTTTATAGAATTTCAAGATTTGATAGCATTATATGAGTAACGCTAATAGAAAAGACTTCATAAACCAAAATTCTAAGGGTTTGATTTCGAAAAGTTTTTATATTGGTTTTCTTCTCATTATTATCAAATTCAATGTGAATACACATGCAGATCTAAGATCAGGCCTTAAAGAACTTCAGAAGGTTTATTATAGTTTTATGGGTTGTCCCATGTGTGAGAAATTGAACGTAGGAGATTGGATCTCATTTATATCTTCCTTGCAACAGATTTTTCCCTCTAGCCACTGAGTCATTATGTAGATGTCAGGTCCTGTTTTCATGCAACTTACGGCAGTTAGAGGCCCTCTGTTCATTGAGAATAATTTTCCAGGCAGGAAATATTATCTTTGTTTCAAATTCTTTTCCTTTCAGGAAGCTGCACAAGCCTTGATTTATGCTGGGATGGCAGGGTCAAGCTTGGAAAACATTCAAGAAAAAATAAATGAGTACTTGGAGAGAGTTCAAGCTCTCCATTCAGCAGGTGGGTAAGGAGATTTCTAATTAAACCTTTGTTTAAATTGAGCAGAATGCCTTTCAGTGCTGTGAAATATTTATCTGTGATGTTCGCTCTGCTTTTCATGTTTCTAATTTTTTTTTTGTACTGTGTAACAGACCATAAATACAATAAGCACATCAGTGTTTTGAATTCTGTAATACCTCAGAAGTGAAGCACTTATTTCCTAAGCACTTGAGTGTAGATATTCTTTCCTTTTAAATATTCCTAGGAACCATATCTGCACAGCAAATCTGAGAAAATAATTAAATGTAAAAACAGAAAACAACAACAACAAAAAACAATCAGGAACTAATCAAAACTTCCATCTAAGCCTCAGCAGCGTGATGGGTTCAAAGCAGGTGTGTTTGGATATTTATGTAGAATTATTAACTTCAAGAGGGTGAAATAACACAAGAAGTGTTTGGACAAAAATCAAAATCCCCAGTTATTGTACACCTGTAATTCTCATTTAGAATCTCAGCCCAAGTGGGATGGTGGGAGGTTTATAGACCAGTCTCCTGCTCAAATCAGGGTAGATGCTGATTTTTGGACTACGTTGCTTGGGTCTGGTCAAGTCCGGGAAATCACAGCAGACAGAAATTCCCCGATGTATCTGGACCTGTGTTCCGGGGTGCAATTATCTTTCTTGTATGCTTATTATTTTGTGTCTAGTTGAACTTTCCATTTCAGTCTGTAGGCAGTTCTCTCACTCCCTTGCTTTGCACCACGCTGAAGAGGCTGAATCCATTTTCTTGTTAAACTCATGATTACCAGCAGATTGCTATTAGGTAGCAGGACAAATTCTCCTGCTCCTGACCGTGATTAGGGACCCCGGTGATTGGACACAGTATTCCAGATGTAGCCTACTGGGCCCTGAGTAGGGACGTACTCAGGGACCCCCATGCCCTTTTCTGCAGAGCTGTTCCCCAGCTGGGCAATCCCAGTCTGTCTGGTGTTGGTCTGTCCCAGGTGTGGGGCACGGCACATCTCCTGGTAGAACTTTCTGTGGTTTCTGTCACCCTGTTACTTTAGTTTGTCTGTGTCCTTTTGAATACCAGCTATGCCCTGGAATAAATTGGTTTGGTGGGGTCTGCAGTCTTGAAGAAGATGCACTACGTGTTCTCCTTCAGGTCATTAATAAAAATACTCAATGAGATGAACACCTAAGGAACATATATATTGCAGCAGGTGATACATTTTCACAAAGGATGCAATATTTCATATAATGGAACAATCTTGTCTTTAGTGTAATATGAAAGATTCTGTGTACGTTACTTGGCATGTGAAATATCCTGAGAGCATGTCCCTGCTTTTGGGGAGAGCGTTTGTTTTTCATCGTTGCAGAGAGGTCTGTAGCAAAGATTTTGTTTCCAGTCAAAAGTAGATAATGCTCATCTGCTAGAACTGCTAGGACTTCAGTACTGTGTTAAGGATGCTTTGATGTGTCTGCTGCTGTCGAATGCTAAATACTCTTTTTCATTTAGTTCAGTCACAGAAAACAGATCCTCTGAAGTCAAAGCAACAGTTGGACTTGGAGCGTGCTCACTTCCTCGTTACACAGGCTTTTGATGAAGATGACAAAGGCAACGCAGAAGAAGCTATAGAGTTGTACACAGAAGCGGTGGAACTCTGTTTGAAAACAGTATGTTAAGCTACAAGTTAACTTGGTGGAATTATGTGATGGTAAGAAATTCTTCCACTTACACAAGTGACTGACCCCTAAAGACTGGCTTAAAAATGGAGTACCTGTATTTCTAAAAACTGCTTTTGGATCTTTTTTCCATTGTTTTTTTTTATGTAATGTTTCTTCCAGTCATTGTGTTGTTCAACGCTAAATTCCTGGGGACTTGTGATTTGTGTATTTTTCTCTGAATCAGATTATACTAAAAACTAGAAATATTCTGGAATTTTTTTCTTGTTAATTTCTGCACTAGAGTGAATGCAATGTTAAAGCAGAAATTAAGAACAGTTAAGATTGAAGATGACTTGCCAGTATGTCAGCTGTATTACTTTGAGTATATTAAAGGAAGTAATTTATGAGAAATTTTTCATGTAACACTTCCTGAAAACATAAGTCCCTGATGCCAAAACTAGTAAGAAAAAAAAGTATCACTTGATTACTCAGTGCTCAACATTAAAACTGTTATGAGTGAATTTGATTCATGTTGAAGTTAATGGTAGGGATAAATTGGCTGTAATATAAGAAGAATATAATTACAGGTACTGCTTTTTTCTCTTAAGTCCAGTTGTCATAACTAACTCATTATAGGAAGAGCTCACCATCATAATGTAACTCCACCAAGTCTGTTTTTCTTTTTTCCTCTTCTCTTCCCTTTTTATAGTATGAATATATGTGGGTTGTTGGGAGGGGGACATCACTATTGCTGTGTACTAGAGTAAAACCTTTTTTCTGCTTTTTGCAAACCAGTTTTAGGTAGCCTGAAAAACCTTGGCGATACACATAATCAGACCAAGAGCTCTAGTAGAACAGCTCTGTTTTGTTTTTGTTTTGTTTTGTTTTTTCCATTTGAGCTGTTGCATCAGAACTTCCTCAGTTCCTTTTTATATAAAACTTACTGCAGCAGCATACTTTTTTTTTCCCTCTGCTGCACTCCTCTTTCTGTTCTGTTAGTGCATGCAAATATTACTTACCTATGTAGAAGTTACTCTGAAATTATCTCATGTTAACAACTGATGTTACCTGATATTTTATTGTGTGCAGATACTACTGAACTTTCCTTTGGTCTTGATTAGCATCTTGTTTTATTAAGGTGACTGTAGGCTTTATCCCTCAAGGGGATCAAAAAGTGCCATTGTAGGATGAAAGAAGATTGAAGGAACTCTGCTATCTTGAAGCAGTACTATTTTGTTTTCTGCTCCGTGTGTTCTGGTGGAGAGTTTTACTTTCTTACCTTTGGAGCAGTCAGAGATCAGCCATTCCTTTTCTTCTGTGGCTGTCTCCTGGATGGGTCTGTAGGAGTACCACATCCACTGCTTACCTTCATGGATCTTTCAAAGTCTTTTCCAACCAGGAACTCTTAAGAGTACTTTATTACCAGATAAAAGTAGTTCCTTATAAAGAGTGCTTCTAGTTTCATTTCTTAGGGTGATAGTAGCTTGCTTTTTGTTTCCTCAATTGACCTAGAATCAGTCAAGGTACGAAGCCAAACCCTGAAACCTGCCTGTGGGTGTCACAGAAAGAGCCACACCTCATGCTGTGTCTCTTGCAGATTACCTAGTTCCACTAGTAATGCTTCACTTGGAAGGAAAAAAAAAAAAGTGTAAACTGGTTGTACGAGTAATCTATTATGGCCTACCTCCCAACTGGGAATAGAAGTTAGCGCACTTGATAACTGTTTTGGTGTCGTGATGTGGATAATGTTATGCATAACATCTGCAAGAACAAGATTTTTATCTTTCAAGTAGACTCTTTCAGTGAAAGCAAACATCCAAATCTATCTCTTCCTAAGTTACTATGATTATTTTTGACTTGGTTGTAGGGGGAAAAAAAAAAGGAACACATTTAAGTTCAGTAGGGTACATAACATAAGTTTTTAAATATTTTTTCCTGTTCAGAATTTTAGTATGGTTAATCCTTCTGGCAGTTTTTTGCATATAGTATTTCCAACACTGAAGAATTTTAAATAACGCTTTCATTCTACAAGCATTTGCTAGGATTGCAAAATGATACTCACTTAGTACGCTTTCTATGCTGAGATTTTGAAAAAACACATCTGCTCGTTTCAAAGGAGAATTGGAAAAAATGGGTAGTTACTGTTGGCTGTAATTTAAAAGTGTGGAATTGTACCAACTGAGCTTATAAAACCTGTGTTTTCTTTGGATGTGTAGCTTTTCTGTTTTGTTTTGAATTTAAGGCTACTGAAACTTCAGAAGCAGGCCTGCAGTCAAAACTGAAACAGCTGGCTCGGCAAGCACTGGATCGGTGAGTATAATACTTAGCTCAAGGCAGCAATTTAATTGTATGGGTAAATGGTGCATGGGAGTCTATATCTAAAAC
This sequence comes from Aythya marila, assembly GCF_965140915.1. NCBI lineage: Eukaryota > Metazoa > Chordata > Aves > Anseriformes > Anatidae > Aythya > Aythya marila. The sequence goes on along the minus strand of NC_139043.1, from coordinate 44,781,931 downwards.
AAGTTACGTGAGTGTGAGTTCGATGTAAGTCCTTTAAAATCAACAGTACGATGGAAAATAATGGACTGTACTCGGCTGTTTCAGTATAAGCTGTTTTCCAGCACTTTTTCAGTCTGTGTTTTAAAAAAAAGTACTGATTTGAATGTGTAGCAAGCCAGCAGTTCAATGCAACAACAAAAAATATGTCTCTTGAATACACAGTCTTCAAGCAGTTGAAATGCTGGGTTGTGGTAAAGGTAGTAGGTTTTTCTGCTATGGTAGTTTTTAGACAAATTAAATCCTGAATTTCTGAGAGAAGGCAAAGCAGTAGGTGGTGCTGAAGCCAGTGTTGGTGATCCTACTATGATCACCATGTAGGGTCGCTCTGATCCTACTATGTCCTGTCAGTGAATTACTCTTAAGAGGGAATTTTTTCTCTCAGAGTTTGTGGTCTTTTTCTGAGGTTCCAGATAATGAATGTTTATCCAAATTCTCCTATTAGCATAGTCTTAAAGGTGACAAAATCTGATGAGTTCTGCTGGAAGTAGTTTATATTTGAGTTGCAAATGGTGGGTTTTCATTTATTCTAGAATGGGAAAATAAAGAAGTGGTGGCATCGGTACTGAACGTTTTCTAAAACACCTATCTTCTATCGATATTATTTGTGAATTGATTTCTCATGGGAAAAGTGGTATCGGTCAATTTGAGCATTTGTTCATCCCGTTTAACAAATATGGGAGCAAGAACAAGGAAATAAATGACTGAAACATAACGTTATTTTTATTAAGATTGTAAATAGAATGCGTTTTTATTTGCTTTAGAGCAGAGGCACTGAAGGTATCGATGTCAAAGTCATCTCAGAAGGAGAAGTCAAATGCAGCCAAACCAATTCAGCCAGTCAGAACGTTTTTTCCATTGGGACCTGATTTTTCTTTAAACGATAAACCACAGACAATCAGAGCAGTACAAGCTAGTGAATCTCAAGGTCAGAGATACACCGCAGAGGAGATTGAAGTACTCAGGTAAGTTGAGGCCAAGCTTTTCCAAAGTTTTAAAATTTGTGCACGCATCCTTCTGTATCTTAGACAGTAAACTATTATATACAGAAGTCTTGGAAAAAGACCACTTATTAACTCCGTTGTTGTCATTATATACATGTTAAATTATTGTTTTCTCTTTGGTCATGCAATCAGTAGCTTTTATTCACAGAGCATACTTCCTGGAGTGTACTTAGAAGACATTTTTTTATAACTGACTGCCAGAATTATTTTTTATAGCTTTATTTTTGTACATACCTGATTGAATTCATGAAAGATCCAACTCTGAGATGCCAAGGTACAAAGTTGTTTTTACAGATGATACAATTAATATTTCATTGGAAATTGAGGAAGCATAATATATTTCAGCATTATGCCTTCTATTATATCTAGTTCTTTTTGTATTGATTTTTTTGTTATAGGAGGCATAATATACAAATAGTAAGAAATCCATAAACACTTTAGCCTAAATTGTGAATTTTGAAAAATATCAATTATATGCAAAAATGCATTGTTTGATAGGTGTTTCAGCATTCTTCCTTCTACCTTCATGGTAAATAAGATTGTGTTCAGGGTGATGTTCAACCCTGTCCAGGATTTGATCTTAAAATATTTTGTCTGTTACTTTAGTTTCAGGGACTTAAATGGACTAAGGATGTAGTCCTAAAGATGGAAGTGTATGTGCATCTGAAAAGTTGCAGACCATGTAGAATTGCCTTATTAAAATTGCATTTGTTTGTGCAGTATATATTTCTGTTCTGTGGATTTTGGGGGGAGTGTTAAGTCTTGCCAGATAAATTAGTTGTGTCTTATCTTTCATTATAATTTGATTTTTAAAATATTTCACGTATCTTTTTCAGCTAAATTCTTGACTACAACTTAATTGCATTCACATTTAAGTATGATTCTCTTTTTAAAAAAAAAAAAAAGTTCTATGTACTTCAATCAAAAATGTACTAATTAACATATGCAGTGTGTTTATTGGTTTTTGTTTGACAAAGCATTCCAAAATACTCCCCAATTAGATGAAATTTCATGTCCCTAAGTGTTAATTGTTGTCAATTTACCCTAAAATTCTCTTCAACGAGTTGCTGAAGGGACTTGAGAAATTCTATTTAGAATAAGGTGTTTTTTACATGTTACTTCTAGACCTATGAAGAGGTTTGTGGCTTAGTCATTTCTCTGCTGGCATGGTGGCTTGCCCACAGGTATGTACATGTGGGATTAGTGACTAACCCACCCAGTGCTGCACACCACAAAATCAAATGAATGGCAGTGCTTGTTGCATTTTCAAGAGGTGGTCATCTTGTCTTCAAAGGCACCGTTTGTTTTTTTTTTTGTTTGCTTGTTTGTTTTAAAAACTAATTTGATTGTCACTTCTATGAATTTAGTCTTGAAAAGATGATAGATAAGTTTGTAACTGTATTTTTCTCTTACGATTTACAGAAAGACTTCAAAAATTAATGGTATTGAATATGTCCCTTTCATGAGTGTTGATCTGAGGGAACGTTTTGCCTTCCCTATGCCATTTTCGTAAGTGCTATTCAATTACTGATCTTGTTTTGTTTTTATTTCCAAAGCTTTCCCATATTATTGCTGTGTTTTTCTTCCTCAGAATTTAAAACTGCTTAAGTAGGATATTAAGCATAATTCACACTGAGTTATTTCAATACTGTGGCCTCCTTTTTCCAGTCTGGTCTTTGAACTTTAATGTAAGCAGATCCTGCTTTGCTTTTGCAGTTGTTTCTTCAAGCCTACCAGCAGAACATTTTATTTGGCTTTTTGGAGTATTGGACTGAGCTGGAAGTTTGGGTCCACTTCCTGACTGCTGTATATATCACTCCACCTCAGTTATCCCCCCTGTAAAATGAAGGTGATAGCTGTTTCTTCTATAAAGAACTATTCAGAGGATGAGTGATATAAACTGCTAGATGTTTATTCATGGGCCATGATAAACATGTCATAATAGACAAGACATCTGGTTGGTAGGGTTTTTTTTTCAGTTTTCTATTGAAAGCTTGACAGTCAGATAAACCTTCATGTTTTCTGAACTAAAGAAATTTTTTAGTATTAGTTCATCCTGTTGAAGTAAAGGAAGTAATTTGGGTTTCTGCTAGTATAGATGGCTTTTTGCAATTCCTTTTTCCTGTTCAGTCTTGTGAAGGAACCTCCTGGGTTTTATTTCAAGTTTTCAATATTTTTGCTTTTTTCACCCCAAATCATCAACTTCGGAGTACTGTTCTTTGAAGTTGTCTTACAGCTGTGTACCTGTTCTATGCGTATTTTGTACCATCTGTCAGAAGTTCAAGATCTAGATATACCATGAGAAGTTTTTCTAAGCTGTTGACTTATTTCTACTTCCTTCCTCTCTCAAATCTAGTGATAAATGTGGGAAGTTACCGTTATCCCCCAAACAGAAAGCAATGTTTGCCAAGTGGGTACGGCCAGATGACATAACAAATAACCCTACGATGATTTATACCGTATCAAGTTTCAGCATAAAACAGGTAAGTTGTTCCCAAAGAGAAATGTATGCTGCTAGAGTTGATTGCAGGGAATGTGAGACCTTATAAAGGAGAAAAGGAGCACTTTTTCAGAAATGAACCTCTAAATGTGAGAGAGCTTTCCTTAACTCTCTCGAGACTAAGTAAACAAATCAAAAAATAGTACCACCTCAGATTCCATGCGTTTTCTAGCCATGAAAATGAAGAGGTATGTCATCAATGGAAATGAAAACTGGAATTTGAATTCCAGCTGAAAATCCTTTCTTCCAAAAACAGTAGTAAAGTTAGCATGAAAAAAGGCAAGGTGTACTCTGTGGCAAACAGTTTATTTCATGCAAAAAGTAACGGGCAAGATTTTAATTTTTGTATTTAAAGCACAAGTGGCCCACTGAGAATAGTGGAAATGTTTTTGTGTAGTGTTAAGTTGCAGATGGCCTTAGCTATTCTGAAATGGGCAACAGATTTTGCCATCGAGTATAGTTTACACTACGGAGTGTGTTTTGGGCAAAAAAAGAGGTTAAGTGTGAGTGAATGATGAAGTAGCTGCACTTGTCTCTCATTACCTTTATTAAATCTTTTAAATGTGGTTTGCTCAGTATAGGAAGCAACATGTTTCCTGCCTTTTTGTAGTAACTCTTGTTTCTCTCAGTTTAAGTCCTTTCTCTTTTGAAGGGCATAAGCAACGATAACATTTTTTCACCTCTCCACACACCCTGTTTGTTTTTTTTTCAGTATCTAAGTGTTAGTAAATCACATCGTTGTTCTCTTTTCTTTATAGACAATAGTGTCAGACTGTTCTTTTGTGGCATCACTAGCTATCAGTGCAGCATATGAAAGAAGATATAACAAAAAGTTGATTACAAGGTAAATAGCTACTATTTTCTATGATCTTCTCAGACTTAACACTGCTTAGCTTTGGCAGTGTGTTCTACAGTGGTGGTATTTAAATTGATACCTGTTAAGTTGCATAGTTATATGACTAATAGAAAAATATTTGGATTAGTATTCTCTAGTTTCATCAACTTTAGCTGAGATTCTATATTTGTATGACTGTACACAGTAAAAGTTAGTGTTTGTTTCACCTTCATCTCTGTGGGACTCGTGTGGCTTTAGCATTTCCAAAAATGAAAACAATTTGAGGTAGATGAGTATAAAGACATTGGAGTCTAATTTCAGATGTGCTTTGAGAAGAAGAAATAGTTTGGAAGGCTTGCTTTGTTTTTAATAGAAACGTTACTTAAAACATTTTATAGGTTTATTTTCTTCATTTGCTGTACTAAAGGCTGCCAGATGGTCTATCTTGAATCTCACTGCAGAGTTAATGTTAACAACACTATCTCAATTCAGTTTAACTAGCATACTACAATAAATTTAGCATGGGTTTGGCTGTCTGTCTGTCAGGAGCCCATTGCCAGACCAGTGTGTGAATGTTGTGCCTGGAATTTTGTTTCAGCCTATACTTCTTGAAGTGAAGATGCATTCTTTTCATCAACATTGAGTTCTGTAGCATTGCAGTCTTCAAACCTTTGACTATCATTCAGGCAGTTACTGTATTTAAATGGTATTTGCATATCTTCAGTATGTGTAATAGTAAGATAAAGGTGTTTGCATTGCTTCTGTTGGAGAAATGATTAGGTTACTTGTGTACTTTTTCTTAGTCTATTAAGGGAGGAACTGCAGCAAGAGTAAGGTATGAAAATAAAGCCTACTTAAACACTATTATCACTTTTACTAAATTTGAGTGACTTTTTCATATAAAATTTCACATTTATCCTTAGCATGAATTCTATAAACAGACCATATTAATCCCACTTCTCATGTTATCAGTGTATCTACAGCTATATACTTTGTCACAATTTCTTATTTTTTTTTTTTATTTTTTTTTTTTAACAGTATCATTTACCCTCAGAATAAGAAAGGGGAACCAGAGTACAATCCATGTGGCAAATACATGGTGAAACTTCATATCAATGGCGTACCTAGAAAGGTAAATGATTAGGGGGGAAACTTAATACTGTTACTGTTTAAACCATATATTTTGAAGGATTGGTCTGCTTTACTGTGAAGCTGTGCTTTCAAAGCAAAAAATTTAGGAACATTTTGACGGAAAGTGATTTTTAATTGTTAAACTTTTTGGGATTCACTTTGGTAGTGAAATATGTAACGATAGAGATTTTATCTGCAGACGATCATGAGAATAGCTTTACTCCCATTCAATTCAAAAAAAAGAAGTTTACATTGCATAAAGGAGTTATGAAAACCATACAGGAAAAAAAATGCATCCCATATTCATGAATGAGTATTCCTTTTCTCAACCCCATCTCAGAAAAAAAAGTTACAGAACTAGAAAACTACCAAGAAGAACTTCCAAGGAAGGCTATAGGCCTGGAATGGTCAAAGGACTAAATTGGATGACCAAAGACTTCTAGTAAAGAGAGGAGATGCCTGAAGATAAATAACAGAGCTTTATGACCTCACAAGTATAATTTTCTTAGTGCATATAAATAAGGACATAAAATTGTGTAGCAGTCACTATTGCAGATCATTGTGGGTGATGAATGTTTATGGGAGTTCAAAAATCAAGTGGTTCTATTTAGAGAGAAAGGGCTGCGGGGGTGAGTCTTCAAATGCTATTAAATGCTAAGATACAACCTCTGGGTCAGGAAGTCTGTTGGCAACCCAACAGATACTTCATGGAAGTATCATTTACGTACTTGACAAGCTCTTCATACTCTTTCCAAAAGATCTCCTAATCGCTGCTTTCTGTTAGGATTAATGACTGTGTTTTGTGGAAAAGATTGTCTATTCTTAAATGAATAGGATTTGACCAGAAATGTTGCTTTGACATTATTTTTCCTTTCAAGAGAGAAGAAATTTAAATCTGGAACTAGAGACTGTGAAAGTAATACGACATGTTTTGTTTTGCTGTAGATATGTAACTTTATTTTCCTGCTGGCTACTGAACATAGTATACATTCTTTTTCCTAATTAGATGAGGGATATTTGTGGCTTTTTTTTCTTTCTTCTACTGCTGGTAATTACCGAGCTTTTCTGTAGCTGCCTTCAGTAGATGTTAAACACTTTGTGAGCGAGTACTGTCAACATCTCCATTTTATATAGGGGAAACTGAGGCAGGTGCTTACTGGTCACCTGGTGGACCAGCATATGCAACACCTGGCGACACAATTTCTTGTTCACAAGGGCAAATCACTGCAGGATTGATATGGGTGTCCACATCTAAGAGTGGTCAGGTCTGGCTGTGTCTCAGAAGATACGTATTGCTGAGAGTTTGGTTTTGTTATGGTTCTAGAAGTATTTCCAGAACACTGCATTAGCTTTAGGATGACTTTTTCATTTGTTTATTTTACGCAGGTAATCATAGATGACCAGTTACCTGTTGATCATAGTGGGGAACTCCTCTGCTCTTATTCTAACAATAAGAATGAATTGTGGGTATCACTAATAGAAAAGGCCTACATGAAGGTCATGGGAGGATATGATTTTCCTGGATCAAATTCTGTAAGTAGTAGATTATTTCTAACAAGCAAAAAAAAAAATCCAGTTAGATAACCTGTCAAATAACTTTCCTTCTAGTGAGATCAAAATTAATTATTTGTAGAGGCAAGTCTTTGATTCCTTCTGTTTGTTTTTTTCCTGTTTCTTCATTCCACAAGTGTACTTAACTATGCTTGATGAGATCTCTGCCCATGAAAGTGTCTTACTCATTCTAGTTTGATGGAGTTAATCTTGGTACTCAGACTGTAGGACTGGAATGTATGGTTGGAAAGTATTTGTGTTCTTATTGAGTCTAGGTGAAAATTTTGGGCAAAGTTATAACTTCTTTTGCCTGCATCAATAATGCTGATTTGTGATTCAACCGTTATTCTATCAATAGGGCAGTTTTTCCTTTTTAGGTCAAAGAGTCGGATAGGAAAGGAACAGACTGAAGTATTCCATGTATATGGAGGGAGCAAGTACTTCTGGTCTGTGCAAGTTTACCACGTTGTTCCGTGCATTTATATGTTTCAGGTTCCTATAGTTTAGCTACTGATATTAATTAATAATTAATAATTAATAATAATGATGCAGCTAACTTGACATGCAAACTATTCTTTCAAAGAGGCTACTTGACTCAAATGAGTTGCCCAAATAATCTTCATTCATTAATTAAGAAGTATTTCTGATCTTTTTTTTTTTTCCATTCAAACTTCTTAAGAGTGTTAATAGTGTATTTTTGATTCCATGGTGCTGTTTGTGTTCTAGTTGGTGTCTTGATAATTACATTCTTTGTGGGTATGACAGGTAATCATCACCTTTGGAAATATACAAAGCCACGTTTGTCTTGATAAGCAAAAGGAGTAAATGTAGCGTGCTTTTGTATGCTATAAAAACATGTATGTTTATGTCAGTGGTGGGCTGACGTTTTGCAGAGCAAAAAATCATGAGACAATAGCTGTGTTATCTACATTGTCCTCCTTTAACTTGCTATCTGGAAAAACAGCTTGACTCATGACATTTAATCTCCACCCATCCCACGTCTTTTGACTATATTATAGCTTCCTTGTCTGTTCAGGTTTACTTACTGTCTGTGTTGTATTTGTAATTCCTGAAAATCCTACCCACCAGTGCTGTTTATTGACCCTTCAAGCATTTATAGTTCCTGCTTTTCCTTTGAGGAGTACAAAGCAAAAGAAGCAGTATTTTAAGGAGATGAAATGGAGAGATTAAAGCATCTTTTAACAGGAAAACATGAAAGGCCTTACCAAAAAGAATAAAAAACCTAAACCCTGAGCCTTAGAAATAAAAGTTAAATAATTAAAAATGCATTTATAATATCGAGGTTCTAAATATTTCTTCTGAGATTGTGCTTTAAAAGTGTATGAATCAAAGAAGTAAATGCAACACTTCATAGAACTGCGCATGATTGATCACTTTTTAATGCTTATGTAGCTTTGAAATTCTGGTTCTTCATCAGTTCATTTTCTAATTCTATATAGTCTAAATCTTGAGCCTTTTATGTATGGAACTATATTGTAGCACATATACTTGGTTTCTTTCAAGGCACTTATAATTTATGTGCAGGGCATTGTAAGCTTATAGATGGGTTATCTGTTATGATTTTTTTGGATATTTGTATTTCAGAATATTGATCTCCATGCACTGACTGGTTGGATACCGGAAAGAATTGCCATGCACTCTGACAATCAAGCTTTCGATAAAGATAGCACTTTCAGAATGCTCTATCAGAGGTAGATATTCTCTCTTAGCTAATTAAAATGATTAGTATTTGAGCAACTACGCAGCAAAGAGCAGGTCGGAACCACTGTATAAGTTCAGTCTTTAATAGGTAGAAGGAAGTATAGGAAGCGTATCCCCTGGAATTTGATCTGCTGTCTCTAGCAAGTGGATACAGTATGGTGTTAATCATATCACAAGATCTTGGTTATGTTCCACTAGTAAATCTGGAGGAGCAGCAGAAAGCTGGTCAAAACTGTGATACTGATCTTCAGGCTTACTGTAACAATTCTACTTCTAGTGCAAGATACAGCTGTCAGCTGTATTAAACATCAACTAGCAGGTACTTTGATTTATTTCAAAACTTTCTGTGCAACCAGTTTCTTATGCATTTCACAGCAGTGAAAGGGGGATATTCTATTGACTGAAACAACTCCATTCATGATGAGAGTGCGTGACTATTTTTCTACAGTGCTTTTTCAGTAGGTTAGGAACTCTCACTTAAATTGCTAATAGCTTTTCAGATATTCTGGCATTGCAGTTTGGAGATGTGGCTGCAATTAGGATGAGATCATAGCTTCACAGTTGTTGTTGATCTGTGCTAGACTGACAATCCGTAGTGTAATGACCCTGTAAACCACATAGGAACCCTGAATGCATACTTGCTTTTTTAGCATGTGCTAGAAAGCATGTTAGTAGGTCTTCACAGCCATGCTTGCTGTGAAGTTAATGACTGCAATTCAAAACAATTGCAGAACTGAGTTGTTGATGTTCAGACCCTATAGGCCTGTGCTGAATAAGACAAAACCTTAGCGTAAATATTTGCAAAAGCCTAGAAGGATTAATTTTTCTTTCATGTTTGGGAAAGCCACCTCAAAATCCTGGGGTCAGTGGAGTTGTTGATTTACTCTATGTAGTGATTTAGCTAAGTGTTGATGAAACCATGTTTGTGTTCAGCTGAAGATCTGTGAAGAGTCACTTTAATAAGTGCTACAGATTGAACTTCAGGTTGACAGATGATGATTTTTTTTGTTTGTAACAAAAGTAATATTTTTTTTTTTACGTGCAGCCTGTACTTAAATACTGTAAGAAAATAGTTCCACTGTGATTTCTGACTACAAAAAATGTATTTCTGTTTTTTTTTAAGCATTGTCACACAAATAGTGTACAAACATACCATTGCAGTGTCTGTCAAAAGTGAGTTTGCAACTGGTAACATTTTAAGTTATTTTTCACCTCTTTTTGAACAGATTTCACAAGGGGGATGTCCTTATCACAACAGCAACAGGTGTGATGTCTGAAGAGGAAGGAGAAAAATGGGGTTTAGTTCCAACCCATGCCTATGCAGTCTTGGATATAAGAGAATATAAGGTACCGAGTGAAACTGAAAGATTTATCAGATACCTGCTTGAAATTTGTGTCTGAGATAGGTATCTACTGATTTTTGTTCTAATGGCTTATACAGTTTATTTTGTCTGAGCTTCACTGGGAAATTCCAGAAGCCTTAATGATGATGTATTTCCTTAAGATATTGGTCTGTATTCCGTATTCATATATTTAAAAAAGGTATCTTGACAAGATGAATCCAGCAATTTTATTTTGTATTTCTTTAGGGACTTAGATTCCTTCAGTTGAAAAACCCCTGGAGCCACTTACGTTGGAAGGGAAGATACAGTGAAAATGACACAAGAAATTGGACCCCAGATTTACAAAAATATTTGAACTTTGATCCGAGAACAGCTCAGAAAATAGACAATGGTAATAAGCATAAAAAGTAGCTATATAATTAAATAACGTAGATCTTTGTGGTTTATCCCTGAAGAAAGGTAGAAAGAAATACAGAAAAAATAGCAGTCCTGTTTTTTCTGATACTTATGAATGATTAGCTCATTATTTACTTGGTGATTCATTTAGTAAGGAGTTATGTATCTGTAGAATCTAATAGTTAAAAGTATTCATGTAGTTTTATATACATTTTAAGGGAGCTAATTTTTCAGACTGTATTGACATACTGCTTTTGTTTTCTAAGTGCAGCTATTCTCTGTATAGTTTTTTTTAGTGCTGCGAGATATGCAGCTGCCTGTATCAGGGACTTGCATTATGATGGTGTTACCTTTTTTGAGAGTTCACTTCCATCAGGAATCTGTCAGTTTGCAGGTGGTGTTGGTTGGAGTTGTAATTAAGCAAGCTATAGAGAATTAAAACAAATCCATGAGAATTGTAAAGACGAAGCAGATCGGGGGTGCCAAAACAATCCCATGGATATTGGATGAAGTACCTTAGAAATACATTTAAACATACTCAAGTTTATTGAATGTTTTACTGAGCTACTAAACTAGGTCTCTGAACTAGAGGAGCCTATTTGACTATGTTGTTTTTTTTTTCTCAGAAACTTAGGAAATAGGCAGTTCAGAATCAATAAGTGATGTATTTTTTTTGGCTACAACAAAGATTTTCTCATGTTCCTGATTAGAGCTTGAGAATGAAAAATGTCCCGACAGCTTCAGGTTGAGAATTTGGAGATGTGCAGTTATTCTTTGCTTTTCTTGTTTCAACTTGTTTGTTTTGGGGATTAAGTTTAAATTTAGGAACATGGGCAATGCAAAATTATGACTATTTTTACAGAAATGTGGGTTTATATAACCTCTATTATTTGCCTAGAAAGAGACTTCTGAAAAAAAGAGTAAAAGCAAGGTGTCTAGTAAGCAAACAGTAACAGCAGTCCCTTTTAGGGATCTTCTGGATTGCCTGGGAGGACCTGTGCCAGTACTATGATGTTGTCTATTTGAGTTGGAACCCAAGTCTTTTTAAAGAGTCTACGTGTATTCACAGGTTGGTCCAAGAGAAATTTTTTGTCAATATAGCATTAAAATGTTTTGAGGTGTTTGCTTCCGTCCATTCTTCCCAGTTAAAGCTGAAGAGCTTGGACTCTGACCATAGTCCCAAGCCTGCCTTTATATTTCTGAACTCAGAACTCAGGCTTGGAGCATTTCTGTAATGTTGTTACAACTCCTGTGACCTTTATGATGATGCTGTGGACATAAGGTTGTGTAAGCAGCTTCTGACCTCAGTCCTTTATCTCTGTATGGGAACAGAAATCAGATTTTTGTGCACTCCGTGTTTGTTCAATCAGTCACTAGGCTATGCTTGAGTAACCTAGCTTTTATTTGAAATTGTTTTTCCCGGACAGTTGCAAGTCATTTGTGCAGTGCCTGTTGTCTTTACAAGGTGTGTTCACTCACACCAGAACGGTCAAATTCTATTTTTCACCAGTGTTAGTTGTCTTGTGTCTGTTGTCTTCCTTGGCCATTGATTTTTCTGAACACAATACCTGTCTCCCACCTAGTACCCAGCACATTCAGCCTTTCCGTTACCCATTTTGAGGAGAAATGCCTCAGTTTCTGGTAGTGAGGGTTCCTCTCTCTTCCCACTCCAGTATGCTGTACCACACCCCCATATTCTCCTCAGGGCTACTCTCATCCATTCTCTGAGGCAGAATGATAGTAATAATTTGAAGCTCAGCTGATAATGCAGCCAGCCATTCACACATGCTGCCCAGTTAAAAAGGGTGGGAGCGTCAACGGGACTTAAGAATGGCTTCATCCATTTTTGTTCCTAGTTTGCCATGTTTTGCATCGTCGCCAATACTTCGTGTTTTTCCCCACCGTATTTTTCTTGTCTGGACAGTTCATGAGGCAGGTTTTGTAACAGGGTACCTAAAGGATTTAAGACTTCATGCAGGCACCTTTCCAAACATGAAAGAGATTAATTTTAATTTTAAAGTTTACCTGAATAAAAAACGATGGGGAAAAAATTGGCAATAGTGACAATATTTGGCTAGCTCATAATCCATGAATTGTTCACCTTTTCCTGTGCTTTGTGTGGTTGCAGTCACCATACCAAACAAGCTGTTTGCATTTAGCATTGCTGATAACCATGCTTGTATAGTAGCAAAGTCATTTATAAAAACAAATATAAGATAAAGCTTCTGACATGGCAATTACGAATACAGTAGTTGTAGATACCAGTAGAAAATTAGCCTTTGGTAATTTTCTTACTGATAATAGATAGCTCTGTATGCATGTAGGATTTTCAGTTGGTTTTCAAAATGCAAATCAATATCCTACTGATCTAACGAAGTGTCTGCATTGCTTCTAGTACTTGGGATGCAAAACAAGGTCCAGTGAAGGATGCTTACAGCCTGGCTAATAATCCTCAGTACAAACTGGAGGTCCACTGTCCACAAGGTGGTGCTGCAGTCTGGGTGCTGCTTAGCAGACACATCACAGATAAGGTGCCAAGTTCTTTCTAGATTGAATTCTATGATGTCTTCTGTAAATTTTTCGATACTGCTGTCTCTGGTATGAGCTTATATTTTCACGTTCAGGTATGTGTGCATGTGTGTGTATATATATATAGATTTTAAATTCAGTGGGTATAGATACCTGCATACAAGATTGTTGAAACGGACCCAGAGTAAAAAATTGAGAGAGTACACCATAAGGGTACTGAAGTAATTCTAAATCCTGAGGGCCTGAACTTTTTTTCCGTGAGATTGTTCATAGTTTATATCAGATGTTTTAAAAGGAATTGGTCAGGTATTTCAGTAAATACAGCTATGAGACCATACCGTGTGATGATTGAAGGGTTTGAGAGAATGTTATACTTGATTTAATGTTAGTTACATTCCACAGAAATATATATCTCTACTTAATTTGTGTTTTTATAGGATGACTTTGCACACAATCGGGAATTCATTACAATGGTTGTATACAAGACTGATGGCAAAAAAGTTTACTATCCAGGTTAGTATACTGTGATTGTCAAAAAGATGATGTTTAAAAGTAAATGAATTCTTGCAAAATATTTTGTAGGAAAGAGAGGCACAGTTTGTTTTAAAACTGGATGTCTCGTTCTAAGAGGTCAGTCTTTTGAAATAGTTGTTTGAGCATTTGACCATCTTTGATAGACTACACTGAAGGAATAAAACAAACTGCAAGCATTAGAAGCGCTGAGCCCTATTTAGAACTTTACCATAGTGCTGCTAACACTTGATTTTGCCACAGCATTTTCTTTATTGACCTGTTTATTTTGCAGTGGCAGTAGTTAATGTTTAAAGAGACACTGCTTCTGTTTATCAGATAGCATGGTTATTTCCCACATTGGTGAAATGATTTTGGTTTACAGCTTCTCCTAAATGAAAATGATCAATGTTAACTGTTCTGTGAGCATGGCTTTGCAAAGTATCTAAAGTAAGTTCATGAGATACTCTAAAATATTTTGAAGTGTTCAGCTGCATCGGGTATGTAATGTTTAAGAAAATATTTAGATGTTTAATTTTATCCAAGCATTACATTACTCTTGGTCATTATAGGTCAGATTCTGCTTACCCTAAGAAGAAGGGGATTGATTTTTGGAGCTTTGTTGTAGCTGCAGAAAAGCCATGCATGTTTTATTTCAAGACAAATAGCAGATCTGAGACACAGGAAGTAAAGGTAATGGCTAGGTAGACTGCAACCTTAAGGTAGAACTGATAACACCATGGTTTTATTTGTTCTCTATGTCACCATAGAGGTCTTGGCATTTTAAAAAACAAACAAACAACAACAACAACAAAAGACCTCCTTGAATTAATTCAGTGAAAATGCATCCTATCATAAGCAGGATTTGGTTTGTTTCTTTTACAGTTAGGGAACCCCTTCAGAACTAGGGCTGTGTTCAGATAGCTGTTCACACAACAGGTAATAGCAGGAGTTAATCAGAGAGCAGCTTCTAAAACTCTTCTGAACAAAGAGAGTGGAATTTGTGCTTGTTTATTATTATTTTCTGTGCATTTTTTCTTATTTATCCTACTGGAATGGCTGATAAGGGTTATAGTGTTCTCTGGTCTTGTTTCAGTTAACTATGCCAACCAGTTTGCCTAAAATCCAAATGCTCTTTGAACAGAAAGCATCCACTGAGACCTTACCAAATAATCACCACTTGTTGCAAGAGCTGATCTTGTTAAAGAATTTGCTCCACCTTACTGCCCAAGACATGCTTGTGATTTTGCTGGTTCTTGTAGCAGTGCTTTTGCATGTATGTTATACTGAAAACATTCTCAAGTGGGCAAACGAAACGTATTTGTACAGTGAAGGAACTGTTCGGTTGTGCTTGAAACAGTCTTCCAGCAAGACTATTAACAAGAGCTGGATAATTCATCTGCTTTCTCTTGCTACCCAAACTCTTTTATAAACTTTTAATCTCACGAGCTCAAACTCATTTAAAACCCTTTTCCATGGAAATAAATTTGTCAAGCTGCAGTATTATTTTTGCCATCTGTTGAAATGAGATCAGAACAAAGCAGGTTAATCCTTTGGCACAGAGGCAGGGCTTTCCCATTCCTAAGCTTCTCATTGTTTTATATTAATCCTTTCCCCTCTCCCATGTTGCTTTGTAGAACAAAGGACCTGATCCTGGGTCTGTTGAAGTAATTGGCTAGGTTTGTTCTTGCTTCGCTAAAATTAAAAGAACTCTGGAAATAACCAATTAGAGACTGAGTAACGAACTGTATTGTGTAATTGTAAAAGAAAATGTTTGGGATGTTTATAACAAATGCTGCATTTGCATTGCTACTGGGATGCAACTACATGTACGTGTGCAATGATACCAAGGGGGAGGGAAAAAGATGGAGATAGTGGGTTTTTTGTTGCTTTTTTGTTGTCTCCTGAAGACATTAAGATTGTTGCAGAATCTCGTTTACCAACTGGAACTGTCCTATCAATAGAGAAGGGAGCATCTCTAGAAGATGCTTCATAGATTTATTTGTATAGAATACTCAAACATTCTTCATTCTTTTCTTTAAACTTCAACATAATCCCAGTAGGTCTCCTCTGGATAGAGACATTGGTAGGAGATGGGCAAGTATTTCTTGTAAGTCATGGGATCTAAGCTGAACTTTTAAGTGCAGAATTTGTCCTGACATGTGATGTACCTCTCCTGAAAATGATAGTTGTTCTTAATATTATTTGTCCTTTATGAGCAAATCTTGAGGCTTTCTTTTGAGAGCACTGTAGTCTGCATATAGTCTGACCTTAGTACCAACAATCTGACTTTCTGGGTAAAATTCGCTGATTATAAAATGGCTAAGAAGTTTACCAAGCTGGGGAATTTTTTTGATGTGCAAAAAGTCCTTTTCCTTTTCAGCTGATCCTCCTCCATATATTGATGGTATTCGGATCAACAGCCCCCATTATCTGACCAAGATAAAGTTGACCTCTCCGGGGACCCATACGTTTACCTTAGTGGTGTCCCAGTACGAGAAACAAAACACTATCCATTACACCATCAGGGTACGTACTGTTGGCTTCAAATGTAATGTAATGTAAGCAGTTATAGCATAAAATGTACTTTATTTGTTAATTTGATGAACAAGAATGCTTTTGGGTTGATATTGTTACTTTGAGGGAGGCTATGAATGATGGAGCAGAACCACTGAATAATGTGCTCGATAATGTTCTCCCCCGGAGTTAAGACAATCTATTGTGTCTGTACAATGTAGTTGGGGGGATAGGGACAGGACTCACCTGCTTTGGCAGTCAGCCACTACTTGAGATCTTTTCTGAGTAGAGATGGGCTCCAGTGACCTCCATCCTTCTTACCCAAGTATTAAAGCTGCATCTCCTTGGTGGTGATTTTTCAAAGCACGTGAAGTGAACAACTATCTAAGATCTGTGTGTGTAGGCAATTTTCCTTTTTTTTTCTTTTCTAATATGTTATGATTTCATGTGAAAAGTGCCAGATGAATGCATAACCAACTTCTGCTTTTACAACACAGGTGTATTCCTTGTGCAAGTTTACCTTTTCCAAGATTCCTACACCTTACACCATTTCCAAACGGGTAAAGAAATATTTTCTTTTATGGGTCGCTGTATAATAATTTGGTTTTGGCTTTTCCATGTGTGAGATATGTAAGGTTTCTAAATACATTTTTACACTAATGCCCAGAAATGCCAGCTTAGGCTATTGTCTCACAAACAAAACTTCTTAGCGAGGTCAACTGAAGCTTAATCTAAGTAATCTGAGCATACCTAGTGTAACACCAATCCTGTACTTTTGTTATATATAACATGCCAAAGCTGCTCTTCAGGTATTGTTCGTACCAACATAAAAGCCTTGGGTGGTTGACTCACTCTGTTCACACCACTCTGTAAGAATAGTTGCTTAACTTTTATTGGCATAAAAATCCTATTTGGTACGTAAACTCCATCTTTGTAGTAGTGTTACAGCTGTACCAGTGCAGATAGTACTATAAAACCTTTGTAGAATAGGCATACCTTTGGAGTAACAGCCTGTACCCTAATATGCAATTATTGTGCGGAGATCAGATTGTGCCAATGCTACTGTAGAGTAAAAACTCAGCCAAGAATGTCACTCGTTTTCCTTTGTTAGAAGTGCATGGTTTTCTTGAAAAATTCTTGGCATGACGGGGCAAAATCAGCAATGGCAAAGTAAAAGCACCAATACCAAGACTGTGACAAATGGACTTAGCATGGCAATATCATGATACTTTACTGGTCTTCAATTTTGCTAAGGCATCTCGAAAGTCTTTAATCACTGGGATAAGCAGTTGCACTGCAAAATAGGAATGAGGTGATATATGGATGGTACGTTTCATATAGAAATGGTCCCTAAGAGTAGAGCAGCGGGGGCAAGAGCAAAAAACTTGACTAAAACTAGCAAGAAGCCCAGGCGGTTTGGGGGCCGGCTGCTGGTAGTATTTCAGATGTTAACATGAGCTGCAGTTATGCGTTCAGCTGAGGTATAAATATAGACAGGAGATCACAGGATGATGTTTATTTTCAGAGCTATACCTGGTATTAGCAATTTCATCCTCAAGAAAGAATAAATTACCAGCTGTTAACTTTCATCTCTCTACTTGATCTGTACGTACCCTGGGAAATCCTAATATAGACAGAAGTTTTCTGTGCAAAGAAGCAATGTCTTCAGGAAAAGAGAAACGGGGCTACGCTGAGCCACAGTGGAATGGTCCATTTTCTAGGATGCTTGTGCCTGAAGTTGAGGATTATGTTGCTTCATGTAGCCAAGGCACCATACCATCTTGCAGCTAGGCTCTTAAGTTTGGACAGTGTTTTGTAACAGCCCCTTGAATCTAGCTTGTTTGGGAGAATAGTGGGTGGCTCGAGAGATTCCTGGGAACAATGTGAACACTCAGTGCAGAAAATTGTCGCTTCTAGCTCTTAAAAACTGAGTTGGGAGAATGGTTTAAGAAGGCAAAAACACACTGAAGGTGACACAGCTGTTTGAGGCAGGTCATCTGTTTGATGTTGTAACATGTTTAAAGAGAGAATTAAGTATGTGGAAACCTGTTAATTATTTGAAGCTGTGTCTAGCCTTCAACCAAAAAGCATGTTCTATCTGTAGGATTACATGCAAAAAGCAAGTTGCCTTTCTTTAATGCTTACTTGTTATTTGTTTAGTAGTTACCGCAGTTAAAAACAAGCAGATAACTAATTCACAGTTTGCCAGCAAAAGGAAGCTCTGTTAGATATCTCATACTAAAATTGAGAGGTCAACCTCTGGCACTAGCCTAGCTGTAGTGGGGCTCCTGGAGCAAAGTCCAGCTGAGCTGGTTTTTGGACAGCGAGCAGAAAAACTAAATCACAAGAAAAAAATCTTGTTCCCTGCTGGTTTGACGGAAAGGGGAGGGAAGTAACATCCAAGGAATGTATCTCAGCCATAAATTTGTGCGAATGCCTGGCATGTCTTGCAAGTCTAAGCTTTCACTTTAATGACTAGCAGGGGGAACTCGCAAACAGATGGCCTGTTTTCTCCACGTCTGAGCAGCATGCTTTTTCTTGTATTTCTTTGTCCCTTTGGAATCTGTCCTCACGGATACCTTTCTTGTCCCTGCAGTGCTGTTTCTCAGAGTGCATGGATGTGAATGGACTAGTAGTGGGAGGAGTGATTTCCAAAGCAAAGGCTATAACACAAGCAATGTTGTCACTCTTACGCTGTTTCTGCTTCTCATTTGGTACAACAGAGGAGATTTTGGGAGAGGAGGGAAACAACAACAAAAACATGACAAACCAAACACAACAAAAAACCTTGAAGCAGATACAGGATAGATGGGAATACAGGTTCTTCCTTAGATACAATTGCTCATAGTCAAAAACATTCACTGGGTCCTGTTACTAAATGTAAGCTGAAATAGCCTACCTTTACAAGGGATTGAAGGCTTTGAGTGAGGTAGGTGGAGGACTGCAGTGAAACTTTCTGAATGCTAACACATTCTGCATTTCACTTACACTTAAAAAATAAAAATAAAAATACAGAGATTCCTTCAATCAGTGACATCTGAACTGAGAGGATTTTCTAGTCTTATATTGCTTTTCTATACACACAAACCCTCAGGATATAAACATTTCTGTATTTCTCATTTCTTAGGTTAATGGACAATGGAAAGGTCACAGTGCTGGAGGATGTGGAAACTTCAGAGACAGCTACAAAAATAACCCCATTTATCAGTTCCAGATGGACAAGAGTGGGCCATTACTAATTGAACTACGTGGACCAAGGTTTGTAGAATAAGCATGTACCAACACAGTGGGAGTATCATGTGCTGTGGACAAGTGTGGTCAGTATTTTCCAAGGAGCGGGTGGGAAGTGCCCTGAAAACCCAGAAGACGAGATCCAGGAGGCAGCTCAGATAAATAATACTATTTGTTTCTAGCTTCGCCAGCAGTAGCAATTTAAACTTCCATTTTTTGCTACGAAGGAAATCCTTGATGTACAGGAAAAGCAGGAGTCTTCTTTCGTTTTAGTTCTGGGGTCTGAGCAGAGCTAGGTCTCGCAGAGTAGGGAAGAGGGTACAAAGGACTTGTTTCCTCATATAATTATGTTATGATCATACTTCCTTTTCTTTTATAGCAGAGCTAATATGCAGGATACTAAACACTAACTTAAGGGGTTCTTAAATAATGGCCTGGGCAGTAGCTTGAGCTCTGAAAGTGCATTAACTCTGCGACCTGCAGATCAGGAGGAAAAAATGGATGTCAGTGCCCTGTGGAGTATCTTTCACATTAAAAGCTTCTCCCTGGTGTTGCAAGTGATATTTATAAGTTTATGGGCACTCAGCTGTTGCTCTGGTAGAATATACCTGTATCAACTACTGCATCCCGTTCCTGGAAGGGCTTAAGAGGACTGAGAGTTGGAGGGGAGATTTGAGAAAGCAGAACATAAAATAGGCTTAACTTATAAACGTAGCTCAAAGCTTTTGACCCTCACAGCCCCATTTGCACACAAAGTAGTGTCAGTATGTTTTGCTTTTTTTTAAATAATGTTTTCTCATAACTGGTATTCTGACTGCTGAGGTTATGCAGGTCAAATTCCTACAGCAAAATTCATTCTCTACCTCAAAATGCCAGCATACGGAGCTTCTAACTAGCAATGTATCTCTTAACGTGCAGTCAAGTGTTGTGATGGTTCTTTCGTCTTTTTTTTTTTTTTTGCAAAGCTGTACACTATGAAATAGCAGCACATCTTTTTCCTCCCCTTTTGAGGAAACTCCTCTTGTGAAATGAAGATGAGTACAGATGTGTTTTTATGAAGGTGTGGCTGTCCTGCTCCACTAATGAAGCATTTCTTTTTCTGTATGCATTTTCTGCATTTTTAGCTTGTTCTTGGGCACTTTGAATGACAGGGCCAGCTGTGCCTGTTGCATGTATTAAGATGTAGTAGACAAATTGTCCCAAGTTGTAACGCAACATGAGAAGTTCTGCTGAGATGACCAACATTCCCATTCCTCTGACAGTGATCAGATCACAGCCCGGGATCTATGCCACTCAGCACAGAAATATGTCACCACAAGCTTAACCACTTGAAGGCTGTTTTGGTGCAGAGACAAAACTAGCAGTAATTTTCCATGGAGTACAGCTCTGAAATGGATGTGCGTGTCTTCCTCCAAACTGTGCAGTCATGTTGTGGTAATTTTCATTAGCATTTCTGTCACAAATGTTACAAAACTTTTAGATGTGTTCCAGCTGTACTATAGAGTTGTTTTTAACAAAAATTGCTCTCCTTACGGTAGTCCTGGTGACCCAAATGACTAAAATGTCACTTTACTTGCAGGCAATACAGTGTTGGCTTTGAACTTGTCACAGTCTCAACAGTAGGAGATCCTGGTTCCTATGGCTTTCAGAAGAAGAGCAGTGGTGACTACAGGTAATAGTAGTTCATTCAATGAAGTCTTAGCAGTCTGAAACATTTCAGATCTTATAACGGGTCACTTCTTTTATCATAGGTGTGGATTTTGCTACTTGGAAGTGGAAAACATACTTGCTGGAGTTTACAACATTATCCCCACCACATTCTTGCCTCAACAAGAGGGTCCTTTTTTCTTAGATTTCAACAGTACTACTCCTCTTAAAGTATCACAGCTTCAGTAAGGAGACAGACTTGTGCACTACTCTTTAAAGAAGTCGTTTTGTCCTGCCCTACAGCCTGAGAAGAGGTGAATAACTCTTACTACACAAAGAACGCAATTTTATTTTATGCATAAGTCATAGCCAAAAGCATGGAGTCACCCATTTGCTGATTAATTGTGGTAGACAGCTGTGGTTTTTGCTGCTATGGTATGAGAGTGAGCACTGTTCAATAGGCCTGTGAGCAGGCTAAAATGCTTACGTTCAAATGAACTGGCAGGACATAATTTACTGGAATTTTTCTACATTTCAAATCAAAATATAGTGGGTCTATGTAAGAGAAAAATTAACACTGAAATTCACTTCTCCTGAAATATAGGGCCTATGGGTTTAGGATATCATTCTTAAAACTAAACATCTAGGAAAATGTTATTGTGCATTCTGCTTATTCAGCCTCAGGACCAAATATGTATTGATTGCTATTTGTACTGAATGTCTTGAATGTTTTCAGCACTGAAGTAGCTCTCACATTTCAATGTGAACTTACTACTGCTGAGCATGTTGTCCAGGCTGCCTCTAACATGTTCAGCTTATCTAGAGTGTGTACATAGAAGTAAAAGATAAGGAAGATTCCAGCTTCAGCTATTTCTAGAAGAGGAGCAATGGATTCACCCATATGACATGTGCTTTAAGAGCTGTTATTTTGTATTAGTATTACTTTAATACATATCCTAACACAAGGTACTGTATGGTTTTCTTCCTACTAGCTGCAAAACCTAGCCTGATCACAGTCAGCACTAAAATCAAAAGTTAACCAATAGTCGTGTACAAAGAGCAGAGCATGCCATTCACTTATTAGATGTGAAATGTTTTCAGCTGGAGGTGCACTGTAAGATTCTCTGTATCTACTGAAGTAGTCTCACTGGTGCTAGGGGGTAGTTCACTCCCTCCCATCAGCATCCTAACAAAAATAACAAGGATAAAGCACTTCTTTCCAAATACTTGGCCTGCATAGGAAGGGTCATTTTTAAATTGAAACTGATGAATAAAAGGTAGCACTTAACCCATGCCATCAATAGAAATAAGGTTCAAGTTCCTAAGAAAATAGTGGAAGTGGAATTACTCCAGGGGAGGAAAAAAAAAGTAAAGTCTACTATATTTGCTCTATCTCTAGCCTGTAAGATATATATAAAAATATAAATATCTGAAAAGGATTTAAAGGTTAACTTTTTTTTAAACAAATGACAGGAAAAACTCTATGTGACAAGAGGAGAGGGTACTTTTAAAACAGCCATAGGAAGTTCTTTGCCATTCAGGTTTACCTGGCAGTTTTTTGACCAAAAAGATGTTACTTAAATAGTACCTGTGCTCTAAAAAATAAGATTTGTTCATTAGGAAAGCAAGCACGTAGTACAGGAGAACAAGAAATATCTGTGGCCTCAAGTCACTTTCCTGGGAGTCTGCTATTTACCTTCTCCATAAATTAAGTCCCTTTTTGTTTCATCTCCTTCATTGGACAGCTTTTTAACAACTGCCTAGCTTTCAAAGGACACTGAAAACATGTCTTTAGACTGCACTTTTCTCAAAGACTGTCTGGGCTTTGTGACAAGTTTGTCACAGTGTGACTTACCTTCTTTTGCAGGGAAGATTCTGATGATTATTGCAATGAATCAACATAGGGAATTGTATGGGCACAAGATGAGCAAAAAGCAAGTCCTTTTTGGTTATCCTTGGCTTTTGGGAGTAGGCAGTTGTGCCAAGGACTACTTCCTCTCTACAAAATTAAAATTTCACTTACCATAGATTTATAGAGGAAAATATAAATCTTAGCACAGGCTAAACCAGAATATATTGCATCTACTTTTAACACCTATGAAGTTAGAGGTAGTTACGAAGTCTAAATAATATATTCTTGACTATATAAAAGGCAGATGCCAGAACTAAGTTTTTGCATGTCCTCTGCTGTTTGAGATCAAGCTCATATCTTGTCTGCAGTAAAACCTGATTTTCTTTTGTAGTCTGTTTCTGCTCTGTAGGAAGTTGTCCCCTCCCCTTTTTTGTTTCGCTCTCCAAGCACAAGCTAGTGCCAAAGCTTATGTTGGATGAAATACACATGCAAGGCTCAGCTTCCATATTGTACTGAAGCAAAAGCAAGGAATACTAGACAAAGCTGTCTCTATCCAGACACAGTAACAGTTTGTACATACACAGTACAGTCATGGGATTGGGTTTAGGCCCATAAATCCACAGGATTTAAGTTCAGTATCACTGTCCTTTTTAAGACAAGTCCTGTTCGAATACTGTACCTGCAGAGTTGGTAGAATCCCATCACCATACATTTCCTTTCACAGGTAGGACAAAACATTCATGTGGAGCATCTCAAAAGAAATACACAAGCAAGCTATTCTTGTAACGTTTGGTCTCTGCCAGTTCTGGTTGTGGCAAATCACTTCCACAATATTATTTTTTGCCATTTTTATTAGGAAATTAGTCATGATTACTTCTGATATTTTCTGTCAAATGCATACTTTATCACTTTTTTTTCTGCAAATCTAGAAAAATAATCAGAGATTAAACTGCTCCTTAAGTTTTAGTGCAGCCTCAGCTCAAGATGTAAGTTAAACTCTTCTTTCCCCTACATCAGTTGTCATTTTTGATCTGTAATGACAATATTAGATTGAGTCAAGCTGGGAAATGCTGCACAGAAAATACTTCTAGAAAAGAGCAAGGCCTGCATGGGGAAAAATTGAAATAGCTGCACAACAGCTTAGATTGTAATGAGGGTACATTGGTCATGTTACTATACTCCCACTCATGCAACTCTTGACCATTAAGTGTTCTCTGCCTGTAAACATTCATTTAAAGCCTTTAAACATTAAACTACAAAGCCTTAGAAAGTTGATTGACCAACAAGCAGACTGTATTGCTAAGTTGTCACATACTGTACAGTTGTAAACTGTCTAAGCTGCAGCTAAATGACAACGAAAGCCAGTTGTTGTAAGGGGCTTTAAGAGGATTTATCGTTTCTTTGATTTACTTAGGCTACTATAAAGAAAGGATTTTTTAATTAATATATAATATAATAATATCATAATATCATTGGTGCTGAGGGATAACTGGACATACTCTTTTAAGAAGTTTGGATGTTCTCCTTGCGTATGTGCTGAAACATCTTTTCTGAGTTTTTTTTGTTTTGTTTTTTTAAATCCTACCTTAGAGCTCCGTACACAACACCATATGCTGCTGTTTATAGCTCAGGGTGAGATGCCCCCCCACATCTGTTTGTTTTGTTAGGAAGGAATGGGGTTAGTCCTTCATTAATCTAATCCATCAGTTTTCAAAGACTTACCAAGAGTTAGAAACTTGATATCATTCATCCATGTACTATGTCATCTGTCCCAAGTCTGAGGTTCAGTCCTAGTTTCCTGATGCAAGTTTCATGAAACTATTTGTACAGTAATTTTTATGCACTTGACCATGTGAACCATAAGGTGTTTGAACAAGCAGCTGCTTAGAATTAAGTTTGTGTACATACAACAGGGGTTTTTATCACTTAGTGAAAAAAATGACATTGAAGTTGTGTGATAATACCAAAGAGTAGTAAAAGGCCTAGATTAAATTTTGCTTTATACATTCTCACTGATCACGTATACTTTGATACACCAGAGGCTTATTTTTATACCCATAAAGGTGGCTACCATCATATTACACTTCAGAATACATCAAGAATTCCTGCAAACAGTAACCAGAGAAAGCTTGTTCGTTTGCCTGTACTCCACAGTGATGTATGTTCATTTAAGTTTGTCATATTTATAATTATGCCTTTTATGGAGTTTAAAATAAAATGAGTTTTCCATTCATTTATTAGACACGCTGTCGTGCCTGCTTGCTTGCACAATTCGAGTGTAATTTACCTGCTGAGCACTGGGGTTGCTGAAGAAGGCGGCTGGAGCAAGATCTTTGAACAAATACTGGAGAAACACAGTGTAACAGGAAGGGTTTGTTGGGTCCCACACCCTGCCACGTTTCTGATCAGTGGCTTTCATCTGCTGGGAACTGAACCCCACCATGACATACACAAGGCAGCACATGCAACATTCTCATATCCTGCTGAACATAAGGTTATTCATTACACAAGCGCAGGGTCTTTGGGTTTCCAGTCAGAACTGGCACTAGGAGGAAATTTGATAGCAAGAGGCTTAGAAAAAAACCTCAAGTGTATTAGAGGTTGACTGGCAGGTGTACAAAAATAGATATTCAGCCTCAAGTTCCTCCATTGGTTTCTCTATCTGTATTCAATGCGGACAGTAGCTTAGTTATGAAATTTTAAGTGAGACATTTAATAGTGTGACACTGTGCTTCTGCTTTTCATCTCATATTTAACGCTGGCAGTCCCAGCTTTTCCCCAAGCAATGCTCACAGCAGAAGCTGGAACCAGTCTTCTTTTTCCTAACCACGTATTGGGCTGGGAAATGCTGCCAATGGTCTTTGGACCATGTAAATGCTCATATTCACTGCCACTGTGAGTTTAACAGCTACAATGTGTTGAATCGAATTTTTATGGAAACGGGGTTCTTTACCTGTGGTTCTGCACATCCTTTAAAGACTAAGCTTGCTGTGCGAAAGGATTTGGCTGAGAAACACTTAGCTTGCACAAACTCAAAATGAAATGTGGAAAACAAAAATGTTTACTGTAGTGTGAAGAATTTTACATTAACTTGGAGAATAGATACACAAGCTGTGGCAAGGACAAAATACAACAGGACTGCAAAAACATAGAATAGAAAATACTTTGGGCAATACTAAAATTCCCATCAAATTAACAATAGAAACGGACATTTTAGATAAAATGGTGCTTTCAGAAATGCTTAGCCACCAAAACTGAAGAGTCCTAGGATTTTTTACTACCACTTATTAGCATAATTACCAGACACTACTACTGCCTAACAGCTGCTGGCAAAACATGCCCGTGCCCTTTCTAGTTTTATTGAACACTTTCTCTAGGGCATACTAAAACCTCAAGTCCTTTTAACAGTTATAAAACCCCACACAGTACAACCTACGGAGCAATTTAAGAACACATCGTCAATCTACACTGGCAACTCTTTTTTTTCTTCATGCATATTTGAAGGATGAACCCCTTGTCGGAACTGTCCCGAAAACATCCATCACTCCCATTTCCGAGCAATAACACTTAAAGTGCTGAAAAATAATACTTCACTTCGCAGGGGAGGGGGAGGGCGAGGGGCCAATCAACTCTTTTGGTCACTGGATCACCCTCAGAGTCCCCGCCAGACTCAGGAAGGTGGCTAGAAAGGGCCCATCGCTGCTCTTACGCCGGTTTTTACAGGGCACGACCGATCTTTATCCTTTCTGTGAGCACCAAAGGAAGAGTGAAGGCTTTTAGACCCACACATGCAGCTTTCCTGTACACAAAATATCTCTACAGCTTCAGCGTAATACAGACAAATACAGATGTTTAAAGAATATGCCACTGATACTCAAGAGATCCGCTGTATCTAAAGAGCATTTCATTCTACAAAACTGAAGCCAAACTGCTCTCTGCAAACGTCTGGCTTGAATTTCAGACCCCCTACTGGCATGAATTTACACGGGAACATTGCTAGTTATTGCTTCAGCCAGGCTGCTACAAAACAATTTTACAAAGTCAGTGAAATAGGGGCGCAGCTTACCATTTGATAACTTGTCTGGCCTACAAAGGATTTACTGAATAAAAACTTCAGCCCTCCACATCCATTAGACTTCTTAGTGCAGTTTCAAATTCTCAGAGTAAACGCTTAAGATTTGGCATATATTATTGGCACAATGTTCTTCAAACACTTAGAAGTTCATGTATAAATATTTATACTCCCATTAAACCAGGACAGGGCACAAGGAGGACTCAGCCAATCTGGGCAGCTTTTCTGCCCGCGCATATTCCCTCTTTGATTTTCATGCACTGAAGGGAGAGCTGCTTCATTCGGTTATCCAAAGCCAGCCCCTCAGCGGAGCTGCTCCTGTTGCTGCTCCTATTCTTGTTCACTCTGTCGCTTGTCTTGTTCTCAGCCCCTTCTGCCCTATCCCCTGCAAAGAAAGGATTAAACTCGATGTTAAATCCTGATTTCATTCTGAGCAATTTAAAGGCTCAAGCGGGTCCCTCCACAGCTTCCTTTGCCAAAGCACACAAAGATATAGGAGCAGGAGCAAGACGCCTTAAAACTGGAGTTGGCCTTCCAAGCTGTGCTCATCTTGTGCACTGCATCAGTTACAGCATGAACAGGTTTAGGTTGGAGTACACAAGAGCAGCCGTAATCCTCTAGTCTGAATACGTCAGCAAGGGCTTGCAAAGCCTGCAAGTGGTTCCTTTTGGCACCTTATTTGATATTTTTCCCCCCCCTCTGAAAAGCAGGAATTTCAGCAAGCAGGAAAAGGAATTAAAAATTAAACTCGAATTTTCCTTAAAATAAGTGTACCATCGGAATCCCACTGCTCACTGATTCTCTGAGGAACCTCGAGCCCCTCTGCTGCACTGAGGCAAACCTGGGGAAGCTGCGCAGCCAGCAGGAGAACAGTGAGAGCATTTAGGTGTCACTTAACAGGGATGCAGGGCCTTCAGGAACTGCCTTCCCCAAGGAAGCAGCCAGAGGGTCAGAGCTCAGCGAGCTTGCGACATGCCTAGGGGAGCTGAGAGGGTTTTCCTGCTCCCTTTATAAAGCTGAAAAGCATGGGCCCAGGCCGTATCCAGCTGTGCGTACCTCTTTCGGCTTCGCATTCGGGGGACGATGCGCCGCTGCACTCGCTTCGGGGGCCGAGGACAGGGAAGATCATCCCGAACTCGGAGAGGGAGACGGGGCTGGGCAGATCCAGGCTCCCAGGTCGCGTGGCAGGAGGAAACTGAGTGGGCACCTCACAGGGGCTCGTGGGGCCGGAGCTGAAGCTGGACACCGACTGAGTTTCTGAGTCTTCTTCGGATACAAAGCTGCTGCCGTTGTCATCCTCAAACACTTCGGAAGCCACTGCAACGGTGAAGGAAACATTCCCATTAGCAAACCTGTTCCCTAATTAGAAGGCAGACTGCCTCCACCTTATCTTCCCGCTTTTGCGGTTAAAAATCCAACATAAGCTCTTAATATTTCTTTTTGGATGGAGCACTACACAACAACAAGTTAAAACAACAACAACAAACCTCGCCTGCATCATTCTCCCTGATCATGTTTGCTCCTACCTGGACTCTACCTAAAGCAAAGCAACCCCAAACCGACTAGATTAAGCTGCTCGCAACAGGAGGAGGAATTGACTAATGAAAATTCTGTTTTGTACTAGATACAGGGTGCAGATTTTGCTAAAAAACAACATTTTTCAGTCTCGGCTCACTGCAGGATGGGGACCTGTGAACCAAAGGCTTTCTGCACCCCAGGAGTCTCACTGGGGTCAGAAGGTTTCTTATGTGCATCAGCCTCAAAACGTGTGCTGGAATCACACCGGCCTGAAGAAGTCCCAGAAATAGCAAGACATTTATGATGCCCTGAGGTTATTTTCAGTTACATCTCCTCGCCACTCCTGCTGTCAGAGAGGCTCAGACCCAACTCGAGAGGAGAGCAGGAGCAAAGGAAATCTTCCCAAGCAGCCCCCCCATTATCCCTACACACCCCTCGGACACAAAGGGTGCAGATGGAGGCAGCTGCCACTGGGTTTACTTCAGAGATGTGCAGCCTCTTTCCACTGCACGTTCAGATTGCAGGGCTGCATTTACACATTGCAGAAGTGACCAAAAAGGCTTCAAAAGCACAAAGCTGATGACCAACGTTCTCCACCTTCCTGAGCCCGCTTCCGTGGCATTTCGTTCTCAGAGATGGTTTGTTGTGGTTTGGATTTTATTGTTTTGCTTTTAGATGTCAAATCCAAGACCACAACGTGGCCTCTCTTGTACTTGCTGTGTTTTATCGACACGTAGGAAGCAATACAGGTAACTGCAGGGGCGTGAAGGCAAAGAAGGTAGGGTAAAAGAGATGTTTCCCATTACAGGAGTCCTCTGCTTGGCCAGGAGCACTGACACCAGCTAGTCTACAGCAACCAAAAGTGTACCTATAGCTTATTTATTACCATCCGAGCTTACCGTGCCCCACAGGAGCATCTGCTAGGGCAGAAAACCCTTGCTGATGCTGCTTTATTTAACTCCAGCAGACAGAAACCACATATAAAACATACAAAAGGGCCTCGGTGGAAACTTGCCACGTTGCAATGTGAGAGCTTAACCTTTCGTGGCTATTTTGGTTATTGTGCCTGGCAGGCTGCTAGCCCTGCCCTGCCGTACCCCGGTTTTATGCTGGCACTGGACACAACCTGGAGTCCTTCCACCTGTACCACGCTGCCCCTGAAAGGAAACCCTTGACTCTGTTACACCTACGTCTCCAGGGAGGCCTTCTGCATGCTAAAGGCACGCCTGTGGGCATCCCAAGAGCCAATCCCCGTCTCACTCATGGGGACACAACCTAGGGACTTGAGGGAATTCAGAAGCCGTGCTGAAACCACATCGTTCCAGCTGGCCCAGACACCAAAGTTGTTTGCTGTGCCAGGAAGGTCCCAGCTCCAAAGTACATGGGGGGGGGGGGTGGGCTCTAGGGTTGTGAAATTTTGAACTACTGCGGTCCTGATTTAGACTTTTCCCTGCAGAAATAGAGCTGAAACGCAGATCAAACTGGGATTGGTGGGACAGGATAGCAAAAAAAAAGACTTTCTGCACCAAGAAGGGGAGGAAGTGTCCAGGAGGGAAGAAAAAATGGGGCTACATGGAATATCAATCTATCCACTTCCACCCAGAGCCAGGACAAAAGGAAACCGAACACGTTCAGCTCATACATCTTCCCCTTGATAACTGGCTGTTGAAGAATACAAACTCCTGCAGTAACTGGTACGGTAAGTTCACCAGTCACACAACAGCCAACTAATTTCAACATTTCTTACAATGCCAATGGGATATTCCCAGGCACAGGAGCACTCTGTACTCACTCGAGACGCTGTCTGACTCCAGTTTACTTGCTGACAGGTCTTCCACAGAGGTATTGCTTCCTTCAGCACCCACACCACATCCTCGGGGCCCCATGGCAGTGGACCGTCTCCTCTCATGGATCTCATCTGAGATCATCTCCAGGTTTTTCAAGGCAGTCTTATACTCCCCCTTCGCCAGGGAGAGTTTTGCCTGCAGGTCATCCACTGTTTTCTTCAGTTGCTAACAAGGGAGACAGGTATTAGATGTGCTTTTGCCATGATCAACGTGGACACACAGCATGCAGCTCCACCTCACAGGCCTGGCACCCCCTGAAGCTGGATGGGCTCCACGTCCCAGGCCATGGGCTTGACATCCCACTTCTTCCAGAACCTGAAATTCACCCCTGAGTAACGTCTGAGTACTATGAGCAGCCCAGTGTATGGAACACGGGGCGGGGGAAATCCAGGGAGGAGAAGCAAAGACAGTCACACAGTGTTTTTGTTCAGCTCTGAAGATGAGCAGCAGGGCTCAAACAGAGTTGGAGCACTTTTACTGCACACAAGGAAACAAAATGTCTTTTATCTTTAAAATGTGCATAGCAAATTGTTGAAGATAAGAGGTTTGGAATGGAATTGGTCATGTACAGACATGCAACACAGTTATTCCTGTAGCACTTGGTATGCACTTTCAATATTTACTACAGGCAGTAAATAGGCTCAGGTGGATCTGAACGAAGCACGTACCTCTAGCTGGACGTAGTACTTCGCCTTGAGTTCAAAATAAGGTCTGTGGAAAGACAAAGAGCATTTGTTTACAACCACTGGGACAAAAGGCAGAGTACTAGAGTGGGAGTTCCTCTCCTCACAGCACTAACAGAGCTATGCTGTGTTTCAGTGTAATCCTGAGAGGATTCCTATCCTATGTAGGTGATAAAACATCTACAGGTGCTCTCAGCTTTTTTTTTTTCCTCCCCTAACACATCTACTTCTTGTGGGTCTTTAACCTAAAGCCAAAGAGCAAAATTCCAATTTTTGGAGCTGACAACGTAATTCCCTCAGGCCTAGATTCTGCAATGTTTAAACACAACGTCCAGCTTCAGGCATAGACATCCTGTCTGTAACCAACAGCAACCTCTTCTGAGCAAATAGCACTTCCCTGAGCAAACAGCACTTGCCTCGGCTCTAAATCCTACTGCAGCTGCATCATGGATTGTGCACCATGGCTCAAGAACATGAAACTCTGGCTTTCCAACCCATAAACGCTTTTTTGGGTTGAATTCAATACACGGTCATACATGAAATAACCTGCTCTCATTCCTCTGTGGTTAGGTTATTTCATAGCTCCTATTTTTTAAAGCACAAGAAGAGTGAAAGGCACTTTGCCCAAGTCACCGGAGCAGAAAGGGACTTCCAAAAACTGGCTAACACAGACTTCATCATCCTACAGCTCAGTGGTGCTGAGCCATAGATCTGGTGGATGTTAATATGCAGCTGTGTGCACATTCAGAGCTCACAAGCAAGGACCCAGAAACAAAATTAAAAGCAAAACCAAACCAAAGCAATCCAGTAATCATCCACACATCGATTTGACAGGGCAAATCACCTAAATGACTTTCCTCCAGGCTGTCCTGGTCCTACTTTAGAACAGTAATGCTTTAAGCATCTTAATTCAAACCGAAGCGTGGAGCAAACGCAAATCACTTCTTGCAGGGGAAGCAGCAATTCTTTCACCAGGTCTGCCCGGGGGTTTAGGGAGAGAGAGGCTGGACAACGTGATCCCAAAATGTCCTGCAAGACAAGCAGCTCCAAATTCAACAGCCTCAAGTCCCAGTTTATGTAGCCACTCGACAGCACTGATGTTTTTTGCTCAGTTTCAGCTTTCCTTTGTGTGAAAACTGCAATGCTGTGAGCCAGGTCACCCTTCCAGCATCCCTAGGTAGCATGACTTCAGTACACCCATGATAACACACCTGCTCACACCATTCAACACTTTAATGCGAGGTTACAATAACTGGCATTTCTCCTTTTTGGAGAGAAACTCCAACAAAACATCCTACTTAGGTGGCTCATGCTGTCAGCCCTGCTGTGAAACCACAGGGAGAACACACTGGGATCCCTCCACACATAAATGAAAATCTCCTTATTCTGAGGAAAACAACACAACAGCATCCCTACAAGGGTAGTTTCAGCAAGGAAATGGAGACAAATCACACAAGAGGCAATTGGTGCATCAAGCTCATCACCACAACCATTATAAAAAGGTATATAAGAGCCCACTGACAACTCACCAGGGTCTTTATTTTAAATCTTATTGTAAGAAGAACTCCTGGTAGCCAAACCACTTCTCAGATATTGCTCTTATCTACAGGAATCTGTCATTTCGTGATCTGGTGATATTTTTGCACAGTCCCTGTGCAGTGCCAGACAAACAGCATGCAACTCATTCGAGGAAGGCACACTGCTATACTGTTTTAGCAAACATGCCTGGATCTTCTTTCAGAAGTGCTAACCCTGTCTTGAATTGAGCAAACACCAATCAAAATAGACTTTTGGTTGACCAATTTCATGAAAAAATCATTTTTAGATAGAGGGATTAAAAGCTAAACACAGCAAGCAGATTGTTTAGACAAGCTACAGTCTGGAACTATAAAGAAAGACTGCGAAATACAAAGAGGATTAAGATTTGGTTGTAAACAGGGCCAAAATTTTAAATGGATTCCGAGCAAAAAGCTGTTTTATTTCTCTGCAACAGAGCAAAACTGCTCATCAAACGCACACACGTTTATTCGTGACATTCACTGTTTAGCTATGCTCTCTGAAGTCTGTTTCTTTCTCCAGGAACAATTCTCACACAGCTTTGCTACGGCAGCGTTAGGAAGTAAACAAGTCTGATGTACAGCATGCTACTCTGATGCAGTCTCACACCTTTCAGGTTTCTGTCACTTGCCTGGTTGCCTTCCTAACTAAAAATAAGAACTAAACTGAAAAAAAATAAAAACCCTAAACTGCAAAACATCCACGCACAGAGCTCTGTGGCTCCGTAGGCAGCATCTACATGAAATCCCATATGCCTGTTTCTCTAGTCACGCGCCACGAAAGGGTTCAGTGCACAAGAACACAACTAAGGACATGCCCAGGAAACTTTTCTTACCCCACTAAGTTCACCAATCTATCAAGTCAGGTGCTTCAAAATGACACTGAGGATGACAACAAATGTTGGACAAATATTCTCCTACCAATTGTCTTACAAAGGGCAAAACTTTTTCGAGTTTCAAAAACCCCACAGAATCAGCATCTCCTACAAGCAGACTTGATCATTAAACTCATCTCCAAATGTGAAACCTACTTGGATTTATTGATGGCTCTTTTCAGCTTCTTCTCCAGCTGTTTCATCCTTCCCATGGCGGCGTTGTACTTGGCTGCAGTCTCCTTGTGAACCAGTTCGCTTCTCGTTTTGGTTTGTTCCGCCTCCATGACCTTCAAGGGGGAAAAGACAAGGTTCAAGAGGTTGAGTAGCAAGACCCACTGACCATTTTGATTAACAGTATCTTCGTAATACCTCCAACCAGGAGAGGGCTGAACCCCAACCACAGGGGTGAGAGAATTGAAATGCAATTCAGGCCGTCCCCTCACCATAACCACCAGAAGACAGCATGCCCAACGAGACAGCCTGCTTGCAGGAGGCTAGAAAGCTGACTTTTCTCCTTAAAGAGTTGGCCAGCCTCAAATCATGCTTTCAGCATCACAAATACACAGAGGTTTGGGCCATGAGCTGACCCCCTTTAATGCAAGGAGGTGATGATATGCTGATGACCAGCCCCATAACACACATCAGTCCCAGAGTGTCAGCCACTTTCCGTGGTGAGCAACGGGAAATGTCCTTCCACTCGCTGCTCTGCTGGCCTCTCAGAGCCATGCCTTCTCTCTC
Organism: Aythya marila; assembly: GCF_965140915.1. Taxonomy (NCBI): domain Eukaryota; kingdom Metazoa; phylum Chordata; class Aves; order Anseriformes; family Anatidae; genus Aythya; species Aythya marila. The sequence continues at coordinate 44,747,838 of NC_139043.1, read as the reverse complement.
CAGGGTACTTTCAGTTTGCAAATTTGAGCTGCAAGTCAGAAAATGCGTTTTCCTTACATGCACTAGCGGACAGGATCCAGAACTGATCTGTTTAAATTAAACTGGTGACACCTCTCCACGGGTCTGGCAGTAAGGAGGAAGCAGGCGATTTTCACACTCCCCCTCCTTCAACTCTGAAGGCATTTGTACAGAACAGAAAGACAGGACCTATTTTCTCCAGCATTAAGTTTTCAAATATTTCAGCCGTAAGACTAACTACTTGAAGCACATTTGTTCCAGCTGGCTTCCACCGCCAGAACATGTCATCTATGCTCCTAGATGCACAGAGAGAGGAAAAAAAAATCAAAGTATCTGCATCTTGAAAAACCTCACTCACCGCTCTACGTTCTTGAAAGTGTCAGCCCTCAGGGTAAACTAAGTAGGGAAAAAGAGCACAGTCAACTTTCACCTGCCTGGTGTGCCAGCCTGCTCAGAGATACAGTGTTTTGTCCCTTCTGATATCTAAATGGAAGTGTGAAACAGCCACAGGGCAAAGCTGGGCTGCATCAGCTGGAAGCTCCTGCTGCCACGACTGGAGGCTACAGATGCTCACCTGCACACACCACTTACCATTAAACAAAAGTTGCTGCAGAACTAGAAGGAAGAAAGGTTTCCAGATGCTCTTGTGATTACTTAAAGTAACCTACTCAACTATAACACCCTTCAACACCCTGCCTTACATATAAATAAGGCAAACACTTTGAAAGAAAGGTCAAAAAAAAAATAATCCAGACTCCTAGCGTGCTCGCCTGCATCCTGAAAACAAGCTCCAGCCTCATCTCGAAACGTTAGAAAGCTGGGCTGATGTGAAGACTTTCCCTGGTGAAATGTGTCAGACAAGGCTGGTTTTAGCATCTAAGTGTCTGAAACGAAAACGCGGTCTCCAAAGGCTGCACAGAAGCTGGTTTGCCTTCTTTGCAGCGTGGTAAAGAAAGCGCAATTTAAAAGCTCTGGAAGCTACAAAATAATGGGGTGGCTGAAATTTGCCCATATTTCATTAGATGTCGATCCTTGCCATCCATTCTTGGCGCAAAATGAGCACTGGCTTGGAGACCTGGGATCAACCACCTAAGTACCAGGGACTTAGAACAGGTGAGGCGCTGAGCACCGTGTTTGACTTTGCACATCTTTCATCTCAAACATCCCAGAAACACAGAACTGGGATTTGCGGATGACAGATTGTAAACACCTCAAACTCGCTGACAAAACACGGAGCTCGCTGCCAGCCACACACACCCACGCTCATTACCCTTTTGGGAAAGGAAAACAGGTTGCATACCTCATCCTTTTGAAGAAATCGGGGATGTGAGGAACGCCATCCCCTCCCTGCTCCCTGGTTTTCCTATGGGTGTTCTGCTGTCGTGCTCACCTTACCCACACAATCCTGGTCGGAGGGCAGGGACAGCGCGTGCCCTGCCCAAGGGAGAGCTGCTCAAGGTGCCAGGCTGAGGGCAAAGACGCAGTTCTGCAATACTTGATGGCTGTCCCACAGAGGTATCTCCATGGAGATCCCTCTGCTGCCAAGAGGCTTTTTAAGCGTTTCATTGAGACAAGGAGAAGCCACGAGATGATCCACTCCTCCACCAAAGCCAAGCAGCCTCTAAATACAGAAACTGTCAGGGCACATGGATAAGAAGAGACTTGCAAACCATGCAGCCAGCTCTACATCCACAAGGTTCACTGGAAGACAAGCTAGGGAAAAGCCTTACCTTTTAAGAGGGTCTTAATAGAAGACCAGCAAGGCTTGTGTAGGAAAGCAGCACTTTTTATGACACCCAGCAGTCCTGCTGGGGGGAAAACATGTTCTTATATGGATTCCTAAACAAGGTTTTGGTCACATTTTCTGAATAAGCTGCTTTGTTTAGTAAATGTTACCGTGCTTCCACCAACAAACCTTGCTGAAGCCATCACAGATGCAATAATGTCACTTCAAAAAGGTATCAATCGATTCCTCTTCCCTCCTCTGCCCTCTATTTCCAGCCCAGACTTCTAGGAAAGGAAGGTGAGCACAGAATGTATGTTATTAGTGAGTAGGTCTGCACAAGCAGCTTTGTTGCTCCCAGCCAAGAAATATGCATGAGCTGAAGTCAAAGATGGACTCCAGGAAAACTGCAGTAACAACAACAGCTGCAAAAGCAACATTTATCAGGGAAATTGAGCAAAGCTGACCATCTGAGCCAGAGAATTATTCTGGACATCTGGTTCTTCCTCCAAAATTTAAATTGATGACTTTTCTAGAAGAACTAGAAATAGAAGAGGTAAGCCAATGCAGGATCAGTAAACCAGAAGGACGGAATCAACGATACAAGGGATAAAGATATTAGAGGGAAGAACAGAAACCAAACTGCATTTGACTTCCAGCACGAAGGGATGGAGAGATTAGGGCAGGGAAGGCTGTGGGTATTTTTGTTGTTTCTTTCATCGTCTTTTTTCCCCAAGTAGTTCTCTCTCTTCTCTCCACATCACGACGTACCCACGCATTTTACACTGACAGATGGTACTGCACGGTGTAATATCAAAGGGAGCTTCACAAGCCAAGTTAAACCAAGAGGGAGCATGCCTCCTCCCTCTTCGCTCTCCCCTCACCCCTTCCTTTTAAAAACGTTTCATGATCCAGAGCCAAAACATTTCTTCTCCCTGCCAGAATTTCTGAAGTGAACATATCCCAGGAAAGACTGTAAAAGCAGAGCATTTTGCAGGTTGCATCAGCAATCAGGAATTAGCAGTTCCTCTTGAAATTCATGCAGGATCTTCCTTTCTGCTCCAACTGGTCTCAAACTTCAGGTGACGCTCTGTTAATCTTCTGGTCACGCAGATTGTTCTCCAGACACCATCAGCTTGATGCGCAGCCCCCCTCTGATTACAGGGGGATCTTAAATATGCCTAAAAATAGCCATATCAGAAGTACAAAGTAATGTTCTGGACACCTAAAATTGATGAGCTAAATCCCAGCCTATGTGTCATTACAGCCACCTCAGATCTGTTGAGAAATGGACTTTTAGAAGAAAAAAAAAAACAAAAAACAACACAGGAATTTATCCAAAAACATACACCCAGTTGAGAGCCAAGGTGGGAAAAGAAGCTGCCTGACTCACAGGATCACTTCACAGCCCTGCACGTCTCTGTGGTCAGCACATAGCTCAAGCACAGACACTTGCAGGGATCAGCTGCATCTTCGCAGGCAGGCTGGCATCTATTGAAACACAGCTTCCTTTGCTTGTTTGGAAACCCAGCTCAAAATGCAAGGTAAAAAAAATTACTGACTCCCTGTACCTACTCATGCTGGATGTCTGCTCTGCAAATAAAAGCGTCTTCCACACTTTCTGCTTCCAACCCATGCAGGAGAGGCAACGTCTCTGCCACACTTCCATTTCTAATCAGTTTACACAGATGACTTTTCTATTTCAGTGGATACAAAAGGCTTGTTTACCGAATCCCGTTAGACTGCTGAATTAAAAATAGCAGCATTTGCAGCTTCTCGATCCATGAAGAAATCAAAAAGCAGTTACACCGTGCGGCCCTCAGCTCCGCTTCCTTCCAGCAAGGGTCTGCAAATAGCATTTCCTGCTCAGTGCCCTGGAATACAAGTCTTTGTCCACATCCATTAGGTCAAGTGCAAAAGCAACCTGGCAGTATTTCCATAAGCATTTATATTTAAAAAAAAAAAAAAAAGAAAAGAAAAGAGTCTCATTTGTTCTCTTGCTTACCCTTTTCCCTTATGTTCTTGCACCGTTTGTCAGCTACCAAGCTATTGTAGGGCTCGGATTTGTTCCAACTTTGGGATTAATTCAATAAGGCCCGCTACCTCTGCCTTAAAATAGCAAATAAAAACACTTTGCTCTTGCCTGACATCTCTACCAATATAAAAACAAGTGAATTACTAACCCTCTTCTGACATTTGGCCCAGAGACGCTTTTCTGCGCTTGATTCATTGCGGTACAAAGCACAGCACAGGATTTTTCTGTCCAATATATCTGTCACCTACAAGTACAGGCAGAAAACCTAGCAAATCCAAAAAAAAGCTCAGTGCAACTAGAGTTCAAGAACTTTCTCCAAGAGCGATTCTTCTATGTGGAAGCGGAGGAATTCTTTTTTAAAGCCCAGCCTTCACCCTTAGTAACATTACTCAGCATTAGTAATTTCTAAATGTAATTAACAGCTAATGATCCGAGTATACAAGAACACCAACAGCCAAGCACCTTTGTTCTACGAGATCTCATCTGCCAACTTGTTTTCATTCATGGCTTGGTAGGGACTGCTGATGTTTTCTGCTCCTTCAGCCCCCAGCTATTTTGTTTACCTCGCTGAACCCTAAGCACTCCGCTAATTGCACGCGCTGAAACCAAGCGTTCACTCTGCTCCTAAAAGGAGATACAAAACTCAGCCAGCGCTCCAAAAAAACGATGCCAGATCTGCTCAGTCAACACTTCCAACAGTATTTTTTTTTTTTTTTCCCCTTGTTGGCTCTGCCCCTAGCCTTGAGATCCCCAGCGTGGCTAATGAAAATCAGGAGACAAACTTCCACGTAATTCTCTTGAAACCTGCTGTATCCTGGAAAGGCACAGATACAACGTTCTGGGAACTGAGGTTAACCAGGCTATTTTAAGCACCAGAAAGAGTAGGATAATACAGTTTCCATCCGAGGAACACTCAGCTGCTCTATACAATCCAGCCCGTGCCTAGGAGATTGTACATCTGCCGTGAATAAACATAGGGTTCCTATTTACTGTTCAGCTGCAGCCATCAGAGACGTCACGGTTTGAATCTGCCCTCTAACAAGTTGATGTTCTGCACTCTGTGCTGATAAACGTGAACATCACCAGCTCCACATTACACTGAGGAATCACCTTCTGCTCTAACTCACTGGGTCTGCAAACCTCAGGTGTAGTCCTCTTGGCTGCAGGCTGTCAGGGAAGCACTAAGGGTCGTAGAAGGAGACTGGGATCCCCTAGAAATATCCAAGGAAAAGAGGAATCCATTTGCACTCTCGAGATGCCCAGCACTTCTTCCTTTGTGAATCAAAAAAGGTGTAAGCATTTCTGGACTTTGAAACAAGTCCAGAACAACTGGACTTATATCAAACAAGGATAACAACTAGGGAAAAATGACAGCTGCTGGCATCTTGGCACGCGCACACAGAGCACGAAGTTGGGTTTCACTTCAAAAATGCACACAGGTACCAGATCTGCAAATACTTCGTGACAACAGGGACAGTTACACAAACAATACCCTGGATGATTTCTGTGTTTTATTTATTTATTTATTTACTTATACGCCAGGTTTTTCCATCTCTCCCCTACACAGCCAACATCCTTTTTGTTCCCTGTTTCGTCTTCTGGCAGCTGGTTTTTACAATTCACTCTGAAATAGAGGCTTTTTTATAGCTGAGAAGCTTCTGCAACAGAACAGAGCTAACACATTGAGGACTGCAAGACAATGTGAGCATTGTATGGCACGCTCACTACATTTGGAATAGCAAGCTCAGCTTCGCTGCCATATCAGGGAAACTCTGACAGAACAAAGGTTTTTAACTTAGATTTTTGTTTCTTTCATGTTAAAAAAACCTTTCTGCATTTTTTTCTTAAACAGACAAGCAAAAAGGAGGCAAGGTAAATGACAGGAAAGATCATCTTGACAGCTGCTGAAATGAATACTGCCTTTCATTGTTAGTGCATATTTTCTGTAGATTCAAACAGACCATACAAAGAAGGTAAGACCTTGTCTAAATGTAAAAGCTAATTCGTGATAGAACAGCGTGCAAGCTTAAAATGCAACACACATTCTTGAGTGATTCCACATGCAGACACACACTCCAGAGGAACAGCGTCTTGTTGAAATTTATTCCACGCTGCGAACAGGTTATACTAAAATTGGAACATAGCCCTGGTACTCCACGGTCAGGGTTTCCATGACAAATGCGTTCAGGAATATCCAACCCTATGCAATTAGTTTGGCATAGCTCCAAACACAGATATGCCTGAAGACTTTGTTTATTGCTATTATATAGAAAGGATTTTTTTTAATTTTGAGAGCTACTCCTCTAGCTACCAGTAAAGTCAGAGAGAGAACAACAGAGAACTACAGTTTGTCCCAGTAGCAGCCCAAAGCTCTCAGGCTTCATTTCCTATATGTCACACACCTGGACCAACAGAAAAATTTGGTCTTTCACAAACAAGCACCATGTCCCAAAGGAGAAAAAAAAATGTGGAAAAGAAAGATGCTGTGGCGAGCAACTTTGCATTTGTATTACCCTCTGAGTAGCATGGTTGAGCATCTCTTGCCAGGCAGAGTCAAACTGACGTTTGTCATCCTCCAGTAGCCTCTGCTCAGCCAGCGAAATGGTCTCCTTTGCAGCACGCAGCACTTCAGTAGCCCTCTGAAAATCCTGAGTTGCCCTCTGAGCTTCCAGCTGTGCCTAGGGAAGGAGAAATCGGGATTAGAGACAAAGGAAGTCAGTCATGTTTAAAGATCTACCACGGTAATCACTGAGAAATGAAAGAAAAAAAATGCAATAGCAAACTGGGAGCATGTCAAGAACACACTGAGAAAGGCACTCCCTCAGTTTGGTCAGGGGAGATTTTTATCTGGCGGACCATTAATCATGCTGAGGAAATGTTTTGCAAGTATTACATTGCTATAAAGCATAAACAGCTTTTCCAAGAAGGTAGCAGTTAGTTCTTTGGATGTTCTTTGCTGTCACTGGGACAGAAGTGGTACAGCAAGCCCCCAGGACACAGACACGAGGGTAACCAAGGGAATTTGTCACGCACGTAAAGCACTGATAAAGGCCCTGCGGTGCCCTTTGGAAACTGCTGTTATTTCAGCAAAACAGCAGCGAGTTTGAGCTTGAAGGAAGTGCTTTTGAGCATAAAAGTAGGGGAGAACAGACTCTTCTGGTGAGGAAGAGTTGCTGTGAGAGCAAACACTGCTCCACAACAACATACAACATGCTCAACAAAGCAAGCACAGCTTAGCAGGCATCCCATCGATGAGCTGGGATCTCTCTTATTCTGAACCAAAACATAAAATAAAACAACATCCACCAGAGATTGCATTTACAGACCACCAGCGTCTCTCCTGCAAGCTTTAGAGGAGCTCTCGCAGTCTCTGAGCCCCGCGCCAAGCAGCCCTCAGGATGCTCACACCCCATCTCTCCCAGGCTGGAGCCACCTCCGCTTCCCACAGCCAAGCGCCAGCCCCCCAGGGTCAGTAACACAGCACTAAGCCCTCGCCCATTCAACCCAAAAAGGGAGAGGAGCCAAGAAAGCAGCAATAACGCCAGACACGCCGCAGGCTTCAATAGCATCACGGTGACAAGAGTTGTAACGGAGTCTACAAAGCTCAGCAGCCTGCAGTGTTGCACTCGAGCACCAGCAACGTGTCCTAGACGTCCAAAATTGATGATTTTGTGATGAACAGACAAAGAATCTCCACGAACAAATGGCCAGCGTTGAGTGCTTGCTGGTTTTGTTGTTTTTTCTTTTTGTCTGGCTTTAAATAAGATAGAGATGTTCTCTCTTTTTAGGGTTATCACTGACTTGTCTGCAATTTCCACATTCAGGCTTTCAAACATGCACATTTCATGTTGCTTTCCTGCATCAGGTCATTTTTTTATTCAAAGTTGTGTGGTCATTTGCTATTTTTCAACTCTACCAGCAGTTTACTTCACCTCAAGTCCTTTTAAGATTGACAGACAAATGCCTCGTTTAGCTGAAAATTAAAATCTTTACCTGAGGTTTCCTACACTATATTTTATACGTTTCATAAATTTATAAATAGTGGGTTTGAGCTGTTTTGCACTGACATGAAGCCCTCCAAACATAAGCTTCACAATCGATTAACTGAACACTGAGCACAGTGAAAGCTGTTTTCATTTACACTTCAATGATTTTTATTTTTTTTAAATATACTGGAAATTACTGAGCTTATACCTATGGGAGATGTCTCTGAGCAGACATGGCTGACAGAACAAGACAATGAATAAACCTTTGCATGTCATGATCCACAGAGGAGGAGGCTGAGGCTGAAGCAGAGGAAAGGACTCACATACAGAATACAAAGCTGAGGAAGATGAAGTCTCTCACGAATAAAGGAAGAGGTTTCGGTGTAAAGGAATTGGGAAGCAGCTAAAAATCCCTGACACAAAGTGCGAAGTAAAAAAAAAAAAAATCAACACATTTCTCCAGCTAACAGCTGGCTACACATCCTCAGCACCAGCTGCAGCAAATACCTTCACACTTCAGACACCATCGTTACTGGTAAAGGTAATGGAAAGAAAAACCTTCCCTCCCTGCCCCATGGCGGGGTGGAGACGAACACCTAATTCAAACACAAGTCTTGAAAGGAAATAAAGCACGCTAAGTCTCCCTTCTGATGTCCTGAAATAGCAGCAAGCTCTGCTTAACTTCCTTCCCTTACCACACAGAAAGGTATTTCGCCCCAAAGTGGCTGTGGAAAAATGAGTTCCGTGTCAGAGGTCTCTCAGCTCTTAGGAGTCAAGGAGGGGAAATCAAAGTCGTCACAGTCGGAGCAATGATTTCCTTTCAGCCTCGGTCCTTGATGCAATTCCTTCTGAAGCGGCTGTTGTTTTCCACAGAGGAGAAGTTCATCCAGCTGTGCCCTTTGCTGCTTTCAGGCAGCTTGCACATCTCCATCTTATCTGAAGTTCTCATTAGGAGCCAGAACACTGAAGTGTGGATTTCCACGCAAGTCTGTACACCCCAAAGTGGCACAGTGCTTTGGGCCACTTAATATTAGCCTAGTGCAAATCCATTAATAGGGTCTTTTAGAAATTCTAACAACAACAACAAAAAAAAAACTCGGAGATTTCCCTACCACTCCAGTCACCAGTTGTCTGTTTCCAACCTGTTAATGCAGTTTACAAATGCAGAATATACCTGGATAAAGAATATTTTGATTTAGCCACTAACATTAACCCTGGTACCCTCCAAGCTTTCTGAGGAACTTTAAACAAGGCTCAACCTAAGCTTTTAGCAAAGGACACAGAAGGAGCCTAAATCCTGAATCCCCAAAATATCCTCTGCTGAACACTCTGAAAATTCATAACTCTTTTCTCTCCCAGCAAGTTCAATCCATGCTGGTAAAGGCATCAAATAAAGGTCAGAAGCTTTCCATAAAAATAGTTTGAGCCAGGATTTTAGAAGCAAAATGAAATGCGAGACTCCAGTGACAGCCTGCATCTGGGGAAGCACTGCACCAGGAGAGGACAGATTTTCACGGAAGATCATCCCAGAGGGAGCCAGGTCCCAGCAAGGAGGCCGCCAAAGGCCAGTCCCAGAGGAGGCTTCAGCTCCACGGCTCTCCCAGCGCAGGTGAGGGCCTGCCCGTGCAAGGAGCTCCTTGCAAACGCTGGTGACCCAGGGAGAACTGCACCAGCAAGTCTGTTTTCGAAACTCGAGTAAAACCAGATCCCAGGGGCAAGAGGAGCCCAGGAGAAGTGCAGTTTTCTTACCGTAACTGCATCAGCACTGCAAAGTTTCTGTTGGCACAGACAGCCGGGTCAGGGATCAACACATCTGAGCCAGCGAAGAGGCTGCAGAGCATTAGGAGCTGAGTTTCCAAATCCCCAAGGAAAACAACGCCTAATGGCAGCTTGCAGTACTAGCTGCTCTTTTGATGAAGCCTCTAAAGCACTGCAAGAAAATGTTCTTTGTGATAAGAAAACCAGAAGCTAAATCTACAACTCAGCTGGACTTTTAGTTGTTTGGTATCTCTAGCACCTGGACTTGTAGGACGTGTAAGAGACAAAGCTGAAAACAGGCAGGCCAAACTTCTAGCCACATTCAGTTTCAGGTCCTGTAACGTGTGGGCAAATGGAAAAGTCAAACACAAACACACCTAAGTGCTCTCAGCTCTATTTGTTGAATGCTAGTCAATGAGGCCGGTTTGAAAACACTGCTCTGGAACACAAAATGTTTTCTGATTTAAGCAAAAAGAGGTAGTCCAAATAATTTCACCTCGACAGTTATCTGAAATCAGTCTGCAGTCTCATTCTAAACAGCTTGTTGAGAGCCTGGCAAAGAGAAAAGCTAAATGGTAGGGTACAGAAAGACACGTTAGTCATTAGAGAAACATCAACAGGTCTGTGGTTTTGCCGATCTGAAAAAAGATACTCAAACGCTTGTTGGTTAGTACAGTTACTCAATAATTAGCCTTCATTTAAAATTCCCTCCAGCACGTACGAGTTTTTTTCGGCACCACTACCAACAGATTGCTCCCACAGTCCCAGTCTCAGCTTGATGGAAGAGGTCACAGCCATGCTCTCCGTGTCCTTTTAAAACCAAAGAAAGCAGGAACTGGCTTCTCCAGCCAGCCTCTTAACGTTGTTCCAGTACAGTGGTCATTTCCTCTCAAAGCCCAGAACTCAAAATTCAAACAAATGGCTGAAAAAACAGGTGATTGTGCTTTAAAACACGAACTGGTATTTGAGAAGGGAGATGCTTAGCCTTGAGATAGCACAAGTGAAAATGTACCAGGAATCAGGACAAAAAGCTCCTAGGAAGGCTGGGGGCAAGTGGGATGTCGGCTTGCTGCCTGTTACCTGTATCGGTGCTGCCTGATAGAAATTACTCAGCATAAAGGCGAGCATCTCCTTCAAAACTCATGAGCTCGACCAGCAAAACCCCTTACTGCAGAGGACAAAACCTTGACGCCTTGGGAATTGGGGAACCTGTGCCCCAGCTCTCAATCCCACAGTGACCAGGAGCTCATTGTGCCAGATCACCAGAACCTTGTGCTAGAAAATGTAAGTGAATGGTTTGACCGCTACAGACCCTTCCCCTATTAGTGTAAAACACAGGACCCCTTGAGAAATGCAATTAAGCAACCACCCAGACCTCAGCTCAGGAAAATCCCACTATCACAGCAGCCTCCTGCACTTGTCCACACCAGCAACCTCCTCTCACCAGCTCAGCTCCCTCGCAGAGCCTCAGACTTGCCAGCCAGCTCCCAGATACTCAGAAGCTACACACAGTAGTAGCAGCACTCGCAGAAGCGAGTGTGATAAAAAATGCACCAGCTTTTAAAATAAATAACAATGTAAAATTAAAGGGACACCAACGGGGGTTCATAATTACAAGCTATTGATTTATTACCGTAACGAGGTCCCTCTGGGGAGATATGATGAGCTCTCCTTTTCAGGAGATGCATCCTCATGGGCAATTCCCCTCTGAGTCTGCACAGGGCCCTGCAGAGAAGGGAGCCAGGCCCAGCTGCTGAATTGTGCTTTTAGCTAAAGATAGCGATGAAAACAGAGAAGGTAGGCTGTGGTGAGCACGTAGAAGAAAACAGAAACACCACCTTTTAAATAGGGTCATTCTGCTGGAACTGGCAGCAGCACACCTTCAGGCCAGCACAGGCACATCAGATTGTCCGTTCTCAAAGCAGAAAACCCTGCGCTCTTTAATTATGAAATACAATCTTCCCTTCAGTCCACTTGGCTTTTATTACCCCAATCCCCACCTGCAGTCAGAGCCCTTGCCCAGCTGACCTAATACAGGATTTTTCCACCCTACAACACACGGCTTGAATTTTCTGTTTTAACATCAATCAGGACGCACCCTACTCTTCCTCTTTTTCATCTAACCTCCCAATTTTTGTTGCTGCCTACCTAGTTGTGCAAGACTGAAGTTTCCCTTTCACAATGGTGTTCAACGAAGGTGAGTTTTTTTCCAAGTTTTTGCAAAAATGGCTTTTCATTTTGCAGAGGTTCACCTGCCTTACCTCATCGCTTGCTGCCAAGGTCATGACAACTGCTTTATCTCAGCAGTTTTGTGCGTTGCCAATAAAAGACAGGACAAATCTCTTCTGTGAAATGATTATAAGCTGGAGCGTGAAGGGAACATTCGCTGCTCAGAACAAGGCAGCAGCAAGCCACGCGCTGGCCTAAGGCCTTTGCTCTGTAAGAGTCTTTGTTAATGTGAAACCAGTGTCTCTCTCATTCAGTACTCTTTAAAACAATGGTTTAATTGCCACCAGCAAAACTTACTTGCTTACTACAAACCAGACAATGACTTCACTGGCTTCCAGTCATGCTCTTCAGAAGCAAGTTCAGTTTCAGATGCTTCCATTCTGGCTCGCTCTCCTTCGTTTAACAACATCCCATGGATAATTCACTGGGTAAAGTACAACATGCTTCAAAACAGGAACTTTCCTCCATCAGTTGCCTACCAGAAGTTACCACTGCCCCCTACTCAGTGTGGAGGTTCCACACTGTGGAATATCCAGTTTTGGGGCCCTCGGTTCAAGAGGGATGTCAAGGCACCGTTCAGGGCCCAGTGAAGATTTATGAGAACAGTCAGAGCCTATCATGGCTCCTGCAAGGAGTGCTGAGGGATAGGGGCTGGTCCCTCCCTCACTAGACTAAACTGAGTGATCGGATTAGGTGTCAGATACAATCTGAAGAGGAGCTGCCAAGATTGTTGAGTCAAATGACCACTTCTCAGCAGCAGCGTTAAGGTATAACATGAAGTAACAGCCACAGCTTGGAGGTTCGGGTTGCACGCTGAAAAAAAAAAAAAAAATCTTTTCTACACGAGGGACAGGGTGACCCTCGGGCAGGTTACCCAGAGAGGCTGTAAATCTGTCTCTGGAGGTTTTCAAAACTTGGCACAGCCACGGCGGATGTAATCCAGCGACAGTGACAGCGCAGCTTTGAGCAGGGGGTTGGATCAGATGACCTCCAGAGGTCCTGTACAACCTGCACTTCTGTCAAATATCTTTGCTATGATCTGCTTTTCTGTCAAGCAGTGGGAAATCAACAGCACAAAGAGCAGAGTTACAACAAAGACCCTACGCTGATGCTGAATGTTTTCCTAGATTCTCAGACCCACGCACACAATTTCTTGAATAATTGGAATAGTGATCGAGCTGTGACACTTTAAAGAAAAAGAAAAAAAGACCATGACCTTCCCTTCCCCTCTCCCTACAGACTAAAAACCCCAAGCCAAACCAGAACTGTGAGTTTGTCAAAAGACAGAAACCCCTTCTTGCTGTAGGCTACGTACAGATGCTTATAAACAACTTATAAAAATCCAAAGCCTCTGGAGTGACCTCATTTTGGCAGATCTGAGGCTTTTTGTGATCTATACTAATCTGTGATGACTGTCTGCATTACTGACAGAAAATGCAGTCTCTCACGAGTCTGAAACACCCTCATATTCTTTAAGCTGATTATTGAAAAGCTATGAAACCACACGGGTTAGAATTTGCTTTTTTAAGAGTAGATTTGAAGATTTTTATTCGTGTGGCAGCAGGGAAGAGGCGAGGGGAGGGGGAAAAATAAGTCTTGCTGAAGCTTTTTGAAGCACAAACCATTTCCTTCCTGCTGCATAACCAACGAAAAGCCCGTGGAATAATACAGTGACCAGATGGCTCGTAGTTTCTGCTTTCCGTTAGGTGTCTTTCTGGTGCTGTTCGTGCATCTACCTCTCTTCTTCTAACAGCTGAATTGTTACACAACCCACCTGACTCCTGGTTCTGAGTCAGTTTTGTTTCCCCTGTAAACCTGGGCTACAGAAAGGCCCAGGAGATAAGAGCAGACCTATGAAATACGTTGCTAAAGTTAGGGGATGTGCGTAGCTCCCCTAAGACAGGCTGACAAGCCGTATTATTCCAAGAGATAAAAGGCTTGGGGCGTCACCAGCAGCTCACTTCATTAACTGTTCTGCTACCAGCATGTGGACAGACGGCCTCAAGGACAGAATCCCACCTCCCTTCGTTAGGAGCTACGGAAGGAAACAAGAAAGAAAATATTTAAGCATACAATACCAAGCCTTCCATCCTTTTTTCACGAGGTTGCTGCAAGTTGCTGGTGTGTCTGGAGCTACCCAGCCTAGTTAACAGGTCTACAGCACCAGAATATCCCAAATTGTTCACGCTAACACCATCCAGACCCAGCTTTCTTGGGCACTCGTTGCCATCTGCCTGCTAGTTGTACAGAATTACAAAGCTGCTGCGTGCTGTAAGAAGGGATCACGGAACACATCCAGGTTTTTCTCTCCAAGGTATAATCACCTTATTAAGAAAAATATCAAGACAAGCCCTCAGAACGAGGGTTGGGAGGAGGGTTAGGCAGTGACTCAGTGAGTCCAGGGCTTACAGCTGGTTTCTAGGTTTACAGACGCTCTGCACGCTCCTCTGCACCTGGCAGCAGCCTTCTCAGCTGAAATTAAATATAGAAGCAAGGAACAAACTCCCACAAATACACACTGCTAGATTTACACCGCCTGCTTTAATGCATCTTGCTAATTAACCAAGATAATAAATGCTTAGTGGACATGGCAGAAATATGCTGGAGAAACGCTGGATTGGTGTCTCACCTCGTTGCCTCCAAAGCAGCGATGGGGTGTTCTGGATTTGTTCTCCCCATCCCTAGAAAGCCTCACACCTATCAGCAACAACCCAACAGCAAAGACACTCTCTAGAAGGAAGGCCCAGGCTGACCTTGTGCATCTCTGGCAGATGTACAGGATGCTCAGACAACTCCTGAGGGGTCCTAGCTTAAAGGAAAAAGTTGTGAATGGTGAGCTGGGTACATGAAGGGCCAAGACCATTGCTTGAAGGAGAAAGCCTAGGTAGTAGCAGGGACAGAACTTCATTTACCCTTCTTAAATCCTCCTGTAAGAAGAACAGGCTATCAGCACCCTTTACTAAGTGAAAAAGGAACATCAGAAGCAGACGCTGCTAAATTAGATGGCCATTTCTTCCACACCTTACCAGTGACATTTGGCTTCTAACAGAAGGACTGCAAGTTTGCTGCAACTAAGAGATTTTTTCTTACAGAAACTGAGTCAATTCAGAGCCATTCTCACACGTGCTATAGAGAAAGACTCTTCTGATAATCTTTTTCAGCAGGAACAGGCAAGAGTTCATAAATTCTTACTGTTTTACTGGAAGTCATAATGAAACGCCCCCAGAAGGCAGCAACCAACATCCATATTGGATTTGTTTTGGCAGCAGCCCATAGCACGAGCATTTTTCATTACACAATAAACTCCCACCCATTCAGACCACTGTACAGAACAAAAGTTGGGGTGGTTGAACAATTTCCCAGAAGTTGCGAGGCTCCTGCTGCCTTCCAACACTCATCGCTGAGCTGTTGCCACACACAACAGGTACACAGTATACTACCCTGACCTCGTGTCACCCAGTCTCAAATGTTGGCTACTATTTTTAACAGAAGCATGTCTGTGGCTTACAGTCTCTCGAAATATTAGTATCAGCTAGAAGAGAGTGGGAGGGGAAAAGCTGAGAGTGAACAAAGCAAGGGAGTCTTCCCTTTAAATTACCTTTTTTTTTTTTTTTTTAATGCTGTAGAGTTGTGTTCTGGGGATGGCAACGCAAAGGATGTGGCTATGCCAAGGAACCCACTATCTTAAACTTTCTGGGTTTTCCAGATTGAAGAGGATGCAAAATAATTAAATCCTCAGACAACAGCACAGGGAAAAGGGATACACCTCTGTTTTCACATCCCAGCACCTTTTGAGGAGAGCTACTTACACCTTCCTGCCAGTTCCAGCGTTTGCCATCGCGTCTGTGGCTAAGCTTGGAAGCCAGATTGCCTGCATTGTTTCTTCCTGCTGAAGGCAGCAGATATCTGACAGAGAAACAGATCTTTCCTGCACTAGCTCCCTCCCTGCTACTCCAAAGAAGGGAGGACATTTCCACACCAGCTTACACACCCCAGCATTCCCATACCCCAGACCTACTTGCACAATACTTGCAATATTTCACAATGGAAAAATGCAAGAAAAGGCGTTCTTAAAGAGCAGGAAAATAATTAGCTCGTTGTATCATCGGCAATTACTGAAGGGGAGGTTGAACCGCTAGCTGGCTTTGTGTTGCTGCCATCCAGAATAGCTAAGGATTTGGGGGGGTTGGAAAAAGTAGATAGAATATTTCTTCTGGAGAAGCTCTTCAATATGTTTTGATGATAATCAGCATTTTCTTCTACGTCTGGAAAGAAAAGCAGAAGAGGAAAGAGACTAATTTACAGTGCACAACTAACCAATTTAAATAACGGAGCCCTCCAAGGCATGTCTTCTATCAGTGATGATAAAACCAATCACAGTTTTCGCATCAGCAGCTTATACAAATTAGTCATCTATCAACAGAACAGTATGCTCACATAAAGCAAAGATGTGGGGTGTATAAATGTCAACCCAGAAAGTAACTAGACCCACTCAATGAGGCACAGAAAGTACAAACAGATGCAGGAGGTCTAACCTAATCAATGCAGGTATTTCAATGGAGTGGCTAAACATTAGTTCCTACTTTCCACGGGTGGTAAGAACATCTTATTTCAAGATGGGTTTGCTACAGGTGCCATCTAGGCTGTAGGAAACACAAGTAACAGCAATATGGAACAGGTAAGGATTCGTGGAGGTTTTTTTTTAGTTAGTTTGCGAAGTAGCAGCTGCTGATGTTCCCAAACACAGGGCAGATTTCCAGCTGCTGGGGATTAAGATGGCAGAAAGCTGCCCAGCCCTGTGACCTACTATCCTGCATTAGCAGGGCTGAAGGGAAGGCAAATGCTTTGAGGAGCTTTCCTTCAAAGATCTGATCTTTGGTATAACCTTCCAAATCCTACCAGGCAGCATCTGCTACCGTCTCAGCAGTTTAAAAGGCACTGTTTGAGACACTCCAACACCACAATGCTCAAGCAGCCAACAGAGGCAGAACACAGCCGTAAAACTGAAGTCTTAAAATAAATAAATAACAGCACTATAATAAATAATAATAATATGACAGATGTCAGATTCCCTTGCTTGGCTCACTTCCTCTTCAGATGGGTGCCTGGTCCCACAGCCAGCCACACACGATGCAAGAAGGAGGGTGAATATACTGGAAGTGCCCCTGGGGATCACAGCAATGGGAACTCCACGTTGCACAAGAGGACTAACGTCACACTGACACAGTTTCCCTAAGCCATGCCTTCTGCAACAAAAACGAAATAGTGGGAAGAAAGGGTTCAGGTCTAGAGCAGGCCCACAGGGAACAGAAAGACAGAAAGTGAAGAAGGCCACACACAGCTTCTCAGGCCACTAGGTGCAACCCACAGCTTCCACGTGTCATCCTTCAAAGCCCTGCTTCTGACATATCTCACCTCTACGTTTCTTCTTACCATTTCTTTACCACTCTGGGCTGACTACCCACATGGCAAGTCCATTTTTGCTTTCCCTCCAGAGAAACCCAGCCACAGCTTTCCAGGCAGGGCCTGTGCTACCTCTCTCCCTCCCATACCTGGCTTCCCCCTAGCACTGAGGCCACCACAAGTCTGCACCCCAAAGGTAGGCAATGATGTTTGAGAAATTTAAGTCCCAGTTCAAGAATGGAGCTGTTGTCCCCCGTCTCGGTGGCCTTTCCACCCCACCAACCTCACAAAATAATCCAGAGCCTAATAGCTAATACCAGTACCTACAGGCCTACAAGAAAGCTGGAGAGGAGCTCTTCGTCAGGGAGCGTAGTTATAGCACAAAGGGGAATGGCTTTAACCCAAAAGAAGGTAAGTTTAGACTAGATATAAGGAAGAAATTCTTTACTCTGAGGGTGGTGCTCAAGAGGCTGTAGGAGAGAGACCAGAATTAACAGCCTGTTAATTGCGATGCTGCACAGACGATCATTACTTACCAGTGATAACGCAGCGCTACAGCTGTAGAAAGCAGTCGTGTGCTTTAGGTGTTTTTTAACTTAAGGAATTTGGAAGGATTTTCTAAGGATTGGGAAGGATTTGTAGAAGGTTTGTCATAGTCAATTTTCAAGTCTCTGTATCCTTGGTTCAGAAACAGGAGTCTACCAGGCAGTTTTTTGGTTTCCAAACAGTTAACCAGAAACGCTCCTTCAGCCAGGAGGGGTCAGCTGGCTGTCCCCCTGTAACCGTGCCAATAATTTTTTTTTTTTTTTTTTTTTTTTTTACTAACTCCGTGGCACGCTGCCAAGCAGGAATTCAAGTTTGTCACAGTTCTGCTGACATTTAATTTTTGCTTCTCAAATTCCCCCTCCCTCCACCTTTTTATTTTGCCAAGATAAGCTTACGAGATACTACGAATCCATCTTAACTCCTTGCTGCCTTAAATGCGAGCATCAGGACTTCAGCTCACAAAAGCAGCCGTGTCACAAGGAACCTCTTTTCCATCCTACCTCCAAAATACCATTGATAGCACACCTAGGAACCAGAGGGGAGGACCTGAATATCCTGCGGTTGGATCCAGACCCAGGAGCTGTCGTTCACCCTCAGAGCTGCCCCCCTGCCTGCAGCCCAGCCAGCTGGTGCTGTGATCCAATTAGTTATCAGTCACTGAGCGGATTTGGATGGGAAACTAGGGTGCTGTAGGAAGCAACACTGGCAAGACAACACTTTCCAGTTCCTAATTAATTTGTTAAGAGTGATTGGCAAGTTATATTGATGGAAAAAGCCTCCATCTCTTGAGCTAAGCAAGTTACCATCTGCAGAGCCATACTGCTTGCAGACATCTCAAGCTGAGCACCTAGAATCCAAGATGGGATGGCCACCGTGGAAAGTTTTGTTCAACTACAGGCACTGCAATCTTCTGCACAGAATGGTTATCAGCCTCAGCAGCTGAGGAAGAGTCTTCACCATCACCATCAAGCAGCTAAATTACTCCTCAATTCCTGTTGTGCGAGGAGTTCCTCTGCATTTAAGGAAGAGGGATGCATTTCAGAAGGCTTTTCACATGCACCTGCCTCTCACCACTGACCACGGACAGTGATTAAGGGCCTGAATGATTACTTTAGGCTCTAAATCCTTCCGTAGATAAAGCTAATCAAGTTAAATCCTACACACTCACTCAGTCTACTATAACCTTCTGATCCTGCTGGTCAAATCCAACCAAAATCCACATTTGAAAGAGGAAATAATTGCTCAGTGGTAACCGGCTTCCCCTAAATTTTGTGAAGACACCCAGATTAGAGACCCAGGGTCCAAGTATCTGAAAGCTCACCCTTAATTCTTTACCTTGTCGGCTGACTTCTTTAAACAGATGTACCGATCCAATATAAAATATGACAGGAGAGAAAGATTATTAGTGAACTGAAGGGAAGGAGCTGTGCTATATACAAAGTGGTAGAGAGCACAGTGGCTGTCCCTGCTGGACCAAATCTACTTGTCCACCAGCTGTGTTTAATCCCACGTACACCCAGACATCAGCAGCGAAGACATTGTTGTACAGCCATGCCAGTGTGTTTTTCCAAGCATTTTGCAACAAAAGGGTCCTTTTAGGTTAAGCACGCCAACAAAATGAAAGGCAGAATTCGTCGTAAAGCTAAATCAGGGAAGGTCACCCAAGGGGAAGGAAGATGAGTGCACCCTTTCAGTGTGTTGCTCTCTGAGCACTTGTTACAGATGGGTCCCTCAGTGAGTGACACACATACATATGACCTAGCATAGATCTTTCCTCTCTTTTTGCCTCAGGCAAGCTTTTCAATGCTCTTTTGTAAAAGCTAGACAGGGCAGGGGGTGGAGGGGAATACCACAAAGCAAAAACACAGTTCCTCCCAAAACAGGCTCAGCACTCAAGCTGAGCAAAGCATCCACACCTACTCCCACTCTGAGCCAGTACTAGGGACTGAAACATCACTTCTCACTCTGCAAAAAGAGCTCAGTAACGGGAGAGAAGGCTTCGTTAAGAGCAACACTCCCAGGGCTTTTATTCTGGTAAGGGTCACTACTGATGCATAGGTTTTTGTACTTGTAGAGGTGGGGAATACTTTTTTATCCGACTTTTTTTGCCATCAGAAGCAAAGCAGGGAAGTCAAGTTCTCCTCTTCGGTTTGTCCCTGAGTTCCCAAGTGATGATGTATGGGTAACAGTGTTTTAATGGCACCTTTCACCCTAAAGTGCTTTTACTGCCCTTAATGAACTCAGCCTCACAGCAGTTTGACAGCTCCATTTTATACAGAAAACGAGAGAAAAATGAAGTAACATATTTAAGCCATGCAGCAACACAAGATCAACTCTGAACAGCCCGGTGACTTACACAATAGACCACACTTGTTTTAGCACAGCATCCTGCCCCAGTGCATGATACCACTAGTGAGGTAACACACTCCTCAAGCTCTTACCACACGCTCAGACACTATTGCATAGGAGCTTTCCAGACCCAACCCTGCAAAATGCTAAGTCAACTGTGGCTTAAGACACTCCTTACCTCAGAAGCTCAAAACGTACACTTGTTTACATTATTAACGTTTGCTGGCAATGTCACCCTTCTTCCCCATTACATTTGGGGAAAAAAAGAGGCCAATTTTCAGACTAGTCACATAGGGAAGCAGGACCTTATGGATCCCTTCCAACTCGGGATATTCTGTGATGCCATTACAGCATAAGTCAAAGCACAACCTTAAAAAGAAAATATGCCAAATACAAAAATGTCCTTGCAGTAGAAAAATAAAATTTGATTAAACAACTAATTTGCATCAAAACGCTCTGAAACAGTAGGGTACCCCTGTAGTCCACACGAGAGACCCACTGTGAGACCCAACAAGGAATCACAAAGTTGTCTTTGGAGAAGTTGCACGAAATCTTCAGGGTCAAGAGCAGCAGCTCGCTCTTGCTTCAGCCTCAGCAGAAGCTGAATATTAATGCTTTTGTGCCAACAGACAGCATCCTGATTCCCCGTGCCACCGCTTCGGAGGACAAAGCACTGGAATGGCAACACCAAGGGCCCATTGTTCTGCTAGAGCAAAGTTCCACCCTGAGACAGACCACGCTGAAATTCTCTCGGCACATGTTACACAAGCAAGATGCTACAGGACTCTCGCATGGGAGAATTCATTTGTTTTGAATTCCCCACCTCCTGCCAACACAGGATTGCACAAGATGGGGAAAAGGGTGAAGAGACGAAAGGACTCACGATCCTGAAGCTCCTCCAGGGAGTACTTGACTCAAGGACGTTTTTTTTTTTCTGACCCCACATCAGTGCCCTTGTACCATTTTAATGTGTTTTATTTTAATAGTTTAAACAATATTTCCAGAAGAGAATCACGTTGGTGCCATGAGAAAGCAACCTCCTTGGTTTCACTAAATACAGCTTTTATCAGATAACTTGCCCTACAACTGGCATCTTAAATGCAAGCAACTCTGGACAACTCCCGCATTTCTGCCAAACTAGGTTTCTCTAATTATGCAGTTCTTTGTTCCCAGAAGACTTCAATTTACAGGCCTTATTTTTTACTTCCCTTTACTGAGAACAACAAACAAAAATTTACACTTCCTTTTCTCTTACAAGCACAGCAGTGCAATTTTATCCCTCATTGTTTAATTAAAGCTCTTTCAGCTACACAGAACCTTTTGTCTGGGCTTTCAGAAGCAGCCTAATGGCTCTGAAATAGCTGTAAAGACAGCAGGTAGGAAAGCAACTTCATAAGCTACGTGTTTTTCTAAACTTGAGTGGAAAGATATCGAGCTGTTGCCGTGATTTCTTCACAATTTTAGGAATCAAAGTGTAACAGAAAGATGTCAGGCTTACATCTAAACACACTAATATTCTGGTACTTCCATTTCATATCCCCACCCAATTTGCTCCCAAATAAACTGAACTTTCCTAGACTACAGACAGACTACAAAAACTCTTTGGGCAGATGCCTTACTAACAACTGATACCAATCTTTCCAATCTCCCCATTTCCAGAAAAATCCTCTGTTCACTGTCCTTCAACACCAACACTCCTCTTTGCCCTCGTAATTTGTATTTCAATGTTTTATTAGACAAGGAGCCAAAGGGAAATCAGAGGTGATCTTTCAGCTCTTTCTCCTGAGCAAATACAAAGAGGGAGCTCTGTTCCACAACTGGCTCCATAACACAAAATGCAAAAAAGTCAAATGAATGGTAGGAAGGGGAAATCAGGGATAAGTAGCACTTAAACTTAGCTAATGACAAAACGAGTTGGGAGAAAAATAGGAGAAAAAAAACGGTATTCTCTAACAAGCCCAAGGCAAGTGTAGTGATTTTGCCAGTCTCAGGACTCGAAGCTGTTTCAGCTTTTTAGTACTCTCATAAAGCACCTTTGAAATAGTACGACCAAATTGATCTCAGAAGCAGCAAAGATGTAGGAATAAGAAATTTCACTTTTAGGACATAATCTCCTGCCAGCTTCAGGACAGATGACAAAGTTCACTGCTCTCAGTGCCTGATGTTACAAACCTCAAAGTCATCTGATTTTTTTTGTACTGCAGAGTATGGATTTCTACCATTGACTTTTCCAAGTATAACTCCTGAAGTCCTGTGCGTTCTGTACCTTCCATAGCTATTTATGGTAAAAATAAAAAAGTATGAGATCATATGTGAGACAGGGTCAGTTTTGTTTTGTTTTGACATCCTAATTAACACAATATAAACAATCAAATCCTTGTTCTTGCTTCGTTACCAACTTACTCTCTTCCTCCAGATCACTACTACTGGTTTATCTCTACCCCAGGCACTAGGCCCTGTGGGCAAGGACTGCTTGCAGAACAGTTACTGATGAGCAGTAGATACCACGCTTTGCTTGGAAGCAGACTTTACTTTTTACCATGCTTTTACTAGTCTCAAGGATTAAGTCTAATAATCCCCACACATCATCTTCACTGCTTGAGATGACAGCTCCAAATAAATGCTGTGCAATTTAAAGGACAAGCAAAGTCCCTATTTTCTTGTGTGACACACCTCATCAGCCCAATTCCTGCTTCATCAGCTTTCAAAGCATAAGGCCTGCATGAGGCCACCTCACTTTTCTGTGCCCTGCTCCAAGGATGTATTCTTTTCCCTCCCCCTTTTTCTATTACTTGGTGAGTTTACTTTCTGCCTCCTGGCATACACCAACACTCATCCCCTACTTATTTTTATAAGCAAAATCCTCCTCCTGTCTTTTTTTTTTTTCTTCTCAACACCTTTCACATGTTGCCCCACCTTTCTTTCACTTTTCCCATGAACACAATCACATCCTGGTTACCCAGCTACTGATTACAACACGCACATTTCCAGCTCAGCACAGAAGCAGCAACCCCAAGCAACACTTCCCCCTCCTTCTGTCCTCCCTGCCATGAGAGAAAAATAGCAACAGCACTCGAGGACAGCCTCTCCCTGGAAGAAATAAAACATGAAAAAGCCTCAGACACCAGCAGAACCCATCAGAGATGCCAAGCAGAAGCACTCCCCAAGCCATCATGTTCAACTCTCAGCTACTTTATCCTTCAGGTGAGAAGCTGCTTGACATCTCACAAGCTTCCAGTTGCAGCTTTTTATCCGCTCAGCGTTTTGCTTTAAGGAAAAGTAGCCACACAATGCCTACACTATATTTTCAAACAATTATAGCTGTTGATAGGACAGAGCGAGGCTCTGAAAGGCCATTCGTAATGAGGAGAGAACAGCACGAGCTTGCTGCTATTCATAGTTCACGTCTGCTGTAGCTGTCCGTGGCCTGAAGAATACGTGCAGCTGTGGCTGTGAAGAAACACACTTTGCCATCGATTCACACGGCCAACGTGCAACTCAAGACACAGACGGTGTCAGCCGAGTACATACGCTTAGGACGTTATTAATAGCAGGGGAGCGCTGCAATCGCTGTGTGCTCTCCAGCATAAGCTTATAAGGCAGAAAGTTCTCACCTGCCTGGCCACCCTCCGAGCTTCCCAGTAAGGTTTAGAGTCTTCTACAGCTTTCCCAATCTTCTTCACCAGCTCATCCAGTTTTACCGTTGCTTCGACCAGCACGGAGCGGAACTTCTGGCGTGCGTCCTTCGAAACGTTGCAGAGCAGGAAAAAGGGAAGAAAGGACAAAGATTAGAACTTTAAACTTTATTTCTGCCCGTTTGTTCCTACCTTCAGGTTGTTCTTCAGAGAGACAGCTTCTATACAGAGCCCGCAATAGCCTGTGCTAGTCATCACCTCTGGTAGGATTTCTCAGGGAGGAATAGCTAGTAAATGACTTGGTGGGGGAGCAAATCAGGGTGTTACAACTTCTGAGAGACAGTTAAGTGGCAAGGACATCTCATCTACGGCACCGTCTCATAGTTCAGGGTTGCTCAGGAGCATGCATAACCTTCACAGAAATGAGAGTCTGTCCTCACGCTTTCCAGAGGACACCTACCAGAAGTCTCCCTGTAACTGCTTTATAAATTTTAAAGCTAGACATTTACTAAGGGTTTTCAACACAATTTCCAGAATCCTTCTCGCTGAGCCTCTCCTTTCAGTAAACAGAACTGGGCCTAACCCCACCGAGCAAGCTGGCACTCGGATGGGACCAGCACCTCTTAAACCTTAGCCTGTGTCCCACCTCCAGCAGCATCCCCCAGCAGAGACACCACTTCACAACGCAGATGAGGATGGACAGGACCTGCTTTCTGCAGGAGGAAGAACCAGACCCATCCCACGTGGCAGTGGGACGTTTTCCAGTGGGCTCCTCTTTCTGTTTCACAAATGCACCCTACTTACTGCAAGAGCAGCAGCAGCTTTCAGCTTTTCATTGCAGAAAGATTTTCCAGCACCAAAGCCCATCTTTTCAGCTATACTTTGTATCAATGGATAAGGACTCCTACTTTCCATTTGATTATTATTTATTATATTTAAGTGAATTCCAGCTACTTCCAAACTAGATGAGTTGCCCTTTTTATGTAATTATCTTTTCAGCTTATCTGCAGCAACCTCCATACCCTCAAGCAGAGCGATCCTGATTTCCATCTCAGCATCCAGCACAAACTAAATCAATGGGATTGTTGCAGAGGGATGCAAATACAGGCTGGGACCTGGCCCAGAATTTAAGGAGACCAAGATGAAGGGCTGTGTGAGCTCTTGACAAGCCTCGTAATTCTAATTAGAGAGCAGGATTTAGGCAGACTGCTGGACTGACACGTTGATAAATCAGGAAGCAGCTGGCTTGAAGAAGTGCTCTAATTCAGGAGGCTTTTGTCATTACTGCTGAGGATTTCTAGAATGCACAACTGTTTATTCATTGGAAGAACTAAAATACATCGGAGCCTACTACTTTGCTCACAGAAGCAGAAAAATCTGCAACAATACATTAGTTTTACAGAAAAAGAAACATACTTCAGTAAAAGCTGCTCTCATTCCATTTCAGTCTTCTCTAAAACCTTAATCAGCATCAGTCGTATTTTTTTTTTCAGTGTAAATAGCTTTGGTTTCTTAAAGTGCTCCAAATTATTCTAAGAAAACACTTAAATGGGTAGCAGGGCCAAAATGGAGAATTAAACGCACATTAACTTACTACTGACTGGATTGGAGTTCTTAAAATGAAATAGTTTCTCAGTGATAGTACGAAGCGTATCTTTCAAACAACATCTACCAAGTCAATGAGTTTCTTAATGAGAACAAGTTAGATACTTGCAATTAAAGTACTGGATGGTACACGGTTCACTGCTCAATATGAACTTCACGAGAAACTGAAACAGGACTGCACGCCTGATGACTATATTGCAAGAAAAATGCTAAGTACTGAAGGATATTTCACAAGAAAACATTTTCCTATAAATGCCTAAATAACATTTAAAAATTCATTTCTAAATGAACGTACCTAAAGCTTTGGTTTTCGGTTTGTGAAAGCTGTGTGGTTGGATACTAGTTGTGGAAAGTGAATAATTAGAGAGAAACAGATATATGCAGCGATTTACCAAAAAAAACAGTTTGCACGTCTGAAGAAAAGCACTTGGAACAAAGAGATCTGTCAACAGCAACCGTGTATTATCGCTAACAAATCTGTGCTTAGAGACCTGCCCCAAAATTATTCATGTAATTACATCTACACTTAACCAACGTGAAAAAGACTTATCCAAAAGGAAGAGAGAACAGGCAATAAAACCCCAAGAATACCACGCAGAGAGCAGTCCCACAGGAACATCTGGATCCACGGATCTCCCACCAACTGGGATGAGGCGCATACAAATCACAAAGCTGTAACTAATCCTCTAACAGGCACAGGTCTTGTAAACACTTAAGCAGGAGTTAAACCACGGACACAGCCCCACCGAACAGGAGAGTTACACAGGATGGGGAGTTTCAGCTGAGGAACGCACAGGAGTGAAGCTGCAGTCCTCATTTCCCCCCAGAGACGCCAGTTTCCTATTTTGAAGCTTCACACGGGGTCTCCCATCCTCATTTTTTCCTATGGAGAGGAATAATGAGTAACAAAACGCCCCAGGAACTTTACACCCATGTCATCCGCTACGTGATGTATTTAAAATGACATCTTTATTCCCAGGCTCCCGATTGCCACGAGCTCAAGCCTGCAGGCTCCGCCACCTTCTGCACGAGACAAAAAACAGATGCTGACGCTCTGCTTGGATCAGCCCTGCAGCCAAAGGCTCCTTCAGACACTGCAACCAGGAGCAGAGCTCTCTGAGAAGCAGCGACACCAAACCCACGAGCTGCCCTTCACTTCAGCCCTCGCTACACCACAAGAGCGAGCGGCTCCCATCACAAACCCACACAGCACAGCAGCCCCGCCACGTGCTGCCAGAACACCTGCAGAAGTCAGCCCCCTCGGGACAGCACAAAACTCCCCCGGTGGGCACCACCAGGGAGGTTTGAAGAAGAAATACAGGTGCAGCAGCTATTTTTTTCTCCTGACTTGAAACCAGGGGGGTCAGAAGTACCAAGGCTTCTGCACCACGTGCAGCAGGAGCCTTGGGCTTGCTGCACCTGCCTCTGGCATTGCAGTCTTACTAACCAGGCTCTGACACAGGTGTTTGTCATGCACACACTCCAGCGGGCACAGAGCTTCGTGCATCATGTGCACAACTGCAATTTACTTCTCCACGTCTTCTTCTAGCGGCCGCAAGAGCTCCGCTTCCTCCCTGGAAATCCTTCGCCTTTTTCTCCCACGTGGTTGATTTTACAGGGGCAGTTTTAGGGAGCGTGCCAGACCTCCGTCCCTTAAACGCTTTTGTTGCAAAAAAAAGGTGGAAAGAAACAAAACTAAAGTTCTGCACTTCACACGCACCTGTTGAAGGATAAAGCGTGCTTGTTTTTCCTTCCTGATGAGTGATGGTGATGAGCTGGTGTTAGATGCCAGGTGACAGGCAAATCACCATCTCTGCCCATCAAAGGAAATGGGTATCCTCAAACCCTTTTCTTTTTCTCTCCAGCTATTAATTTGCCATTTAAAAACAACATAAATTGGTATTTGGAAGTTGTTTTAACCTCCTGCTTGCGGACAGGTAGAGACTACAAATACAATCTGATTTTTTTTGCCTTTTAGTCCTCTTAAAAAAAGGCCGAGGGAGGCAGGCCGGGAGAGGAACCGGGTGCTCCTTCCAAAGCAGATTTTCTCTGCTGAACTCCTCCCTTCAGCTAGAAGCCCTTTTCTGCTTCAAGGCCGTGAATCAAGCAAAGCCCTTTGACTCACTCAGGTGACAAAATCTTTCCAGAGTCAGAGCGGAGGAAGAAGCCTTGCCTTACTCACCCACAGACAAAAAGCAAAAGGCAAAACAACAAAAGCAATGCACAGTCCACGTGCAGGAGCCATTTCCTAAGGAAACAAGCGAATTATAGACACGGAAAGAGCTGCTAGTGCTGCACAAATCCATCACGCATGTATATCACACTCCAAAAGACAGCAGCAAAAACGGCTACGGAGCTGCTCCTCCCTTTTCTTCTCTGGGACACTGGAAAATGCTGCACGGGGCTGCTGATAAGGCGGCGGATGTTTCTACAGATAAGCTTCCCCAGCCCGAGCAGGCGTGGTCAGAATGAGATTCCTGCAGCTGACAGGCCATTCTTCTAAAACTTGGAAGGCTGAGGGTTTAAAAAAAAAAAAAAATTAAAAATTCTTATGTGGAATGCGGTCAAAATCTCGAGCTTTACCCTGAGAAAAGAAGTACATTGAGGAGGAATTTGATAAAAGGACCCTTCCCCTTTTGAGAGGAGTTTAAATGCTGACAAGGCTCGCAGGGGAAGGAGCAGCACGGCAGATACAACCCTGTCCTGTGACTCTGTACAACACCAACCCAGAGTAACCTTTAGGGTAAGCCCAGGCCTAAAATTAGCACAAAGCCTCGCAGATCAGGACCAGAGGATCTAGGCAAGCATAGAAGCAGGATCCTAACCAAGCCCTGCCTCCAACAAGCGTGGCTGAATCGAGTTTTCGTGTGCGATCACCACCCCTCAACAAACATTGGCAAGCTCGCAGCTCCAGCTGCACAAAAGCTCCCTCTGACATAAACCACACTCTGAGATTGCTGGGATTCCAGCGGTCACGTTAATGCTACGGGCAGGATTACTCTCCCCACGATGCTGCCAGAGGGACCCTCGATGAATCTCCTGCATCTGAACTGCACTTTGGAGAGGTGGTCGAAGGCACGGATGAGTTCACAAATGTGCATGACTCACCCACACAGCCGAGTACATTCGCAACTTCTGATCCGAGCTCTGATGGAGACACATTTCCAGCAGGCAGGAAAAAAGCCCCAGTAGTAAAGTGCAGCTCTAATATCCATTTAGTCAAAACGTACTCACATCTCCACTGCAAGATGTTTCCTGCATCTCCTCACAGAGGCTTCAAACAGACAGGGACGCTAGGAAAGCCAAGTGTTAAATCCCCTGGAGGACCTTCATCACCATTTTGCTGTGTCAGTAATGCTCGGCGTTGCACTTAGCGTGAGCAGCGTTGAGGATTTTAAATGAAGGCTAATCAAAGATTCATTAACAGGCAATACATTAATGCACCATGTAACTACCAGCCGCTCAGTGCCCTTTATCAGGGCCATGTGTCCTGAAGAGGCTGCGAGCATCGTCAGGTCAGGGTATTTCTCCAGGGTTTAGTGGGATAGGTCAAAAGAGCAAAAAACGAGTAATTATATCAACTAAAAGAACAGATACAGCCAGCTTCAGCATATCTCCTCAACACATTCCACACATGTAAAACTTTACAAACATTTCATACCTACAGCTCTTTTGCTGTAAATGGAAACTGGAGAGAGTGGGCACATGCAGCAGCCCAAGTCAGAGCAACTCGTGCAAGCCTACAGAAGTCCAGGACAGTCTCACAGAAAGCAGATGCCACAAGGCTCCTCTTCCTGCTGATCAGGGAGTACACCAAATCACAAAAACCATCATAGCTGTGTTTTTTTCTAAATTTCCTTCAAAGACATACACCTTCCACTCAAATGCTCCAGTTGCTTTTTCAGATTATTCAGGAAATACTCAGCAGTGGGAATGAATGGACCTCGAAGTAATACCACAAGACGTCGGATGTCGGCTTCCTGTAATATAAATAGCCTAATGATATTGCGTTCCCATTAAAGTCAGCTATGATCAGGTATTATTTGCTTCGTATTTTCAATAATGGAATGGAATAGGATAGATGTAACTCCTTTGTTTGGAAGAAGAAAAATAAGCACTACTTCTAATGAAACATCTTGCAATGGCAACACCACCACAAACTAGGAATGAGCAACAAGAGGGGCCCAAAGCTGCTAGCAGCAGTCAAAACAGCAAATCTTCAAAGCCAAACTTGGTGTGGCTCTCCCCAAAGCCCACGTTCTGAAGCAGCATTCAAGGATTTGTCTTTGAAACAGAGCAATCCCCATTCTGAATTCCCCCTTCCAAGCTCTGGATTTATCCTACAGAGCTGCTTGGCAGAGCTCTCCTTTTTTTTTTTTGTCTGGAATGAAAATGTGGAATTTTTTATTATTATATTGTAGGGGGAGGGGTAAAATATCTTTCCTCCAGAAATGTTCAAGCCCATTTAAAACGCATGTATCAAGATGTATATAAATTTAGGCCTTACATCACCCAACTGCATTTGTCCTCAAGATCAGAGCAGATCAAAAGCAACACAAATCTTCCTGGATTAAAAATGATCCATGATGCTACAAACTGGCTTCAATCCAGTAAGACTTCAGATGAAAAGTGAAAGGGAAACTTTCATGAAAACATACTGTTGATGGTATCTTAAATTTAATCCATCAAACGTTGCTTACAGTGAGTACAATTCAGATCTGCAGTCAACATTTAATAACACAGAGGTAGAAAGCATCGTGTAATTGTTCTCTGTGCTGACACCTAGTATTTCTTTGACTAAGTAAGGTAAACAACAACATAAAACCAAGCTGATGTGGAAACGCTGCAATTTCATTTACAGTGATACATCCAAGGGCCTTTCAGCCTTTTAGAGCTCAGCATGTGTCTCTCGCGTAGTAGCTACAAATCTCCAGACTCTACAAACACTTGAACACATGAATAATTTCAATCAAGCAGTAAAATCCCATCTTCAAGTCATTGGGATTTACTTCATGAGGATGCATTTGCATTATTATTACTATTCTACCTGCTTCATAATACGTCCTCAGCGCAAGGTTACGACAAGATGAATGAAATCCAGGCAACTATCCATGGCACCATCTTTCAATTTCAGTACCTCAGCATGAAATAAGGAGATTGCAAAGACTTATCTATATATAGATATATAGATATAAATATAGCTAGCACTGCTCCTGAGGAGACTCGGGGCCAATTTAATTGGGACTGTTGTGACTAAACAGATCCACTAGCATACTGTGTGTTTTATTTTTTTTTTTAAAGTTCACTCCTAAAATTTAAATCAATGTAGTGACACAGAACAATTTTCACATCTGAAATATAGTTTAATTTCGCATAACAAATAGTCCTCCGTTCCGCGAAGCTTATTTGCCAATAAATTCGTGATCTACATGCCAGAAAGCACAGAAAATGGAAAGAGGTAGGGAGAAGAAGACAGCCACGTGACGAGTTCAGGGACCGCTGCATCCTGCCCGGTCGAACAGAACAGGTCAGTTGGATGGGACCTGCAGAGATCATCGAGTCCAACCGCCTGACCACTTCAGGGCTAACCAAGAGTTAAAGCATGCTGTTGAGGGCATTGTCCAAATGCCTCTTGCACACAGACAGGCTTGGGACATCAACCACCTGGCTAGGCAGCCTGTTCCAGCGTTTGATCACCCTCACAGTGCAGAAATTTTTCCTCATGTCCAGTCCAAACCTCCCCTGGCACAGCTTTGTGCCATTCCCTCACGTCCTGTCCTCAGTGATCAGGGAGCAGAGACTGGCACCTCCCTCTCTGCTTCACCTCTTGGCCTCCTCTTCTCCAGACTGGACAACCCAAGTGTCCACAGGACATGCCTTCCAGCCCATTTACCAGCTTTGTTGCCTTCCTCTGGACACTTTCAAGTACCTTGACATCCTTTTTATACTGTGAAGCCCAGAACTGCGTACAATATTCAAGGTGAGGCCACACCAGTGAGCTGTCACCCCACCAGCTTCCTAACAATTTATTGCCTGTTTGCTGCTCTGCTTGGTGCATACAGTGGCATTACTCCAATAACTTCAAAGTGCTTCAGGTACCCATCCCATGCTTCCCATCTCAGGAAAATACACTTATAAAGAAAAAAAAAAAAAAAAAAACCACAACCAAGACCTTGACATTTTTTAGATAGAGAATAGATATATATAAAGGTGTACTTTTAGAGTATATGCAATCTTGATGTGCTTTGATACAGCATTCAAAATGTTATGTTATCAAAATTATTTAGGATCTAAAGTAGCATTTTATGCTAGTTCTCCTTTAACAACATATTCACCTTATACTTCCACAGGTTTTATCTTTTGTTTTGCAGTTAACATAACTTAGATGCTCAAGTATGCCAGTTAATTCTGAGTTGGTATTAGATCAACAACACCAAGCCTTCCAGAATAACGACCAAGTGGCTCAAACTCAAACTTAGAAACAACCACTCAATAACTTACTATTGGATTTTTAAATGTCAAAAAAAAAAAACAAACAAAAAAAAGGCAAAACTGACAAGCTTAAACAAACAAACAACCAAACAAAAGTCAGGAGATCCTGGCAGGTACTTGGATGCCAAAGATCTTTCAAACAAACACACTTTCACTGTCCATAATCAGAAGAACACAAACCTAAAACAGTTACTTGTAAAAACAGAACTTGTCTAAGTTTAGTTTCAAAACCTAAAAATAGGGTTTGGCCATGGGGGAGGTTGTGTGCACCACTCACTGTCAGCATCCCTCTACCTCGCGCGCTCTCTCTCTCTCTCTCTCTCTCTCTCTCTCTCTCTCTCTCTCTCTCTCTCTCTCTCTCTCTGTTCCAGCTGTTATCTCAGTTTACAGCTTTGAAAATTACCAACAGTTCCTTGTAGCCAAATAACCAATCCAGATGACACAATTCAGGAGGGAACCCACACAAAAATATTTTTCTATTGCTCACAAAACCCAGCGTGCAGAGAAGGAAAATGCAAGGATGAATTCCCTACCTCCAGTTCCGTCTCTCTCCGATTGATATCATCTGTAGATTGATTCAACTTTTCCAGCTCGCCCTGGAAAGAAAGATAGAAAATGTTAAACGTGTGTTAAGAAACCTGGGGGGAAAAATGTTTCTGAGAATGGTCATTCAGCATCCCAACAGAAAGTTCACAAGGGCCGTGGCTTACATGTTTAATGAAAACAGGAAAACTTGAGACACTTAGAATAACTTTGTCTTCTATTCTGCAGCTTACAAGAAAAATAATCAGAGAAGCTCTACAGTTTTATTTTAAGGTAGTGTGTTTCCTGTTCTGGGCTATTCCTCGCTAGAAAAAATAAACATAAGGTACAATAATGTCTGTCCTGTTGATCAACATAGTGAGCATCTGCTAGTTTCCAGTGAGATACAACCCCCCCCAAAAAAAAAATAAAAATAGCATAACCTTTTTGCTGTCACAGTAAGTCCAGCTAAAGCACAGCATTCATATGAAACACATGAAAAGCGTTTTACTCTGGGTTTTGGCAAACCTTTCTGTAATAAAACCAGTCAATGGGACGTATGATTGTGTTTACTTAGCCTGCCTTCGTGCCAGCATTTTGATCTCTAGCAGCAAAAACCAGAGGTGCTAAATCCTTTGAATAAATATTTACTAGGGGTGGCGTTGGCATGAACGAAGTTACCATAAAAACAGAGCTCGCCGTTAATGACTTTCCTACCACAACAAGCAACCCTGGGGAGCAGCTTCCAGTAGCTTTAATTATTTGAGCAGCACGTTATGTGTGCGATCCTACCTGCTTCAGCTGGGGTGTCTCTATAACTAAAGGCTTACTCGATTTGCAAACAGCAAAACCGATGGGCGCTCGAGCTGGCGATCCCCTGCAAGGTTGCAGCGATGTCTCCGGCTATGATCAGAGGGGGATTAATCCAACAACCCTCCTGTTTTTGGAGGTCAGATCTCACCCCCAACCCCCAGGATTTGGGAGGCACAGCCCCGCACACCCACGTTTGCTGAAGCAGAAGCGACCTGAACCGCCTCCCGCTGCCGGGCTAGGAAAAGTTCCCGTGCTCATAGCAAGCATGGCACCCTATTTTTTTTTTATTAATATTATTTTTTTTAGCCAAAACCAGCAAAAAAATAAAAAAATAAAAAATAAAAATGAGGCCGGCAGCAGCTGAGGCAGCTCGGCTGCAGGCCTGGCTCCTCCGCCAGGCAGCCGCGGGTGAACCCCGCAAGCCAGGCTGACGGGGGAGGGAAGGGAGACGGGGTGGCTGTCAGTCTGTCCGTCTGTCTGTCTGCCCGGGGGGATTTGGGATTTAGGATTTGGGGTCCAGCCGCTCAGGAAGCGGTGCTGGCAGGCACGGAGGGCAGCCGCCGCCTGCTAAACGGCGAGAGGAGCCCGCAGCGTGCTCATTTCCCCCTCCTCTCTCCCCGCACCGCCGAGGGGACGAGCTGCCCTCCCTCACCTGGATGCGGGGGTCCACCTCTTCTTCCTCCTCCTCCTCCTCCTCCTCCTCTTCTTCTTCTTCCTCCTCTTTGGGCCGCGGGCCCTCCTCGGCGGCGGCGCCGCCGCGACCGCGCCTGGACCCCGGCTCCATGGCGGCGGCAACCGGCGGCGACACCAACAGCGACACCGACGACACCGACAGCGACAGGGACACGGCCACCACCGCCGGGGACACCTCGAGCCCGGCCCCGCCTCCGGGAAACCCCTCCCCGGCCGCAGCCCCCGGCTCTTTGTGCGAGGAGGAACTGCGGGCTGGCTTCCTTCCTTCTTCCCTTCCCTCCCTCCTCCCTCCTTCCTTCCCCCTCCTCTCTTCTTCCTTCCCCCTCCCTCCTTCCTTCCTTTCTTCGCCCTCCTCTCCTCTTCTCTTCCTTTATTTTTTATTTTTTACCTCCCCTCCCCTTAGCCCGGCACCCCCCAAGCTCCCCCAAGCCAAATTGTTGGAAGCGCAGGTGTGAGGGAACGCCGCCTGCACCTTGCAGGTCCTTTCTCTTCCTAATTATTGTTTTACTTGCAAAAATAAGAGGCTTTCAGCAAGCTGGGAAACAGGAATGAAGGCCAGGTTCCCATTGTGTGGCAGCTGGTGCACCTATGCTGGATGCGGCAGAAAAAGGCATCCCGAAGCCGTGTCCTCGTCGTGTGGGTGGGAAGGAGCTCGGTTCCTTTTTAGCCCCAGCCTTCCTCGCTTTCCTCACCTCACTTTCCTCAGGCACAGCTGAAAGCCCTTCTGTGGGCAGCAGCGAAGAAATACAAAATTAAAAACAACCCCAAAGAGAGATTCACACCGCATTCCCTCCTCATTCCAAAGGAAAACCATCTTATTTTGTCTTTTCCCTCCCAGCAGGACACACAGACCACGCTACCCATATGGGAAAAATCAGGCAAAAAGGGTCAACTGGCTCAGCTGAGGCCCTTCAAATCATACCAACTGTGCTGAACCCCTTCCTCACTGCCTTTGGGTGGGTAGCAGGTCATTTCCAACAGGTGAGGAACACATCTCCACCTCAAAAGTGTCACTTTTAAATTTAACCCTATTTTTGTTAAAAGACTCTGCAAACAATACCAACAAAATAAAAATAAGCAAGTAGTTCTTATACTCGGTGGAGAAGCTTCCTTTGAGACTGAAAATCAAAAGAAGATTTCAGCAAAGCATAAGAAGAGAAAAATTCACGTTCCTTGAGGTGAAAAAGGAGGGAAACACAAGTATTCAAGCTCTTCCAAACAATATAAAGTAACTGAGAAAAAAAAAAAAAAAAAAAGGAAAAAGAGAGTGACACAAACATTTGAAAATAGTATAAACATGGAAAGTGACACCAACAAAATAAAAAAAATCAAGGAACAGAGGAGGTGTTGCAAAAACGCAGATGGGTTGTTTGCAACATCTTCATTTCTCACAGCAAAAGAAATCATGTAAAGAACAGGAAAACATCACCAACCCCAAGTGGTTTATTCTTACTCATTTCCAACAAGGGAATTAAACTTTTGCAAACAGCCCAGAGCTTTCAGGGCCTTGGGGTGTCTCATCCCCACTGTGCTGTGGCTCATGCCAAGGCGGTGATGGTCCGACACCCTAAAAGGGGCAGAGAAAACACAAGGCAGCATATGGAAGAGTTAATGTTGGCAATCCCACCATCACTGCTTACATTTCTAGAAAACATGGCTGTATAGAACAGATACAGTATCTTCAATATATTTCCCCAAAACCCACACAAACTGACCCACAGCAGTGACACACAAAGCGCTGCCTGCTGCTTGGGGTACCCCAGTGCTCCCATACAGACCGTGCTCTCCCCATGGGTTTTGTAATGTTTGAGCGAGGACCCTGTTGTTCCATTGCCACCGTAACGGTCCCAGTGATTGTCACAGCTCAGATAAAACCAAGCCAAATTCATCAATCTGCCACCATCGTGTCAGAGCAAGCTGTTTCTATCCGCATTCGTACTTGGAACGAGCGTGCTGGGGGAGCTGCCTGCACAGCTCAGCCCTGTGCGAGAGATGGTATGAATACACAGCCCCCTCTTCCCACATCTCCGAAAGCTCACACGCAGGCCCCAGGCCACTGAGACCATTTTATATCAAATCAACACATCAGGAAGGTTTATTTTTAAGGAACTGCTGAAGAACACACAGATCGTGAGTTTGCCATCACAAAGGTGCAAACAGAAAAGCAGCCTTGAGGGAGAGGTTTGAAGGGAACAAGAGAGACCACTCAGTACACATGAAAATCAATAAAAGACTCAAGAATATTATTTGCATGGTCAGTTTTCTCTCTTCCCCATGAAACAGCTCTGGCTGAAACCGCTGTCACATGCAAAGGGCAGCAGCAGAGCCCCAGGAGCTGCAAGCAGCCGTCCTGCATGGCACGCAGGTGGGCTTCATGCTCTGCTTAAGCCAATGCAGCACGAGAAGTGAACAGCAGATGATGGCGTTTGGATATTACTTTAATGAAATCGTGAGTAATATCATCCCAGCAAATGTCCTACGCAACGTGTTAAAAGTCAGCAGCCTCCCCCAAAAAAAGAAAGCCAGTCATGCTGACCTTTTCACTTCCACCCCAGGTCCCATATGCACAAAGGCGGCTGAGTCAAGCCTGCACGAGGATGGACCGAGACAATCTGTGTGCTTTCTCTTGCATCAATATTTCAAAACCTCGGTCCGAAACAATGTTTGCATATCAACCGCTGTGCAGTTAAGGCAGGGAGAAACAGCACTCTCTTTCACTAAGGGGATTCTAGGGCGGTCACAGCAGAGAATTAGCGCCGACTCACTGGGTCGGGATGTATCTCGACAAAAGTTAGGCTGGAGATGGTACAGCTCATCTGAAAAAGCACAGGGAAATGTACCAATGCAGGGAGAGTCATGAATGAAGCTACTTCAACGACCTTTTTAATCACACCAGGCAATGCGTGGCTGCTTTCCACGACACGACAGCAGCCGTTTGGGGTGCAGTCCTTGTCATCAGTGCCAGATCCTGGAGCACAGAAACCTCTGGGCAGGGTGATGCTCAGGCCCAACAGCAGTCTTATCTTTAGGGGAAGGTGCTAGATAACCCCATTTTCTGGTCCCACAGAAATTTTCTATGTACAGGCAGCACATGGCAGGAAAAACAGAAACTTCTGTGAGGGAGGAGTACAGAGAGAAATTTTCTCCCTTGTTCTGGAGGATGTTTTGTAGATTAGGTATTACATCTTCTGAATAGGCATTGGGGAAATACAAGTTGTATTTTAAATAAAATCAGCTGGGAAGTACTATGTATCAGTGAAGGACTGCCTGGGGAAACATACTAATGACTGTTAATAATTTAGGGGGGAGGGGGAATCAAAGCAAATGGTTAGCATAAGTTAATGTATACTTGATGATGGTAGATTTTGAATGGATTTTAAGGAAGGAGGTTTTTGGTTTTGTTTTTTTTTTCAAGTCTAGTCTTACATTCAAATTTCTGCTCATACATGCCCTCAAAGCTTGCTTCTGCCCAAGCACTAGAGGCAAGAACATAAAATACAAATCAACACTACATCTCCTTCCTCAGAAACAAGACCTACTATCTCCTCTTTTTGAACATTGATACCATTTAAGTAGAGTTTGGGATTAATTAACACACATTCGATTACTGAAGACACATTTGCAGTTCATGGGAAACTTTGTGGAGGAAATTGATTGAGACTGCCTTGCTTACATAATCCCGCCTCTCTTTCCTCGAAGGGATTGGAAAAAAAATTTTGCCCTGAAAAATTCTGCTTTTGTTGATTATGGTGCTAGAGGCTAATTTCCAACTTGCCTCAAATACTGAAGCACTATTGCAATTTGTTTTAAATAATTTACTATCAAATAAACACAGAAGTAGTATAAACAATCCAATTCTAAGAAAAAACGAAGTGTGTAAAACATGGCTCCCAAAACACGTTTATGGGCATAAAATCACCTAAGTAATTGCTATAACTGAAGTAATCCTGAAGACCATACTAGTTTACCATACTAACTTTGACAATATTACACCAGAAATTAGCTTAGGCTGGGGAAATTCTCATTTAAAAACAAAGTCACCATCTCCCTCTTCCAAACTGCAGCAAAGATATTGCTCTATCAACATTCAAACCCCATATGCTTCGCTGCTTTTCAGAAGTATATTGCACATGTTCAAAACACTTTTAAGCACTAAGCAGGATCTCGCCCACAATCCCAGTAAATTCGAAGATCTGGTTCTCCAAGTCTTAATCTCACTGATAAGAGGCTAAGCCTATTTATTTATTTATTTGTTTGTTTGTTTATTTATTTATTTATTATGGAAGGTACAGACTGCATTTACAGAACATTTTAAATCCCCTGGATACACATGCAGGGTGTTGAACACTTCAGAAAGTGGTCAGAATAAAAACTTCTGGCTTATTTCTCAATCAAATTTTCACTCTTCCTTACTCACAATGGTTGCAGCGTGCTTGCACTCTGCATTTTAAGACATGTTAAGAATCAATTATTCTTTTTTACACCTTTTGTTAAGATGCAATCACCTTTTGAACTTGCATACAAATGAAGCACACAAAGATGCATTAATGGGGCCTGAGCATCTATGGTACAAACAATCAGATTTCCCCACACGCAAGGAATGTATTTAAAGAAAATGCTACATCCCAAAATACCCTTTAGTTTCACTTCTTTTTTAACAAGAACCATTTAAGGATTATTAAAAAAATACCCTCTGGGCTTTGCAAGGCTACAACGAAAGTAGGTTCATTTAAAGAGGTACAACCTATTTTCTAGCCACACTGATCTTAGTATATTTCAGAAAAACTAAATATAAGAATTATTAGCAAAATTACTAGCTTGGCTGATTTCTACTGGATATATATTTGTTCCCCATGAGCTACTGTTCTTATTATTCTGAAACCTGATCTTCTTGATGATGCTTTATACAGATAGTGTGAGTGCAATACATGTATTTTACATAAAATTTGCAAAAATCATACTATATATGGTACATGACAAACAGCTTGATGGGTTCCCTAGCTTGTTGCTGTTTCACTGGGAGATAACCACCACCACCACAGGACTTTCTCCTCCTCCAAGCTGTCCAGGCCAGGGTGGGCAGTGTGGAATTTCCTACTGGAAGTCATCGGTACAAGGACACTGTGTCTACAGAGGAGCAGAGCAGGCCCACAGCCCATCTGCCCAAAATGCAAAGTCTGCTGTTTCTGCAGATT
Source organism: Aythya marila (assembly GCF_965140915.1). Classification (NCBI taxonomy): domain Eukaryota; kingdom Metazoa; phylum Chordata; class Aves; order Anseriformes; family Anatidae; genus Aythya; species Aythya marila. The sequence continues at coordinate 44,708,836 of NC_139043.1, read as the reverse complement.
TAGGAAATACTACAGTAACATGAGAGAGTCTTCCTTGTATCTGTTGCTGAGCGATAAGGAAGATCCCCTTTACAATGCCTGACACTTGAACAGGGAAAACCCTATACTGCATCCTTTTAAGTTGAATGTATTCACGCAGGCTCGCTGTCCTGCCATCTGCTTTCCTCGATAAGCAGTCTCCCATCAGTTTCGATGGGAGCAGGATTAAGTGCAAAGGTGTTAGTCTGTACTCAGAACAAGGCCTTAGACAAGAAGTGGTGCCTCGTGAGAGCCAAAATGAGATGCAAGAGCCATTCTCCTCCACCCAGCCTGATAATTCAGTAATGCTTCTGCAGTGATCCAGATACATCATTGCTATTCAGTACAAAAACACCCACCTTCATCTTTTATTCTTTGTTCTTATGCAAACCACTTTTAAAACATTTATTTAAAGAACAACCTATACTGTCCAAATAACATTAGCCATATGCAAGAACATATCTTGTTTTCCAGTCCTTTGTTCAGCTTAATGTTCAGGTGGGCCTGGTTCAGAGTATTCACTTGACCGATGTAGTCCAGCGAGAGTCACAGTTCCTCAAAGCTGGCAGATTTGTCACACAGGATCCCCACTCATGCTTTCAGCACAGAGTTTCCCAGCTCAGGAGGAAGGGACTCTCACACCCCCCCACTGCATGCAACGCTCCTCCTGAGAAGTGTTTTGGGGCACGGCCCCATGCTTCTCCCTGTGACCAAGGAGGCATCGCCCGTGGAGCAAGGCTACCTTGTGTGTGCAGGATGGAAGCACAGTCCTGCACGAGAGCGACCTCGTGGCTGCTAAAAGCTCTCTGACCACAGACTTTGCTTCTCAGTAATCTTGCCACCACACAGGAAATTCACTGATCTCTCATTTTAAGCTGATGAGCGTACAGCACTAACAACGTGAGCCTCCAGAGCACCTTTCATCAGAGGACGTCAAAGCACTCCAGCACCAGCTATTCGGGGAAGCGTTCCCTTTGTTTTCCTGCGCAAATCCCACATCATAGAGATACTAATTGATTAAGTAGAGGGAAGCAGCAGAGATATTTCAAGTACAAGATGGCCCTGAGAAACACAGAAAGAGACTGAAAGTAAATTTTCAAACAGTAGGCTGAGTAGCCCAGATAGCTATAGAAAGGCAGAGGGATTTGGGACCTCATTATCGTCGTGGCCAATTAATGTGCAAAGAGAAAAGGCAGAACCCACTGTCTATCTAGAGAAATAAAAGACAGGGGCTGGCAACCACTCAGGGGAACTCCTGCCTCGGAGTTGTGGAGAAAAAACAGCAGCCAAGAGGGAAGCCCAGAGGTGGGGACAGGCCCTTCCACAGCCAAGCCCAATTAGCAAAGTATTCACCAAGGACTTTGCACAGTCTCTGTGCTTCCTAACCGTGTCTGGCTGAGCCGTAAGTCATGATAGGAGAAATGGGAAGTGTTTCTCTACCCTCTTCTTTAGTATCCTTCTGAGGCTTGTTATAGCCTAATTTACCTTGTGCCAGAAAATATGAGCTTTTGCAGCATCTAGACACAGAAACACTCGTCAGTGTAACTAATCTGAGTTTCATGCCTGCAAGATGGGTCCACGCTTTGACTGTCTCCTTAGTAAGGAAATCCAAAAGCCATTCGAATACTCAGATGTAAAAATCCATATCAGCTTCACAGAGGTGAGATGCTTCCTGTGTACCAAGAACCTTTGCCCCCTCTCCCATCATTTATAGCGAGGTTTTCTGCCCGCCACCTGGCAGAATCGCAGTCTTCAGTGCTTCCCATTACATAAAGCCCAAGCGACTGAGCACATTGTGTGTGGGAGTGAAGCAGAGTCTGCTTTAGCACCCAACATCGTACTTCAGGAGGAAAAGCAGTGCCTGTCTGCGCTCCCTCTCCTGCCTGCCCTGCATGCTACAGGCTCCAGGAGCTGCTGCAAAGCGGCCTACATGTCCTCTGGGGTCACCAACAGCAGCCTGGCCCCCATAGGGTTGAGGTTTTTCCTCTCATATCCCTCTTTCACCCTATCTGTCACCCACTTCCTCACACCCCAACTTTCCACCACCACAACGCAGTCTCAGCGGCGCTGTCGGAGCCTTGCAGCCCAGACTACATGCCAAGCTGTGGGCTGCCATTCGCCCATCCCACCCCTCATCAGCCCTTCCCCACAGGTCCCTCAGCCACACAACTGCTGCCTCCCTAAACCAGAGGCTGGGGGTACATCTGAGCCACCCAGCAAGGAACAGAGGCAGCAGCACCCAGACATGGTGTAGGCTCTGCAAAAATGAAAGCAGAGTTGCCCGCTGCTCTGGGGACTTCTGAGGATGAGGGAATATCCCTACCGCCTCTGCAACGTGGCATTATGTTTGGAAAGTACAGCACAGATAGGGAAAAAGGTGTCTGCAGAGTTTTGTGACAGTGAGTGGTTCAGATCTCCATCAGCTGAGGAGCTCTATAGGCACAATGTCAGATCTTTAAGTTACCAGATCACAGGCACCTGCTTCTGGTCTCAGGATAAGTTGAACTGCTTCACACTTTTTTCTTTTACTAGTTCCAGACCTAGGGTTAAGAATATTAACTCAACACCACTAAAAGTCTCTTTCCAAGGCCAGGCTAGCTCTGGTCTCTCCCAGATGGCAAAAGCAAGCACTATAACGGAGAATGCTAACAGAAGTGGCTTTGGGTAAGAGACCAAGAGAAGACCTCTTATACTATTATTGTTATATTTGCTTTCCAAACAAACCTGTGAAAATACAAAGAGACTAAATGACTGCAAAAAGGCCACACATAAGAAACTCCTGGCAAAATTCAAAGTCAGACCTCTAGTCACTTTAATTCTAGCTTCACCTCTCCTCTAGACTTTCCTTTATAGCATGCTTCACCCTTGCTCTATTCCTCTAGTTCTGCAAAAGGTCTTCTCTCATTTTGAACTAGAATTGCATATTTAGCACCCATGCCTTGCTGCATAGTTCTTGAAAAACTTACTAAAATTTCCATAGCAGAAGTTACACAGCAAAACAAATTCCCCCCAAAAAGTAAGCCTTGGTATGGCAATAAATCCTGTTGTTGTCAAAAAAACTGTTGCATTGTTCTTACTGTTCGATATGGTTCAACAAAAGTGTTTGTGCAAACGATGCGGCTACAGCATTTTGACTCCCACTTTGGGGATGTGTTTCCTTGCCTGTTGCAGATACCGGAGTCTGTAGTACTGTCTGGGATACACTTATCCTCACCAGACCAGACTCTTTTACCACAAAAAGCACACTTAACCCTAGGAAAGAATAAAGTATGATGCTGCAACTTCATCTCTGCTGAAATCTCTCCCATATGAGGGCAGTTTTACAAGCCCACTTGATAAGATTTGTAGGGTCAGGAGTGAAGCATTTCACCTTGGGAGTCCCGACAGCCCACCCATTGGTCAGAAAACTCATTTTCCATCTCTTTTTCTTTTTTTGAGACATGCTCTAGAGGGGGAGATACATAGGGTTGCTACGTGCCAGGCAACAGTGGCTTCAAAGAGCTGGCTTCAAAAGCTGCTCCCTTCCCTGTCCCAAAAGACCATTCATTGTTCTGTTTCCCTTGCTCCATTGGCACAAGGAGGAAAGGTGGCATTTCCCTCATTCTCAGCCACCGACTGCGTCAGAACAGCACTTTTCCAGCTCATATGTGCAGACAGGCCATGTCCTGGCTGTAACAAGCGGTGTATATCTCAGGAGCAAGCTCCACAACAGCAGGAAGAGATAAGGGAGCATGCTTCAGCCCTCCGGAAAATCCTGCCCAAGAGGACCCTGGGGAGCCAGACAGAATGTGCTTCATTAACGTGCAGATGAACACAGATCATATTCATGAGGACCATGTTTCTCTGATCTAAAACGTGACCCTTGAGCTTCCCTTTTAGCTCCTTTGGCCTTTCCTCCAGTTGGCTTCCATCTTTCATTTCCTCCAGTCCCACAGGGTAACTCCTTGCAAGTGAGCTGCTGGCAAAAGATGCTGTGCACCCCTGCACCACACATTTCCAACAAGCTGCCGAGGCACAAGCAACTCTCACATGGCCAAGTATCTGAATGCCCTGGATATGGTAGGCATGATAAATACCTGGGGCAGGTTCTGGTAGGACAGTGGGATTTGACATGTCCAAAAGTTGATTTGAAAGGGTGCCTTCAAAGCTTTTCACATTGCTTTTTGTAAAAAGGAGTATTCAGGCACTGTGTCTTGCAAACGAAAGGATGTGTGGGTGCTTTGCTGCCAGGACCATTTCAGCTAATGGACTGAACAGCTCAGGAAATCAGCAAGGTCACCAGCCAAACATGCAGATAAGGAGGAAAGTAGTTGAAAGTCTTTGCATTTGGCAGGTGTGTGAGGATCATCCAGCCCTTGTTTGGAGAGGGATACACGTATCACAAAATATTCTGAGACGCATTTGACATGCAGGTCTTCTCAGGAGCAAGCCAACCAGAAAGAAAATGGATCTTCCTCCTTGGTCATGATCACAGGAAAGGGCTCAGTGTACTCAACTCCCTGGAGATCCAGAAGGTTTTTCTCTCAGATCTCCCAAACAAAACTGCTGCCAAGAGTGTAAATGCAAGGGGGTGAAAATTGCTCTCACTCCGTCTGGCATCTGTGCTGCTCCCCAGCCCCAGCAAGCAGAACTGAGGAGCCCCAGTATAACAGCAGCTGCAGCAGTGCAATCAGCCCTCCAGCTGCCACTGCAGAGTGCCGGAGATCTGCAGTGGGATGCAAGGACAGGAACCCTCTCCAAACAGCAGGAAATACCATTGATTTTCAGATGCAGGCATTTTGCAGAGAGAGCAAAAGGAACAAAGCAGATGTTGGGCAGCCTGCAGCACAGCTCTCCCCTCGCAGGCATCACTTTAGAGCAATAATTCCTTCAAGGGGGGCAGGGGAGAAAAAAAAAAAAACACCCAGCAGTGTACTGATCTTCACAGGCTGAGCAGCTTTAATGCTGTGTAATCCTCCAGAGGGAGGAAACAGCATTTCCTTTGTGCTAAAGACATCAAAATGGTTGAAGGTGGCAATCCCCACTGACATTACCTTTATTAAAGGAGGGATATTCCCACAAGCCCTGAGAAGGCTGGGTCAAGAGCCAGCATCTACTTGTAGTGACAGAAAATAGCAGGCAGTTGGGACCTCTTGAAAGAACATATAGGCAAACGTGCACACAGACTAGGGGCTGCATATCACAGCAGCGCACATCAATTATACAGCTATCAAACAGTAGCGTAGCAGCAGCGATACGAGCGATGTGAGCAGCTCAATAATTGCCTTTTATTCTTCTCGAATTTGGCACCTGTGTTATTTTGCAGCAGGTATATAATTAGCTCGTATTCTGAAGGGGGGAAGTGGTGCCCTAGGGTTGTTGTTACACGAGTGCCAAGCCTTCTTGAGCCACTTCCTCAGCAAAGAAACATTTTTCCATGTAAATTGGATAGAGAAGCGAAAGAAGGGAGATAGGCATTCTCAGTAAAAATCTGAGTACGATGAGCCTCCTTTTAATTAAACCGTTCTTTGAATAACAGTAGGATTCATGGTATTCTCACAGACACTCCCCTGCATCTAAATATCAAACAACTGTCAATTCATAGTGGCACTGAATATAAAACCAGATCCTGAGCACCTTAAGGCAACATGCAAGCCTTGCCTCCCTCTTGCTCAAAATGGGAAGTTAAAATTCTGAATAGAGGATCTGAAATACAAAGCTATATTATATCGGGAGCAAAAAAAATGCCAATGCATTCACCTCCCCTTCCTTGTGAACTGTTCAGTTATAATCATGTCCCCAAGCACATTCCGCACTGAATCACTGTGACATCTGTTAGGGAAATGAACACAAATCTATATCTGCATGCAGCAAATATATTGGCAAGGTTGCAGTGGGGGGAAGGGAGATTAGGTGTCACTTTTCACACAAACTAGAAAATGACAGCTTGTCACTTCCATGAGTAAATACCAGGAGAAGCGAGAGTAGGCAAGATGCTTCTTCACCTTTTTACCCCACCATAGCATCACAGAGATGCGGATTAAGGACAAAACCGTGGCTTCGTGTCCCCTGCCTGCAGCAATAGCATCTGGATGTGGATCGCCCCCCTGGGAACACTAACTATAATGGATTGTATCCGCCACTCACATATGTCAGCAGAGCTCCCCTGAGTGGAAGGGAGCTGTGCCCCTTCTCCAGCTGAAGAGCAAGGCCAACATGGCAGTGATGGGGACAGGCCAGAAGGGACACAGGGGGTGAGGGCACAGAATAACCTCCTTTGGGTCACTTACAAAAGCAGGAGGAATTGCTCATAACTTCAGCAGCAGCAGGGACAATGTTACGGTACAGAAGCAAGGGGTTTAGTCATGACTTACCTACATGCAAAAATCACGATGTAGTATAGTATGACCCTCTTCCTACAGATGCAGACAGCTACAAGAAGGCAAAGTTAGCTAAAATCCCCATGTATTTCCCCAGGGACAGGTGTCTACCCACAAACAATTGCTGCAGAGCCACTCACACTATGTCTTGCTTGCTCACCTGAGCTGAACCATAACGCTATGGCCTCTTTTCCACCCCTGCCACAGAAGGCTGGGGATAAAGACAACATAACAGAGGATGTTCAAGACACATATTGCTCCTTCCTCTACAAGAAATGCATTGCATTAACAATTAGCAGTATATCATAGCTGGTGCAGAGCAGCACAGCGTCCTTTCATTGATTATGGGTTGTTTTTAGGAGCATCTTCCCCACACCCAAAAGCCTGTGTTCAAGGCATTGTGCATTCTGTGATTCATGTGGTGAGACTAACATGACTGTAGAAATGATTTTATTTCAATTCCCTTTTAAAGGGATGCACAGCCTCCCACCCACTCTTCCTTGTGCTTTTACAGTGAGAATTTGTTCCTAATTGGTATCCAGGCGTGCATAGTCAAATCGATTCCTCTTCAAAAAAGAGTGCTGCTTTTTATCCTGATGAGAACACACAACACTGACTTCACTTAGAGGATCTGACTTTTAAAATCACTATGAACAGGTTTTGATGGAACCATTCTTGATAACAGATGTGTAGTTAAAATACTTCCTGGTTTTATGATAATTTGACTACAACAAAGTAAATAAGTGGCTTGAAAATAAGCAAACCTTTAGGAACGTCGACACTGGAGATGAATACAAAATTCAGAGCTCAGAATTCTCCTTAGGACTGTTATTAGTCCGTAATCTCCTGATCTTCCACAATCCTAACCTGAAGCTTTAAAGATAAATGTACATAGAGAAAACTTTGACATTTGGACTCCTGACGTGCGTTTGTTTTCTCATGCAAGAGATAAACTTTAAGCCTTCAGGAGTTACATATTTACAGTGTGATTTCACAACAAAGAACGTGGAAACTTCTATTTGGTAGAAAAATAGTAACACTTTCTCTGAGAAAGCTGTGCTTTATAGTTTACAGCGAGAAACCGCTTGGAAAAAAAAGTAGAACAGAAAGAGGAAGGTTTTTTTTTAAGCTCCTTGAAGGACGGTTATTCTTACAACTGTAAGAAGTCTTCGCATTGAAATGATTTAGTCAGCACACTGAAATACTAACTCATACTTTTCCACCAAGCTTTTTAAATTTGTGTTTTCACAAATCCACACGGTCTGATGGGAGGGCTGTTGGCTACAGCCGTCCCACTGCCATTTTGAAGCAGAGGTGGAGGAGAAATATGTGAGCTGCCAGGCGCCTGCTCCTGTGCTTGCCACAGCCTGACCGAGAGCCACGCCGCCTCTGCTGCTGCCACCCCCGCCTCCAGCACTGGAGTGGGAGATTGCAATATGAGCGTGCACAGAGACTGCAAAGAAACACCTGGATGCCCTGTAGGGGAAAAGTAAATGCAGAGAAAGAAACAAAATGTTCTTTTTAAAATGACTTTTTCCATCAAATATGTAGCACAAATGTCTCATCACTGTTTCACACGTAGACTGACAAGCAATAAAAAGTCCGAAAGAAGTTCAAAAGACTCTGCTTTTATCTGCCACGCAATTTGTTTTTGAGTCTGCAGTCCCGTGTGGTTTCTCAGATGAGCAGATCTCTCTTCTAGGTGTTTCTAACACACCTACTGACTTAGATCCCTATCCTGCAAACACTAATGCGCACATTCTCATCTGCAGTACCCAGGATATATTTTATGTGCAGTGTATCTAGGACACCTTCAAATACTATGAGGACCAAAGTCAGACATTACACATGGCACAGTTTGGTGAAATGTTACTATTAAAATAAAATGAAAAAGCCCAGCAGTTTTTAAATCAAGGAACCTTAGCCAGCTTTAAGTTAGTCAAGAGTAAACAGCACAGCCAGCAGTAGTGCTGAAGTTGTCTTGCACTGCGTGTTGACTTATGTCCATATTCATGTTGTAGTAGGGACCCTGACCTGAAGCAACTCTCCAGACAATCACTAGCTCTACCCCACTTTTCTGGTGGTCACAAGATCTCACAACTTTTGTTGTTTGGAACCAAAGCAGAAGCCCTTCAGCTTGTGTGCCTCTTCTCAGATACACAGGAGCCACTCGTTCAGACAGGCTTCTCCTCTCTTTTCCCTCCCAGATGAAGATCATCCTAGTGAGGAGGCAGATCTCTCTTCCTCTCACCCTTAGTTTCAGAAGGGAACATGACCCAGAACTGGGAAATAGGCACTGGCCTTGACTCTACAGAGAACCACGCTATCTTTGCACAGATGTCCACAAGCAGCCCTTGGATGAAAAAATTTAGAACATGAAATTATAAAGAATGAGGTGTGTTGTTTTTTTTTTTTTTGTCTTGCAAACCAGGTTGTGTTATATGCAGGCTCACAGATCAATTAGTGCAATATAGGGTCTTTAGTAGCCTAAGAGTTTGCTGAGATAGGAACACAGAGGTGAAAGGAAGAGGTTGGACGACACAGGCTGTGTATCTGCACATGAAGAGTGGTGTCTAGTCGCATGTAGTCTGCACACGAAGAGTGGTGCACTAGTCAGAGCAACAACAAGCCAGAGAAGGCTGTTACTGCCCATATATAAAAAAAAAAAAAAATAACAAACTGGATTGTCAATATTTCGCTTGTGCTTAATAGAAAAAGGAGTAATTAAAAGAAAATATAATGAGTAATTAACCCCATTTTGGGTGTAAAGCAATTTCCTCCAGCACATCCCCTTTGCAAATGAGGAACATCTGGAATTTGGACCAACGGAGGCAGCACTTTTTCCACAACACATACCAATAGAGCCTGTTTTTCACAAATTATGAGGAAGAACAGGGGTGACTAAATCACAGTAAAGTCAGCCCAAATTTGCATTCCACTGTTTTAAGTACCACTTACATACAGGAACTCAAACCTGCCCCCAAACAATTGTAGTCTAAAGACAATAAAACCAGAGGAGGAAGGAAATGTTTAGCACATACAAATAGTAAATGCTAGTTATCTGATAGCTTATATGGCTGAAGGAAAGAATGAAGTCAGGCATGTCATGCTACTGGAAGGAAGGAGAATTAGAAAGAAGGACGTTATGGAAAAGGAGGAAAAAGGGCTGGATAGAAGGTGATGTACTTATGGGCTCAGTTTCCTGGTTCAGAAATCACTCAGAGCCAAGCAGGCACGGCAGTGTGCCTCGTGCAGACTGTGCTACGACCTGAGAAGGCAATGCCCCAGGAATGCAGGTTTAAATACACACAGGCACGGTTTTTAGGCTAGGTGTGTCTTACAGAACTCTGCTGGTGCAACAAAGTAAAGAAATATTTGACATCTTCAAACATTTTTCTTATAGGGCACAGAAAAATGCTCCCATTTAAATTCTTATTAAATTCTTTGGGGTTCATGTATGAAGTGGATGATTTGGGGTTCTGCCTTCTCCCACAATAATGAGCAAGTGGGTATCTGTTTTGTTAGATCCCCTATTGATTTTTTGATTCCCAAGCATAATGAATCTGCCTGTCCCTCCCCAGACATCTGCTCTAGGGTAAGGAGATATTTACTAAGGGTGTAAATTCAGTGACAGACTGGCTCTGTTTGGTGCAGTGTTACAGATATTTCTGATCTGTGAACACATTCCCATGTTCTTTTATCACTTTGGTTTTTCTCCCCATCTCTCTAGTGAGCATAGAGGACCTCCACATGAGGAGGCCAACATCTAGGTAAGTCCCACACTCCCATAACTATTACTGCCCTGCTCCATCCCACCCCCCAGCAAACTGTCATAGTCTCAACAGTTTATCAAGATGTTCACTTCACGTCTTACCATTATCACTTAGGACTTATCCATTTCTCTTCAGACTTATCAACACTATTTTATGTTGATACTCCTGTTTCTGATATTATGTTGGTAACCTCACTGCTAACGTGTGTTATTTGCTTTAGGGAGATTAGTCTATACAGCTTTGGCTGCAACATTATCCACTTTTCCTTCCTTCCTGAAGCTCACCATTCTTCGATTCGTGCTGCACACACTGCTGGCACCAGCAAACAATACAACCCACAGGTGTTCTCGTATCCTTCTTCCAGAGCTGCATTGTCTCGGCCCACAATGTTCACCTGCCTGTGCATTGCCAAATTTTGTTCCTTGAGAACCCAGCTTTGAGATCCGGCATGCCCTTCTGCATGAGATCTCTGTACTTGTGGTACTTTAGTTTTCATTCTCTACTACATCCACAGTATTGTAGGCTTGTTCAGCCTCCATAAATTTCATAAACTGCTCTGGGTGTTCTTCTCCACTTTGCAAAGTACAATTGATCTACATAACTGGTCAGTTGTGTGTTCTCCAGTAATCTTTGTCTGATTGCTTCATCTGAGATCCCAATCAGCATATGGCAATTCATCAGGGCCTATGTTAACTCCCCCAGTTGGAAAAACTGGTTCCTCACTTTCCATCTTCATTTCGTGTTCCCATATTGAAGCCACAAATCTCCCTTCCTTGTATCTTTATTTGGTTCCTATTGCAGAGGTTGAAGCGTGCCTCAAGATTCTGGGACATGTCAACTGATTTAGAACATTCTGCCAGAAAAATAAATAAATAAATAAATAAAAGTATCTCATGAGTGTCTTTGCTTTTCCTGGTACCCACTGTCTGCATAAAAGGCCTCTGCTTTTCCAGAGAAGGCCAGCAGTGGTGGCATTTTCAACTGTGACATTTCCCCCACTCAGAACATATTCCTAGTCCATTATACTCTGGGTACCATCTGCTCTACAAGCCGTACACGGCCAAGAAGCCTGGCCACAGTTATTTATTTATTCGGCGGATAAGCCCTAATTGCTTAGCCTGGAACAACGCGAGCTGCTGCACCGCACAGCGTCCCATTCCAGTCGCTTGTGCCGCGGCTTCTCAGGGGTACAATGCCCCAGCCCCATTTCAGAGGCAGCTGTGACCAGCGATTAGTTCCAACACGGAGCAGTCGTGCCTCCATTCAGCTCCTGTGAAGAGAGGAGGGAGCAACCACTCTGTAGGCCTGCAGAAGGCTTTTGTTCCCGGTTTCACGCTAGGAATGGAGCCATGAAGCTGGGAGCCAAGCAAGGCAACGATTGTCAGAAAAGGACATCTGGGATACAAATTGTCAGTCATCCCACCACCCTGCCCGGTGCTAGGGAGGGCTGGAGGGGTCTGTAACTGGAAGGCTGGGGTTATGGTGTTGTCCTGAGCTGTGTTTTGGATGCAGACTCAATGAGTATGTGCCAAGATGGTCAAACCTGTTGAACAAAGGGCAGATGACAGCTTTAGTACCCCTCTTGCAGGCTGTACAGCTGCTGGCTCTAAGTATCTGGCTTGGTGCAAGCCCTGTGGAAAGAAGGCTTCCAGGCTCATCCTTAGCCCACGTGGGTTGGCCACGGCTCCTCTGAGCTGCAGGCAGTGACAAAGACCAACCTGCCAACAGGAACATGGCAGTCCAAGGTACTGCTCATCCCACTCACTTGTGCAAAAAGCAAAGATAGGTTAGTCCTAAACAAAGAGAAAAGGAAACGCAAGACAGGCACACAGACAAGCTGCCTTCATTTTTTATTTTTTTTTTCTTAAACAGATAGGTTTTTGCAGTGACAGATGATTAGCATTTACAATAATTCAAATACTAAATATACAGAAGAATTACTGCTGCATTAAATGTGATTGAGGCAGTTTTACATCGTGGCTTATTAGTAATCAGTTACCAGGCAGCATACTAAACACACAGTGTTTGAAATGAGATATAAAGCCAGCAAGAGGTAAATGCAATTTTGTTCTATTTTTCCTCTTTCCCTTTAAGCAAGGAGGGCATGCTGGAGACAAAATGGGGATTACTACAGTAGAAAAAAATGCAAAATGGCAAACTAAACTACAGCTGAGTTCAACGCTGTAATTAATGAAAAAGATACAGCCTCTCTGGTCACGTGCTTCTTATGCAGTTCTGATGCTGCTCAACCGGAGAGCAGCTCACCTATGAAACAAAAGAAGTAGGAAGAAAATGGGAACAGTTCATATAAACAGTTTGGTCTAGTATTTTTGAGGGGTTAAGAAAATACTGTATTAAGGAAATGTGCATTTCTAAGCTTTGAAAACCGTGTCTTAAATCACTGCAGTTTCTAGGGTACCAGTTTAGGGGGAATCCCATTACACGGAAACAACCTGCAAGTCATCAATGCAACCAATTATTACCTCAGGGGTAGAGGATCCCAGCTGCTGTTACCAGTTAATGGTATTTCACCTCTGTCTCCTTCACATTATTCCAACAACATTGTCTAAATAACAAATACCTCTGCAATACAACTATATTTTCTTTAAATACCTGTTGTGGTCCTTCTCCAAGATCCAAGAGCTATTATAGTAAACAAAAAGGACTTAATAACATAAAAGAAAAGACTGTAGCTGTCTTCTCTATAGATAACCATTACCAGCTCCTCCTACCACCGTGTTAAAAGTTAAGACAGCAGCTCAGGCTGGGGTCAGAAGGAAGGCAGCTCTGTGGTTAGCAGCTGCTGCCACCTTGTGAACAAAATTCCAAACACCTTCCCTCCACCCTTTTTAGTCTATTTAACGTAGCAGGGTATGAAGGGGAAAAAAATCCAATTTTTGCACAAATAAGTAACTTCGTGATAACATCTCCACATTTAGGCACAAAATATAAGACAGCTTCTGACCAGGTCTTAACAAAACAGAGACAGCTTGCAGAGAAGGAAGCTATTTTACTGGTGGTACAAGAATTCCTTTTCCACTGAATTGCAAACAATACCTAATGTTACCCTTACTCAAAAGATACACATCATACCAGCTGTATACTTTGCTAGCCAGTATTGACAGGCAAACTTTCCTTCCTTTCCTGGGTCAGATTCTTTTTTAAAACCTATGTTCCTTCTGTGCCTGCACTTCAAAGAGCAGTGCAAGACATGTTGCTCTAAAACTATCAAATATAAATGGGTTTAAAGCTACAAATCCATCAGGCTTCCAAGCACAGGGATCACCAGCTCTCTATCCTCCCTACAGACACAGTAAGGTTGGATTTGCTGTAGTTCTGACCGGGAGCAGACTGGGAAGACCAGGAGAGTTCAGGTGAAGAACAAAATATGTCAATCTTCAATCTGGAGAAGTACTTTCCAGTGTTGCCCTTTTACCCAATCCTTTTCTTTCCTGTGTAGCTTTGTAGGGTTACCTCTTCAAGCTCTAGACTCTGAAAAAGTTGATGTAGTAGTAGGAAAAATAGGAAGACAGAACTGAGACAAAAACAGCTACTGGTTTCCTATGCACCATTTTTTCACTTCAAGATCATTCTCTCCTCCCTACAGGGCAAGAAGCGAGAGGCAAAGCTTAGTGATCAATGAAACAAACATCAGAGTTGTCTGTGCTCATCTTTCCGATTCATAGGATCATGAATGGTTTGGGTTGGAAGGGATCTTGAAGATCACCTCATTCCAAACCCCTGCTACGGGCAGCAACACCTCCCACTAGACCAGGTTGCTTGAAGCCCCGTCCAGTGTGGCTAGGGATGGGGCTAACATTTCTAGGGATGGGGCATCCACAGCTTCCCTCACCCTAATAGTGAAGAATTTCTTTCCTGTTCACAAGACTCTTCTTTGGAAGAAGCCATGTGTTAAACTTAATATTTGGGCTCCATTCATTCCAGTTCCAGGGACTCTCCTGTAGCCCTGTACAATCCAATTTTTCAACACTTTATATTTCTTTCTACCTCCTGTAATATTCAACACATTCACCATAAAAATCAATGGCAATAAAAGCATAGCTAAACTAAGGATATACAATGTTAAAGGCTCCAGGAAATGTCAAGGCAAGCCACAAAAGGGAATTTCACAGTGAGACTCACAATTCATTCATATTTATGAATGTAGTCAACAGCAGCAGATTTCCAACCAGCCACAAGACTTTATGAAAGAAAACTGTATCATCACAGTAACAGACAGTTATATGGCTGCTACCTGTGCTGCAAAACCATTTATTTGAGTGCCCCTGGAGCAAAGTCTGGTGCTGCACATCTTCAGCTTTATTTGGTACGTAAACATGAGTAATGCCACTGTTGCAGCTACAGTTTCACTTGCAAGCTTGCTTGCCAGACACATTCTAGCTCTTTTTCATTAAATTTTTGAAAGTTACTACTTTTTTTTTTTTTTTAAGATATTAATCTTTGGACTTTTATTGCAGTACTAAATAATGCTGCCTGACATTGCATTTACTGCCAACAGATAGGCAGCCCTGGCATGTGAATAAATCACATTGCTGCTAGCACAGACAAAGAAGTCTTGTTCCTTCAGTTTGTCGGTGAAATTGCAGAAATAAATATTCAGTCATTCACAAGACACCTTTCTTTTTAAAAAAGTACTCACAAATCTCAAGATCTGTTGTAACTAGCAGTCATTCTCTCTCACTGATCCTGGCCAAATTAGTCAGAGATCTCACATAAGTTTGTATAGATGAAGTACAAAGCATGCATTATGAAATCAAGCTAATAACTCTCAGTATTAATTAAGAAGCTCACCCTGTCTTCAGTGAGCCTTTGAGAACATTACTCTGTTTTAAGGAATATATGTAATTTCTGTTGTAAAGTCTGCTTGTGATATTTTCTTTTCCTTTTAAGGTTTTGGGGTTTATTTGTTTGTTTTTAACCCTTTACTTAGTGGCTTGGAAGGGTCCCTCAAGTAAAAGGAAAGGCTAATATTTGTGTATAGAGGAAAGGCTGTTTGGAAGAGGAAGATTTTTCAGTATTTCTAAAATACAGTCTGGCTCTGCAGCAGCTTGATTGTTTCAGTTTACTTTAAAGAAGGTTCTTCTCTCTTCTGAGTTTTACATTTATTTTTAATAGGCATTCTCTTGGCCATTGTGTCTCAGACAAGATCAAGAAGATCCTGATGGTTGCTGGAGGTATGCTACCGTAACAGGTCGAGACACTAGAACATCTTCATGTTCAGCTTACAACTAGTAATTCACATTTTTCCAGACAAAAGGTGACAAATTTCATGTTCCCTGGGGCCAGATCCTAATGAATATGACAGAGCAGTCCAGAAGGCAAATTGAGTGTTTAGATACTGAAGCCAGCTGGTCACTGCTAAGAGTTTCAAAACAATGTTTCTGAAGGTAGTTCAGAAAGGGATAGTTGTAGTGGTTTTGTGGCTTCTTCACGGTATTTTACATTCCTATGAAGTTGGTTTCACTAATAAAACAAGTGGAATAGAGCATTTATTGTATTCATGCAGAAAACAACCCTCTTTTCCTCCCAACCACATGCCTTTCCTCTCTCCTTTGAACGCTAGGGTTTTAGCATAACAGCAACAGGTCTGGTATGTTTAAAAGGCTTCCTTTTGATGATAAAATATTCCAGTTAAGTATCACCTTTCATATAAAAGCTTGAAGCCAAATCTAGGGAAAAAAAAATAAAGAAGGATAATGAATGAAAAGTAGCATCAAAATCTTTAAATGTCAGATGTATAACAATCCCATACGTGTGAAGATATTACCTCACTGAAGAGCACCTTTTCAGGTATTTAAGGTCTACTAGAGGGAGTAGGGGTCCGGAGAAGCTGACTGTAGACAAATACTCAGTGGAGCCCAGGCAACAGGCAGGCTGTGGCTTGTTTGCTCTCTGAATTTTCCTATGAGTACCCTCAGTTATTCCAGTTGCGGGTTCAGTGGATGCTACAGATGTTGCAAATGTGAACTGGAGTTGATAGGACCTTCAAAATCAATCAAAATTTTCCTAAGATGAGCTTTGAGAGTTGCTGGAAAAGAGGGTAAATGTTCATAACCTAGGATTATTATTAAGTAGAGGTACACAAAATCACTTGTCTTTTGGAAAAATCACACAGGCTTTTCTTCATGCCCTTGTCTTCCCTGATTTCACAGCAGCAGTATTTTCTCTCCAGTGCAAACACAATGAATGGTGCACATCAGCTTGGGAAGAAGGAATGAAAAACAGTTCTCTAATGAAACATTTTACCTGGCTAATAGCTTTTATTTTTGCAAGCGATGCCTCTGTGTGCCTCCCCGTGGTAAAGACTCACCATCTGCCTTTGCTCTAATAAACGAACTCATATTACAAATATGGAGTGCAAACATACTCATATCCTGAATCAACTGCACCCCAGAGTCAGATCTTTTTGCAGAATGTATAAATGGTAAATATTTGCTCCCAAATGTTCAAAATAGCTCACAATGTTTCCTAATAATAACAAGCATAACCAGCAAAAAAATCATTATTGCTACACTATGGAAGGTAAAAATCCATAAACAAAGACTTACCTATTTTCAATAGCCATATCTTCACACACATCTTTCCAATATAAAATTCTGCTGCCCGGAATATCCTGAGTGTATTGCTAATATTGTACACAATTAGATGTTGCCCTTCTGTCTGCCTGTACTGTTAGTCTAGTTTTGGAAGCTACAGGCTTTCATTCCCAAAATTTTACGTTTTAGGTGAGCAACTCATTTAATTGTATATCGCTCCTGGCCTATAAGACTCAGAAAACTTGTTTTGCCTCCTATAACCTTAGACATAATCTTACCTTTTTCCTCTGCCACACACTGGTTCTCACCACTGATTTCTTCTTCAAACACAGGTCTTTCACAGAACTCTTCCAGAAACTAAAAACAACACAAAACAAATGAGCAAACAAAGCCCAGGAACACCAGTTAGGCCTACACGCGACCTTTCAGTTCCATATACCAGTTCCTTCTCACGCAACCCAGGCTGTATGTTTTACAACTCACTGCTTATGCTTACAGATGCTAGATTTTCAGGTCCCGAATTTACAGCACTTTGTTTCATAGGAATGATGCACATTCAACCATGGGGCTAATGTTGTATTAACTGCTTAAACATCGTGTCTTTGGAACCCCAGGAACATTCAGATGCATGAAAGATGCACAGAAATAGTGTTTTAGCTTTCAGATGAATCACTACTTCAAAGTTCAAGTGAATTTGTCTCAGCTGCCCATATTCCTAAGGAAACAAAGCTTACCCATGCATACAATACCCATGTATTGTATGCCCAATATATGTGTGGATTTCTGTCTAGTCTTAGCCTGTCTTCAAACACATTGGCCAATATCAACCAAATTTGACAGAATAGTAAAGGTCACAGAATGACAGAAGACCCAAAAGACATTATATTTCTGTAAATTTGATGAAAATAGCCAAAAGGATCATGTCCTTACTAAGAATGGCACAGTAACATTCTCTTAATATACGCTGTTCAATTCCAGTAGAAGACATTGGAGTATCCCACAGAAGAGAGAGACTTTAGGATTCCCTGACTGCAGGAAAAGCTTTAACCAGAGTTCACACTTTATTAAACATCAGATAATGTCATCACAGCACACCAAATCTTAAACGCACACACACACAAAATCAGGCTTTCTTAGTCCCACTGTTTAGATAATTATTTCTAAGTATTGCTCAGAACAGGGTGGTAGCGTGAAGTAACTTACTGATTATACTTGCTGGATGAGCAGCCAGCTCAGCTTAGGAAGGTTTTCTGCAGACAATTAATTCAGTCTCAGCAGCCCCCACTGATTGAAGACAACTTGAATCAAAGAACGATCAATACTTTCATTACAGCTTTCATTACGATGGCATAGTAGCTTGTTTGTGCAAGGTGAGCACAATTCAGTGCACGATGGTTTTTTTTCCAAGCCCTTTTGAGACTATTAACCTTGATTACCTTGCCTCCCTAAGAAGAGTTCTTCAGGTGAGGGTTCCAGGAAGAGCTGTCCTTAGCACGTTGTGCCTCTGGTGAGCTTACATAGGCTTGCAAAGGCTGAAGGGGTGGGGGTGAGTATGGACACTTTATTCAGCACCACAACAGTCACATGCATCCCTTCGGTTATCACGTCTCACAGTATGATGCAAGGACTTCTTCAAGCTCCTTCAACTTCCTCCAACTTTACCACAGCTGAAAAAGCTTGCCATGATTTGGGGTTCACGGAAGCAGAGATATAAAGACTTAATAAAGCTTTCTGACCACTCATCTCAGACTAACCTCTGCTTTATGACAACTACAGCTGGCAGACTTTCTTGTGAGTAACTGGGTACTTTGTTTTCCAGGTCTGACTGGAAATGAAAATGAATGAGAAGAAAACCAAATTCTACTACTGCTCTACTGCTTTCCTTTGAGTGTGTCCTATACAAAAAGTGACAGCAGTTCCTTCAGCAGAACCACACAGAAACACTGAAGCTACAGCCACTGAAAGGTGTATTCTTGTTCAAAAAAACATTTAGCCCAGTGTAAAAAAGGAAGTCAATTGCATTCTGCTATTAAGTCTAGCAAGTTGACTCAAAACTTTTTTTTTTTTTTTTTTTTTTTTTTTTTTTAATACTTGCCTACATTTCAGTTCCTTTTTTGGGATGTTCACTTCAGTGCACTTGCTGTTGCAAATGCTGAGTCACATGCCAAAGTGATCAAGAGGGCTGGCCTCATTTACGTGCTGTGTACTCTAAATGACCAAACATCCAGGCTTGTAGGACATTGATGTTGCAGGATCCAGACTGCACTAAAATCAAGAGATCTCAGGCTACCTCCAGCCATTGCAGAACTGCTGTACTAAAGATGAACATTTGCTAAGAGAAGCTACAAAATGATGATTGCTCAGATTATAATAAAGCTATCACTGTTATACCCCTCTTCTTAATATATTTTTCCATTTACTATAAATGTTACTAGACACTTATTACTCATATGGCAGAAAGTGCTAATGGGTTGCACAGTAGGGGTCAGTAATACATAAATCCCCAGGATGATGCTCTCCATAAACTAAGGAGATGTCATGTAATAACCATCCTCAAAGAATCATTAGGAGAATTGCATGGCTTAATCGCTTTTTCCTCTGAGGCCCAAGTTTGATGACACAATAAATCCAGCTTTGCGGCTCATGGTATCATTAAAAAAAAATAATAATGATTTGCTGCAAATTTATTTACAAACATCTAAACTGCATAAGACCTCTGGCAGTTTCCATTTGTTAAAAAAAAATAAAAAAATCTGGCTGGTTAACTTTGTAACAGTAGGCTTTATGCTGGAAAATTATTACTTCTTTCTCTCCGTACACAGAGCCAGTGTAAGTGCTGAAAAAAATGCAGTATCACATTACAGCCAGCTTGTCACAAGCATAGGCAAACACCTCTGATCCGTATCAGAGGAATAGGACTAGGTCATCTAGCTACACACAAGCCCAGTGGAACAACAGCCTGAGTCATACGATCACACAGCAATTTATGGTGCAAGAGATCAGCTCCCTGCTCAGAACACGGCCACTCAAACAGGTTGTTCAAGGCCTTGCCCACTCAGTTTCTCAGTATTTCCCAGGACAGAGGTTCCACAACCTCTCTGGTCCTGTCCCAGTGCCTGCCCTCCCCCTCCCCCCAAAATCCTAGTGTTTCACTGAAATCTCCCCTGTTGCAACTTGTGTGCATTACACAAGAGCAGCACTGCCCATTGCACAAGTCACCAGATACTTCTGAGCTTTCTCTGCTACAGAGCAGCTGCTCAAAATGCAGGTGAAAGATCCAGATGTGTTTGTGATATTTTTATCATCCAAGAACAAACAAGAGGTTCTGCAGTGCAAACAGATGGGGATGTCAAAGGGAAAGGACGAATTTTCTTCATGCAGTCAAGTCTGTGAGAGCCTGAGGCAGAGCATCAGTACGACGCCTTTTAGTGGTAGGAACAGCAAAGACCAACACCTTGCCTGATAGTGACAGCAAAGAGTTAAGACCTCTGCTCAGGAAAGGAGAAGCAGAATACAATTCATATAAAATAAAGTACTTCTGGCCTTCAAATTTCAGTTTCAAACAGGAAACTGACTTGGAAAACCTCAACTGTTTCTGTTCAGCAAATGAAGAACATCTGAAATTAATTAGGGATGAAGACAAACTGATCTTTTAACAACTTCCTTCAAGCATGAAATCAGATAAATTAGGAACATATTTAAAATAAACATGTGTAAACATATCAAAATGCTGAGAACATTAAGAAGATTATTATTAAAATACTGAAGCAGCTTTTAACAAAAAATACCAGTGACCAAGCCTGTTTCATTCCCATATCTGAGAAGTTATACTCAAAAGCCCCATGAGTGCTGAAAGCAGATGAAATACCGGAACATTAACAAGTCAACAATAAAAATAAATTATAGGAAACAAATTATATTTATTTTAAAATTGTTTTTAATAAAAATGGAAATAAGAACAATTATACCAGTAAATAATGAAAACTAGAGCTTAAAGTTAAAAAATATTTAGTCTGTTTTACCTGATCCTCCAACAATGCTGCATAGGTTTTACTATAAAAACAAGATGCAGATACTCAGCAGGGTCCTGCTTTGCAAAACCTCTTAAATTTTAATTAGAATTAACATCCGTATTTCATATCTGAGGGCAAAATCCACCAAGAGTTACTGGATGGAGTCACTTCTGGTTTACCAAACAGATGAGCAAGTACAAGGAAAAACTACATGCTATTGGCAATGCTATTGCTAATCAGCAAGAACTTATGTCTTACTGAAAGGCTTTTGAAATTTGCTTTGAAGAAAAACTCTTGGAACACGCAAGTCTTCTTTCCTATTCACAGTTTCTCGGTGCACGTATTCATTGACCACTTGCTCATATCCCTCAGACTTGAAGAGCTGAGACAAGAACTCTAAAAGACAAAAAAAAAAGATTAAAAACCCTGTTTAAGCAACTTTTAAAACACTACTCAGCATTTATATAAGCATATGTTCTTATGTGTTAGAGCATGAAAGATCACACGTGCCTTGGGATTTCAAGCTGTTCTCTGCAAGCAGACTGCTGCACTTGTACTGAATAAAATCAATACAGGACTCCTCTGGAAACATCTACTTAAGCAAAACAGCTTGCAAAAGTGGGATGTAAGCTCAGGAAAGGAACTAAACCCAGTTTAGTTTCCAAAACTTGCCACATCTGTTATTTTTTATTGTGCCTCCTCATTCTCCCTGTGACCAACAGGAGTATATTTTTGCTTTGTGCAGCTGGACCTCACTAGCTGAATACATCACCTACTCCAAATATTCCAGGGGTGATCCAGCCTTACAAATGCATCTCTGCTTGAGAAAGAATATCACCCAAGGTTACCAGACCTTCACACGCCATTGCTCCATAGAAAGAGGAACAAAATGGCAAAGTGGGTTTGGTGGTACCAAGCCTCCACTAGGTTGCACTGAAAGTATTTCTCATAAACAAAAGAATCTCACTCAAAGCATATCTTCATTTGGAAAGGCAGAATTGCCTCACAAACAAGGTGACCTAAGCAGCAGAGAGGGCTGCCCATACTATTGACTTGTCGTGTTAACTGTAATTCATTACCCTTCCTTTCCCACAGCTTGTTTTGTTTATTTCAGGCATGATTCCAAAGAAATTTAAGCCATGCTAAACTTGTGCTACTTTGTAGGAAATAAAAGCACACCCATTTTTTCAGTACACAGGTGGAGGAGTGTGATGAAATGGCTGATCAGGTAGGCATAGGCAGCCCAGCACTAGAAGACATGGTGTGTTGAGGGGGAAAAGGAGAACACCCACTTTGGCAGTAATGCAGGATTTTATCAACTTAAACCCACCATGAAAGCACGTGAACTGGCTGTAAACAGTGTGTGTTTAAAATGGGAGATCCACATCAACAAAATAAAAATAAACAGCTGTTAATTGTGCATCAATTGAAATCTCATTATAGGACATGTTCAATTTCTTCATGAAACAGAATTACAATCACACACTCCTCCAGAAATTTAAGATTATTTCCAACAGTGGAAGAATGGATTCGCTGCCATGGAAGACCAGTGGCGTTATCTGAGGCAAGATATGTTGCAAATGGGCATCATTCAAATCATCCCATGCAGTAATTAGCTGGTGTACCAGCGTAGCGCCTCTGCTAAATAAAAGAAAAAAGCACTGGTTCCAAACTGTGCAAGAATGATGGAGTCACATTCCCTGTGACCAAAGAATTCTCAGGCATTAAGCAACATGTATATGAAAATCAGTGAGATGAATGAGATCATAAAGGATTAGAAGCAGGAGCAGAAGTGGTCCATGAGAGAACCACAGACCAGCCCAAGGCAAAACAATTGCTAACAGATCAGTTCTCTTTCTTCTTCCTTCCTCTTCTCCCCTCCCTACCATAATTCTTCCCCCAAAGCACACATTCACACTAGCAAGGAATTTTTCATTCAGAAACAAATCCTAACACATAATAAGAATGAGTTTTAAAATTCCACTGATAGGTCGTTTTCTTTTTAATTTGGTCCCTTTAGCATCCATCCTCTTTTAAGAGCTAATTGTTTAAGTAGAACTAAAAATCACTCAGTAAATAATAGTTCTAGAAATGCTTCAATGAAGCTGGAGAACAGCCTGCATTATCTTAGATTTCATCATTGTCCCATAAAGAATAGAAAGAGCCCAAACATGATTAATGGTTTTTATATATCAGAAGCAATTAGGTAATCCATTATGTCATAAAATATGAACAACATTTGCTTGGCTTCAGATTGGTCTCTTCAGTGGCTGTATTTTGCTTTAGACTAAAAGAACAAAGAGCCCAGAGAAATAAACACACAGCTCTTATGACACAATGCCCTATATTTGATACGGGGAAGTAACAGTTCAGTAAATTTTAGCATGAGAATTGTGAGTTAGGAGGCGAGCTATAATCTCAATTCATTTTGAGAGTCTAAGCAAATTCCTTCATGTCTCTGTGCTTCCATTTACCCACCAGTAAACTGCAACAATTACTACTCTTCCTAAAGCATTCAGAGCAATGACAGAACAAAAAGACTGTTTAAATACAGTATCAAATGGAAACGCTTTTTGCATCATTTTTACGAAGAAACAGAGGGCAGAGTGACCACAGCTATCTCAACAGGATGTCTGCACAAACTTCTCAGCACTGTAGACATGATTAAGAGAAAAGAAAACACTCTACAATATGTCTTACCTTCAGTAAAAAAATACGCTCTTGTCCCATCTTGTCTAACATAGAAGTTTTCTCCAAGTTTGCTGCCAGATTTAAACCTGAGCATTGCATGATCATACAGTCCATAGTCTCTGAACAGGACACACTTGCCTGGTTTTAATACCTGTCATGTAATACATACATGCTTTAATAAGACAGATTGATTTAGCCATATATATATATATATGTATGTATCTAACATACATATGTATGTTTATTTACACATATAGACACACACATAACTAAGTCAAGGTATCCTAACGTGTTAAATACACAAGCAATATATATTTTGAATTCATTCCCTGTGCAACAAAAATGTTATATAAAAACTGGATTGTTAGCTCTCACAAAATTATTTTTTCCCCATGAACCCTGGGGTATGAAGTATTTTAAGATACCTGTTTGGATGCTTATCAGCTAATTGAGATTTTTGCAACGCTCTTCAAAAGCAAAGAAATAAATGTACACTTCAACAATAACAGTGAAGTCATAACAGGGCATTTTCTTTGCTGACTAGCATACAGTCTAGCACACAACGTTGCCAAATAAAATTTAGAATACAATAACATGTTTTCAATGTGAGAAGGAAAAAAAGTTGCAACATAATAAGAAATAAAAAAGGAACAATTTCAGGGAAATGGTATTGCAATATAATAAGAAATAAAAAAGGAACAATTTCAGGAAAATGGTTTGCAGGTGAGATTGTTCTTTTGTTTTGTTTTGGTTTGTTTTTTAATAGCTCTTCAATAAAGAAATCAAGCTATAAAGAGTTCAGTATTTAGAAATACACAGCCATTAGCCATTCTGACTTCAGACTTTTGATGCATGCAACTTTCCTACCTCAACAAATGCCAGCTGTAGGAATATTTACCACTTGCAGCTTTGTGCAGAAACCTACAAATGAGCCAGATATCTCCACAAAGAAACAATAATTATCCTTTTCATGTACATGAGCGATGAACCAATCCCACCTTTAGAAAATGTTTGGAGTTGCATGAAAAAAAAAATAATCTAACATTCCTTTTTCAAACTACTGATGATAAAATGAACAGGACATCTGATAACATAAAAAAAATATACACACATAAAAAAATAAGTTGGCTATGTCCCTCTGCAGTCAATATATAACTCAAGCTCACCTCAGAGAAATTAAAACATTTGAATTGTGATTGTTCTGAAACTGCCCTCTGTGAGGGCCTATCCTAGCCCATCAACCAACAAAGGCAGTCCAGAGAGCTAAATCTCTCTAGATTAACGTTAATCTCTGAGCATGCCATTTCTGAATGACCACAGGTCAAGCGTGTTTAATAATAACAATAATGTTCCAACTGCAAGTCACTGTATCTTCTGGAAGTCAATTATGGTTCGCTGTCATCTGTATCTTATCAACACAGACATTTCAGCAATCCATAAACATTATTTGTATCATACAACCCTGAAGCCCAAGTCCCAGCTTCGAGATACCATTTTCTTGTGTTCATAACATACATTAGATTAGAATTCAAACCACTTCACAGTACCATGAGAAGAAAAAACGTTGCAAAACATAGTTTAGCCCTTTTACAAGGCAAAATAACTAAATACCTTCCATGAATACAATGTTAATTACAAATCACCATTACAAGTGGGGCTATTTTCACAGAATAGAATTGTACTTTCAAGATAAACAGCATGTAAGTTCTTTAAAGGCTGTAAAATAAGATGTTAAAATACTTACCTTGTAAATGTTCTTCAAGACAAGATGCATTTTGTCAGGATGAATGGCAGAAAGAACAAATATAAGAGTGACAACATCCACTGAATCTGCTGGTATATTTTCTAGAAGGTCATCTTTGGTAAGATCACACTGGAACACTTTGCATCTTTCAGTGCTGTATAAGGAATTTTTCTGGGAGAATGAAAAGAGCATGCTTTCACTTAAAATTAGCAGCATTTGTTACTTCAAAAAAAAAGTTAAAAAAAAAATTAGTAGAACAACACAAAAGATGGTGGCAAAAGAACATAAACATCCACTAAGTGACAAATACAACATGAAATTCATTGCTGAATACTGCAAGTGAAACTACAACTTCTAGAAGAGATTGTTCTCAGGAAGTCGAGAAGGAATGTGTGTTATGACAATTCAGAAAACATACCATTTCTCTTTCACTGCTGCTTCTATTTTTAAAAAATATAGAAATACTGTTAAAAGAAGGCTTTCATGACAGCCCTAGGGACAGCTGATGGCTTGCAAGGGGGCTGTGGTACCCAGGTCATTCTGCAGGGCTGTGCTGGTCAGGCTGGGGGCAGAGGCAGCTGATGGGGGCCCTGCCACTGACTGTCTCCCACAGCAGCTCTTCTGTGGCCATGGAGTGCTCAGAGGTGCCTGGCCTTATTTCCAGTGCTGTGAGATAGGTTTGGGTGCTACACTGAACCCATTTGAGGAAGTTTAACTAAGGGTCAAAATCACTCGCCACACTCTCCTCTGCCTCTGGGGATGTACAGCCTTCGTTTGCCTGTTCACACCAGACTTAGGACTTTATTACTGGTCATTCAGGGTAGGTTCAGGTTGGAAATCAGGAGAAATTTCTTGTCAGATAGAGTGGTTAAGATTGGAACGGGTTGCCCAGGGTGGTGGTGGAGTCACCGTCCCTGGGGGTGTTTAAGGAAAGTTTGGTCTTAGGGATGTGGCTTAGTGGGTGACATTGGTGGTAGGAGGACAGTTGGACCAGATGATCTTGGAGGTCTTTTCCAACCTTAATCATTCCATGATTCTACAAAACAGATCAATCTAAATTTTTTGACAGATCTAGTCTACTCTTCATACATAAAGAAAGGCAAGAGAAGTCTGTCACTCCAGTCATTTGTAATTTTATAAGCTTCTAAGGACACTCTACAAGAGGTTCCAAACATTACACCAACCTTCACATACTCCACAGCTCTGGGAGAGAAATCACAGGCATACACAAAAATGTTCAGATCTTCTTCCAAGAGCGGAAACAAGCAGTTCCCAACCCCACAGCCAGCTTCCAGAATGGTCAGTTTCTGATCTGCAAACTGGGGAGGAAGAAATCCAAAACAAAGCACATCATTTTTGTTTTCCTCATAATACCAGCAGAGTCACTGTTCAATCAGCATATTAAAAGCTATAATCAAGTTTAATTACCATTGATTCAGAAACTGAAGTAGCCATCCATTGGATAATCTTGACACTACAGAAGAAGAATCCTGATTTTTGCAAAATTACAAAGCCTTTTAGAATGTATTAATGTTTCTTAATTACTTACTTAAGGGGTAGATGACTAAACAGATTGCTGTACCATTTCTGTCATGTCTCATTCAGATAATAAAGAACAACAGATGCATCTGACTATTCCCCTTAATGATGTTTTGCAATTAGCCTGTAATTCTGGGTGCTCTTCTTTAAAGCTGTGTTCCGAAGTGCTCCAACTTGCAGCTTTAAACATCGTATTACCATATAGACATGTGTCCTAAATAGACTCTCTGTGTTCTAGATTCCATTCTTAGTATCCACATGGGTCAACTTTAAACTGACCTGATGCACCTGATTCTGAGAAGGTATCTTTGATATGAAGAGAGGCTATGCAGGTCACTGCACACTTAATGTGTGAGAGCTCCTGCCTTAAGGGCTTAATTAGAAGTATTATTAAATCATTTGAAAACAATCGATCTGTCTCTTACAGAGAAAGTGTACAGGGCTCACCTCCCGACATGCTTTTAACTCTTCAAACTCTCTGGTTGTCCAATGTCTGTCTTTAAAGAAGTTGGTGCTGTTTCTTTTGTAAAACAGATCCCAATTCTTCTGTGCCTCTTTTTCCAGTTTCAGTTGCTTGAATTCAGACACCAAAACCTGATCTTTTGCCAGTCTCTCAACCTCTTCTGGGCTAAGGATTCTTGTACTATGGCCTTTTCTTTGGAAAGCCCCATCTTCTGTACCTGTTGTTACTGTGTCTAAGGAATCAGCTGATGTGTTTTCATGGAGCATCCTTGAATCTTTCACACAGATATGAATAGCAAAGACCCAAGGGTGATTTTCATTTCTTTAACATCTATTTCCATCACTTAACTTGGGTAAAATAACCAAGGATCTAGAAGCAGGAAAAAAAAAAAAAAGGAGGAAGAGTTACAGCGTGCACTTATTTGGGCTTTATGGTGGTATCTCAAACATGATGGACTGCAAAACCACCTGACTTCTTGTAATTTCAATATTCCACCCAAACTAACAGCAATCACAATGATTTCAAAGTTAAAGAAGATAGTCTGCTGGTCTACTTTCTGCATAGTAAAAAAAAAAAAAAAAAAAAAGAGAGAAAGATGTGGCAGATCTAAACTTCTTTCATTAAAATGACTTTAAAAGGAGAGGAAGGGCTTTGTTTCTTGTGAACTCCAGTTAGCAACACCTCAGAAAAAAAACAGTAACCGAAAACCAGATGACATGGAGTGCCACTAGATTGGTAAAACAAGCTGCTGTACTTGTGTCAGCATTTCTCCTTCCTGTTCTCACCTCAGAGAGAAAACACTGGTTAAACCATCAGCACTCGTAACACCGCGTCACTTGGGCAACAGAGCAAAACCTGCACGGTGGCAAGGCCGGTGGCCAGCCCTTGTCAGCACTCCTTCCCCTGCCTCTTCCTGAGGATCCGCACCCGTTTGGACAATCGCAGGTGGTTTTTGTTTTTCTATGGGTTAAGAAAAACGGAGCAATGAAAAGAGCTCTTCAAAGGCTGGGGTCCAAAGCTTCTGGCTGATGTTAAGCTAGTTCTGACCTCTGCCTTGCCATAAAATAAATAAATAAATAAATAAATAAATAAAATAAAAAATAAAGTAAAAACAGTACTTCAACTTACCAATGGAAAATTGGAAATGGGAAAAAAATGGAAACGAGGAAAGAGTGGAAATGGGAAAAAAATGGAAATGAGGAAAAAACAACAAAACTTAACGAAAAAAAAAAAAAACCAGTACTTCGTTTAGATGCGTTACCATAAATGATACAAACAATGCTGCAAACAAAGCCATCAAATACAGATGTGCTAATGAGATAGAAAACTGTCAAAGTGCTGCCCGTGTTCCCGGGTGTCAGAGCACATCCCCTGCTCCAGAAAGGATGGAGAAGGTTGCAGAGAGGGGCTCCTCGTGGGTACACCCCCCAAAATAACCCTAACCAGCAAAGCTCCCACTATCTACCCGGCATGCTAAAAAGGCTCAAGGTCCATACTCCACAGATCGAGCTGCAAACCAAGCCCAGCCGGTCTCCCTGCTCACCGACCCGTCCCCTGCACCCCCCCAGCCCCCTGCAGCCTGCCCTGCGCGCATCCCCGGGGGGGGGGGACCCGATCTCCGCGCACCCCACGCGGGGAAAGCCGCAGCCACCCCGGCTGCCCCTCCTCGTCCCTCCTCGTCCCTCCTCGTCCCTCTCTCCCTGCCTGCCTGCCGAGGGCGGGGAGCTGCGGGGGCCGCCCCTGCAGGCCCCGCTCCCCCTCGGCCGCCGGCGCCGCCGCCCCGGAGCGCTTTCCCGGCTGCACCGGGAGCCCGGAAGGGCGCGGGGCGGCGGCGCACGCAGCGGGGCGGAGGAGAGGAAGGGAGGAGAGCGGCGGGGCCATGAACGGCTCGGCGAACCCGCTGCTGGACAAGGAGGAGCACCCGCTGCAGCTGGGAGAGAGCTTCGAGCGCCGGCCCAAGGCCTCCTTCCACACCATCCGCTGTGAGCGCCGCTCCCCGTCCTTCCCTTCCCTTCCCTTCCCTTCCCTTCCCTTCCCTTCCCTTCCCTTCCCTTCCCTTCCCTTCCCTTCCCTTCCCTTCCCTTCCCTTCCCTTCCCTTCCCTTCCCTTCCCTTCCCTTCCCTTCCCTTCCCTTCCCTTCCCTTCCCTTCCCTTCCCTTCCCTTCCCTTCCCTTCCCTTCCCTTCCCTTCCCTTCCCTTCCCTTCCCTTCCCTTCCCTTCCCTTCCCTTCCCTTCCCTTCCCTTCCCTTCCCTTCCCTCTCATCAGCAGCCACAGTTTGAAATCCAGGGGTTGTGCCCATGCCGAGGCGACATGTAACCCTGCAACCTCCTAGCGATCTAGATACTAAGGCACTTTCCAGGAAAGCAAGGAGAAATGACTCAGAGCCACACAGTATTGCCACATGCCTGGTGATGCTGAAGGGGAGAGACGAAGCATGAGGCAAGGTCTTAAGCAGTAAGAGAGTTTGGGAGTAATCATCTGGTTTTGTTGGTGTTTTCTTTTCAGACACCAGGTATCATACCAGCTGCTCATTCCTAGCAATGGGTGCATTTTCAGTCCTAGCAATGGGTGCGTTTTATTTCATATTAGGAAATGGTTCTGAAGGGGAGCTCACAGTGTTTCTGTACTTGAATTTTGTGGGCAAGAAATCACTATTTTCTTCCCCTAAATGAGTTCAGCATTTAAAATAAGTAGTTAATCACCAGCAGTATGTG
Organism: Aythya marila; assembly: GCF_965140915.1. Classification (NCBI taxonomy): domain Eukaryota; kingdom Metazoa; phylum Chordata; class Aves; order Anseriformes; family Anatidae; genus Aythya; species Aythya marila. Next base: position 44,678,964 of record NC_139043.1, on the reverse strand, counting down.
AAAACAATACCAAAGTCATATTTCAGTAGCCTTATGTTAAAGTGGGAAACTTGTACAGTCGGTAATAGGATATTTTGTTGTATGATGTGTGATCCTAGGCACAGTGTCATGGCCTGTTTTCATGCAGTGTGAGTATGTAGTTCCAGTGAGATCATTCATCTGAGTGAGACTTGGAAGAGAAACTTTCTAGATCAAGCTTTTATTCGAGAAGATGATCAGTGTTTGAAGCAAAGCTATTTCCCTAAACAGTGAGCCTCCATCTAATGCATCAACACCTAAATTTGTGTGGTTCACCCCTCTGATATGCATAATTACAGCATGTTAAGGGATACCATGCTATATGTATGGTGTATTTAACTGTTTATGCCTAATACGGAAGGCTTCTAGCCAGCACTAACACGCTAGCAAATCTTCATTTATAATTTAGTTTTCAAATAGCCTGACCATCAGATAAATGAGGTTGCAGTCTGGTACTTTCTGAATTAAACCCAAGCTGTATCCAGATAGAAATCCAGTGTATTTCTAGTATTGACAGTGCTTTCAAGTTCTGATCAAGTCCATAAGGGGTTGCAAAGCCAAGGCGCTCCAGACTACAAGTGAAAGAGGGCAGTTTTATTGCAAAGAATTTTTTGTGAGGTGTGTTTTCAGTGAGTGACACTCAAGTGAGATCTCTTGATTTTCTGGTTAAAACTTTATTTTTCTAGACATTGATCTGGAATGATTTATCTGGGATCTAAGTGCAATATTATTCCTGTAATCCTCTTCACGCAAACTACAGTAAGAGGATTTTGCAGGCTAAATTTGTCCGTGCCTTCTTAAAATGCTTTATTATTTTCTGTAATGTTTATGACATTCCATGCTGAAAAACTGGGTTACCATTGGAAAACATCTGAAACCATTTGACTTTTGGAAAAAAGGGTTGTGATTACATTTGGATAGAAATGTGTGCTCCATCTCAACAAAATTAGCCATGCACACCTAATAAGCTTTCTAAAATGAAAGCAATTAGTTGCTCTTAGCAAATATGCAACATTGTTTTACTGATACCTAAGAAAGAAGCGTGACACGATGAGCTTTTTCATTTAGTGACTGCTCTGCTGAAACTCTAGATCCCCTTTTTGGCAATGCCACTTACTCTTCTACAGCTGGTTTGTTTTGTTTAGCAAGCTTGCACATAAAATAGGTGGGTGACAATAGCTAGAAATAGACTGAGCAGATGAAAATGAGGGATGTGATTTGGTCTGGCAGTTAAGGCATGAGGATTAAGTCAAGTGTGGCCAATTCTGCTTGTTGTGCTGTCAAAGTAAAACTCAATTAGACATTAACATCCCCTTAATGTTTTTTTTTCCCCTGCAAATATGCTTTTCATAGTGGAATTACATTTTTTTTTTTTTTCTGAGATATGAATGTCTTAACTAATGCAGCAATTAATTGTCTTGGTGGTGACCATAGTTGCACTGCTTCATATCCAGAGATGCTAGAGTTTTTTTTATATATATATATATATATATATATACACACACATATATATATATATATATAATCTTATTTCACTTTGTCTAAATCCTGTCAAAATGTTACTTTTTTTTTTTTTATGGCTCATCAGCATGTCAGAATTATTGAGGGGAACATACTGAAGTTAAACATACTTAAGTAAAAATGTTCTTGGTTCAAATAAATATACTAAACAGAAGCCCATTATTTGGGGGACACGGCATTCTCTACAGTGCAGCAATTTTTTTGAGACTAGGGCTAATTTAGAGCTTTAACTCTCTCAACTTAGTCATGCTCTCCATCCACAGCAGCTTTGGCCTTGTGTGGAGCTCCTCCGAGGTCTCCTCTAATCTTAAGGAGGTGTTATGAAGGCAAGATGCCTGTTAGTAGTCAGAAATATCAGTGAGGCTAAATGAACTGATTTCACTAAATTAATCTTTGCCACAGATGCAGTCCTCAGGTTTGAAACTGGCAGGAGCCACCCAGAGCCCTGGGTCTCGAAGTTGTTACCCCTTTGGGATGCTTGGCACAGTTTTGCACCTGTGTGTCAGGTCACCAAAAGCCTGGGCTTTGGAGAAGCCTTCTTTTGGTCTTCCAGACACTGTCTAGAAACTGGCTCATTTTAAAAAGCAAATGTAGAGTCTGGTATCATCACGTGGCTGGGGCTCTGAGCACAGACGCTTTGTACCGGTGCGTTATTACACCCTTGCTGTAAACTACCGTGTATTTTAGCATTCCCTGTAATCACAGTGAATGTGCAGTGACTTTTTACGGGGCAGCATTCTGACGGCTTCAAGACTCTTGGAAACATAATCACCATTATTTTCCTCTTTAGATGATTTTAAGCCGGCCTCGATCGATACATCTTGTGAAGGGGAGCTCCGAGTTGGTAAAGGAGACGATGTAACCATCACTTTGCCACATATTCCAGTAAGTGTGCTACATGTTTCCCTGTTTACTTGAAGAACTTTGCAACATAGATCTTCTACTGTACATGTTCTTTTTCTCTTTCTTTGTAAAAAACAGGTGGGCTCAGTATTTGAGCAGCCGGACTAGCAGCACGGTGCGTGGGGGAAGGACTATACTATTGACTCTTTGTTAAGGGTTTTATTTGTAAGGTTCCAGTTTGAGCATTTGTTTTGATTCCTTCCTGCTGTTATTACTTGATGAACGAGAAGACTGCCTACTAGCTGAAGCTCTAGGGTGGTTTCCGTCCCTTTTAGTGCTACACCTTAAAGAATAAAGGCAGAGTAACTTTAGGTTTAGTCAACGTGTGATATTCAGAAGCCATGGGTAAGCCCGTGAGCTTGCTCATTGCAATAACGTGTACAGATAGCACAGACCATTCCCTGCCTTGAGCTTTATCAATGGAAGCAAGAGGAAATTTTCTACTGAGTGACAATGAAGTGGTTTCCCATCCGCTTCCTCCTCAAATTATGCCATAAAGATCTATAGCGTGAGGATGATGGTCAAACAGCAATAAAACAAGTGCTCAAACTCTTTATAGATGCAGTTGTTTTGTAATTGAGGGCTCGGTGGCTGCCTTCCCAAAACAAAAGAAAGTGCTTACATGCTGGAACCGGATTTATTTATTAGCTGAAGCTAATGCTACGTGTCAAGCCAATAAACCAGTGTGCACAGATGCAGATAGGTTTGGTGGTTGCAGGGGAGCACCCAGCAGTTTGGAAGCCATGTGTCAGATCCTCGTGGTGGTGTTTTTTCTAGCATGTTGGTGTTTTTAATTGGCAGGTGATGGTTCTGTGGTAATTCCCACTGAATGAGGCTTTAACCTGCTTCCCCTGCTCCTGTTTTTTATATGGCTTTGGTCACGTTTAGTGCAGCAGAAGGCTGTGTGCTTTTGTTTGGCTATAGAAGTGAAGAGCTCAGTAGTGCTGTTAGGGAGCAGGCAACAATGTTTAATAGCAATGCCATTCATCTTTGACTGGGAACTGTGTTGTTCATTCATCTTTTGTGGTGAACAACATCGCTTGTAACATCCCTTTCCAAATCTCTCTACCGACAAGTTTAATTTGTTTGTCTTCCCATGAGTATGAGTGGCTTTCAGCCTGTGCTGTGCTCCAGAGGGGTAAGAGCTAGCTGCACTAAGTGCAGCCCCTGGGTGTATGTTGTTCCATGGAAGTGGTGTGTATGTTCAGCAGAAAGAGCTGGGAAACACTGGGTATGATGAAGCAGAGTGAAAAGTTCTGGGGCCACTTCATCCTTACAAGGTTTACCAAATTTAAATTTCTTGTAGCCCAGTTTGCTTCTGAGCTCCATAACAACAAGCAAGATTCAGATTCTGGCTTGTTTTTTTTTTTTTTTGTTTGTTTGTTTTGTTTTGTTTTTTATTTGTTTTTTTGAAATTGCCTGATCCCTGTGGATATCTCTGTCTGATGATTTGTTCAGTGGAGATGTTTTCGTGTCCCTTGCCACTTGGGAAACTTGAAACACTATTTCTACTCGTGGCTTTTGCATTTGATAAACAGTCTTAGTTGGGGAAATGAAGGATTTGTTTGTTCTAAAAAGAAACTATACTTGAAGGGTTAAATCTGTTTTAACAAACCTGGTTAAATGTCACCTGTTCCATCTGCCGCCTTCTGTCCTGTAATCATCAGAATCCGTAACCAGCGTTGTTTAGGCACTAACATAAACTAAATATTTAATTTTAAGTAATGGATGGGACTATTGATTTGTTTAGGTAGGACTTCCATTTCTGCTTATTTTTTAGCCAAAATTGCAGTCTTTTCTGAGTTAAGAGGCCTCTAGGCATCAGAACGATGGCCAACAAACTTTGATCATTTTTCATTAAATTTGTGTTTTATGTTTCCTGACTTACTTGTCAACAGGGAGCTGGCTTTGACTTTCAGCTTGCTTTTTATTCTCTTAAATGTTATTTTCCTCTCTTAAATGTAGGAATGATAAAAATGTAAAATGCCTTTGAAGACTAGACTTTCATGAGACTGATGTTTTCTGAATCGCATCTGTATATCTTACGCTTTCTTTGTTGGGAATTCAAACAGTTTGCCCTGACTATTCTGAAGCCATTTCAGAGTTAAACATATTCTACTTATTAGCAGTATTGAGAACAGGGATTTCATTCTGAGTAGATAAAATTTGTTTGTTCTGCTACTCTGAATAAAATGTATTCCTCTTGTCCCTGATTTCAGTTGCTTTCCTGCTGCGTGTATGAAGAAGCATATGAAGAAACATTTTTTAAAATTTCTTTTGTAGAATAGCATTACGTTACAGAGAAATTTGAGAAGGGCTCAAAGCTGAGAACTTATTTCAGTACGTTTCGTAGAGCAACATGTCCTGTTTTGATACGGTCAGATGCGTGTCCGTGCTGCCGTGTGCAGGTAGACCATAACTGAATCTGCCTCCTGTAACCCCAAAACCAGGTGTATGAGCCTGCCTTTGTGTGAATAAACTACAGTGTAGCTTAACCTCAGCAATATCTGTTAGCCAATGTAGAAGACCACATGAATTTGTCTTTATTGCCTCTCGGTCTAAGCCGTTAGATTTATACGGCTCTATGCAGTGTTGTGTGGACTTGAGGACTTTCTGGAAGGAGTCAGATACCCCATTTGTTTTTGAAAAAACATTTTTGTGTAATTTCTCAGCTTCTACGTGCGAATCTGAGTTTGAAGAAGGCAGCTGTTCTTACATAGTTTGTGAAGTTGCTTGTAAAACTTGTCTTCTTAAATATTGTCTTCTTTTTTCACCTCATAGAATAAATGCAAAGCATTTTAAATTATTTTTCAGTTGACCACATATTTCTTTAGGCAGTAGTTCTGCTACAAGAGTAATTAGAATTTTATTTCTTATCCAAACCCAAGATTTCTTGGGCAGAAATTTCTGACATTCGTCAGAATCAGCTATGCAAATTCAGCTATATTGCCATTTTGGGAAGGAGAACTGTAAGTAATGGCAACTAAGGAGAAGATGTTTTGTCACTGCAGAGACACTTAAAATGATGAAAGGCACCAATATTGCTGTGAGAAAATGTCTGTTTCTGCTGTGTTAACTGTATTTTTCCCTTTTCATGAATGAATATTTTCTGAAAGAACTAAATATTAGCTACTTAGTCTCCTAATTAGAAGAGTATGTGCATACATTTGTTTTAGTGTTTATAAACTTGTGGACAGGGGAATATAACCAAATAAATATGTGCTCTTTCTTTGATACCAGGGTTCAACTCCTCCAAGGACTGTGTTTAAAGGAAATAAAAGGCCGTATCAGAAGGACTGTGTGCTTATTATCAATCATGACACTGGGGAATATGTACTGGAAAAACTTAGTAGCAGCATTCAAGTCAAGAAAACAAGGTAAAGCTGGTGACAGGGCTAAGTTAAGAGGACAAATTTTTGCTGGCTTCCTGCTCACACTGTCTTTCAAACCTGAACCCCATTTTCTTTTATTTTGTAGTTATGTTTGCTTACTAAACTTTATCAGCTCTACATGGCCGTTATCTTGCCAGAAATGCAAATAGCTATTGGGAATGTGAATCCAAGAGTAAAGAATTTGTAAATTCTCAGCTGCTGAAAGGACGTAATTATAGTTTGCAATAAAACACCTCTGATGATTTGGAGGTTTGGAAGCTGGCTGAAAGATGGAATGTGTTTCAGGAATCTCTGGTTAGTTGAAATAGAAGATGGAAATGTTAGGCTGTCAAAAGGATTGTTGGACTTCATAGGTTTGTTCCCTACAGCTTCCTGTGGGAGTCATGGTGCTTTAATAATATGCTATTAAGGTGTAAGAAACACTCATCATCGTTTTGGATCAATGCTATACAGAGCAGAGCAAAAGTCCAAAGCCTCCAGCTGAGGAGAGGAAAAGAAAACTGAGGGAATTATGGTTGTGAGGTTTTGCCTGGAATTGCTGAGGCCAGAAATCCTTTCTGACCCAATATTCTGACTTCACTGCACAAATGCTACAAAGTGAGCAGTCAAAACATTTTTAGTAATCTTGCTGTTCTGCAGCTGCCTGAAGCTTCTGCACCACGTTCTTCCAGCACCACTGAGCCACAGGTTTTTTAAATCTAAAGAGAAAGCGGTTATTCAAATGTCTCACAAAGAAGAAGCTCTTAAACAATTTTACGAGTATGATACATTAAAAAAAAAAAAAAAAAAAAACATTTACTGCAGTGTTGAGCTTTTAGCTGCTAAAGCTAACAGAAACGTGGGTTGCAGGTTGTCAAGAGTTGGCTGGAAGTTTGCCAAAAACCACCTTGAATTAAAGGTAAATGGGTTGTAACACTCTGAGTCACTGATGTGAAAACTCATCCATGTGGCATTCAGAGGCAAGGCATCTTGTCCAGTGGATATGAGCACATTATAAATGAGATGTGGAATGCCAACAATTTAAGTTCTGCTGGCTTTGTCTGGGTGAAGCTTAAGTCAGAAAGAAGCACAGAAATGCAAGGAGAACTTGGGCTCAATGGGGTGTTTAGGATCCACTGAGTTTTGGCTCTGTCAAGGTTTAAAGTATTTCAACTTTTCTTAAGCAGAGGTAGGGTAGAAAAAAATTGGAGACTCGTGTTTTGAGAAATGGTTATTTTTTTTTTAATCTGTTCGGTATTCTAGCTCAGAAGTGGCATTTTTTCGTGGCTACTTTGATCTTTAACGACCTGTGGACACCCTGTGGGAGCAGAGTTATTAGTGTTAACATCCTGATTACATTCCCAGGGAAGTAATTGCACTTTTTCTACATAAAGGCTTCTGTAGTTCCAAGAGCATGATTAATACTGGAAACAATCTTTTGCTTTTATCTTTTTATCTTTCACAGGAGACAGTATATCCCCAGATCTCCACTTCTACTGTAAATGACTAATGTAAAGTGTAGTAATGTGGTATCTAAAGGCAGCATTTCAATGATGAGTGAGAGGTGGCTCTGTTTTTTGAGGTTGCATCTATCATTCAATGTGGCATGGAGAAAGAATCACAGAATCCTGAGAGATGCCTTAGTTAACACTAAATGTACTAGCTCAGGTAACCACTAGTGGTTTAGCTGAAGTCCAAGAAGTTCCACATAGGCTAGTTTAACTTTTTTTCTTGGTGGGATTAGCTCACAGGCACAAAATGTCATATTACTGATCTGGGACCATCCTAGAAGCAGAACTGAGCTCTTAATGTCCAGCTGGTTCTGCACTATTCTATGTACAGACATATTCCCAAAGGCTTTATGACAAATACACTACATACTTTAAACCTCATTATGGTGTATCATAGAGGGACCTGAATACATTCTGTTTTGTTTTTCTTGCAAGGATAATTGACTGTTCTACAATCTGAATCACATCATTGATTCAGAAAAATGAAGAAGCACTTGAGTTGGATTGAACAGCTAGGCTAGACATTATTCTGTGGAAGATTTTCCACTAAGGAAATATCTTAAACTGGTTTTTTTATCACTTCTATTCACTTGCAAGTGAATGAAAAATGGAGCAAATGCTTGCAAACTGATTGCTCCAGTCAGGTTGACCTCTAAGAGAGTTCAGTTTGAGACTGTACAATTGCAAGTGAGAAAATAGTTCCTTTTGCTAGGATAGTTTTAAGCAGGATTTTGTTTTGAGTGGATTTTTTTTATATATAGGTTGCTAATTGTTTTTTAACAATACAACTATTAATTGCTAAATTAAAGCCTTCATTGTTCTTCAGCTAGTGAGTTTGGCAACACTGAAAAACATCTGGGTTTGAAAATATATTTTGTAAGGATGCAGTATGCAGATTTGCTGTTGAGAGCATGTTTTGCATACAGAAACCTGTCAATCACTGTTCAGCTTTATAAAGCAATGTTCAAAAGGAAGTCACACATCATGCATTAGCACGAGGATACTGAAAAAGCTGAACACGGTTGCACAGCCCTGCTGAATGTCTCTGGTTCTTGTTTCAGAGCAGAGGGTAGCAGTAAGATCCAAGCCCGAATAGAACAACAATCTGCCCGAGCCTCTCAACCTCCTTCACAGTTCAGAGCCCCAACCAAGCCAGCAACTGGACCTAAAACTTCTCCTTTGAAAGATAACCCTTCACCTGAGCCTCAACTGGATGACATTAAGAGAGGTAAAGAAGGGTTTGTAGCTTCCTGGGTTTTGGTCGGCTTCCTTTCTTCTTTTTTTAATAAAAACTATGGCTTAGAATTTATACAAACACATTAGAACATACAGGGATTCAAAGCTGGTACTTGGCAGCTGGTTTGTTGTCTTTATATCTCATTTTAAGGTATCTTAATGAATTATTTATTCTCTTCTGCCAGCATAGGCATTTATGCTGCAATCTTCTCTGGCAGGAGAGAGCTTCTTCCTTCCAGGTTATTTTCTCTCTTCTAAACTATTTCTCTGTTCTCAGAAGAAGACAATAGGTGTGGATTCAAAAGGTAGAAGCTAGGGCAGCTGAATGCTAAAAGGCTGAAAGGGTGTCTTAGGTAACAACAACAACAAATGCTGATCCACGATCTCATCGGAGACCTGGAGTCTGTGTCATGCCAAGCAGTGTTAATAGGGGAGGGATGAGAGAGAAAACAACTGCACAGCTTCCATTACCACAACCACTCCTCTTTGGCTTTTATCACACCTGCCATTTAATTGTCCTTAAGAGCCTTGAAGAACTTCAAGAGATTATTGGCCCAACTTTGTCTCCTGCTCAAGCAATGCTTTGTTTCAGTGCTGCGCTGTGGGCAGGGCTCACTTTCTTGGCCCAAGTCCTTCCTTTCCTGCTGGTGTGGTACCTGGTTTTTCTGTGGTTAATACAGTCAAAATGGGGATAATTTTAAATTTTAATTTTTATTTGGTTCTCTTGGATTTCTTGTCTGGCATCAGACAGAATTATTTTATTTCAAGATTGTTCTTTCTGTCTAGTATTTTCTTTCTGGGTCTCTTCCCTTGTCCCATATAGCTATTTTTGCCTGCAGACTTAACCTATATTCATTTCCTAGCCTATGGTAAGAGCTTAGGAGGTTTTGATGTTGTTTTTGTTTTGTTTTCAGTTCTTGGTAATCACTGGGTGACGCTTTTACAGCTAAGCTGTCTGTGTGTCTGTATAGGTGCTGACTGGTCTCACGCTTTCACAGCAGTAGTATTTGCAGTACCTGGATCTGGTCAGCAGACAGAATCGAAGTCAGAGACTTTGTTAGCTACAGTTCCCTTAGCTGCATTGCCATTTTTATTTTCCGTGCAATAGGTAAGGAGAAAGATACCAGGTTATATATCAACTTAAGAATTCAGTCAGTTGTGAATTTTAAATGTCTTTACTTGTGATGTATAATAAGCTACTTAACCATGTGGGCACTCTTTCACATACTTACAGCAATTTATAGAGGTCATGTTGTCACAACAGAATTTCTGTATTCGTCTGGTGCAACATCTGTTCTGCAATGACCATTTTCTAGTGGTCTAAAATAATAAGTCACATTATTTAAAACTGTTCTAGTGATTTTTTTTTCCACATGATTGTTTTTTATTGGGAAGTACTTCCAAACAAATAACCTGTAGAGTTTGGTTTCCAAAATCAAGCCAAACAACACCTGACTCATACTAAAAATAGAATTTTGAGTTGGCATATCATAGAGACTTCTTCAAGGTCCATAAAGGAAGAAAGCAAAAATACCCAGGCAGTTTTCTTTCTGCTTATGGTATATATTATTTTTAACTTCTAAAGCACTCCTCAATTCTAAGCAATCCTCAAGCTTTTGGTACCCTTGAAAATAATCATTGATTATCCACAGTGTCAGCATTACTAAACAATTTATGTCGTGAGAAACTACTTGGGAAAGGTAGAACTAAAATGGCACCATTGTACAATGAAAATAATAAAACTTAAATATAAAGCTGTGAGATAGTCTCTTCAGAACTTGAAAATCTTTGGCCGTAAAGATGCACATTAAAGGAAAACTAGCGGGAGTGAAGACTATATTCTTTCCAATCAAGCAGTGGTTTTCCTTTTGGATGAATTAGCTCCTTTCTATTAAAAATAAATAAACATATAGCTGAAATTCTCTGTTGTTTCTTCAATGGACACAGCACAGAACTTACAGTCCTCAGAGGAGGTGGTTAAAAGCATCTCTGTGGCACTATGGCACTCTTTTTGTTCCCAGTATGCCCTACTCAAGGGTGTGGTAAGATGCATAGCCCTTGTGATGTTTAACAATGGTTTTAAGCAAACCTCAGTGCAGGCTTTTGCTTACCTCCACTACACTCAGCTGTGCATTCCCACAGCTCCCCTTACAGATGAGCTGGGAAATGAACTTCCAGGTAGGTCAGTCCTCTCATCCATCCCGTTACACAGCTGTCCAAACAGCAGTGCCTGAGGAGAGAAGCAGAGCACGTGGGAGTTGAGCCAGTACTTTCCTCCGTGCAGGAGACCTTTGGGAGGCTGTCTCCAGGGTCCCACACTAGCAGAGTCTTTTCCTGTGCAAGCTTTTATATTGTCCTCCTGCTTGAAGGGAACAACAGAGAGGGTAAGAGCTTGTTTGTTCAAATACTTGGCTGCCTATGCTCAAGTTTCATTAAGCAGTGAATGTTTAGACACACACACCACAATACAGTCATTTATGTTCATGAAATTACTGGCATTTATCAGATATACTTGACCACAACAGAAATGTTTTTAATAACATTGACGTAATTTAAGTGTGCGGTACCTGAAACAACACCAAAATGTATTTCTGGTTTGGAAACTATAAATTCAGTGCTTAAAAATCTGAGCAGATCTTGTTTATTTAAAATGCAGCCGTAGTCCTGGAAGTATTATTCCACAGAACTGTATTTGTCTCTCAAGGACTTCTCAATCAAATTTGCACTTCACTGTAAAATACTGCATCTTCTAGCTGCCATCTCTGCATACTCAAAATGCCAGTATCAAGTTGATTTCTATCCACCCTGCATACCATTATTAACAGTGATTATTCTGCTATGAATGTACAGCCTCATACTTCATAAAGCTGAGTGACTTTATTTCCAAAAGTCCTTAGTGTTCTTGCAGCCCAAGGTTAGGACTTCAGTTAAAAATCCTGCAGAGCCTTTTGGAGTCGAGAGAAGAGGCAAGAACACTTAGCCATGATTACTGAAAGAGATTAGGACATTTGATACAAAATACGTAGAAAAAAAAGAGCCCTGTTGAGAAAGGCTGTTCTGTGTTTCTGTGATGATTTCTGACCTTGAATTTTTTTCTTACTCTAAAACTGCACGGACTGCCAGTATAAGACAGTAAGCTGTTTTCTTTTCCTGAAAGAAAGCCTACAGTGCTATCATGAAATATGCAAAAGTTAAGGTTCCCGTGGCAATGTCAGGCTTTTCAGATTATGTAGACTCATTTAAAGTAAATGTACAAAAACATACTGTATGAAAAGCTTTCTTCAAACTAACTGTGGCACATCCTGACTCTTGTCATCTTTTAAGCCTTAAAGGTTCATCAACAAGGTGTTTGATCTTGCAGAGCGAAAAGTGATAAGACTTTTTCATTGTCCAGCTTAGGGTATATGTACACACACATACACGCACAACTATTTTAATTGGAGGCACCACAAGGAAGCATTTAGCCAAGGCTTCAATACCTGTAACTGCACTAAGTGTAACAGGCAAATTGGAAATGCAAAATCTGACAGTTTTAAAGTAGATGTGTTCTTCCTGGAAGGCTTTGGTGTCATTGTTGGCTTAACCATTGTCTTTGGCAGGGTGACATGAGGGATTTGAACAAACTTTCTTAGTAGTCCTGCTGGAGTTGTGCCTGAAACTTTCAATGATGCAGTAACTACCATAACACTTGTGGAAACAATTATGTTTTTCTCATCTGCCCATAGATTAGACATTCACAATTCTAGACTCGATGATTTAAGAGACAAGACACCTGAAAGAAAGCGAAGGAACAGCCTCTGTGAGGCGACAGTTGATTAGAAAATGGTGTCAGAACTGAGTTTTCATCCCTAACCACTGTCATGGACAACACCCTTGTGTGTATATATATTATAAGGGAAAGAGCTATTTTTCCCCATTTTCTTCTGTGACTTTCTTAGTCCTGAACTCAGAGAACGTTTATAATTTGAAATCTTAGCTATGGTTAGGCTGAGAGCAGTGACTTACAAGTGCTCATTTGTATGTGTATCAGATTCCAGCCATGAAATGGATTTTTTAAGGCCTGCAAGGCTGTTTTGGGAGGGACAGAGGGAGAAAGGCATTACAGTACAAAATTGTATCTTCTGTTGGCCTAATCATATATTCTTCATCCCTCTTCCAGTAGTCTCTTATGTCTTAAGAGATGAAAGAGTAAGCTTTGCTTGGCATACTAATAAAGCACAAAAAACACAGGTGCTCTAGTCAGGGATCTAGCTTCAGGAAGTTAAGTTGGGGCAACAGCCCCACTATCCCTAAATACCCAGCCAGACTTAGTCACATGGTTGTTCTTTTTCAATATGCCTCTAATTCAATATAACTATAACATTTGAAATTGAGCTCTGAACTTTGAAATTGAAAAGTTGGAGGTTTAAAATTGGCAACTCTGAATAACTCACAAGCTTGATCGAAGGTGAATTTTGCCTGGTATCAGTTCCCCATTTGTTGGGTAGAGATGATAGTACATGTGTTGTCTCTCACTTCTTTCATTCTTGTCTCTTTGGGCTGTGAGTTCTCACAACGTGGATTTAGAGCTACTACCACAACGATGGGCTGGCTATGTTTTGAGTGTTTCTCGTACTTTGTATGGCATGCGTGTGGATATGGTTCCCTCTTGGAAACCTGCCTAGGCGAACTGAGTCATTGGATACTTGACTTTTTGGGTGGATACAAAAAATGTCTTCTAATAGTATTTAGGACACTTGTAATGATGACAAGTTTAACAATGTGGATTGGTTTGGGGTGACTTACCTTAATGGCTGTTTGGTAACTGGCTGTTCAGCCAGCATCACCTCTTGCCGATGAGGCTGTCATGGTATTCCCCTATTTCTCTGCACTGGCAACCCTAAAGTGAGGTGTGGCTAACTTGAATGACTTCCCAGTTTCAGAATAGTCTGTTTTTCCTGGCTACTTGTGAGCTCTGTAGCAGGTTAGGGTACTGTTACTAGTCCAACATGTGAATATTCTCATGTATTCTCATCTGCTGCACTGCAGAGTTTATCTGGTGTTGTTTATCTGTTTCTCAGGTTTGATTAGAGTGAGTTGTGTGCCTTTGTGCTGGAGCAGTTTCATACATTATCTTAAGGCAGTTCCCGTTGTGGCCTCTCTCTCTCATTGCATTTTCCAAAAGCCTAAATGTCAGTGATGTCTAACAGAATTTAAATTCCTGCATGTTTAAAAGTTTGTTTGTTTTGTTTTGTTTTTAATAAAAGAAGGGCTTGCTGTTGGCCTGTAAAATTTGATCAGAAAATTTATTTACTTTGTATGTAGAGCATATAACTTGTGGAAAATAATGAAGCAGGAAGCACTTTCATGAGCATAAAGTGTATAGATAGTAAGTGAAGGTTTTTATAATACTATCTTTGCTGCTCTTTAAATTCAGCTGCAACAATTAGGTTGAAAAGTTGTCATAATTTCTTGTTTTTCCTTCCTGACTCTCCCTTTCATGTGAGGTATTTTGATGTGATAAATTATGCTCAAGAAAACTCTTGCATTTTCACATTCTTTGCCCAGATTCCGTGGGGCCCTATTCGTGGTTTCAACCAGATGAATGTCCTTTTCTTTCAGAGCTGAGAGCAGAGGTTGAAATTATCGAGCAGATGAGCAGCAGCAGTGGAAGCAGCTCATCGGATTCAGAAAGCTCATCGGGGAGTGAAGATGAAAGCTCCAGCAGTGAGGGGGAAGAGCCAGCACATGTTTCCCCTTCCCAGCCACCTCACCAGCAGTATAACAACAGGAATGCTGTTGCTAATGGCACCAGCAGGCCACAAGGAAGCAATCAGCTCATGAACACGCTCCGTAAGTAAATCCTTGCATCCTATCACTGCTGAAGCTGCTTGAGAGCACTCATTTTCTTAGCATGTTAAGCGAACTCCGTGAAGTACAGCTGGTTGAACAGTAGTCCCAGGGAGGTGCGCTGGCTGAAATATGTGGACAGATTTTTTGAACAGAAGGCTGAGACCTATCTGAAGGTGTGGAGATTGCTTCAGTCTGGTCTAGAGCCCATGGGCATCAATGTGATGGCCCCCATCGGCCATGCTGAGCCTTGATTCAGGCCTCCAGCTGGAAAGAGTGGGTAGAAGAGCATCAGTGCAGGGGATATGGGGCACTGGAGGATGGGAACCACTTTAGTGTGAAAACACAGATTAGGTATAAATAGTGGGATTGCCACATGTGTCAGTGAAAGGCCTGTGGAGAATTGTGAATGACACAAGGCTGTCCTGTGATCACAAATGCACGGTCTCTTTGTTTTTGCTATTAGCAGTGTTGCTTTGTCAGAGGATTTGCTCTATACTGTGCTGGTTTCAGTTGTGTTTTCATGAATACCACGATTTGGATATTTTGAATGTTTGCCAAATACTCACTTAAAAACATCACAGCTCTAATGTTTGAAGGCACTGAATCACTACAAACTCACTCCATCATTTAAAAAGTATTTCTGTCATATTGGACTCTCCCTGGGCAGATGGTATACATCTGTGTTGCTCTTCCCTTCTGCTAGATCAGGTTCAGTGCATTTACATGAAACTAGAGCTTAGTTATCATAAATTGTTCTTAATTCCTCCTGAGGCATTTCTGAGTACATCTCTTCGCATCCACGCACAGTGAACTGGTGGAGTTTAAATGCAGATAAATACAGGGTTTCCAGCTTCAAGAAGACAAGTTAGATGTTATATAGACAATACTGAAAAGGCCTGCTGGAAAACTAGAGAGGCCAGTCAGTGCTTCTGTCAGTACTGTATGCTAGAGGAGACCCTTGGGTGAATTCCAAAGTTCAGCAGTGTCAGTGGGACTCTTTCATGTCCCTGTTTCTGAGTGTGAGCTGCCCCTGCCCTGCTTCTTTCGGCCATGACTACAATACTGCATAGGTCACTAAATTTCAAGAAGCCTTTGACCCCAGGAGAATGTAGGAGCTGTTGAGGTAGCTACTTCTCTTTTCAGGCAGTGGTTTCTGCCTGACCTTGAGTATTCAAGTCACTGGTAACCCTAAACCACATTTCCCCAAGAGGGGAAAGGAGATTAAGAAATCCAAGGCATAGCTGCTGCATACCTGCTTTGCCGAGGACCTGTGTTTGAGGCAGGGTCAGGGGAGAACATTCAAGGGGCTAGGTTTGGTTACCAGCATACAAACGTGATTATTGCACCCTTTTACCTCCTCTTTGTCCCCAAATCACAGATGCTCTGCAGGATGGGCTCTGAGACTGGAGGTTTGCTCCACATCCAGTCCTCTCTGCACTTTGGAGGGGTGCCCCTGGCCTTCCTTCACCTTCACGCCCTGTGTCAGCTCAGTTCAGCCAGCAGCCTTGAGTTGCAACAGCTTTAACATTCCTGCTGCCTTATTGACACACGGAGGCCTTGCCTTGGCTGCCCAATCCTCCTTAAAACAACAACAGCAACAAAATCTATTTTAATTGGGTCGAGAAAGCCAGGGAATTCCCCAGTGCCTCGTCCTGGAGCCATGCACAGGAGCTTGGCCGGGTGGAGGCTGTGAACTCCTCCTGCAGCTGCTAGTGAGAGGAGCTCTGCCCTCCCGTGGGGAGCAGCCTTGGTGGCTGTGGAGCCAAGGAGGCTCCGTCTGGCCTGGATCAGGCCATGATGCAGCTCTTGGTGCTCTCGGGCACGGAGAGCAATTCCATTAGACTGAGGTGATGCTAGCGTTCAGTTCTTGTGTTCTTACTTAAATCTTCCAGCGTGCATGTTGACTGTTCTTTGGTTTCATTGCAGTGAAATGCGAATTAACGCCTACCTGCGCCTTGTGTTTTGTTGTTTTCTTGTTTTCCAAAGGAAATGACTTGCAGTTGAGCGAGTCTGGGAGCGACAGCGATGACTAGAGGCTGAGCTTTTGCTGTTTTATACATGGAAGAACTAATTTACCTTGAAGTGATCAAATTGCTTACAAGAGGATCTGGCACAGGAACAGTTCCACGTGTGGAATTTGAGTAGAAGGAATGTATAACCCTGCAAAATATTGGATGTCGAGGGCTGTTTTACTTTGTGAATCAAGTGTATATTTTGTCCATATTCTTATTCTTTAAAAGCTTTAAATAGCTATGTACAATAGGTAAGCCAATATATGGCGCTATGTTCCGGTCTGTTCATCATCTGTAAGCTTTTAATGTGTAACTTCATCATGTCATCTAAAAATTTCTTGTCTGTAGAAGATATTCAGAAGATAATCAGCCCAGTGTGTCTTCAGGGATAGGGGAGGGGGGCGAGGGGGTTGTATATAGGGTGAGCATGAGTCAACAGTGAGATTTAAGAAAATAATGATAAGAATTCAGGAGCTAGAGTGTGCACTGAAGTGGGACTGTTATAAATTATGTTTCAACACTAAGTTGATTTGTTTGATTTGGGACTTTTCTAATGTGTTTTTATTGCTATTTATGATTGATTTAATGGACATGCTTTTAAACAGTTGGAAAGGAGAAATCACAAAACCATGTTTGTCACAAACCTTGCTGCACCAGTGCCTTATAAGCAGTTTTTTTAAACAGAGCTTCAATTCCTGCCATCTTTTGTATGGGGAGCAATACTGAAGCCCCTTCAGATTGCTTTTTCAGAGAAGAGCTGTATTTCATGTACGGGCCAACTGCACTCTGAGGGCAGTTACTCCAGTAAGATAAAGGATCTACATCGCTCACCTGAACACACCGAACAGGAACCAAATCAGCATTTTCTCATACAACTGAAGCATCTCATTTAATCCAGACCTTCAGACCTACATCTTCAGAAATACATAGGAGCCTGTTTTGCTCGTGAAATTGCAAGGTCACAAATGCAAGATATTGGACTTAACGAAATTGTAGGACCACAGCTGTGTTTGCAGTTTCCTAGAGGATGCAGAAAGCAGAGATTCCTAAGCAACTGTGCAACGGCAGAAGTCTCTCTCCCACCACAGATGTCCAGGTAGACTTTAGTCCATATCGTTTGTTGGATGTGATCTCCGTGCTTGGCAGGATTACACAGAACAAGAAATATTTGCCTACGATGAAATTCACCCCTGTTTAAGGGGGTTTAAAGGGTGCTTAGCTGGATTATCATTAACTTATTTTTTTGCTCCAATGGAAAATGAGTGCCACGGGTAGCCTCTTAAGGTTGAACACAAGGCTGACTTTTTAAGCCCAAATTTAGTAACATAGGCCAAGTGACGCCACAGTTGTGGTGTAATCCGGGGGAACGTGAAGCTGAATTGGATGCCTCTCCATTCTTACGTGTCTGCTTTGCACTGCTTTTGTCCGTCTGATCATTTGTGTTTTAACTCCTGTTTCTTTAATGAGGAAAAGAAATGGGAAACTTTCATTTTTTTTAAGGTATTGAAGAGCAGGGGGACATTGGAAGGGAGATTTTATTAAATGGTTTATTTTTTTTGCATTCGATACATATTTAGGCATATTTTTGCATTATTGTACATACATTTAAAAATACTTCTTTTTTTAAAGTGTTTTATGATGTGGGTACATATTTTAACATACAATTACGAAATATACTTGATGTAAAACCACAATTGATCTCTCTTGTGTTTTTTTTTTGTTGTTGTGTTGTTTTTTTCCCCGTTCCTTCTCTGAGAGTAAAAGTGCTGTGCTCTGACAAGCTTGTACCACTCTGGGATTTTACACTTCGGTGCAGGACATGTGCATGGTAGTTGGCGGCCTAATTAATGCTATTACTGCTCCTGACTTCCCAGCTTAAGATTTGAATGAGCAGGGAGGCGTTTCTGTTACCATTTCCACATTACTGATGCTTATTGCTGAGTTCTGCTGACATTATTACTTGTGGCTAAATGGAAAAGCAGCAGTGTAACATTTTCATTGCTTCCTTCACTGGCTTCACATGCACTCTGATTGCCAGGACACGTCATAGGAAGTTCACTAATTCTGTGTAAATAAAATATATGGAATATTCTTAAGAGGATAAGACAACACTAGGCTACATTGATTCAAATCACCACATGAATTATGGTTTAAATCAGCGAGTGGGCAAGCTTTATTCACACAGGAAGTTTCTGCCTTGTTTGTACTTGAGGTCATGTTTCCCTGCTCTCCCACCCCAAAAGATTTCTTCCCTTCCACATCTGTTGGTGACCAAATGAACCAATTTTTGTGAGACTGTGTATTGCTTCTAAAGGGCATTTGGTCATCTTTTGTGCTCCCTAGAGAGGCGGCATGTCAGGGGTGGCCAACCTCTGGTTTGTGAGCTCTTCAGACACGTGTTGCTAACCCAGGCTCTGACATGGGGCTGGTGAGTAATGTGGTGTCCTGCAGCCTGTTTGTGGGCATAAGCAAGCCAGTCCTTGTGGGTGACCAGCCCGTCCTTTCCTTGCCACTGTGGTACGAGTGGCTCCTGGCATCTCCCTGAGAAGCTGTCTGGGATCACTGCCCTTCTCACAGGTATGTGGTGTGTGTTTGGTGAAGGTCAGCCATGTGGAGACCAGAAGGCAACTCATAGAGACACAAAATCTGGCTACCTCAGTTATGTTTTTCTTAACAAATATAAGTGTGGGGTAAAGCCATTGCCGGCCTGAAGTTTTGACTTGGGGCTCCTGAAGTTTGATGTTTTGTATGCTGAGAAATTGTAAATGTTACTTCTTTGCTGTTTGTAATTTGCAGTGAGTTCTATTCAGATGGAAATGGGAATTGAAATAACTTGCAGAAAAGCAGTTATTTAGCATTCTTTTAATTAGTTGACTGGCCGTATCTTTAACGTGCTGGAGAAATAAATTGACTAAAATATGTTTTGATAAAAACGTCTTAATGAAACAAGGTGTTCCTGAGTTTCTGGTACCTTCTAGTCCTGCAGGATTTTAGCACTAGCAGATCTTAACCACCTTAGGCTAATTTTTTTTTTTTTACACACAAAGTAGGAACACTTTTTATATGCCAATTAGTTTAAATGGGAATAAACAGCACATATGGAATGCAATTATCGGAATGAACTGAAACTAAGTAAATATTTCACATTGAAGGGAAAGCTGCCTGCTGGCTGCGGTGAGGTTAGTGGCTCAGGACAGCTTCGGTTTCTGGTGGTTTCTTCTTCAGAGACTTCATCCAGTGCAGTGGTTTGACTTCCCTTAAAGCTCCACCAGCAAACACAGCCTGCTGATGATTTCTCCCATAATTAGAATTGTTTCTGTATTAATAGTCAATAATGACTTAAAGTGGTTCAATTAGACTGTCATAATTTACAATATAGTTACTATTTTTCTTTAGTATTAAAGGTTGGCTTCCAAGGGGACAACTTCAGTCGTGTCATCCGTCTCAGATGCCCTAAAATACGATTGTACCAGCACCCAACCTCATGCTTGAAGCCTCAGTCATGGGCAGAAAGGCAAAACGTGTCCCAGGCCCCAGCTGAGTTCTGTGAGTTTGCAAGAACATGCAGCATCACCCTTGCTCCTTCCACCAGAGCATCCCCCTGCTGTCACAAGTCTCGGCTGTGCCGATTTTGTTGAGGAGGCAGACTGACGGGAGAAGGTCAGTTTTGCTGAGTGTTGGTTAGAATAGCTCTAAGCTTCACTGATGGGTGATACACCTATTCTGAAGATATTTTGCCTAGCTTGATTTGCACAATTTGCTTTATCACAGACTGGCCATGTGCCTGTTTATAGTTATGTATAAGATTAGTTTGCTCTGCAAAGCTTTATAATCTTTTTTTTCCCCCCTTCTTTCAAAGTCCATTTATATGAATAAAAATGAGGTTCAACAATCCATGTGCGCTTTTATTTTATTTTATTTTTAATTTGGAAGCTAAAAAGAAATGTAGCCTGGAATTACTTGTAATGGAGAACACATTTTCAGTAATTGCCTGTGCTTCATTGTTCAGCGTGTTGTGCATTTCCTGCTAGCAGCTGAGTCATGGAGTTCGCATGGATAACACAGCTGCCGAGTTGCCTTCTTCATGGGATGAAGGCTTGTGCTAGCAACTTTGAGGGTCTCGTGTTCAGCTGGTAAAAATGAATGATTAACATTAAATCTACCTGGTTATTTATAGTTTGTTTTTGTTTTTTTTTTTTTTTACACACAAATCCATAAATAGGAAAGGAAAAGGGAAGTGTTGTTGCTTGCCTTAAAAACAGAAGCTGAGATGTTGGGGAGCCATTAGGATGGGCATATAAATGTAAAGTAACTGAATGTCAGTGCACATTGTACACCCAGATCCTGCTCTCAGGAGATAAGCTAACTGAATCCTAGCTCTGGTTTACGTGAGAAGGGTGGGCATATAAATTGAAAGGCATCTGTTTAGCTATTTCTTCCTATTCCAGCTGCTTATACTCCCTTTCCTTGTTTTGTAATTCCATTATTTCTAGCACGGGTGCTATCTGCAGCCAAAGTCCAGCAGGAATTTTACAGGAAAAGTTGAAGGATGTTGAAGTGTTACCAATGCATTAGCTGTATTTACCCTTGCCCTAAATTTATTCTGTATGACCAAGACCTCATGAATGGATCCATCTTCCTTGTTGGCCTTGCCTTTATGAGGACTAAATGCTGTTATGCTGGACAACCACCAAAAAAGTGGCAAAGTATGAGGGGGAAATACCTAAAGATGCTGTTGCTTATTATAGAGGGTGCTCTCTAGCTGAGCATCATGGTTGAAAATAAAACTCGTTACTAATACTGTGCTGTGGCTGGGAGAGAAGCTTGGAGAAAGTCATTAAAAGTATCTTGCTAAGGACATTTGCACTTTGTAGCAGCTTTGAGGGTAGTACTCAGGAGCCTGCATCTCCTGGCCTTGTGGCATCATGAGCAAAGCCTGGGTACGATTTGGAAACAGCAGGTTAGGAGCATATTGACACTCACAGAGACATGGGTTTCCAATTCACTTGGACACTCCTGAACATCTCACTCCGTGTCTCTTGAGAAATGTTTCCATTTGGAAAATTAATTTGGATGTATTTCCTCTGTGATTTAATTCTCCTGAACTTCTGCAAAAACAGGGCTTTCTGAAGGGTGGAGTGCAGAAATGCACTAAATATAATGTTGATTCATGCGTGAACCTTGCATGAAAATTTTGACCTGAATTTCTTTCCAGACCAGCTAGCTTTGTGGTAGGTGTCTATGTGAAAACCTTTGGGGCACTGTTGTACATGGCCTGGGCTGAAGGAAAGCTTTCCCTGCACACTGCAAATATGATATAACATCCACTTCTGTGCAGCCCCAGCCAGCCTCTGAACTCTGCCATTGCCCCTTTGTAACTTGGGGCTTGGCTTTTTCCTCCACAGCTCCGATACTTCCTTAGCATTTTCCTACTGCCACACTTTATAATCATTAACAAAAACAACCAAGCATATGCTCAGAAAAACAGCTACAAAATACCATTGTGAGCAGCACATTCGGGTCAGTCAGGGGATTGTCATGGTCTATTGTCCTGGCTTCTGTCAGGCTCTGGCCATACAAGACCTGGGCACTCATCACGCCTAAAAAAAACACCACAGGTGGCCAAAATTTTGTAAGCATATAGGTAAAGCATCTTTGTCTTTTGCATAAATCTGAAAGAATTAATCTGTGCAGTAAACCAGGATTACCATAGAGCTGGTTTTTGGAAGGGACTGTTCTGAGGGTCAGGTTCAATTGGTATCTTTTCCCACAGCAGAAACTGGTGCTCTCCTTTGCCTTAAGACAAGACGCAGATTGAACCTGACCTGCTACTGAGGCTGGAGGCAGGATCACATATAAACCGGTGTCAACAAGACTAAAAAGCCCCTAATTAAACATTAGCCAGTCAAGACAGCAGGTTTGGTGGTTGGTTAATCCAGCCCGTCCACTCGCTTCCCAAATGCCCCAAGAGATTTTGAGGTGCAGTAAATATCCCATAGCTGTGCCTGCGTTAGCAAGTCGCACGGCCTGGGAGTGGAACCATAATGCAGAAGGGTGCTGAGTTTACACTGCTCACACCGAGAGGAATCACACCTTTCACCTGAGAGGAATCCACTTCGTGTGCCCTCTCTGTGATGCAAACCAAAGCATGGTAAGTGGGGATGATTGGGGCATTCACTGGGTGAGAGCTCTGCTGACCTGAGCTGAACACTAATGTGGAGGCACCCTCTGTGAGCTGGCCCCCTTCCAGCTTCTCTGCAAAAATACCAGGATAAGGAGCACATTAAGAAATACTGCTTAATCCCAGGAGCATAACGTTAAGCTTTATAGCTAGGGCATTAATATATGAATCATGCTGAATAATAGCACGCCATCAACGAGCTGAGAAGCTCATATTTCCATGAATGTTAAGGCATGAACAGCGTTCCTATGTTGTACACACAAATAAATCTCCAGCTGACGGTTAAGTAAGGCGTGAAGTGACCGTGGCAAATCAAAAGGCAGAGCTAGGACCAGGCTGCAGGTTTTCTCACCCAATGCCAGTCTCGTGCACCTTGCTATCAGCACAGGGCTGGCCCACGCAGGACAGTTTCCAAACAGAGTTAAGTTCCCAAACCTGCCTGACTTTCAGAGAAGAGCTTTCAATTGCAGATAAATGATGGATGGTTTTTGCTTTTAGCAGCTGAGGCTACATTGTGGGGGGATACAAATTCCTTTTCCATGGGGTGTAATGTCTTCGCTTGGCTAAATTTAATGGCAGTCACTGCTGGTGCTGTTTTCCATCGTTCTTCCCCTAAAGCAAGTGACCGTGCCCCCGATGTTATTTCTAGCATCGCTGTGGCCCTGCTGGCAGAGCAACAGCAACCCAAGTTTGGACAAGGTCTGGGCCAGCATCTGTGCTTGGGAGGAGATCCTCGGGGTACAACGTGCCAGATCCTGCTGTATCTGTGTCAGTTCACACCAGTGCTCATATCGGTATCTTTTTTTTTCCCCTCTGTAGACAATGCAGCCAGTCTTCCTCTGCTTCTGCCAGCCTTTAGAAGGAAAATAAATCTCTGTAGTTAAAATCACAAGTCCTCGTAAAAAACTGCTTGTGCCCAGAAAGCTAAGCGTCGGAGCTTGCCTGAAGCTTAGGAAGAAGTGGCATCTTTTTCAATAAATTTACATCTCTAAATAGATGATAAGTGTTGAATCAATTTCCATATGTTTAAAATAGCAGAGCATTAAGTATTCTGGCACTTCAAGCAATCAACTAATTTGGGACTATTATGAGAATATCTTTTATACTAGTGGAGCAATTCATCTGAAAAACAGGGACAGTGTGCATCTCTGTGCCCTTTCGATATCATAAAGGACAGCAAATCGACAAGAAATCCTATTTGTTTGCCTGAGGAGGTTACAGTGTCTTATGACATTCGGGTCTTTGCAAAATCAACTTCCAGCTCTTCACAAAGTAAGAGAGAGCAAGACAAGATGCAAGGGCAGAGGCTGTCCAGGGCTCTCCGCCTGGTTTCTCCCATCCCTGCCTCCAGGCTGGGACGGATCTCTGGCCACATCCAGCTGGCTGTGTGCTGACCCTCAGCCTGAAACAAAGCTCAGCACTTTGTTCCTACTGTCACGTTCATGTATGAGATGACAGTCATAGTGTCACGAGCATTAAATGCATAAAGCCAGTGCTTCGGAAAGTTTCAAGGAAAATGAATGCCTTTAAAATCAGCTGGTGTTTTTTACCACGGTGCTGCTGGTCTGGATGTCAAGGGCAGCAGAGCCTTGAAAACTGCCTGCCTGCAGGGCTAGGAAGATAACAGTGCATCACATTGCATTCTCCCTCACACTTAGCACACGATCTTTCTAGTCCCAAAAAACAGGGGCTTGGATGAGGACAGATTTGGGGTTGTTTGATGACTTTTTTCATTTAAGTTCTTGTCCTGGAAAAGGCGATCCCACTGGGGAGAGCTGCTAACTAGCAAGTGGATTGTTCTTGCCCAGACCTTCTTCACTATTTACGTGTTGATTTCTTACTGCCAAAGCGATAAGAAGTTCAGCCACTGACTTCAAAAGGGGGATGTCAGGACTCATGGGAGCAGCAGGATCTTAATTCTTACAGCTTTTTAGCTAACATTTTTGGGTAGTTTAAAACTTAATTGGGAAACCATGCATTTCTAATTCACCTTCCCTCCACAACAGCTTCTTGGCTTGGATCACTCTTCACAGTTTTCTTGCTCCTTCCTCGACTCCATTTACCATGGTGATGGGATAAGGAAAAAATCACAAATCCCTGTCTAGATGCTCTGGAAAGCTGGGCATCCTCAGGAGCAGGAAAACCAGGTGGGAAAAAAAAATCACAAGGCACCATCCAGGGATTTTTCACTTTCTACCTCAATGTTGGCTGTCGCTGCTAGGTGCTCACCATCTAAAAATCAATCTAGTGGGCAATACTCAGCTTGAGGCCCTGGAAGACCCATTGCACTGCTGTGGTAAGACATTTAGCGCTCTTACAAACGTGTGTTTGTGATGGTGGATGAGACTCTGGACATAGAAAAACCATGTTGAGAATGAGCTTGTAGCAGCAACAGTAAGAAACTTTTTGTTTTTCAAGGTCCGTGGTGTGAACAAAGTCTGTGAGGGGTTGGCCATGAGCCCTAATGGGACCAGCCTCCCTTACCAACTTTTTTTCCCCAAGGGATTTTCTTTTTTGGAGTTAGGGCAGCAGTCTTTCCTTAAGAGACCAATCTGCAGAGGCAGTGTAAAGATGTACGAGAACGGTCTGACACAGCACAGCAATTACGGGTCCCATCTCTAATAATTTACTGGAGCTCGCCCTACTGCCCTTTCTGCATTTAGATCAGCAGAAGGGTGCATAATGAGGGCCACAGGAGGACAATCGGGTTCTTAGAGCTGGTCAAGCGAATTAAAGTGAATTACTTGGCAGTTCACCAAAAGCAGACCAAAGAGGGCTCTTCAGGAGGGAAAAAAAAAAAATGAGAGAGAGAGAGAGAGAAAGAAAAATACTCTTGAAAGTGGCCAGTCCACAGGCTGCATTTGTCAGATTTAAGACCTGTCGTAGAGGAGGACAGTGGCTCAGTGTTTTGTAGAGACACCAAACCTGTGTATTACCAGAATTCACCTGTAAAATGCAAGTATTTATAACCATGCCAGTTGAATCAGAACTATAGCAGTCCCATGCTCTTTGTTCCTGATACTCTCCACATGCAGTTGAAGGTTGAGATGCTGTTTCCAGCAGGAGGTGGTTACTGGTGAGCAGCATCCTTTTAGGATGACCTCGCAGCATTGCCCTGACCTCATGAAGGCCTGGCTCGGGGTGGTGGAAAGCCCTGGGGCTGCTGCATCCCGGAGGGAGATGGAAGTGGCCGTGCATCCCTATAGTGTGGGGGGAAATTTCCACAAGACTTTTGCCACCGCTCCACAGCCCAGCACCTCCACAGGTCTCCTCCTAACATCACCAGCATCACTATTTGTACAGCCTGCTGCTGGGGTACAGGTGGGAAGGGCAGCGAGAGCTGTCACACATGCAAAAATAAATAAGCAAGGCCACTGGATTTGAGTGGCTATGCTGCCAGGCATGACAAAGGCTGCTGCAGCGTGTGCTGCAAGATCCTTAAAGCCTCATTCGAAACCTGCCAGCTTCCCTACCCCACAGAAGGGAGATAACGCACAATGCATTCTTCAAAGTGGCATTTTAAGGGCTAAAATGATGTTCATATGGGGCTTTGAAAATGCACATAAATCACAGGTGCTAACACCATGAAGCAGCAAGGACAAGCACCGTTCGCACCCTGCATTCTCCACAAGCTTTGGGGGGGGACCCAAAAAGAGGTCTGTGGTGCTGGCACCCTGCCCACAGGTTGCAGGCATGCTGCCACCCAGGCCAAGAGTTTGGGAAGATTTGGTGTTTTCACTGCACCTTGGAGGCCCAGAGCACAGCTCCAGGTGGGCGAGAAGCGCTTGGCGCCTTCTGCCCGTGGAGTGACATCCGTAGCGCCCCAGAGCATCCTCATGAGAGTGCCAGTGGTGGGTTTTGCTGCCCTGCTTGGCATCACCGGTTGCTTTTGCAGCGGTTGTGTGATTTATTTGTCACCTAGCTGATTTGTGCTGTGTGTGACACTGACCCCGTTGGCTCGGCGTTGGGTGCCCACTACGGAAAGCAGTTAAACACCTCTCCGGGGACGAGCAGCAGCTGCTGGGTGGTATTTAGGTGGTGTTGCCTTCACCGGTGCAGCCACGTCTACCTGCTGCTGGGACCAGGCTCCGTGCTGCCAGGTCACCTCCCCGAGCCCCAAAGCCACCCAGTGCTGCGGGGATTCCTTCTTCCTCGTGATGCAAACCCAAGGCCGCTCTGCAACGCACAGCTCAGCTCTCACATCCCGTACGCCTTGCCAGACGTGCAGACGGCCACCTGGGACCGGCGAGAGGTTGGCGAGGGGAACCCAACCTCATCGCCCAGGCTCCGAGGCTTCCCCACGTCACGGGACACGGGACGGGGACGGCCGGCGTGGCGTGGCAGCCACCAGCAACTCGCAGCCAGGAGCTCAGGCAGGACGCGCAGGAGGGGACCCTTTTAAAAGGCTTTCTCTTTAAAACACAGAAAGGGGAAGGAAAAAAAAAATAATTAAAAATCTGGAAAGACAGAAAAAAGAAAAGGAAAAGAGCGAGGAAGCGGCTTGCTGGGCGTCCTCCTCCCCCAAGCAGCGCTGCTTTTTGGGGGTACCCCCTCCCCTCCCCTAGGGTCTCGCTGCCTCCGGGGGCCACCCCGGTCCCCTCGGCCGGGGCGGGGGCGCGGCGGGGGCGGGGGCGCGGGGCGGGGGCGCGGCTCTGGTCGGCGGCGCTGCCGCTGCCGGGGGCTCGCCGGCGATGGCTTTCGAGGCGCTGGCGGAGGCTGCGGAGCGGTGGTGCGCCCGCACGCCCTTCCAGCTCATCGCCGCCGAGGAGACGGAGAGGCGCATGGACTTCTACGCCGAGCCCGGGGTCTCTTTCTACGTCCTCTGCCCGGAGGCCGCCTGCGGCGACAATTTCGTGAGTGACCCGCGGGGGCGCGGGGAGGGGGGGCTCGGGGAGCGAGATGGCACGGAGGGGAATGGGGAGACCCCCCCCCCTTCTCCTCAAGTCCTGCCGGCTTCGGGACGGGGATGTGCCGGGGGCTGGGGGTGGCCCCCGGAGGGCTGCGGGGCCCGGAGCCTCCCCTGCGCGCAGGGAGAGGCGCAAAATGGAGTCCGCGGCCGGTGCGGGGCGGCCCCGCGGGCAGGGACCAGCCATCGACCCCCCCTCCCCATCCCCGGACCCCTTTCTTCATCCCCGGACCCCCTTCTCCATCCCCGGACTCCCCTCTCCATCCCCGGCCCCCCCTTTTTCTTCTGCCCCCCATCCCCCGGGGGCGCGATGCTCCCCGCCTGGCCGCCGCTGCTGCTGCCTCCCCCCTCCCCGACCTCCCCCCCCGGGGGGCTGGGGGCTTGCAGGGCTGTCACGGCAAATGGAGAATGGGCAGGGATAAAATGGAGTCGGGATGACAGCAGGGCCCCCCCCCCCCTCCCCGCAGCTCCACACAGGGGCAAAAGGAGGGGGGGACCCGGCTGTCGCCCCCCCCAGTGGCAGGGGGCAGCGGGCAGGTGGCGGTGCCCTCCCTGCCGGGCTCCCGGAGGAGTTGAGCAGCAAGTTTGTGCCGAAGGAAGCAAGGGGGGGGCTCTCCTCCTTGTCCCCGTGGGCAGCAGGAGGGCAGCGGGTCCCAAAGTGGCCCCTCGCCACGGGGGCTGCAGGAGCAGGGCGCTGGTGAAGCGCTGCCGAAGGGTTTTCGTCCTCGGTGATGGTTGGGGCGTCGTGGCTCGCACCCCGCCTGCGGTGACTTCCATCCCTGGGCCCGCTCGAAATGTGCCTCATAATCCCCTTCGTGGCAGGTGAGAGGATAGAGGTTTGACAGCTGGGCTAACGGGAACAAAGAGTGGCAAAGGGATGACCCCGAGACCTCAAATCCCAGTGAGCGGGGACGTTCGTTTGTGTCGGGCTGAGTTAGGAAGGAAGGGATCCGCAGCTGCCTTACACATCTGCCCAGGGATACACGAGACCTTCAACCACAGGCCTGGATATGCCAAGGCGACACCTCAGGGCATGGGGGACAGCCCAGCACCCACATCCCTGCACCAAACCCCATGCTCATTCCCTTCTGGAGATGCCCCTGCCCAGACAGAGCCATGCCTGCTGGACCCTCAGGCAGGGATGCGCGTGAAGCCAGCTGCAGGGCACGGCTGAGGTTGTTGTTGGCTGCTAATGGTGTTGGAACCTGCAAAGCAAGCTTGTTATTTTTCTTAGACGTGCCTTGTTTCATCCTATACTGCTCGGTAATTGAGAGAACCCTCTCAAAACAAAACCTAGTCAGCTAAAAAAAAACAACCCAAAGCTCAAGCAGTCTCAGACCCTGCTCCCCTGCTTCCATCACAGGCCAATTTCTGTGGGTTTGCAACCATGTTTTCTCTTTTTTTTGTTTGGCAAATATTTTCATTCCAGGGTTGCTGTGGGATGGACTCCCCACCCAAAGCCACCAGTAATAAAACTGAGTAGAGGGGCCAAATTCTGCCATTTTTGGCGTTATTATTTGAGGCACTTTTCTCTAGTGATTAGGCTTTGAAGATAGGCAGGTAGGTGTCGTTCTTAATTCTTTTCCTCTTGATGGTGTCTCTAATGCGATTTAGAACCACTAATGAACTGGTTCACCAGCATCATCTTTTCTGCTCCTGGTGCACGGTGAGGCTTCATTTATGGTCCCAGCTTGGCTGTCTTGTTTTATGCAGTCATTTTCTTTCTCTTTTTTATTTTTTATTTCCTTAGAAGGTAAGTTTACTTTCTCTACATGCAATTACAGGCTAAAGTTTATTTTAAGGAGACTTAATGCAAGCCAAGGGACTGATTCTCCTTTGCACTTGAGCCTCGTTTTGTGGCCCTGGTAACATGGAGGAGAGTGAAGGTAAAAGGAAATGTAACTACAGTTCACAGTGGCACGCTTTATGGTCTTTTTGCACCCTGTAACTCTTATAAAGGAGCCTCACATTTAATAAGCATCTGGTGCCTGGTACCCTTGTTCTCTTTCTTTATGTCCTATTTCATAATAATGTGACTTAAAAAAACTATGTAGGAGGTGCCAGAGAAGTCCATGATAACTCCCTCGTAAGGAGGAAATGATGAGCATGGTGAGTTTAAAAGGGAGGAGGAGAAAGACCGAGAAAGCTTGCCAAGAAGTAACCTGGGAGATAAAAACTGATTTTTGTATAATACCAGAGATTCCAGATCACAACAGCCATAATATTGATTTCCTGAGAAGGTGTCTTTGGGCCAGGTCTTTTAACATGTAGAAGACCCGTCTAGATGCCTACTGCCATTTTCAGCACCACCTGGACACTAAAACTCAGTATTTTGGATAGCTGAATTATGTACAGGTTAGATCCTGAGGTTCATGGAGGTTCGTAATCCCAAAGGATTAATTGGATCTGTATAGCCATAGCCAGTGAGGGTTGAGGTGCTGTTCCTTACAGCCCATCATTTGTTTTGTCACCTTGTTATTGCTAGTATTCAGAGTGAGCAATAAAGCAAATAAAAATACTATGCCACCTTGTTGCAAGATTTCCTGCAAAATAGTTTCTAACAGAGGTCGTGAATCTGAATACTCACCATTAAAAAATAATAATAATAAAAAATAAGGCTTTGCTGGCGTGTTCCACAGGCTAGAACAAGGCGGTCCAGCATCACTGAATCATCCAAGGACACGAGGGGAAACAAGCCCCTCGAGCTGCAGCTCCGTGGATAACCTCAGCTCTGCGCTGTGCACGGCTGCTGAACGGAGTAACTCAGCCACAACCCTGGGTCAGCCGAGGTGGATGCTGGTGGCTGGGTGTGCTTTTGTAGTGACACAAAGCAACCGTGAGCAAAACAGGGCAAGCTTGGAAAACGCATACTCTAGTGATGAGGTTAATATGTTTTTTTTTTTAATTGCACAGCCACGGACGAGTGCTGTGGTCCACCAGAGTGCCAGCAGCCTGCTGCAAAGAGGTTCTCAGGCGCCAGGGTTTTTCCAGGAAAAGCATCTCCGTACGTGCAGTCTCACTGCCTGCTCTGGCTTTCTAAGCAGGAGCTGAATCCTCAAATTGTTTTCCTTGTTTGATTTCGAGCAGCCAAAATTCCTTTTGCAGCTCCTGTGCTGCCTCGGGGCAGCACTGAACGTCCACGGAGATCTGAAGATGCAGCTGAATTTATAGGTGTTATAACACCAGCCATTATTGCGGGTGAGGTGTTTCCTTGGGGGGAGGAGATGTGGTCAAGCCATTCAGGGGCTGATTTTCATTTGTAAGGAAGCTCCCTCCCCCGTGTATAGCTCTGATAGTCGAAGGAGGCCACAATTTACACAAGAATCAGGATGTTAACACTCGTGGTCATTTCATACATATAAACAATTAAAGCAGGATTAGCATGAGTCATGAATTGCCAATCTGGAACATCCAGCCCTCAAGTTTGGCACAAGGACTAGAAGTAATAAAAAGGTTATTGCTAACCCTGCTTATTAAGAGATCATGGGCCAGACCTCCACAATTTTGAGGCTGTTCTTACAACGCTGCGATTTTGAAGAGAGTTCATCTGGTATTTTGAAGAGGGTTCATTTGAGTCCATTTGATGTATCTTCTGCCTTTTTAGGCCATAAAAATCATGAAGCCAGATTTATTTGTTTTTTTAAAAGAGAAGCTGAGATTTGGTTATCTATTTATAGGATTCCGAGGCCCATGGCTGTAAGATGGCATGAAATACCATGAGACTTGTGGTATGTGTCTTTCAGAGCTGGCAAAGCTGTAAAGAACCTGATTGATTGCCAGGCTGGTAAGAGATTACTCTGGGTACATGGAAAGAGCAGGACCTACTTGGGAAGACAGGGCTTTTTCTGAGCAAAACATTTTGCTATGGTTATGCTTGCAAATGCAACAAGCAGCAAAGAAAATGCAGGTTCAGTGAGGTGAGTAGCGCATCAGTGACAGTTTTTTGTCTTAAAGACACAACTTAGGTGGTATTAAGTAGTGTTTCCTTTAGCCAGATGTAAAACTGCACCCCTGGCAGGTGTTCACCACGGAACAGGCAGGCAACGTGGAAGCCTTATGTTGGGGATGGAAATGTCTGTTATTCTTGCTCTTTCCCTGAATGTTAGTTAAGCTGCAGGGTAACCCACCCCTGTCCCCGCTGAAGCATAACTTGCTGTTTATAGCACAGTAAAAAGCTGCACAGCACTTTGGGGAAAAGAATTGCCGTGCAAAAATAGAGGTATAAGAGTCTCTAACCATTCTTGCAGCATTAGGCTTCCCTGTTTAGCAGGCTGTCTGAGACAGTCCTGTGCACCACGTCTCCAAAAAGAAGGTCTTTAAAAGCGCATGTTAAATTGTGCTGCACGAAGCAGTGTTATCTGAGTGCTTCCTCCATTGCTCACCAGCTCCCTGTTTCAAACAACATCGTACCAGCAGAAGAAGCATCATTTTGGAGAGAGGCTTCCCAGAGCCAGGCTGGGGAAATGGCCTCTCTCAAGCAAGAGCAAGATGAGAGGAAATATCCCAAATGGGTTTACTTGTGGCTGCCAAGGTCTAGGAGGAGCAAACCTCAAAACAGAGAGAGGAAGGGAGGGAAGTGTGAAGTGTCCGGATGTTGTGGGTGCCCAAACATCTCTCCTTGGCTCTGTGTCCAGTCCATGGTTTTATTTTGCATCTTGTTTTCTTCTGCATCATCGACAGAGTTAGACACCAAATTCCACCTCCAGGGTCACATAGCGCTTGCACCAACACCCGGAGGACAAAGAGCTGCTTTAGCTCTTCCTGAGGGCTTTATGGCAGCAGATGATGCAGAAGGAAAGAAAACCCAGTGTGACTTCCAGGTCTAAGCAGGGCTAGTATCAAACAAAAACACCTCTACTTGTAAAACGTGCGTGTGATTTCCCTCCCTGCCTTCTGTTTCGTGGTGTCAGTAACATCAAAGTTCCTCCTCAGAAGCTTGGCCTCTGAAACAGCCCACAGTGCGAGTCCAAACCAAGGGGGGCCCAGTGTACTTTGGCAGATGTTTACAACCTGTCACCTTATAAAACCATGTGGAGAGGTCAGCGTGGGTTCCTGTTAACACCTTCTCTTTCTTGTGTTGCTGTTGGCTTCCAGCACGTGTGGAGCGAAAGCGAGGACTGCTTACCTTTCCTGCAGCTCGCACAGGACTACATCTCCTCCTGTGGGAAAAAGACGCTCCATGAAATACTGGAAAAAGTCTTCAAGTCCTTCAGACCCGTAAGCGCTTCTTATTTACTTCTAAATTTCAGTTGTCTGTGACTGTCGGTACAGTAGTAGTGGATGGGGCAAAGCAGTTCTTCTCCTTACTTCTCCAGTCAGTGCCCATGTGCAGGGGTGTTAGCACATCAGTCTCTATCAGGCATTTGCAGATTGCTTCTCAGAAGCCATCTGCCTTCTTATTTCCAGCTGTGAATGTGAGAGAATGAGATGCCTGCGTGGGGTGGGAAGCCAACTGGTGCTGCAGCCGGTGGCATGCAGTCTCTGCATGGGGATGGCATCACTGCCTCCCAGGAACGGGGCACGAGTCAGGCACTTTGCACCGGAGTGATTTCCCGGTACTGTAAGTTGGGAATTTTGCAAGGACACCAGTGATGGTTCAGCTTTTGCTCTTAGGATGGCTGCCACTTGATACTTGCTAACGCCATTTTAGTCAAAGCTTGGGAAGAGGCCGGAGCCAGAGCTGGGTTTGGTGCGGAGGGAGGCTTATATTCTTGTCTTTCACTAGTTTGTGGCTGCTCAGCTTTCTCTGTCCTTGTTTGACACTAAGATTTGGGTGGAAGCCTGTTTTTTGTCAGGGTGAGGTGACTTTGTTGGGCTGGCTGTTGTGCTCCATCTGGTTTGCCAAACCCTCCTCTTGCACAGCCTCTCCTTTGGGAAGGACGACTCAAATGCAATAATTACAGTAAATTCAGCAGTCAGATACAATAACTGAAGCTTGACTGCTGGTAACTCACTGATCTTGACATGACCTGGGCTGAACGGACAGGCTGGTGCAGAGGAGAGAGGAGCTTCATCGCTAGGCCCATGCTTCATCCCTGCATCTCCCTTGGTGTCTGTGGCAAAGCTGACCAAAAACTTAAGTGAACATGCAGACAGCTTCCCCTCCTCTGTTTTTCTGGCTGACTAATCACGAAGACTGAAAATTTATCCCAAGTATTTGGAGCGAAAGGGAGTGGTGATATGAAAACACTGGGCCTCCCCACGTTGCACCCTTGCGTTGCCGTGGAAAGCCACAGCTGGTCGACATGAAAGAGCATAATTTAAAAAAATCCTCTGAGAGACTGGAAATAAATAGAACAGATGCACACTTTTCTTAGAAAAATCTGGAAATCTGATCCTTCAGAACAGCTGCTTGTAATTGTGAAAACATACAAAAATATAAATATGTTTCCCAGAACAATATTCGGCTCATGGATCTTCATAGCTGTTTTCTCCCCCTCTGAAAAGCTGTGTCTTTGAGGAGAGACTTCCATTGGTCTAAGTAAAGAGGACTTCAAAAAGACTTAATTAAATTGGTACAGATCAGTTACTTCATTTTAAACCGCATTTATTTCAGTGTAGCTTATGTTGCTGAGAAATTGGCTTCAGTCAAACCAAGTTAAGCTACTTCAGGATAAAAGGGTTCAAAGCCAGGGGAACCATTATGCTAATTCAGTCTGGGCGCTTCGTTAACATGTCAGATTTTACCCGATGACTCCTGTAACCAAGCACACAGGCTGTGGTTGAGCTGGAACATATCTTTACCAGAGACATCCAGTCTGGATGTGAAGGCCTCAGATGATTTCAAGGGTACAATACTACTGGGCACAAATCATTAGTTACACTCTTCTGAAAAAAAAAATCTTTTATTTATAATTTTATTTATAATTTTTCTAGTTTTGCTTCTAGTCTGTTGAATTTCGTTGTGTTTTTGTCTGCTCAAGAATAACATCCTCAGTTACCAGAGCCCTCCTGCAGACTGCAAAGTTCCGCTTCATTTTCTTTTTGAGGTACCACAAAGATAGTGTATGAGATTCTCCTTTGACTTAGTACCAAGGGGTTTGCATTGGTTGTAACGAAGCTGGTTTTATCATTCAGTGAATAGTTGTGTGTTGACAAGTCTAATGAGAAATGTATTGACATTTTTCCTGTCTTGTAATTATTAAAAACAGCACACACATGGTAGGATAGATTTTAAGAAGTGAGGAATAGTACAGTAGGTATATGGAAACTGTTATTTTACACCATTTTTCAGTTTTATTTTTTTACACCATTTTTTCAGTTTTTTTTCAGGTTTATTTTTCAGTGTGGTTGTATGCCAGCTTTTGGTAAGAGGCATTGCCACACTGGTTTCACGAGTCTGTGCCTTTAAAAGTACTAGGTTATTTGTATCAGGGCACTTTGAAAGAGTTAAGAAAGACATAAAAATAAAAAAATGCCTGAGGGAAATGGCACTAACCTGAAGAGTTTGCAGAGAACCAGAAAGTGAGTCATAAAACTTAGCAGGATTCCTGCACTGAGCTTACCGCTGGTCTAAAAGCCTGCGTCCAAAGTGGGGAGTCTGCAGCGTAAAAGCCATTTACCCCAAGTTCGTTGGATTTGTATATGTCCCATTGGCCTCCCTGTACTTCCAAAAAATACCTAGCAGATGGGTATTTTGGCCAGCAGGAATAAGGAGATGTAGTTCACGCTGTGCAGCTACTGGTTGTCCTTCTTCCCTCCTCACCACCCTTCTGTTGTCCTTCTCCCCATGTCCCCACCTGACAGTTTTGTTCTCTTTGCCTATTTGGCTAATGGATCAGCTCTCTCTTTTCCACACCTTTTTTTTTTTTTTCTTTTTTCTTTCAATTAAAGTCCTTCCCAGTCCGCCATAGAGATGATACTTTAGTGAACGAAGTAGATATGGACTAGAAGCAGACATGAGAGTTGGTCTGGGGTCAGCTCACACCTTCATCATCTTATCTTGTCCCCAACTTTTACTTTACCTCCTCCTGTTTTGACCAAATTTGTTTGTAGAGCTCTCTTTACCTGATCCTTCCTCCTTGGGGTCAAGATCTTGGCTGATTTGCCACTGCAGTGCAGAGACCAGTAAGTGTTTAAGGGTGGTGAGGGACAGCAGAGGTGCCAGGTGTCCTTGAAAATCCTACCTCGAAAGCATCCACGAGAGAGCAAAACTGTGCCTCCCTTGGAGGAGCATCCCATCCTGTCCCCATCCTTCCTACCCTCAGTAAAACTTAACTGAGGTGGGTGGTGGCTTTGATCCTGATGTTCACCATGCCAGGGAGGGGAGAGCTGGGTGTCCTGAGGGTGAAACTAAGGGGGATGTGTGAAAAACGGAGACCTGTAGGCTTGAGAGCCTTTTTGGTTCTTGCGGTGTATGTTGTGGATTTTATTATTTTTTTTGTGCTAGTTTTGCACATAAAAGGCTTCCAGCATCCCGTAAAATGAAAATGGGGCTCTCAATCCTGTGGCTCATTTCCCTGCAAATGAGGGAGGAATTATTAGTGGAGCTGGGCAAAAAAAAAATGTGATCAAAGCTCTTTCTGCCGGTTGATGTAAACGGAGCAGTACGACACACAAATCTAATTTGAATACACCAAATCAGTTGAGCGACGATAATACTGAGGGAAAAAAGAGAGAAGTCTAGAGGCCTTGCTTTTACATTTTAAAAACTGTTTTAATTTTAGCTTAAAAATGAAAGAAAGCCCCCACATCCTGAAAATGAACCGTGTCATTTCGCGTTCACATTCTGCAGTTCAACATAGGATTTGAAAAATACGTATGCATGGGAGTATTTTTTTCTGTTTGTTCTGCTCAGAAGACAAGAACGCTTCAGCTGGGGTCTCTGTAAGTATTTTTAAAATGCGAAGGAGGGATGTAGTCAGCAAATTCTCCTTCCATTTTGCTGCTGAGAAACCCTGCAACTAAAAAAATGTTTTTCTCACAGTGACGGTGAAGAATACATGGACCTGGAAGCTAATTCTCTGTAATTGTCCACCAAATCATTTTGAAGGTTAATCGTGGACTAAATTAGTGTAGATCCCTAAAAATCTGCCTCGTCACAACCATCTGATTTTTATACTACCACCGAGCAAGCATCACTCGTGATTTTTCTGGTTTTGTCTCCTTTGAGAGATAGCAGCTGTGTCGCACTCCAAACAGGGTGTTGCACACACGTGTCTGTGCTGCTCCTCCAGCCCTGGCAAGCTAAATACGCAGTATTCCCAGTAATGACTGGCATGTGGTTTTGCTTTGCGGATATTAGCAGCTGGTAGTATAGGATTCTAATACGAGATTTCCAGAGCAGATCCATTATTTTGGTTATCGTTTGGTTTATCTGTCTTCTTGACTTCTGTTGGCTTGGCAGCCTTTTGGAAGAGATGGGAAAAGTTCAAGCACTGTTATTTGCTCCTTCTCCTGTGGCAAGCAAATGCCATGGCAGTGATCTGAGCTGTCAGATGGAGGCATCCAAACATCCTCCAAGGAAAATGAACTGGCAGTTCTTCAGAAGCCCAAATCTAATTTGCAGAAATTTAAAGGGATTTGGGCAACTTTCAGTTGAGCACACAGTATTTGTTACGGAGGTTGCTTCACCCGGCAAGCAAGCAAGTCTTCATCTAGTGTGGTGGAGTGAAGAGTTCAGGAAAAAGCAGCTAACGTGGTGGGATCCTTGGGGTTTTAGGGACACCGCCTACTCCCCACTAGCCAGTTCTGCATGAGGATGCTTTAATTTTTGCCCTGTGGATGGTTACAGAACACAATCTTAAATCAAGTTAACTACTGCTACACTATAATCATGGTTTGTTCTGAAGTTAAACCACTGCCAGGTCTAAACACTCAAAAAATTGTGATATGACCTCAGGGACAAAGGCAGAGCTTTTCGAAAGCGCTTTGCTTTGGTTTTATTTATCTTCTGGTCTCTGAGCACTTAATTTGGTGTGAGGATGCATTTTCAAACCTTTCTCTATCACATGAGGGAGAGAAAGGGAGTCGAGATTGTTATGTAATGCTGTTATTCTAGGATTTGAGGTTTCCAAGAAGTGACATCTAGGTATTGTGGGAAGATTTAAAGCGAAACTGCACGAGTGGGTAACTCACTGTTACATGGTCTTTTCTCTTCTTTGTAGCTTCTTGGGCTTCCAGATGTTGACGATGATGCATTTGAAGAATATAACGCAGATGTGGAAGAAGAGGAACCAGAAGCCGATCACCAACAAATGGGTGTCAGTCAGCAGTAATTTGCAGAGAAGCTGAAAAATGGGGAATCTTTTGGTACCAGGTGGGATCAGGTGGTCCCACACTAGCCTGTTCGATTTAGCACATGACATGGGGATATCTGGCTCCCAGGATAAAAGTTTTCCTCTTTTTTTTTTTTTTTTTTAAAGAAATAATAATAATCTGTGATGAGCTTTGCTAAGAAGCGACCTGAATTTTGCTCCTGCTTCAGTGGGGTTTCTATGGAGTTGTCTTGGTAGCATTCTGCCATTGCCAGTCTAGAAGTAGTTTCGTTGCTGACTGTCTCCTTGATTTGTGCTCGAGAGTAACATTCACTGACACGAATGTAGGGTACTTTGAATGTAGGAACCATGGGGCTGGGGTACCGAGTACTCACACGTAACCTCTCAGGGGAAGTCTGTGCAGAGAGTAGATGCAAGCCTCACTTTTAGTTTGACAGCTTTGTTTTTTGACTCTACTACCAGACAGAACGCCAAATTTTGAGAGGTTTCTCCTGAAAAAAGCACACATTAGTTTAACAGTGGTCAGTACTGCAGAAGTGCTCGTGAAGGCTTGACAAAAATGATGGGAAGTGGGAAATCCAAGGGAGTATTTGTGTCAGACGTGTTAATGTCATTTTACTGACACCTGAGTTTACAAGAGATTGGATTAATAACTGGGAGTAATTAGAGCTGTGGTATCAACAGTACACATCATAATGAACCTGGGTAGTCTCACACCATATAATCCAAAGCCAAATACTGTTTTTATACAAATTCAATCAATTAAATCAGCCATTGCATATCCCACTTCTGCATTAAAACCAACTCTAAGCTTCATGGTTTTTAAATAACCGGTTAATTATTATGTCAATCTTGCAGCATTGTCAATTGAAGTGCAACTTAACTTGGAAGCCATAAGGGTATAAACCAGCATCTGGCTCTTAACGTTATGCTGGACTTTTTCCTCACGCTGGGCCTTTGAGCTGATCTGGGCATTTCCACCTCTGCGGAGGGGAGCTAAAATACTACCCAAGCAGGAAGGCCCCTCGTATTTTGTACCTACTTTGCATGGGGTTAAGTGGCTCCAATGAGTGCCAGACTGTGAAGATGCAGGGTCTCTTATTTACATGCCTTTTGTACCGAAAATATAAGAAGCAAAGCGATTCTGTTGTAAGACAGATATTTTCCGTGATAGATCAAAATGTTTCTAAATTAATTCCTTCTTTTTTTTTTTTTTCCATTTTTTAATGGCAAAATGAAGGCCACACGGTTCAAGAGCCCTTTTATACAGAATTAGCTTTATAAAATCAAAAAGTGAGTGAAGAGAAAATGCTTGGACAACTCCCAGAAACAACTCATGCCATTTTGAAAACCCTGTTGGTAGCAACAGCTCCTTGTCCATAGACTTTTTAAAGACTTCTTTTTTTCAAAGTTACTTAAGAGAGTAAGTTTTCTTGGGGGTTTACATTTCTGATGATGGGTTGAGAGATGCATAGCTCTTGATTTTTCCAATCTGGGGCAAAGACCTTCCATAGCCAGGATGGTGTGCGGTACCTGATTACACACAGAAGTGTCTGCAATGCTTTAAAAGTCCAAGTTTAAAAATATTATAAAAAAAAAAAAAAGTGGAAGAGAAACAGAGCTTAATGAAACTTTGTACATTCTTTCGGCATGCAGGCATAAACATGATAGTTGCAACACGTTTTCTATGGACTAGTGACGTGAGAACTGTGGCAGTTCATTGTATAGCACTGTACAGCAGCAATAGGCTTTTCGCTTACGGAAATAAAGTGCAAGAACAGTGGTTTCCATCCCTGCTTTAAATCCCTACGTTTCTGTTCCTCTCCATCTCAAAAAGATGCCATAACCTTAAGAACCTTGCTTCGGGAGAAGCTTTCTCTTTGTAGCATCCAGTCCTCCAGCTGTGGCTCGTGCAAATGGAAGCGAATGGGGCCGGCTTTCCCCTGCTGCAATGCCAAGCAAGAAATAATTTACAGTAGCACAAGCTATCGATTGAATTGTTAATGAGTGGTTGAGCATTAATATGGTTGTATGCAAACATAAAGCTGTAAATTATGTAGATACATTATTTCCTGCATCCACTAACTCACTTTTTTTGTTGGAATGCCATATGCCGTTGGAGTGACCTCTGCACCAGAATGCAAGTGCGTGGTAGCTGGGGACCCTCCTGCAGCTCCCAGCCCTGCAAAATCCCCACTGCAGCCAGCAAGATTTCGTTGAAGCAAAACTCCAGAGGGTGCACGAGGCTCGGCCCTGCAGAGAGCTGCACGCTCGTGTCCCCTGTCACGCTGCTGGGAGCCGAATGTGTGGGACCCCCACCGCCGAACTGAAGCACTACCAGGCAGCACTAACAATAAACTGGAATTTTATACGTAGAAAACGTAATTGACGTGTGTATTAAATGTGAATGAGCATTAATATAGAATGTATTTTATCAAAAAATATTGATTGCTTACTTTGACCAAATACATTTCTGTATTACCATGTTACTTGTTCCATACTTAACCAAACGACACAGGAGATGCGGAGCTGGCTTCATTGTATCACAAAGTGTTTATATATTTTATTTGTATTTTATTTTTTCCTCACTGCCCCCTGTATTTTGAGGTTAGTAGCCTTTCGATAATTAACCAGGGGCAGCATGACCCCTGGCTGGGCTGCCAGACCGAGGTACTGGATTTGTGAACACGTGCGTGAATGCTCATGCATCTAGGGGCTTGGTGAGAAAATGTGGGCAGCTCTGCCACTGCCTTGCTCTGAGCTTTGGGCACATCTCAGCAGCTGGGCCTCCGTGAAATCCAGGAGGAGCAGAGGAGCTTCTTTGAAAGTCCCACCAGCAGGGCAGCCCTTTGTAAAAGGGGCTGTTCGTATTATTTGCCCACCAGTGAATGCATCACTTTTAGATCTGTGGGTGAGAAGAGGTACACTGAGCACAGCCAGCACAGTGCAGCCTGCGGGCTCAGAAAAACGAGGGATGCCAGGGGGAAGAGCAGACCTCCAAGATGTGACAGCTGGTCTGGGGAGCAGGGAAAAGCATGGAAAAGTGCCCTTTCAGGGAGGTGCTGAGATTTCTGAGAGCACCCCGATGACCCTGCCAAGTATCCACTTATTGAACCTCTGCAGTGTGTAAGAAAGCTGTTCTGGATGTTACAAGTCGTTTTTCTATGTTAGCATCCTGCCTGAGGAATGCATTGGCATGGTGATGGAGGAAGGGGTGGAGAAAAGGCAAAATGAAAAGCCTCCTCCTCTCTTCCCTAGCGTTATTATTTATGATACCGTGTGGGTAGGTGGGAGCAACAGGCAGGGAGCAGGAAGCTGCTTCATAAAACGCACAGTAAAAAAAAAGAAACTCTTAGAAGGATTTGCTCATGATGGTAGCCAATTTAAGAGAAAATGTTGGCAAAATGTCTCCTGACAGAGATGCAAGGAATAAGGCACCCCTGAGCGTGATGG
Organism: Aythya marila; assembly: GCF_965140915.1. NCBI lineage: Eukaryota > Metazoa > Chordata > Aves > Anseriformes > Anatidae > Aythya > Aythya marila. The sequence goes on along the minus strand of NC_139043.1, from coordinate 44,637,803 downwards.
CCTGAACCCGACTGGGCTTCTCCAGCCCCACCTCCTGCTGTGGGCCATTTCCCTCTGCACAGTGCCTGCCTTTGGAAGATACGTGCCTCTGGAAATGCCACTCGGGATGGGAACAGGCAAAGATAGTTCTCCTACATCAGCGACCTGACCACACCAGCTGCTGCGTTTCGGTGCTGTGCCACCCATAAGGTGTGCTGAGCGAGACTTGGTTGCGTGGTTGGTATCTGATGTGGAAGGAGACCTGTTCGCTCACCTACAGCCACCCCTTCAGTGTGCCGAGTGATCATTTAGAGGCTGTAGGTTTGGCTTTTTTCTCATTGCTAGGTTGTTTTACGGAAGGAAATCCCTAAAGGTGCATCCGTGTTATTACAAAGCCCAGTTTCCACAGAGCCACGTAACACTGCTCAGTCTGTACGAGCCTGGTCAGAAAAGCACAGATGAACAAAGAGGGAGTTCATTTGTCCAAAGAAACCTTTCTGAATGAATTAACTAGACTACTATAGAGTTTTCTGGTTTCATGTGAAATACATTGAACTTTGAAATTCCCTTTCTGTGCTGACCTGCTGCTGCTTATGTGGGCAAAGATCTGTGGCAGCCCTCCATGATAGGATAGCTGCTTGTGTTTTCAGGGGTGGTGGTGGAAACACCAGCTCTGGATTTCAGTCAATACCATTTTTTCTGTTGTCAAGATTTCCTTTACTGATGCCGGGATCAGTCAGAGCTCAGCCCGTCGAGCAGAAATGGTGTTGTGCCACACCAGGCAAAGACTGCCCTTTGTGTGCTTTCCACCATTTGTTTTCTGGCTGGAAGATCTCTGTCTCTCTGGGACTACAAAACTGTGAAACGGGTTGCCAAAGGATGTTGCCCTTTTGTTCAACGCTTTAAAAGGTGTAAGCCTCCAGTGGAGCCCTGCATATTTTTCTGTTCCTCCTCCCGCTCCCACCACCGAGGCACCAAATCCAACAGTGTAGTTACACCAGAAGCTTGCCATTAAAGAGCTTACCAAATGCTGACGACTGATGGAGTCTTTTCTCTGTGAGCAAAATGAATTAAACAGGGGTTCTGGCAGGATAAAGTGTAGCTAAAATGTCTGTGGTGAAGGGAACGAGAGGCTTATATTCCTCAAGCAGTGTCAGAGCAGGGTGGGATAAACCCAGTGTTTGCGGGTGTAAGGAGGAGGAAATGATTCCATCTGAGCTTTGGGTATGGCAGAATAATCCATGCTTTGCAGGGCAGGATCCAGGAGGGCCAGGTCTTTCCATTCAGTGCAGTCTGGGGCAGTGGATTTGCTGTTGGAACAGGGGAATTAGCGGTAATATTTGTGGATAAGCAAGTATTTCAGACCTCCCAGGCCCTGTTTCTGTTTTGCACAGATTAGGGAGACATCTGTTCTAATTAAGAGACACGTAACAATGTTGAAATGAAAATTGGTGGTTCTGCTCAATTCATTTGTCTCTTTTGCTTAAACACCACACTTTTAATTGTCACCGTGACATCTCCTCACTCTGATTTAGTTGAAGGAACGCTGCCAGTCGCTGCCTTTTGTCATGAGCCTCTGTCGGTGGGTTGAAGAACATTTTCCAACCCGTGGAAGAGCGAATTCTTTAACCGAGCACTTCATGTTTCATTTTTTTTTGGCAATTTAAATGGCATGAACATGCTGTAGGAGGACTGTGGCAGTGATATACCCTGTGGTGGCTCTGTGCCCTCAGCAGCAGCTCTGAAGCCATTCCTGATGGGGTGCCTGCCAGGACTAACCCCCTTCTGTTGGTAAACAGTCCCAGCAGCACAAGCCCCACAGCCTTTTGAGGGACACCTGGGGACAGTGGAAGCCACTGTGGCAATTGGGCTTTGACTACTGCCCTCCTGCAGATAGAGCTCTCTCATGGAAGAGGCGATGGAGCCAGCCTGCCTTCAGCTATGTGGAGCCCCCTGCTCAGGCCTGCTGGATGGACTTCTCCCTGCTTCAGAAGTTCAAGTGAACTTAGCAGTTTGGACAGCTGATCCCTGCTGAAATAGGCCCCAGCTGCCCTGCTCTGGGGGCTGGGGAGGCCCACGTAAGGTGGTGGCTGCAGCTGGGGGCACTCTGCTCCATGCCACAGCCCGGGACTGTCCGCACTCCACCTCTCCAGAGTTGCATCACTTGTTCCCCAGTTTGAGAAATCAGGCTGTCCCAGGGCTTTGATGGATTTTGGCTTTGTACCAAGGAAAACAGAGCCACTGGAGGTCTGCACTTTGTGTTGTCTCTGTGAGCTCCTGCCTAACGCAGTGTTTCTCCCACCAGAGTTGTCACTGAGCAGAATTGGCTGGGAAATGCAGTTACCCCGCTTAGCAGGTCCATGTGCTGTTTTAAGGGGCACATAATAATCAATGCTTTCTTTCTCCAAATCCTCATGTTCTTTCTTCCCTGAAAAAAAGATTCATGCTCCCACTACGTGCTTAGTGAGTGCTGAAAGGCAATGTAAGTTTAACTTCACTTCCAGTGCCTAGGTGTACGCATCTGTGCGTTTCACTGAGTAGTGCTCCTGTTGTGCAAATAAAACTGAGGCAAGATTTGTAGAAAATAGTATAGTACCTTTTATTACCCAAACTAATCCAGTGGGGAGAGAAAGCAAACAAGCATTGAAGCTCCCAGGTGCTTCTCCAAGCTGAAATAAAAGTAGAAATGATGTGGGGCAGTCTGGTCGCAGGTAATCTCTCTCTGTAACGACCTTACCTTGCTTGTACACTTTTCTCAAGATACTTCAGCTGTAATGGTGTGGTGGAAGAGGGAGTGTTTGGGCCAGGTTTTATTTACAGCCTGTAGCAGTGCTGGAGTGCCCAGAGGTGGATGTCAGCGCTGTTACACCCACCGCAGGGCTCCTTGACAGAGCGTGTGAATGTGCTGTATAGTATACGGCCAGCTTTCAAGGCTTTGGGGTTTTATGGTAGTCCCCTAGAGGTCAGCAGAGCCTAAATTTTCAATCGACTTGAGCACTGAAGGGATGATAAACACAACTTCGCTGCCAGCCTGCAAGACTCTACTTTTGCTTTCCTGCGACCTCAATTCGTGCTGGAGAAGAAGAGGTCAGCACCTGGGATGGAAAGCCCTGCTTTGGAGATGAATGGCCTCAGAGCTTGTCATGGAGAAAAACCACACGGAGGAGGCTGGAGCGGCCTGAAGATGGGTGCTGGTGTTCTCAAAGTTGCACAGTGGGAGCTGGTGCCCCCCATCCTTCCTGGGACTGCAGCTGGAGCACACCCTGGCCACATCCATGGAGAAGACCTGTCTCACACCATGAGCAGGGCTGGTGCTTCATACAAAGCAGCCAGGAAGGCAGGAGAGCTTGCTCTTACGCACCTTGAAAAAGCATTGAGCCAAAGTGTTTCACTGGTGTTTAAATAGAGAGCAATAAAAGCCCCCTTGCTGTTCATTAGGATATCATCACCTCTGCATAGGGGAGAAATATGCTTTAAAAACAAGCTTCATTCACCAAAGGGTGTGAGCAAAAAACTTAAGCTGATGCTTAAAGGCCAGTGCTTGATGAAGTGGTGCCCCTGCAGATTAAAACCCTGACTCAGTCCCCCCACGTACACACGGCGAGGTCTCTGAGCTATGTGGTTGGGTGGCTTTGGGTTGAAGTGGCCATGGAAGGGAGCTAGAGGGTGCCACATTCATTGCCAACGTGAGGCTGACATGCCAGTCACAAACACGTCCTACCTTATCCCAGTCACCTTTCCATGGTGCCAGAAGAGGCACAAGATCTTGGCACAAGGCACCCAGGCTAGAGGGCATTGAGGAGACCATGAGTGATGAGTCCCAATATTGTGTGTGCCAGAAATACCAGAGCTGGGACAGGCCCCAGACCAAACCTTCAACCAGCCCCTGGAAACACTTGGCCTTGCAGCCAGCAGCCTTGGAGGGGAGAGCAGACATCAGCTCTATATTCACCTGCAGGACACTGCCCTTGCACGCATGGTTTTGGTGCTGGCACTACATTTCTCAGCAAGCAGTAGCATTATCTTGAGGTGGATGTCAGCTTGCATTCACCCTACATCCCACTCGCCCCCTCCCAGCTCCAGCTGCACGCTAGATAATTGTGGGTGCAGTTACCAAAAATGGCCTCTTTCTCCCCAGTTTTTCTCCTGGTCAATGTGCCGAGGACTGTGGCTGCTTTTTTTCCCCATTGTTTTGCTGGCCACCCTCCAAGCACGGGGCTCCATTTTTCTCTGCCTCTTTACAGACAATATGCTCAGCTCCAGCAAAGGCATTTGTGGAGAACTGAGCCTCGTGTGCTTTGTTAGGCAGGACATATTGTGCTTGAAACGCAGAGGACTCACACAGAAAAAGCAGTGCCAGCTTTTATGCCACCACACCGTCTCTTCAGGTTAATAACAGTCAGGAAATGTTTATATTGGCTCCTTGTGAAGGTTTTTATCATTCTATCGCTTCTTGTTTGCTGTCTTCCTCTTTGTCTTTGCAGAGCCTTTATCGGGGAAGGTTTCGAGCGGGCTGTGAGTCATGCAGCAGCAATGGGGAGTGGCAGCACCGGGCTGTGCCTGCCAAGCCTGCCAGTTTGGGCCCCGCTCAGGGCTCATGACAAAGGATGCTGGCAGGTCATCCTGCTCCAAACAGGCTTCCCAGCTGCACAGCCTGAGGTGGACACATCTCTCCTGAAGATTTGTATTGTTTCTGTAGCAGAACATGCCAGAATGATTTATGTAAAGGATGAATTGCAAAGCACAGACCCCTGGGCCCTTTCTCACCTCCATGAAATGTCTGAACCTGAGTGCAAAGCGGTTTCATGGGTGAGCTGGAGATGTACAATGGGATAGTGAAGTGTTTGCTGTGGCCTCTCCAGGACCTGCTGCAGCAGGACGTCCTTCTTCTGGTCCCGGAGCAGGGGTGCATGTTTATCCAGCTCTGCCAGATAGCAGGAGGCACCTTCTGGGAAATACCACCATATGGCTCTTGCTAAATTCCTTTAGGCTTTGTAAATGTGTAGTTTCTTGGTTGCGTCATCCAAAAAAAATATGGAGGGAAGGCATTACCTGCAGAACCAGTAATACAATCACCAGCCAGGATTCATCAGCACTCGCCAAACCATCCCCAGCACATGTGAGCAGTTAATTAGATAGCTGGCCCCATGCAGCACCCCTTGGAATAGGTTGCAGATCAGCAAAGGTGCGTGCCACGAGCCTGCGTTTGTGCATCAGCACACAAAAGAGCTCAAGAGGGCAAGTAGGGATAGACTGACCATCCCCAGGGGCTTCAGAAACTGCTATGAGGTGGTGGAGCTAGCATCTCAAAACTGAGAGGGGGGTGTTTTTGAAAAAGGTGCCCTCTCTGTTAGGTTTGGAACCAAACAATGAAACATTTCAGTTCCTTCTCTTGCTTTATAGGGGTGGCTCTGGAGGAGCAGCCACATCGACCTCTGGCCCACAGACTGCAGCTTGAGGTGGAGGGAAGGAGCCAAGGAGGAGGCACCTGGAAGGTCACAGACCCCACCTCACTGCAGGCTGTGGATCAGGAGCTGGCAGTGCACCTGAGACGAAGGGAATGGAATGGGAAAGAGGAGAAACGGAGGGACTGGCACAACATTGTGTCACAGGACTGAGGGAGAAGGGGGTCAGTTTGACCTGAGATGGGACGGAAGAAAGCTTTGTGGCCTTGTGAAGAAGGCTTGGCCAGAAGTGGACATGGAGACAGAGCAGTCACTGATGGAGAGACATGCAGGCAAACAAGGCTGTAGCAAGTACTTCAGAGCAGCAGTAACTCTCCTGCACGTCTTCTTCCTCCTCACCTCTCCACGCCTGGTCCCGCACAGGCTTTGCTGCAGCCCTGTGGCTAAAGTTCCCCATACCTTCGTGCACCTTCTCACCTCATCCGTTTGCATGGTTCATGAACTTACACGTGTTATTGCACTGCTGGTGCTTTCACCACCAGCTCTTCTTCCCAAACAGTAAAATCATGTTTTCCTTCCTATTAAAGTTTCTTTCCTGCCACTGGCCCTGTGGCATGGCTGTTTGTACGATGTATGGCAAGCCAGGCCTATAGACATGAGACCTGCCCAGGCCTGCAGCTCCTGGTGCTCACCCAGGCTGAGACCTGGGAATTAGTGGGACAACAATGCTGAGAGTTATTGCAATCAAAGCAAAAGTAACAAATGCTGCTGTTTGGTCACCTGCAGTGACTTGACACATGCTGTTGCACTGAACGTTTAGACAAGCAAGGAAATTACACAAGAGGTATTACAACCTCGAGTCCCCAGTCGCCATGTAGAAATGCTTTTCTTATCATAAAAGTGGAAGGGCTACTGGATAACACGTTTCGGAGCACTGCCACTGAAGCCAGGATGTCCAACATGTGGCTCCTACAGACTTGAGTGTCCTTGAACCTCTGCCTCAATAAGCTGCTCTCCAGCTTGGTCTGCCGCTTGTGCAACGTGGGCCCTCCTGGCTATTTTCTCTTTCGTATCCTTTTGGTACCATATGAGAGGCTCCATGTGAATCAGTTCTGACTCACCCCTTGCAGGAAAACCCTACACGTGGAGGAAACAACAATCCACTGACTGTTTCTGTGTGGAAGCAGCAAAAGCCTCGTATAATATCCCTCCTGTGCTGTGACTGCATTCCTTCAGCACCACGTGAGGTGCTCTTGCGTGAGTGTTGCCTCGGGAATGGAAGTGCTTTCTTTGCTTCCCAAAGTGAGGAAATTCGTGCTTTGTGGGGGAGTGCAGGGAGTGGAAGCACCCCAGGCTGGGCTGTTCCTGGGGAAACCCACTGGCACGCTGGGTTTGTATCAGCTGAGGGTGCACTGAGCTCAGCTCCTCTGCAGTGGCTCTGTCCCCTTGGCAAGCTAGTGCTCAGGGTATTAAGCATGCCACTGCTTTTATTTACTGATAAACATGCTGAGATGTGAAATCTGTGTGAGAAGAGAGCATGTGGTTAAAGCTGATTTTACTGAGGTAGCTCAGCAGTTACAAGAGCCTCGTAGAAGCGTGGAGAGCAAAACCCCAGCCTCCTCTTCAGCTTAACCAGTGAGCTGATTTTCAGCCAGTTCCTGCTCTTTTTGGCTGTCTAACCAACCTGTGCTGCTGCACAGAAAACTCCTAAAGGTGTTCTGGTGAAGCCTTTTCCTTCTGCAGGCAAGAGCTGGGGGTTCGTGGGGTCCCCTGCCCTGGCCCTCTCTGCAAGCACGTGTGTGACTGCCAGAGGTGCCCTAGACAGGGATGCTCCTACAGATGTGCCACCTTCAGAAGGCTGTTTTAACCCTCCATGGTTTCAGGAGCTCATTTACCAATGGGACACTTCAACATGGGGAGCAGGGGACTGCAGCACAAGGGGCCAGGGATAGGGGTCCATGGGTGGGAGCGTCTTTGGTGGGTTTTGCTGCCAAAGCTGGCAGAGCAACATCACTGAGGCTCATCCCTGCCAGGAGCTCCCTCCGCCCTTCTCAGGCTCCCATCGCTTTGCTGTCAGATTCCTACATTGCTTGAAGGAGTCGCATTTCCCTTTAGGGAGCGAGTGGTTCACATAGTTTGGTATTTATTCTGTCACGGCATTTGAGGGACTATCACTAACATTAAGAGGAAACACACATATCCATCCAGCAGAGAATAATCTGCTTAATGGCTAAATAGGAAAGCTGTATGTGTAACATGGCAGGCAGCTAGTCAGCTCCACAGGGCAATTCTCCCTTTGATAAAATTGAGAATCATTTCAAAACAGGAAATGAACTTTCCCTCTTTTTTTTTTCAATGAGTCCCATAAACACAAACACGCCACTTGACATCCATAGAAGTTTCCACTGTAAATGATGTATTTATAGGAACGGACGTGCCATGGATGCCTTAATGTAACTCCAGCTTCCAGCTTTGTTAGAGACAGATCCTGAAGTGACAGATAGCCTGGGACAAAATTTATCTCAGCTCACACCCTGTGCCAAACCATGAACAGAACAGCTTTACAGGAGAAACTTCAGCATTCAAACTTTCTATACTGGAAAGCAGGAGAGCAAGGCGATTTGAAAGGAGGATGAAAAAATTCAGGTGGATGATAGCAACTCGATTTGTAAAAGCGATTCTCCAGAAGAGATTGAAATCTGGGTGTATTTCATCAGAAAAAAAAAATACAGATCAGTTATTCTTAAACCTATGCTACTCTTTCAATAATTAAAGTTGTGGCTACACACTTGCATGGATAAGGTAGAAATTCTTTGTTATATGGTTTAATACGTGAAATGGAAGTAAAATGAGAGAAAATTGGAAATAGGGAAAAGAATCACTGGGTTGTTTCTAACCCAGGCTGGTCTCCAGGCTGGTTCTCCCTTTGGCCCCAAACCAGGAGCTGGTGGAACAACGGGGGATGTTTCTAAGGGGCAATGTGTAGAAAGGGAAGGAGCCACTGCTGAAGGAAATGCAAGCCAAATCACTGCCTGTGATGATGGTCTGCCAGGCCTCCTGTACCTGCTTCACTGGTGTCTGCCTATGGTCTCAAGGTCACAGAAGGACCTGGAGAAAATAGGAGAAAGTGTGTTTCTTTGCCTCTCCCTACAACTTCCCACATTGCCATCCCCATCACTCACTCCAGTAAGCTTTTCTCTAGCTGTCAGCCATCAAGCAGCTCTTGGATGATAAAAAAAAGCCATTCAGGCCAAATGGGTGGGACCTAGGTCTGAGTTAAAATAAGCCCCTCAGCCTGAGCAGCTCACCTGGAGCCTGGGGATGGTGAGATTCAGCTTTCCTTGTTCCCACTAAAGCCCCAGCAGTCCTGGGGTCTAGGCTTTGGGTGACTGGCAGAGTACCAGGCTCATGCTAACATCCAGGCAAACTGCAAGACAAAGGAATATCATCCCTGATATTTTGTTTAAATAACAGTTTCCCATATAAGCCACATAAGCTACAGCTGTATATGTTTCAGCCCAATAATTAACAGCCTGTTGATTATGCCTGGGATATATAATAAATACATTGTGGCCTGCCTTCTCCTCTCCCTGTCCCAAATAAGGACTTACTGTGAACATCTTCCAGGGGAGTGAGGGATGATGCTAACTCCCAACATGGGCTATCTCCAGCACAGGTTACCGCAGAAGCTGGGTAACAAATCCCCACCAGCACGTCCTGCCCCTACCCCATTGCCTCCATCCACCTTTGCAGTTTCTGACCTCTCATGGGGAAAGGAGATGTTGTGCAACCCTTCCCTCTTCCCCCAGTCTGGCTGTTTGGGGTAAGACAGAGCCCATGTGGTCCCCCTGGCCTCTCCTCGCCCTGCCCTTGGGCAAAGAGGAGAAATCGGTGCCCTGCAAGACTTTGTGTTAGTATGCAACCTGGCTTCTGTGATTTCCTGAAAATGTCATCTCAGACAGTAACTCCTCTTTCATCTGCTTTTGAAAGCAAGTAATTCTCCTGGAAAGCACTTTTCTGTCTGGTGTCAGGACAGCAAAGCTCACCCCCCAAATGGAGGCTTGTTCAAGCTTGACAGTACGAGCAGTGGCTGCTCTTCACTTAAGAAAGAGGCAGTGTTCATGAAAAAGCTTAGCATGGGGCAAGGGTCAAAAAAAAAACCAACATGAATATTCTGCTGTTGCAGGAGTCCTGGCCTGGTGCAGACTATTCCTAGCTTTTGTGCCTGCCCAATGTTATCTGAAGAGATAAAGGGGGAAGGTCTGGTGAGGAAGGCTGGCTGGTGGAGACGGGATGCAAGAAAGCTTTGCAAATGTTGCTGCTTGTTCTTGGAGGAGAAGGAGCCCAGGGCTGTGGCTGGCTTTGGGCAGTTTGCAAATGTGGGGGATCATATTTTATTTTTCGCTCACGGCCAAGCCAGCTGCTGCATTAAAACATGACCATGGGCAAAATCAGCGCTGGATGCAGCCATGACATGGGGCAGCAGTGCATCTGCGTCCCTGGCATGCAGCCCAGCACACAAACTGGCAGCACAGCAAAAGGGGGGGAAGAGCTGCAGCCTCCAGAGCCTCCCACGGTCTGGTGGTCATTCCTTCTTGGGCTAAATCTTCCTGAGCAGCAACCTCCCATTGCCATGGGGAAGCAGGTCCCAGCAGGCTGCCTCTGCTCTCCAGGCTCCACATCATCCCACTTGCCCTGCCAGCTGCTTGTGGTGGCAGCCAGGGCAATCCCAAAAGCAGCAATTTGGGGTCAGGAGACTCCCCTAAATCTGTGCCAGCTTCCCCAGATGCGAGCAGCCCCCAGGGGACATTAACTCCAGGGTGGATTGGGGTCTTATGGTGTCAGTGCTCTGGGAGCCGTTCCTCTGCCTGGCTTTCACTGCTGCTGCCACAGAGGGGCACGGATCTGTGCTGAGAGCTCTGTGTGCACTCACTGTGTCAATATTTAATAATGGTAATTAGTAACAGGCTGGGTGGCTCAGGAATTCACAGCTCAGCATTTACCCCATTCACCTCTCCCATCTTTCAGGGATATGTCTGCAGCAAAGAGAAGCAGGGGCTCAAAGGTTGAGCTCTCCTTGGGGACATTGTCAAATGGGTCCCAGGCCTCCTGCTCTAAAGTGGCTTGACATCAGAAAACACTCTCACTTGCCATGTATGTGAGCTAAGTTTCTGATTCTTCAGCTCTGAAGGTTCAAGCTGCAGTAAAGTGAAAGCCAAACGCAAAGAGTTGCAGAGGGAATGGGCAATAAAACAGCAGCTAAAACTTAATGCTGATAAATGTTCCTGGGACTCCTTTTCTCTCTGCAAAAGAGGAAACACATGGGGGGATACTGAAGGTCTATAAAGTCTTTATGATATTAAGGAGTTGAATGGGAAAAGGTTTTCATTTTGTCCTCCAATAAAAGAGATACAGACCAATAAATGAAACTAACAAGAGGCAGGTTCAAATAAATTTCACTTTATTTTAATATAAAAAAAATATTTTAATAAAACACAATCAAGTGGTGGAATACCTTACCTAACAAATGTGGATGCGGGTGCCCACAGTGCAGCTCAATTAGCCAAATTTGTAGAAGAACAGATTTATCGAGGGACCAGAAATGGCTGCAGTGCCCATGTTAGTTCTCATTTTAGTGAGAGAGGAGAAGCTGCATGCAGCCATCAGAACTGGAGCTGCATTGAGCCCTAACCTGTGGAGACTATAATCCCAGGGAGCAATAGTCACTGTTCATATAACAAAACAGTGATGGATTCACAATACACCTCTCCGTCACATCTTGAAGGCTCTGCTGTCAGCACTTACTGCCCAACACAAGACAAAATGCTGTGCCATGTCTAGCAGGGCAGTGGCTACACTACTTCGCGCATCTGGGGTGTTAGGATGTAAAAGTTTGGGTTGGACACACCTCTCACCAGTCCCAGCTCCCCCCCAGAAGGCAAAGTACTGGTAGCAGCGCTCCAAGACCCATGGTGAAAGGAGTGAACTCCTTCCCATGTCTTTTCTGCAGAGAAGCCTAAACCTCCTGCTTTTTTTTTTTTTTTTTTTTTTTTAAAAAACATGAACACTGCAAAAAAAATACAGGCTGATTGCTCTCTCCTGCGCCCTGCCCCAAAGTGCCAACACCTGGGAGCAGGTGGAGATCACTGTTGTGTTGTTTTTTTTTTTCCCCAGAGGAAGCAATTAGGTGGTCTACCTATTTTAACGAGGGTGGTGTCCCATCCTCCTGGTGTTTTCCCTAAAACAACTGCCACGACAGCCATGTGGTACAAGAGGCAAGCATTTGGCTTCATCATTTTTCAGTGCAACCCGGTCTCTGTGGCACGTTCATAAATAATTACCCTGCTGGGGCTTTGGGAATCGGCTCACTGCTGCAGATGGGCCTTGGGGGGACAAAAAGAGATGGGAAGACAAAACCCAAACCAAGACCCAAGGCTTGTCTAATTAGTGCTGGGAAGCTTCCTACTGAAGCCAGCTCAAAGCAGAGCTCCTTGTTCATGCGAGGGAGCAATTTGCCAGAGCTGACAGGGCACGGCATTAGCATTCCCGGCGGCTCCCCAGCGACAAGCAGAGGGAGGAGGAAATATCTCTCTCCCTGATGAGAGCAGGAGGTGCATGAGCAGGGAGCATCACTGCGAGCCTGACAGCTGCAGGGCTCCACGTCCCCTCCGCTGCTGACAGTGGTGCCTCCCGCTGCTTTGTGTCCCCGCCGCCAGGATGACAGCCCGCCGGGGTACGCCTTCCTCCCAGACGTGGATGCTGTGCACGTGGGAGCAGGCTTTGTTAGAGCCTGGCAAACAATAGGGAAAAAAAAAAAAATCAAAAAAAAAGGAGAAGGAAAAAAAAAAAAAAAAAAAAGAAGGTGGCTTTCTTCAAACCCAGACTTTCTCACTTGGAACTGATTTGGTTTTCAAGGAGACGGTGAGAGCAGCTTGCCTAACCAGACCTCTCCTTGGAGAGGGAAACAGATGGGGAATATGCCCCGTGTTGGAAGAGATTAGAAAAAAAAAAAAGAGCTGCCTTCTCAATATAAGTGGAAATTGGTAACAAAGGAGCATTATGCTCAGAGCTTTCAGGGCCCTGAATGCTCATCCCCCTTCTGCCACCCTCTTCTGGACACTGCTCCAGCACAGGCTGGACAAAACCATCCGTGAAGGACTCCAGATGTGCCTCCGAGTGAGGTCCTGATTTAGGGTGGTGCTGTACGGCCTTCATCACCTAGCGGGCTTCTGAAGGATGTAAAAGCTCGAACAGTTTGCTTTGGTTTTGCAAGGAGCAGGCAATGAAAGCTCCTGGTTGGGATGGGATGCTGGGAGATGGTTTGGAAACTGGCTGCAGCTCTGACGCTGAGAAACCCTACAGTTAGCCCACAGGCTTTTCTCTTCGTCCCCATTGCTTGCATCCTTGCCTCTTTTCCCTGCTTTTGACACAGAAAGGAAAATGGGAGACAGAGATAAATTAGGACTGCAGCCTTCAGCCACATTTCTGTGGAGCAGTGACCTTCACTTGCAGCAAGCAAGGCTTAGACCAGAAAGTAGGTAAAATTTGCTAACTCCAGGCACTGTGGGACACTGAATGGGACTGCCTGGGGTGCTTATTGAATCCCTGTCTCTGGAGGTTTCCAGGAACAGACAAGGCAGACATCTGTTACAAATGGTTTACATCTAATTGATACTGCCTTGGAGCAGGAGGACAGACTAGATGGCTACTAAAGGCCCGAGGCAGTCCGATTTCCTGAGGTGCTTTTAGATGTGCTAATGATCTAAGCTGTTCATAAGAGCTAGGTATTTGCTTTTAGTACTAAATTGGCACATTTGGCGTGCTCTTAACCAAGCAGCATATTCATCATGGTGCTGGGAGAGCAGGAACTGGCCTGGCTTGGCCTACAGTGCTCACCACAAACACATATATCCAGATGAGGCAGGACACCAAAACCCACTGCTAGCCTGACATCCATGGGAAAATGATACCTGCACCTGAGGATGGAGCATGTCACAAGCTGAGGTGGTGTGCCCAGCTGTGGGTGACAGGCGAGCATCCTCACAGAGTGGTTTTGCAGCACCTATCAACCAGTTTTTGACAGAATCAGGAAGGAGGAGGAGATGGGCAGGCCTTCTCCTGAGGGACAGCCCCATAGCAGGCTCAAGCACAGTGCACAGTCTATGCTCCTCATCCCAGCCATGGGCCTTGCTCCCAGAGTCTCTTCAGAGGGCTGCAAGAGAAATAAGTACGTGTGGGGTGCTGCAAAGCCAGACATCTGCTTGAGGGGCCAGCCTGCTCCCCCAGAGTGTGTGGACCCCACCGAAATGGGAGGAAGAGAAGCAAACACAACTGTAGTGGGAATTACTTCCCATGCTTCTGAAGGAAGCCTGTCTCCAAAGCCATGGGATAAGAAGATGCTAAGCTCTGCCCTAAGTCTCCTTTTGTGTGGAGCACCCTGGCAGGATCCGGATCAGGCGTTCTGTGGGAACCCAATTTAAATATGAAAACGCACGGAATCAGCATGAAAATTATTACACAATTCAGAGCCTTCAGTCCTGGTCTAAGGCTCACTTCTGACAAGCTTACACTAAGAAGCAATTAACTTTGAAAACGACCCTATTGGATCAAGAAAGCAAGGCAAAATGTTTTGTCTGACAGCCATTTCAATTCTGTTACGCTTTCAATGTATTCCCATATTTCATCTGCTATTATTGTGTTTTTCCCCCAAACTGAGCACAACCTTGAAGTCCCCAGGCTGTGGGGATCTTTGTGGCTTGGGAGGATGCAGGTTAAGATGAGTTCACTGATGCTGTTACGGATTCGCCAGCCACTGATAGCAACTGGAGTGGACATGGCTTTGAAGAGCCTCTTGGACGATCTATTCTGGTACCTTTATCTCAGTAATAAACTACAGTTCCTGAACAGGTGTATAGAGTATTTCAAGTGGACAGAACAATGCACGATACCTGTACCTATGATTGAAAACTTATTTAATACATGTACATTAGAGTCATAGAGTCAGAAAATAGTTTGGATTGGAAGGGACCTTAAAGATGACCTTGTTCCAACCCCTGCCATGGGCAGGGACACCTCCCACCAGCCCAGGTTGCCCTTGAACACCTCCAGGGATGGGGCACCCACAACGTCTCTGGGCAGCCTGTGCCAGTGCCTCACCACCCTCTGAGTGAAGAGTTTCTTCCTTACATCTAATATAAATCTACCCTCTTTTAGTTTAAAACCATTACTCCTTGTCCTATTGATCATTATGTGCATTACGTGCACTTTAATTATACTGTTAAATATATAGTATATTACAGTATATTATACTCAGGGTTAGAATTAGATGATCTCTAGGGTCCCTTCTGACCCAAACCATTCTATGAACCAATTTATGGATCAGATACACCTTGATTAAATGGCAGTCTCACAGTACCCGTGACATGGGGGCATACCCCCGGGCAGGCACAGTGCTACACCGTTGCTGGCTGGCCATGGGTTACGCAGCCTGCACCTGCACACATGTGAGGGCACAAAGTGTGCGGGCTGCTCCTCATGCAACAACTGTACCCCGCTGAAGTGACTTCTGGCTCCCCCACTACACACAGAAATAGCTAAGCAAGCAGTCATTTCTCTATACGAGATGAAAAGACAATAAGGAAAACTAAAAATACAGCGGTGGCACTTGTAAAACTTCACACGCTCAAGGACGCGGGTGTCAGGCAGGGCTGGCAGCTCTGCTGAACCGAAGGGCTTTCTTGGCACTTAATGTGTACGTGTGAGCTGCACCCCCACGGACTGCTCACTTGTGCTTTACGAGTGCGTTAGACGAGTAAGATCATAAAATGAGAGCTGGTGCCCCTTTGAAGCACTGCCTTGCTTTTGTGCTCTTCTGTCTGTACGTTATCACAGTGTCTTTTGTGAAGCTTTATTATCACTGATAATGAAGAACTAAGAGGAAAAAAAATATATTCAAGTATTGAGTAGTCAAAAAAAAAAAAAAAATACTTCCCAGGATACTGGAAAATCAAATAGAAGACTCCAGGGCAGAAGGGCTAATTAAAAAAAAAAAAAAAAAAAAGGAAAAAAACAACCACAAAAGCCTGCCTTACTATGAAAACCCTTGAGGGGAGATAAAAGCTGAAGGGAGGTGCATGCTTGAATAATAAGGCCTTAATGGGTCTAGGTCCGTGTCTAATACAAAGCATTGATTTTGGCTGCTTGATGAGGTTAGTTATTTGATTAGAAAAATCTAATTTAAAGGGACGCTGCCCACTAAAGATCACTCTGTTAGAGAAATATGTATTGAAGTCATAATTAACTATTAATTTTTATGAAAAACAACAAAAAAGGAAGATTAAAAAAAAAAAAAAAAAGTCTTTGGGTACTCAGTTTATTTATTTCATACAGCTGGCAGAATTTGTGTTGCATCTTAGCTTCTCTCTTTGGTGTGTCCAGTCCTTTGGTCTCCCATTGGCTCTTTGAGAGTACAAGAAGGAAGGAGAAATATATCTATTTTTTAAAATAGCGAGATGTGAGTCTAGAAATGCAATGAAAGAAGATAAAAGCCAGGGTCAGAAGGCATTTCCGTAAGATATTTTAAACAATTTATTTGAAACTCAGCTGTTTCCAGTTTGAAAGTGCTCAGTTAAGTAGGGATCAGCAAGAGATAATGACCGAGGTGTTTGGAAGGAGCCCAGGTTATGCAGGGAGGAGAGGAGAGAAAAAAATGAGGGAAAGGGCAGTTTGGCCACCAAAATACTGTGCTCTGACTCTGCTTCTTAAATGCAAGCTCAAGCCCTGTCCCTACAGCTTCTGCTTTCTAGGAGCCCAGCAGCAGCAGTGAGGGATTTGCCCACACGCAATAAAAACCAACACTGGAGTCCCAGTCTTCTTACCCAGTCTCAAGTCTGGACTGGTGAGGCAGTGTCCTCTCTTTAATGCCACATCCCCATGCTGACCCCAGAGAACTCATTCCAGATCTCTGTATTCACAGGGGCGGAAGCAGGTGGGGATTAGACGTGTCATTCTCAGGGCACATGTATTGTTTTATTTAGAAATGACAGATCAGGGGTGAGACAGGGCCAGTGACACACCTCAAATTATTAAGAAAAGTACTCATCTAACCTTAGACATGACAGTATTAAATGTCTTTACAGAAGCTTGCCAGTTGGACTCCCTTTGTAGTCATTGTGAGGCATATGAGTCATCTCACCCCAATGCAGACATCCAAAAGAGGGCAGATGACTCACATCTTACAAGTACCTACTTCTCTTCTCTGATTATAAAGGCCAGCTCAGACGGAGACATCTGATGCCAGGTGAGATGACTCCCATCTTGACGGGCTAGACCGCTGCAAGATGCAAAATGTGAACATAGACAAAGAACAACAGATGCAGGCTGCTCAGCACCCATCTGATATCCTACCCTAGTGGGTGACTTGGTGAGAAATATTGTGTCTGATTCCTTTCTCGCATCGATGTAGATCAGCTGGAGAAGAAAGCCACCAGGAGAGGAAAGTAGCCAGCTGGAGAAATAAGTCACAAATGGTGACATGGCTCATCCATAACTGGTGTGATCAAACTGCAAGGGTCACTGAAGAGCTCACCCAGAAACTCCCATTTGTTGGTGACTTGTAGCACTGTTGCATGCTCAGGAGGCAACCTTTGTAGCATCACCTGGAGCCCAGCCTAACTGCTAATATTGAAAAAGCATGTTATCCCCGCTGGCAGTGTTACAATCTCCCTGAGAGGACATCTAACTAGCGGTTAGCAAGTTTATTGATCCTGGTACCCTTCCTTCAAATCAGCAGTAATTTCCACATTTCAGAAGCAAACGTGTCATTTAGTCATCTACAGAGTTGTCTTTGGAATGAATGAAGGATTCAGGGCTCAAACAAGATGACTGCATGTCTGACTCTTGCAATCTCTGTTCTCCTCCCAGGATGTTAATCCTGGACTCTGTATAGCTGCCTAACCCAGCTCCTGCAAATGCTGCCAGGACTGGATTCTGGGTATGTGCCGCATGGACTTGTCATTAACACTGAGACAGTCTTGCAACAGTTTCTTCAGTGTCACAACCTGATTATTAAGATCTCAGCAGCACTGGGACATGCATTCAGTGACAATGGACAGCCCTGGGATTCCTGAGCAGTACTTTTACAGCTACTTAATTAGGGGCAAAAAACAGCTATAGTCAGATATCATGCTTTCAGGTTATTCTGAAATCATGCTGTAGAGCTAGCCAGTCAAAATTAACAACTGGGAGTGGAAAACTTTGGACACAGACATTTAGAGACAAATCTATGACCATAGCTTTTGAGGCAGAGGATACAGCCAGCCTGGAGAACAGAAGAGAGAAGATGATTCTTAAAGAGAAGTAGTTAGCCACTTTTACAGACATTTAAAAGTCTCTTCTACAAGCTCAGCACATTCTTTATAGGCATGTGTATTTTCATGTGAATGCACGAAGAGTTGGTGCATTGGTTAAAATTAGCTACAATACATTTAGGAAATGGGCATTATGACAGCACCCATTAATAATAATAATACTTGTCATACTTCTTTGGAACAGAAAACACTTACCCATTGAAATGTTGCAGGAAAAAAAAATCATCTGTTACCTCTCTCCATCACTACAAGGCAGAACCTAGTGCTGCAGCTCATTACAAGTGTCGTCCCAGGTAATCACATTGCTCTATGAGCAGCAAAACAAATGAGTATTGAGTTCCGACGGATTTGTGTCCTATTTCCCCTCATCTGCCTCCAGCTATGCCCTCTACTGTACTCCCAGCTTCCATGTAGGTCATCTGATAAAATACCAGTGTCTTCGATGCTGTTCCTTCTGTCTCCTGCACTGAAGGAAACTAGGATTACAGAGGTCTGATCTCTAGATCACTCTTTATCCATACAGGTTGAAATTTCACCAGCTGTGGAAGGGCAGGACAAAGTGAAGGGAAATGACACGGGATTTTGCTCTACAGCAAAATCTGATATGGTGGTCTAGGACTGCAGATACAAAGGCTTTGCCTCAGAGACCAGAGGGGCAGTAGTTGGTCAAGCTGTCAGTCCTGATGTCACTAGCAAGTGTTTTGAACTCCTCTCTATGGCAAATTTGAACCAATTTGCCATATTTGTTTTTTATCTTTTTTTGGGGATGTCCAGTTTTGAAGCCAATTCTCAGCTTCCTCTGTCCCTGGCAACTACCAAGTCCCACCTGTGTTCCAGCTTCTGCACCTGCTATGGGCAAAGGGCTCAGAAACTGACCTCGCCAAGTCCTACATTGCTTCAGTTCAGGGGCTATAAATTTTTACAAGCTCTCACAGCCAGATTGTTTGGATCAGTTTTCTTGACTACGCAAGCTCCCAATCAGCAATATTATTATTTATATCTGTCAAGTCTCTCATTAATCCTAATCATAAATCCTGCCCTCTAACAAAAAACATTTTATGCCTCCTAAGGGAGGAGGTTCCTTCTGAGTCACTGGCAGAACAGCGTGTTCTCTGGTCTCATGGGCTCTCCAGCATGTCTGTCTTTTATTTCTCCCTCTTTCTAGTTTTACGAGTCCTCTCTTGGATTGCAACCATCCATCAGAGCCCTGCAAGGTGGCAAGAAATGAACAGGAATGTCTGGGCGTTTCTCCTACAGCTGCCAATCAGTATCAGTGTTGACTAAACGAGTTGGAACTCGTTCACACAGCCAAGTAGCATTGAACATGAGTTTTGGGTATGTTTTGGCAAAGAACATTAAAGATGTGTGATCTGTCCTTATTTTGGTAATTGGCTATTGGTCAGAACTGATTAGGCATTGAAGTTTGCATGTTATCACATGGCATGACAACTTGGCTAGCAATTCAAAGGCCTAGTTAATGAGGAAAGATGATCTCAGTCTGCTTACAGGAAACAAAGTCCTTCCAGCAGTGTCCAAACGGCAAAAACAAGTGAGTGTGTGGTAGCATTTCACTTCCGCGTGTCCAGACCTGTGTGGGAACCAACAATGTTGGGCCTGGGTCCTGGAAATGGTCCCAAAAGTGCTACAATATCAGCAAAAGGGCAGTGCTGTTGGGGCCAAGAACGTAGTTCTGG
Organism: Aythya marila; assembly: GCF_965140915.1. NCBI lineage: Eukaryota > Metazoa > Chordata > Aves > Anseriformes > Anatidae > Aythya > Aythya marila. The sequence goes on along the minus strand of NC_139043.1, from coordinate 44,618,357 downwards.
CTACTCCTTCAAATGTTGTAGCCAAGCTCATGACTGCCTACAACGGCAGGTTGTATTCAAGTTGTGCTTGCTGTTGGAAGAGAAGGACCATCGTGGGTCATTGCTGTTGTGGTGTGAAGGCTTGCCATTCTCTTGTGACTGTGATGAATGTTGGTAATGAACATTAGAGCTGCTCCCTCCCCTTCAGATGAAGGCAAAGAGCACGCCTGACCAGAAACATTAGCATCACTGCTCGCTTTGTGGCGAGCAGGCCATTAACTCATTGTGACAATAAGAAAATAAGGCCGGGCTTGTGTTTTTTCCTTGTTTGTTTTATTGTTTAAGTTGAGAGAACTGTAACAAGATAAAGCGCCCTCTGGTTAAAAAGTTTATTGGATTTGAATAGCTTAATTGATGGAGATAGGCACCTACGTGAAACCATTTTTTCTTTCCTTTTTTCCTTCAGTCTACGGATTTTCTGCTTCTGTTTATCAAAATCTGTGCAAAATGTGAGCATGAAGTTACACTTTTTTTGCTGAAGTAAGGTTTTGTACTAATTTGGAAAGGTATAAATTATAATCTGCAAGACTAGAAAGAGTCAAACAGCACGTGTTCTGCGATACAGTGCTCAGATACTGGTTAACTCTACAGTTATTAATGGTTGATCAGGAACTGGGCATAGTTCCTCTGTTAAGGCTGTTATCGTTCAGTCAGACTGTTAGTACATTCAAGTGTCATGAGCCATATAGCAAAACATTTACCACTAAGGCCAAGAGAACTAATTTTCTAGTGTTTTCTTTCTTTTTTTTTTTTCCTCCTTCAAAAATTATAATTTGGTTATAACAGAATGACCAAAAAAAAATAAAAAAAAATATGACAAAACGAACAATCAAATGTTATTAATATTTACGGTTTCCTGTCATCAGAGGAAAAAACATTTCTTAATGAACCTATGGAAATTATTCTTGCAATTACTGTTAACATAGGTTGAGCTGATGAATTTACAGTTGTAGTGTTCTTGGCTGCAGTTTAGAAACTCAACACAACAGCGAAAGAACATTTGTGTCACATTCCTGCTGCCTGTTAGAGCAGGAAAAAGATCTAGTCTCATGGGAGGAGAGGCATGGCTGCCCTCTAAACTCCCACCTCCCATAGCCTCCAGGAATTACCCGAACTGCGTAATGCTTAGCCAGGAGTAAATTTGATAAAAGTCTTTCTCAGAATATCTCAGGAGTTCACAAAGCAGTAGCAGAATTAGCCCTTCCTGGGACTCCACAGGAAAAGGGTACTGGAGGAGAAAGATTACTGCTTTGGAGGGTTGGGTCAGACTGGTTGGGGCGGACTTGAGAGATGCAGAGAGAAATGCCACAAGATATGTCTTAATGGAAGCTGTAGGCCTTCCAGGATTTCCTTTCAGGCAGTTTCTTATCTTTAAGTGTGCACTGCCAGACTGACACTGGGACAGACTAAGGGGCAGAGTTAAGGTTACAATGCTGACATTTCTAGTGCTTGGTCATGATGCTCTGTAACATTCTCTTAATGTTAGCTGGGACCTTCCTGTGAAACACAGCTGTTCCTTTAAGTTTCAGCAGGGTCTTCCTTAAAAAGGAAGCCCATGCTCCTAATTTTAACATCTCATTGGACCTACTCCTTCAGCACCTTCTGAACTCCCTGCTGGAATCAAGGGAGCTTCAGGCTGCTGAGCCAGCTGTAAAGCTCCTGAGAAGTTTCTGACTATGTCTGAAACCTCCTAAGAAGTTTCTGGCCATGTCTGTGGTGAGGGGTTGCTCAGCAGAATGGAAACAGACTCTTGTTTTGGCACTTACACATCAATAGCAGTGGTGCTGACAGACTAGCTCTATCATAATGTTGTGAAATTAGACATCACCTTAATTGTCTTGCAGGGTTTAGATTTTTTAAGTGCTCAGGGCTTATCTCCTCTGCATTGGTCTCTTTGGGGATCAGGTTTATCTGGAAGATCTCCTCTTTCAAGTGAGAAGTACAAAAACAAGCTACTGTGCAACAATAACAGGGCATCTCCTCCCATTCTTTCCACTTGGACCAGGAGACAAAGGAATCAATGTCTGAATTTCTTCAACTTGCTAATAGTCTTTTTAGCTATCCTGGTAAGCAGGACACGGTACTTAGATTTTCTTCTTCTTTTTCCAGTTATCATGGGCTAGTAGCTCTTGAATCTGTTTGTTCAGGGTATCTCCAGACAACATAAAAAATGCTTTGTGAAAAGTGACATTGAACTGACGAGGTGTGACCAAGGTGTTTTAATGTCATTCTAATGTTTCAGACCTCTGCAAGTCTGTTGAAATTTTATCCTCTTTCAGACAAGCTCAGAATCTCTTCAACCAACTTTACAGCTGTTTGAGACAACAGACACAGTTTCTTACATATGTGTAATCTAACCTTGACTCTTAATTGTTTTAATTTTTTTTTCAAATATCCTTATTGATTTTACCAGAACCACCTGAACATTTAATGCATTGATCCTGAATATCCTTATCAGAGAAAATATGTTTAATGTGTTGTGCTCTTGAAGAACCTATCGCAAAGAGATTTTTCTTGAAATATAAATGGCACCTTCAAATTTGTCTTCTTTCCATAAATAAACCTATTCTAATGAGGTCGTTCGTGCCAAGAGCATTTTCTGTTCTCCAGTGTTAATCCCCTGGCAAGTCTCTTCAGGCCTTCGGAGTAATCAGTCACATCATTCTCAGTAATCAGTCACAGCTCTCCTGAACAAACACAGGCTGTGGTGGCACACGGTCCCACACACCAGTGCCAGGCTAGTGAGATGGCATGAGCAGGGCTTGTCTGATTGAACTCCAGGAATGTGAATTCCCTTCACGCCATCCTTGAGCAATTTGGGTTTTGACGGAGATGGCAGAGAACCTCTGTCCCAGAGGTACAGCTCACTATGAAATAGTACCCATACTTAAATCACTGTATCATGAACATTTGCCTGCCAGAACATCCAGTTTTTCTATTGTATTATGAAAGTATAAAAATGGACAATCCACGATGGGGCAAGAAACCCAGTTGTACAGAAAGGCACTCAAGCACCCTGTTAAGTATAGATGAATTGCCAAGAGGTAAGTGTATCGTAACTCATGATCTTGATAGGAATAGATGTAAATTATCTGGGGCTGAATATGCTTTTCCTGTAAAAAAACATATTTTATAAAAGATTTTGTTTCCTGTGCCCTTTGTGAAAAGAACAAAAGTTGCCACAAATGCTAAATATTTCTGCCTACCTCATTCTGACCTAACCTATTATAAAGTATATAAAAAAAAAAGGTACTGAGCTGCCATAAGTTGTGGTTAATAGATTACTTAAGCCTACTGTTGCTGTTGCTAGATGTGAAAACAAAGAGAAATAATAAACTGCACCCATATGAATGATGCAACTAGCCTGAATAATTAGAATTGCATTGTGCAGAAGATTTTTGTTTATGGTTCATCAGAGAAGACAATTTCATGGAGCTTCTCAAACCTTGCACGTGTCTAATGAACTACAGCTCCATGGCACCAAAACGCAGAATCCAGTTTCTCTTTCTTTCCTTTATTTCATTAACACAAGGTTCTCCTGCAATGAGTGGCTGAAAACATCATTATCACACCTGGCAATCACACTGGCAATGGGGATAAAGGGATTTAAGAGATAAGTAGAGCCTGAAGGGGACAGACAGCTAACCGGGAATTGTAGAGAGCATTCCCAGCAGATGTCTGCTTCCCAGACAAAACAGAAAACCTTGGAAAGCAGAAGATAGCACAGACTTGAAGCTCCTCTGTCTTGCCCTAGAGGGCTGGAAAGTGCAAAATTAGAGCTTTTCCCTCAGCCTCGGGCCTGGGAGCAGATTCAGTAAGAACGGAGCCCAGGTTTTACTTATGTTAAGCCTGATCAATGAATGCATATAATTATTTTGCAAAATTTATAGTCACAGAAATTAACACGACCTAAAGGGTGACAAAAGTATGCAAATCAAACTCTTCCTCAGCAAACATAAAAGCTACTGCTTTTCAAATGAAAAATGTAGGAGTACATACTTGACTATGTTTAAGTATATACAAAAATAGGTGCCGTGTCTGCAAAATGTGCATTTGCAAAAAAGCCAGCTCCTCTTCCGAGGACTGTTATAACAGGAAACTACTAAAATAAAACACAAAGTAAATGAATAATTTAGAGATCTCGTTTGTATAAATCCTCTTCAAAAATACATGTATGTGTGAAGGGGGAGCCAAGTGACCATTAGATAAAATACAGATCAGTGAGCTCACCGTGGAAGGAAAGCTATTTTTAGTCAATTTTTTTAAAATGTTTTCTGAATATGGCTTCATATCATACTGTATTAAATTATAAGAGTGAAAACTGGTTCTGATTTAAGAAGAGATGGCATAGCAAGATGTAATGTGTCAGAAATGTAATTGTATGTTGCATGCTGATGCTCTGCTTGTCTTCTATTTGTTGGAGGCTGACCAAATTGGGAAGCTCATCTTTGCCAGGAGAATCTTAACCCTCAAGAGCCCAACCTGCAGCTCTCATACGCAGCAGTAATATTTTTCCCTTGTGTCAGTAATAAGACAATTAATGTTAAGATTTACAGGGACTAAATCCCCAAAGTATAGTTACAGCCACTGGGGCTGTGAGAGAGAGCCCCCTCTGAAAATTAGGCCATAAAGATAAAACCTGCAAATAATATGGGCTGTTGTCATTTTTAGGATGTGCAAAAATCATCTGTTGAGGGTCCTCCCCACTGTGAAGGGTCTCTCTCAATGGCAAATGGAGCCTGGGTGTCTTGCAGTTAAGCATTCATTGCAAATCTGGCTCTGACACTCGTAACATCCATTTCCACTTCACTATACCAATGTTCCAGCACAATTACTGGCCCTGGTTCATTAAAACACTTTCCTGCCTCCGAAGAACTTGATTTGTCCCTAAGATGTTCCTGACTTCTCGTGTGAGACATTATCCTCTTCCATTCCCAGCCCTACCAGCTTCTTTTGTGTCTTGGTGGCCAAAACCTGCCCTCAAGGCTACTGAGGCAAAGAAATGTATGTATAAATAAGAAATGAAAGCTGTGCAGCAAATCAATTTAAATGCTATCCCAGACATAAAGTTTGACAGTTCTTGTGTTTGAAGGGAGGAAAAAGAGGCAGGTTTTGACTGCTGTGATCCAAAACTTCCAGCTTCTGGCAGTCCATGTCCATGCAAAAATGCAGTGCCTGAGAAGCAGAGGCTGTGACACCAAAGGGGAGGTTACAGCGGCCAAGCTGGATGTAGCCTCTGGTGATTACGTGTAAACTTCTAAGAAAATTGAGTCATGTAGGAGGGCATTCATTTTACCAGGACTTGAACATGTTTGTATGCATAAGCTGTACTGCTTTAACCATTCCAACACAAACACAAACCGATATCACCAGGATGGAGAGGACACCCAGGATAGGCACCTATGCTGAACTAAAGAACACAGAAAAAAAAAAAAAAAAAAAAAAAAAAAAAAAAAAAAAATCTCCACGGCTTTATAGGTTGTCCCTGTGTCTCTTTTCATTGTCAAATCAGAAAAACAACTCATTATTGCCCTTCCTATAGCAACAAGTGACTTATGATTGCAGAACAGATGCCTGGTGAGCTCATATCTTAAAGGTCTGAGAGGGTCGCAGAAAAATGTTGAGAAACCAGCAAGTCCTCTGTATTCATGATCCTATACCCAGAGAGAGGAAGACCTGAGAAATGGACTCAAAACTTTAAGTCTCAATGCCTTGCATTTTAATCTGAATTTTAATGGTCAAGGAACTGTTCAGGAAGTCACCAAGAAAAGCCAGTACTTGTCTCCAAAGTAGTCCTATTTACTGAAAGAGGAATGAATGGCTATTCTGAATGGGTGACAAACAGGGACAAAAATGGGTGACAAAAGGCAACATGTCACTCAGCAAACATCTCAGGAGGCATATCTGAGACCAGCTGATGAATACATGAGCTGTTTGGTGCTGTACTTACTTCAACCCCTACCTTTTCCTCCAGGCTCTTCCTCTTAACCCATAATTTGACTGTCAGATTTATGTGATGTTGTCTACCGGGCTAAAGGGCATTTGATGGTGGATAAAAAATTGAGAGAAATATTTGAGAGATGCCAGATGCAATCTGAGAGGAGAAATAACAGAGTGACTGCCCTTGAGACCAGTGAACTTTCCAAGCCACTACAAGATGCCCTCTGTCCATTTACCTGGAGGTCTGATGTAGCTGGTCATGGCTACTAAACCTTGATTGTGAAGGTTTTCTGACTTGCAGAGATCCAGGACAACGATTCGGAGGCAAAAGCAAATTAGCTGGTATATTCTTCTCTTGAATTCATGCTGCCAATGGAAAATGTGAAAGAAACATGCAAAACCTCATAGGAGTCCGCTGGTTCCCTACAAATGGCTTTGTGCTTTGCAGTGTCGTTCTGCAAGTCATCTGCTGTATGTGTATATTGGTTCATACATTATGTATGCTACAGAATACAATTTTTAGATCCCTTGAATTTCTCTCTTGTCAAAGGCTTCATCATTCCTCTGAAATTGCTCACAGGCTTTGAATGCACACAGTGCCCTGCACTGCTGCATTGGACATAGGGCAGTCCTAGGGATATAATGGGACTGTAATGGGACAGCAGATTAGCCAGAATGCACACAGATTTACAATTGCTCATTTCTGCCTCCTCTGGAAACAGTGGAGGAACAGAAGCAGCTGGTATGCAGAGGAGATGAGGTGCAATATCTGCCTAGGAGTGCTGGTTGCCCAAGCACCTCTGGTGCATGCTGGGGAGCACAGGCAAGCCCCGATGGCTCTTTTCAAGGCTGCAGCCTATTGATGACTCTTTGCCCTTTGTTAGCATCTCCCAGCACAGGCAGTTTGTCTCAGTCCATGGTGTGCTGTTGGCTGCTCACTGCAGCGCTTCTCCACATGTCAGCTCGGAGCGTGATGGCAAGGATGCTGAAATGGGCAGCATTAGAAACGTGTTGGCAACACGGAGAGCCACATGTGGCCTTTAAACAGTGTGTTATGGGCGGAAAACAGCGTGGAAAGCACCAAAGTGCTGCTTACACAGGCAGGCTTCATAAAGAAGCATCTTCCTCCAAGTCCTCAGCTGGACTTGCTGGCCTCATTGACTTTATGGTGGAGTTATCCCAGCCTACACCAGCTGAGAATACAGCCCACTAGGCTGCACATTGCCGTGTGAAGTTCCTGTGAGTGGCACAGTTTATTTTCTCATTTGTTGGCGCTGCCATCTGGCACAGCCCTCGTATATCGTTCTCCATTCGCTGTCCTCTGAAAACATCTTTTGTGTTGTCTATAGACATTTCACTTTTCCCTTGCCAAATATTAGCTTTATGACTGAATACATCCTTTGACTCCTTTTGAAATATCTTCAACACATTACTTTTTTCCTCATACATCGCCCTCAGGTTTCTATTATGCAGTGTTGTATTGTGCGTGCAGGTGTAGCATGGGTTAAAAGAATACAAGCCTAGCTTTGCAAACACTTGTGCAGCTTCACAGCTTTAATGGGTTCCAGTGGTTATAAATAATAAAGGAAAACTAAATAATACACTCCTTCCTGTGAGTCACACGTAGGCTGGCTACATTTTGGAATTCACCTCCTGAAAAAAGGACTTTGCCTTTGTTACAGGACAAACTTGTATCATCCTATGATGGCATGTCAGGATTAGACTGTAGCCTGCAGAAAATCATGGATGTACCAGAAAGATATGTTCAAACTCAAACCCTGGTGACTGATACAGAAAGCAGCCTCCCAGCGATGCTTGTAGGCAGGTCCATCCCACCAAGGTCTGCTCTAATGAGGGATGAAATTAGCTCGTTTGACTGGGTAGCTACAGGAGGTTGTTCCTGAAGACCGAGATGCAGAACTCAAGGAAACCTCCTGGGCTCCCTCTCCACCCTCACTTCTCCCTGACTTCAGAGACACTTAGGGCTGCTCACCCTGCTCACCTTCAAGACTTGGTGGGTTTGGACTGTGGACTTTCAGGCTTTGGACTTTGGGGCTGATAAAATGCTAGGTTATAGCCTTCCACCCTCAGAATGAATGGCAACCTGCTCCACAGGTGGTCCCACTGATGTCCATGGGAGTACCTAAAAACTAATATTTGCCATGATAGAGGGCATTGATTCTGATGGGAAATTACACCAGATTTCCTTCCTTCCCTTCTGATAGGCAACAACTAGCTCCTCCTTCTCACTTGTGCTCTGTGGTCTAAGGAACATGACAAAACTTTTCTAACATATAAAAACCATCTACCTCAACCAATTAAGCATAGGGTACCCTTCCCACTGAAAATACATCCAAACTTTTAACAAGCCTGCACTAGTTGGCCTTCATGGCATTGTTCTCATGGCCGTTGGGACACTGCACATGACTCTGGAAAGGACAGAAGGAAAGATGCAACAAGGACCTGGTTTTGGCTAGACAGAGCTTGGCTTTCATCAGAGGTAAGATATCTGCTGAGGAAAACTTGCCAACTAATGATTTCCAGCGTGAGAGGAAGGTGATCTAAGACAGGGCCTTGAAAGCTGGTCTCTTCTGCTAGTGACCTTTTTTTGTTCCTGCAACACACAACCATCGGGAAGGAAGACAATTTTACCAGTGTGGCTATGCCATGTTCCACCTCAAGTACAGCAGCTTTTTGGAAAGAGATCACTGAGGGTTTCAATCAGCTCTGTTTGCAGCTCCCTGCCTGACTTTGCCCTCCTATTTTGGCTAACTTTTGACCCCTGGGAAGAGGATGGAAACAATCACAGCTCCTTCTCCAGGCTCAGAGTGCCACCATACAGAGCAGTGAATGGCAGACAATTTTTAAAAGGCTCCCACATCACATAGCACTGCAGGAGCAGGTTTGCTTTTTCCTATAGTTACTGCCGAGTGAACAGAGAATATATTAAAAAGTGCTACGTATCAAAACCTGCTGCTGAACATTTCTCTCCTTGAGACATCTGAAGAAATGTATTGCTCTGGTGTGTGTCTATAAACTGATGGTCAGCAAACAGAAACGGTGAGAAGCAGATGCACCAGGGCAAAGCTTCTCAGTGCTGCTCTGACCAGGGAAGTTAAAGCACAGCACAGGGAGTTATTTTGAAATAAATCAAAAATACTCAAAAATGAATGGTGAATGTGATGTGCAGGGCAGGTGACCTCTAACAGCAAACAAAGCAGAACTTTTGATCTTAAGACAAGTTGTTTCTCCCCTGGAGGGTGTCATTTGACTCAGTCTGCTCTTGTACAGTTATTAAAGATAGTGTGATGTATTGCAAAAGATCAGGAGCTACAAGAGCCAACCACAAAAGAAAACATTTAAACACAAAAGCAAGGGTGGCAGTGGGAGAGAGCTCTCATACAGAGAGAGCTCTTCTCCATTTTGCTCCTGCTTCTCTCTTGCTTGTAAACACACTGCCTGTAGATTAATCGAATGAGGAGAAAAAAAAGGTGTAATGCAGAAAGAGCTGTGATTGATTTTGGTGACTCCCTAGTCACTGACTGGCAAGCTGGCATAGCTGGTCACTAGATGCCATGAACCATCCGCAGACCAAGATCAGAGAGTAAAGAGGACATAGTTCACCCAGCTCAGCATACGTGCAGGGCTTTGAATGCCTGAAGCCTTCAGAAAACCATTATTTTTTCCTCTTTTCACCTGTTTCCTTCCAGACTCTGCCACTTACTTCCTACACTATCATCTTGTGTAGTTCTCACTTACTTCATAATGTTAGTCAAGGAGAAGAATTTCAGCTAGTTCCTTTTCTCTCTCTCTCTCTTTTTTTTTTTTTTTTTTTTTTTTTCCCCTAGAGAAAATAAATTCTAAGGATTTCTGATACTCTTTGTTCCCTTCCTTCCAAGTGCTGAACCTTGTACTGGGTGAAATAGGAAAAATGTGCCTTTGGGAAAAATAAGTATTGGCTGGTCCTGTGCCTTGATCCTATTTCATATTTTGCCTCCATCTGAATATAGTGTCTTGGAATTGGAAGACCTGTGAAACTGGCAATCAAATTATTCTAGTGTATATGTAGTTCAGATCCAAATAGCCATCTATGGGCATCCAATAAAAGTAATTCAAATAAATATGTACAGTGGGAGAAATTCATCTTACTCTGAAGATATCCAGAGCTGACAAAATATGTCTGAGACCTCTACTAAAATTAATGTATGGTGCACAGCAAAGAGCTTGGAGAAACAGCAGCAAGCAATACATTGAAGACAAGAAATCCAAAACAGAGCTGTAAATTTAAGCGTCCCTAATGCTACAATACTTCTGAAGGAAGTTTGACAGACTTATGGTGCTTTTATGGATACATCAAAGTCATGCCTGGCATTCTCAAAATCCCAAAAGCTGCAGTTTGGTAAGAGTTTAAGCTGATCTCAGTTGCTGCTACCTCTGGACTACCTGCCTCACTGCACTGCTGGCTGGACTTTCCTGCTCTGCCTCACATTGGTGTTACCTCTAATCCTGCAGTGAATTGGTTCAGAGAATAAAATTGCAAGGAAATGTCTCTTTATTTTTCCATAAAATTAGTTGCTAAGCTTCTCTCCCTTAACTGGCTCATTGTAAGATCAGGTAAATGTCAATAAGAATGAGGGAGAGTGCATCTAAAGAAAGGAGGACGGCACCCTTACATTAGATCTTAATAAATTTGCTGTGGACTTGCAGCCTTAAGCACACAGCCCCACTCCCAGTCATGCATGTGGATGTTTCAGAAGACCTACACTTTAGCTGCACCACAGTTGCATATGTTTTCTTTGATGCATAATCCTTGAAACACGGGGTTCACTTGTTTTATGAGTTAACTACATGGATCCACCATACTCTTTGGAATTTACATATCCATTTTAAAAAGAAAAAAAAAAAAAGAAAAAAGAAAAAGAAAGAAAAAAAAAAAAAAAGGCACCTATCCATCATGGTTGTTCAGAAAATCATCCCAGTAGGACCCAGCCGTGTGGTGTTTCCTTACTTGTGTCTGAAAACAGCCTTAAATGATAGTGGTGAGAGAGGTAAACTGTTCGAACTGCTTGTTTCCATTCAGGTTTTGACTCAAAACCTTATTGACACCATTATAAATGTCAACATTTGATACATAATACATGAATACATTTTAGCAGATGGAGTGGAATAGAAATGAAGCCAATATGCAGTTGAGGCTGGGTTTTGAATTGCTGGAAGGAGGAGAATGGAGAGAGGAAAGATGCCAAGGAGGAAGTGGAGCAGAAACAGAGATAGGAAGATGGGGAGGGAAGAGAAATCACTCCCACTGAGTTCTGTTGAATTGAACACTAACAGAGTGAAAGAACAATAAACAATGCATTACCTGCTGCAGCAAAAGATGATATTTTGCCTTTTCACATTGTATAAAGCTCTCTTGGAGACTAGCAAGAGTTGCGGTATGGACAGAAGGCAATATGCTTGCGTAGACCCATGCCACAGCCCATCCTCCACATCCAGGCACATGCAGTTTGCTCTCTCCACAGGATGCACAGGATATCCCTAATATCAGAAATAGTTTAACTAAAACAGCCTATTAACCAGCTGCTTCAGATTAACAAGAGCAACTCACAACATAAACCCCATAGCTGTATCAGAGCTACAAAATTGCACTAAACTTCTGAAAGGGTTTTGTCGTAACTAAAAGTTATGATTCTTATAGATTAAATAGTTACGGGAAGCGACCGCACATCACTCTGTAAATAAATGAGTACCTTTAGAAAACAAAACAAAACAAAACAAAACAAAACAAAAAACTCATAATTACACAGAAGAAACACATACAGTAGGAATGAGGTGTTAGCAAAATAACCCTTCCAACCTGCAAATGATAACTATATTTCTAGAGTCTAATAAAATGATGCCAGAAGACAGAGAAGAGCATAAATGTATAAACAAGAGGTAAACTTAAGATTTTGCACTCGAATGACCAGGTTACCAAAAACTATTATAGTTTACCATGTATCAAACAGGCCCAGAAAATGATTTTCACAAACTCCTTTACATTTCCTAAGGAGGAGCTTGTATGAATTTTTTCCTTTCCCTATGTTGTTTATGCACTGAATACTTGCACTTCTTTTCTTAGAGACAGAGGTGATTAGTCACAAAGTCTCTGCATTTAAAAGATCACTGTATTAATCCATGATATTTGCTTTTCTTGTGCTTCTCTTTCTCAAAATATAAAAGAAAAAACAACATTCAATACTCAAATTTCTCTAGGAAAGCATGGGATCTTCTCTGCACCAGAGCTGTGATAGCTCCATTTTTATAGAGCAGATCAGTTTATCTGCTTTTGGTCTCAGATTTGCTTATTTAGCCTTCAGCAAGTGCTATGCACAAGCATAAGTCTGACAAACTTAATTTATGTTAAGAAATAATTTTTCTGTTGTCATAGAAACTGCTGCAAGACGATCCAGGCATGAGTAAAAAGTAACAAAGGTAAGCCGGCTGATGTTTCTGCTAGTGAAATTCCCCTCATTGTTTATGTCCCACCAGTAATTTCCCTGTACCCTAAGGCATAAAGGGCCAAAAGATCGCATCTGGCAGGATCGCTGAGAGGAAAAATTTGCCTAGGGGGTGACTGCAGTGTCATAAGGCATCCACATTTCTCCGTTCTAAGTCCTAAAGAGGGTGTGCAGCCGGCACAACTACTCCTGCAAGGTTGCACCATGGGGATCAAATAAAAGGTTTTCTTTCAACTGTGGAGAAAAAAATGGACTAGAAATCCCCAAAGCCAGTTACAGAGATCTCCCTGACACCATAGGGAGAGAGGGAATAACTTGCTTCCGTTATGCCAGGGGTTTGCTTCCATGCACAGGAATTAATCGTGCCCACATTTTAATGTTTGTGCAGCTCTCGTCATACATTGACAATTTCTGCTTCAGACAGAGGGAACTTCCACTTGGGCAGAACATTAATAGGAGGTGAATCAATGAACATTGGTCATCGTGGCATGCCTGTTTCCAGTTGCCTTCACCCACCCCCAGCACGCCCTGTCCAAGAGCTCGGTGCCACGGCGTAGGCAGTGACACCCTACCCAATGTAGATGATCACTCAGCGACATTTTGATGCGATGAGAGCATGGGAACACAGCCTGTGCTACAACACTCACACTACTCAACCTCAGCCATCAGTCGGTGACATCTTAGGGACATTTATACCCAATACTGGCAATGGCAATGAACGTCACTCATCCTTGCCACTGCTGCTGTTGGGCTGTCTTCATGTTCTCTCCCGAAGGAAATTGCTCTGTGCATCTGCTACCATTGGTTCAGCTAGCAACAGGCTTTCAGCTAAAGGGTCATTGCTGTGGATCCATGGCCTTGCAAAAAGGCAGAAGGACAAAATATTACTACAAAAAGGCAGAAAACCTGTAATGCTTTGTGCACGCTTCAAGTTCCTCTAAGCAATAACTGGAAAAGGAGGAGAATTCCCGCCCGGAACCCTCCTCTGGTGCAATTAGTACTGGAAACGCTCCAAAAAGATAAGGACATTACAGCTTCTTCTTGCCTCTCATGCTGATTAGTTGCAATATGTCAATAAGTAGAAGAGAGTTTAGTAAACAAATGTTGCCTCTTTTTCTGCTGGTGCACTGTCCAGAGAGTTTTATTTTTCCCCTATTTTTTATCATTTGTAAATATTTGCCAAACAATGTCTCCAAATCCTTTCTGATCTGAAGCTTGCTCGCATTTATTTTGCAAGTGTTGGAAATAGAGGCAGGTCTGGCATTGCTTCTGATTCCTGATAAGGTAAATGCAGTTTTCAGTACTGGGTGTGCCAGTGAATTCCAAATTGATAATTTCCAAAATTCTCCGTAAAATGCACCCTTGTAGGCTTTCCATGCAGCTTTGTCTTTGCTAATAAGGAAAAAAAAAAAAGCAGAACACAAGGGCAGGAAGTCAGTTAAAGTATAATTGTCTCGTGATTTATATGGATCTTAGTAGACATTTTTAACAGAGCTTACTGGAGTCTAGTTACAAGAATCTGAATAGAAAGTTTACCTTTTGCTTACACATTTCTGGCATTATGTATTTTTCAACAGACACAGAGGTGAGCAAGGGATGGAAAATGAAAACAAAACTTAATTATTATCATGATTGTTGTTGCTAGATTATAAGAAAATGTCTATCTGCCACTTCCTCCCTGTGAGCACATGTACACTTCTCTTTTTATGTTCACTGCCTGTCCACAGCTTGTCTCATACATGCATCTCGTTATGTCTCATTATCACATCTCATTCCCATGATCTTTATAGTGCAAAATAAGGTGTGTATTTGGTTATGAAAATGCTGGAGGGGGTGAGTGCATTTTGCATGGGAGATGCTGTATTACCATGTCAATCATTGCTCCTTCTTTTTTCTTAGTCTTTGCAGATTAATCCTGGATGAGCCCCAGCTGGAATGCTTCTGGCACCAGGGAAGCTCAGATTCAGACACCAAATTCTTAGCCCAGGTCCACTGGCATGCGAATCACATCCTGTTATCAAACTTGCACCAAGGGGCCCAAAGCTTTCCTCCCACCGTGCTGAAAATCTGTTTTAGAGTGAAGCATATCTTATGGGCTGCTGGGGGAAGATTGTCTTTGCCAGTTGAACTTCTACTCTGAGATCTCTTTTTATTATTATTTATTTTTCCCATAAGAAAGGCTGCTGTCTATCAGTCTAGCTACTGAAAGAGGAGCAGAGGAGGAAGACTACAGGGGCCTGGTCCATAGCACCCACTGACACAGGCTGTTTCTACACGTTGTCCAGGCTCCTGCAGCAGTTTGTCCTCTGTGAGTGTGAATGCTGATGAACTTTTCTGCTGTTGTAGCCTGCTGCTGAGATGCTTCTCTGTTTCTTTTATGAGGTGAGCTGAGAGTTTTGACATACCTTCAGCTAAACACGGGGACCTGAAGGCTACCAGGGTCTCCTGGAGGAAGCAGAGCTTTTCAACAGTGCAACCTACACTGCCACAAAGGCAGTGATCCCTGAAAACAAGTGCTTAGGTCACCTACATCCTCAGAAAACACTGCCTGGACTGCTGCTTCCCAGGGTGATTGCAGATCCAGCCTGTTTATCTGCTGGTGGAGGCTCTGTGGTGGGTTAAAGAGGGAGAGGTAGGACAGGGGCACGGCTGTGGGATTAGGAGGAAGGAGGAGAAAAGTCACAGAGGCAGCAGGTCCGTGGGAGAGAAGGGATGTTGTACTGCCTTGGATATGAATATAAACCTTGTCTTGCTGCCAAATGAAGCGGTTCCATGTGTTTGTTTCCTTTCTTTCCTATTTTTTTTTTTAACAGATAACACTGACTTAAAGACGGAAAAATATAACAGTGTGCCCTCGTTTATATTCTATAGCTTGGCCCTTCTCCCTGCTGCTTGGCGCCTTGCCCATCTCCAGCAGGCACTTTCAGATGCAGATTTCTCCCTGAATAGGTAGGGAGGGTCTCTTTGTCCTCAGTCTCCCTCTGCTCCCCAGGGGCTGTGGGCCTTACTGGGCTACCCCAGGGAGCAGGACTGGGTAGGGAGCTGGCAGAAAGGGCCCCCCCGGTTGGGGTGCATTACCATAAGATGAAGGAACACCCCAGCCATGCAGCTCCAGGCAGGGGCGGTATCTTTAAAAAACACCCGTAAATACCATGCAGAACAATGAATGTAGGTTGCCTACACACCAGTTAAAATTCATACTGGACAGGCTGGATAACGCATATCCCCATACACTAAAATGGATTTATTCAGTATCTGCAAATGGTTTATAGATTTTGCCCGAGATCGGGGCATTGCCTGGGGCATGGCAGACGTATTTGAAGGGTAGGATATCAGCAAGCACCTCCGTTGTGACAAGAAGACAGATTACAACAGGGGACTGAAGATGACCCCCCATTTGTCTGCCATGTGTGTGACTCAAAGGCCAGCCTTCCCTGAGGATTCGCTCATGCTCTTAGCTAGGTGCTACGCCCATATCTCTGCTTTGTCCACAGATTTGGACCACCTCATCTGAGTATTTCCTTCATGCTGGCGTGGGCTGGGTTATAACCTGAAATCCTTGTGCTATTTGCAGTCCCAGTGGTAAGCTATAGAGAACTATTCTGCAGGATAATCACTTAGAGTGGTGGGCCCTCCTAGGTATGGGCCTGTGGTTTAGTGGAAAGGGATCACAGAGCAGATTGGATTAGTATAATGGTGAAATTTGTGGGATATAAATAAACATATAAATAAAAATATATATGTATATGTATATATGTATGTATATATATATACACATAGGGTTAACAGCTCTACAAAAAAAAAAAATAAAAAAATTCTTCTACCTCCATTCGTCACTGCTCTCTCTTGGGAAGGGGCTGGGATGGAGATGGATGGTGACACCAGGATACAGCTCCACAGTGACTGCACCTTTTTGGGCAGGGAAGACACATCCTGAAGGGCAAACACGAAGAGTGGCTGTCTTTGGCCTTGTAAAACTCAGTTAGTAAGTTCCCACCTGTTTCTTGCCACCATGGGGAAGTTTTCTGGAAGTATTATGCAATGTCTGCCTACACAAATGGCCACATAACATGGGTTTACTGCTGTATAATTACACCCTCCAAAATATGTATTGTAACCCTCTAAACACCTGAAGAGGTAGCTAACAGGTACTTTGATGACAAGTACTCTAGAAGGACTTCGGAAATGCTGCCTGCTGTGGAGAAGAAGAGGAGCTAACCACCTCTTCTCAATCCTCTTTGGTTTGTGGCAACAAAAACCTTCACTTTTCTTCAAAAATCAGTATAAGGCAATATTGTTTACCAAAGTCTGTTGTCTATCTTTACAGGTTCTCACTTCTGAAATACATCCATTTGCTGGTATGTAAAACATATCCAAGCCTTGCATCATCAGCTGTGCTTTCAGACCTTTATTAATCAGTAGAACTGGGAGGTTAGTATATCCCAGATCTGGAAGAGGAGGATGGCGAAAAGATTTTTATGCTCTGTAATAACCAAAATTTGAGATATAATTCAGAAAATGTTGACCAATTGACCTGCCCATTAGACATGTGCTAGGCTGCAGTCTCATTAAGAGATTCCGGATTAATCATATGCCTCTTAGAAAGGTGTCTCACTGAGCTTTTTCTGCAAAGACTATTGGTGTGCTTCCAGGTATGCTGGACTCTGGTAAATATACGGGCAGGATTTTTAGCATGTATGTTACAAAAGAGGTGAAGAGGTATTTCAGGCTTTTTTAAACACAATTTCAGCACCAGTCTGACTAAATCTGTTTCTCCATCGATCTATTTCTGCTGCTTCCATGATCAAACCATGCGTAGAAAGGCCTTAAGAACAGAAATAATAAAACCCCAAGGAAGAGCAGTTTATAATGAAAACAACAGGGCTGATAATTAAACTTCCACCAACAGTGTGAGCTGGCAATCAACTCAGTTAACAGAGAGAGAGAAAGAGAGAAAATTCTTTGCTGTCTGCCTTTGGGACTGACCAACCTTAAAAATATCTCACCCTACCTCTTAAAAATGGTGTGAAAGGCTCTGTTCTGGCAGCAGGCAAAGATGTTTCCATTTGGCATACTTCTCCTTTCTTGTGAGTATCCCTCAATTGATTTTTAAGAAGCTGTTCTACATAAAAGCCCCCCGTTTGCCTCTGGGCTCCCAGCTTATTCCTGTCTCATTACCTCAGTTTTGATGCCTGCAAGACATTTTAATAAGAATTCATTCCCTACCTGAGAAAGCCCTAATATGCACCGTGCAGTGATGTTAATGAAAAACAGTAGGTGCTGTAGTATCTGATTCCTGAGATCTCGTGATTAATTTTGACAGCAGCATTAGCAGTCAAACATATTTACTTTATGTCAGCTGCTGATTGACAAAATATTTATCTATTGTACTCAAGTATAGGTCATAACTATAAATCCCCAAGTGAACTCAAAAGAGGCTTCTTTAGCCACTACAATCCCTACATAATAAAGTATTTCTGGGACTCATTTTTTAAGATATATCCTGCTGTATCTGAACTTATGGGGTATTTTTGCAGAAATGCTTATTGCATGCTGTGGGCTTCATGGTTCTGCTTATCAGCCTAGCATCAATAACGTGTGTGTGTGTGTGTGTGTGTGTGTGTGTGTGTAAATGGCATTTGCTTGGATAACTTCTGTAAGAGTTCTGTATTTCCAAAGCTCTTCTTATCATCAGGATCCAGTATAAAACGTATTGACCTTCCATGCTTATTAAGGTCCTTTTAACTTGCCCGTTGAGCTTCTTACAATTCATAATGTGTTTTAACCTGACAAGATGATAAAGAGGTAGGAGGTAGAAAGGGAGGAACTGAATCAACAAGAAACAAAGTGACTTATAAGTTGCCCAAACAATCAAACCAGATAGCTGAAAAGCAAGGACACGTTTCTTCATGATCTATGTTGTTTCTCTCCAAGCACTGTACCCTCTTTCCAGTTTCTTCCACTGGGAAAGAATTCTTGATGTGAATATTTTTGGATTCAACAACACTTTTTTTTTTATTTTTTTATTTTTTAGCATCCTTATTCAGTTTTACTTTTTCAACTGCCTTTGCATAAAGCCTTTTATAAAACCAGAAGTGCATTAAGATCTTTCCTTCGATCTCCATTGCAAATAGGAACCTGAGTCAAAGACACAGAGTGAGTGTTAGCAGCAGAGGCACTTCAGTTCAGGTGAGTTACCATTTATGACAACCGCACTGGGATTTTGTTGGACAGAGCAAACTATCAGACAATAAAGTGCGATTTTAATTGAAATATGAAGCCCAAAAGGATTCTGGAAACAGTCGTTTTCAGATAAAAGAAAGGACAATTATTCAAAATATAAGGATGAAGTTGCCAAAGGAAGGAAGGAAGGAAGGAAGGAAGGAAGGAAGGAAGGAAGGAAGGAAGGAAGGACAAAAAAAAAAAAAAATGTTCTTCCGTTCAAGTTTTTTTGTTTTGTTTTGTGAATTTTCTAAAGCATTATTTTCCTTCACTATTACAGACTAAAGCACTGCTCTCCATAACTGCCCTCCTGCATTTACATTTTCCTTTGTCTCTGAGGACGGCCAGCTGGAGCTGGGAGCTGTTGGTAGCCAAATCTGAAGAACAGGATGCGAGCACGCAGGCGGCACTGGATGAAAGCAGGGCTGCTCACATTTTTTGAGCTTTCCATATCCTTCTGGCAGCTCCAGGCAAGGGTGCCAGCCCCTAGGACAAGGGCAGCATGACCCGGCAGGGCTGGTGGCTGTGTCAGCCTCCTCGGCTTAAGCTGCTACCGCAGGAGGCCGTACGCTGCCAAAATCCTGTCAGTCCCCACTCACGGGTAGCAACTGTTTGTAAAACAGCCTACAAGAGCACCGACTCTACAAGGGCTGTTCCTGCACCCCAGGCAGGGGATTTGTAAGAGCGCTGAGCCACTGAGTAAATAAGAGGCCATGGACGGGCACTGTGCCTCGGTGGTGGTCCCACAGGCCTCCCTGAGCAGCAGCCGGTGCTCACGCTGGCGAACCAGGCCTGTAATGAATTTAATATTAATTACTCTACGCTGAATTATTGCCATTCAGCCTAACTCACTGCTCCCCTAAATTTAACTCAGATTTCATACACGTAGCCCAAAGCAAGTCCATGCTCCTAGTTGGGATTACATCCATCATTGCTCGGTCTCGTACCGAAAAAGGCATTGCTTTTGTTACACACTGCAACGTTCCCAAAAGCTTAGGGACTGATGGCAGCCGAATATATTTATTCTGGATGTTCCGCCACTGCACCAAATATAATCTGCAACCTGGTCACCTTTAACCTGTTAATTTCCTATTGGCCATCCTGAAAGTTGGAAGGGGAAGGATGGACAAGACATGATATGATGACATCAGTGTTGAAGTGTTTTAATTCAGTGTTATTACTGTAGATATTTTTTTTGTGTGCATGTTTTTAAATTTCATCGATTTTCTTAAATACCTATGTTTTTTCTTTTCCTTTCCCTTTCATTTTCCCTTACCCTTTCCCTTTCCTTTTCCCTCTTTCCTTCTCCTTCTCGCTCTTTTCCTCTTTCTCCTTCCCCTACCCCTTCTTCTCCAGCTCCTTCTTCCTCTCCCTCTGGTATTACTTCTTGCTACAAGAAGATACTCAACATGTGATGCAGTTTCACATGCTTTTGCTCCTAGTAATAAATACGGGCCAAGTTTTGCACCCTATAAATTTGGGTGTATGAATTTGGCCTGATTCCACTGATATTAATGGAATTTAAACTGACATCAGACTCTAACCCTACTTTTTTAATGCTTGATTTGCATGGTCTCAGCTGTGAGACAATTCGTCTATAGACTACTCTAAGCCCCCATTAAATCAGAAAAAGAACGTTTCTGACTGAGCATGCCAATCATTACAGCTTATCTAGTGAGAGATGCCACATGCTTTCTCCTGCTCTATCCTTATTTTTGACAGCTACTTATGCTACTCATTGTCTAATTGGGCCTGCCAATCCTCCCTGCTCATCCCAATCTGTCCATCCCAGACACGAGAATCTGAATCGTTTTTTTAAAATCTGCATATGGTTATTGACTACAAGAGATGGGAAAAAATGCAGCCTAGATGTTGCAATATGCTTATTTCTTTGTGATTATCGCTAAAGAATAAATACAGAACTGCAAAATTAAAAGAGGAAATTGCACTTTAATACTTGGGATTACTGACTCTAAGGATGGGAAGGGTACTAATGACAAGATACATGCCATATTTCTTCTCGAGGCTTGCACACTCACAAAGCAGTCAGGGCTAAATCCTGACATTTGCTGCTTGCAGTGCTGTGAGGAGGAGGTAAAAGCTATTCTCAGGTGGCACCAAACGGCAGGAGATAGCTTGCCAATGCACCACAGAGACCAGCACAGGGCTTCTGGAGGATGAGGATGTCATCACGAGCAGCAGGGCCTGGTAGGTCAGGACCCACTTTGCCTCCACGCAGAGAAACAACAAGCACACTGTGCTGGGTCCCGCTGGGAAATTCAGTTTATGAACAAGAGGATTCCCTCTGTGGAGCATGCATCTGCCAGCCGCTGCTGAACCTTGCTGCCGGGGCTTGCCAAGCAGCACGCCGGCATTTGGACAGCAGCATCTCAGTGGGGCTGGCAGAGCTCTGACATTCCCCTGGGACCTGATCCAAAGCTCATGGGATTCAATGGGGGACGAAAAAAAAAAAAAAAGTCCATTGATCTCAGCGGTTTTGGATCCGTCCTTTCTGCTCTTCTCCTTTGATGATTTATCCAATGCTGACATGCATATATCACTTCTGAAGCACACAGAGCACTTGGTTTTAATCTCACAATTTCCCTGGTGACAGGAGAAGAAGTATGCTGGCAGCTGACATTGAAAAATACTCATTATTCTGTACATTATTATTGCTTTTTACCTCCCCACGGTAGATAGAAATCACAATGAAAAATCACAAATATTTTGTTTTTCAGCCTCTGCCTGCCCTTAAAGGCACAGCAAAATATTACAAAGGGCAATTTTGTATGCATGTGGGAAAGCAACGAGAATGTTTTGTGTTGAAATAGGAGGTAAGAGAACATTAACGACTAAAAGCCACTGTTAAGCAAATGATGCCTTTCTCTAGAAAAAGCTTAGAGAGGGAGATATGCTTTCTGATTTACCAGGGAATTGAATTCTCTTCTTGGATCGGGAAGTAAGAACATTTTATACCTGTGAAAGCTTCATTTGAAAAAATCGAGATTACTGGGCCATTGGCAGCACTGCTCTGCTGAGTCCCATAGTGCCAGTGGCTGCAAAACAGACTCACAATTCCTCGCGTCCTGAAGAGAGGTTTGCAGGGACACCAAGGGGTTGCCACATGGAGCATCTGGCTGTGGGCTTCTCCAAGGGATGCTTCTCCAAGGGATGCTTCTCCAAGGGGTGCCTCCAAAGCACCCAGGTTCATAGAGCCATGACACCTCCTTCCCACTGGGAGGGCCACTCACTGGCAGTCACTTTCCTAAAGCAGGAGGAATGCTTTGCTATATTTTTTAATTTCTCATTCCAGTCCAACACCTTTTTGCCTTTGTTTCCCCACTGGCTAGTGCAGTTTTTTCAGCACTAGATGTCAGTGTGGACATATGATACCAGACTGCTCTGCATTTTTTCCATTCACAAGCGAGGAAGAATTGCTATTCAGAGTGAAACCAAGTCTCTCCCCAGCCTCGTGATGTGCTTCCAACCAAACAGGTCTTTCCTTTCCTGTTTGACCTTCACAAGAAATGTGTAGAGCTGTCTGTCCTTGGTATGGGTTCGTCTAGCTGTAAAGGGGCCCTCTTCATTTTGTGATCACATTGCGTGTGAGTTTAAGAGGAGCTACCATGACTCTGAAGGAAAAGCTTTGCTTAGGAAGTAATGGGGACAAAGAAAAGGTTCTGAATTATCTTGATGAATTGTGACCCTGCTAAAGGGGTACAGGTACTCTACAGAAGTGGCTAATCCTGTAACTAGCAGTACTCATCCCAATGAGAACCTCCTGATGAGGCTGAGTTCATGCAGTCCCATTGTCTAGGACATTTCATCATCTAGAAATGTTTTGCTACAACAAACTCTTACAAGCACTGTTCTAACTTGAACCTGATTTGTTATTTGCCTGGCATTTTCTCAATGCAGAAACGAAACCAGCTAAGAGCAGAGCAACCAACCAGGAAGTGTATGCTGGGTTCCCAAAATGGTAAAATGACTCTTGTTTTTCTTTCACTCTTTAGAAAACATTTTGCTTCTTTAAGAAATATAAACCTCTGAATCCAGACCATGAATGGTGCCTGGGCTCTTACCGAAGGGCAGAGCAAGAGGCATGAAGCACCCCAACTCCCCTATTTTATTTTTTTTTAAGGAAACAAGACCAAGGACACTGCTCCTCCTGCTCCTAGTCAATATACCAGGAACAGATAGAGCGGGAAGAGGAGGAAGTGGGTTCACAATTCCCTTTCCTCATCTCTTATTTTCATGGGTTCTGTCTTATGCCAAGTGGATCGGAGCCAGCACAACAGATGGAGCCTTTTACACCGCCCTCGTGCCTGGTTTACACCAGGCATGATGCACAGAAGCCTAGGCAAAAAACGCTTCTGGCAGATAATGGGAAGTGGAGCTCTCTGACATTCCTCCCGAGTCAGTACGGCCTTCAGAAAAATCCAGTTACAAGCTTTTATATTCTTCATTGTCCACTCATTAATGAAGTATTACCTTGATACATTTACTAGTGCACCTTGCTTTTATTGTACTTAGAAGTCCTTACTGTCCCTTTGACTTGTTGCAAGTCCCGGCAGTGCAAGCATGACTGCCCAAGCAGCTGTGCTTAAAGGCCCTTTGAATAGCTACCTGGTATGTTTTTGTTTCTTGTTATTAGGCTTATCAGTAGCAGACTGTAAGTAGGAGGATATAATATATTAAAAGAACAATACTTACAACTATCAATTGAAAATATTACCACATACCATGCAAAAATTAAGACAAAGGTATTTTTTTTCTCTTGGCTTCTGAGAATTTAAGGTAATATTTGGCAGAAAACACAGAACCTGAGAGAATACAAATTGTACTTGGCAAATCTAATGTCACATGGCTCTACCACCTGCTGTCATTCCTACATTTTGTTATTGTTTCTGTAACTCTGTTTTCCTTTTACTCATCTCTTTCAGTAGATGTCTAGCATTCAAGCAATTAGTACTGCTAATGAAAGATGTATCCTGTGAAAGAACTTGTCTGCAATCAGCTCCTGAAGACTGCTTTACCTGTGTAATATTCAGTGTGTCAGGACTCAGAGTGCTTTCTCTATTAACCCTCATGAATTGTTCAGACCAAGCTTTTTGTAAAGACTACGCCTCTCTAGGTGCAGAAGGGATTCATGGTCTAGCACTCTGAACTGCAAGACAAAACAATGTCATTCAGGAATAAACTTTAAAAGACTTGTATTATTTCCCTCTGCAGAAATAAAGAGGGCTGAAGCCATCAACACTCCTCCCCCCCAACTCCACATTCAGCTGGCATCGCTGGGCGCTGATATACGAGATCTGAAAACAAGAGAGAGTAAACACACTTCCCATCTGTTAGTTTGTCCTCCACCCCCTCTTCTTAGAAATCACAGAAACAGAAAAATCAGCTGGATGGGACCTTTATAGGTCAACTAATCCACCCCCACACTCCCATACCCACAGATCTGTGTATTAACGCCTTGCCCAAATAAACATAGATTGATGTCACTTCATTTATGAATTGGTGCAAACGCCTTTAGTGTAGGTATGGGCATGGTCTAAGACACTACTTGTCTTCAGTTATTCCTTGAGAACATAACAAAAGAGGTCTGTGCTGTAGCTTTTGAAGAAATACAGCACTGGGGGGGGGCCTCTAGATGCATGAAAGGTTAGGAAGTATATACAATGGGATACTACATGCAAAGATGATAACAAAAAACAAACAAACAAACAAAAAAACTAACAAGTAGAACTAATGCAGTTTATTGGAGAACCAGTTACTGCCTGATTATGCACTCAAATGGCAAATTCAAGTGAATGGCATTTGGCCTTGGTGAGTACTGTGGTACTCACTGGCTACACTAATCCAACTCTGAATGGAGAACAGTTTAGAAATTATTATGGTGAATACACTTGCCCATTAGAATTGTTAGACTAAAGTGTATTTCTTATCATGCTACTTCATAGCAGATGTAGTGACATGCACAGCACAAATTGCCATTTCTTCAAGTCGATTATTTCCACGTATTTCTTCCTGTACAAAATGGTCGATCTGTAAGACAAGGAACAATGTTCATTTATTTTTTAAGGCTAGTTTATCTTTTTTTTGGTGAACATTATCTCTCCACATGGGTGACTCCAGTGTACAAAATACAGCATATTGTTTATGGTGTGACAGAAACTTCAGAAAAGCATAAACTTCAAACAAAAGGCAGAAGGTTCTAAACACAATCTCTATAAAAACAAGGATAAACTTCCTCTCATTAAAAACATAAGTAACCGCATATATCCAGGATAATTTTAGGACCCAAACCTGGAAAGACTTTCAGAGTTGCTTAGTTTTTTTATTATTATTTGGTGAAGACTGATGACAGCATAGTGCAGGACTGTTTTTACTGCACCAGTGTAAGCGTATGCATAAATCTTCGCAGGATTAAAACCAACATGTGTAAAGGGTTACTCAGTGCAAATAAAAACCTAAGATATTGAATAATAAGGTCTGCTACGTATTTCAGGAGATCAGCTACCAGCTGTAGATACACTAATAGCAATACAAGGCCTTTATCTTTTAGCATAGAGATGTGAACGTACCTGAAGACAGTTTGGTCAGCCAGATGGCTTAAACGACCTGCAGATGCAAGGCATGTGTATTTTACAGAACTCATATTTTACAGGGATGAAACAGTTCTGTTTTGCTTTCTGTTTGAGCAACTGAACACAGCTTTCACTATCTGTGGAGAGTTGTGCAGTGTGATTTGTTTTAAACACCTGCAATGTACAGTAATGTAAAAACCTCGCTGATCTTTTCCAACCACAGCATGCACCCCTAGTTTGGTATCTGAACAGAAAATCTTGTTTCCCCATGTCCTACTAGGAGCCCATCTTAGTTACTTGAAAATTAAAATCTATGTTATGTTTTCTATTGTTTTTTTAACCACTGTCCATCAAAAAGGACCACCTGATTCACTCTAAACAGAATTTGAACTTCCAGCTGGCTTTTTCAGACCAGGGTCAGATGCTTTTGCCAGAGATGAAACCTTCCTTCAAACATTGTTGTAGTCACCCTATAAAGGACACCAAAGTGAGTAGGAGGGGAGAGGGAGGATGATCCATCAGCACAGCTCACCGTTAACCAAAATTCAGACCCTGTTCCATTTATACAGCACACGGTTTCCAAGATGTGCAATGTTATGAACTTATAGCCAATTTTGTGTTCTTAGGGCACACCTGCCACTTGGTATTTTTAAGGAAACTGGTGAAGAAACAAGCTTATTATTTTCAGTTGCTGATAGACAAGGTAGTGCAACCAGAACTAAAATGGAGGTATACAGCTTACAACAAAGAACAGCAAGTGTATCTGCCTGTCTAAACCAGTAATTTTTCCAGTATCCTGGACAAGGAACAAGAAGGCTAGTGCCTACTTTGTGCTTATTTAATTACGAATAAGATTCCCTAGATATGTTTCTACAGGAATAATAAGAGCATTCATCCACGTAGGCCCGTGGAAGTTAATTTTCATACAGCTATGTACTTTCTGCCGAGTCCCAGAGATCTATGGAAATTTGGTCAGCGGCAATATGTTCTGCATTCTCTTTGCACTGTTTCCTCTTGCCAGTGATTATTTTCTGTGCTGGGTAGGAAATTGAAAATTTTATGCAAACTACTTCTGGAGCATAGTAATGAACAAATGGGTGGAAGCTACAGTGCCAGGTACTTGCCTCTACAGGACTTGGTGCTTGTGGAGTCATTTGTTAGAAGAAACATTAGTTTGAAAACCTAACTGTACTATTGGCTATAGAGAGCAAATTTCCATACACAGAAGAAATTCTATTCAATCATTTACAAGAGGGACCAGGAAGGATGGAGGGGAGAAAGCTGGCTCAGAAGCATGCCACATCACTTTTCTGAAGATGTAGGCATTCTCTGAGGCATGGGTCCTGTTTAGATTCACACTTGATAGTGAGAGATCTGCAAATATTAAATTTAAATGCCCGAAATGCATGGAAACCAAAGAAAGAAAAGAAAGAAAATCACATCTGAGTGCTCTCTGAATGCTCTCTGAGAAGGAGACAGGGCTGTCCTGTTGTTGTGACTTGCTTTCTGCAGCTGACTTCTCTTCTGTGAAATATTCTGTGCTGTTAAAGGTAATTTGCTGACTGTAACACTGAATAACTCTTTGGATGTCTTGAGGGCTTTTTTCCCCCCATAGGCTTTACTATTTAATTCTAAACTGAATAAAAGGTTAGTCATAGCCAAATAAAATCTGTATTTAATACCTGCTCAACCCTTAGAACCACTGTAGGGAAATTACAGACGGTACCATGTAGCAATGCAGCATTTTCAAAATGCTGCTTATCCTACCAGCCAGCCAGCTCCACTACTACTCAGTAGTGGGAATTTTAATAACTCCATAACCCTATTAACACATTGTCCTCTAAACCTTCTCTGATAGGGCTGAACATGCAATGAGTGTTAAGTGAGGGGCAGAAATTATCAGTCATGTCTGCAACATCCTTTGCCCATCTGGATTCTTGGGATCAAGCAACTACTCCGATTGTAGCTTTTCCTTCTGTGGGAACATTAATAGGATCTCTATCATGTAGAAGGTATCTTCTGCATGACTGCTTGTTTTCTACACTGTTGGCATCTCTGAGAGATTTGGCTCAAGCTGTCCAAGGGTTTCAAAAGGAACTGGCGGTATAGAAGATAGCATGATCGCACTTTCTTTAGGAAACTGAGCTAGAAAATGACCATGCTTGGTCTACCTTGGGGTATCTCCCCCTCCTAGCAGAGATTGCAGGTCATCATTCACAAGTGGGGATGGCATGGCATGGGACAGCACATTATCGACCCCAGCTGTCTGCTCTGCCCCACGAACAAGCTGTCCATGAGACAGCTGCGGAATCGCTGCCTCGTACTGAAACCAGCAACAGTTTACAGCAGGATCCTCTGAACGGGGTTTGGATTACTTGCAAAGCTGCTCAGCCACTCAGAAAAACGGTGTGGGAATGAGTAGTTAGTGTTGGTAACCTCCTCTGCCATCCCAAGCGGTGGTACCTGTTCTGGCAAACTGCACTGTGAGCCGCACTGACGCCAAAAAATAGATAAATCATGGAAGCACAGAATTATGAGGGTTGGAAAAGCCCTCCAAGACCATCTGGTCCAACCACCAGTGTCACCCAGTAAACCACATCCCCAAGTGTCAGCTCCAGCTTCATGCAGGTGTAACGGAGATGGGGAAAGGAGGGGGAAAAGGGAGGCCTGTGTGCTTGTTCACGTCTGAGCGAGCATCCTCAGGTGCACCAGAGCGGCGCTTTGTGTCTGGATTAAGGTGCTGGTTTATTTTACTGTGGTAACTGCAGAATAGATGGGTGCTACCCAGACTGTAGGGCCGAGTCCTGGGGTGGCGTGTGGCACCTGGCGGCGGGCAGCAGCCCACAACCCCCAGCAGCTCGCTGGCGGCGTGAGGAGGGCCGGCAGCGGTGCCGCCCCCAGCATGGCGACAGGGAGCGGAGGAGCGGCTGCGCCGCCCTGCCCGCCCCGTCCCGCCTCCCTCGCCACAGGCACAGGGCGCTGGGCGGGCGGCCTCGGGGCCGGCGCTGCTGCCGCCGCCGGTGCCCTGTTCAGAGCTGGGCGGCGGAGGATGGCGGTGGCAGCGGCAGCGGCAGCAGCAGCAGAGGCAGCAGCGGGTCGGTGCCGCCGCTCTGGGGCAGCCAGCGCCGTGCCGAGCAGCTCATGGTGGCGCCGCCGAGTCCGCGCCGGGGCCGCCCGCTGAGCCGGATCGCGGCGGGCGGCTCTCGCCTCCCCGCAGCCAGCAGCAGCAGCAGCCGCCGCCGAGCTCGCCTGCTCCCCTCCCCGCTCCTCGCAGCGCCCCCGCCGGGGCCGGACTCCCAGCGCCGCCGGGAAGGAGGAGGAGGAGGAGAAGGGCAGCCGAGGGACCATGGGGGCGAAGCAGAGCAGCCCGACCGCCGCCAACGGCCGCACCCGGGCGTACTCGGGCGGGGACCTGCCCTCCTCCTCCTCCTCCTCCAGCACTAACGGGAGGGCGGCGGGCGGCGGGCGGGCGGCTCACTCGGCAGCGGCTCCGGCTCCTCACGCCGCTCCCGGCGGCTCGGCAGCGGCAGCCGCAGCCCCGGGGGGAGCCGCGGGGTCGGCGCCTCGCAGCAGGTCCCTGGGAGCCGCCGCCGCCGCTGCTGCTGCTTCCAGCAGCGCCGGGAGCCGCGCAGCGCAGCCCGCCTTCAGCATCCCCCACAGCAGCGGCCCCTACGGCTCGCAGGACTCGGTCAGCAGCACCCCGGAGGAAGGCGGCCGGGAGAGAGCCCCCGGGGGAGGCGGAGGCTCCGGTGCTGGCTCCGGGGGTGGTGGAGGTGGCTCCGGGGGACCCCGGCTCGTCATCGGCTCGCTGCCCGCGCACCTCTCGCCGCACCTGTTCGGAGGTAAGGGAAAAGGGTTTTTTTTTTGGGGAGGGGTTTGGGGGGAGCGCAGAGCCGGTGGCTGTGTAAATGCTCTCGCCGGCTGCTTACATAATTAGGGTTTAATTGGATCATGTGCCTGCCCCCGACCCGCTGCAGTTGCCCGTTAGGAGCTGCCCGTTCCGCTTGCGGGGCACGCTGAGGCCCTGGGGAAGGCGAGGGAAAGCAGAAGCTCAAAAAGTTTCTGTATTTATTTTACCCCCCCTAACAGAGCAGAGCAGCAGCTCTGTGCCTCGCTCCGTGCCTCTCAGGGCACAGCGCTGTCCACGGCTCCAGGGAGCAGCCTTGCAGAGACAGGAGCGAGGTGTCGAGGCAGGAGGCGAAGCCACCCCAAATTCACCAAGAAGCAGAGGCCCTCTAAACACTCACACTAAACCCAGAGCAGTCTTTTTGTCTTTCCTGCAATATTTAGATGAATTAGGTTTGCATTTCGCCACCTGGGTTCTTTACCTTGAAGTCAGAAACACTCGGCACGGAAGTTGCAGAGTGCTTCGGGTGCTGCTTATTTAAAGGTCATTGTTCCTACAAGTCAAACATTAAGGTCCAAGGTGACCTTTTCTTTTTTTTTTTTTTTTTTTTTAATGGATTCACTCTTTCCATAAATCTAATGCATATCAGAGAAGGTACGTGTTGTAACTACCAACCAGCCTCCAAAAAAAAAAAAGCTTTATTTTTGGAGGGTGGAGGGTTAATGTGAAATTTCCCCGTTGCTGTATTTCAATTAATGGGTTTGTGAATGCCGTCTGCAGCCGACTGGGTTTTTTTCTTCTCTGTAAGGCGACCTGTTGGTAGCCAAGGCAGGAGTGCCTTTGGTCCGAGCCTTGCGGGGAGCGCAGGGCTGCTGTCACGTGCCAGCCTCCATCCATCGCTGCTGTGCTGACCTGGAGGCATCAGAGCTGTTCCTGCCTGGGTCTGAAACCGTCTCCTCCCAGCGCACTGGTTGGACACAACAGAGAGCTGTCAAGCCCTATCATAATGAAGGAGTATTTGCCCTTAAGAGAGAAAACAACTGTTCTCATAGTACCAAGCTGCCGAATAGTAGTGCTTTGTTGCAGGGGTGCTTGCTATAGCATCGCAGTAGCTTGCGGGAAGAAGGTACATGTGTTCATTTCAGTGATGAAAGGATGCCCTATCGCTGGCTTGTGCAGTTCGTACTAAGCACGAGGGAATCATTAAAACATGTAGGCAATTCTTGCTCAGAGGAAGAACTTATTTCTTCTCCCTGCTTTACTGTTGTCTCACAACCCGACTTGCTGCAAGGAGGGACTGGATTAAATGTGAGTGCACTGACAAGGAGCAGCAATCTAGGAAACTGTTCAGATGCAGGAGGGTCTCTTCAGGGTAACTCTGATTATGCTTTTCTATGACAGGTCATAATGTGTTAGTTGCTGTACTACAGCATATTTTATCTTTCACAAATCTCTGAAATTGGAATATTAAAGAGGATAGGGGCTGAGATGATGCAGAGCTTGTTGCTTTTGCTGGTGCAGGAGGAAAAGCACCAGGAGAGGCGCATGCTCTTCATCTACTCACTAATGAATAAGGAATGCCATACGTTGAGGTTTTGGGTGGCAAGTGTTAAAATGCACTGTCCTTTGGTGGTCATGAGATGATCATAAATGCTCTTTTTTTTTGTGTTCTAAAAATCTTAGTATTTCCTATCAGGATGAGTAGCTGTTTAATCATAATACTGCAATACTTGTGGAAAAAAGCCTTACTTGAAACACTTTTTTTTTCCCCCTCAATTTAAATATTCTGTGATATCAGTGATACAACTCCACGTCACATTGAATGTAGGCATCCTGATCTAGTTGCATGCTTTGTGTCTGTCTTCCTGATTCCTCATAACAAGTAGTGCTTGGAATGAGTAGCCCCTCTGAAGATCACAAATTGGTAGCATCAGCATGGTGAAAAATAACTTGAAGGATTGTTTTTGTCCTGATGGTAACTAGCTCAAGCTTGTCTAGGTGTGGTATCTGGCATTTAACTTGTGTATTAAATGCATGCTTGAAGTTCCCTCCCATGTGTTGTAACTTGCAAATTGACTGAATTGTTCCTTTTTGTCTTGAAAACTGCCTCAATTAATTTCGAGAATTAGCACAGCAATTCTATTCAAATTAAAGAAGAGCAGGAGTAACTTCAACAAGTTGCACTGAATCTTTGGCTCTTTGTGTTTTCAGGCATACTGCTTGGCTTCATCAATCAGCGGTGCGTGGGCGTTACATTAGTTAGATTACTGTAATTAATTTGCCATTAGTGAATTACAATCCATTGTCACTTTTACTGAGCAGCTTTGCATACAGAAGTAATGTATAAATATTAATTCTGTAGCGTAGCACACTGAAGCCTATACAGTGCTTATTAATATGCCATTAATGTGCTAGAAAATAGAAGGTATTATGATGTGGGATGTTAACGTATGGGAAAGTATGATGAGTTAGCTGCTCTGTTCCTTCGGTAGGAGTCTACCTACTCGTAGTAGTCTGTCTAGTCGTAGTTAGGTCGTAGTTAGGGCAGCCTCTTCTGGCTCTGAGGGCCTCGTGGTCCTGGCAGGCCTTAGGATCAGAGTGTAATGGAGGAAATACGGCCATGCACCGTACGTGTTAGCTCAGAGTTGGGTTTGCTGACAACTTGAGGCCTTGGTCCCACAGAATAAAACCAAAAGAAACCCATGCAACATAGTTGAATGTGTGACAAGCACTCCTGGGGGAAGCTGAGGGCAGAAAGCAGAGCGAGGGCCAAATTCCCTAAGACCTTATGGTGCTCCCAGACGTAGGGGCCAGGCCTGCACGTGATGTCCAAGGGGACACGGCGCCTGTAGGGTGATAACTGTGGAGCTGTGACCAGTAGCTTCCTGCTCTGGTCCTCCACAGATAGGACTTCCCCTCTCTCCCTGCCCCAAAGTAAACATGCTTACTTCTCTAAGAGCAGCCTGTAAAAGAGCTGGCCTTGGGATCCACGGTTAATTTCGTTTTTCCACTCTTTCAAGGCAGTATTTCTTCATCGACTGTCACCACTACAGCGAAGCTACTGCTGTAGTTGTAATGTAGCCTCTTTTTGTCAATGACACGTGCCACAATTGGCTCAAACTGGACCATCTCTCAGAATTTTCTTTGTTTTGGGTAACTGCTGGTGTGTTACTTCTGTCACTTGAGATGCTGACAGCTCCTTAGAGCTCCCTTTATGTTCGTGATCCTATTCCTGGGTGGTCACAACAGGGAGAATTCCTGGTGAAATCACCTGCTAGAAATACACTTGCAGTGTTCAGATTTAAATTGCTTCTTGAGGGCATTGAGAGAAGGCAAGAATAAAGACATACTTCTATGTGATTTCTCTTAGAAACAAATTTGTAAGAATCCAGCTGTAGAAAACAAATGTTTTTTAAAATTTGCCACATCAGTTCTTCATTAAGGTTGATTGAGCAGTGCAGTGTTATACAAAACCTCATGTTGTCTTACATACAATCATACACAATTTATATGATGTGCATATATAGACAGGTTTTAAATATATAATGTCAGATACAACTGTTGACATCTTTCAGGCCTGCTTCAAGACTTGGAGTAATAATTCAGACGTTAGGTTGCTTCTCTCCAACTTTATTAGGGGAAGGAAGTTTGTTGCATTCTACTCAAGCCAAATAATTATCAGGCTATTTCATGAAGTATCTTACAGTGCAGGATTTATTGCCAGCCACTGAATGTATGTAATGCTGTATGGGTAGTATCTTGTATGCGTTTTATAGTAGTGTTTGACTGCAACAATAGCTGGTGGAGGCGATGAATGACTTCTCCTTGCTATGGAAGAAGGTTGCTTTCATCTTTCTCACACCTTTTTTTTGGGCATCAAATATCTTCTGGTCACTTCCTTGCCCTTCTCTCCCAGTGTCATGCAAGTTCAGTTGCTTTGCGAAACCACGAGTGTGAAACTTAAACACTTCAGATTTCAGTGCTGTTCCTGTTTCGCCAGCCAAAGCTGTAGCTCTGATGTCTTTGCCCCCCCCCAACTTGGGAAAAGTGTTGGGAAGCATGCTTTGCTATGAGACTATTTGGGATATCCTCCTTCATCTGTGTGTGTGTGTAGCATTTTAGAAGCAGTGAGACTTGCTGTTGAAGCTTCACCCTGTTTTTTAATGTTTGAGGAAGGCCAGCAGATATTCAGTACAAGATATACTTCTCTAAATTACTTCCCAACCATTCAGAATGAGGAAGGATTGTAAGGTTTTTGTCTAATAAGTTATTGCTTTTCCATACAAACTCTGCCTTTCTTTAGAGATATGGTAACACTGCTGTTTGCAGTTGTAAGCACACAAAAAAATCCCATGTGTGTTTTCAGATAGTCTTGCTCTTGCTGTTCATAGGTCTTCCAAGATGCAGTACAGTGAAAACTAAGGGGCTGTTTTGATTTCTTCCTCTTCACTTGGCTGCAGCAGTGAAACACAATCACATCCATGTTTGTCCTCTTTGGGAAATGAGAGCAATAACTATGAAAGGCTGACTGATTTCTGCTGATTGTAGAAGAAGGCTAAAATTGAGACAGGTTTGCAAGTTGGGAGAAATACAGACATGTCTGTACAGATGCACGCACCTTCACAACAACCACAGATTGTGAGGGAGATAGATGTGTGCCTCATTTTCTCTTCAGTTATACCTACGAGTTGACTCCAAAGTGAAAGAGAAGAGTCTTGTTAGCAGTTATTGAAGATGTTTCAATCAGATGAAGGGTTTTGGAAACATATTAGCATCCCATTAACTACAGTGCAGGTTAAAAATAATAATAATAATAATTCATTGTGCTAGGAAAGCAGTCCAAGGACAAATCGAATGATAAGGAGTTCCTGAATATTTTTTATGACAGATGGGTTTGGGGAATCTGATCCCTTTTTAGGGTCTTTCTCTTCTGTATTTAGTGGGCTCTGCTGTTGTTCCTGCTGCTTACATATAGTGAGCAGCAGGGGCACAAACGCTCCTAAGAAGCAGATGGGGGACAAGAAAAAAGAAGTAGAAGGTCTGCCACCACTTGCCCCAGCTCAAAGAGTGCTTTTAGTCTCAAATGTTACATGTCCAGACAAATGAGCTAAAAGAACTAAAGGAGCACTGTCTGGATCTGCCAGCAGCTCTAGTGAAGCCCTTGGGACCTGTTTTTGGTTTCCTTCAGATGAAGAGGGAGCCAGGGCTCTGCCATGATGAGAGATCTCCTGCCTGGTAAACAAAAGGTGTTAGGAGAAGCCAAATAATAAGAATGGCAGTACTGCGTTTAGGGAAGAAACTTAAATAGTTAATGATCTGAAGAAAGGGAAGCTGGCTTAATTGTAATGCCATATATAAATATTTCTTTTGGCTATCAAGACGGCGCTAACACCTGACCGAGCCTTTGGAGTGCCAGTTCAAACAAGGCCTTCCTCTTTAATTTCTTCTAATCCAGCCGTGATATCCTGACAGCGTGTCTCTCCTTGCGTTCTCTCACGTAATTGCAGACTCCACTCCAACAACCTTCCAAGGCATTTCTTTGTCTTGTGAAGAAAGCCTTTTGTCACTGCTAAAAATTCGAACCTATTTTTAAAACACGTTGCCTACCCATCTGCTTGAGTACATTCTCTCCTCTTCTTGCCAGCTGTTCACGGAGAAGTTCATCATGTAAATGTTCTTGATTTGCTGTTTTAGTCTTGCTCAAAACTTTCAGGTTTGGAACAATATCACCAAGGTTTTGGGGGAGGTTCTCCCTGCTATTAGCAGATGCATGAACCAAATTTATATTATTTTCAAGATTTTTCTGCAGTGTGTCTCATTAATGTTTTAATTAGTTTCAGGAGAGACCTGTGTTCATTTCTACAGATTGTATCCGTTTACTGTGGTAAAGGAGCGTGTTGTCCTTGAACCTATGCAAAGGAGGAGCGAGAAACCTCTGATTGCTAAGGGGTTTTATTTTTGGAGTATCTTTAAAGGCATGCACCTCAGAAATCAAAAACAAATGATTTGTGCTTTTAAAAAAAATAACCTGAGTAAAACCAGAGCAGCATTTCATATGCATACAAGAAATTATTTTTGCTTTCTACTCTCTTCTTAATTATCTCCGAAGCAAATGCCTGAGTTCCCAAGGCCACCTTTCTTTGTAAATGATCGTCATCGTGACTCTCTCAAGGATGTCTCAGCGTGCATCCAGAGCTCTCTGGTGCCTGTTATTTGATAGGCTTCAGATTCCTGACACCTGCAAAAATGGGAGGCTAAGCCACAGTAGGAATGAGGCTTGTTCAGCCTGGGTGCACGCTTCTGTGCCCTGCGTGTAAATTGCATCGTATTGACCTGGAGAGATCAGGAAGCACGCAGGGAAGTCTTGTAGGGCTTGGGATGTTTGAGTGCCTGCCAAACAGAATTAATAGTGTTGTATGTGAATCGCCTCCGTTACTCGTATACTCCTCCAGGAATTGACCTACCTGGGTGTTTTCTTCGTCCTTGTGTGCTCTGTCTAAAATTCAGACCACCGCAGACTGAGCAGTCCCCAAAGAGCGGGCGTGCTGCATACCATTGTGGATATTTTTAGGAGATTCTGTTTGCTGACTGACTTAGCGTGCTATAAATACAGAGTTCTCATCTGGCATGCACTTTGCATGTCTTCTAGTAACTTATAATAAATTCACCTAAGAATAATGGCAAGAAAAAAATGAGCTGTTACAATTTATTTGGCTTTCCATACCGAGTGTCACTTATATAAAGCAATTATTTAGCAACACCGGCTCTAAATGTTTTTTGAAACTAGTGGTGTTCCAAAACGCTTCCTAGTTGGGCTGCCATAATTAGTCCCTGTGTCAGGTTGATTTATGCTGTGATTTCATTACTGTTTCAAGAATTGAAGGTGGAGTTGTTGGATGTGAGAGGTTAGCTGAGCATCTGGAGCATTATCAATGCTAGGTGATTACATTCTTTGCTATGTCAGTGCTAGCACGTTGCCTGAACATGCACAATGGCTATTCTCTGGAGACAAATGAAGCTTTAGTTATGATTCTCCTGGATTTATTTTTTTTTTCCTGAAGTATAGGTGTACATACATTTGCTTGAGTTGAAATATAGCTAAGGCATTTCCAACATGTTTTTTGAAATTATTAAGACTCAGTGCAGGACGAGGGGAGAGCTGTGGTTCATTAAAATATAGATGCATCTGTCTTAGGATATTGAATTTGACACCAAAATGAAGGATGGATTTGTGCTGAATTTTGCCAAGCGTAACCTAAATGCAGTTCTTCTGTACTCCTAAAATAAAAACTGTGTCATAGTGCACACTAATAGCTGTGGCCCTCATGAAAGGAATTTAAAACTGGTAAAGTTTTCCATGTGCAGCCAAAGAGAAGTCAGCCCTGACGTGCTTTGTGCACGCTCCTAGAACACACAGACAGTATTTTGAGAATCTGAAAATACTTTATTTTTTAATGAAAACTGGACCAATCTGGTGATAGTCTTTCAGAAAACTTACAAAATCAACTGTCTCCCTGCCAAGAATCTCTGCAGGGCACTGTACAGTGCCCTGAAAATCACGCCACCGTTGAATCCTGATTTCTGCGGCTATCCTGAGTTTTACTTCTTGTGGACTGAAACAGCATCGCTCCTACCTGAGTCCTGAGGGTGGGCATGGAAGGGAATCCTGCCTGGCTTCAGAAGATCCTGTGGCCCTACCAGATAGGGCAGTGCACTGTCAGTTAAGTAAATTTCAGAGGTAATGGTGGAGGATCTCCAGAGTATAAAGACTGGCGGCAGTAACAAAACGCAGCGCTCTGGTCATTTAACCGCTTTCACCAGGAGGCTGTCTTCTTTCTTCTCAGTCTTGATTGCACCGTCAAGGGTGACTGAAGTAGCATAAGATGCCATACTCGAGGATTTGCTGGCCATTTTCTTGGGAGTTTTGCTATTCTTTGCCAAGAATGAGTGTAAAAATCACACATCTGCATTCTGGATGTTGGATGTGCAGCAAGTGACTCAGGGCTCCTGCAGTTTCTTACTCCGGATAACCATGATTCATCTTCAGAGGTGATTTTGAAGAAGGGTGCTGAAAGACGGTATTACTGGGCTTAGGTGTGAACTGTCCAAAGATAGGGTTGTGCGTTACACCTTTCCTTTCGTTTCTCAGCATTGTGATTTTGCAACCTCAGTGGCTGATTAGGGTTAGCTTTCCTATCCCTGTTATTTGCATATGGGTATAGTTGTTAGAGGCAGTCAGATCAGTGTGGATAGATGCTAGTTTGCTTTCGATATTCAGGTCAGTATTAAATGTATGCCAAGTAGATTGCTTGTCTGACTTTAAAAACAAACCAAAAACCAACAAAAGCCCTAACCCTTTTGTTAAAGCTGTGTGGATTTATTAACGTATTGCAGTTCCAAAATAATAAAATGCAATTGTAAAACTACTTCTATATATTTAATGCGTCATGTATGTACTCCACCATCACAATAAAGCTATAAAGCTGTTGTTGGTTGATGAGAAAATGATTCCTGGATCCACATGCCAATGAAAACAGCCTGAAATTCACGTATGTAAAGGGCTGCATGCTATGAAAGAAATTCCCTTTGAATGTTTAATTCAGCTGTCCTAACATTTAAATACTAGATGACAAGTGTACAGCAATTGCTTGGCTTTTTAAGTACCAAACTGTATTGCTCTTCAGTGAGATTTAATTGTGTTTCTCCGTCAGTTCAGCCTTGGATTAGTTTATATCCAAATGTCTCATATCCATGAATTTGTCTGTTTTGTGACTGATAACATTTCAAAGACCGATGAAACTGGGCTCCTTTGTAATCATGGATGTGAAAAGCCAAAGCGTTTAAAATGTTTTTGAAGGAAACTATAATGCTGAAATAGCTTTCAGTTTAGAGGAAATACAGATTATATTGCTAGCATAATAAAGCACGTGCTAAAATAAACTGGCTTTTGTGCGCTCGATAAGT
This sequence comes from Aythya marila, assembly GCF_965140915.1. Taxonomy (NCBI): domain Eukaryota; kingdom Metazoa; phylum Chordata; class Aves; order Anseriformes; family Anatidae; genus Aythya; species Aythya marila. The sequence continues at coordinate 44,580,255 of NC_139043.1, read as the reverse complement.
CCAAGATCCAGCGACTCATGCGGTGAGGGAGTGGAGGAAGTGTTCATCGCAAATGTGGGGCTGGTTCTGCTGCAAACAAAGAAATAAGATGGCTAAAGCAAATACTGGGGCTTGTGTTGCGCAAGTGCGGGAGATGACGTGTTCGGCTCTCCTTTGTCTCCCCGCTGTGCCTCTCCACTTGTGAGGCACGCAGTTGCATTCAGCTGATGGAGTCAAAAGGAAATGATCAACACGTTTGGAGCCGCAGGGCAAGCCTTCTCATTTTGGCTTTCTTGTGGGCTTGGTGGCTATGTTGTGACTTTTCGTCTACAGGTGTCTGTCGTGCTAGCAATCAACCTTCTAAATGTCTTTAATGATTGAACATTTTGCTTTCAGAAATGTTCAAAAGAGTTTTAAGCTTGCGTTACGCCATTTCTTGACATTAAGCAGTTTAATGTGTTCATGACAGCTGTTGATCTGTGAAAAGTGGACTAGGAACTAGGCTTTATGAAGACCACTTGGGCTGACAGCACTGTTGAGATTGCCTTATCCGTGTGGATAGGATCAAGCTTATGCTGTCATGAAACCTAAGGTCTTGGAGTGGTTGTCTGTCAAAAGCTTTCTAGTTTTTAAATTCTGCCCCCTATTGGCTCTCTTTAAGGATCTGGCCATCTTTAATCTTTGGGCAAGGTAACTTTGACTACTGGCTGAATTGTTTATAAAACTCATCAAGTATTTGCCTGTTTTTTCTCTTAAGTGACAGAACAAAACATTTCCAGTGGCTCTGCTGCAGTCCTTGCTTTTAGTAGCACTAGAAAAGTCAGTGGGAATGAATTTCTCTAAGTTCTTTCCTAAGGATTCTTCTCATCACTTGGAAAAAAATATACTCTGAACAGTCTTTATAAATGTTCACTATGGCTTGCCTTATGTTTGTCACAGACATGGCAGTCTTTCTCTGCAAAATACTTGCTTATGTGTTGTTGTTGCTTGATTTTTTTTTTTTAATAGTGGTTTAATGATATTGACCTTAATTTTAGCTGAATTTTAACATATTGATGAAAATAGTGGTATCAAATTTTATATTTTATCATGATGTTTTGCTGGTGCAAAACATGCGCTCCACAGCAAAGCTAGGAGTAGCCAAAAGTATCCAAAAAGTGTGCTGGAGTGGTGGCATTTGCATTTTACTATCCACAGATAATTTTATTTTTCCCATCTCCTCAATTGTGACGATAGTTCATTAGTTAACTAATGAAAGTGGCAGGTGTAAGCGTGGTTTTGAATGACAGCATAGCATGTGGCATTGAATGCTGTTGGCTTTTCAAGTCTGAAAAGCTCCATGGCCATGTTGTCGGTTTGGTGGTGCTTCTGGCTTCCTAGCTATGCTGAGAAACAGGGTGCTGAGCTAATGTAGCTGCCTTTTAATACTGGAAATTACTCTAGCTGCAGCTCTGATATAAAGAGCTGGGAATGGGAAACCTGAAGGTATTCTGGTCCATGTGAGATGCTATAAATTTAGGGATATTCAGGTTCTTCTCTTTGCTTGCAGGTTAGACAAGCAAAAGTGATGCATAATTTGTCAACATGAGGAAGACTCTTAATTGCCTGCAAGTAGTAAAATGTCTCTACTTGATTTAACTGTGATGTTTGTAAAATATTCTGAGAATAAGTGCTACAAAACTATACTAATTTTTATAAGATTCATCGCTAAGGTCTCTTATTTTTCGTCCTTGTCCTGTCATGGATTTGGACTTGCTCAGCTGTTTAACAGCTGTGTCCTGCAGTAGCCTGTTCTTAATTCTGAAACTTGGTTAGCCATAGCATGCAAACAATCTTTGAAATATGTTAACATCAAATGTTTGTATCAAATGTGGCTGGCCTGACTCTATCCACAAAGATTCAGAATGAAATTGAGTGAAAAACGTAAGCACCCCAGAAAATGTTAGCTTCAAAGGGGAGTCCTGTAAAAATACACCAAATTTGTAAGCAAGAAAGAGGAGGAGGAAAATACCTGTATGGAATGGTGGTGTTTGTTATATTACTGTTTTTTAGGGGGAATCAGGGTGCACAGCTGTGAGTGTGCTAATACAAATGTTTTCCAATTTCTTAAACTGTGGTCCTTAACACACAAAAGTCATGTGTGTATAGCTTATTGAGAGCCTCCCCTTTTTTATTTCCCTTTTTCTGCCCTATTGAAGTTTTCTGTGCGGATGAGTCATTTAGCTTAAACACCAATACAGAAGTGCTGTTGGGAACAAAAAAAATAAATCTGCAGAAATACTAATTTAGCCAGATTTTAAATTGTTCCTATGTTTAAAATCAAATAAATAAATAAATAAATAAAGTGTATTAGTTCAGAACTTCTTTTTTTTTTCTCCTGTGGAAAGAAATAATTGTGGGTATTTTATTTATATATATATGTGCATGTGTGAGTTTTCTTTTAATCCGTACCCCTAGTTTTAATGGGGGAGGAATGCTGGAGAGAAATACACTGAAATCCTTAATTTGTAGATCAAGAAGAAGAGAGGTCATTTTGATGAAATTCTTTATTTTAGGGTATCAATTTTTTGGTATTTTCTTATCTTCAGTTTTTCTAACTTGCATTTCCCCTAGCTTAAAAATTGCCATGTAACATTTCCTTTTTGTTAGCAATATTTTTGAAATGCACACAATTAAAAATTATTTTGATTAAACTTGCTTCCTCAGAGATCCAACTGGGTACGTGTGTGTACATATAGCACGAGTCATGAAGGCCTGGAATTCAAGTGTCAACACATGAAATCCTAATCCTATCAGTTTTCTGTTTATGCCTTCCAAACGCACAAATTTACCAAATGACACAGTTGTAAGTCAATTTCTGTCATGTTAAATTTGATGCACAGTTAGGAAGGGAAGGAAAGCATCAAGTCAATACCTTGTTTTTCTTGCATTTTCCCTATTGTATTTTATCTCTAAAATATTTACCTTTGTTTTCTTTCAGTCAGTGATAAACATACTAGGTATAATGTTTTTAAGATACTTGAACAGCTAAAACACTGTGAGGACAGCTGTAACTAAGTCTGTGAGTCTTGCACGTGCAAAATTTTGGGTGTACACGCAAATCTGCCTTGAAGAGCGTAATCCCATTTGTCAGGAATTGTCATATGTCACTGACAAGAATTCTTTCTTCTGCTTACATGAAAGGAACTATTTTGTAATCTCGGCATTCACCCTTGAAATTAAGACATTTCTAGTCCCTTTCCAGGAAGTTCTAAATTGTAAGCTAATTTTAATGGTGCCTTTCTAACTCTGAAAGCCAACAAACTGTATAAAAAATGGACTCTCCAAGTGAGGTTTAGGAATATCCCCAAAAGTACTTGTCCATGGAGGGATAAGAAGAGAGGAAAGATACTTTGTCAGCTCTACAGTCTGCTCCTGTCGTATACAGTATTTAAACACCGCGTTTTCCTTTTTCATGGTGTACTGGAAAGCAACAGGCCTTTCTCTCAATGTTGTAGATGAATTTTCATGATTGTTTTTAGGTTAGTAGGCATATAATGTCTTTTTCCCTAAAACAGGTACACGAAAGGGGTTACAGGAATAGATTTAAGTAATGATAATGTGTGGATGAAGGTCTCTTTGGTGGTTATAGGACTTGAAGATACCTTGAGGTTAACAGCTGCTTCCCAGTACTGCAGTGATCAGCTAGGTTTAGTCCGTTCTGAGCAGATGATGATCATCTATTCTTTGCTCATGTCTTAATGGAAAGCCACCTCATTACTTCTGAGTTTCAGTTTGACAATTAATGTTACCACTGGAAAACTTTCCCTAATAAGCAAGTTCCTCCTACTGTTTCACTGCCGGTTCCCAATTTTGAATGCATCACTTGCAAATTGGTGCATTTTTATTAACATAGTTCTCTTCATTACAAATGTCGAGGGCTCTTTTTCCTCTGTAATTATACTTGACTCTTTCTAGTTATTAGATATAATTTAAACAGTGTGTAGAGTCTTGAAATGTAGCTGAAAGCTGGTAGGGCTTAGTATCTCATTTTTATTTTTAAATTAAATTTCTTTGTAACAGGCTTGTAGAAAGCTCTCATTTGCTAGATGTCTGACAAAGAAGGACCAGGATGGTAATGAGGCAGACAACATTTAACAACCAAGTAACTGTGTTGAAACACTGAAGCTGCAGTTTCTGTCACCGACTGACTGTCTGCCTAGAAAGATTCAGGAGGATTGATGGATAACAGAATTTGTTAAAAATAAACGTGCTTAGGGAGTTGTGTGGTATTAATGTTTGTGCTAGCTGGTAAACTCGAAGCTGTTTCTTCCTGTACGAACATGGGAGCTGGCTGTGGTTGGGTTGTAAAACTGAAAGCGTCTGATGGGGCTGCGAGGACTTCCCGTGACACAGACCGAAGTACGGCTGTGACATCCTATGCAAGTTGGCCCTGGAAGTGGAGGCGGTTTGCAGTGGCTTTATGCCCCTATATGTCTCGTCGTCCTTTGCACAAACAGAAAGTAACATCTTTGCTTCTTTAAGTGGTGAGCATTGCCTAAACACCAAGCGTAAAGCCCACTGAAAGGGCTTGGTTCTGGAAGGACCTGCAGAAGGCGTTCTTCAGTGTCCCTACAGCCATCGGTTTCCTCACTGTGGGGCTGCACTTATTGTCTGGGGGCCGTCATGGAGAGTTCGCCCAGGGCCTTGGGCCCTTGAGGGCCTCGGGACAGGGCCGGTGCTGGTGTCTGGTGTCCATTCAGCACCCACACCCGAACAACACATTGGGACCCCACCAGCAAGAGGCTGCTGGGGGGCCCTCACCTCAGCGGCGGCCATTTGCTGAGCACAGGGGCAGCTGGAGGGGTTTCGAGGACCGCCAACCGCATACATTGGGAGTTAGGGTTAGGGAGAAGGCTTGAGCAGCAGGAGGCTCGCCAGAGGCTAGCCTTTGGAAATAACGTTAGTTTTTCTTGACTAGAGGTGAAAACCTACAAGCTGGGGTTCTGAAATATTTACTTGTGAAAAAAAAAAAATAGTTTTGCGTCCGGCGGTGCTGAGGTAACAAGATAAGATCCATCTTTTGCGTAGGGGGGAAAAGAACAAAACATGTAAATATTTAATTTCACTTAATAGCTTTCAAGGCCGTGATGGAAAACACAGTAATACTCTGATTCATGTGTGAAAACGGGGTTTGTAAATACTTCAGTGACCTTTTTCCTTTCTCTTTATGCCCCTGCCTGCAGAGAGCTATGTGGATTGAATGTTTTTTGCCCTATTGTTAAGTGCAGTTTATTTAAGATAATACATGCTTTTTTTCCCCCTGCTTACTGTTATCTTTATACAAACGTCTTGCTGGATTTTCCTTAGGGGTGGGAATCCTAAAGTAAATATTATTTCCTTTTTATGCTGCAGAGCTTTCGGTATATTACCGAAACCATTCCACTAGCTTCTGTAAGAACTTTGGCACCTTCACTCAGTTTACTAGCAAACAAATAAATGAGGAAACCACGTGCATTTCTTACTCACTCTTTTCCCATGAGAAAAAATAGTGTATTTCAGGGGGAGAAGAAAACCCTCTTTTTGCTCTTTCGATCATTGGAATAGACATTTATACATTATATACAATATACATGCATTTCAACTTGTAAATGAAATGTGGAAATACCATCGTTAAACAAAATTAGTATTAGAGTTTCCTCATTGTCCTGGAAAAGCTGCGTTTCCAAATCAGTTGTCTCTAACTTATGGCTAACTCTGCTTTATTTAGGTTGGGTCTCTGCCATATGTCTGGGAATTGAGGCAAACTATTGTACAGTTGCTGGAGGTGCCTTCCACTTGTGGGATTATTATTTTTTTCCCTTAAACTAACTTCATTGGAGGGATCATATATAACATGATTTTATTTATAAGTTCATGGTTTTTAATGAAGTCACATTCTAAAATTTATATCCCTGGTATTGTGATTCCTTAAGTTTGGTAAAAGAAACTGAGTTTTTTCCTGAGTAGCTAAAGAAATGTATGAAGATTGAATAGGGAATGAAACACTGCTAATACTTGCTTGGATGGGGAGGGAGAACGACACATATGGAACCCACCATCTACATTTACATTTTAATAAATTTAAAACTTGCTTTAACAGACTAGCCAGTGCAAGACAAAGACTAGTAGTTTTATAGGAGGCTTTTTTCCTGGCTTTGTTTTTCAAGTTCTTTCTGTAAAACTGTCCCCGAGGGAACAGAGATTGATAATAAATGTTATCATAATTGGTACTTTTATAAATTGCTTGTGTACAAACAGTTTGTCTATTAAAAAAAAAAAAAAAAAAAGAAAAAAAAAAGAAAAAGCTTTGTAGCTTCATATTAATGCATTTTAGAACAGAATTTTTGTGTAAATTGATCTAAAAGAGTCAGACTTGTGTGTACATGCTCTTGCCAGAATATTAATAGATTAGAGGACTGTATTGTTCTTTTAGTACTTTGAATTTATTCCAAAAGGCTTGCTATTTTATTTTGCTGGATTGTACTACCCTCAACTTTATGAGATACCTAGCTGGGTCAAGAGCAACAACAACATACTTCAGGATTTATGATCCCACCTATGTTGAAGGTAATGTGCTGAATTGACATAAACACATCTGAAACTTTTTTTTTTTTTTCTGAAGGGCTTAAATGAACTTTTTTTTACCCTTGAAATGTTGCCATTGCATGTTTCTAGAGTAACTAGATGATAGTCTACCAGGATTAGTCTGTTTCAAGATATATATATAGTGCAACTTGTACGAGTTTTGTTGCACGTAGAAACTGGATGGATGAGTTGAAGTTTTTATTTTACTTTCTGAAGGTCACTGTATAGATGTTAAGTGCTGTGAACTCCCTTCCTTAACTTGACTTCTACCCAAAAACATATGCTTGTGTGTAAATATTTATATTCCCACGTGTGTGATACAGCCCTTCCAACTGCATCTGTTTTTTTCCTGGGCAGCTTTCATACGCTTTTAGCTAAGGACTGGTTTTACACCAAGAGCAGAATTTCAATCTGTCCTACCACGTTCTGCGGAAAGTACCAGACAGACAGCGTGTCGGACTAAGGCCTTTTGTTAGCAGAACAAGTCTAGCATTCACTTACTCTTCAGCCTTGAGCTGGAGGATCTCCCTGAAAGATTAGGCAGCTGTTAGTCTTCTGTAGCCTGCATACTGCCCTGGGGAGATGTCTTCCAAAACAGAAACTGCTGTTGTAGATTATGGGATTAATAGAATGAATGGTACAATGTCTGCACAGTTCTAGAAAGCAAAGAAACAAGTTTAAAGGGTATTCTTACCACACAGTGCCAGGAATTGTACTCAATATTGCTTCTTCTCAAGGATAAATAAATAAAGAAAAAAAAAAAAGAAAGAAAAAAGAATAGAAGTAGGTTTCTTTTGTTGGCAGATCTCCTGGTTTACTGATTTTTGATTTGGTACAACTGCTGTAAAAGACTGGTACAGCAAAACCTTTGCTGAAGACAGTGTGTGCTGTTGTAATGATTGACAGGACTGTTAGGCTTCTTGCAGGAGCCTTTAGGAGGTGTTCCTGAAAATGCTAGTTAAAAGCAAAATAAATTAAAAACAACAAACAAGTTTCTTTATAAAACAACAGCAACAACAATAAAAACCAACCTGGAGGCACCAATTGTGTTTTACACGCCTGTGCCTAAACGCAGATAGAGTTTACTGTGGAAGAACTGGAACAAGTCTGTTTTGTTACCAGAGTTAAATAGCTGATGGTTGGCTAAATTTATTGGTGGCCACGCTGTGAGACTTCTCAAAGTTGCTGTTATTGTACTCACCGATGTACAGTGGGCTTACCTTATGGGGCCTTTTGCCAGGTAAGGAGTAGATTCAGGCAGATGTCCATGTGGGAAAACAGTTACTTTGACCTCTTCTCCTAAAGCCCAGGATAAGAACACCTCCTGGAAAACTGGCAACAGGGTTTAAGAGTGAGGTAGCTATCCATCAAGGGCATCGTGGAGGTTTTTGTTTTATAAGCTGCTGAAATTATGTCTTCTGTCTGCTGAACGAGAAGTCTCTCTAAGAGACTAATGGGCCCCTTAGTTGAAGGAGGCAATCTAATCTGAAATGGAAAAATGCCTACAAATAATGTTAATTCTTTGCAGTTCTCAAAACCTGTTCTGTAGCCAAATATTTAAGGGTACAAATTATTTTGGGCTTGGAGGACTTTTTTTTTTTTTTTTTTTTTTTTTAACTAAAAGCATTTTTGAGAACTGTTGTTTGTTTCGCAGATGATTTTGGGAAGTTGATTTTTTTTTTTTTTTTTTTCAACCTAGAGCAAAAGGCTACAGTGAAAAACTGGAAGTAAATCTGTCTCTCTAATTGTTTTGGAATCAGGTTATTGGTAGTGTTTCTTACCTCCAGACTTTAGATGTCTAAGTAGCGATGGAAGATTCATAAATTATTTTTAATGAGTGCCTTACCCTTTATAAAAGCAGGAATTGGAAGAAAATGAAATCCTAGTTGTTTGAGCAGGAGTATATATACTGGGTTAGGTAGAGTGCATTATGGATTTTTTTTTTTCTTTAAAATCATTTGCTGCTGAAGTATGTATATAGCACACCTTTAGGGTGCTTTCTTCATTCTCTTGCCTTTTGTGCCAGAAGCCGCCAGTCTTTTTATTTTGATTTTGTTCTTGTTGTCATTTTGGTTTTATTCTGTGTTAAGAAGGTAATCTGTTGTGGGGAGGCAGCGCTAATTTATGCCATGAGTTGCTCTTTCTGCTACCCTTGCCTCAATGTCATCGTGGGCAGCTAGGCATTTTTACATAAGGTAATGCCTAGTGATTTAGGAGAATCGCCTGGCCTGCTGTATAAGCTGAGGCAAGTTTTACTGCCTTTCTGGAGTGTATAATGAAGGCATTGCCCCCTTTGTACCATTACTTTTCCTCCTCTTTTTAGAGGAGTCTCTCCGAAGAGGAGAGACTAACACACATATGCAAACAAACATACTTGCAGCACTTGGCACGCTATGACCCTGCTCTTGTAAGGGCTTTCCAGGAATATGAATACTAATTGTGATTGGTCTTTATTCTGTTGTTTTAAAACAGGAAAAAAAAAAAAAAAAAGGCTTTTTTTTTTTACATAAAAATATAACTTCTTGACATGTTGTAGTTTCATGTCACCTCAGTATTCAAACAAACTCAAGACAGTGTCTTTTTTAATATACAGTGCTTATATGTATCAGTTGATAGATCGTGATTTTGTATGAATGGTGAAGACCAAGCCATACTAGTTAGTTACGACTGCTCTTAGCTTCAGTAGTGTCACAGATAAATAAAGCACTGAAAGCATGTACTGTAATAAATAGAAGCCATAATTGGATAAGTAAAAGCATTTTAGTTAACATGTCATTATTTAAACTGCTGAAAAGTCAAAACATCTGTCATCTGAATTAATTTGTTCCAATTACAGTCTAGTGTGTGTGTGTGTGCATGAATATGTGCATCTCCTTAGCATGATCTGGTTAATGTAAACGAGATGTTTCTGCTCTAAGGGTTTGACTGATAGACCAATACAGCAGTTATAACTCAAGAAAACCAGAAAATAATCAGTAGCAGTCTCTACAATGATCATTTGAAGTTCAAGTAATGCACAAAATATTTCCTAAGAGTTTGTTTGACCAGCGGTATCTTCCACATGAAAAGAGCAAGAATCACACTGCTGACTTGGTTGCTGAGGTAGGAGTGATGTGACACGGGATTTTAAGGTTGGCTTGCAATTCGTGGATGTTTTGTGAGTAAGATTTTGCAGAATATTGCAGTTGTGTGCTCTCTTGAAGGCAAAAGGCTGGAAATGGAGGCAGATCTGTCATGACTGGCATGTTTACAGCACGCAAGTCACCAGCTTGATTTTCCTTAACTTTTACAGGCAACAGCTGAGAAATCTTGGTTAGGGGAGTTACTTGTTTATGGGTTCAGTTCTACCTTTTTCTGAAGCAGTTATGTATCCTCTCTACTGTTGCTCCTATCAGTCATTTCGCATGCTTTCCTCACTTTGCTATTTCCCCAGATATTATCAATTGGTCCTGTCTTAGAAATAAGAGCTTTTACAGAACTAGTAATTATAAAACTTAAATATCATTCCAACTTAAGAACCTGCTCTCATTTTATTAAAATCTGCACAGAATTCATGTTTAACAGTTAAATGATGTTAATCCTGACAGATTTAACAATCTAATTCCAATATACACCTTTCTGAAGTTACAGCATTTTCTAACCCTTGGTCTTCTCCCTATTTTGAAAGGTTCTCTAATGATTCTGTTAAAAATCTAGCTTCTTATAAACCTATATCCTAGTTTCTGTAACTCTGTATACTAAGGTACTCGTTTTCTAAGTTGGAAGACTAGAGCAGTCACTGGAGAGTGAACTTAGTTAAATTTTCCAATTACAACCAAGAAGGCGGCTTTATGAGAAGTGAAGATATCAATAATATTTACGAGTTGTTCCTAAAGCAAAATTCCTTTGTGCTGAAGGTGAATGACTTTTTTCAGCCCAGGCCTTGCTACTGAATTCAGGCCTCATTAGTAAATCATTTATTCTGTTTTGGGGAAAAAAAACAAACAAACAAAAAAAAAAAAAAAAAAAAAAAAAACATGCTTGACTTTCACTGGTTCCAAGTGAATGAATATCCATAGGTTAGTTTCCCCGCAGATTTAAGAAAATGGTGCCTTTTGTGGAGGACTGCTATTTTGAGAGCTCAGGAGGGAAAATACTGCATATAATGATGTAGGAAAGTCTGCTGTTGTGCTAGTCATTAAAAATTTTTGTATGTATAATTAAAAAATGGGATGAAAACAATGAGAAAACATGTATGCTGTGAAACGATTATCCTTGACTCTCTTGAAACTGAACTTTTATTACGTATAATTCTGTTACATTGAATGATAAATGTAACCATAACTACTTTCGATATATAATTTAATGATGCTGTTAAAATAAGACATCTTTATCAAAGTTAATATTGAAACTCCTGAGAACATCCCATATAATAATTAAACTTTTTATTTACATGTATTCTTCCCAGTTGTACTCTTTAATATTTTGTATTGACTTTTTTGTCATTGATTGGTTTTCCCCTTTTTTCTTTGTCACTGCTACCTCTATTTCTGCAGGAACAAGTAGGTTACTGGTAAGTATTTCAACTAAACCAGACCTTACAAAGTTTTGCCTTAGTGAGGACGTTTTTTTTTTTCTTTTCCTTTTACCCTCACTTACTTTGGTAAAAACTTTGTAGACAGCAGACCAGTTGTCTGTAAATGCTGTGCTTCCTCAGGTCTCCATTACCGCCTTGTTTGTGTAGTAGAATACTAGTTTTGAGATTCTCCAAGAGACTTTGTCTTCTGCATGCTGTCGAGCAGCATCCATATCTGTGCTGTCTTCGAAGATGCTGCCTTCTCCTGGGGCTTGCTCCCTTGTTCCCGTCTGCTGCGTTTCAAGTGCAGTGTTTACTTTGTCTCTCCCATTTTTTTTTTTTTTTTTTTTTCCATAAGACCTTCTATGCATTTTGGCTAGTTTGCTCAGAAGACTTCTCTGCGTCTGACGAGGTGCTCTGTCTTCACGTGTTGGGTTTAGTCATCCTCGTCAACCATTACTCAGCCATTTTCCCATCACACCTCTTTCCTTTTAGCTCTCATTAAATACACTCTCAGCATGATACAGCCACCCTCCCCTCTCTTACTATCATGCTTCGTGTAATTTTAATCCGATTTGTTGCGTTGTGCAGTGCGAGTTTTCGAGATATTGGTGTCCGTGCATTTTCAAAAAGTAGGACTTCATTCTTTTCTTCTCATCTTGGAGCAGCTCTTCCTATACTTACGGGATTTCTGTTGAAAGCATTTTCTTTAATCCTACTGGATTTGTGAAAGTCCTGACTTTATGGGCACTGTGGAGAAGGGTGGTGGTGGTGTAAAAAAAAAAAAAAAAAACACTGGTCCCCTCTACATAAGAATAATGAGCTGTCTTGCCAAATTACTCAGTCACTCCAGAAGAGCCTACTTCAGCAGAACAGTGGGACACTGTTATCCTGCCTGTCTTCTCCACCTCCCATTGTGAAGCGATGAATGGGAAGAGACCTTCTTTTTCGGGTGTTGGAGGAAAATGTGGCTCCAGGGAATGCGAGAAAAGTGAGGGCGTAGGAAAATTAACGAAGAAAAACAAAAAACCCAAACACCTAGGTTTAGGGGAGAATAAGAGTGAGAAAAAAGAATACTCTGCACTTGAACTGTGGTGGGTGAGGTAGGAAAAAATGATAGGAATATGTAATGTCTACCGAGTAAGAGTTTGAAGTCATTTCATTTGCATGAAGTTTTCAGACCTCCAAGCTGCCTTGCACTGAGATATTTGGCATCATTTGGTAACGGAAAATCTAAGCTTGTTTGCCAAGTTAATCCTGCCTACAACGTGCAAATGAAATACACTTGTGCCCAGAATCACTGACCATGCTTTCTGGCATGATTTCTATGATTTCCAGCATTCATCATACACAGGAGGCTAATTTTTTTTTTAATAATTTGGATCTAGAGTCCACGTGGACCCTTTTTTTTTTTGTACAAGACAGCTGAGGCTTGTTCTTACCTTTAAACCTACTGAAAGCAACTTCCAACACAAGTTTATGCTCCTTTAAAAATTTGTCTTGTTACCGTGCTTGTGAATTTGAAAATACATAGACTCAGGAGGAGTTCAGACGAAGGAGGTTTGAGCAGTCTGTCGTCTGCGTTGACTACAGATCCCTACAGATGGTGGGCTGGGGGAATAACACCCGACCACACACCCCCTACACACAAGTGGAGCTACAAGGTCTTTTCTACTTGTGCTCAGTGCTAGCTTTGATCTAAAATAGCGCTCCCGAAAAGCTGTCACTCTAGTAACAGCTGTTCTTATTCTTGTATTAAGAGACAAAATCACCCTTTCCACAAGTCTTTCCCACCTACAGTCGTATCTTCTGGTTTTCAAGGTATTTTAGCGCGGGGCTTTCCCCCCACCTCTACTTTCGTGGCTGTATTTATTGCTCTTCAGTTTCTAAAAACGCACAGCTGTCGATTATAGTCATTATCATGTGTTTTACATTGGTGTTAGACACCTGGAGCTGTGCAGTTGATAAAGGCTTTACTCGTGAATAAGAAAATGTCTTGTTCAATTCCTGCTCTTCGTTCTGTACTGCGTTATTTTTCAGTGATCGCTATTGAAGATAACAATTAGCAAGACCCAATTAACAAGATGAAGGGAGTTAAAGAAGTTACATAGTGAGGTGTTCCTTCTTCAGCTTTTGCTTAGGAGGTGAAGGAAGTATTATCCAAACGCATCTTCTCAAACTATTCCACGTCTCCTGTGAGTTTATCCTTAACTGAAATAAATTTCAGTCTTGTTGTTTTGTTTTTTTTCTCCCCATTTCATTTGTTCTTCTCTCTCCTGTGGGTGCTGTGCGAGCTTTAAATAAATAAAAAAAATACAGGAGAAGGTCCCTTATTCTCATCAAGGAATTCACAAGTGTATTTATTTCAGTTTTATGGCACAAGACGGGTGAAGAAACCACTATAGTTTAGGAGCGCAAAATCACAAGTGCTGAGAAGAAGAAAATACTTGTGCATAATCTGGTCGAGTTTTGTAAAATGACAGAGTTTGGTGTTTTTGTGTTGTTGTCTTTGCTAGTATATGATTTCCTACTCTCTCTCAAACTGAGGGAGGTACATCCTTATTTCTTTTCATCTCCAGAGGTCTTTCCAGATGGGTTCTCTCAGCTTAGGCCACTGGCAGTGTAAGGAAGGATGAAAGACAAACAAATAGATGTACATGTATCTTTTCTCCCGTAATAATAAAAAAAAAAAAACCTCTCTACATAAAATGACAAATTTTCTCCAAGTAGCCACTTGTATTGGGAGCTACAGCATTTAGAAATTTTCATTCAGAGGGTTCCTTGGGAACTGGTAATACTTTTTCTTTCTTCTTCTTCTCTTTATTTTATAAACCTTCAGACTTCTTAAAGACGGTTAAAAAAAATGCCAGTTCTCTGTTCTTAAATTAGTGTGAATTAATCTTATTCCCTTTGATGGTAGGGGTAAAGTTGCCAGGTAAGATGTTAGCTTTGGTAAAGCAATGTGCTTTCATGTACAAAGCTTCATGGTTTTTGTTTAAGGAATTACTCATTCTGTCTTTCCATTTCAGCTGGCTGAGGAGAAGAGAAGAGGGAATTCTGTGGCCAAATAACTCTGACGTGTGGTCTTGACTGGAGCTCTTTTTTTTTCTTTTCTTTAAGAGTTACAAATTAGATTACAAAAGAAGAGTGTGACAAAAATTTGACTTGACCAGGAGTGTTACTTCAGCAAGAATTTGAATTCTTCCCACCTATTTTTCTGCTGTTCTTACGATCTCGCTTCATAGTCCTTCACGGAGTCGAATATAAAAGGAAGGAGTGGAAGAAGTAGATGCATTGTACAGAAACATAAAATGTTGATGCTATTTGTTTGATATTCGCGTCGGTAGACTTAGAGAATATAGTCTAGATTAAAAAATAAGTAGGTGGATGCAGAAATAGTTTAGAAAAATCTTGTCTCTGTTCTAAGAAAGCAATTCAAGTGGAGTATTGCAGTGGTCCATGCTGGGTTCATTTTTAATCCTCTTGGGAGACACTTTAAAAATGGAATCTAGAGCCAGACTTGTAAGATCTGGAAGCAAAACTGACATTCATCATTAGTTTTGACATATTAGAAAAATGTTCAGAATTGATTAAAAAAGAGAAATTGAAAGTACTAAACATGTAGGGGTGGTTGTGAGTGGAATGGGACAGCAGTCCAGTGGTTTGTGTACAGGGTGAGTATGTGTACACCTATAAAGGATAAATCCTTCTCTCAACACCTGGTAAAACAGAAAAAGGTGATAAGTAACCATGCATTTCTGCTTAGGACTTCTGGAGGTTTGGCCTGCAAGCTCTGCCCAATTTTTGGCAATCCAATATTAAAATGTCAGACAGAGCCCAGAAGAGAGCTACAGGAATAAAAGTTTTAGATACCAGAGCCTGTAAGGAAAGATTAGAGTAACTGGTTTTGTGCAGGCTAGTGGAAAAAGATGAAGGGTGCATTTCCTAGTTTGAGCATGCTTTTTTGCTTTTTTTTTTTTACCCAAAGGACAGTTACCAGCTGTTTGCCATGTCCACTGAACCCATAAGAAGTAATAAGCCTTGTTTTGTAAGTGAACGCTGCCAAATGAGAGAGAAGGGAAGATTTTTCTCTCTAGGAGTGGCTGTTCAGCATTGCGGGTTGGCTAGGATGGTTGTAAAGTCTTTCACTAGTTGATTTTTCAGGGCAGATTAAATCCTCTAAGTGCATTTACCCAGTTGCCCTGTGTGGGATGAACTCAGTTACCTCTTGACATCCTTTCTAACCACGTTTCTCTGTAAGGTCTTTCCTGTTTATTGGCGAAGGGCGTTTTGTTTAATAGGTTTTAGCATCATTATGCAGGCATGATTTGTGACAATATTCTTGCATACCACCCTGCATACCGTCATATTTACTGGATGCTGTGCTTCCAGACTGTCTGTACTTATTTCTCTGAATGCTGAAGAACAAGTGCAAGCATGTAAGTAACTTTTGTCAGCCTTCTTAATTGCCAAATACATTTTGCAAAAGTGTGTGTATGTAAAGCTTCATTTACAACTTGCTTAAATGTAAACCGAGATGGATTTATCTGTCTTCACTGAAAACACAAGCATACAAAAACTTGACTGCATTCGATATTTATTTGTGAAGGACAGTTAGTTTCATTATACTTTTAGTGTGTTTTTGGTGATGTTCTTGTCATCAATGACATTAACATTGACCAAAAGGACCACCCCAAAGGTATTCCAGAATAATACCAAAATATTTTTGCAAAAAAATTGCCCAGGAGTTTGTGTTATTTGTTGGATTTGAGATTTTGTTTTGTGGGATGTGGGAAACAATAGGATTTCTTGGATAACTGTAGGCCCTTTAGCAAAAGATGGCAGTCTGAATAAAGTGATACATTCAAGAGAAAATGAGAAAGAGAATTCACTTCTGAATATTGAATCCCTTACACAGGTTTAGTTATTTCAAACTTTCTGTGCCATCTTGGAATTTTCTAGTTGCTTTGCTGTAACTTTCTGTTTCTTTCTGTCCTACCTCTTTTCTTGTAACTGCACTTCTTTCCAGGATTGTGGGTTTGGTTTAAGTAACCTCTTACTTTCGGTATTGTATTTAGGATTGTGAAACTAGGTGATGGAGTCTGAAAGAATTTGCCTCTGGTGTCTCTTAAGCCTGCACTTGCAGAAGTCAGCGAGGTGTCTGTGCGTGCTCAGTTCTTTCCTGCTCTGCAGCTTGGGATTGAGAGGTGACTGAGGTTGTGATGAGTGGTGGCTCATGCTTTTTTATCACGGGCAACGTCCTCTCTGCAATGTGAGAAGGAAGGACAGCCTTGCAACTATGTGGTGACCCTAATGCAAAGGTGATGGTTGCTTATCTTGGATGAGGATAAGGGATGCCGAGAAACCACCAACTTCATAAGAGTTGCATTTTTGTCTAGAACTATAGGTCATCTGTTACTCTATCTTTTTGTAGATAACATTTGACAATTTTTACAGGACACTTAACCTGATGCCACCTCATCCAAGGACTACTTCTACTTTGTCACCCACATATCTGCAAAAGCAGTGTTTATCTGCGAAACCCAGGGAAACAAGTCAAGTAGAGAACAAGTTATTTTTAACCTGTTGCTGATGGTTGAAGTCATGTGGAACTTTCTTAAAGTTTATCAGAATTGTTCCTTGAAACTGGTGGTAAAAACAAACATGGGCTATCGATGTTGTTAGCCTGCTGGACAGTGGTACAATAGGGTCTTTGTTCCTGCAGAGCGCTTAATTGTGAACTGGGTCATGAAACTATTGCCTTCTGATTTGAGGTAAGGAAAACACCAAGTTGGTGACAGTGTTGGAAGCTCACTTATCTTTGAAAATACACTTAAAAATAGTGTCTACATTCAAGATAATTTGTTCTTCGGGGCTGCTAAAGGAGTTGGAAATGATAACATCCTTCACGCAAAACACGCACTGTGCATCTGTTGAGGGAGATGGCTAAGACCAGGAGCTGGTTATTGCAGCACAACTCTGGGAAGGAATAAGAAGTGGGATTTCACTTGCCTTTGCAAAACGTTTCAGTAGATATAGAGAGCTCAAGGCACTTTTTCTGTTGTAACGCTGGTCTCTGGCACTCAGCTGATGCTGGTTGGTGGAAAACCATCTTTTTCCACAAAGAAACCTTTACCACTGGCTGCTAAATTGGTCTGTAAGTCTTAGTTAAGTGTAAGTGGGGTGTTGTTCTGCATGTTGAATACAGCTACAGCAGTCATCTTCCAGGCCTGCAGTGTCAGGAGGATATTTGTATGTGCTTACCTGTTACCTCAGCTCCTCCTTGACACTGGATACGTCACGAGGTACTCTATTGTCAAAATCTGGGCTGTTTACAAGACTTAAGGACAGGCACATGATCGAATGAGCACATTCAGCTGAGTACTCCAGTGGGATAACCAATAAAGATTTTTCACAGCTGTCTATCCTTGGGCATGGTTTTAAGGAAAACCCTTTTCTTGCTTGCACTGATAAAGGCTGCTGCTATTATTATTACCATATACACAATTTCTCCTTACTGTTTTGTTTGGATTCAGGGCTTCTCTCCCCACGTTCCTGGGATAGGTACCTTTTTAATACCACTGTTAACTTCAGAAGAGGTTGTAGAGACCTAGTGGTGGTTTTCCCTGCCCCTGCCACTCCCAACTAGATGTGTTGGTGACCCTGGGGAATAGCTTGAAGAGTTCTGTCCAGAAAGCAGAGGCGACTTGTTAATGACTGCCCCAGCGCTCAACTAGCCATGAACATAATTGCTAACATGCTGTAGCGCAAACGCTCCCTTCTGGCATGGTCTGCAGCGTGTGAGGAAGTTATGTGCCTTTTTACATCAAAATATGTTGTCAGTTGTGCCTGCTAGGAGTGTATAAATAAGAATAAGGCACGGGTATTGGTAGGTTTTTGGACTGTGACTAGACTTGAGAATAATCAGCTGCATTTCGCTGATAATGGCTGAGAGAGAACTTCCCCCTAGCCCAGTTTTTGGAGAAAACCATAACGAAACGGCTTCGGGTGGTTTGGGGTGTTTAGAGGACCGAGATACTAATTTAGATTTTAGTCATGTTGAGATGCAGCCTGCGGGAAAGAGGTTACGTGGTGGCTGAAGGGTCACTGACAGAGCCTCCTCCAAGTAAATGAATCCTCCCAACCTGTTCTTCAAAATACACGTTTGGTTGTTTTGTGCTTATTAATCCGTGGGTGTAACCGTGACTAGTAACCATGTGGGTTTGGGAGGGATGTCAAAAAAGGAGAGAGGAGCAATATTTAAAATAAAGTGCAAGACTGGAACAAGAGCAAGCAGATATGAAGCACTCGTAGCTAAAATGGGAAGAATCAGAGCTGTACTTTATCTCAGGAAGTGGTTTCCAGTGTACACGTTCAGTTGCTGCTCCGAGTTCCCCATGTGTGCTACCAGCTGTCTGGTTTCACTTGCTTCCTATTAGCTGTAGAAAAAAAAACAACAACTGTTGCCTCCACAAATTCAGTGCGTTTCTTCAAGTGCTAATGCTTCAGGGCTGGTTGCTTGATCTACCTCTGGATAATAATTACCAGAAAAGATCAAAATTCTCAGGCATCAGTAACTTGAAAGTGCAACATCGAGTCACTCGATACCCTTGGCTGACTCAATTCATCATGAGCTCCTGAGGTTGGAGGTACAAAAGCAAGGGACAGCAAAGTAAAGACGATGGGAGCAGGCTGGGATGTGGATACTGGAGGTGCAATGTCCACTTATACACGCCCGTGTCATTCCTTTCCTACAGTGCCAATGAAAGAGTTGGCATTGAGCACGGATTTTGAATATTTTTAAGTAGATATTTTTGCTCCGTGTTGTCCTGTAGGCATACATCTTAACAGCTCTTCTGCATCAAGATCCTTGTTGGGTGGCTTTTTGTCTCACTTGCACGTTAATTACTCAGCAGATCCAAATCAGCCTACCACTCAGACTTTTCTGTGGATCCTAAAACTTGTCCAACCAATCTTGTCCTCTTAACTGGAAGACATGGTAATGACATAAATTAAAGCATTAAGTAGTTTTGTCATGGACTATTATGCAGTTGCATCACAATCCAGACTGTCTTAATTATTCTTTATCCCGCGTTGCCTCAGGCTGTGACCTCACAAGCTAAACAAGGTCAAGCTTGGCTAGGATGAGAGAAGTCAAACAAATTCGGTGCTACAGGAAATATCAGTGATTCAGTAGGTGAGGCGACACCCCTGAGTTAATGTTGTGCCCCAGACTGGCGTAGGATGCTGCAGCTTGCCTGATGAGATGTAAAACTGAGATCCTTTGTTAACTTTTCAACGCTGTTCCTGGGAAAAGCGATGCTGTTAATTCAGAGCTCCTGCCCAGGTTCAGATTTTAATGATTACGTGCTCCCTACTTTTCTAATTTCTGTTTTGGTAGAGCCGTGTTATCCTTTCTCTCCTGTCTTAAACTGCTCTTGAGGTTGTTGTGAAACTTTACATTCCAGAGGTGGTGACATGTTCACACTTGGCAACAGATCCATCTGCAGAAACAATGGTCCTTTCTGAGGTCTTTTGAAATCAAGAGAATTATATTCATGGAAGAAAAGTCAGGTCAACACTGAAAAGCTGCCAGATTTATTTATTTATTTATTTTTATTATTATTATTTTTGCTTTGAATGTGTGGAGAATGTTGTTTTGGCTTAAATGTGGATATTGGCTACGTGGTCAAGTGTACTCACGCTTACATGTTTTTGTTTTTCATAGGATTCAAGTGCCCTGTATGTTCAAAATTTGTATCTTCTGATGAAATGGATTTACACCTTGTGATGTGTTTGACAAAACCAAGGATAACCTACAATGGTAAGAAAGAAGTAAGCTGATAATTTCTTCATTTTAAACGTTAGAGTGATGATAATTATTTATTTAGTAAGATATTCAGGTAACTAATCCAATGGACTCAGAAGTGATGTGTTTTTTTTTTTTTTGGCTTGTAGTAAATTTTTTCAAAATAATTTCTGAGAACCTGGTCTCTTTTTTTAACGTTGTAAGCCAGTATAATTTATGCTGTTGACTTGTACTACAAATGTGAAATTATCCTTATCTGAGTATGTTTTATTCCATTTTTGATCACAAGGTCATATGCTAGTCATTGTCCAGTTAGGGTGCAACTGAGATAGGTGTAGCTTAAACAACCTCTCATCTAATGGCATTGAGTGATCAGAAAGATCAAGCCAGTCTCCTACTGGGGCCATTGCTAAGAGCTGTTATTGATGCACCATGTATTTATAGCTTAGTCAAAAAAGGGGCTTTCTTGAAGGAGCTGAGGAACTGCCTATTGTTTATGTGATAGCATAAGGACTTGTAGATAAGACCTTCAGTCTTTATGGGTTTAGCAAGACTTTTCCCAGTGTCAAATGAATCAACCATGGTAGCTCTGTTCTCATACCACTAAGCTCTCCTTGTAAGCAGCCTGTGATGCAAGACAAACAGAACTTTTGCCACTTTGGGGATCAAACCCTTCTGTCGCTGTGGTTTAGGCTAACACTCAGCTCTATGTGAGAGGTTAGAAGGAAACTGAGAGGGAGTCAGACTCATTTTGGAGGTGCAGAGCAAAAAGTTGAGAGTCAGTGGTCACAATTTGCAGCAAGGATAATTCAGATTCGATGTAAGGTAGAAAGTCCTCGTAGTGAGGATGGTCCAACACAGTAGCAAGTGCCCAGAGAGGCTGTGCAACCTCATCAGAAAGTGACTGGGTAAGGCCCTGAGCAACTTAGACTAAGTCGGTCCAGTTTTGAATGAGGGACCAGAAGACCTCCAGAGGTCCCTTCCAACTTAAGTTAATGTCTAAATAACTGGTAGTGTTATGGACTCTTTGTGGTCTCCCTTCTGTTATGGTATTCTATGCTGAATTTTGTCTTGGAAGGAGTCTTGAAGGACAGTAGGGCCCATCTTATTCTTTGTCTGGATAGCAATAAGGCATCAGGGTTACAGGAACAGCGTTAATTGTGAAAATAATTTGAAATCATATACCAGCAGTTGTGAAATCCATTTCAAAGCACAGTACTCAGGTAAAATAAATATATATTTTTTTTTCTCCTGGTGTTGCACCATATATTTGAGAAGGTTGACTTTACCTAGCAGAGAATTTTTTTTTTCTTTTTGTTCTGGTATTTTTGTTTTGTTTTTGTCTTTTAAATTAGGACGAAGCAGTTTCCAAGGTGGGTCTTTAGGGTTCTGTGTACTGTGACCTGCTGAGCATAAGAGAGAAGTGGGCTAGTCAGCCCAGTAAGGGAGAAGTAAAGCACTTGGGATCAGTTTGGGTGGAGCAGAAGGTGGCAAGCTGGCAGAGAGCAAGCTCTGGCTGTAATCCAGCTGGTGGGATGTGCACAAATTACAAGCTGACAGACTGAGATCCTATGCTCCTGCTGCTTCCTATATGTATGTACGAGCACATTCAGCTGACTTACTTTTTTTCAAGGAAATAGCAATCACATAACACAACCTCTCAGTGGTGTTTGTGACATTCATTTGTATTGCAGTGGTGCCATATTCAAACTTTTTTTTTTTCCTCTGCATTGTCTCTCCCAGCTGGTATGTTGTTAATTGGAGCTCTTTTGGGCCATCTCATTACTTTTGTACAGTCCCTTAAGCAAAAAAACAAACAAACAAAAAAAAAAAACTTCCCTGTAAATGAGCACAAATAAAAACCCCTGTGTGGCCCATGAAGCCACTCTCTTGATAATTTGCAACACAACAAAAGCAGTTGTGGACAATGCAATGTAAGGTATTACCTGAATCATGTAATTTGTCAAATTAGGAGCGTGTCTACAGCGTACAGAGCCTCGGATGCTCATTCTAGGAAGTGGTTATAGAAGCTTGAAAGGAGAAAACTACTAAATTGCAGAAATTGGTTTGAGAGAGACACTTACCTGGAATTACAGTCTCATTCTCATAAAACCTTAATAGAAGTGTGCATTAATCCTTTTGACGGCAGCTGGTTAGCTCCTGGAGTTGTGGACTGAATCTTAAATTAGAGAATATAGTTGGTTACTTAAGGTACTGCAGCACAGAGAAATTGAGGATATGGCTTCAGCGTTGTGCATCACTTAGTAGTTACTTTGTAGTATGATTGTGATACGTTTAATGAGGCTAAATAAAGAGGATTAACTAGCAGATCAATAACTTGACTGAATGCTGCTGTAATTACAGGCCCAGAATTGCACGCGGATGTCTAGATGCATACATTTTCCTGTATTTTTGCTGTTTGCTAGGATGAGATCAGTAAGCTATAAGAAGGGCATCTCACGTTTTGCTTTAGAGAAAAAAAAAAAGATGCTGCTATCAACTCTTGATCTTCTTTTACCTCCTTTTTCTCTCTACATTTACGTTGCAAGTAGTTGAAGGGAACCTTACACTTGCAAGCGGTGGGATGTTTAAAAGTTAGGTGGTTGGGCTGAACTGTGCATATATCGAATTCTGTTTTGGATATGTTTCCTCGTGATACTGTGACTGTTTGAAGATTAGCTCTTTCTAGGAAATGTCCGGAGCAAATTGTACCTATTGTGGGATTCTGAGAAGACGAGCATTCTTTCTTCTCAATGGGAGTCTAAGGCTTTCTGAAAAATGGTGTAAGACTGTTGTGATTAGAAAGTTTTGTTTGTTTGTTTATGAAAGTCCTCCCAGGCAATGTCTAACTGCTTTCTGAACTACCTTTGTGCATTGCCTTTGGGCAGAAGGAAGGGCCAGTGCACTGCAGTCTGTGGCAGCTGCCTGATTTACACGTGTTTCCTGAAAGGCACTGGTCACAAACTTGTCCCAGTTGTGTGCTACAAGTTGTGCTGATTTTCATAGAAGTAAATCAGTACGTTTTATTAGCCTTATTCTTTTTAAAATCATGTGATTTGCCTCCAACAGAGATCTCATTGCTTACTCAGTTGGGCCTGTAAAAAGGGCTCTTTCTTTTTTCTATGGAACTTTGTTCCAAGTATCTTCAACTACTTGTGGTGCGCAGCCATGAACCAGTATATAGTCATTTTGATACAAAAGCTGTTTAAGTGAACTGAATTGTGCAAATTCTGTGGTGTTTGCTGTTACTGTCTTACATAGTCTTGCTTTTTTTAGCCATTAAGGACACCCTTCATACCGTGACTTGCTGAGTCGCCAAGGAGCCCGAATAGGTCCTGTGCACTTGCTAGCCACAGGCTGCTGAAAGCCGGTTTTGTGGAGAAAGCGTGTTTCTTGGTAGTCAGCCTGTTTTTTGGATGTTTTTTGAAAACCATTGCTAAACTAAATACTCTACAGCCACACCAATTTTGTTCATCATCTTCAGTGTGTTCGGTGAGGCCCCTGTCACCAGGTCTTTCCAATTTGCAATGGTGAGTGGCACACAGGGCCCACTGGAGGCCGACTCTCCCAAAGATGCTGCTCACGGAGCCGTGGTGTGTTTTGGCCAGGCAGAGCCCTTCTCTCAAGCAAGGCTTGGTGCTTTGGAAGCAACTTGCTTGGCCTCCTTGCTATTGGGTCAGTCTACGTACATACCAACTGCTGAACAGCAGAAGATCAGGCTTACGTGGCGAACTTCGAATGCAATTATTGTTCAGTTTGTGTTTTTATGGTATTGATGCATTTTTTCACTGGGAGATGTTTAAAAAGACCCGAGAAGACACAATTGAGAGAGCTGCTTGGGACTCGAAGCAAACTACTTTTAGAGGGCCTGCAACTAATGCACCAGTTCCTTCTGAAGAAACCTCGCAGCTGGTTGTGTCTGAAGTAATTCTGTTTGTCTTCTCGCCATGCCTTTGTTTGCCTCTCGGAACACTTTGTAAGACTTTATTATTATTGTTGAAGGGCCTCTCTGACAGCAGGGCCCAGCAGCCTGGCGGCCGGCCAGCTGGGGAAGCCAGTGACCCCGTGGAGCCGGGGAGAGCCAGTCGGCTCGCTGCACTGCTTGGCTGGCTCGGCGAGCCGGCCTCTCCTCTCTCCAAAGTTTTTGATTGAAGTAGCACATTCCTGCGGAATATTTTGGGTTTCAGCAAGTCAGCACTTCGCGTCGGAGCGTCGTCCTGCTGGAAGCTTTCTGAACGGGCCTCCGGGAAGCTTTGACATCGGGGCTGCTCCCGCTCAGGCCGCCTTGCCTTCAATTCAAATACGGCAGTGGGTCTGGTTAGGGGCCAACATACTGAGCGAGGCAAGTTTCCTGGAGAAAAAACTTTTGCTTGTCTAATTTCAGAGAGTTAATATTACATCTTGCAGCGAGTGTGTGAGCTGTTAGAGGAGTTTTCCTTCCTCAAGGTAACCACTTCGCAATTTTTTTTTAATTACAATAAGTGAAATTTTGAGCCCTCACAACAAAAAAGAGCAGGGGATCATACATCATATACAGCACTGATTACATATATGGTTTATTTTTAAAGTTTATTCAGCTCTGTTTTGAGTGGAAGATTAGTACGTGGCAAAACTGTTGCAGACAGAACATTGAAAATGAAGGTAGGTGTACTGGAAGGAAGACAAGAGTGAAACTCGACGTGCTTTTCTTGTTCAGCAACATACTTTGTCTTTAAGGGTGTTTGAATCCAGTACCAGGCACAGCCAGCCAAATATTCCGGTGCCGACTAACTGAACTCAAGGTGACTTGAACCGCAGCAGTGCTCAAGCTCCAGCAGTGCTCTGATGTAGATTAGTAAGGAAGCAAAGCAGGGTTTTGTCACGAGGGTGTAAATACTCTGTTAATTCTAAATCAGTTCAAAAAGAGAAGTGGTCGCACTGCATGTTTGGTGACGCCGAGGCCTGCGTGCGAGTTTCAGAGTCAGGAAATGGCATCTGTCTGAGCAATGATCCTGCTGTAGAAGTTCTCAAAATCTAAATGACAACTACAGCATGTGCATTTCGATGCATAAAGGACCCAAAGGACTGCACAAAAATATTATTGAGACATGCTTTGTGAATGGGACTGACCTGGTTTTTTTCCAGCACAAGTTGTAAGTTTATTTGATTTGTGGCTGTTTTGAAATCTTTGGGCCAAGCTACTTTTGTCAGAACTTAGTTTATATTGCTCAGTGGAAGGGAAGTGCACCACAGCCTGGCATCTGGACCACTGAGATCTGTGATGCTGGTAGTTATCCCCACTGCAGTGACTTAATTTCCTTGATCACTTCTGTTCACTAAAAAGGGGAGAGTGGTGTTTTACTCAGCAGGGCTGATGCCATTACCTGTCTTGACTAAGGCACTCAAAACTTCGTTTTCTTCATGCTGAAGAGAATTACTAATCTCAAGTTCACTTCTCTTCTAGGATTCCTGAGACCATACCCTAAAAGACCTTGCAAAAGGGCATCTTGCCAGTCTGCCAGGAAAAGCTTAAGCCTTCCTCCTTGTCCTCATCCTTTAATAGGACTAGACTTTCAGCAAAGTAGTACAAAATAATACCAAGGCAAAGCAGTTCTTTCGTTCCGCTTCACATGAGATACAGGATTCTCCTTAGAAATTTTCAGTTCTCCTGTTTTGGAGTTTAACAAGGTTATTGACCAAGAGTTTCTAGCTTCTTGCTCTGCCCTAGGTGGTTCTGCATTCTGTCCTCAGGGGTGCTGTGTGACAGAGGAAAGAGCATACCCTGCAGGATAATTTAACACGTAAACAGACACTTAGCCTGGGCCTGCAGTTATATAGTGACATTTCCTCCTGTTTTGATCTTGTGTACCCATGAAAACCCTCCAGATTATGTAGGAGGTTCATACAGTTTCCCTAATGCTTTAAAACTGTTTTCCAATGTATTTCTTAAAAATAACTTGCACTGCTGAACATCTGTTGGACTTGGAGATTTTGTTTAATGTGCCAGCAGAGGAGCATTACTATTGTAAATAAATGTTTAATCTCAGACATTTGCACAGCTGTTACTCTGTGAATTGGTATAACATCAACTCGGACATTTCATAGCTTGTCGTGCAAATCATTGTCACAATTTCAGGGAGGGAAACTGTGTTTGAAGAGCTTGATTGAAGTATATTGACTAGTTTGCCATTCATCCCTTTAGGAACTGTTTAACGTTTCAGCAAGGAGAAAACTTCCACTGATTTTCACCAGTGTAGGCTGTGGGTAGCTACTCATTCAAACCAGACTGCCAAGAAGAAGAGGCAACTCTAGCTCTTCTTCCCTTTTATTCAGTAAAGCTGTATTTCCTTCCAACCATACCAAATCACTTTCAACAGGTTTTGGTGCCCCATGCAAAACCAGCCTGTTACAGTTAGGGTTTGCTGGGGAGAAGGTTTTTTATTTTAAAGAGTAGTGGTGAGAAATGTCTCTAAATAAAGCCACGTTCAAGCAGCAGTGTGGACCTGGCTCCTAAAGGAGGTGGGACATGCTTCTGTGACCCCATTTGAGCCTCAGTCAGTGGATGAAGTGGGTCAGTCTGTGATAGTGTGGAGTTGGAGCCTTTTCAGAGGCCGCAGTCTCTAATCTTTCCTCCGCACCCACAAACTGTCAACCCTTTGCTACCAGGAAAAAAAGTTGTGTATCTCTCATGGCGTGGCTGTGAAGGAGGCTCCTGAAATGGGAACACAGTGTAACTGAGAGAAAAGGGCCTCAAATGTCTGGAGCAGTTCTCAGAGCTGCAAACTGGCCCTATTTATCTTGGTAAGATACAATCTTTGGAGGCTTAGTGGTGGTGGCGGTGGCTTAGATACCAGCATTGCTCATTACCTTGTGCTTCCCTTTCTCTTACACAAAGAACAGGTTTGTAAAGCAGCTATGACACCTCATTTTCCTGGTGCAGTTTGGGGACGCTCAACAGATTATGCTAAATTTTCTTGCTATGGTGAATTTGAGTCAACGTGTTTGCATCCTACCGAGGAGCACGCAACTTTGGGACATTGGACATCACGTCCATTCATCTTTTAAACTTTTCTCTGGTTTGTTGTGAACGGGACTGGCTCTTTTTAATGAACCTTTGGAGAGCAGGGTATTTTGGTGGGTGATTCTCTGCATACTTGCCCTTGAGCCAGGCCTAAATCTGCCAGACAGTTCTTCCTGCGACAGAGCCATCACAAATCACTCTTGGCCAACCTAGCTGTAATGTCACCTCATACTTCAGCTCCTGAGGGTGAGACAACAATTTTTTTCTCAGTACATTGGAATCACCATTACATAAATGCACACATGTGCCATGGGAATATTTTCTATGCAGCCCTGGATAAATACAGTAAAGCTTTTGACAACTGTAGAACAAGCCTGATTGTTTTCTGAAAGAAGGAGGGAAAACAGGATCATTCATGTGCTGAATAGCTCAAGTTGTTTCTTTTCCTTACTTCTAATCTGAGATGCTGCTCTTGTCTTGCTTCGGTACCGACAGCGCTGCTGAAGTCAAATGACAATGGTTCTTGTCCTAGAAAATCATAGATACACCTGTGAACTGGTGCCGCAGAGGAGAGCTGCAGGTGAGGAAAGGAGCGATTCAGCTCAGGTTAGGACTTGCTCTGTTCTTCTGCATGTCATTGTGCTGCTGTTATATAAAGGCAGTGCGGTGCTGCGTGCCGCAGAGAGCCGAGCAGCAGTTTGGTTTGCTCCGTAGCAAACGCTCACGGTGCTGTGACTCTGCACCATGTGATCCGGGCAGATAGGAGCTACCTTCCGTGCCTTACGCTTAATCAGTCTTTAGCTTTGAGAGGTCATTCGGAGGATGTCATAAATCGTGTCTGCAACTGCTGCAGTCTTGTGACTGCTGGGAATTTAGCTTCGGGGAAAATAATGTTCCTAGTTTTGAATAGTAATTCTGCAGCCTTTAAGTCTGATGCCTCTAAAACCTTGAGATTTTACTTGTTTGTTAGTAGCAAACCGACTTATGTTCTGTAGCTGTGCTGCAGAAACCATACCCTTGAAAACACACATCTTTCCCTAACCTTAGAGAGTATGTTTCATTGGCTGGATTTTGAAATAAAATGTACTTTAAGTCTTAGGTTTTTAAAAAATAAATGCCAAACAGCATTGCACTGAGTGGTCTTTGTAGGAATTTCACAGTGTTTCCTTCCCAAATTTCCATTCACTTTTGCAGGAACTAGGACAGATGACTTGCAGATCAGGATTTTTTTTTTTTCTAAGGAAATGCAAAGCAATAAGCAGCATTCCCTCCTTGCTGAGAAACTGCCCCAAGGGCAGATCAATTGCAAATATAGCCTGAAATACCATTTGTAAGGTTTCTTTGGTTTTGTTTTGTTTTTGTTTGTTTTGTTTCATCATTGTTGTTATTTTTGTTTTTCCTTCCGATTAAAATCTTGCTTTAAAACTTGCTACCCTTTAGTTATTTAAATAGTCTTGCACTTCTGACTTGCAGACTCAAAATGATAAAGGAATTTCGTACAATTTTTGCAGGGGGGTTCAGTGGTAGAGCAAGCTTTGCTCTTCCAAAACAAGCTGAACGAAAACACAGTGTGGTAGAGTACTCTCACGTCTAAGATGGGGATGATTGTCACTGCTTACTTAACAGAGAAAAATTTACCAGAGTCAGGTGTTTGTAGCAAAATCCAGTGATTCTAGACCAGCTTGTAAGTTGCCTATTGACAGTGACTGATCGTATACTGACAGAGCTACCGAGCTGCAAAGGCTGGAGGAACCTTCTCACTCTCTGAAGTTTGTGTCACCGTCTCTTCTGTGGCCACAGATTTTTGCAGCTGCAAAGTAACCCTAAACTCTACCGCACAGGAAAAACTTCACTTAGGTTTGGTGGTGAGCTACGTTAACAGTTATGAAACCTTGTTAAAATTTCTTCATAAACACCTTAGGGTGGCTTCCATTTTAACCCCGCGCCAATGCCTGTCTGAAACTGAAAGCCACGTCAAACTTTAATCAGTTTTACTGCTTTCCTCATCCCCTATTTTCTTGTGCAAAGTCTAGGTAGCCTTTGTGTATAGTGCTAGGTAATGGATAACCTTCATGTGACTAAGCAATAATGTAGGATTCAGTGATAAGTTCTTAGCCCATAAACAATGCACATTTGCTTGGGGGCAGGGAGATGGGGGGAAGGAATCGTTTGATTAATGTTTTTATCTTTTTCCCTCCTGTTCTAAGCAATCTGTTTTGATCTATGGCTTTATTAGCTGAAACACCGTGTTGTCATAACAGTGCCCAATAGCTTTGATAGGCTGGAGATTTAAAAATGAGGAGAGAAATAAAACTTCAATACGGCCGTAGAAGTGCACTGCCAGATTGTCTGTGGAAAGCTGAACAAATGTTGGGGACTTGTCTTCGGGGACTTCTTTTTTTTAAATCCATCTCCTGGGTTAATCATCTTGTGTTATTATTAGGAATGATCGTGACTGATGAACGCTGAAATTATGTTTCTTTTATTTGACTTAATTACCAGGATCTAGAAGTTGATGCTGCTTGCTTTAGAAAGTAAAGGAAGGTTGTTGGAGGTAAACACCCCCACACTCCGTACCTTACTGGGACAGTAAAATCCTATAGGTACTTGCTAGCACCAGAAACACCATATTCTCTGTGCTTGCTGGAATAAATTGTTTTACTGGTTTATGGGTTAGTGTAGAGCAGAAAAATTGAGATAACTTTGAAAACTGACTCAGTATTTGATGTTATCGGAAGTTTTTGCATTCAGATGTGTTCTGGGATCCATCTCTGTAGCAAAGCTAATTGCATTTAAAATAGGAATAGCTCGTAAAAAGCAGTCTGTCTGCTGTGATCAGGAAAGGAAAACAAGAGAAAATTATGCAGTGATTACATCCCTGTCCTGTGTGTGCACATTGACACCAGACATGCAATTTTTGCTTGGAGGAGACTGATCTAGACCCTGCTGGGCACGGCACCCTGTCAACCTAGCACCTGGCACTAGGGTTAATAAACCAGAATTTATGCACGCTGAGTTTTGGCACCAGCATTTTCATCGTGTGGAGCTCAGTAGCGCATCGTATCCTCCCTAAGAATAGCATCTTAGTCAGACGTGCCTGGTTTTTCTCCCCTCTTCTTGTTTTGATCTTTGGCTCACGGCTTCATCCTTCGTGCCATCTTCCTGAGTGCTCCCTGTGCATTCATTTCGCATCAGATCAAACCAACCCCCATCCCAAGCTTGCAAAGAAATGAGCCAGTTGTTTGGCCACCGTGAAAGGACTGGAGAAAAGAGCTGGGAAAATTCAGTGTGATCAGGGCATCTGTAGGAAGACTGGAATAAGAACCAGAGAAAGAACAAAGCGAACAAGACACTGAATCAAATCCTACAGCTGACTTCAAAACAAGTCACCATTAAGGTAACCCATGCTGCCCAGAGTAAAAGGACAGCTCGCTACAGCTGGCCTTCATTCTCTCTGCTCTCCAGAGAAACTGTTCTCATACCCTTTCCTTCTATAAAGGTTTCTAATCTGCCTGCTTTACCTGTGTTGTGGTAAATGAGAATTCTCATAGGTACCTTTCATTAAGCCAGCAGGTCCCCGTCAACGCTCTCATTTTCTTACAGATCATTACTAGAATGAAACTTCCAAGTTGCTTTGTAATGATTTTCTTTTCTTTTTTTTTTTTTCTTTCTTTCTTTTTTGTCTGGCTTCTGACCATAGTTTCATTGACAATGAATGGCTGGAACCTCACTGTTTGGAAAAAAATCACTTCTGTAGTCATTTTAGTCTCCTTTCATGCTGGGGAAAAATAAGCTTAAAGTCACTTTTAAAAGCTGCCAAGGCAAGAGGGATTTCCCAGCCTTAGTGGGGATCCTTTTGTACAGTCACAGCAACGTCTTGCATTTGCCAGATCTTTGCCAGTTCAGACCGTTCCTTCAGTTTGATCAGAGACAGTCAACTTCTGTAGTACCTATTTTGCCATATCCACACTCTGTTTCCCTCTCCCAGTCTTTGTGAGCCTTCTTGGCAATAGCATCCGTTCTTGATATGGTAAAGTTGCTTGCTTTAACAGACTCCAGCATCATATTTAAGTCTTCCTTCTGACCATTAAGCTGTTTGCAGAGAACTGTCTCTGCATGACAGGAATTATTTCCCCCTCCTCCTGACCACAGCGGTATCTTTTCCTTGTTGTATCTAATTTCCACATGACTTCCTACAAGAAGATGCTTCTGTAGATGGGTCTCTACTGCTCTGGGTTTTATGCCTGGTTGGTTGTGGTGGTTTTTGGTTTGTTTATTTTTATTAACTTTGCTAAAGAAGTTATCTTTGCAGAAAGCAAACTACACTACAGAATTCTCTCATTTCTTGCCTCTTGCTCTAGCAGGAACCATACAGTTCAGCCACTTTTGGACTGGATCTCTGGATTGCAATCCCTACTTCTCAACAGACCTGAATTCATTTTGCACCTGGCAGCAGTTTCTTAGCGCTGGTACAAATAGTCAAGGATGTATAAGTAGCCCTTAAATATTTTTCTTTGATTTATTCCTCAAAGATAAGCAGCATTGTGCACCAAAGAATAAAAATGATAAAAGATCTGTATGCGTGGATTTCGCGGTGATGCTTTTTCTTGCCCACATCTGTAAGTTTAATTCATCCCAAGTAACTCCCAGCTATATAAGAATCCTTTCTAACTGCTGCAGACCTGTTGTCTGTCAGCAGTATGTGCTGGTTGCCTCTGGCCACTTACTCAACCACTCCTTTTTGTAGCATATTTGTGGTATATGATCCTCTTTGATGGTAAACTCAGCCTTGAGAAGTGTAAATCATTCTTATGCAGTGGAGCCAGGGAGAGGGGAATACTCCAGTGATAGTTCTTCACGCTGTTTCCTAAGGAGTCTCATTTTTGCTGCTTTCTCATTTCTTGTGGGTTTGCCCCTTTACATGCTACTTTTGATTTAACTCCTGACAAGACCGATACAAGATTAATAACTTCTAGCTGGAGAGATCATGTGGTTTTAAAAAAAAAAAACACAAAACAAAACACCAAAAAAAACACAGCCTAAAGGCAGCTTCCCTGTTCCATGAGCTGCCATAAAGAAGTTTTTGTTTCAAAATGGTGAGTGCCTGGACACAGCATTGATGATGAAGGTGTGCCTTGGGGCACTAGTTTAGTACTGCTATGTTCAAGGCTTTTTCACTCAATCCCCTACTGGTGAGAAATATTTAGAATTATTTTTTATCTCTCAAGAATAGCATTTCTGAAGGGAGGGGGAAGCTCTGGGACAAACATGGCATCCCAAGGAAGGCTGTTCAAGAAGTTACCCCTTGAGTCAGTCGAAACATAAGGATGCATCAGTTCAGTTGCAATGGAGATGGTGTAGGATGGGTAAGTTTGGCACAAAGTCTTCTTACATCACTCTGGAAGACGAGGCTGTTTGTGGTTCTACCGTGAAACAGGTACCTGTATCTAGACAAAAATTTGGAAGTGTAAAGACACAGTACTTAAAAATGTGGTGAACAGAACTTGTAATTAGAAGTTAGCACAAGAGGAGAAGGCTGTTTAGCTATCCTGAGATGATTTAATGTTCAAGGACATCAAACTGCGAGCAGACTGATTACGTACAAGTTGGAAAGACTATAGATTAAGCAGATCTTTCAGAGTCAATCAGATAATTGTCTCCACTGTCTCCAGAGCAAATCTTGAATCACTGTGGAAACGCAGAGTCACTCTGGCAATAAATCTCAAGACAGGAGCACAAGGCATTTCATGTCCAATCAGGCTAATAAAATTTAACCTGTGTGGGTATCTATTTCACCATAATATTCTCTGCCAAAAGCATAAATATGGTTTGAGAAAGCTGGTACACTGATGATCATAGCTTAGGAGTAAGTGGTTACGATGTAGTTGTTTGGGGTTGAGGAGCTTTATTTCCCAGACGACTTGGCCTTTTTTCAAAGCCTAGCTCTGCATCATGAGTCCTGGGGTGCAAACGTGTTAATTTGATGTTGTCTGAAAGCCGTATCACTTGTGACTTGAAGGGTTGTTTTTTTTTGTAGTACGGTAGCTTGTATTGAGACCACATCTCTTGAAGTTGTAGATAGATTTCCACTGTGGCCACTGAGGTAAGCTACTTCACCAAAGAACTGCTTCTCTCAGTGCACAAATACCTCTCCTGTTTTTTCTTTAGTTCACCTGCTTAGAATTGTATTGAGGTAGCCAGAAGTATATAAACTTTTTTGTGGGGGAATAGGACAAATAGAAATGATGTCTATCACTGCTATTCCTGTTTTCATCTTTATTCGATACAACGTGAAGATTTTTTCACTACCAGACACACCCGATCCTTATCTGACCCAACAGGAAACATCTAGTTATTTCTGAGAAGTGGCTTCTGAAGGCTGAGACTGTTGCACAAAAAAAAATCTAAATGCAGTTCTTAAAATTTGGGCTGCAGCTGAGAAGCAATGAAACTTCTACAGCCGCTTCCCTCTAGGTGTTTGTGACGCAGGTGTCGCAAACTAGGCCGTATCCCACTGCAAATATTTTTCTTATGACTTCCTTCGTTGTGTGTGGTGCCTCGGTGCTACGCTCGTGTTTAAGGAGAGGGGAAAGCCAAAGACTATAGGCAGTATTGGTGCAGGAAGCCTTTCATGATGGGTGTTTATTTCTGTACAGATATCTCCGTCTTGGACCAGCGTTGAGAACATGAGAGGGAAAGGGAGAACAAGGATAACATTTGGACTTACTAACTACCACATGCTCAGCTTTCTGCTTCTGTAAATGTTGAAAACCACTTATGTGAGGCTCCAGTAAAAGCACTAGACTAACTAGACCAGACTAACAGTGTGTTAACCATATACACCTACTTGCTGGCTACCAAATGGTTCCCTGTGGAAAGTATAGGTTCAGCTGGGCTGCTTGTTTTTGTAAGTGGATGAGGAAATACTTTGGATCTTCCCAGAAGGCAATATTAGTAAAAGTGTAGAATAAATTCTGCAGTGTGAATGAATTAATGCCATTTGTGCAAAGAAATGTTGGATTCTAGATGCTTAGAGCTTGATGTAGTGTTTACCTTCATTAAAAAAAAAAAGCACACACACACAAAAAAAAAAAAACACTGAAAGAATTTTAGTGATCAGCAACAAAAATGAATGAATGTGTAACATATGGTAATATGCTGTTTATTGAAGTTTCATCAAGGTTTTTAAAACTCTTAAGACTCTTATTTTGACAGTTTTAGTGCTGTTAAGATACTGTTCAGAAGGTGTATTCCAAACAGTTTCAGTCACGTTCGTGGTAGGGTGTGCTTTAGTGTTCTCCTCACTGTTAAGCTATCTGTGGTGGCAACTTCCACACAAATTTAAGATTATAAGTATTTGGAAAAAAAAAAAAAGATATTTAAAAAATAATAAAAAAATTACTTAGATCAAAGGTCTTTCTAATTTGTGTTCCACTGAATGTTTAGAGAGAAACAACATACTGCAGCTGCAAAGTGCTATCTCCCCAAGTGCAGCCTTCATGATTTGACTGAGGGTTTCCTGAGTCTAGGGCTACCTCTATCTGCATTTCCAAAAGAGAAACAGAAAGCAGTAGCACACATTTAAATGATTTCATGCATGGGGCATGTATTGCATGTGCTTTTGCAGTCCTCAGTTTAAAGACAGGCTGTTTCATCACGGGCATTGCCTATAATTTTAGCCACCGCTGAGCTGGCGGCTTTGGTAATTTTTAGATGTATTTTTCAAAAGTTCTAGCAAATATTTTTAATCAAATTTATATGCAAAGTTGCCAGGATCGTTGTATTTTAGGTTACTGCCTATCTAGCTACAAGTGCTCAAGCGGAATAGAAATTATTTTTCAGTAAAGACAAAAGTATGATTCTGGAAGGAAAAATTACTGACAACCAAAAGTTAAAATACTTGTACTTTTAAGCAGGGATAGAGGAGAAAGAAGTATTTGAGCAGACACAGGAGGGAAATACTCTGCTCTTTTGCCAGATTTCATCTTTGACACCAGTCTCGGGCTTGTGAGTGCTTGTTGCAATAGCTGGGAAGGTGGAGGAGTGTTTACCTCCTGTTTGGTGCGAGGCAGATGGATGTGGGGGTGCGGTGAGTGTTTGTGTGTGTATGCATGTGTGGGCGAAATGGAAAAATGTGGCTTCTGCTCATTTCCTCTTCCCACTTCCATTTAGGTAATGCACTGATATGAATGTTTTAACCATAACATTGGTGAGATCTCAAACTGTTCTTTTTTTTTTTCTCCTTTCTCTTTTTTCTCTTTTCTCTTTTTTTCTCCTAAAAAAAAAAAAAAAAAAAAAAGGTAAAATGAATAGTATGCATCTGCTGAATCACTGCACTACAAGAAATTATGAAAACAACAAAATTGTTCAGACTGCAGTGGTTCTGTGTGAAATCGTGTACACATTTTTCCATAACAGAGGGCTGTGTGATGCAAGTACAGAAGAAAGCCTGACTGGGTCCAGGTCAGACAGCTTATTTTTCCCCTCCTGTTGATCTGAGACTGGTGATCTGAATCACATCAAATTGTGGAAATGGAGTCGGTCTAAAAGTGTGGCATGTCCTTCAACAACTTGGTCTTGGTTTTGTAGAGCAGTTGCATCAGTTTGGGCTCAGTTGGCGGGCAGTGCCAAGTTGCACTCGGGCATTCATAACAGTTGGGTATTTTGTGCCAGTTTCTTCAGTACTTACCTTTCCTCTGTCGTGACAGCCTGACAGGGTTCACAAGGTGACACAAGAGGAGCAGAGTGCTAACTCGGTGGTGTTTAAGAGGAAGAAGACCATTGAAACCTATTAACAAAACCTTTCCCACCTACTCCAGCCGTGACAAAACCCTGCTGGGTTTCCGAAGCCACATTCAGTGTTCACACCAGCTCCTCCTGGCATGACTGGGACAAGCGTGGTGTGCACCCAACAGCAGCATCCCAGTGAGAAAGTCAGGGCTGAAGCCAGGGAGGGAGGCAAGGTGTTTGCCTGGGGCTTGCCCTGTAGGGCCTGGACTGGCAAGAGGGAGACTAATGGCAACCGGGGAGAGTATGGGAAGACTGGAGGAAAGAAAAGGAGTCTCAGACACTTAGGCTGGTGGGAGATAAAAATGTTTGAATTGGCATCTCGCCCTGGTGCTAGCCAAAAGGTGCAGAGTCTTGTCAAAATGCTCAGCAGGAGGTCTGACCCACACGTTGTGAAGTCTGGGGAGCGCGTGATAAGCCAGACACGTACAATGGAGAGCGATGTTAAAAGCAGCTCACAGGAATGTTTTCTTTTATAAATTGTATTATTACTGGACAGCGTTTTAATTTTTGTCATCAAAGCTTGTCTAAATGCTTCCCTCTTGAGAGCGCTGAGGAGAGGAGCCTGAGGATTAATTCACTGGAGGTGTCTTAGTGCCGTTTTGTTTTGGGCACCAATTGCTGATAAAGTAACTCTGGAAAAAATGATTTTTATTAAGTGAGCTCTGTGTATATGGTAAGTGTTTGAATTATTTATGGCACTTCTTCCTGTAACCCGGCTGTAGGAAGAGTAGATGTGCTTATAGGACTTTTGGCAAAGTATTTGAACAAACAGGCAGTCTAAGAGGGTAGTGTCTGAGAGCCTCGGGCAAAGATTAATATCTCTGTACCAGGACAATACTGTCTGTACAGTCTTTGTCTCCTGCTGTCAGATGTTTTCACATCTTTTCATACAAAAAAAATAGTCAAGAAAGTATTTATCTGTAGCACCTTCTTCAGGGCAGGTTCTTAGTGCCAGGATTTTCTAACAACAGATAAGTTTTTAAGAGCTTTTGCATTGTTTTAAATTGCTTTTCTTCTTTGGTTCATGGATGCTTACAACTTCTGATAGAAAAAAAAAGAAGCAATTTCTTAATGCCTACAGATAATGTTAACGTGTAAAATACATTTATTTTTTTTTTATTTTCTTCACTGTGGTATGTGTGTATTATTGTTTGAGGGGGTATTTTTTCTTTATAACAGTTCACCTCATGTTAGACACTCTTAACATATCCCCATGAAGATGCCACACACGTGGCATTACACAGTATTTTTAGCATAACCAACAAATATAGCAGAGACCAAAACGAGTACCCTTTTAGAAACCCGAGCACCTGCAAGACAGCGTGCTGCAGTTCCTGGAGAAACAAGGCAGACCTGATTTCATGTGTCTTCATTTCACTTATTCTGGCAGTGATGGCTCTTTAGCTGTGTGCTTGTCATCTTCTGTCTGCTTGGAAAGTCACAGTGACAAATATTGGAGACACCGGAGAGCATACCTTAGAGCTGATGGTTTCCTGGTCGTGCCAGGGAATCACAATCTCCACAAACCATCCTGTTAGGCTCCTTTTGGTTAAAAACAGGAAACTTTTCCCCAGAAGCTGCAGCAATTCAAACACAGGGCCCTTACTTTGCCAAGTGTGCGCTGTTCTGATCTGCCAGGGATTGCCTGGATGCTGCGTGGTCCCCTTTTGGTAACAGTGCACCACGTGAGGTCGCTTCTAACCAAGACTTTTAACCTGCCTCTGGCAAACCAGGCCTTACGTGACCTCCTGCTTTGTGTTGTGCTAAGGCTGCATTGTGCATCCCGCCTTCTGGCTGAGAGCAGCGTCCAAGAGAGAAGGTTTTTATTAAAAATATTTTCCCAGAAACTTCTGTTTGAACGCCAGCTCTCATGCATTCCTAGTAACTTACTTTTTCCTCATTTCTTTCGGGACTTGGTAATGCTGCAAGAAATGAGTATCGCCTGGAATTCAGGGTCTTCAGCACCAATATTTCCCTGATGGAAAGCTTTCATTCCTGTTGCCAGCAGTCAGATAATTACACTGAGGAAAAGGTAGATGGGATGTAGTAGAACATGCTGATGTGATGTGAGAAGGAGGGGGTTGAAGGTGTGAAATAGGAGTGCTGGAGAAGCTGGTAAAAGTTAGAGAAAGCCAGATATATAGAAGAGAGAAGAATGGGGTAGTAGAAGAAAGCAAATGACAGGCTGTGTTTAGAGTGAGGAAATTAATAAAATCTGTACCCAGTAAATTAGCTTTAGTGTCTAGCCTAGAGAAACGTTATCTTTGAGCTTGGATTTAACTTCTGTGATGACAACTGAACGTGGAAAGGAGGGGACAGCTGACCAAAACCCACCCAGAATGAACCCTCACAGCCCTGGAGGCACCAGGTGCCATCTGGGCGATGGTACCAACTTCTTCCAGTGTTGGCTCTTGGGGTCAGCAGCACAGCTTGTGTATGCAGCAGCTGTGGGGTTCAGAGCTCAGGTTTCCCAGCTCAGATCAGAGCAATCTGTGTGGATGTCCATCTGCTAAGAGAGTATAAATGCCAAAGGATTACTGGCTGTCAATGATAGCTACCCCTCTTCTCCATGTGGTTGTCTTCCTCCAGGACTTCTTTTTGAGCTACAGCTGTGTTTAGGCAAGAAACTGAATCATAACCATATTTTAAGCTGTTAAGAAGTCTCCCATTAGGAATCTTCTGTTGCCTGGCATGTGTGAATGAACCTCACCTTGACAGGGCTTTCTGCAGGATAAGGATATCATCTATAGCTGTCCTTGATAATATGAATAGAGAACACTTTGCTTGTTGTAGCCTGCTTTTTAACTGTTCAATCTTGTGCTCTTTCTTCAGAGGATGTGCTGAGTAAAGATACTGGGGAGTGTGCAATATGCCTGGAAGAGCTGCAGCAAGGAGATACTATAGCACGGCTGCCTTGCCTCTGCATATATCATAAAGGGCAAGTATTCAAGTATTCCTCACGGTGTAGATAAAATCCCAGAAGGTCACGTTTATGGGGTAACTTCACTGAAACCTAATTGCCTTTTCCACTTCAAACAAGCAAAAAATGAACAACGACAACCCTAAAGATGAAGGTGGGAGAGGGAGTGCATTTTGAACCTGTTTCATACTTACTGTCACAAATGCCTGTAACTATGGGAAGTAAGATGTCAATGAATGATGTAAGTAAGGCAGTAACCTTCAAATCATGAAGGTTGGAAAAGACCTCCAAGATCACCTGGTCCAACCATCCCCCTACCACCAATGTCACCACTAAAGCATGTCCCCGAGCACCACATCCAGCCTTGCCTTGAACACCCGCAGGGATGGTGACTCCACCACCTCCCTGGGCAACCCGTCCCAGTGCCTGGCTGATGGAAGCCCACAAGCCATCATCAGAGCCACGTATGCGTTTCAGTAAGAAGCAAGAGGTTGAGGATGGGTATCCATTTCCAGATAGTCCCACGGGACACGTCAGTGACTCGCCGTGATCCCAGACACTCTTCTGCTCCCCATGGTTTTCTGCGGGTTTCAGGCAAGGAAGGGCCTCATCTCTACAGGCACCACCTGACACAAAGCTGGCAGCAGCCCCAGGGAAGGTGCAGCAGGAGGTGTGACACCTCCTGCCCAGCTGAAGCTGACCTTCACCCACTTGCCATGGGAACGTACAAACTCCCCGCTACACACAGGGTGGGTTGGCTGCTGGGCCAACACAAACAGCCCAGCAGCATTGCCCTGTCTGTGCCAAGGAGAAGAGAACCAGCTGCCCGTGGCACCGTGAGCCTGGGCTGAGTGTGAATAGTGGGACCCGTTCTGGGGACAGAGGAGTCCTGCCATGAGGTGGGCACCTCACCAAGACCTCCTAGCCATAGGCATCCTCCGCAGAATTAAGTCACAAATGCTTGCTCAAATGTTTTGTCAATGCAGTTCTGGACACCAAATTCGTAATTTCAAAAGGAAACGTCCATTTCCCACAAAATAAATAACTAGATAGATAGATAAAAGAAAGTTGGGTTTCTGGTTATGTCTGAGCAATCCCAAAGTGATTAAAGAGTTTCTCATTTTAGTTGACAAATTGAAAATGTTCAGGAAATTTGGAGAACTGAAACAAAAAAAAAAAAGTTTTGGATGGTTGACTAAATAATTGGTGAAATACTTCCCTAGCAGATTTTAACACTTAAGATATTTAACTATTCAACAGTGTTTAATATCCAAGCACACCTGTGGTTAAGGTTATTAAGTTTTCAAGGAACGTTTAAATATATTCCTTGTTTGTGAATACATAGAGTGTGTACATGGATGTGTGTATATACATGTAATTGTGTTAATATAAAATTCTACTATTTGTGTAAATCATGAAATACCTATTAATACGCATTTATTACTGCTAAATGTTACTGTGATATTCACATCAATTGTTTTCATTTTTGTCTTGCATCCAACAGCTGCATAGATGAATGGTTTGAAGTAAATAGATCTTGCCCTGAGCATCCATCAGATTAAGAGAAGATTCATGTTTTTAGGTAATATTTCTTTTCAGACGTGTACATTTCAACAACAAATATTTTGATTATCTGAAATAACTCTCGATGCTATTTTCTTAATTTGTCAATTTGCTACCGTGTCTCAGAACAGCAACATTAATCAGTAAGTAATGACGTATATTACGATATGTAAAAGGTTTCTGCATCCTTATATGGTGTGGTCTGAAATGGTGTATTTCATTTTTAGTACTGGAAAGTGGCAAGTCAGTGCCAATGAAGTTTTAACATTAACTTTTAAAGAGTATTTTTTCCATGGAAATGAAACAAGATCAAAATAATACAATCGTTTAATTTTGGATTGTTCCACAAGTACTGGCATTTATTTCTGACGGAAAGCTTTTGGAATCATAAAAGAAAAAAAAAAAAGTTGAAATTAGGTATTTTCAAAACCACTTTCATTTTAATGCATTCCAGAATGTTTTCTTTCTTTTTAACAACAGAAAAAAAGTTAACATGTTCCCATCCATCCCATCCCAGAGAGGTTCACATTTTTCCAGCTTATGTTTGGTGTTAATCATTTCAGATCTGCAATCAGTGTCAAAGGTTTAAAGGATAGGTTTATTCTTTCAGTTGACTAGTTCTAAATCTTTATCTTGCATTAAACTATTGCCCTCAAGCATTGCAAAACACCAACACTCATCATAATTCTTAAAGGAATGGATATCTGGAATTCTGGTTAGCAAGTTAAGGTTTGTTTTTGTTATTCTGCTAGAGATGTAGGGGGGAAAAAAAGTTTGAAGACCTCATTGTTGGCATTTATCTGTTCACTTGTTTCACCTTGCTTCACAAGTCTGTGTTGCAGGTCACATTGCAGCACTACGATCATTGAAGGGGTAGCAGAGAAAACATGAGGGAAGATATCCTGCTACAGGGATGATTACTTTAACCTCAGGGCCTATGTTAGCCGAAATAAATAAACGCATTTCCTGTGTTGTCCCCAACAAATGAATGGTGAAAGAAGCCCACCTGCTGCTTATGAGCATGTTTGTCTCTTCACATGTGTAGTCTCACGTTAAACCCTTTCTTTTCACAGCAGAGATGGTGATAATTGGGGGTTTTAGGAAAAAGGGGAAGGAAAACAGTGTTTGTGTTCATGCTGTTTCTGTGTGTTATATATTGAAGCAGCTGAAATGCTGATACTTTGTCTTCTGCTTTTTCAACAGCTGCTTCCACTGATCAGAAAACATCGGAGATCTGCGGTTCCCTTGCTGAACACAGCGTGCCTGGCTTGAGACTTAACTGTTCTTTGTGGCTGAAAGAGGCAAAGATGGACAGCGACATGGAAGAAGCATTGCAGACACCAGTAGTGCTCAGTATACCAAACACTCATGCAAAGGACACACAGGGATTTTGAAAATGCTGCACATTCTGTAACAATCTACTCCCCACAGACGTTATTGACACTCTTTTGTATTGAAGGCCAAAGTTCCTAATTTCAGCCCAACCTCTGGTTCTGTGAAGAAGCGGGTTATTGGACACGTTTCCTGCTGCCTCAAGTGGAAGCCGAGACGTTCGATACGTGCTCTCTGAGACCCTTGCAGGAGGGTGGCCCCATTCTCAAATGGGAACGTTTTCACCTTCTCGTTGGCTGAAGAAGAGTAAATGGCAAATTAAATGTAATCTAACAGTGTGACCTTATTTACTGAATTCACACCCTGTTTTATGTTCTTCACTTTTACAAGAACAGAAAACAAACTTCTCTGCATAGGAATACTATATTTCAAAATTTTGTAACTAAACCTTTGTCACAATGCAGTCCAAAGAGTAAAACTGGGACAGGTAACTAATTTATATTGATCAAGCTATAGGGATTGTTGAAATCTGCACATCGTATTGCTATTTAAGTAACTAAAACTTCTCTTTTACTGCTTGTGAGTAAAAACAAAACAAAAAAAAAATGCAGCAAAGCAAAATCTTACAGCTATGCAACTTTTTTTTAAATAGGAAAAAAGAAGAATTACCAATTTTAAGTGCTGCCAGTTAAGGTAATTTGTTTAACGGGTATTTTTTTAAAAATGTTTCAGGTAATTATTTTATTGTACTACTCTCATCTCCAGGCTGCCTCCTGAGGTGGAAATGAATAACTACAAATGTGGGCACAGCAAGAATGTTGTTTTTTTAATAGGCATGGGTGAGATAACATCGAGGTGGGAATTGTGTTTAATTTTTAAAACACGTACGTGCAAGTTTTTCTTTGTTTCCTTGTTTGAATGTTTTATCTGATGGCAGGATTTGTAGTACTTTGCATCTAAACCATTGGTCTCTTCATGTGGAGGCTAGCATTTGACAGTGTGGTTTTTTGTTCTTTTTTTTTTTTTAAAGGCACCTGCATTTGTTTAATTTATTATTATTTTACTGTATTATATTAGAATAACCAGGGCTCCATGAAACACCGGTTGTCTCTGGGGGGTACACCAAGTAAAGTAAAACTGTGGTTAAGTATTAGTTCCCGTAAGGTATTATAGTTCAAAAAAAAAAAAAAAAAAGACAAAAAAAAAAAAAAAAAGACAAAAAACTGGAACAGATATCAGGGCTTAGAAGAGTACTTTTTATATCAAGAATTAATCCTAGTAGTATCTGAACTTCACAGTACAGGGAAGAGTTTATGAATATTTATTCCTGACAGCAGTTTTAGTGGGTTTCAGTAGCGAAAATAAATTGCACACTTCAAACGTTTTTCTTGTACATACATAATTCTGCTGTTCTTCTTCTGTTTAAATACATATTTCTCTCTGTTGCTACTGTGATTCATATCAAAAAGGGCAAAGAGCAGGAGCAACTGCTGCTATCCAGGAGAACGAGTGCAGTGCGTGTTACTCGGC
The DNA here is from genome assembly GCF_965140915.1 of Aythya marila. Taxonomy (NCBI): domain Eukaryota; kingdom Metazoa; phylum Chordata; class Aves; order Anseriformes; family Anatidae; genus Aythya; species Aythya marila. The sequence goes on along the minus strand of NC_139043.1, from coordinate 44,537,171 downwards.
TCTCCTGTCTCGCTTGCAGAGCAATTCTTTCCTGGATAACAGTTTTCCCTGGATGTTGCACTGTAAAATGCCATTGTTATGCTGCAAATCTAAAGGAGTCCAAACTAGATCATTTCCCTAATTGACGGTGCAGTTTCTACGTTTTTGGGCTTGCATCACTGGTTTCAGCTGAACCTGTAGCTGCGGGGCCCTGCTGTATTCTCTTTTCCAGCGGGAGCAGAGCCGTTTTGTCACAACTCCCAATCCTGTAGTCACACCACGTGTACAGTAGTTCCCTGTACAGATTCCCTTGTAGCCGAGAGTCATTGTGTCGCCTCGTCTTGTCACAGGGGCTGGGGGGTAGGAGGGGTTACAGCACCCGTAGTGCTCGAGCAGCGGTGTTGCCTGGAGGCCCACTTTTCCAATGTTTTATATTCCCGCTGTTTTCCGTGAGGAGAGCTTCCTCGTTCACGTTGATCTGATGTTTGCTGTTGGCTTCACGCCTACAGAAACTCACCTGTAATATGTAGAGCGGGTAGGTTAGCGTGTTGGTGTCCTGTGCTCCAAGGTCAGAGATAGTCTTCGGCCGGGGGATTAGGTAGATAAATATTATAAACCTGTTTACAACTTCAGCTTGGTTTGGGTAGTTCATGTTTCTAGTTCATTCACTGCTGTTTTGGGCAGCTGGATTTCCTGCGTTTGGATGCAAGGAGGTGGTGCAAAGACCCCGCAGCTCTCGCTGCTGTCCCCTCGCGGTCGCGTCGACGCGGGGTGTTGCAGGCAGGAGCCGCAGTACTTTGCTTTGTTTGAGGAACTGATACGTGGCCAGCCTTAGATGCTGGTTTTGCATTGTTGATATTTCTAAATTCCTTCTGAAAGGCTACGGTAGGTTTTCTTCTCTCGAATCCTGTCATATAGACCAAGCCAAGAATGACCCTGGAAGCATGGGACCGATGCTTGGGTTTGAAAACACCTGTGGATATTCACCTTCGTAAGCTTTCTGTCATGGGCTGCGTTGGCCAGTTGGAGGCAACCATGCTGTAGACGTAGCTGAAATAACAGGCAACACCTTCGTTTTAAAACCATCCTCACAGTGGTCCCGAGTCCTTGCCCTTCAGAAGGGGAAAACAAACACCGAACAAGTCCTGTGTCTCAGTCAAGGAACCCCACACCTGTCCACGAGAAGCAATAACTTTAAATCACGGTGCGATATGCTTCTTTGCCTGTAAATACATTGAGATTGCCAATCCTGTGCTGTTCCGGAGTATTTTCTGTCATCTGGCCTGCATCTTCCCCAAGCACGTGAGGGTGTGAAATGATTCCCATACTCAGGGCTGCCACAAACATGCTGCTTGCCGCAAGGGGAAGAGTAGACTTGACGCTGTCTTGAAAAGTGAGGTTTTTCTGAGCTCGTCACATTACCCGTGTATCTTGAGCAGCAACTTGTGTTCGGAAGCTCCTAGTGGAGGTGGCTGTGATTTGGTTTGTAGGTACCTGCCCTCTGTACAACGCTGAGAGCCGTGCTACTGGCGGCGCAGGGCTCTCTCTAATAACATTTTCCTTCGGAAGTAGTCAGCTGGGTTTCTTTCGACATGTTTTGTTAGGTGGTGAGTTCAGTGGGAAAAGGAAAAAAAAAAAAAAATAATATGAAGCACACTGCAAATTCGTGGTATTTTATTTTTGGGAAGAAGAAAGCGTAAGACAGATGGTCTTATTTGTAATCAATTTAATTTTCATATTCCAGGGTAAGTGTACTGCAGTAAATTGAAACAGAAAATGTGTAAGTAATGTACAGAGATGTGGGTGGATACTTGTGACCTTTCTTTTCTCTCCATGCTCCTCCCCCTTCGTGATGTAAAGGGGTTTTTATGACTTAAACAATCTCCAAAAGTGGGAAATATCATTTTTAGTCAGCAATGTGGGTCTTTGTGCTGGTGTTTTTGGACCCGCTGAGAGGCTCCCATAGACCGGGGAATGCAGAAATGCCACCGTGGGATCTTGCAGCTCACTTTGCCAGGGGAGGACTGTCTCAGTTCTCAATGAGTGTTATATTTGCTACTCCACTTTCCACCCCGCCAAGCCTAAAGGCCATTTTAGTGTAAATTTCTTCCCTTCTTCATAGCTGAAGGCGTGCTACGTTTTAGGGCCATATCCCCATTGGAAATCCTTTCTTTGGCACCAGCAAAATTAGTGTAAGCTCCTGTGGTTGAAAGAGGAGGGCTTGTTATGGGTTTTGCTACAAACCAGCCAAACATGTCTTTTTTTTCCCAGCATCATCAGCTTGTACCACTTAGCCTTTTGTCACTCAAAATAATCTGTGAGAGAAACAGAGCTGTGTCCAGTGTTTGTTTCCTAAATGTAAAAGTAATGCGATGCTTCTCCAGTATAAATTGTTTCTAAAATCAAGTTGAGCATCGTTTAGCCAACTGGGGGGGGGAACAAAACAAAGTCTCGACTCTCTCCAGTTGCATTTGGTTATCTTCCGAGCGCTGCCCAACCCACTGTAAAATGTTCTGGAAAGTAATTCCTTACTTAAATGCGTCAGAGCTGATGATGGGGCAAACCGTAAAACAACCTCGTTGTACATACAGCGTGTCCAGTTGCTGAAGGCTTGCTCAGATAAAGCGTTGCGGGAATAGCCTGCACCTGAAAAGGGTTGGACATGGCTCTGGCTTTGATCTAATAGGTTGCCAGTGTACAATAACTGGAAGGCAGCAAGCCAGCTAGCTGCCGATCCTTCTGGCAGCTTTTAATCTATTTATGTTTGTTTGAGAGACTTTTGCCCTTGAGTGTGCTTTGGCAAAGATTTTGCAACGATAAGTAGGATTTGCTCGATACTGGCAGAGTTTCAAATGTAAGTAACCCCATGTTGCAAGTACATAATCTGTTGCTGAATCCTGTTCCTCTTGTTTTTCCCTCAAATCTGCCCTGTTCATTGCTAATTTGTTACACGTAGCAGTAAAAACACTTCTCCACCTAACTGGTCACCAGCTCCCAGGGTGTGAAATGCTAGCAGGAAGAGACATCAGAGCACAATTCTGTGATCTTCCTGTACGCATTACGATGAAGCTGAAGTATTTGTTACTGCACAGTCAGAACGGATATTGCCAAAGTACTCCAACTTTCAAGGAAGAAAGGAGGCAGCTCAGCTGCCGGGGGGGCTGCTTTAAGGAACTGCTTCATTTTAAAAGCTGCAGTGATCCAGCATTCACCTTCTTACTTGACTTGAGAGTCCCCTTCTGGCTCTCCCTTACCCTTTGGCAGGCGTACCTGCTGCTAGAGAGTGCAGGCTGTGTGCCCCCATCCCTACGCCTCTCCCCACAGAGCGCGGTGCTGGCTCCTGGGACGCCACACGTACGTGCAGTGGTAATGGACAAGACGTCTTCCTTCATTACCCTGAGCAGAAATCGGAATGTAATTTGCGATGTCTCATGTAAAACGTGTTTGTATTTCTTTTCTTTTTTTTGTTTTTTTTTTGTTTTTTTTTAATTGAGCAGTATGATTGCAAGTTGACTTAAGTTGTTCCGAGGTACTCTTTTTTCAATGGTCTGCCAGTACGTAATCATGAATGAAAATATTTTTTTATTGATTTTTTAGGTTGTCTGTTAACATTCCATTCGTGTAAAATATGTACAAATCTATGTAATAAATCTTTTGAAGCACAGTTTTCTTCACAACTTCCAGGTGATTTTGGTCGTGAGGTAGTGGATGAGGCACCACCACGGCGGGGCAGAGCTGCCGTACGTATGTCTGTGCTACAGTCCAAACTGGAAATGGATGAGGAGAAATATGTAGACCCATCTAGAAGGCTCTCCTGCCTGTCTGAGGCCCTGCAGATGGGGATCTCGACCCTTGGGGCCAGAATTAAGGCTGTCAGAGCCCCTCTGCCCTTGTGAGGCTGCCCTCGTCCTGCTGGCTGCCGGCCTGCTGTTTGATGTCTCCTCCGGCGGTCGTTCACAGACATGGAGGCCTTCAAGGCCAGCCAGGTCTGGAGGTGGAAAATTCACCTGGGCAGCTTGAAAAACAACACAACTCAAAACCAGCACAAACTCAAAAACAACACAACTCAAAACCGACACAAACTCAAAAACAACACAACTCAAAACCGAAGGACTGGCTGTCCTTCAGCGCTTTGCCCTGCCTGTCAGAGCAGCCGGGGTTGGACGTGGTTACCAGGGAACATGCTCCTATCTCTCGCTAGTGTAACTTCCTTTTTTTTTCTTTCTTTTGTTTTTTTTTTTTTTTCTCCTGATTGCTTTCTGGGAAGCCTGAATTCCTTCACTGCCCCTAATTCATACGTTTTCCTCCTCCGTCTTGGGCACGTGAAATGGCAGCTGCGTTACGGGAGCAGTCGCTAATTAGGCAGCGCCGGGTTTGGCCTCGCCTCAGGAAAATCCGCTGGAAAGGAGTCCGTTTCGGTAGGTGCAGGATTTCGGGTGTGAGACGTGGACCTGCGGAGCCTGTTGGTATCGTGTTCCCCTCACGGCTCTGCTGTGAGCGCTGTGCGTGTGTGGGGCCTGACGCGGGCAGGGACAGCGCTCGCTTCTGGACCTGGTGTCCCTTGGAGCAGCAAGGGGAGCAAAACGCGTGGCCAAGGAGCAAAACATGTGGCCAAGGAGCGAGGAGGGAGCAGGGAGGGTCTCCTTCAGCAGCTGGAGCTAAACAGGGACGTTGTTTTCTCTCCCCTGGGGTCCTCAGGGCCTCGTGCTCCTTCCAGGACTACCCCTGAGGAGCCATGTCTGTGCCTGAGGGGTGCGGGCCGGAGCCCTGCGCTCCTTCAGCAGCTCTGGTCGTGGATCTGGCCCCGTGTCCAGAAAGGCGAGAGCACGGCATGACCCCGCTCACACCCAGACAACGGGCAGCCCTGGCAGCAGCCGAGCAGGACAGGGTTTTCCAGGCCTGGCTTAATAAAGCGCCTGTTTTCTGAGGGGGATGAGGTCAGGGAGGCGTGGGGGCTGGGAGGAGGGGGTTGAGATAAATAAATAATTGTATGAAGCCCATCCTTGGTTGTCTCAAGATGACTCACTCCTCAAGGCGAGAGAAGGGAGGGAGGAGGCAGATGTTAAAAGGAAGGGCCCTCAGCGGTGGGAGCTGCAGGTGCTTGGTGCCCCTCCAGGCTCAGCCCCCTGTGTTTTGAGCCACGCTGTGTGCCAGGCTCCTGCCCTGCTTTTCCCTTTCACCCTGGTTACAGATTTCTTTGTTTGAACAGGCGTTTAAATTTTAACCCAGGCGTCTGTCTCCTCCCCTCCCTTCCTGGCTGATCCTTTAAGCAGGCTTCAAATGCTAGGAAAAGGAACAAAGTCTCCGTCTGCCTCAAACCAGCTCCATCACTGACCAGAAAGTCCCACCACGGGTCTCCTCCCGTGCCCAGGGGGGACCCGGTGGCTTACTGGGAGGAAAGCTCTTCAAAATTCACCCATGCCAGGATTCACATCTGCTAAATTCAGCATTAAAGAGCCTGGCAGGTAGCAGGGGCATGAACACTTCATTTAAGCCAGTCCCCGAGCTCCAGTTCTGCAGCTCACGAGGCTTTCACCGCTGCTTACGTTGTGCCTCCTGTGTGCAGGCTGAAGCCCAGGCCAAGTGTCTGCTTGACACGGCTTCAGCAAGGCCAAAGAACTTGCAGCAGCCTGGTGGGGTTCTTTAAAAAGCTGTTTATTATCACAGCAGACAAGTAGAAAAAAACATAACGCTGCATACAGAGAACGTCTTCGCAAATTACAAGCAAGTCTTAAAAAGGTTACAGCGGTGTCTGTCTCCCAGTAAACATGGCTTTTGCTGCAGACCACTAAGGTGCTGATCAAAAGCTCTCTGCAAGTAGCCTGGTGAGACTACAAAGAAAGAAATGGAGCCCACGGTGCTGTGCCAACAAAGTAGGACACTCGGGCCACCCCATGAGCAGTTCCGCCAGCCCCAGCATCCCAAAGCTGTGACGTGACTTGGGAGCGGGGTGCAGGGAAACCCCTCAGAGCCAGACCCAGCTGGACCCAGACCTGCGGGCCAGCCCAGAAGAGCTCTTGCAACCTGAAATCTCCGCTGACACCAGGGGGTGTGACTGGCACGGGAAACGAGCGAATAATTCAATGATTGGAGCAACCTGGAAGCAACACGGGCAAGTGAGGGCTCTGGGGAAGGCCCTTCTCACCCCAGTGTCTCCTCTCTTCGCAAGGTAAACCACGAGCAAGATTTTGACGAGGCACACGGGTGTCTGATTTGTTGAAATGGCTGAGAAAGCTTTAAAGGCCTTGTTTTGGCAGATGTTTTTGCAACTGAAATCCAGCTCGTATGTAACTGTGCCCTTTTGCTTCAGTAAACAAATGGCTCAGGTGCGGAAATCATTCACTGGCTTTCCTCTGGCACAGTCTGAAAGCTTCGTCTGCCTGTCTCCCTGTAAAAAATCAGTGCTGATAGCACGGGCAGGGAGGAAAAGTCACTGAAAGATAATTACTGGGTTGTTATTAATCTTTTTTTTTTTTTTTTTTTTAAATGCTGAATTGTTGAAAAGCTTTATGAGTGTCGTAAAATATGTTAGGGAGCTGGAAAGAGCAGACAGAACTGAGGACTGGTAAAGGTGTGCTACCAAGCAGGAAAAGGAGAAAACCTACAGAGAAAGCCTTTTTTTGGTTAGTCAAGAAGTTTTGTGGCTTATTCAGCAACTGGAGAAACATTTCTCAAAATTTTAGGGGGGCAACAGTATGGCAGAAAGAAGGAAGCTGGATCATGCTTCTCCATTTTCCACTCTTTGTATGCAGCGTAAGGTAGAACTTGAGATTCCCCTTATGAAGAATGCCTAATTTGCACCAAAAATAAATATCAAGCACCCTGCTTCTCTGTAAACTGGTTTTGTTTAAGGCTTTCTAAAGTAACATTCTCTAAACGCTAATTATTTTGGAAGGGGGTAGTGTTTTCTTGCTGGTCCTTATCATCGCTACGAGCACCTCGCCTCATGCTTTGCACTAGTTGAAGCATAGGATAGAAGGTTTCCCAGCAAATCTCAGTGCTTTTTTGTGCTTACACGTTGCTGGGAGAAGGGATTTCCACTTGACGCACTTGGTTTTCAATTGTCCCGTCACCCCCCCCGAAGCGAGGCAACGTCATATTGGTGTATTGCCACCAGCACAGTGTCTAGGCCAAGAGCCAAGGCAATGAACAGGCTGCTAATTAATTTTTCACATTTATCTCCAGCCCCTCTCCCCAGAACAAACACTGTGAAAGCAGGAGGTGGCAGTATCTGTGCAGCCCTCAGGAGATCTTATGCAGAAGTGTTTTACTGCCAGTGTTATGATGCTACAGTGATGGTAGGAAGGTTTTCTGCTTCTGTAAAAGAACACGTATTGGTTTCAATATGGAAAAAAAAAAGATTATTGAAGGTAATCTGAATCTCACGTTTATCAAAACACGGTGTCTACGACCACTGTTTTCCAGTGGGAAAATGAAGGCCTCGTTTCTAGGCAGGAGAAAAAGATTCATGTGGATAACTTCAGTACCTCACAACTCTTACAGCCAGCTTATGTTTCCAGTAAGACCATTGTTTGCAGCTATGAAGCAGATAATACTGTCAGCTTGTGGAGCCTGGGCATCCTGCACCCCTTCTCGTGTACGCGTGCGTATAAATAAGTTAGAGATTATTTACATCAGTGTACAGAATAAATCTGAACCCAGTTACCCAAATCCATCTAGCTGCTCCCGGATTTGGTCTGTTAGCACTTTGTGTTTCATCTTCAAAGCACCACACGGACATGAATTATTTACCAAGGCAACTTCCCACTCACCGAAAGGATTAAGAATAGCGAGCAGGGTAAGGGATGGAGCCGAGGGAGGGCAGCTTGTTCATAAAAACGCAGCTACTCGTGTCTCTCTCTCCTGCCACGAGTACTGCTGGTTTATGCCTTTATAAACTCTGCAGTCCAAGTGTAGGAGCAGTCTTTGTAACACGAAGCTCGTCGAAATGGCAAAGTCCTCACTCAGAAGCAAATGATCCGCTCTTCGTTTTCAAAAGCTTTGGCTTCTTCTTGGCTTATCAGGTTCCCGTTCAAGCTGTTGGAGAGGGAAAATAAAAGGGATGTGAAAGCAAGGCAGTGATTGTGCCCGGCTTCTGTTTCTCCAAGGTTTTGGAGCAGAGATCAGAACTCAGCAGTGCCGTGTGCTTCCCAAGGGTGTGCGCGTGGGAGCAGCCTCCAAAGGCTGACTGCATCTTGCTGCTCCCACTGAGCACACAAGGAGCAAGGCGACTTCTTCAGAAAGAAAAACAGAACACCTAAATTCATCTTCACAGCCTTTTGTGTCTTCCACGACAGCAAAGGAAGAAAACCCGTAAGTACTCAGACATTATTAATCTGAAATGACTTAGGGGAAAATTTTCCAATCTGGCTACGCTGATATTTACGCCCCTGAAAAAAAGCAGCCTGCTAAGTGCAGCTTTCAGAAACGATGGATACCATTAAGCCACTGAGATTTATGGAAATATCAGGGCTAACAAACACCTCTCAAAATCCAGGCAAGAATCAAAAGACAGACTCTGGTTTGAAAATGCAGAATGACTCAAGCGGGAATTGAGGCCTCCTTTGTAGATGACAGCTGATGCTGGCCTTTGAAAAAAAATAAAATAAAAAGCATCTTTTCCACATCTCCGGGGAAGCCACTAGTCAGATAGTGAGTCATTGTCTTTCCAAGCAAGAATCCAGTGTCCTTTCACTAAAACAAATATGTATTTTTAAAAATACATTTCAGGTTCGATAATATGGGAGCAGCAGTGCTAAAACCAGCACCACTCTATTGACTCCCGAGCTCCCTGAGGTGAGGGAAGGAATGTGGTATTTGGCTTTGTGCCTTATAATGCACACGCGTGACTGGGTGATGCCTACCTAATCTAAAACAAGCAAATCTTACACAAAAAGTTAATCTCCTTGTAGCTTAGCACTTTTCAGGTGGCTGGAGCACTGCCCGAAGAAAAATCCTAGCACAAGTTGTATGAAGCAAATTAGTAATGCTAATTAAATGTAACCATCTCCTGCGCGTTGGGATTTAACTCCTGAGGAGCGTGAACACGTTAAGAAGTTTGAAAAAAAAAAGTCATGAAAAGCAAACTTGTCTAGAAATTTAGACCCTAAGTCTGCAAACACATGCATTCGGTGAGTCGGTGATATAGACAGATAGGAACTCCCAAAACTTCTTGACATTCCTAACACGCAGGGAAGTGTTTCAGTGACAGAGGCTTTTTACCTCTGTGAAACCTGCAGCTGGATCTGCAGCCCCTGCCTCACATAAACTTGATTTTTAAAAATTTTTTAAGGCTGGAAAGTGAATGCCAGATGTGTTTTTGAAGGGAAAGAAAGTTTACAAAGTGAGCCTTTGAGGAGAGGATCTTTACCAGACTTCTTTAATCGCCGTGTTCTCCTTGAGAGCTTCGCTGAGGTACTTCACCCCTCTGGCTGTAATTTGATTCTGGATAAGCCTAAAAAGAAAGCGCTTCATGTCAAACTCGCATGCAAACCATTTCATAGCACATGCAGAGCCTAAGCTCAGCTTGACATCACGGAGCAGGGTTGTCAGTCTTGCCACAGGCAGACGGCTGCAATTTCCATCCAGGATGGTGCCCAGTGCTGCTCAAATGCCCCACAGGTGCACTTTCAGAACCAGAGCCCGAAGCATCAATCCCTTCCTTTTAAGCCTGCACATGGCTGCGCTCTGTGTGGACCAGCAAGATCTTAACAAGTTGCATTTTGCTCACTTATGAGTATAAAACTACTCATCATCCTGTCCTAATTCCCTACTCACCTTTCGGTCTATCGTGGTGTGCCCCATGGCTGTACCACTTCACGTGGCTACCTGAATGAATCCCACAAGATTCATGAGGCTGAAAATCAGAAGGAAATGAAGGATCTTGTAGGGATGGAGGGAAGGAAGGAAGCAGGAGGTATCCATTGACATAACCAATCAGGCAGGAGATAAATTTGCCTACAAGCAGAAACCCTCTGACAACGCTGAGCTTTGGGAAGTTTTCTCATGACTCAAACTGAACCGTCCAGTGAAGCATATCTGCAGCTGTGCACCAAGAAATCCAGCCCTTCCCACCCCTCTTTCATTTTCAGGGTGCTGGGCAGCAGGACTTGCACTGCTTTCACAACAGGCTGCAAGCACTCAGCCCCTCCGACAATCAGCACGCTTCCTAAGGGGCACAAACCAAGATTAATACAGGGAATGCTGAAGGGTGCTTAGCAAAGATTTTATGCAAGTCTGCAAAGGGACTCTGTTTATTACATTTTCTTGGCCACTTGGGATGAACAGATGGCTGTTTGTTTCACAGCCCACATCTGCCCAACCCCATTCATGGAGAAATTCCTGTGAACCTCTGGATTAGGACAGCCAGTGCTGTGTTTTCTTAGAAGCTTAACAAGTCCCTTTGCGATTGCTAGAAACCATAACCTCTGCTTTCCTGGAGGTTTGTGTCTCGTGGTTGAGTGTCTTGCCTCAGTGACAGAGCCTACAAGAAAACACCAGGCAAGCGGGAGGTGTAAATGGCTGTCAGGTAGCTTCTTGGTGGAGGAGTCAGAGTTGAGCTTGCTACTTTGACAGTGCTGACAAAATAGCAAGAATTATAACAATGTTATTTGATTCTAGCTGTCTGCTTGTAGATTTCTGAAACTTACGTTGGAGGCCAGTGATGCTCTGCTAAAGAGAAACGAAATCAGCTGGTGGTTCGAAAGTTACCAGGACACACAAATAGCTTCAATTTTTCCCTGTAGGAAAGTAGTTTCTAGATGCTAGACACAGCTTTATTAGCTTTCTATTAAAACTGTCTACAAGCAGTCAGCTGCATCCAGACCATGCACAGAAAGCTTACTGTGACCTACATAGACTTGGAAGGTGAAGCTTTAATGCGGTGACTGCCAAAGAGCCTGTGCCTCTGTGGAATGTAACTCACCATAAGTGCACCAGTTTCTTGTTGACCTTCAGCATCTCTGCAAAACTCATTGCTGCCTCATCATCCAGCTCATTTTTTGTCAGCCTAAGTGGGAGAGAAAACGTTCACTTCAGATGTTATTGTTATTTTTCATCCCCCTGCTTTTCCAGCTCGTCTGAGGCTTAGCTTTGGACAGCCAAAGGGGCGTGTGCTGTTCCTGCCCTGAGCAATTTCTAAAGTCTGGACCACAGACATGCTGAAGAGAAGCCCTGGGGTAAAAGGGACAAGAATATTAGAGATCTTCACTTCTCGGAGCAATGATCTATCTAATGCTATTCTCTCATGATGTTAAGGTGAATACAAAGTACGTGAGCTGTGGCGGAAAAAGGTGGAGAGGTAGAGACAGCACTGACGAGGTGCAAAACCTGTGAGGATGAAGAAGTGAGAGAAAATGGGGAAGGAAAGGTGGAGGGAGTAGAAATAAGCACAGACCAGAACTGCAGGTAGCCACAAGGGGAACTGAGAAGCCCAAACTCAATACTGGGCATGACAAAACCAGAGGCAGATGGGTTAAATCACTGCTTTCAGGCAGCAGTCTGCAGAGACACTAATAGGAGACTTCTTATGCCTTAAGTCAAAACCCAACCAACCTTTCTAAAGTTAACGGGTGACATAAAGAACTCAGCGTGCACACGGGAAGTGTGGCAGTGCTCCTCCAAGCAGGAAAGCTGCTCCTCATGTCCACGCTCTTCCAAAGGGTAGCAAGATACAGGGGATGGGAGAAGGGAGAGCAGGAGGCGCAGATGGGATCGGAGGAAGTAAAACTAGGCTGTGGCTTTCTCTGGAGAAGGAAGAGGAGAAGCAGAGCACGCTGTTGCTCACCAGAAGATTTTCACGGAGTCGTTGTGCTGCATGGCTTCAGCAATACTTTTGCCTCCCTCTGACGTGATGCCGTTGAACGCGAGACTGTGAAGCAAACAGACACAAAGGCTTCAGAACCAGCCAGCATTACCCGACCCCGCCGCTGCCAAACACTAATGAGTATCCTGGCGTGGTGTGTTTTGACTCCTAAACACAATACCTGCTGTTGTGCAGGGAGAGAGGAGCTTGTAAATGCATGCTTTCCATTACAGACCACAAACATTTCTGAGTCTGCCCTTCCTTCTTTGAATAGACGTCGGCAACATCATCCGGTTAAAACTTACGCTTCAGGCTTTGAGGGTTCAAAAAGCATTTCCAGCCTCAGAAGCTAGGCCAGAGCTTGAAAATAGCGCAAGGCCTCGGAAAAAAAAAAAAGAAAAAAAAGGCAGAAAGGGGATGAAACGGGGCAATGGCACAAATATGTGCTAGCATGAGCCCCTGCTAACTTCTGCTGAGACTGTGTACTCTCAGTCCCTCATGACTGGGCCTAAAAATGGCAAATGTGCTGACGTGAGCTGATGTAGCAGGCACCATCTTCTCTTAACCTTTGCATCAAGCTACCACAGTGAGCTGGTGCTAGCTGTGCATTCAAATCATGAACCAAGATGAAGCAGTGGGAGATAAGAAGGGAGCCCCAGTGCAAGGACGCTGCAGAGCAGCAGATTCACCCTGCACGGGTGCCAGCAAAGCCTGGCTGTGGCTTGCAGTTACCCCTCCTTATTTTTGCAGGCACATTCAGCAGCATATTTGTTCCTGTCCGAGCATCCCAGGTGTAGCCCAGCTGTGATTCAGGCTCAAACTGTTTGCTTTCAAGTCTGATGCACCTGGCTGGATTCTGCAATGAGGGGGAGATGGCTATTTCAGACAGCTTTTAAGTTTAAATGTATCTAGGTCACTGCACCTGCTTGGCTTTGAATTTTTTAAGGCCAGCTATAAGCTGGCAGAAAGGAGGACAGGCCACCAGCTCCGAGATCCCTGCATCTGAAGTGGCAGCAGCAAGCTCTCAGGAGATCCCCAAACTCCCCGAGCGCTGCATTTGGGAAGAAACCGGTGCCATGTGCCACCTTGTGGGGAAACCAAGAAGCCTCATGTGTTTCCTCGCAGAGAGGCCAGTGGAAATGGGAGACAAATAGCAAGGATCACCAACGCTTCCAAGCGTGGTGGGAGAGCCAGCGCTGCGTCGAGCTGGGCTGGGGTTTTACCTCACGTTTGTTAAGGTGGGGTGGTTCCTCAGGGCCTCTGCGAACGCCTTGGCGCCTTCGTCTCCGACGTGATTACCCCACATGCTGGTGAAGACAGGAAACCAGGAGATATCAGGCGTGTTGCCCTGCTGCCCCTCAGCATCGCGTTCTCTCCATTTCTCTCCCTCTCCCTCCCCCTACCACCACCTCCCAGGCTTTGAGGCTTGCAAGAAAGCTGGCACGAGCCATCCCCACCGAGCCGGGCATGTTCCACTCCCTGCACACCACGCCATCAGCCTCTCTGACTCACCAGTTCCCTCAGGCCACAGCGCAGGAGACAGCCTGCTGCAGTGCCAATGCTTTTGGGATCAGCTTGCTGTGCTGGGCAAACCCTCCGCAGCCCTGTACCCTTGTGGGGTCAAGGAGTTTTGTGATCTGTGCAGCGAGCTGCTGTGACACATAGACAAAGCCCTAAATCCTCAGCATTTGCTGTAGGTCCCCCTGCTGCAGTTTTCCTTTAGCTGTGGGGCACGGACTGGGTGTAACACAGCTCAAAGTAACGTGGCAAAAGCTGCACAGCTCTGATCGACGTTCAGCAGCAATATCTGGTCAAATCCTTGCCACGCAGACCGAGGGCTTTGACAATTCACCGGGTATTCTCAGGCTTGAAAGAGCCTCTGCTGAGTTACAATGTTTTTTTCACAGATCTCATGTCTTGATGACTCAGAGCTACACTCAGCTTGATGGGTAATTAGTTGGCAGCTCTTAAAATCAATCGAATTTTGTGGTATCTACACACAGCCACTTCCAGTAAGTTCCCTAGAATTTCCTTCTCAAAAATAAAGCCCGAAATCTGATTGTTCAAATCTGACTTTCACATTTGTTACGGTGGCCAAACAAAAGTTTTAATTCCATGTATTTGAGTATTAGATCCTAAGAAGAACATTGTCCTGCAGAGTGAAAAGAAAAACTGGGATTTGCCAGAGGGAAAAAAACAACCCCTCAAGTCTAGCATCTCTCCTAAGAGGACAGGGATCAAAGGTTTAGAGGACATTAAGACCTCTCTCCAGTAACAGGGGGCTCTCCAGTCCAGGACAGAAGGATGAGGAGGAGTTCCTTTTTATTCTCAGAGCTCACAAATTTATCAGGACTTGGCACAGAGTGTTTGACAACCTTAACCTTGACACTCAATAACTAGGTACATCGCCAATAGTCATAAAACCATTTTTTTAAAATAGAAAATGTGGCTGTGCTTCTGCACCAGTTTGGTCTGCAGCTGGAGGGAGACAGGAAATGGGAGAAGGAGGGAAGGTAAGAATGAAAGAAGAAATCCTAAGGGATTTATGAACACCTTGCCAAGACCAAGCCCTGAGCATTCCTCCTAAGCACTGAACTTACCCAATTTCAAACATTGTCTTGCTCTTCTGGATGGCCTGGGCGAGGCACTTCCCTCCTTCGCTAGTTATTTTGTTTGCTCCTATTCTGCACAAAACACGTGAATTGATGAGGTACCTCGCTGACAACACTACAGCTGTCAGAACACCAGCTCATGAAGCAATACAAGCATTTAAGGCTAATTAACTCTGGAGGCTAGTTACAGTTATCAAAGATTAACCCGGAGTAAAAAATCCTGCAGGCATTTGACCTTCGATTAAAGGAAGACATACTTTGTATGTTGGCCCTCCTAATATGACATATTTCTGGGTAGTGTCTTGATTTTGGTGCTCTGTGTGTCAGAAACGAGGCTTAGGAACTGGTCCCCAAGACAAGGCTCCCTGCCTGGTTTTTAATCTAACTCATAGCATCAATTGTTGCTGCAGAGTACACGAATTACATGCAGCACGATGCCAGAGGGAGCAGAGCAGTTCTTGGTAGTGTAGCTCGAGAGAAGACTAATAATTTTAGGTTTTTCTGTTCCGAGCACAGGCTACAGGTGGTGGCACAGGCCAGTCCAGCACTGGTCAGTGGCTGGTGCTGCTGGAACACCTTTTCTTTCCTTGGCTTGTGTGGGAGCATCACATGGCTGCAGTTCAAGAAAGAGGCAAGTCTCGATTGTATGCACATTGCTGTAAAGAGCAAACCAACCCCCCAAACCCCTCGAGCCACTGAATTTACATAAATGAAAACTGGTTTGGCTGACTGACTTCAGGCACACGAATATGCATTCTATCCCAAAACAAACTCTGGGATTACTAGGTAGCCTGACAGAAACTGTCTTCCAACAGGTTTTTTTGGTGGAAGTGAGAAGATGAAATAAACAAATCACTCTGTTAGAGCAGTGAAAAAAAATGGAGAGCTCTTGGCCTTCAAAAATCTGCAAGTATTTCAAGTGGGAAGTATGTGGCTTGTGTGGGGTTTCATAGCCAGTTAGTGGCAGAACAAAGCCTAGAACCCAACAACCGCTGGCTGTGGGTTGCTGCCTTCATACCAGCAGCTGGCACTGCTGTAGGTACCTCTATTTTCTGCTGCGGTCATAATTAAACCATTGGTTAATGGTTTACCTTTATGTCAAATCAGTGCTGTGCATGGCCAGACAGTTATGTGGAGAAGTTCCAGGAATTAAAGGGAACAACTTCCCAAGTGAATTTGGGTAATTCCAGCATTGAGGTATGACTCCAAAGGCCCATAAGAGGCTGGGTATAAAGAAGCCTGGTGCTAAATGCAGGTGAATTCACCCATTGCAATGGCCAGCAAGGTTTGTGCACCTCACTCAAGTGTTCAAACTGGATTTAAGTAAAAAGTTTCACCTGCTGCCACTCACTGCTAGACTACTGTAAAAAAAAAATACATAAATGCAACCAAAATTATATTTTACTTGCAACAGGATTTTTGCCTTTTTTCACTCTACCTCCCTTTTCAAGTTGCTTTACCTTAATTATGATGCTGTACAAGTATAAAGGGAAAAAAAAAGCCCCACTTACTTAACATATTCAAGGCTTGAGCACTCCTCAATGAGTTTCGCAACATATTTGGCTCCAACATCAGTGATTTGATTGTTGTATAAGCTTAAAGAAAAATCACATTGGCAAAAATGGGTTATTCCTGCTGTTACTTTAATATTTACAACCTGCATGTTTTATAAAGCACACAGAGCATCAATCTTTTTTGTACGGCCCTGTACACATGCACAATTGCTTGTATTTCTATTTTGATACACAGTTAATACTGTGAAGGGCTAGATATAAAATACAAGAGACCAGGCTGTAAATCATGGAAAAATATGTATATAATTTTTTAAATGCACGGTCTCCTCAAGCAAATAAATCTTCCCTTTATTCCCGTGTCAGTACGGAAATAACACCACATAAGTCTGAAGAAAAAGAAAACACCAGCAGAATGTATTTTCATTTTTTAAAATGTCATAAAATCCCCTTGCAAATATTACTGAAGATCAGATACCTGAGCAGATGTACTTACAGTAAGGCACTGGAACAAGGAGGTAATTCTTGGTATCCACGCTCACTTCTCAAAAAATCATTTTCATTTAGCCTCTTATCCAAGAGTGGGAAGCCAGAGCTAACAGGCCTACCAGCTTTAACTTGATTAAGAATTAAAGTTTTTAAAAAAATGCTACTTTATATGTTAAAAAAGGAGGTGTCTTTGGTTCCCACCCCACCAATGCTGTGTCAGCACTGCAGTTTTATTTTCCAGTATCAATACCTCGTGCTCCCGGTTGGTACGTACCCCAAGAAAGTCACAATTTTGTACTTGGAGAGTTCTTCGTATAATATCCTGACTCCATGATCTGTGATTTGATTTACACTGAGCCTGGGATGAGAGGAAAGAAAAGAGAGTTTGAATCAACAGGGATTACATGTCTTCATCCCCCATGAGTTAAGGGATGACTGGAGGTCTGTGCAGTCCCCTCTGACATTTCAATAGGTTCTTAAATCAATAATCAAATAAGTTCTATTAAAATCAATTAAGGCAGATGTGAACTCAGTTTTACATGGTTCACTTCAGAAACAAAAGAAAACAAAAAGCCCCCGAACACCAAGGCAGCGTTCTGGAAGCTGCCCATAGGCCTGAAAACCATAAAAAGCGGTAAGTCAGAAACCAGAGACAAACACCTCATCTTCTTCCCGTGCTTAGTGATTGCAGAAATTCCCCTTGACACGAGCAACAACAAGCTTTCCAGCCCACTCTTGCAACCTTCTCTCTGGGTACCTAGTTAAAGCCAGGCGTCTGGAAAGGCACAGCACTTTCAGGCTCCACTGACTAAAGGTTGTGAAAAGCTCTGGCCAGGAAATGGAACCGCAGTCCCAGAGGCATGCTAGATGCTTCCAATTTATTGGCCCAATTACACGCAAAACAAATCAACGTCAGTCACTCACAGAATGAAAATATATGTATTTTTTTAAAACTCCTGAAGCTTTTTCACTGTTGCTAAAGGGACGTGTTCCTGTGAGACATTCCAATTCTGATGAATCGTTAAGCTCTTGGAAACCTTTAATTTCTAATGACCGAGTTCTGTAGGACAGGAGAAGTCCCAACATCAGAAAAGCCACCAAGACAACAAGGTGGGTGCCTAAAAGTCTGGTGTGGTGCTGCGGACAGCGCTGAGCTCCCCCTGAGCATCACTTGCTTTGATCTAGTTCTAGAAGATTTATAGAGGGGAAAAAAATAAAGGCAGAGCAAAGCCAAGCAAGAGTTATCAATCCATTTGTTAAAAATAAAATAAAATCTCGTGAGGCTGAAGGAGCTTCAAAAAATAAATACTTCAAGTTCCTGTTTTTCTTCACCTGACTATTTGGACAAATAAGGCCTGGCTACATTTCACAACCTCAGCAGGTGGAACAACACGGCCTGTGATGTTAGAGGTGGAATGAGTTTGCCCCGATCACAGCAGCTCATGTCCTCCCTCCACACCACCTCAGGGAAATCCCACAACTAACACTTCAGCCACCTCCTTTCATGAAGTACTGCATGTTAGCTTTTATTCTGTGAAAGCCAGATGCTTTGGCAGGATGTAAAAGCAAGACATTCGCAGCATTTGGTCGTGGGTTACTGTGAATGGCAGATTCGCTCTCACCCTGTATGTCCAAGGGCAGAGACGGGCTCAGGCAATCTTCAGATAAAAGAGGAAGAATTTCTGTTTCCTTTCATCTCCCTTAAGCACCTTCTCCTATAAAAATCCTCTTCTGAGAAAAAAAAGTTTGTGATAGAGCTACCTAAACCTAGAGATGTAAACAGTCCTGGCTTCTAAGGACTTCTTACCACCTTTTCTGTTCGAGTTCCCAAATTCACTCACCCCTGCTCCTGCCACTGACTGAACAAATATTTCATGAGACCTGAAAGTGGCAGAGCTGGGGGTAATCAAACCTCTAATCCAAATCATGCTGCGTGGGGCTATTTCCAGGGTTTGGTTTCTGCTTTGAAGGCCAACTGCTCTTTAATTTCCAGCAGCAGTGAGAATTCTGCTTCTCCACTTTGAAGATCACCTCCTCCAGCCCCGCTGCCAGTGGAATGAAGGCTGAGGAGGAACCAGCTCGTACAAACTCCTACCTGATCACGGCAAGCTTGCTGAAACAGGGCAGCAGCTGCTTTATTCCATAGTCGTTGATGTTGTTGTTGTCCAGATCCAGAGCCAGGCGCTTCTGGAGGTGGTGCACGACAAAGGAAATGGCGCTGCAGTCAGCGGAGTAGGCATTGCAGTACGTCAGCTTGATGTAGTTGGCGTGCATGCGTTTGGCAGCCAGCTTCCCCACCTTCTCGCTCTGAGTCTCATAAAGGCACCTCAGCATCCAGACAAAGTTTGGCTGGACCTGAATCTGATTGTAGTTTAGGAGCCTGGACCGAGTAAGGCCCTTCAGGTGGGATTTCATGCTCTCCCCGAGGTAGGTGATGAGGGTCTTTCTCTTCCGCTTAATGACCGCAGGCAAAACTAAATGCCTGAAGAGCTTCTGCTTGGATCTGGAAAGCAGGCCACAGAGAAAAAGGTTGGTGAAATGGAAGTGCTCGTTGTTTCGGAAAGGATCCTCCCCTGCCAGCTGTTTCTTCAGCCAAGGGATGTGAAGGCAAGTAGGCTGGGCAGTCTCCGTGGAAGAGCATTCGTTGAAAAACTGCAGTATCTCCTTGGTGCCCGCTCTCTCTTCGATAACCAGGAACAAAGCTGTGAAAAAAGACTGAAGGGTTAAGTGCAAGAACTCATAAGTGGACTGACTGTCACAGCCGGTATAACCTTTGACTGTCCTGAGAAAACCCAGCTGCAAATCTTCTTCAGAGATGTTTGCTGCCGTGACCTCCTCCTGCTCGAAGATGAAGAAGGAGTTCCCCATCCCTCTGTAGGCAATTTTACCCAAGGCTAGCAGGGTTTCCTTTCTTGCCTTGAACATCTCTGCTTGACTCCTGGTGTTGCTCTTCAGCAAACTTGTTTTCAGAGACCGGTTCAGGTGGACCTCAATCATGAGCAGAAACACGTCTGTCAACGTAACAGAACAGTCTGGCAGTTCGTGGCTGTCATACATGGAGCGGAAGTGTTCGTAGCATTTAAAGATAATCCAGCAAAATAAAGGCACCGAGCACAAACTGCAGAGATTGGGGTTGGCTTCCAGCTGGTTCAACACCAGTGCTCGCTGCCCCTCGTCTTTGAAAAACATGGCAGTGTATTCCTTCAGGTTACTGCTGGAGAAGCCACGGAGCAAGACTTTCTTCCTAATGATGTTCCTTTGGATCTCAGTTCCCGTCCGTGCCGTAAGAACTTTCTTGGATCCCTTCAGAAGCTTTCCTCGGAGCAGGCTTACCAGCAGCACCAGGGGGTGGCTGGGCTCGTCGGGTGAACACATCTCGGGAACGCTGCTGAGATCGAAGTTGGAATAGATCTCATCAAAGCCATCGAAGGTGAAAAGAACCGTATGAGGGAACTGCAAGATGTGACGGAACACCTCCGCGGGGTCCTGGTCTGGGTAGCAATTATATTTGAAGAGCAAGTCTTTCAAACACACGGCTTCGTCTTCCTTAAAGCAACTAAACATCCTACATCGGAAACGGAAGAAAAATTTGGCCCCTATGTCCAACTGTTTCCTGGCCCACAGGCTTTGTATCTTCTGCAGCAAGATCGATTTTCCAATTCCTGCATCGCCAAAGACATAAATCGTCTCTCCGTCTTCATTAATTAGCCCGACTGCATCGTCAAAAAGGGCTTCTAATTGACACACTTCACCTAGGCTCTCGTTGGTAAAACTGACCAGCTCCATAACGCTGTTAGAGTAAGTTTCTTCAAGCAGCATCTCTTCCCTCTGAGCATACGACATAACGAACTTGGAGTCTCGTCCCAGCTCATATCTGAGCTTCTGGCAATACCTGCTAACTGAAAAGACAGGGAAGTGTTATTAAAAAGCCCGTTGCGTATGATCACCCGCCTCTGTGGGAGCTGTGAGGGGCAGTAAGTTAAAATAATTCTTCTGTAAAATCAGTTCTTTGGCAGACTGATGCTATGGATTTGGGCTGCCATCATTAGTCTCTTGGAAAAATCAGAGATTTGCTAATGACCTTGCTAATGAAAGAGGTAACGAGTAAGTCACCATCTCCTGAAAACCAGTACTGACTTCAAGACACCGCACTGCATTACGAGGCTTCCGTCTTTCAGCTGAGACTCAAAGTCAAGCCCTTGAACCTTTGTTAAAGATTTGTCTCTGCAAAGGCAGGGGGTTTTGGTCACAGATTGGTTTTGGCATCTGCCTTTTCCCTCTGTTTATATTCTACTTGTTACTTCTATTGGGTAGGTGGTGATTCTTTCCTAACTTGTTTGGTAATTTTTATTATTGCAAACGCATGAAAGCACGTCCTTTAGAAAGCAGGCATCTCAAAAGACCTTTTTTAGGCTTTGTTAGGACACAGAAAATTAAAATTGTGCAATGTTGCACTGGGTTTTTATTGCAAGAGAAGCTTTACTGCTGATAGAGGCAAAGTCATACTTGTATTTATACACAGTGGGGCAGGTCTAACAAAAGGGATATGGATGCACGGCCTTACCTGGATCTGTATTTACCACAGGTCTGCTACAAATATTCTCCGAAGGCTCATAAGCTATTTCATCCAGCCAAGGCTGAAGTTCATAGTAAGCATCAGTGACTTTCTGTAGGACACGGATGAAATATTCCGAAACTTCTTCTCCCTTGCTTTGGACCAAGTCTAGGATTTTGCGAACCTGAAGAAACAACACGTGGAAGATCGGTGATGCATAGTGATGACTGTTGTACTGCTGGGCTGCTTTAGGATCCCTTTTGGACTGGGACAAGATCCTGAAATCAAAACTGGTGCTTAAAGAACTTGAATTCAAAATCTACCTCTGAATTTCAACCATCAAAACCCTCACTTTCTGTCTGTATTGGGATGTTGCAAGAAAGTCAGCTCTGCAGATTAAGGTCCCAACTTTTAGCTAAATCATATGCTAAAAAAAAAACCAACAAACAGCGTGGATAAATACTTCTCCTCAACAGGGAAACTAAAGGATTAGCCCAGCCTGGCTGAGTATATTTTAAACCCCAGGCTGGTTAAAACAAAAAAGATGGAGGGGTTTTCTCAGTGCCCTAAATTAATTTCTCTTATTTGTAGATTTTCCGGTCACTTTTAGATTTACCTCTGGCTCCTGCTAGAACCAGAGTGGGGCAGGCAGAATCTCTCTCTGGATCTTAATGCAGATCCAAAAAACCTGCAATTCCTTCTTTTAGCACAGCAACTCACTACAGCAAGCTATCTCTGTACAATTTACTTGTTGCCTGCAACTGTTGCTGAAGCTAATGGCTACCAAACAGTGTCTGGAGCAGCTCAAGGTGAATCCTTCCAAAGGCAAACCAGAGCCTGATCTCTGTGCAACCAGCACAAGGCAACCCCAGTACCGAATCCTCCTCAGGACAGAGCAATCCTTTTGGGGTTCAGTTTGAATGTTTGGATCCTCTTCTTGCTGAGAATGAATCAAGAATTCAGTTCAAGCAAGGGGTTTCGAGAGACTATGGCCTTGTGTGAGTAAAGCAGGGCGAGTTACACGGGACACAGCAAAATCATGGTATTTTTTTTGACATTTTGTGTGCTCTGAAAAACAACTTTAACCCTTCCAGACAAGCTCCCACAGAGTCCAGTTCACTTACTGTTGTGGCCTGCTCCCTGTCTCTGCTTAGAGTCCTGGGGCACAGCCTCCCCCTCAGCTTTTTTACAACAAGCATGTATATTATGCTGAACAAAAAGAAAAGGGGATGATGGTACAGTGTGCATTTATTCAGCTTTGACCTTGCACACAGTGAGCACTGTGTTAGCGTCTCAGCTCGCCAGCAAGAACGATTATTTTATGAAAATCTGCACTGTTAGGCAAGTCCAAGCTCTCTGAATTCTTTACGGTTTGCCTGCCCCTAATTGTGACACTATTCTGAAGCTGCACAACTGGTCGGGGAATGAGGAGTTTGTGTTGGGTCACGACTCACAGAGCAACTGTGCACACCTGATGATTTTCTCCTATCAAAAGAACAGGAATTAATTTTTCCTCCTGATGCCCACAGATGAATTCCAAACCCCAACGTGCCAGGATATATCAGTTTCACAAACATTTACCATGTCCAAACATTTCCTAAAGTAAATTTTCCTTAAAATACTTTACATTATAATGAAGGCTCTTGTGCAGCAAGCTGCACTGACAGCCACGGTGGCCACCTCTTTATCCGAGGACAAAGCTGCAGCTGGGGACACAGAGCAGCAATTACCAACCTGCTCATTTTGGCAGCTGCCAGCAGGCTTACGAGCAGTGCCAGCAGGGCTGGAAAGAGATGTGGTGGAGATGCTTGTCCAGAAGGAACGGGGTGGGGAGTCTCCAAAATAACAAAGATTGGGAAAGACATAAAGCCCATAAAACCCAACAGTAAAGTAGAAAGTAACAGAAAGTTCAGGTTGGCTAGTGAAATGAAAACAATACCTTGTCTGCTTGAGTTGGAAACTGAACAACAATCTCGGCGTCCTCGGTGGAGAAGTACTCATTGTAAAGCAAGTTGTCAATCAAACACTGCGTGTTTCGGATCTTACTGACCAGAAGCTCTCGGTAGATCTTCAGCAAAGCAATGCAGGATGGCGGGCTTGCTGCTGGAGGTTTTTCCAAGGAAATCTCCCAGTTAGCACAAAGTTGGCCTTCCATAGTCGAGACAGCAAGAAGCTGCTCCGTCTAGCCTCATCTTCGGCAAGCTGGCGGTCTGCAGTGAGGAGTCAGCTCGGGGTTAGCTTCAGGGAAACGGGCGATCTGTCCTTCACGTTACCGAGCCTGTAAAAGGAATTGCACAGAGCCTCAATGTAAACGCTATCCTGTGCAGATACATCCTGCAGGTAGCCATCACAGAGTAATTCCAGCCTCTGCAAAACACCACTGACAACTTTATCCCAAAAAAAACCCACACCCTGTTATCTTCCTCGTGTACTTCCAGACATTTATTCAGCTTTTGGAAAAGAAACAAACCAAAAACTGCTGCAGGCAGTCTCCCCTGTAATATAAATACTACGGTGCAGCTTGCCTCAAACAACAACGCTTGCATCTGCTTTAACTGCCCATTCCTCGTGCATAATTGAATATTTTTATTAGCTTTTCGTGTTTCAACAGACAAAGCAGGGCATCTGTCCAAAAGCAGCTCGACAAGGAAATAAAGGGGAATCAAATTCTATTTCGTAGCAATTAATTCTGTAGGAGGAATTAATTTCTACTAGCAATTCCCTTTGTCTTCGGTCGCAACGAAAGCCTCTGTGTAAAATTTTGCCAGGAGGGCGACTGTCCTCAGAAGTGAAGCTTTGTGAACTCTCCGACAGCCCTGGCTGAAGGAAAGCAAAGCACATCCCCGGCACAACTGTCTGGGGTCGCAGCCAACCCCAAAACGGCAGAGCTCTTTCAGCCAAATGCGACGTGACCCAGTGAGCTAGCTGGCTTTCCGACCACGAGTGAGTGACTGCATCTGCTCAGACAACTCAGCCCTGCAGTGCACCACGCGCATGACCCAGCGGATCGAGTGGCTGACTCCTGAGTCACCCCGCTGCCTAGGAGCCACGCAGGCACATCCCTTCCTTTAAGAAAACTCATTTCAGAACTGAACTCCATCACCGAGACCAAACAAATGTTGAAAACATCGTTTCCTCCAGAGCTTTTGCAAGTTAAAGAGATCGAGTTGCCTCTAAAACACAGGCAACACAGACACTAGCACTTTTCTTTCAAGCCACTGCACCCACCCAACATCTCCTGCTTGCTTTGGTTGCTCTAGGACCACCTTATCCTAAAGCACGTTTTCTTCCTAGTTTGGGAGGGCTAAGGCAAACGTCCAGGAGCCCGTAACACTGGACCAAGTGCTGCCACGGGTACAAAATAAAGAGAAATATTGTCTTTACTCTTTCAGATCCATCCATAAAGAAGTTTTTTTTTAAAAAAAAAAAGACAAAAACATGGAAAACATGGAAAGTTCAGATGGTCTGAAACATGCGTGCTCCCCATTTGAGTGAGTCTATGTCAGCAGAGAACACAGTTGCTGTTGGAAGGGGTTGGCATATGGATGCTGCAAGACAGTGAAGAAACGAGAGGATTCAGAAAAGCATTTAAGGTGAAGGCAAGCAGCAGGGGAGAAAGAGAGAAAAAGCACAAAGGCAGAACGGGGAAGATACAGCTGGCAATATTAAATCCGCGCACAATGACGTACTCAGTGATATTTTCTGTAGTAATATTAACTTCAGGATTAAAAAAAAAAGAAAGAAAAAAAAGAAAAAAAAAAGATATTCAGTATTGGAGAAAACAGTAACTTTCACCGGTATCTTTTATAAGAAAAATGGAAAATTTCCACCATCCCCAGACAAAGAAAATGTCACGTCAGATGAAGAGCTGAGCGCCTGAAGTTAGAACAGCCCTATCTCCTGGCACAGGCAGCTAATAGCAAGGCAGGTACCTGCATGTTTGTAACAAAGTGGATCGGCTACATGAGGAAACTTCGGGTCCTACCCAGACTAAAGCAAACACATAAATGTTTTACAGTAGCTGGTTTAGGTGCAGCAGCACCTACAGGTCCTTGTCAGTGTGGGAATGTGCTTAGTTTTTCAGAAAAACTCTCCACAGGACTCGGACATGCACAGTTCTGCTTCGCTAGCTTCAGGGTTTTTGAAGCAGGAGACCAACGTGCTGACACTATGAGGTATCAGACTTATCTGCAAGTCTATCATCTCCTTCTGGAAAGAGTCCCAGCTTCCACGGTGCTTTACAATGGCCTCTTTGAGTGATGGATCACAGGGTTACAACATACTGAGTCTCCCCTTACAAGGTTCTGTTAGCTTTATAATGCTGGCTTACACAGCTAGCATGTTTAAAGGTAAACGCTTATGTGGCTTAGAAATCTATGTTGAAAGCAACCACTTGCTAGACCACAGAGCATGTACAATGTTTTCTTTCTTATCTCAGGCACTCCAGCTGCTGGATCCAATTCCCGTGCATCAGTCGTGGGGATGCTGGAAGAAAAGGCTGAGGCATACATTCATGTGGGGGCACCTCCGTGCACTAAGGTCTAAAAACATCCTCTGTTGAGAACTGCTGCCTCATTTAACAGCCATTCCATTTCTGAAAGGCCTAATGAATGAAATCGTTTCTAAAAGCCACCCTGAGCTTCTTACAGTCCTTTTTAAGGTATCGCTAAGTTACGATAAAGAGAGATCTAACAGAGATGCTAACAGCAACAGCTGAAGATGAGCACTGAGGTTTGTACAAAGGGCACAGACACGGGGAGGAACAGAAAGATTTGCCTGCTCTGTAAAGCACCTGAACCAGCAGACCACCTAAGAAGGAAGGGAGAGAGGCAAGAACAGTGATACCTGGGCAAAGCAGGAGCCTGGTATAGGGGGACAAGGAGACAGACACATATGGGGCAAAGCTTTGTATCTGGGAACAGAATGGGCTTCTTGTTCCTGCTGGGAAAAAGAAAAAATAAAGGTTTACTCGAGAGGCTGCCAATGATACTGTAGAGGAAATTAAGTGAGCCTCTTTGAGAACAGCTTCAGCCGAGTGGAGAGGACAGAAAACAGACTATCAGGAATTAAAAGGAGCCAGAGAGCAGAGTGCTCACCCATCAATTGCAAAAGCAAATGAGACAGAAGACAGTCTTGGCCAAATGAAGCATCAGTGGGGACTGAAGTGATGTGAGAAGCAACAGCAACACTAGCAAGGGCTGCTTATCACAGGCCTGCAAAACTGAGAGTAACAAAGAGGAAGCAAGATGGGGATCAGGCCAGGAATAAAGAGGGAAATGAAAAAGGGAAATGAAATTCGTCATAGTAAGAGATACAGCAGAAGTATCAGTGCTCACAGCAAAGTTTTATGTCAATAACCTGCAGCAGTGCCGATAGCTTCCGAGAAAAGGTATTGGCACTTTTATTTAGTGGCTCTTCTGACTTCCCTCTGTTTAAACTCTCGGCATTGCACAAGCATATATAGTTATATTTCCTGGCCCTGCCCTTCTCATATCCTCTTTTCTCGAAGATTGCCTGCTTTCCTTCTAACAAAACCGCTGTGCCTGTTCAATTTCCAGTGCCGCAAGTCCTCTGGCAGCGAAGAATACTCTGTTTTACTGGTAGGAGCAACATTTATCACAAAAAAGTCTTACTCAATGTAAATGCTGTGTATAGAGGGGCTGAAGGGTCTTAAAGAGTAGCTAAAAAGAATTCCACATTTGGGTAAACTTAATAATTAACTCCTTATTGAGCTCGCTGCTCCCAAGGAGATTGTGTAGGAAGAAGCAGCAAAGCCAATACAAGGAACAAATTAATTAGGAGCTGTCCTTTGAAGCAGCTAATTTAAGACCAGACAAGTGTATTTCTAAAGACCTGAAAAACTCAGTCAATAGAAAGTTTCTTCTGTAGTTATCAAAACGACTATTTTGTAGTATTCAAAGTGTGGTTACTCTTAGGAGGTGGCTCTACGAAAACAGTGCCCCCTTTCACAAGAAAATCTGAGCCCTTTGAGTCTTCAAGTCAGCTTTGTCTCCTGAGAAAAGCTGTCCTACAGTGCTCACCATCCCAGTGCAGGGTCGTTACAGCAAAGGGAGAACTGGAGATCCTGGCATGCTTTTTCATTAATTGCTGTAATCTTGACTCAGTCAGGCCAGTCCAAACTCAAGTACTTGCTACCACTGGGAGAAACAGAAAACAGACTGCTTATCCACATCTTATTTCATCCGTGCCATAACTTTTTTGAACATAGCAAATACACAAGAACTTATTTCCACACAGCGTTAATTTCAGAGTTGTTTCTGATTGAAACCTCACCTTTAAAAGACACTTAACTATTTTACGGGGTATGAGAACAGTAAAACCGTGCAGATGTTAGAAGCAAATGGGCATGTATACTACATGGAAAGTCTGCATGTTTTGACAAGAAGTGATGTAATTCATTTATTTCCCAGAGGTAAGGAAAAACACCCTTTATTTTTATAGCACAAATTGTGCATTTCTTGAGGTTGCAGAGAGTCCCTGTACTGATCTTAAAATGATAATCTGTATCCATGAGTTAAAACCCATTAATCATACTCCCATTTACAACTATCATAATCAATGCTACAGAATATCAATACATGTCTTGGGAGCCATACATTAACATCACACTAGTGTAAATCCATTACAATTCTTGTGGTTTTGGGGTCACTGAGATCAGCACCTTTCAGTGATTTCCCCCCCCCCCCCTTTACGCTTTGACTTATTAGTGTAAGCTTTTATTGCCCCTTCTAGTTGTTTGAAGAGCAACAGGTGATAAAGAACACGTAAGAAATAATTTCTAACTCCATCTGGTAACCCGACAAGCTTTTGCTTAAAAGGCAGAGGCTTTTAAAGAAATATTTATATCCTTCACGAGTTTTGCTGCTGCATTTCCCAACAGCATACTTTTAAACAAATGGAGCTTTAGCTACCAGGCTTGGAGTCCCTGGTACCAAGTCCTTGCCAAAAAAGATGCTATGGGGCTCCCTGAAAACTCCTTTATGGCATGTTTCAGGAAAAAGATTTAATAAACAAGAAGGAGGCACGATTTGGCAGGACACTGCGGGTGCTCCGACACCAAGGTGCCGGCGTGGCAGACCCCCCCACACACACCCTTCTGCAAGCAGCTCCCACCTCCCCCGCTCGTTTTTTGCCTTATTTTTGCCTCAATTGGGCAAAACAGCGAGGCCTAAACGACTCCCGTGTGAGTCAGCGGGACTCACAGCCCTTCGGGCAGCTGCGGCAAGCAAAAGGCTTTCTAATTATCCCCCCCCCCCCTCGACCGCCCCCCATCACCCGCCGCGACATGGCGGCCGCCCCCACAGGGGGCGCGGGGAGGGAGCGATGCCGCCGGCGGCGCCGAGCCCCCTTTCCCCTCTCCGTCCCCTGCACTCACCGCGGCGAGCCGGGATGGAGGGCAGGCAGGGAGGAGCGGTGCTTCCCCCGCCCCCGGCCCGCCTGAGGCGGCTCCCGCCCCGCACACGGTGCCCCCTCCCCGGCCAGAAGCGGCTCCTCCCCGCACGGCCATGGCCGGAGGCTGCTTCTCCCTCACAGCCATCGCCGTGCCTCCCGCTGGCTCCTCAGGGAGGGAGGAGGCTTTCACCGTCCCCCCAAGTTCCCCCTTTTCCTCAGCAGCAGGCATAAAGTATCCCTCCTAACTCCCTCCAGGTGTTTACTTTCCCTTTGCTTCTTGCAACAGTAAAATACCCCCTCAAAAGTGCCCAAGGAGCCTGGTGAGGACACAGTAAAACAAGCGGTCGTGGCATCGAGGAGCTGAGCTTCACACGCTTTTACCTCTTAATACTGCACTTTCACTTATTAAAAGTGCAAAGAGAATGAAATTGTCAGGTACAGTTTCACATTGTCAGCTCCAGCTTATGTAAGTGACACATTCTTGAAGCACGCATTGAATAGGCATGGAAGAGGTTTGGTAATTGCAATTTTATTTACTCCAATCTCAGATTGTGCTAATTAACAGTGCAAATATAGAAAGTATCATGTTTTGCTTTAGAGCTGTGGTGCCCAACTCCAGGAACAGTCATATGACATCAGGATAGCAACTACAGATCCCTGGCAGAAGTTTACAGAAGACAAAATATGCAGAGAAGACATGGTAAGTTTATTGCTTTCTCATTTCTCCATCTAAGCAGTCACACAGTGACACTGGATATACCTTACAGTACAGAAAATAAACCAAAGTTCAGTTGTTTCACATATTCCAGGTTGTCTGTTTTTCCCTGTCCCCGAAGACTAACTATAGGGGTTGCCAAGTACCGTAAAGATTGGTAAGTACTGTAAACCTTACAAGTGCTTCCAGTTTTGTAGGAAATTGTCACAGCTGTGGAAAAAAAAAGGCTGAGTCTGTTAATCTGTGATTTAACAGTCAAAACATGCTAAGATGAGTTCACAGAAGTCTTGCTGATTTCTCTGGACTTTAGACCAAATCCTAGAAAAGTACCAAGACAGTTAAAGTAATTTTTAAAACCTCAAATATCTAAAATGTTTTCTTTAAAATCTGCTGGTTGTACTTCACTAGTACACCTATGCTGATTATCAGCTATAGAAAGAGGGAGGCTGTTCTACTTTGAATAAGTTTCTCTACTGAATGCAATCTTCAGGCCTGCGTTGCCTTTCAGGCTAACACTTAAAAACATGGAGCTAGTTAATAGAAGAGGAATATTTTTACCTATGTAAATGGGGACTCCACAGCTTCAGACAGGTTGGGCTTTAAGACCATTACAAGAAGCAGCGAAGAAAAAAAGTTTAGTATTGCTTTAGCGTTGAGTCTACCTTACACTCTAGTAAGTCTGAAATTCTTGGTAATTTAAGAACAAAGGGCCTGATCCCGCAGCCCTTATTCCTTAGAAGGTAACAGATGCCAAAACCTAGGAAGATGACCTTTTTCTTTTAAAAAAGTCTGTAAACATAGTGTAAGTTTGTGTGCAGAGCTCCATGAGAGTTACAGAAAGATAATTTACAAGTCTGCAAAAGCTTCAGCATGTACTTAAGCTATACATACAAAGCAAAGAAGTTATCAATGTCAGTTTGTCTTCAGATGGCAAATTATATCTAACAGCTTCCTGTAGATGCACAGCAAACTCAGATTTTCTTGATAAACAAAGAAACCGCTGATCAGCACAGTGAGAAGAAGGATCCAAATCAAGGTGAATGGCCAAGCAAGTGCAGAGGTATTCTATGCAAAATTTGCTTTACTTGCTTTAAGAGCAGCTTCAATTTCTTCAAAGATTGGTACTGGTCCTGCGTAGTTATTAGTTTCAATAGCTTCTAATTTCTTTTGATATTCAGTTGGCAAGCCGTTCTGTTTCGCACCCATGCAGATAACCTACAGTCAAAAGGGGAAAAAAAAAAAAAAAAAAAAAAAAAAGAGTCAATAATAATGTTAGGAGGGATAGATCCCTCCAAACATTTAGTCATACAGAAAGGACCAAGAGAAAAACAGGTACCTCCAAGGGAGACCCCTAAGATTTTGAAATGCTGCCAAAGTGCCCCAGACACAATTAACTTGCCAATTCAGTCATTCGGATCAAATCCAAAGCACAACAGTGAATACCTAAACAGGTTATAGGAGTAATAGAAACAGATACTTAGCTTAGTGAAAACAGATTCCTTAGAGTTTGTTACTGCAGCTTTCCTTCTACATACCCCAAACCCTCAAGTTTTAGTGCAAGAGAACCTAAGTGACAGGGAGAGGAAAAGAGGAGGCTGTAGGAGCCAAGGCTTGAAAGAGGCACTAGCAAGTTGCCAAATAGAAACGAAGAAAGATAAATACAGAGGCTTTAAAAGCTGACACCAGTGTAAATATTCTTTCACACATTCAACAACCAGGAAATGCAAGGATGTGGTGTCTGGAAGGGATAAACTTTGCCACAAAAAGTACCTTGCAGTAGATGGATGTAGCTCATTGTGTACAGATACCTGTACTAAATTTTTAGACCTCTTGTCTGGTTAACTTAGGTTAAACAAATAACCCAGGGCAGGGTGGGGGGAGAAAAAGAGAACTACAAACCAACGCTGGCAACAGCGGGAGAGAATATTTAACTAGATAAAGTTGCCAATATTGGAAGTCTGCTCTCACGGCATCCTAGTGAGAGCTCACGTGCAGCAGCAGTTTCCACGTACTAATTCCTTGAAAAACCCTAAAGATCTGTTTTGACAGGAAGCAGCAAAGCTTGCTTTCTAAGCAAGCTTTCTCTTAAGAAATCCTGCAGCAGCAAGCCTTCACTATGCTCCTGGAAGCTGATTTGTGGGAGCTGAGAGAGGAACGTGGGATTTCACAGGCTCAAGCCCCGTTTCTTTGCTTTTGGCCAACCTGTTACAGCGATGTCTGCCTGCAGTTGCTAGTAACTGCATAATTCACAGTTCCAGACACGCAGCCGTGCCACCTGAGGCTAGTCCTGCATCAGATCTCACAGGCTAAGCAGGTCAGGCCTGCTCCGTGACTGGGCCGTGTGTGTCTCTACAGAGTCAGTGAGTTGCAGAACGGTGTTGAAACACTTCTGCCTCCCCAGCTGTCAAGTGAGAACCCTGCAGTGCCTTACAGTGGTGCTAGAGATCCTGTGAATCTACTGATCTGGTAAAACGAGGCAGCTGGACTCATGCATTAGAAGATAGTAAGATAATTTATAAGGCAATAGGAATAACCCATGTCCTTAGGACTACAAGCCAGGTGCTGTATGCTCCCCACAGAAGCTTCCCTCTGTCCTTTCAGTGGAGTGCATTATTTTTTCATTCCCAAACAGAGAATTGCTGCATGTATGGAAAGGAGCTGGCATCCTTCAGAAATCCTGGTGTCAGTCATAACTAATTCATGAGTTAAACAGAGGCTTCATGTAAAGCAGAACTAAAGCAGAAAATAAAACTGATTTAGTGGATCTTTACGAGCTGGCAGTCCTCAGTAAGCATCATTACACTAGTAGATTGCACAAGGATGAAGTTACACCTCTACATTAGAATTATTCATGCCTTTTATCTACCGAAAATAAGGTCCTTATTAAACAGGCCAGAAGTACTGCATTACGTGTTTCTGTTCATTCTCTCCAGACGCAACACCTACCTTTTTATACTGGGGAGAAGGGGGACCACGGACGTAGTCCCTCATCTGGTAGCTTCGACAGGTCAGAACCTTTCCTGCTGGAGTGTGGACGTTAACTTCTATTGGGACATAAATTCCATCTGCAACTCCCTCTTGCCTGCAAAGGACATATATTCCTTTCACGGTCAATAATTGAGGCACGGGTAAAAGGCATCTTACATCTTTCAAACTGTGCAATTAAACCTGTACATTTAACATAACAGAATTCAGGGCAGAACACTCATCTTCATGGTTAAATGACTTACAGAAAAATAATTAAAGCAAAACATATTCCGGTACTTTTTGTGCTAACTGCTTTCACATCCAAAAATAAGCTTCTAAAAGTGAATGCTGCTCCCTAGTCATCATTTTAGCAATGTAAGAAAGATGACCAGCAGATAACTTGTGAGATTAGAGAGTATTGCTTGTGATTCAGGTACTGTGCAAGTCTTGTAATCCACAAGAGAAATCCAACCAAGATTATCAGAATTAATAAATACTCCTGTGTGGAGCCAGGAGTTGGACTCGATGATCCTTGTGGAATCCTTCCAGCTTGGGATAGCCTATGATTCTATTATCATTACAAAAGGCAAAAAATAGCCCTAAATTAGCTTTTGCTTGAAAACAAGGCACTTTTAATCTCAAATATTTTAGAAGCCGATAAATGCACTACAGAGTGAAATTCACATATTAAAATCCAGTGTCTTCTTGATCCCAGCAAAAGCTTTCATCCTGCTTTTTACAAAAAGCAAACAAACAACGCCACTACTTTTAAATTGCTCTCTAAAGTAACAGAAGACAGCAAAGTTAAGTCACCTACTTATCCAGTGAACTTAAATTGCTAGTGTTCATTTTCCACACTACTCCCCACACTTCGTCTCCAGGGCTCTGAACAATGGTAGCTGTACCTCCATGCCAGACGGAACTTGTCCTGCCTTGATGATGGCCAAAATCAAGCTTAAAGTCCTGCAAATGAAACCAATGCAGAAAAATCAATTTCCACTTATGATACGGGTTGGTGGCTATCCTTGACAAGAAGGGGGCACCTACAGCAGAGCCTACAAGAAGTCAGCTGGAGCCATAGAAGGAAGAACTCAGAGTCACGCAGCCAGGATCTGATCCAGCTTCAGCTCATGAGGTTTTGGTGCTGTTCTAAGACATAAATGCTACCATGATGGGTCCAGGAAAACAGTGATGGTAAGACTCAAAAATGTAAGTCTTTTCCTCACGTGCTAATAGAAGTGCCCATGCATACAATACCATTCTGTGTATTTTCCAGTGTTATATGCCATCTCCTCACTCAACTGGAACACTTTTGGGTATTTTTAAGTCAAGGTATATGCCTCTTTCAGTAAGCTTATTCAAGTGCTGCAAGTCAAAACATTGCTT
The DNA here is from genome assembly GCF_965140915.1 of Aythya marila. Lineage (NCBI taxonomy): Eukaryota > Metazoa > Chordata > Aves > Anseriformes > Anatidae > Aythya > Aythya marila. The sequence goes on along the minus strand of NC_139043.1, from coordinate 44,503,741 downwards.
TCAAAAACAAGTATTTCTTTTTCATATAAGCAATACCAAATATTATCATACAGGCAAAATACAGTAACTCGTTCTTGCATTTTTTCCAGTGTAATTTCATGTCTGACTTCAGAGAGGCCCAGTTTCCTTTCCAACTTGTACACCTTTCACTGGCTGTAGAGGAGGGGAAGAAAAAAGCCTGAAGGAAGACTACCTGATCGATAACAGCAACAAACCAAAAAGCTGGCAAAGGCAGAAGTCATTATAAAACCAAACAAAATAATAATAATAATAATAATAAAACAACTATGAAACCTCACGGCTTTGCTTACTTCTGTTCATCCCCTTTTTAAGCTGTAAGAAAAACTTTGATTTGAAACACACGCCTCCTGCATACATTAACATATTTGCTTTCTGAGATGTTACCTTCTTGTGACGTGCCCTAACACATACGGGAAAAGGCTGCAGAAATTGAGCAACTGGAGGCTTACAAAAAAAAAAAAACAGAGGCTTTGCAGTCTATTTTCACGTTATTAAGCCTCCAACCACCAAGACTACAGTATCCAACCCCTGACCCAACACCAACCAGCCCTCCACTAACCCACACCACCCAGCTCTACACCTAAACCTCTTTTCAACACCTCCAGGGCTGCTGCCTCCACCCTGGGCAGCCCACCCCAATACCCCCAGTCCCCCCAGCCGTCCCCCCGCACCGGCAGCCTGGCGGTGCCGCAGGGCGCGGCGGCGGAGCCCAGCAGCAGGCGCTCCCGCAGCAGGTTGCTGCCATAGGCGAAGTACAGCGCCTCCATCGCGCCCGCGGGACGCTCCCCCTCCCCCCGCCCCGCCGGCCACGCCCATTTCCCCGCCCTAACCACGCCCGTTTTTCGCCTTGGCCACGCCCGTTTTTACTTTGGCCACGCCCACCCCCGCGCAGCCCGGCCCTGCTATTGGCTGTCCGCCCGCGGGGGGGTGACGTCGCCATGGGTTGGGAGGGGAGGGGATGCGGGGGGGGGGGCGCCGCCATTTTGGGGCGGTGCTGGGGAGGGAGGGAGGGAGGGAAGGGGGGGGGGGCTACAGGGGTCATTGTAAAAATTGCAATTCGTCATTAAATGCATTAAACGAAAAGCGTGGTTCTGATCCTTCCTGTCCAGCAGTTTTACATTTATTTTATTTATTTATTGTTTTCCCCTAAGCAGTATTAAATAGGGATAAGTTGCCTTGGAGCGCTGCGTTCGGCTCTGGGGTCCCAGCACAAGAAGGATGTGGGCTTAACTACGACAAGTCCGGAGGAGGGCACAGGGGTGCTCAGAGCTGGAGCTGCTCTCCTATATGGACAGGCTGAGGGCGTTGGGGTTGTTCAGCCTGGAGAAGAGAAGGCTCCAGGGAGATCCTATAGTGGTCTTCCTGTGCCTAAAGGGGGCTACAGGACAGCTGGGGAGGGACTCTGTCAGGGGGTGTAGGGATAGGATGAGGGGTAATGGCTTTAAACTAAAAGAGGGTATGTTTAGATTAGATACCAGAAAAAAAAAATCTTTACTCAGAGGGTGGTGAGGCCCTGGCACAGGCTGCCCAGAGAAGCTGTGGATGCCCCATCCCTGGAGGTGTTCAAGGCCAGGCTGGATGGGGTTTTGGGCAACCTGGTCTGGTGGGAGGTGTCCCTGCTTACTCTGAACTCTGCATAGAGATACCTGCCTCCGTCTTCTGCCAGTAGCATCAGGAATGCTGATTTCAACCAGACATGACAGAAAGCAAAGTGATTTCGAAGTCACTAACTTTCTGCTGGGTTTCAAGAAAACAGGCAGAGATGGCTGTGATACCTGTCCTTCAGAAAAGGCTGCTGTGTGAGCGCAGCTGTGGGACAGCACACATCCCAGTGGAAGAGCTTGCTGTGAGCCTCCTGGCTTCATCCACCCCATAGTTCTGCCTCGGGGAGCGTCCCTGGAGGACACCAGGTTCCCCACACGCTAGTGCTTGCTGAACAACCCCTAAGGTTTTGTGTAGGAATAGTGTAGGAATTGTAGTGATGCATGTAGCAATTTTCACTTTTTAATCTCAAAATGATGTTCAAAAAACAAAAAAAACACCAGCCTTTCATAACACTTTTTAACAAGGAGTCTTTCATAACACTTTTTAAATTATTGGAACCTGAAATTCTGTACAAAAATGCTATTTCCCCAACACCTAGTTTTTCAACGGCAGTTCCAATGATTTTTTATTCAAATAGCGTATATATTTTTGAACAAAAAGAAACAGTTTTCTCCTAAATCTTGTGTTCTTTTTAATGCTATTCAAATCTAGGCATGAGAGTTACAAATGAAGTCAGATGATTGACAAAATGAGGAGGCTGTCCCCGAGCTTTTGGCTGGATTTGTGCACAGTTAGCAAAATTACAGTCAAACATACAGAGGGAAAATCAATTTAAAACACTGCCACATGCAATTCTAAGTATTTAATCACTCAGGAAGGTATTTCCAAAGAGGTCTATTGAGGTTTCCAGTTTTTTACAGGATGTAATGAATACTGAGCCTTCTCTAGAGTGAAGGAGCAGTGGCAGGAGCAGGGTTCTGTTGTGCATGGTAAAAGTTGATCTTGCCTATTCCAGATATAACATACTGCTAATTCTGATGCTATTGAAGTAAACCCTAGATTTATAGTGTTTAATTTTTAATTAATTGAATGAGTCGATCAATTTGCACTTGTGAAGCCCATTTCTTCCCCCGCACACAGCCCACAGCAGCATGGAAACGTCACGTTTAGCCTGTCAGCTATTCATAAGGGTGACGGATGGCAGAGCTGAATTGGAAGGGCCAACACTGAGGGTATGGGACAGTGTTTTTTCCCCATGAGAGTCGCAGCAAGCTTTGGTTTTAAACTAGCTGGAAAATATAAACCTCATCTCCCAACAGAGTGTTAAAGACCACCCCCCTCCCCTAATATTTAAAATAATTTAAACTTTTATGAATTTTTAATAATTTTTTTTTTCTTAAAAGCTTTCTTAAAATTATTATTGGTAGAGCACCCAAATGTGCACTGTCTGCTCTGAGATCACCAACACCTAATGCAGAGCACTGAGCAGCTCGTAGAAATTAGGCCTCCCTAGCATGCAAAACACACTTTAAAGAGGGGATGTTAACGCTGAAGCCTACCATCACAACAACTAAGTTTTCCTGGCTGATCCAAGCACACAAATGCAGTGTTCGTGCTTGCTAGGAATTAGTCTCTGCATTTTCTGTATCTTCTCACCACAGCACCAGGAGGTGGTGCCTGGGTGCAACTCAGCAGCAGTGTGGCCGTGCTGATGGCAAGACAGTACAGGAGAAAAGGGAGCCAGGGAGGGAAAGCTTTGCAAGCCTATCAGAGAATCATGAAGGCTGGAAAAGACCTCCAAGATCATCTGGTCCAACCACCCCCCTACCACCATGTCACCACCAAACCGTGTCCCCAAGCACCGCATCCAACCTTGCCTTGAATACCCCCGGGGACGGTGACTCCACCACCTCCCTGGGCAACCCTGATTGCTCTTTCTGAGAAGAAATGTCTCCTCATTTCCAACCTGAACCTCCCCTGGTGCAACTTGAGGCCATTCCCTCTAGTCCTATCACTAGTCAGCTGTGAGAAGAGGCCGCCCCCCAGCTCCCCACATCTTCCCTTCAGGTAGTTGCAGAGAGCAATAAGGCCTCCCCTGAGCCTCCTCTTCCCCAGACTAAACACCCCCAGTTCCCTCAGCCGCTCCTCACAGGACTTGTGCTCCAGGCCCTTCACCAGCTTCGTAGCCCTTCTCTGGACACGTTCCAGGGCCTCGATGTCCTTCTTGTAGTGAGGGGCCCAAAGCTGAACACAGTATTCGAGGTGCGGCCTCATAACTGCACCCTTCCCACTGGGGTACATCCAAACCATGGCAGTGCATACATTGAATGCTTGGGCACTACGGGCAGACCTTGGCTTGAAACCATGTTCCCAACTGACAAAAAATAACAAAAAACACAAAAAAATGGAGATGGGTGGAAGGCCTTTTCCTGTCAGAATTTGAGAGAAGCCTTCAGGGCTCTGATGGTTGTGCTACATTTTGCAGTTCTGCTGGTTCAAGACCTCACGGAGAGCAGGGCATTAAAATAAACCCTGTTTTTGGAAGGTAAATCAGTGCTGGGGCTGTCAGAGCAGCTGACATGAGCCCTGTGTTAACCTGTCAGAGGCCCCAAACAGTTGGGAGCCATTGTTTCCCTTCACTGCAGACACAAAACCTGTGCCCAGTAAGCAGTCAGCAGCACGCCTCGTTTTTGGGAGGCTCCCAAGGGCTGGGCACGGGCAAAGCTCTGGATGCACGCTGTGGTTTGTGCATTGTCCCAGGGGTACTTCAGCAGGGTTATTTGTGCAATGAAAACCTGTTTTTTTTTTCCCCATCGTGTTTTATCCCTAGACACAGTTTATTCCTCAGCAGTCTCATATCCCACATAGGATTTCGGGATCTGGAAAAAAGGTTTTCTAGTGGGATGAGTTAAACCTGCCAAAGCACATGGCAGTCATTCAGTGTGCCTCCCTCCCCGTCACTGCACGAGCTTTAATTAATACCCAAGAAAAAGAAAGCACTTGGAGGAATAATAAGGGCAACCGATGCAAATGAGCCACTTGTACAGTCCTCCCCATGGCTTTTCTCTCCTTCTCCCCACGGAGCCCTAGCAGGACGTGCTCTGCAATTAGTATTTTGTGGAAATGGTAGCGAGACGGTTGCAGCTGATGGTAGCTTCCTGATGCAGCGTGCAAGGTCTGGGGGTCCGCAGAGATTTCACATTCATGCAGATGAATGCAAACCACTTCACAACGTGCTGTGGTGTTGCTGCGCTTCTTCTTTCCCTACAAAGCAGGGACCACGAAATCCTGTGCAAAGCCAGCCTCCCACTCTGCCCTCTCCAACAGAACAGCCCCTGGCCCACGGGGCTCTGACCAGGGGGAACATCCATCATTCATTTTGCAGTTCTGTTTTCACATGTTTCTGCAAATAGCACGTGCAGTCATTTAGGAGAGATGAGCTGTTAAAGCGCCTGTGTCTGTGCATGTATCCACCTGCCTTTTTTTTTTTTTTTTTTTTTTTTAGCTCGGGATGATGCCAAAGTGAGTTTGGGGCCCTTTCTGAGGCAGCCTGGAGGTCTCCCTGGATGCTTCACCTTCAATGTGCTCCTGAGATGTCTCTGCATGGTCTGTGCCTTTTGGGGTTGAGGAAGGTGGATGGGGAAAGGAGAGCCATGCGACTCCCCACTCCTGAGCAGACATTGGGAAGAGGAGGATGTGAATCTCTGCCTTGCTTTAGTGTGGACCTCCTGCGACCCAGGTTTGTGCAGACGGACCGTGACGAGCTCCTCGAGTCCCTTCTAATTCTTGTAGGGGCAAGACATATGGGATCTATGTAAAAAGAAAAATGCTAACAACTTGACGTGCATGAAATCTGGAGACGTGAAAAGGGGGAGGGAGCTTTTGCAAACAGATCCCGGTGGGCACAGTCACAGCATGCAGCTGGCTGGAGTCGGTTTGGCTCGTGAGTGCCTCTGCTCCGCTCACAGGACTGCAGGCGCTTGCAGGTGTGACTTCAGCAACCGGTTTGAAAATCTTGCCAAACATTACCTCAGATTTCAAAGGAAGAATGCTGGGGTTTGCTGTGCAGGCTGTACCTGGAGCCTAATTTTTATCCTTTGTGTACAAGTGTACAGTGGGAACCGCCTGAAGTTGAATTTCTGCTCATCTTTGGGCAAATAAATTCAAAATCTGGCTTTTCTCCTGTTACCAATTGTTTTACTTCTCTCATTGTAAAGCTGCTCTGAATGAAAACAATTCTCTAGTGAGACAAAGCAAATGGTTACATGAGATTTTGTCAAGATAGTTTCCATTCTTACTGAAGTCCTGTGGTTTTCCTGCATCAAGGAGGATTTTGTTAGCATGACATTTCTGTGGTGCTGGGCATCTCCCACCGCAGACGTGGCTGTCCCTTCAGAGGACCAGTTCACATCGCTGTCCTTCTCCAGCTGAGACTTCATCTCACCAAACACCCAGCAGGTTGTCTCTGCAGCCTGTTGAGTACCTGAGATTTTTTTTCCCATGAGTGATATGACTGTTGAATGAAGAGTGGTGAATGAAAGGGCTCTGTTCTGCTGTCTTTAGGCAGACCTGTTATTTAATGTCCATTTCATTTATGATTTTTTTTATATTTACTATTTATTATTATTTACAGTGTGTGTTTGCTTTCTTCTCATCCTTTTACCTTCTGTAGGCTAGGAGCACAGCAAGACCCAGTCTGTCTCAGTTGCATTTACCCTCTTTACCTCTTTCTTTACCTCTTTACCCTCACTTACCTCTTTCCTCTACTGCATCAGGGATGCAAGCCTTCAAGCAGGGCAGGAGAGCAAGCCTGCTGGAGGGAAGGGTGCTAACACTCTGCTTCCTTCACCAGATGAGCCTTCCAGGATACAGCAGAGATGCATCAAGGAGTATCACATTTCTGATCCCTCAGGGGCCTCTTGGGCAAAAAAGGCAGAGAAGCCACCCACAAGCTGCACCCACAGATCTCACTCGTCATTAAAATCAATTGTGGTGTTCACATTATGTCACTCTTTCTTCACTTTCACAATGTCCATCCTAGTGACTTTTGGGCAATTCCTACCAAACCTGCAGAGAGGTACCAATCACTCTCAGTGACTCCATGTTTCAATGAGTTTTAGGAAAGGGAACAGCTAGGCAAAAAGTAGGTTTCAGACAGGGAAAGGCAGCAGCTTGAGATCAGTCACTCTTATGCAGCAAAGGAGGGAGACCGTGGCCCAGCTGCAGAAAACCTTCCAGGAGGAGTTCATGTTTATCAGAGCTAAGGGGACAACCCCTCAGTCTCTGTTCTCTAATGAGCCGTAAAAAAATCACTCACCTGCAAGATAAGAATCCAAACCCAGGCTGTCTTATGTTCAGTGCTTTGCGTGGGCTTGTTTTCCTATTCATCTTTCAGACACAGCCCTTCTGCACCAAAACTTCTGCTTGCCAGACACGTCAGTGCTGTGAGGAGCACCGTTGGCAGAAATTCAGCCTCCGAGCACACCCAATATTCACAGGGTTTGCAGGGTGCAGGGACTTACAGAAGTCGTGTCCTGCCAGGGGCAGCGAATGTCTGATAAACAGGCAGAAGGAGAATAACAAACTTTTATTCCAAGAAACATGTGGCCCTAAGCATCTCTAGGGATGCACATTCGGTAGCTGATTGGAAACAAGTTTATTTTATCTCTACTCTCATAGCAAGCCCTGATGTTGATGATTATTTTTTCTAAGCAGTTGGAAAAAAAATAAAATAAAATATGCCTTCAGCAAGATAGAACAGGTCCTCATTCCTCTCTTCCCACTTGCAGAAGCGTAACAATGTAGTTACTATACACATATAGTGTATATATCATATATATGAGTGTATAACTCATCTGTTTATGATGAGTGCTAGGGGGATCTGACCACCAGATGCCACTCGTGCTCCACAGGGAATACAGAGCAGCTGTGTGGCTAAGTGTAGTTTGTAGGAGAAGCCAGAACAGCCAGGCATCACTCATTTTGTCCGTATCTGGACTGAACTGAACAGTCACCCTTCAGTTCTGGCCATGGTATTCAAGCCTAAGGTTTCTGCTCCGTAACCCATCTGGTCTGGCTCATCTGCACACAATTTGGTGTGTAAGAAAGCGACTGTACTAGGGAGCGGGGTCCTCAGTTCAATTGTGAGTGAATGCAGCACTTTCTGGAGCCACAGCCACCACAGGCGCTCTGGGGCCCTGAGCACGCTTTGGTTTTCATGGAAAAAAGCAGGATTTCCTCCCCGCTTGTCACCACGAGAGCTGCCCTTACCACTCGCCCCAGGGGAAGATTTGTGCCAAGGTGCCATAATCATAATCAAGGTGCCCCCTCATTTTTCAGGGGGAAAGGCACAATTTGCACCTCAGCCCATGTTTTTCCAGTCTTGGCTGATGTTTGGGTGCAGTGGTGGTTGAGAAGCAAAGATCTTCTGGACCTGGTAGGTTCAGAGGGCTTTGGGGCACCATGTGGGCTTCTGATGTGACCCTACATCACATCAACAAACTCAAATTTTCCTCCGATTCTGCTGGCCCTTGCTGCCCTTCCTTTAACCCCAGATGACTCAGTAGACTTGGTTTTTAAGACAGGCTGCAACGTCTTGCTTGAGGTGTCTGATCAGACCCCTTTCTGTTCGAGTTCCCCATGGGCTTAACAAGCCTGACATTGTCGGTGTCTACTTCAGCTGGGGGCCCTTCTGGTTTATCCTCCATGCTCTTTCCTTTTTGTTTTCCCAGATCATGAATAAAGATGTTAGATGTAGAATTGCAACCCCCAGAGCCACTGATATTTCACAAACAATTCCATTATGTGGTTTTGTTATGGTCCCTTACTGGGTTTTCTCAGGGACACCAATCATCATGGAACAGCAGGACTCAGCTTCCTGCAACCCTCTTAAATCAATCCCATGGCATTGCAGAAGCCTCATTTTAATATCTTCTGTTCTAATTGTGTAATTGTTTGCTTGAAGAGGTCTTCCTGATGTCTTTAGCAGCAATCAGGTTTTTCAACAGATCACCATTTTAAAAGACAGGAGCTAAAAATAACACTCCACCTATGGTGTTGTTTTCTCCCAACTGGAGAAAAGCAGATCAGTGGTCTCCAGAACCAAGCTGAATCTTCTCTTACATGCACATCAAGCTGAGCCTGTGCTCCCGTTAGGACAGAGTGGTGTGTATCTTAATCTCAAATTGGTATTTCCTAGGAAAAAAAGAAGTAGTTTCAAGAAGTCCAAGTCCCTGGCATTGGGCTCTGCTTCACAGCTGACGTGAGGGATGCATGCCAGTGCAAGGGAGAAGCAACTAAGTTGTGGCCTTGCAAAAAATGTCCAACTGCAGCTGTATGAGGATGAAAAATTGCTGCCATTGCTACAATAGCTGTCTGTGGAGGGTTTGGAAGCAGCTGTTATTTGTGCCAGTGACAAAGACCATCCTGGCTCCGGCAATTTTGCTTAGCTGGAATGTTTCACACATCAGTGACCACTTTTGATTTGTACCTAGAGGGTCAAAATCCTTCCACAGGCCAGTCTGCTAGCAAGTTGCAGTACCTGCAGATTTGTCTGCTCCTGCAGATGGCCCTGGTTTGCAGAACAAGTTCTTCCTGCAGAAGATGGTACCTGCTTGGCAGGTGCCATCGGTGTGGTGCAAGAAGGGCAGTAATGGAAATAACTGATCATGCCGCTGTCTCAGAACTAGGGAAAATGCAATATGCCATCACTGGAAAGACACAGGCGGGGTGCACTTTATAGCTCTGATTGCATTAAGCAAACCGAGTTTTCAGAAGTACCTTTTCTGTCCAGGCAAAAATCCAGCTTGGATCACGTCATAGGGAAAAAATTGTGACTGTAGCTCCAGAAAGAACCAATGGGTGCTTTCTGAAAAACAACAGCAACAACAAAAACACAAACCAAAAACCAAGCCAACAAACACCACACACACTCACACAAAGCAACAACAATAAAAATCAACCCCGATGCATGTAGGTGACTCGCTGCACGTCCAACGTTGCCTTGGTCTGCCTGCTTGAATGTCTTTCCTAAAGCAGAGCATCCCCTCACTCTGTTCTGAATGAACTACAGTCATTATTCTTAGCTCTCTCGAGGGCTGCACGCACTCCTAGAGCTAATTTAAATGAGCCATCCCTACTAATTAAGGCATTCTAATTCATGGAAAAATACTGAGCCTTTATCAGGCACTCCCTGGCTGGAATACAGACTAAGATACTGGAGCCAAGCAGGAGAGCTGTTCTCTCTTATGCTTTAAATAGCTTGCTAATGTGAAAATGTGGTTATAACCAAACTCTCCTGAGGAAGAAATTAAAGCCCAAATCTGGACTGTGTCTCCATTTCCACTCAAACCCCATGCCACGCAAAGTGGTGTTACTGTCACTTTTGCTCCTGTGGTGTTTGCAGGCCAGTGCCCCAGAGGACAAGAAATGTTCCCCCTTGTGAACACTTTGCTGTGCAAACACTGTTGAAGATTAATAATCTCTTGACCATTAAATCAACGTAACAGATAATTTATTCCATTCTTCTTGAAGGCACCGTGAGCTTCTTTGTGCCTTAATCAGATCAGATTCCTCTCTTCTCGTTTGCCTTCATTTTTCTCTCCTGTCCTGGTTTTTGCTAGAACTGGAAAATTATCTGATAGCCAGCTGGTGCCCCCCTATTCCTCAGTGAATTTCTTTGAATTCAACAAACGAGCAAAACAGAACAAAACAAAACCAAAAACCAAAAACCATCAACTGGTGAGGGACGTTAATGTAAAGATCAGAAAGCTCTATGTAGACACAGAGTAGGCTTCAGCAAAATGTTAAGAAAAATGAACCCAGTGAAAAAAGAAATCAAGTTGAGGATATTTTAATCCAAGAGAGCTGGGTGTGATACACTGCTGGCTGGTTTGGGTATTGGCCATTATTCAAGGTGTCTTAACATATGCTTCTGACTCTTGTCATTTTTCCATTTTTAAGGGAATAAACGTAAAGGAGGAAGGATAACACCACCACAATGCATGGACAGTACAAGTCATTCACTCTTACACCTTATATTACAAGGTCAAGCCCTTGCCTTGGGAGGACTCCCTGGCAGGGGATGACAAGAGATTTTCCTCTGAATCACAGTAAATATGGGACGGCCATTGCTAGCAGCAGGCCAAGGGATTTTGTGGGTAGATATGAATGTGTTTTGCTGTAATTGCAAGGCATTGCTCAAGAATCAGGAAAGCATCAGGAGGCTTTCGCCTAAACTCTGCTCTGGCTCAATGCTGGTTTTGCAATGGTGTGGCCTGGCCACGTGTGATAAGAGCCTAATGAAACCAAGTGAAAGTCTAACACATGAGTAGTCATTGTAACTAACTTGTGAGCCAGGGAGGAAGGAATGAATGACCACAAAAACCCAAAGTGTTTGAGAGCACAGAAAATAGTTATTAGTGGACACAAAACTGAACAGGAACAGACGACCCGCCCCAGCCCAAAACGAAACAAGTAGACACGTCTCATAGCGATATATCTAGCTACGTGAAGAATATTTATATAAATATATTTATGTGTATGTATGTCTATATGTGTATGAGATGTACATGAGCTGTTCTCTCATAATTGTTCCAAGAACAGAGGTTGCCTGAAGGTCAAAGGGAATATGGAGAATTAAAGGCAATAAAGCAGTGAACTCCATCAGCTCTTCCACCCAAAACTGTGCAGCACTGGCACAGACACACAGAGGTGTTGAGAGTTGTCTTGTCTGAAGACCAAATCAAAGAGATCCCACCAAAGAGACCCTGTCAATCTGGGCAAAGGAGAGAGGATGGGGCACCTCCTGATCAGATTATAATAACAAAACCAGACTTTTAAACATAAGGCCAATCCATTCTCCTTCAGTCCTTGGAACAAGTAATCTTCTCTGGATTAACTATTAGGAGCTCCTTTGACTATGCTGGATTATTTAAAACCTGTTCAATTTTGCAGAAAATTCCCTGGAATTAATACTTTAAGCACTCCTGTGGTAAGCAAAACAAAATTCAGCAGAGGTCATTTCTGACCTGTTTGATATTGATTTCTGCCCGATGAAGAAGCATTTTAACTGGGTTACAAAGTGTTCTTCCCCAAGATGCTTAAAATAGGACCGAGGAACCATTACGATATAAACTAATCAGCTGGACATCAAATTCAGAGATGATCCTGAAATTGCTTAAACATTGATTCTTTGTTATCTTTTCCCGTGGAGCCACATAGCTCTCAATTCTCTTATCATTGAGCTGGTGCCAGAAGCAGGAAATTTCAGAGAGCACCAGCAATATAGGGAACTAAGGTGATTTATTTATTTATTTATTTATTTATTTTTCTACAGAAGATTTTGGTCTTCTCAGGACTTTAACAGTAAGTGTATGTGATCAGAGAAATGGTAGCTTTTGTGCCTTTTTACTGCTTCCCAGTGGAACGATGTTATTACTCATGATTACAAAGCCGGCCAGGTGGGAGGAAATTGGTGTTGCAAGTACATCATAGTAACCCTCTCAATACTGTAAAAAAATAAAATACATCGAATTAAAAGACCTCAGATTGTTGACCTACCCCCTGAAAGTCCCATTGAACCTGTCCTTGTGAAAAAGAGGGCAAAGCTGGGACCTTTCTTTCCTGTTTTAAGTTCCTCCCTGTTTGTTTTGTGCATTTAAGAGCCTAGGATGAAAGGAATAATCCACAGCATGTGCAGGGTGGGCTTTAGACAAAGCCAGTAGAAATCGACTGGAAAATGTCTTTCCTGGGAGCTGGGCTAAGCTTGATAACAATCAGAAGCTGCCAAACCTCAAGGAGTTGTTTCTGCACTAATGCAGCATTGTGTCCCATTGCAGCCCCAGATCTGATTTGTATCTCGTTATTCTTCCTGGAAAGGGTAGGTCTCTTTTATATTTGTAATTGCCATTGGCATGAGGGTAGCAGAGGAGGCTCCCAAGAGCTTGTGGGAAAATGCTTTGGGAAGCTTTTTGTATCTACGTATGGTCGGGTGCTAGGAGGAGGTCGCAGCAGTGATACGAGTGTACAGGCACAGTTCTGCACAGTTGGGATGCTGCAAAAATAAACATACACAAAGAAGGATGAGCCACCAAGAATGCTTGCAAGATAAGTATATGTTAAGAGACAAAATCTTGCTCATTAATTTAAAAATAAGTGTTTTTAGGCAGGAACTGTCCTTTGGAAGTCCTCTAGGCAGGACTCCTGGCAGCCACAGATAACAGAAGGCAAAATACCAAGCAGTGACTCTTGGATCCTGTTTGACCTGGGGACAGAAGGGCCTTAACTGGGGTCCCAGAGGAGCACCCTTTTCCTCTCGGGATGTGTGCCTTGTCCTTCTTCCCTTGAAATGGGTGTCAGGGTCTTATTTGGAAACTGGCAGAGGAAAATCACCCTTTAAAGCTCAGCTGATGTCAGGCGTTTTACCCTTTTTTGCCAATAATAAGCTCTGTTAAAAACACTCTTCCCTGATACAAGAGACCATTTCAGTACTTCTCTGGGGATTCACAAACACACTTTCCATTTCACACACAAATGTTGGGACCGACAGGCTACCAACTACAGTGAGGGGACGGTCAGTGGGTATTTTCAGTCCGTCCTGTTGAACCATTCCAATTTCTGCAAGCTCCCTGTTGTCTTTGAGGACTGATTTAATGTCATCCAGTGCTGAAATAAGCTGAAATAGAATGTTTTGGAATGAAAATTTTGATCAAAAACATCCATTCCTGTGCCAAATTTTCATTTTCTAGCAGCAGATTGATTTTTAAAAACTCATTTAGGTGGTGAGGTTTTTAAAAGTCTCTGCAGTGAGCAGATTCCTGGTCAATAACCAAAATTTCACATTATGGAGAGTCCCAGTGTGTTATTTATGTCACGAGTGCTATGAAGAATACATGAGACTTTTCTTTTGTCTCATTTTCAGCCTTAGAAGGAGAGAAGGCTTCTTGATGGAATTGTAACTATCACTAAATAAAAATAATAGGAATTCATTGCACGAGCCGTTGCATCAGTTGAAATCGTTAGCTTCAACGTACGGAAAAATTCTGCGAAGAATGAGTATTTTAATTTTGTCTGAGAAGTTTAATTTCGTAAAATGTATGACTGTGCAATTCAATTAAAGCCAGTGGAGTTGAGCTAATAGAGAATTTGACCTCAGAAGAATAAATCTCTCTCGTGTTCTTTTAGCGGAGTTTCAACAGATCGGTCTGTTAGTGGGGCTGTCAGTTCCTAGAAGCCAACTGCATTTGCTCTGGAAAAGAGTGAAGGAATAATTCTCAGTGCCTGTACCTGAATCTCTTCTTAAATATACTTTTCTTTCATGCCTGGATTTTCTATTTCTTTGTGGGGTAAATGTATAGAGTATCTGAATTACCAGCAAAGAGTATCTGAAATATCAGGAAAAGGTTCTGCACCAAGAAGATGGTCGGGCGCTGGGACAGGCTCCCCAGGGCAGTGGTCATGGCACTGAGCCTGCTGGAGCTCAAGAAGCGTTTGGACAGCGCTCTCAGACACATGGTCTGGTTTTGGGATGGTCCTTAGGGGACCCAGGAGTTGGACTTGATGATCCTTGGGGGTTCCTTCCAGCTCGGATATTCTGTGACTCTATGACTTTATGAATTAGGCAAAATTTCCCTTCTGACCCATTGCAGTTTGTAAAGTGTATTGGGATGTCTCCAGGTAAGAGGGATGAGATGGGCATTGCTTGGAGGAAGAGGGAAAATAGGCAAAATAACTGAGTGCAAACAGTTTGCTGTATATTTTTTGTAGTGTTTATGTTAGAAAGAGCAGGTTCCTAATGAAAGCCACTTCTTCTATTACCACGTTTCCTTGCCCTTGGCAGCAGCACAGAGGTCAGACGTTCACACACAGCTATTCTTTGGTGACCTCTCTGATGTGCTGAGCACAAACACACTGTTCTTTGCCCCGGGCATGCTGTACTTCTATTCCCACTTGTTTCTTCAATAAACCTACTTATTCTGTCAGCTATAGAAAACCGCCACTGGCCTCACTTCTGCACGCTGCCTCTCTGGCTCAATATATCTCTCCGAGGAGCCTGGCAGTTCAGGAGAGCAATTGGAGTGTTCCCTTAATTTCCAGTCTATACCTTTGGCAATTAGTGGCAGGAGAGTGGACAGCCCCTGGGGGCAGACATGGAAGCAGGATGTATAACGTATGACCCTTTCCAGGTTACAGCAGCAAGCTCCTGTTTGATAGACACCAGAATGGAATCAACCAGGTTTTGTTTCAGTTTTGGACTTTCCTAACTTTTTTTTTTTTTTTCCTTGTATTTAGGATGAGGCAGCACTAACAGTTACTTCTCCTGCTGGATTTTTCCTGTATGCATGAATGGATGCAATTTCCCCATAGGGTCAGGTTGTTCAAAGAGTCTATGCAGCCCTACAAATTTATGTAAATTAACACAAAAGTGAACATTATGTTTCTCACAGTATATAGGCAGGTCTTTAATTCTCATTACATCTTAAATTCTGGCTCCAAAAGCCCCTAATTCACATGTTTTCTTACGTGTTTGATTCTTGTTGAAAAGACAGGTTCCTTCAGATGTTCCACAGAATGAGGGTTTATAATTACATATAAAGTATACATATATAATATATATATAATATAAATAATAAATATAAAATAAAAATACAAAATACAAATAAAATATAATAAATATAAATAAAAATACATGTATAGTATATATATTATATTTATGTGTATGTATGCCTATATATCTATGAGATGTACATGAGCTATTCTCTCACGATAGTTCCAGGATCAGAGGTTGCCTGAAGATCAAAGGGAATATGGAGAATTAAAGGCAATAGAGCAGTGAACTCCATCAGCTCTTCCACCTCAAACTGTGCAGCACTGGCACAGACACACGGAGGTGTTGAGAGTTGTCTTGTCTCAAGACCAAGTCAAAGAGGCTCTGCCAAACAGACTCTGTCAATCTGGGTGAAGGAGAGAGGATGGAGCACCTCCTGATCAGATTATGATGATAAAACCAAAATTTTAATTTTAATTTAATTCTCTTCTATGGAAAGCATCTGTCAAGCATGCTACACATGGATTAGACACTTGTTCAATGCTACACCACCTGTGGTTCCCAGCAGCTAGAGGGATGCAAGATTATCTATACCATTCTCTCCTTTGGTGCTAGCTCTAATAAATCTCATTTTAAAGGATACCTCTTAGAGTCTGAGTACCTTTTTTACTGTTATCGTAATGGGCCCACACCTCAGGGTGCAAAACATTCATCCTCTAGGATGAAAGGCTAGATGCCTGCACACTGTAATTGCCATCATTACCATTATGACTGCCTTAGGCTTTTCCACTCCTATTTGGGCTTACATGTGTAGACTTCGGAATTTGAAACACTAACATCTGAGCATTTCATGATCTCATTTCTCATCATTATTCTAAAACAATCTAATCCTAAGCAGTAGGTGAGCATAAATACACTCTAAAGCAACTACAGTTGTAACACTGGAGAAATATACCTCATTTTATAAAAGAATTAAGCACTGTCTCATGAAATTAAAAAGGACATATTGTTTGGGCAAGGTTTCTCTGTGCAAGTCTGGACTTTACTGAGAGATCCAAGCCGATTAAACCAGACCACTTCTAGCATTGAGGCTGCTGTGGAACTTTTACGAAACAGGCAGACACCTTGTGGGTTTGCCTGCTGCACGTGCTCAAAAAGCAATCAAATGCATTCGGGGACAGAGAGATCCATGAGGCACTATTAGATCAGATATGACATCTGGCTCATGGAGTCTCTAAGGCCTGAGATGGCAGCAACTGAGAAGGTAGTTTTGAGGAATTAACAGGGTGTGGTAGCTCAGTCCCGATAGACTTCTCATAAACATCTGCTCCTATTGATGCTTAGGGACAAGAGGCATCGACCTTCTGCCTGATCCAGTCCATCTGTTAGTTCCTCTGCATTAGTATTGGGGAAGCAGGGCTGAATTACTGAAGTGAAGAAAGAGAAACAAACTGGAAAAGACAACATCAAAGTATGCAGGTTCCTGAAATACAGTTTATTAACGCTGTTCAGCAGATAGAAGTCAAAATGAAACTGCCTGTCTGGAAGTCTCTAAAATTTGAAACTTTGCAGATACAGGTTTATGTAAAAAGCTTTAAATATACAGAACAATATGAAGCTAATTTGTTCCTGGCAAATAAAATAGCTTGCAAACCATAGATCAGTGATGTGTTTTTGTGTGGGTGATGGCTGTTTGCACTGAAGTGAAGTGACCCGAGGGAGGTCAACCTTTGTGTTCATAAACAAGTCATTTGGGCCAAGTTCACATGCAGCTTCATTGAGCCCCGTTTCAGGTTTTTGGTGGTTAATGTCCTTTGTCACAGTTCTGTCCTGTACCCTGGGCAAATGAGGGCCCTGCTGTTGTTGGCACCTTGCCTCTTCCACTTCGGAGATAATCCCTCCCTCGGGAACTCACAGGACAGACCGTGACTGGAGGGAAAGTGGAGGAAATGCTGTGTCCATTGCCACAGACTGGCTGACTGGGGTTGAAACCCAGTGCATTGAATTCCTGCCTATTATCCAGTGCTACCAAAGTGTGTAGACAGCTAACCATGGCTCCCATGAACCAGTGGCTCTTAGGACCTTTACCTTTTGGTCACTAGGTACTGAGCAGTCATCCAAAGACTGCCACACCTGCTTTTTAAAGCAGATTTTTTTGTCCTGAACTTATTTAAAGGAATCTGCCACAACTGGAAACATTTTGGATAGAGGACGAAGTTGCACGAAGTTGCACAAGTTGTTAGAGGAGGAATACCATTTCCCGAGAACAGCAGGACCAGCGCTGAAGAAGACTGAACACGGAGCAAATCAGGAGAGTTCAGGAGGAGCAGAATGATTGTCACACTGGATTTGGCTCTGGAGGAGGAAAAACAGGACAGGATACTGTTAGGCCTGATTTGGGGAGACAGGAAGAAATGAATACCGAGCCAGACTGACACCGATTTTCAAAATATTCATATGAAATCTGCACCCTTCGTATTTTGTGCTCATACTGCTGATGTGGCCAAGCAAGTAACCGCAGTATTTCTGTCTGAGAGAGACGGCCCTCTTGGGCATGGCTGGTGCATATATCAGCTGCCTTTAACATGCCTGACTCTGCTGTGCATGTACAATGAATCCTGTGGCTGGCACGGGCCTGTTGCTGACTGACATAATAGACCCAAGCTGCAGGCAGTATCTCTGTCACTTAGGTTTTATATTGCCTTTGTCACTCATACTTAACACCCAAGGCTGACTGAAGGCACAAGTCTACCCGACATAAACCAGAGGCACTGCCTTGAGTGGGGTCATAAATCCATCAGCCCGTGCTCAAATGGTGTGTGTGATACGGGTTTATGCAGGTCATCGACGTTCAGGGCACCAAAACAGAGACAGGCCCAAAGTGTGAGCATGTGGATATATGAAAAAATAAACATATGATTCCACAAAATGCCAAACAAACCCATGTTGACTCAGACACTGCTATCACAGCAGCTTGTGTTTAAAAAAAGCAATCTATCCATGACATAGTCCCTTTAATGCTGTAGGAGATACACCATGAGCTCAGCCCAGCCCTGTCGCTGCTTGTTTTTAAAAGGGCATATACGTATAGCTGGTGTTTGAAAGCTGGTAGCTTGCTGCTGCTTCATTTAGCATCTGTCCATGCCTTGCGTATGATGAAACATGCATGCAACTGAAAGAGCAAGAAAGGGGAAAAAAAAAAAGCCGAACAAAGAGAAAAATCACAGATCTACCCAAACTGAATGCGTTTTTCACATCAGGTAGATTAATTACCACCACTGTCATGAACTGGTGATATGTCATGAAGAGGTGATAGCATGCTTGTGACTGCAAAGATTAACGAAGGTAACGAGACGTACCGAAGATTGGAGGAACATCCTGATCAACATGAATCTCATGCCCTCTACCCAGGCCAGCTTTGTAAGCCAGTGAGTAAGACATTCCCTCCCCACTACTGGATAAGAAAAGGCTTCTCAATATCACAGAATCAAAACTGCGGTTTTATAAAGTCTCAGTATTTATTCATCTGGTGAACAAACAAGCTACCAGTGCAGGCTGTTTTCAAGCAGGAACTACATCATGGTGAATCTGCAAATTACAAATGGTTGTTCTAATTAATCACTATTGCAGGGATCATTCCACTCTTCCGTATGCTGGTTGTTTTCTCCCACAGGCTTTTTTGCTCTGTACAACTAACTTTAATGGCTGTAATTGCATTTCTGAGCCTACGGGCGATCCCGAACACTTGCAGTTTAATGTTAGTGTATAGAAAGCAGCAAAAAGAACTTGTTCTATTGACTCGGAGTTAGCGAAGCAATGCAACAGTGAATAACAATACTGGCAGATGGACTTGGAGAGAATTATAATAGAACTTTTTTCATCCACAGATCTTGTACTCAAGGAGATAAACTGACTGTGGAAATGCATTGGAAAAGTTCTTATCTAGGAATTTTAGAGTGACTCATATGATTTGATCCATTCCTGGAAGATCATAAAAAGGTGATAAAAATGCTGCTACAAATGACTTCTTCGCACTTTTTTTGAAAACATGGTGTGTGTGTGAATCTACTCTCCTGAACAAGCATTTTGTCTGCAATTACTTCTGAACCAAGAAAAATGCAATATTATTGACTTAGAGTTGTCAGTGTCACAGAAATATTCCATGTTGATTTTTTTCTTTTTTTTTTTTTTTTTACACAACAAATTTTGAAGGATTAAGTCCCACTGCATGGTTTCTGGAATGTATCCGCATTCACTGGAGATGGTGGATCTGAGCACAACAGTGAATTTCTTGTAAAAGCATCTTATTTCTTTATGAGATTTCCGTGGCCAGTTGTATGACAATGGCAATGTAATATATATGTCAAGTCATAACACCTGCTTGCAGGCATGGCTAAAAAAAATGTACAAGTTTCCTGCAAAGCTCTGTGAGCTTGGCTTGCAGCTTGAGAGCACAGAGCAAGAAGGATGGGAGCACTGTTACTCCTGGAGAGCTTCTCTCCTTACAACAGTGTAGTGAGACCATCCAACACCCTCTCCTGCAGCAGCAGCAGCTAGTTTGGCTTTCTAAAACTAGGGCATAGGCAAAATAGACAGAAGGCTGTGTATTTCTGCTGTTCCAGCAATCCGCTGCCCTAATTATGTGATTATTTTGCCGCTGCCTACAACTTGTCCTGGCTCATAAGCATGTGATCAAGGCTGTCCCTGAGGGTTTTTAAGTGATTAAAGCAGCTCTTGATTCTTTGGACAAGAAATGCAAGGTATAAAGCTTTAAGTCTCAGGAAGGGAAATAAATAGATTAAAAAGCATTTGGTTTAAACTCTTATCTGTTTTAAGACCTCACAAGAAGATGATGTGGACTAGAAAACTTTTATCACAGTCATGTGTATGAGACAACATTCAGAAACTGCATCTGAGACACTTTGTTAGCTTTAGAGCTGTGGTAAAGGAATAGAAACATAAACCAACAAGTAGATGTGTAAGGAATTTTGAAGAAGCCATCAGGGAAACTCTGATGCAGAAAATGCACTGCACATATCCAGACATTCTTCAAAACAAAGAGGGACAAAATGAACTTTTATGCCCTAGCTGTGAATTTGATTTGTTGTTTTTTGTTTTTGATTTGTTGTTTGGTTTGTTTTTGGCCATATTTATAGAAAACTAATGATGCTTTTAAAGCTGATGAAAAATTAGTTTTGTAACTGTGCACTAAAAGCAAAAAACTGCATCCTTGAACTCTGAGGAGAATCACATTCTTCTGACATTCTTCAATATGTAGATTACAGATGTGGTTGGTGACTTCCTTGCTTGAAACCCTAGGATCCTCACCCCATAAATTGGCCGGCTAACAAGGTATACAGCTCTATGCAGAGCGTTCATATCAGGCAATCAGAGAAAGTGCTTTTTGGCTTTGAATAAAATGTTAAGCATGTGATTGCCTCAGAAACTTCCTTTAATTTTCTGTAGTTGTGTCATTGACCAGACCCCTGCTGCACACAGTAGTCCCAGATCCATAATTTGGCTCTGCCTGCAGTTCTCACAGTTGATCTTGAGACAGAGAGGTGAATGTGAACAAAGCAGGTCTTTGGGCGCAGCAGCCTAGTGAATGAAGTGTCTTTACAACACTGGTGAAAAGTCTCCAGGAAGATTGACAGAAGTGATGAACTTGAGCTAAAGGACATCACACACTTTGGCTGATATCAACACAAAGCGTAAAAAAGGCAGTGAAAACTTAGGAAGAATGGGAGAGCCCCTCTGTTTATTGGACCTTGCAAAGCACGCACAGAAACTGGGGGTGGACCTTGTTCCTATGAACCGATGAGGTACCAGGCAAGAAGACAAACTCATCTTATTGCAACCACCAGTATCTTCGTAACGTCCATTATTATATTGACATTTCTCTCCATTTCACCCTATCTCTCTCTCATCAGAGGATATTTTGAGACCTCTTAATATTGCACCATCAAACGCTGTATGAGTGTTGGAACAGATGCAATTCTGTGGTCTCTTGAGATGTATAATCATCCGTTCCCTCTGCTGCTGTGACTGTACAGGGAAATGAAGCAGTGTCTGCTGCGTATCCTGTGTAGATGTGATATGATAAATGTATTGCAAAAACGTGTCTGTAATGAACACTTTATTCATGTCCACAATATTTTAGTTTCTGGAGATTTGTTATTGATCATAGCAACTAGTATTCATCTGTGAATCTGACAATATCAGTCACTGTATTTTAAATCCACATATTTGTGCTCAATGGTACCAAAAGCAATAAACTTTTCCTCGGGGCTGTCAGCAATCCAGCTCATTTGTCATTTTTAAATGGACACCTGAGATAGATTCTGTCCAAGCAAAGCAAATCAATACAGTCAGTTACACTAAATGTATTAAAACAAGGATACTTGAAGGGGGAAAAAAAAAGTTGTTGCAGCAAAGGAAACGATGGAGAGGTGTGCATGCTACAGGCATGGTGAAAGGTGGGGAAATGGCAGCAAGTTTAAGCTGTGCCTTGGGAGTGAAGAAGGGATGGAGGATCAGATGAAGGGAGCTATAAAAGGAAAGGTAGGGCTAAGGAAGGAACTGAAGAAAAGCCAAAGAGATAGGCTTAGGAAAGAAAAAGAAGACAAAGTAGTGGATCTAAGATGAGCCCTGAGCTGAATCAGAGGAACTGGTCAAGAAACCAGTTACCTACCATGCCACAGATGCTGGGCTGGCCTGGAGGGGAATCTTGCTTCTAGACCATTTGATTTAGGACCACTGTTCTGGGCTCTAAAAGCAGCTGGGGGATTTTACAGCTCATATCATTTACACTGCTATCATGGCTTTAGCACAGCAATAAATGTCACAAGAAAAGCAGCTTGTGCGACAGCCAAGCTCTTGCAAATGGTGAAGAAAGAAAAAGAATCTCTCATACCTATTTTTATGGAAGAAAATGAATGCTTTGGAAGGTCAGGTTTTACTTTCTTTGTAAGCATTACACTGTGGTCACTGGTGGAAGGAGGTTGTAGAACTAGCTGAAGTGATGGTGGATGCCAGTGCTTTATTTTTTACTTCAAAGTGTTTTCATTTGATGGTAGCAAAAAGAGTATGCTTTACCATGGGGTTGTAAGCAATCCAGCTTCTCTGACATTTAAAAGGGACATTTGAGACAGATTCTCTCCCAGCAGAGCAGACTAATACAGTCTGTTGGACTAAATGAATTAAAACAAATGTACTTGGATGGAAGAAGAAAAAGATGCCTTGGGAAGGGAAATGGCATAGAAGCAAGGAAGTACATGTAGCAGCCAGGGAATCAGGATGGATGGGAGGCTTTGTCTTTAACCAGAAATAGCCAAACTGATCTGTGAAGATCACCATTAATCCAACTTTAATAACATGTTGTGATCAAAAGAAATGACCTCTGCTCCTAATCGTAAAGCACAGTAGAGCAGAGGTCCTGAAATGGGTAGGCTATGCAAGGAACCTTATAGGTGAGTCACTAGGCTGCAGCTGGTTGCTTGTTCTCCTTTCTTTATTCATAAATCAGAGATAGTGTAATTCATCAAGATCAATACAAGGAAAGAAAGCAACTGAGTGTATTTTTATTTTATTTTATTTACATTATGTGAATCTGAATCCGAGCGGAATAGGCAAATGATGACAAAGTGCTTAAGGTATCTCAGTGTGATTCCAGAGCTCGTGTCTCTGGCAAACCCATCCTCTAGGCTGTTGTGTGATCCCTGTCTGGAGCTGATCACACAGGTCGGACAAGTGATGGGAGCCTCATCTTTGTGACACTGCTTTTACACATGCATCTGTGTCTGTGCTAACCCCGCTGCTCAGTCTAGGTTTGGTGAGGAATCCAGCAAAACTACAAACCCAGGGGTGCTAAAATGTTTGAACCTGAATGGAAAGGAAGCCTTGAAACTGTAGGGCTGCCGGTTTGTGAGGACTTAGAAAAATCCTGCTGAGGAAACACTTGTTTCCTACAGAGAAGGGAGGGCTATACCCACAGCGTCACCTCTAGGCAGCACACTCCTCCTGCCTTTGCTCTGGGGCAGAACCCAAGAACATTTAGGGACACGCAGCTCCTTAAAGTAGTCAAAGCCAGATCTATTTCCGGAAAGAGGGCAGCAGCTGGAGGGGAAAGGGAAATTTAATTTTATTTATTTATCTTTCCCTGCGAGGGCCGGGCGGAGGGGCGGTTTCCCGCCCAGCGGCCGCCCCGCTGAGGGGAGGGAGATGGCGGGCGGGCGGGTTCCCCTGTGGGCTCTCCCCTTCGGCTCCTTCCCTCGGCTTTTCCCGTGCAAAGGGGGAAATTTGGGGCTTTGTCGGAAACCACAAGCGGTGCTCGAAGCCTTCTCACCCGGGGCGGTGAGCAGAGGGAAAGCTCAGCGGGTTTGGCCTCTCCCTTTAGGCTCCGTGTGCTTGTTTCACTTCTTTTCTCCTCCTCCTCCTGCTCCGAAGGCAGGTCTGCGAAAGCTTCTCTCGCAGGTTTGAAAATGCTGTGGTTTTGTTTTTTTGCATCGCTTGAAAAGCGTTCACCTGCAGACCACTTCTAAATAAACGCTAATGTCTGCGTATCTCCAGTTACTGTGTGAAGGAAGGTACGCTGCTTGCCCATCCGCCCTATGAACAAACAGGTCAGTACCTAAAATAAGCGGGTTTGATGTTACAGGTAACTCGGAGGAAGGGATCTCAACATATAATATGCACTGGCATTCGTACAGATGTATATTTAACCTGGTTAAACTCAAAATGTTGGTGGCATGAAATTTAGTCAGCTTACCTTTGCATTCCTTTTGCTTGAACTGGGGCGTAGAAAATGATCTTCCAGTATATCTGTGTGGTCCACGATACTCAACTGGCTGTGAAAAATACACGGCTGTGTTTCTGTCTTGCTTCTGGAGAATGTTTTAATAATGGGTTTCAACTGCTTTTTGATACTTAATTGAAATCTTATTTGGCTTTTTGTTAGCAAGCACGGGATGTTAGCTCCAGCGAGCTACTTGCCTTACACCTCTCTTCAACCCCTCTTTGATACCTCTGTAGATTTCAGTGAATGCAATAAAAATTACTGTGTTGCCTAGGATGTGTGAGACCTGGGTGAGGCTAGCTGAAGTTGGGTGCAGCCCTGCACTTCTGACCCAGTTATGTGAAATCTTCCACCGACGTGGGCAGTTCAGATGGTAAGGTGTCACCTGCGGGGTGACTTCAGGAGGGCATGGAGTGTAAGGTGTCCTCCTTCTGACACAAAGCCTACTGCTGAAATGGGAAAATACATGTTATTCTCTGATGAAGTTGTCCTATTTGTCTTGTCCTACTAATGGGACAAGATTGTAGGAGGAATGTCTTAAGAGAAGCTCTTTTACCCAATACGCTCCCTATCAGAAAAGGTTTTTGAAATGAGAAAATGTGTCTAACGAAGATGAATCCCAATACAAGGAAAGCACGTGATAAAAAGGATATAGCAGAAAACATCTCAGCAGTCATCACGGGTGTTCTTGAGTGTTAATAGTATAATAATTATAATTGCTTCTCTCTTTAGTAGTGCTTTAGTTTTTCAAAGACTTCTTTGCCCTGAGTTTTTTTTTTTTTCCCCCTTGATAATAACTTTTCTTTTCCAGCACTGTCGGTGCTTTGATCCAGGAGTGAATGGTATAAATTAGGTTGCAAGTAGATAACTTCTCTTTCAGTCACCTTTCAATTATGGATAACACAGGCTGAAGAACTCACAGGGCTTAGAATATGGAAGCTGTGTGAAGAAGCACTTTATTCTGCCCTTCTTCCTCGGTCCTCTGGCTCTGGTTGGAGCTAAGGGGACAGACGATGTGCTGCAGGTACAGTGGGACTAATGGGATGCCAGGACTAACCTGATATTTATATGCCAAAGTAACTAGTTTCTGGAAATGAGAAAGACAGGAAAGTTCTTCTTTTTGTGTTCCTCTGAAACTTCAATGCTTATCACCTACCACTTCTTTCCTCCTCAGCCCTGTGGAGTGTAAAAATTTTTAATATGGGGTTTTCAGACTTGAAGGCCTTTTGAAGTGAAAAGCTGTCAGGCTAGGAACATGCAAAAATAAAGGATGAGTAGGAATAACAGGAAACCTCAAATGCATTTGAATTCTGGAAAACATTTCTAGAGGTTATAGACACCCTTACCTTCAGTGTGCATGCTTCATGTCACGTTTACATTGGTCTAGTATAACTACACTTTAGATTTATGTAGATTCAGTGCTTCTCATGGCAAGATTTTTGAGTTAAACTGTATATTTTTACTTTTTGAGTAGTACAGAAAGATAATACCAGGCTCTGCATTAATACGTGTACAGACATACACACAAGCCTACTTCATGATTGCATTGGCAGTTAGAATAAAGGTGCCTGCTTCGATGTTCCTGAAACCTTCCTAGTTTCTTGCTAAAACAGCCTGTATCTAGTACAGACCATGACCTTGCATCTCTGGCAGGAACCTGCATTCATCTTCATTGAGCAGCTGCCAGCATCGTGTCTACGTGGCTGTGTCTCTGTCACAGGCACACGTGGGATGGGTGAGGGTGCTCTAGCCCCAGCCTGCCCGTTGCCCTCAGCTCCTGAGGCAATAGCAGGTGGGGAGCCTGCATCTACATGTCGGCACGGTGGGAGACGAGCAGACTGGCAGCTAAGGATGAAATCTGGCACCACGGGTACAACCGTACGCACACCCAGACAATGGCAAGTTAGTGATAGCAAAACACCAAGCAGTTCTTGGGAAGAATTTTCATGTAGCACAATTTACATTTTCATGTAGCACAATTTATTTGATGCAATGAGATTTTTTGAGGAGTCTTGACTGGGCCCCATATCTTAAACACAATCACTGAATCTTTTCACATTCCTTAAGCGTTTCCCCTTTTGTTGTTACAGGATGCTCACCAGAACTCCAAGCGTTGTTGCCCAGGTGTTCCTGCTCCTGAGCATAATTCTTGTCATTGCTATTGCAGTGATTCAGATAAATCAGCAAAAGATCCTCTCCCCGGGGCTTAAGGTAAGCCTTAAAATAGGTAAGGAGAGAGAACAATGTTTTGAATTGATATTTAATAATGTTCCTTTCTAAATGGCATTTTAATGCGAGTGACTTTACAGCCACAAATTAATGATTCATCACATCTTTGTCATGGGAAAACCGAGGCTGAGATAAAAAGAGAATTGGCCAAGATGACAGAGTAAGTCACTTGCAAAGCAGGAAAAGCATTCCTCGGTTCAGTGTCTGTGATGCCTATCGCACAAAGGCTTCTCCAGGACTGAAAGGCCAAACACAAAAAAATGCCGCTGCTTTTTTTTTTTTTTTTGTCTGAGATTGGAAGTAGGTTTAAAATAATTTTGAAGTTATTTGAAGTATATCCTGGAGTTGAAATTCTGCTCTCAAACACAGCTTGAGAGGAAGGTTGTGCTGAAATCATTGCAAACCACTCCTGAGGCTCATAAAAGCATTCAGGCTGTAAGTGTGCATTTTCTGATTTACCACACGTTGGGACTTGCTGGCTATTGACAGAAGCAAAGTAGCTTCATGAGGAGGTGCAGAGCAAGCTGAAAAAGACAAACACAAAGAATCTGGGAAGTAGGTTCAGGCTTTGCCTTGTGCTGCAGATTCTTCAATGAGAGAAAACTGAAGGCAAAGCTGTAGAAAGTGGCCTTCTGGAGCTGTTCAAGTGAATATCCCTGACCTGTTTTGGCCACAGCCAGGTTGGTTGAGTGGGAACGGTGTAAAACTGCCTGTGAGGCCTCACAGAAGTGCTCACACAGGGCATTTTGCATTGGTTCAGGAAATTGTACTGCTCTTTGTGTTGTAATTTTGTTACTTTCAGGAAGCAGGATGGGAAATGCAGGGGAATCCTGAAGCAGGAGGATGGAAATGGGTCAAAAAGCCTCAGGGTTAGCTGAGGTAAAAATATTATTTTCCAGCTCTCCTTGGGCGTGATAGTTAGCACTAAAAATAGCCAAGTTAAAAGCTTCTGGTTGGCACTCGGGGCTGACTGAGGCTGGATTTAATTAATAGCCCTTGAGTAAATTTACCATTAGTGCGTTATGTGTGTGCAGAGCGCTCATCTGTCTGTTGAGGAGGGGGAATACGCCTCAGGTGTCTTTGCTCAAACAGAACCTGACGGCCTAGCGGATTGATAGTGGCCGAGGAACCTTTTGCTCTGTGGTTGATCGAGTTAAATACCAGCTGGGTAAATACGAGCGAGATTTTCATTATCCAGCAGCCCTCTGGGAGACAGGCTGATATTAGAGGTGACACTGTGAGGGCCGTGATTTTGCAGGTTTACGGTGGGAAGCCGGGAACTAACGAGGTGCAGAGGCTGAACGGTCTGCCACCTGGAGCAGCGACCTTCCTCGGTCAGATCTGAGGCTCTCCGGGGAGGCAGTGTGATGAAATGGATCGGGCTGCTGCTGCTGCAGCTGCTGATACTGCTCTGCAGCCAGATGGAGGCTCTCATTTTGCAGTATTGTTCGGCTCCTTCTGTCTTTTTTTAAAAAAAAAAAAAAAAAGAAAAAATGCTGACTAAGAAATGAGCCCTGTTAATGTGCACTTCCTACCAGTCAGATGATTTTGGAAGAGAGGGACAGCTGAGCTTACTTTCGGGAATCCCAAGGGGGATAAACAAATTTGCAGTTTACTTCCACAAAATCTGAGAAGGCTGGGGTGGGATGGGACCTCTGGAGGCTGCCTGGCCCAGCTCCCTGCTCAAGCAAGGCCACGTGGTGCAGGTTGCCCAGGGCACGTCCAGGCAGATTTTGGAGATCCAAGGAGGGAGACTGGGCAGTCTCTGCTAGTGCCCCATCACCCACACAGCACAGAAGTGCTGCCTGGTGTTCAGAGGGAACCTTCTGTGTTCAGTTCATGCCCACTGCCTCTTGTCCTGGCACTGGGCACCACCAAAAAGAGCCTGGCTCCATCTTCTTTGCAAAATCCTTTTAGGTATTTATCAACATTGATGAGATCCCCCCTGAGCTGCCTTTTCTCCAGCCCGAACAGTCCCAGCTCCCTCAGAGGAGAGGTGCCTGGGTCCTTTCATCACTTGGTAGCCCCGCACTGGACTCTCCCCAGTAGGTCCAGGGCTCTCTTGTACCAGAACTGGACACAACATTGCAGGTGCAGCCTCACCAGCTTTCCTTCATGCTGTTTGCCTGCCTGGTTGCCAATTTTCTGCTGCCAAAGAAGGTGGGGAAGAGGGTAAGACTGATCTGGTGGGCAGTGGAGTGAGATGGAGGAGCCTGTACTTTAATCCTACAGAGAGCCCACGGGGAGAGAGAGCCTACTTTGGGCAGGTCACGGTAATGTTTTTCATTTATTTCATAAATAAAAGTGGCATGATATCAATTCTCTTTCCCTCCCTCGTTGTCTCGCACTCTGGCACAGGCTGTTTTCAGAGCTAGACTCTCAGGTGGGCTGCCTAAGCCGCTCAAAGGGAAAGGTTTATGGCAGAATTAGAAAAGAACCAGGCTTGTTTCATCAATCTTCCCGTGGGCTATTCCACATTTTTACCTCTCTGCTCATGACTTTATGGATCCCTGGGGCACCCTTGAATCTAAAGCCGGTGCTTAGGCACCAAGCCCTTTGTTGCGCAGCGAGTGTAGTTGGGATAATGGGAAAGCAATTTGCTGCAAAATTGGGTCTTAACACAGTGCTATAAATGTGTCTGTGTGGGTTTTGGACCCGATGCGGAAAGGAGATGAGCACTCTCCATTCCCAGTGCATTTGTGATTGAGGACATGTAGCATGCTCTTTGTGTTACACCCTTTGTTTTGCTTCTCTGATGGATTTCTGCCTAAACACCCGACACTAGCCAGGTAAATATTTACTCCTGTAAATATTTACAAGAGCGTGCTTGCACTTCCTAAAGGGTTTGGTGAAGAAAAGTACGGCTGCACACAGGCCTGTACGCTGTCACCGTTTATCTCTTGTTGCTCGTCTCCTAAGCTGTTATTTTTTCTCCCCAGTACGGAATAGTTCTCGATGCTGGATCCTCACGGACTACGGTCTATGTCTATGAATGGCCAGCAGAAAAAGAAAACAACACAGGAGTAGTCAGCCAAACCTTCAAGTGCAACGTGAAAGGTATGCTCGGACTGCAGTTCCTTGTTTCTTTCTAGCCTCCAAGAAAAGGTTGGCTGACAGCTTTTACTGCTTTTTGTTTTGTTTTTTTCACTGTGTTTCCTTTTCAGTGCTGGGGAGCAAGCACTTCAGACTGTATCTGTATCTCTCTCTTGTCCTCTTGAGACAGTAGGGTGCTCTAATTTCCAGTAGGGTGCTCTGCTATTAAAATTTGACAAATTAGCTTTTATTTTCCAGCGGTGTTAGTGGTGTTCAAAGAAACCTTTGCTGATTGAGTCAGGTTTCCTAGAGAAGCAGGGCTGGTGCAGTTTATCTGGCGTTATTCAGCGATTACTTTGAAAGAGGCAGCTGAGGGGGGGTTGTGCAAGGCACGCAGAAGCTGAACAGGAAGAGCTTGTCCTGGAGCTACGGAGACTAGAAAGCTAGGAAGCGTCTAATGAAATTACCAAGTAAAATAGCTCCATTGCAGAACTGCTTCTGACAGGATGTCGTAGCTGTGTCAGATATCCCTGTGTAGGTGGGCCTTTGACTCAGGGAGACCTGGAGTTGTGCGGTGCAGTTTGTTGTGGATTCCTTCATCGTAACTTCCGAAACTCTTGGTCACCAGATGGCTCAGGCACAATCTGCCCTTAGGGAAGCCAGGTTGGCTGTCAGCAATCACCTCTTTATTTTCCATGTGCCTTAGTGTAGTTTCCAGGAGAATCTGCCCCATGATCCTGCTGGGCATCTCAGCTGGCCCCATAAAGTCTCAGTGCAAGTATTGTTGATCTCTGCTAATAACTGTGGCACTTGAGGAGATTTTTTTCCCTTCTCTCTCAATCATAATCATGTAAAATCCTGCGTCCTGGTGTGTGTTTGGAGGTGGATGTTCAACCTGCAGCCCTGGGGGTCCATAAGTAGCTGGGGGATGTGCAGGAGCAAATGGTTTCGTAACACTGCCAACATTTCTATCATCAGCATTAAGCACCTGTGGCCGTTCTCTGCAATTTTAGAGCAAGGAAAGAAAAACAAAAGTAATGTGCAGAGAAGAAATGTGCTGTCACGTGCCTGGTGGTGTGTCCTCACAGGCTGCAGGAGTGGCAGCCTGCCTGCCGAGGTGATGCCTGGAGGGATAGTGGTGTGAGAAAGATGCACAGAGAAACTGAGTTACTGTTCTCCTCTAAAACTGACAGAGCAGTTCTTTGTGAATTGGCCTTAATTGCTTTAGGTTTTGTTTTTACCTTGAGGGGGAAAACAAAACATTGCAAAACAGAGGAGTCCAAGTTGCTGTGAACTGCCCTTGTTAGTTTCTGCCCTTGTTAGGTACTTCTGCCTTGTCTGTTCGAGCCAGCCCTAAATGAAAACCCTTTCATTATCTTGCAGTTAGCCTGTCCTGGTCAGGCCCTAAGCATCAGCAAAGCAGGTGCCTGCCCAGAAGAAATGGTCACAGCCCCGTGTCCTGCTCTGCCTGTTCCTAAACCAAGAGACCCAGGCTGCTGCCACCAAGAGGGAGTTTGGGGGCTGTTAGATGACAGCAGCTGCTGTCGAGTTTTCCTCTGACAGCTATTTTTCCAGCTTGAGGCATGCCTGTGCTAGATTTAAAACTTTTTAAAAGCCTTTTTCCAAAGCAGGACTGGAATATCTAATGAAAATGTGGTGATGTCTGTGTGTAAATTCATACTCCGGAAGGAGAAGTGGTGGAAAGTGGAGGCTGTAGAGTCTCCTTTTGTATTTTTTTCCTTTATTTTCTTCTTTACCAATGCAGGGGCATATGTGGCTGAAGAGAAAAGGTTCCTCATTTAACTCGGAGAGCTGCCCTCTGCTTAGCTTGGGGTCGGGCTGGTGGGAGGGGTGGCTGTGGCGAGAGAAGTGGATGGGGATCCGGCAGGGTTGTTCTCCGTGTGGGGCAGTGGCTCCGTGGGAATGCCTGGGGTTTCCCCGTGTGCCGCTTCCCGAGCTGGGGAAATTTGGTGAGGAATGTTGTGATTCACACCCGAGTTAAGCCTGAACAAGTTGAGGTCCTGCTGGTCCTCGGGGTGTTGAGCAATGGAGGAAAGCCTTTGATGTCAGGTGTTGAAGCAGGGACGCTTTGCGCTGACTCACTCCGGATATTGTAAGGCCTTGGAAGCTGGGAGGGCTGTGGAATACCAAGCACCAACCTGGACTTGTACCTCCGGGAGCCCAAGAGCCTTTTGTGTGCATCTGGGAACTTCACCAGCAGTTCCCTGCAGAAGCCTCTCTGTTTTATTGTCAGCTGAGAGCAATGAGCTGTAGAGGTGCCGTGGTTCCCACAACAACTGCGGCAAAACAGGTTGGGAAATCTTCGCCTTAGGTTGTGGAAGGAGGGATTTTCTCTAGTTTGGCAGATCAGGGGGATTTTACGTTCATTAGACATCTTAGTTTCTACAACATCTGCCAAAAGTAAACCTATTTTCCTCAGGAATGCAGCACTATTGCCATTATGGCATTAGATGGTTGTACTTACATATTTTATATACCATTTACATATAAAATGCAAGCAGTTTCAAATGTCTTCTCTGTCTCACCCAGCTGAGCCAGTCACGACCCTGTTTATTCCTGAAGCAGCCCTAGCTTTCCGCCACCCTGTCCTTGTTTACAACTACAGGAGGAAAGGTGGAGCCTCTTTCTCATCACAACTGTTTGCATAATTAGGCTAATTTGGAGTTGGCAGAGCAGAATGCAATCAATCTACTTGTTCTCTTTTAGGCCCTGGTATATCCAGCTATGAGAATAACCCAGGAGCCCTTGCCAAACCCCTTGATGACTGTCTGAGTAAAGTCAAGGAGCGAATCCCCGTTCATCTGCATAAAACCACTTCTGTTTATCTGGGGGCTACAGCTGGCATGAGACTGCTGAGGTATCGTGCAAACCTGAACTCCCCTGCATGCGTCCTCGCGTAGCAGGCTGTGCAAAAAGGAGGAGAAAAATGTCTTGGACAGGTTTCTGTCCACTGGAAATTGCTCTTTGGAAAAGGAAATGGAGCCCAGCCAATTGAAATCAATTAATTTTCTTTATAGGGAATGGAGGGCTGTACAAAAGGGGAGGGCTCTGCTGTGCCATATTGAAAAGAAATGCTTGCTTTACTCTGGAGAAGGCAAGCGTTTAATTCTCTCTTCCAAAGCTACCTTAAAATCCAGCGTTGTGTAAGCAGATGATGTTTGTGCCTGTCTGAGGGCAGCAAAAGCAGATTAAAGCTACACACCGCAGAGGTTTCTTAGCATGAGTGCAGTGTAATGGGGCTTTTGGGGTCTCCTTGTGGTTTTAGCCATGGCACAAACTGTGTTTTACATGTTTGGTCTGTGACTGAACAGAGTGGGAGGAAAAATTTAGGGCTGTTCCAGCTCAGTTCACTAAAAAGTGTGTGTAAGAAACAAAATACCCATGAGCTCCTATGATAAAGAGTGAAGTTGGTACTCAGTGGGCGAGTTGCCAGCTGCAGTGAGGCTGGGTACCTGGCTGTTCCCTACACTAAACTTCCCCTTTGGGCTAAAACAATGTCCATTTTTTGTTAGGGTCTTCTTGAATTTCTAGTTAGTGAGGAATAAATGTGGAATTGCCTTTCCAGATGCTCAGTGTCTCGTGTTTTGTGACTCGCTTAGGTTGCAAAACGAAACAGCAGCCAACGAAGTCCTTGCGAGCGTTCAGCACTACTTCAGAGCCCAACCTTTTGAATTTAGGGGCGCACAAATCATAACTGGAACAGAGGAAGGGGTGTACGGATGGATAACAGCCAACTATTTAATGGGCAATTTCTTGGAGGTGTGTGGAAAAAAAATGCATGCTTTTCTTTTCACTGTTGTCTCTGTTATAAACGGAAAGTTTCATTTGTAGTTTCATGTATATAGAGAGAGGGAAATGCCTGTTGAAACATGAGCTGTAACTAATTTCACACTGTAACATCTTGTCCTGGCAGTAACTGAACAAAGCAAACGTAAAGGATACGATGTGACAGGGATGTGATACAGGTAAAATTGTTGACCCACAAAGCAGGGCTCTTCCACAAATGACTTCAAGATGCCTCACACAGGAGAGGAGTTGCCTTGCCCTTAAGTGCATTGGTATGTTAAAATGTGCCAGGTGATGACTGTCAGGCAGGTGCTCCATGGCAGACAGCGTTTTCTCTGGGATTTTTTTCATTCCCAGTAAAAACAGTCCCAAGATGACCAGCAACTGCTCGTCCTGTCTGTGTTTATGGCAGTCGTGTGCTGCTCTTAGCATTATTGTGCTTCTTCCAGATAGTCTTGCTAGGCTGTCATAAATTTCAAGCAGACCCCTGGGTGTTGTTCACTGACTGGGCAGAACAGTTCCTGTTCAGTCCTGGCCATTAATAAGCAGGAATTGGATGCTGGTGATCCAGGTGATAGCTCACGATGAACGTGCTGTTGGTTCCCACAAAATTAAGAAAAATTACATTAGAATCACGTGTTCTGGCACAGCTTTCCTCATTTCATGCAATAATGATGGCTTCGTCAACGTCAGGGCGGTGCCAGTCTTCCACCACCTGAATTTTAATCATGACAAGAATGGTGCTAAGAGTGGAATTAGGCTGGGGGCTGTTAAAGGGAATCTTTCGCTGTAGGTTTTTCTCATGAGCGTGTTTGCTAGTCCATCAAGTTTCTTTTCCCTTCTTCTGCATACATATTACCCTTGGTAAATAATACTACCGTAAATAAGGAGGTAGATAATGATGCAGAAATGTATTCTGCTCTGTGGCTGTGTGGATCGAATAAAGAATTTGGGGAATGTTTTGGGTAGCAGGGAGAAGCACCAGCTGTGAATGGATGAGATTTATCGCCACTGCAGCTTCAGTGAAGGAAATGCAGATTAGGGGTTCTCGTTCCTTTTGACTTTGATGGAGATTTTGTTTGACTACTGTTTTTTTTTCACCCTATTTTCATTCTCTTTTCCTGTGTGATCTTTTAGTGTTTTATTCCTTTAATAATTCCTGTTGCCTTGAAGCAAGCAAATCTTCATGCTGCTTCCATCCAGATTTGTTCAAGATCTCACGGGTACCCAGAGACTTCAATTTCCTGCATTCTAGTACAGATATTGATCTGGCTAGTGCTTTGATTATTGTGCTGTCTTCTTTTTCCATCTTTCAACCTCCTTTTACTCTGTGAAAGTACATCCCTCACATCTAAAAAAACACAGAGCTAGGATTTTTCAGAAAGGACGAAGGACAAAGGGTGGGGGGAATCTAAAATAGTTAAGTGAGAAGTAGAAAAGCTCGAAGGGAGAACAAGCAGATGATATTTCTAATTAGCTTTGCTTTTCTTTTTACATGTAGAGAAACCTTTGGAGGACATGGGTCCATCCATACAGAAAGGAGACCATGGGTGCCCTGGACCTTGGAGGAGCTTCCACCCAAATTTCATTTATCCCGGAGGTCTCTCAGGAGAACTTCAATAGCACCTTGCAAGTGAAGTTGTATGGTTACAACTACAATGTCTACACTCACAGCTTCCAGTGCTACGGGAGGGATGAAGCAGAGAAAAGGCTTTTAGCATTGTTGCTCCAGGTCTGTTTGAGACCCATTGCTGTGATGCTCTTGCAGCCATTTGCTAATTGTCCAAGAAGGTTCTGAGGCTCGTGTTCTCTTCCCCTTGGTGAAGTTCAGAGACCCCAGTAAAAGCTCTGTGGTGCTTACTTGTGGACAAATGCACTTAGGCTTCAAAGATATTTGAATTTGTTAAAACCTGGTTTGAGCTTTGTGTCATTTAACAAAAAGACCCAACAAGTCCTGTAGGTGTTTTGCTGATCTTGCCAATGCGTTTTTTGGGGAAAGGAGTTTCTATGAATTACGATGTTCAGCAACATTGTATGGATCAGCCGTGACAGAGAAGAGAAGAAGAATACATGCATATGTGGGTTAAAAGATGCCTGTAGCTATTGTTCCAATAGGTCTTTCTTGCTTTTGAGTTGCCTTTATTGTTTTCCTTCAGAAATCAAGCACCAGCTCCAGCGTGGAAAATCCGTGTTACCCTCGGAATTACAACACTGCATTAACGGTGAAGTACTTCTGTGGCAGCCTCTGCACACAGTCCCTGAGACCAGCAAATTATTACCCAAACCAGTCAGTGAGCTTCCGTGGAACTGGAGACCCAGGTCTGTGCCAGGAGATGGTTTCGTTATTGTTCAACTTCACTGCTTGCAGGAACCGAGAAGATTGTCCATTTGATAGAGTCCATCAGCCAAAAGTTAAAGGGAATTTTGTGGTAGGTTTGCAAACAAGCATTTCTTTTTTGAGCTTTCTTGCTTTTGATTTCAGTAGTTCTGAAAGTAACAGGCCTTTTCATCTACTCCTTTTCCATAGGCTTTCTCAGGATTCTACTATACAATTAATGCTTTGAACTTATCCGATCATTTTTCTCTAGCTGACTTCAATACAAGTATGTGGTTTTTCTGTTCACAGAACTGGACCCAGGTATGTAGTTTTCTTTATTTTTTGTATCTGTAAAATAGAGAGATAAAATGGACTGGAAAGTATTCAAAACTTTTCTGATCTATAGCAATGTTAACATTTGTTTTCCCACTATGTTTCAAACCATGTGGTATTTCTGGCGTGCTTAAAGCTTGGAAGAGGTTTGAAAATTCCACTCACCACGACTCTGAGCTGAATTTCTGGGCTGTAGCGAAGCATGGCCAAGCAGTGCATGCTTTTTCCTGTTGTGATCTCTGAGCTTTATACATCTGAGATGTCCCTGAGGAAGCAAGGGTTGCTGCAGCTGAATTCACACTTGGGTGTAAATTTATGCATTTTGGGGAATTGGAGATTGCTGTGATAGAAGCATTTTGAAGGCTGATAGAACGGGCCAGCTTAAACCTTAAAACAAAACTTAGCTAGACATTCATTAGCAACACATTTCAATCGCACACATTATCAGTGTTATCGCTATATATTCGAAGCACTTAGCAGCTGACAATTGTGTCCTGTGTTATCAACAAGCACACAGAACCACAGAGCTGATGCACTGTAGGTGGAACTCGAGCTAAACGGGAGCTAATGCTGCCCGCGAAGAACTTGTTCTGGTGGAAGGCAAATTGATTTCTCATTATCATCCCTGCAGAGTTCATATGAGGAAAAGACATAGCCTTTTTCTTTTTTTTTTTTTTTTTTTTAAACCTAGAGTAAATTGATGGACCTGTTTTAAAATTGAAGGAAAGTGCCTCAGATCACCAAACAGGCTCCTTGTTTGCATTCATTTTGTTGCTGGCATTTCCTGCTGTAATTTGCCATCATCACAGCGTGAGAGCTGGCTGCCACATGCAAGGTGCACTCCGTCTGTGATCCTCTTTAAGAGATTTGTGGCTGCAGTTTACTACCACAGTTTTAACCACGCTGTAAAGATGACATGGAAAATTTAGGAACCATAACATCCTCAATCTTTTATCTGCAGTTTATGTTTATTTTATTCTATTTTATTTTTCCACCACATAAGCTATGTCACTGTCTTTGCACACTAAATCTTTATGTCTAGTTGCCCACGGTTTTACTTGCTGTTTCTGAACAATGCAAATAAATTTGAGTTAGAATCCAAAGTATTCTTATTTATAAAAACCCCAAAGTATTTATGTTTCACAATTTACGTGTTTAAACAAACCCCTTTTGCTTTCAGCTCCAATTCATGCTTCCTAAATTTGAAGAAACATATGCTAGATCCTACTGTTTTTCAGCCAATTTCATTTACTACTTGCTCGTACATGGCTACAACTTTGATGAAGGAAATTGGGCACAGATACATTTTCAAAAGGAGGTGAGTAATAATCATGTCCTCTTATGGTTACTTTAATCTAAAAATGTTTAGAAGAAGACCGAAGATGCAGCAGCTACAAAAATATAATGGTTGTAAATAGCCTTTATAAACAGTTGTCAAATGTTTGGCATAAAACAAAGCCACTTCTCAAGCCTCGATACCAATTTCAGTGTGGTTTCAGAGGCTGCAATATTACTTGGTGATGCTGGCTAGATTCTTTTAAAAAGCTTTAAGAATGGGTCGAATAATACTGTTTTCAACCTTGCCCCAGTTTGTTAAAGTACTGGCTCCCTCAAGGCCTGAAACACCTCTCCAGTCAACGTCAGTGAGCTAACCCTGCCGAGCTGAACAGGGGAACTCCCACGTTTCTTTCTTCCCTGACCTCCAATTTTCCTCCTAAAAAAACCAACAAAAAAAATGAAGTATTTGGGGTGAAGTAGTATACATCCATTCTAAAGCTACCTCTGAGAAATCCTTCCTTCCAAATCAGAAGGCGTGGCCACTGGGTAAATCTGGCCGCTACATCAGGAAGCGTGGTCCCTGCAGTGCTCTGGGACTCCATCCTTTCCCCTCTGCTGCCGTACAGAGCATTCTGGTAAAACCCTCTCCCAGGCTGCCTCTTGATCTCTGTACAGTCTGGAGATGCCTCAGCACTGGCACGTGAAAACGACAAATGAATGGTTGTGGATCTTCACGTGGGAGGCTCTTAAATGCAGGCTATGCTGACAAGCTGTTGCCGAGAAATCACAAGCAGTGCTTTCTGAACAGTCACACTCGATTATTGGCGTACCAAAGAATTAAATAGGATTATCTAGACTTATTTGGTCCTCTAGAGGGGTGTTCAACGTTTAGCCCTTCTGCCAGGAAATCAGCGAAGCTTACTTTGGGATCTTAATCTGGACTTGGAGAGGGGTGGGTTTGTAATCTTCTTTACATATCTTTTGTTGCCCCCAGCAAGTGGGAGCAGCCAAACACGGCAGTATTTTGCTGTATTTTGCCAAGACTGTAAAAATACTGAGCAAAAGGAAAACCCAAAGGGCTTATCTGAAATGAACACTCCCGTTACCCACAATTTGCACAAGGGAAATCATGAATCTCCAAGAGGCAAGACTGCATCCTCTTAATCAGAGCTGCCCCTCAAAGAACTGAAAATAGTAAGATTAAGATATCCCTGAGATGGTATATTCTAAGAGAATATATTGAGAAGCGTGGAGAGCTTTTTGGTCTTTGCTAAAAGCATATTTGCTTTTAGTTAGTGACCACAAATCAATGAAAGAATCTTAACCAATGCTAAGCTCTGGGCCAAATCTAGAACTAGATGATTTGCAGAAGTCCTGAACCCCATAATGAGAGCTTTTTCCCCTCTCCTAGCAATGAGGAATTACCTCAGTCCATCTCACTGCTTTTCTCAGTCATATTTTAGTTCCTGTTGCTGTAGCTTTCTCAATATCAGTTAAACAAAAGGTATTGGGGTACACATCACTACAGAAATGAGCTAACGTTATAGGCCCTAATGGTCTGCTTCCTACAACCAGTAGCTGACTGGTTAAAACAGTTCATTTAAGACATTAACCTTACTCAGGCCTCCTCTTTGTCCATATCAGTTGAACTCTTTTCTTTTTAATAATTATTTATTATTTTTATTTGTTTGAATTAAATAACATTTTAGGATTTGGCTGAGATGGCTGCTAATTCTAGGAATTAACACAATAGTGCTGACGTGTTTCATGCACAGAACATCCCATAATTGGCTGCCTGCTGACGTATCACACATCCTTGCACCAGTCCATCTCATCTCATACCTGTGTCTCATGTCTTTAGCCCAGTGATCATTACTTTTTTTTTTCAGTTCCAGAAAATGCTAATCTAAAATGGTTCTATATTTCTTCATACACCCCACTATTATTATTTTTTTTCTCTGATAACTTAAAAGACAGTTGCCAGCAGGAGCCGTTCAGCTTTTGGAACCTCTCTTTGAACATTTAACGGGACTGGGACTCTTCTATCTGTATTTCAGGTTGGTAACAGCAGCATAACCTGGTCACTCGGTTACATGCTGAGCCTCACAAACATGATTCCAGCAGAAAGCAAGATGATCCAGCTACCTCTGAAACCTCCTTTGTTTGCTGGGCTCCTCATCCTCCTCACAGCTACGGCCCTGTTGTGTCTTCTCTTCCTTGTTTACGTGTGTATCATGTCACGTAATCGGAAGGACATCAGTCGTGTGGAATACGTGTTTACTCCAGAATGAGTGAACTTGACTACAGGCTGAAAGAAGAATCTTCCATGCCATGAAGTTCTGTAGGACTTTGTTGTTGAAGAACACAGGGAGAGGTTAAGACAGGCAACAAGCCCTGAAAAGACCAGAAGCGTAAATAAAGGAGACAAAAGGCACTCAGGAATCTGTGATATGGCGAACTGGAGTGCTTTTGAAATGTTTTGGCAGTTGTTTCTGTAAAACTAGTTTGTCCAGTGCGAGGCAGATAAAGCAAGGGCAGCTACGCCACTTTGCTTGTTGAGGTTTAAATAGCCTCTTCTTGTCAGGTCTGTCTGAATTTTTGCCCATTAACTCTGTGCTAACAGGTAAAATCAGACGGGGATGTGTTTGATCAATGATGGCAGTTGTTTAAGATAAAACTGAAGAGTGAGTCAGTGAAAACTGTGGGAGAAGAGAACGTTGTGGCTGTTCTCATGTAGTGCTGACACAAATCCCCCAAACAATCCAACTTCTGAAACTGGAACAAAGGCTGGGTAATCACACAGACCGAGGGGAACAGCACAGCTGGGACAGAATTGTTTTTATTGCTATTCCAAACCGATTGAGCCCTGCCACATGAAGGTGTAGTAAATTGCCAACATCTGCCAAGCCCATGTTAAAGCTGAGCTATATTTTTGGTACCACTGAGACCTCAGAATGCCTCTGTGACTGCACTTAAGGTTTGCTTTGAAGGCGGAACAAAATCTTTTCAGGCTTCAGTAATGAAACCTAATTTAAATGCATCACAGTTACCTCCAGAAACCTGGAGTGTTTTTAGTGTCTTTTTTTCTCTAATATCCTCAACAGAAACATTTCTTGTAGTTCCTCCTGCCGGCTTGTATTTCCCGTGGCCTGTGCTCTCAGTTGCAGTCTGTACCAGCTCGTCACGTACGTATCATTTTGTCTGCCTTGGATCTTCTTAAGCATTAGCATGAGTACGCCAAAATTTAAGCCCTTCATTCCTGGCCAAGAGGATTGGGAGCCAAGCTGTAGGCCAGCAGAGCTCCCTTTGTGTAGCGGGTTCAGGAACGTGTAGCTGCAGTCCCAGCTGCTGCCCTCAGCTGTAGTGCCTTCATCAGCCCCTCCACAGTGTTTCCACCACAATTTTTCCTCCTGGTCCTTCACGGGCAGTGCCTCTTTCCTCTCTCTGACTTTTGTAGCTTTGGCTTTCCTCAGCTGGCTTCTGAACAAAGCCTCCGAAAAGACTCCTGTGTCATCTGCCATCTCTTCCACTGGCACAGTGTTTTTATTCTGTTTTTATTCATTCCTCTTAACACTGCCTTGACGTCATCTGTGGAGCTGTGAGGGGGACGTTTCTGAAGGGCTTTGGAGTTTCATTTTGGCAATTAAGAGATTGTTGTGCTGTTCGGGACCTGCAAGAAGAGAAAAAGCATCTCCACTTCTCTTCTGTCCTTCTACAACCTCCTTTTGCCCAGGTTCACTACCTGCACGGAGCTGCGTTCACCCACCATATTCCCCCAACTATCCTACAGACAGCCGCTGCCAAACGTTTTGATACATCCCTCCTTTTCCAGCCTCTCCAGGATTGCTTCCCTCTTCATGTATTTACCCTTGCATCTCTGCTTCTCTGAAGGTACGGCTACCCCTTTCTTGCACTGAAATTTTCAGCGTGAAGAAGTGTAAACTAAAAGGGAGGTTGCTGCACTCAGCATCTCTTGGTAACTGGCTAAACCCACGAGTCCTTACGTGTTGCAGCTTCCACGCAGATATTTTGCATGTAAGAGATCTTATGTGCTGATGCGTACGCTCAAAATTCAAATTAACATTGAATTATGAATTCCAGTGGCATGTTGGGTGTTTTCTATCCCGACTTCAACTATTCCCTGTATTAATTTGGTTGTGAGACGCTCAGAATTCAGCCTTCGTATATGCCTTTACTGTATCGGTGTGACAGCCACCTGATTGAAAACTCAGCTTTGTGTCTCCTACCAGTTTTA
This sequence comes from Aythya marila, assembly GCF_965140915.1. Classification (NCBI taxonomy): domain Eukaryota; kingdom Metazoa; phylum Chordata; class Aves; order Anseriformes; family Anatidae; genus Aythya; species Aythya marila. The sequence continues at coordinate 44,462,583 of NC_139043.1, read as the reverse complement.
GCTGGGAAAGCTGACAAGGTTGAGCTTCAGCACCGCTGTAGCTTGCAGCTTCTTCTCAGCCAGCACCACGATCACCGTTCAGTGTCACAGCGAAAAAAAAATTGCTCAGACACAGCCAGCTTGGCTGTCTTTGGCTGTGGTGGCTACGTCTGGAGGAGTGGTGGAGCAGTGGGGCTGGTCACCCTACCTAAATCCGCCCCGAGCACGAGTCAGAACCCGATCATGAGGTGTAACACCCGGTCACCTGGAAATGAACAGGTCCCGTGGGGAGCCAGCAAAGTGAGCAGCGTTTACAAGCATGTACAAACTCCAGCTCGTGTATCTTTTGTACTCTTTACTGCTTGCTTACAAAGATTAATAAAATAAAATGGTGAAAAGCTAAGCCAACTGGACTTTTTTTCCTACCTTTTGTCAGTCCCGGTACTTTCACATCCAGCTAGACAAGTTATTAGAGCGACGGGAAGACTCTGACAAGAGCAATTTTCAGAGCTTGCTTCAGAGGCACTTCCTAATTAGCACAGGCAGTAGATGAAGACACAAATTGATTACAAAAAGAATCCTCAAGTGTTGGGAATAGGGACGGGAATGTGTAATGTGAAGCAGAACTTTAAGCAAGCCCCAAAAAATTAATCCACCAGAAGAAACAGCTGAGAGAGGAAATACCCACGGACATTTCTGAAGGGGGAAAAAGTGAGAAACTTCTCCTAAAGCAACACGCAAACGTGGCAAAAGAAAGCAGTAACTGGTAGTGCATGACATAATTCAGCATTGATGGAGGAGAAAAGCCGTCAAGAGAACAGAAAAAGAAAATCACTGAGTGTAATAGTCAATTATACCCCAATTTAGGGAGTTCTTATTTATTTATTTTTTTTAAATTATTATTCAATTATTTCAGAAACAATTTATGTTCAGTTGAATGGAAATGAAGACAAAAATATCACAAATTGTGCTCGCCTGTACTTTATGTGTTTTTCTTCTGTGCAATAAGAAACACAAATCTGACTTTGTGATTTTTGACTCCGCTGTGTTTTTGCTCTTGAATTGTTTCCATTGCTTGGTGTCCGGGCACAGCCCAACTTTGGTGTTTTCTGTGATGCCTCTTCTATGCGTTTGTGATCCGAACAGGTGCAGGAGCGCACCCGTGCAGGTTGGAGTTACGCAGAGCAGATGCAGCCCTCACGTACTCAACAAGTCGTCAGTGCAATCACCACTGGCATTTGAGTCTCTCTGCCGTAAAACCAGCAGAGATCATTAAAAAGAGCAAGGTTTTAGGTAGCCTCCCTTCCTTCCAATTACTAAATCCCAGCAGGTTTGTTGCACCGAATGAGGAGAAGGATTTTTCCGGATCACTACAGAAGAGAAGAATCCAAAAGCCATTACCTACTGCCTCGACCCAGAGCAAAAATAATGGGATTAATACAGGCAGTAAAGTATCACTATCATAAAGCACACAGTGAATTCTTGTTGTAATGGTATTCTAGATGGGACTTTCAAACATCCCTGATGGAGTTAAGTGCTCTTTAATGTTTTTATGATCAGTTCCCCAGGCGCTTGCATAATAAATACATCAATTAAGTGCTTTTTTTTTTTTAACCTGCTTTATTTTGCTGTACAAACAACATCATACATGCAATAAACACTGCACCTTTAGACAGCTCACGCTTCCTACAGCCCAATTGGGATATTTATTTCCACTGTTGACAGCAGACCTCGTGGAATGCAGGTCAGACCGACTTGCCATCTGCGATCTGCCGTACGTTGTGCTTACACTTTGCTGCTCTGAAAAATTTCCTTACAGCAAACGCTTTTGGCCAAAACCTGTGGGATGCTCTTGGGCTGGTCACGCCTCAGGACACCTCTCCAACTCGATCATGACATCGGCAGCGCCACTTCAACAGTGTCAGGCTGGGGAAGACCCGTTCTGCAGGATCGCCGAGCGTGCCCTTGCATCTTCACTCTCTAGGAAACGTGGCAAGAGGTGCGGAGAGATACAGTAAGAGCAGCCCAACGCTTGTCTCTGGGGGTGCCAAGGTCCAAGAAGAGAACGAATGCATCCTCCTGGCCACCAGGTGACACTAAACTGAAGCATAAAGCTGCTTTTACCCTAGGAGGTTGTCCTGAACACGCTCTCCTACCTACAAGTTCATTCTGCATTTCTCTATGGTGCCTAGGGTAGGGCAGTGCGTACCGCCACGGAGCCATTCTTCCAAATTCGGGCTCAGCTCTGCACTACGATACGAAAACATACATAATTTATTATTATTTTTTTTAATCTATGCCCTTGTTAAAGCGCTCTGCCTTCCGAAGAGCAGGGTCACTTCATCTAGGGGTCTTGGTGGGGCACGTTCCATTGCACTCTACTATCTTGGTATCATCTGATATATCCTCCGGAGCTCAAACCCAACCAGATCAGCCTCTGGCACCAGCACGAGCCCGTCCCCTGGCTGTGCTGCGTCCCTGCAGCACCACTCTGCCATCGGTGCCACCCCTCAAGGGATCCTACCCCCAAACTCCCCCTATGCCCCTATAACCCACAGCCTCCATTTCCCGCGCCGCCTCGCGCCGGCGCGCCGGCGCCACCTTAGCCACGCCCCCCCGCCTACAGAGTGATGATGCGGGCTGCGCGCATGCGCAGTGCCCCCTCCGCCGTGAGGGCCCATCCGGTGGCGCCGAGCCAGCCCTTTCCTTTCTGCCGCCGGCCGCCATCATGGTACGGGCGGGCGGCGCCGGGGCCCGGCGGCTTCGGGGCTCCCCCGCGCCTCAAGCGCCGCTGTGGGGGCCGTGAGGGGGCCGTGAGGGGGCTGTGAGGGATGGGGCGGCCGTTAGGGGGGTGTGGGGGTCGAGGGGTGTCGTTAAACGGTGACTAACGGCTGCCCCCCCCCCCCCCCCCTTCTTTCTCCTCCGTCCCTCAGGTGTTCAAGCGCTTTGTGGAGATCGGGCGCGTCGCCTTCGTCGCCTTCGGGCCGCACGCCGGCAAGCTGGTGGCCATCGTGGATGTCATCGACCAGAATAGGGTGAGTGGAGTGGGGGGGGGGGTCCCGGCACGCTGCCCCTGCGCTGGGGGTGGTGGGGTGGTCGGAGAGTGGTCCTGGGGAGAGGGGTGAGAAAAAGGAGCAAATGGTGAAAAAAATGAGGTTTGGGAGTGTTTAGTGTGGGTGAGAGGGGAAGGAGCACGTGTTGGGGCTGCCAGGGTGAGCGCCGCCCCGTGTGGGGCCTCAGAACACGTGGCTGATGGGCATAAAGCTGAAAAATGCACAAGATCACCCAGGCTGGAAGAGACCTCCGAGATCACTGAGCTCAACCTCTGGCCTAACACTGACCAGCCCTCCACTAACCCACATCACTGAGCTCTGCATCTAAACGCCTCCTAAAGACCTCCAGGGATGGTGACTCCACCACTTCCCTGGGCAGCCCATTCCAATGCCCAACAACCCTTTCTGTAAATAAGTTTTTCCTAAGTGGCACTTACGTGTGCTGAAAATAAATGCTTGATCCTGTTAAAACTAAAAAAAAATATGAATTACAAGATTAAAACCAAACATCTTCTCCTCCTTTCCAGGCCCTGGTCGATGGCCCCTGCAGCGGTGTCAGGAGGCAGGCCATGCCCTTCAAGTGCATGCAGCTGACTGACTTTGTGATCAAGTTCCCGCACAGGTGAGTGTTCGTTTTGTAGGCAACAAGCTCTCACTTCACTCCTGAATTATGTGATCTGATGAAGAGCACTTGTACGTTGTTAAATCAATGCATTAGTGTGTATGCAGCTAAAATTGGGCAGACTGCGTTAGGACAGTTGAGTACATTTAAGTTTTGATTTTCACTGCTGGCTAATAACTGGAGAGAAGGAAACAGCAGACTGGCCTAGGCAACTTGCAGGTAGGTGTGGGCTGCAAGGATTGTGGGGAAGCAGTTACAGTAATACTGGGCAGCTTTGCTTTTGCTGCTGCTCAGGTCGCCTTCAGACATTAAATAAGTTACCTCCCAGCAGAGCTACACTGGAATTGTAGGAGGCTGAACTTGCCCTCTTCTCTCCAGTGTAGGTACTATTTAAATTGTAATTTAGAAACAAAAAATGTTGCCTCTGTGATTCAGGAGTGTTGCTAGGAGCGTTAATATGCCTCTTGAAATCACTTATATGCTTAGTTCTAGCAAAGCAGTTACATAAAATATTAATCAGGCCACAGAGAGTTATGTGGCATTGGCTTAAACTAGGCATCTGAAGGAATGTAGAGGGATGATCTTGGGTGTAATTTGATGGGCTAGCTTTAGAGATTATTTTTTTGGAAAGACTGTGAATATAACTCTGTGACTGTTGTAATGCAGTGCTCGTCAGAAGTGTGTGCGACGTGCCTGGGAGAAGGAAAATATAAATGAAAAATGGGCAGCAACAAGATGGGCAAAGAAGATTGAAGCCAGGGAAAAGGTATGGAATTTGACTGGATGAGTAATGTACTTTGTACTGCTCCTACTCATGAAAATTAGGTGCTGATAAATTACGTATTTTCTGTTGCTTAGATTTAAAAAAAACCAAAAAGGTGTAGATTAAAATCTCTATCAGCTTTAATTTCTTGTAGTTTTATTGTAAAGGTTTGTTTTGTTCAGTGATTACAACTTGTAGTTTTGCATCCTCGCTTCCCAGTGAAGGCCTGTAGTGAACTCCTGGTAGGTGTGTAGCTAGACCTTGTTTGCAGATGCTCAGAGTTACTTGTGGAATGTTTTGAAATTCTGAGTTTTATAACTTACACATGTGTGTATCAGAGCCTCATTTTTTTTGTGTTTTCTTTTTTTTTTTTTCCAAACAGAAAGCCAAAATGACTGACTTCGATCGTTACAAGGTTATGAAAGCAAAGAAAATGGTAAGTGCTTGAGTGTGGTTTCCTTACAGGGTTTCTGCTTGTAGGCTTTGCTTTAGAGTCATGCACAGATGTTAGTAGCCTTGCTTTTACAGTTGGTTGGCACAAAGAATGTGAGTGCCTTGAATTCCGATGGCTCTTGGGCCACCAGTTCAGTCACTGATCAAAGCTGAGTTCACATGATCTGTGCATCAGTGTTCCTGGTTACAGCTGAGGAAGGAGATGAAATAGAATATTCTTGATTGGACACAGATAATACTTCATTCTGTAACAAACTCCTCACTCATGGGATATCGGGATGCCCAAGCTGCCAGCCAGTGATGTTGGCCACTTGGTAGAATAGTTTTAGGTAGGATTTGACATTTAGGATGTAACACACGTTAAATCTTTTAACGTAAATAAAATATAATCAGGTTAGCAAAGGGTGATCATCAAAAAGGGCAGAACCTGAAAGATCAGAATTGAAATCAAGGAATAATACTTTTGAACTGTTAAGAGTCTTCATTTTGATTAATAGTATTTTTGTTTGTTCTTGCAGAGAAACAGGATCATTAAGCATGAAATCAGGAAGCTCCAGATGAAGACTTCTAAAAAAGTCAAGAAGACAGAGAAGAAACAGAAATAAAATGAGCTTCTAGTTATGTTTTACTTTGTGTCCATGTTCTGATTCTTCAGAAATGACAAATGGATCTAAATTGTAAACATAAGTTCATTTTGCTCCTGACCAAGAATTGTCTGTCTCGTTTATTAATGTCCCAAGGGTTGGGCTCAAGGGTTTCTCTGAAGCACACAGGAATGTTTGTGTCACATCATGTTGACCATACAGCCTGTGCTCAGTACTCTGTACTCAATACTGTTTCAAATATTTGTATGCTTTGGTATTCAAAGTAGTTCAGGTCCTTAGACATTTTAAAGTAATCTGCTGTTGGATAAACAAAATTTCGAGCACAGTCCTTGGTGTGAGAAATGATCAATTAAACCAATTTTTCTGTGTAATTTCAGGCCAATTGGAAATGCATCTTCTGGTTAGAATGCAGGTATGTCAGAGCTTGAGAGACTAACAAATTGCTGTTCTTAACTACTTAAAAAAACACATCCCACAACCAAAAACTTTGTATAAGCAGTTTCCTGGGATACTTCCATACCCCAGAAGTCTAAAAGCATACAAGTTGTACTGTAAGTACAGTCGTAATAATGAGAGGTATATTAACAAGACAAAAATTGGTGACTTCCTTTACCGTGCTTGCTTTTCAGAATGTTTGAAGTTGATGGCTTACATCGATACCTTATACCTTGCCCTAATTACAGTTCCTTAAACTATGCAGCACATAATTACTACTTTTTAATCAAAACCAATAAGCAAAAAGGGGCATGACCTAAAAACTAATTAATTTGAAACACTGTAATGATGGGTTGAGTCTCCATGCTTTAAAGTCTACATCTAAATGTCAGCATCCGTTTCTTCCATATGTTTTCTTGTGTGCAGTTTGTTGAGAAGATGTATTTTCTTCGTGTTGAATGCAGAAACTGTAGAAGTCTGAGATCTCTTGTAGTCAAAAAGCAAATTATTGTTACTGTCATAACATTGAAGAGGGAAAATATTAAGATGAAGGTTGTAAGACCTTCAAGTATATTACCAAATACATCAGTATATTTAACAATATATGAGCACGAGCATATGCTTCTAAAAATGTATGCTCCAAAGTCGTTATGTGCCTAATGTTGCTTATTTAAGCCAAAATTGGGCATCTGCTTGCTCAAGCACTTTATGTTGTCTTGAGCTATTTATAAGCTGTGGAAATTGAGTTCAAGCACATGGTTGATAATGAATGGCTAAAGCTAAGGAAGAAAAGCCTAAGAAATGATGCAAATTGAGATTAAAATTGAGAATGATCGCTGTGTTCAAGCACCTGGAGATTTTGAGTTACACTGGATTTCAAAGTGATTAAATCCACCTACTCTGAAACTCAAGCTTCAGATTAATTTGAAAGGCATATCACTCATAACCAATTCACAAGTGATTTTTCTTTCATCCTTGCCCATTTTGGAAGTGCTCGCTTCCAAGGAATTTGTCCACTGTGTCCGTTCCCCCCTATACCACTTTACATGACCTGGAAGAAACTTGGTTCTGTAACACCACGACTGTCCTCAATTGCTTCTGTGGAAACATCCTTTTTTACTCTTAGGAGGAAAGGGGGACAGAGAAACAAGAGAATTTACCAGTCTTTGGTAACTACGCTGTGTTTCGGACAGTGTGCTGTGCATCAGCAGCAAGTGGTGGTCCTCACAAGTCAACAAAACCTTTCTGAAACTTTTTGGGGCTTTGCGTCATGTCAGTAGTCTACCTGCTTTCCAAACAACGGGTGCTGTGCCACCTGTGCTGCTTCGTCTGTTTTTTATTTTTGATTTTTTTAAAGATACTTGGATATAGAAAAAATGCAAAGTATCGCTTTGTTTCTAATGCTTACCACACGATGGCAATGTTAGCTCTTCACTACTATATTCCTGAGGCTTACCCTAACCAGACAACTGCTGCCCTTCAGTGAGGGAACGCTGCCAAACAGAGGTGATGGCACAAATATTTCAAAACAATGGGTTTGCTTTATCTGTATCTTAATTTTGCATTCCTAGTTGACTAAGATGTAGTTTGCCCATCAGGATATACTTCTTTCATTTACGTCGTGGAGCTGAATGTAAAGAAACAGGATCTGCTGTACAGAAACAGCTGAAGGTGAAGTCCTGGTGTTAATTTTCTTACCTGATTTCACACAGAGCATGTATGGGACTTACTGGGAGCAGAGGGGAATATGCTCTGCTCCAGTTTCCTCCTGAGATCAGCAGGTAAATTTTCCTGAACTGATATCAACAGCAGGAAAAAACAGTATTAATCTTTTTTTTTTTTCCCTGCAAAGTCTGGGCAATGTGAGCAATGATAGGAGCAGGACTGGGCCCCTTGGCATAACCTACAGCTAAAAGGTGTAAAACCTACTGCTGCTTCCGTGAACCAGCCGCGGTTCTGGGCTGAGTGATTTGCTGGTTATGCAGATATCTTCAAAGACAAAACCAAAACAAATCTATATTTAAGTGCTCTTGTTTCTTGTCTAAACACTTCTCTTGATCCCATGCTTGGCATCTGAATGTATTTTGGTTTTATTAGAGATGAAATGCACTGGGAAGAGGGATCTCTGGATTCACTGAACCTCCTTTTCAAGTGCTGGTGTCCAAACTGACCTCCGGTCAAGGTTTGCTTAGGCACATTGACCATTACATTTTCAAATTATTTGATCTTGTAATTACCTATAGCTTAATCTTTGTATTGAAAAATTGGGGGCATCGGGCTGAAACTTTGGGGACATTTTGTCTTGTTCTGGGAGTGCTGCTTCATGCGTGTGGCGAGGAGAGGCCCGGCCTGCTGGTGGTGGCCCTCCTGCTCGTGCTGGGCCCCACACAGCTGGTGGGGGTTGTATGGGCAGCTCTCATCGGGGGCTCTGCTCTGATGGAAAGGTGGATTTTTTTTGGAAAAGTAGCAGTGTTCATATTTAAACAGCACAAAAAGAGAGCAGCTTTCAGATCGGCTGGAGATTTACCTACAGAGACACCCAGCGGGAGGGCACAACTTCTGAGTGCTTTTCACAATAACTCAGCAGCCGAGACTTCCTAGAGCCACTGTTTGAACCTCGTGTTTACAAAAGCCATCAAATAAAAGAAGCAATGGGAAAAAAAAAAAAAAAAAAAAAGAGCTTGCTATCTGTATTACTGCATGAAGGTGATCTAAAGAAAGGATGGGAAATAGGCTTGTGGGCTTCTTCCTTTCCTTCCCCCTTCTCTTCCTCCCTGGAGCCCCTGAATAACTTTAAATGATTATTTTTTTCCTTTAGTTGTTTATCTTTTATTTTTACTGCTTATCTCATTCACATTGCACATGTGAGCCTTAGCTCATCCTGCAAGTCTCTGTGGGTAATGAAAAAAATCCGAGAGTTTATGGCATAATGAAGCAAATTAAGCCTGACTAGCTGAAAGTGGCATCGTTTTTGCTCTGCTTGCTTGGAGCATTTTTCAAGGCCCAGGGGGAGGCTGGCAAGCTGCTGCTCTTTGCAGGGCATGCAGATCCTCGTCCCAAATGGGAGCAGGCCGCCTCGGCTCCCCACCACCTGAACGTGACCTTGGAGGGGAAGATGTGTTTGCTCAGTGGCGGTGTCTGGCATCTGCTGACAACACCATGCTTCTGCTTTAGTGGGGAGCAGGTATCTGGCCCCGAGGGTGCCAGAGGGAGATGCTGTGAAGGGAGTGGACATGAGTTTGGGCCTTCCTTTTCCAGCCCCACAGTACCTACCACAAGCAGGAATAAGGGTGCTAGGGGATGCCCCCCTGTCCATCACCTTCAGTATCTCCTTTAGACTCATTTGGGGCTCATTTTGACTCAAAGCCTGTGAGGAGCTTGGCTCCGGGTCTGTTTTGAGTGATTAGGAGAGCAGCGCTGATACATAATAAAGAGGGAGGAGAGATGCTCCCTCTCAACGAGTGGGGTAAAAAAAAATTCCTCACAGACCTCAGAGGCAACCTGTCCTGAAGTATGGGACAAGCCTGAGAGAAACATGACACAGAAAGCACCATGGGCAAACCTCAGCTGGGTCTGCTCCTATCTCCTTCCCTGGGGGAGCCAAAAAGCTTTTGGCCAAAAGGCCAAAACCCCCAAGCCTTCCCTCTTCAATATCCCACCCTCCTGCCCTACATTTCCCTATAGTGGTTCAGCAGAGGCTCCCAGCCAGCTCCCTCTGGTCTATCCGGAAGCTTCCAGAACTTCATGCCTCTGATTATCAGAAACTTTCTAATTACCAGCCTAAATTTATTCATGACCGATTTACAACCAGGAAGCTCCGCTCCCTGCTTCTGCCACCGCAGGGCTGTCAGGAAAGATTCATGAGCCCATATGTCGGCCAGGCCCCGTGTTCAGCAGGCGTGAGGACGAAGTGCCGCTGCGGTGCCGGGTGTCTGTCTCCCCGTGTTCATGTGTAAGCTTCCTTCCATCCCAGCCCACCCTCGCAGCAACAGAGCACAGCACAGAGGTATGTAAATGGCCAATATAGCGTCTTTGTGGACCCAATTCAAGCATACGCCAGTAAGTTTCTTCCAGGAAAAGAAACAGATTGCTTCTGTCTCATTTTCTCTCTTTCTTCACTCACCCCCCAGAAAACAGCAGCGTGTCCATATCCCCTGGGGGAGGTGCGAGCAGGCATCTGTGGCCCCAGAGAGCTCAAGGACTGCACGTTGATCCCGAGGAATCCCACAGGCACCACGTGTGGGGCAGCTCAGGTTATTAAGCCACGGGGATGGTTTCCAGCGATAAGGTGCTAGTGAAGCAGCTTGGTCCCGGACATGGCCTCCGCACACCCACTTGCCCACCTGAGAAATCAAAAAATGGAAAGAAAACCCTAATTCAATTGAAGCATTACTGTGCCTGTCCCACAAAAGCAAGGCCATGGTCTGAAAAGCGATGCAGAGTTCCCATCCCTCACCTAAAAGGCAAACTGGAGGAATGAGCAATCACCTCTGGAGGCCCATTTACCAGAAGATACAGGAGAGAGCAGGGGGAAAAGGAGAAGTCCGAAGGCTTTCTGAGCAGCTCATTTCTAATCAGTGGCTGATAGGCAGTGATTTATCTGGGTAGAGCTTGGGCCTCAGAAATCCATTCAAACTTCTCCAGGGGAAGGAGGAGGGAGTGGGAATCAGATCGAAATTTCCAAGTGCTGAGGTCAAAGCATCTGTTTGCAGGCTCTGTGGCCTTATCCCGGCAGTTTGGCCACTGATCCCTGAAGTCTGCCTCCTGCAGCAGCCATCCGTGCCTCTTTCTGACGGCGAATTCATCAGATGTCAGGCGTGCATTTTAAAGGGTTATTTGTGAGGAGAAGCAAGCCGGAGAGAGGAGCCGGAGCGCCTGGCCTGTCAGTCAAGGCGCACGGTGCTGTTGCACCAACAGGAGTCATTTTGACAGAAAATTGCATATCAATTGGCTCACTTCAGAATTACCAGAAGGAGAGGAAAGCAGAAGCCTCAGAAATGGGAGAAACTCCTCCCACCTGAGGCTGGCACAGAGATGCTCAACGTGCAGCCTTTGGACCTAACCTTCCATCCGTGTATTTGCTTAGGGAGAGTTTTGAGGGGCAACAAAAGGTGCTGGGAGACACAAAAAGGGGAAAATAAATGCACTCAACGTGCCAAGGGTGTGTGGGGGAGCTGGGACTGGTAGAAGCCCGTGCTGGGCAGAGCATTACACTGCAACCATTTCTTGCACCTAGCACACAGTCCTGGGCAATGTCACCGCAGGGCTGTGTGTGGTCAGCAGGCTAGAGGGGCTTGGGGACACAGGAGCCACCTCCCACCACTACTGAAAGGCAGCAGCTCAACGCTGTTAAAAACCCCAGAAGGGCGCTTTTTGGGGCACCCATCAGCAGACCTGGGGCTCCCTTTCCCAGCTGCAGTGGAGCAAGACCAACGAGGTCCCTGGGGCTCTGCCTGTCCCCTGCTTGTCCCAGACTCAGGAGGAGCACGTGTCATTCCAGCCTCCTTTACCTCTGCCTCCCAGATCGAACTCGCCCTCTGTATTTAAAAAAAAAAAAAAAAAGAAAAAGGCAGCAAGAAGGGCTTTTATTGTGAAAAAGAGACTCTTCAAATGCCTGCTCCCCCCTTCCCAGCCTCAGGGAGGTGGGTCTGGGCTGCTGCAGAGTTGGAAAACTGGCGGCCAAAGTTGGCCGGGCGTCCGCCCGCCGGGAGCGGAGAGCCCACGCGGAGGCTGCCCCGAGCCCCAAGGGACACGGGAGTGACAGTGCCTCGGGGAGAGGAGCCGCGTGGATTGGACTTTTTAAAAAACCTTTCATTTATTTTATTTATTTTTCTCTCTCTTTTTTTTTTTTTAATTTTTATTTCCATTTTATGGTTTGCGATGTTCTGGTTTTCTATGGAAGCGCTGCCAGGAGCTGGTGCCCAGCCCGGGAGGTGACCGCGTGCCGCCTCTGCTGCACGTGAGGAGCAGGACATCAGTTGCTGCTAGGAGCCATGGTATGATTTTGGGGTTTTCCTCCTCGAGATGGTGCTGGGAAGGGATGCTGAGTCTATGGGATGTGTTGCAAGGCCATCCCCCAGTTGCCTCCATGGGACAAGTCCAGAGGGATCCCTTGTGGGGCTGGAGCATGCAGGCAAGACTCCAGCATGGATCTGTCCTTAGTAACACAAGGGATGGGCAAAGCGAATGGTTAACAATCAAGGGAGTGTATTTAATTATCTCAAAGCAGTTAATTAAAAAGCTGAGGAAGCGAGCAGTGCCTTGCCCACCTCTGCTCTGCCACCCCTGCAAAAACCCGTGTCGGGCAGCGGCTGCAGATGCACGTGCTGGGCGAGACAGGAGGTGCTGCTGCCAAAAACTGTTCTGGTGTCACCCACACATGTCACTGAAATGCCTTTAAGTCACGGGAGCATGGCTGGGGGTGCTCAGGGGGCTGGTGCACACTGTGGGGCCAGTGGTGCTGGTGAGCAGCAGGACTCACGGCAGGGCACATGCATGGGCTACTCTGAGTTCCCTGATTAATGATGCCGGTTTCCTACCAGCATCAAAAAGTGTTTTTTTTGGGGGGTTGTTGTTGGGTTTTAAAGCACGGCGAGGCCAGGGCTTGGGGCTGCTCCCCTGTGTCCCCAGCTCCAGCTGAAAACACACCGAATGCCAGCAGCGGGCTGGGGGAAGGCTGCGTGAGGGAAATGCCTCCTCGCTTCTGGCTCCAAAATCTGCCGGTGAGTAATTTCCAGCTACTCTGCCGCTCTCCCAGTACGAGGCAGCACACATAAGAGGGGCTGACGGCGCTTTATTAATGCTCTCGCAGAGATGCCAAATGCCATAATTACCCCTCCAAAGGCTCAGTAACCCCGTGGCTGCTTGCCTTCCCCAAAGGCAAAGCCCCTCCAGAGCCGGGCTGCGATCATTCACCCGGTGGGGTCGGCTGGGAGAAGGAAAAGCAGGATGCAGGAGGCAACGACAGGCAGGGAGCAGATTCCTTTCCCTTTTTATTTTTATTTTTTTCCCTGCCTAGGAACTAAAGGAACGGGTTAAACCTAGGGAAACGGTTACCTTCCTGAAGCTGAGGATGGGCACGAATGAACAATTCTGTTTTCAATAAAGCCAAGGGGATGAATGGCCCCGCTGTCCCTCCCCTCCCGGCCACAGCTGTGGAATCCCACGAATGCGTTCCTCCGCTCTTCAGGAAGAAAAAAAAAAAACCCTTAGAGCAAGAGAGGGGAGACTGAGCCAGCCGACTTGTCCATCCTCCACCAAAAAGCGTCCAAGGGAATCTGGAGCCAGTTGTGCAAAGCCCCCGCAGGGCACTGAGCACGTGTGCCTCTTCTCCGGGGCTGGTGCGCCAGCTCAACATGAAGACTGGAAATAAATGGATCAAAACCCACCCCCCCAAGTCATATATAGGACAAATGTAACCCCCAATAAAAGGAATAAGACCAGATCAGGTGCCAAAAATGTGTAAGAGAGTTTTAGTGGTTCTTCAGGCACTCATCAACAGGATCGGTAAGCTCATCAAGAGCAAGAAGGGAATAAAACTTGATTTTATTTAAATGTATTCATCCCCGTGTAGCCCAGAACACGCTGCAAAATAAGATGTCACTTCCCAGCACCTTTGCTCTTTGCTGCAGCGATGCAGGAGGCAGCACAACCCTGCTGGAGATGCAGGGCTGAAGCTGGTGAGCGGCTCAGGAGTACACAGGGAGAAGCTTTTAGGGTGGGGGACATTGTGAGGAAGGGAACTTTAGAGGAACCCCTGGGCTCCTCGCTGCTGTCACTGTCCTGGCTTTGGGCATCCTGTGGAAATTGTTAGGGTGAGCAGAAAAGCAGCCGTGTCCTTTGCTGCGGCTGCAAGCGAGCTGCTGAAGAGCAGGACTTCTGATTCCTGAAGAAGGTGTGGAAGAAAAAAAAAATCACACTGTTTTCCAGCAGAAGGAAGCCAGGCGTGCAGAGGCTGTGCGTGTGAGGGGTTAGCAGCGAAGGACCCCGGCATGTGGTCTGCAGGCTGCTGCCCTCCTCCGGAGCATCCTCCGCGCAGTCCCCGAGGCACAAAGGCAGCACTGTTGGAAGGGAGCGGGCGCGCAGATGTTGCACGAGGGGATGGAGCAGAGCACAGCAAGTTTCAAAGCCCCATCCCGGGCAATTGAGCTTTGTCGTGTTCAGGTTTGGTTTGGACATGCTCTTGGGAAGAGCTCAGTGAGCCAGCCTGGGGGGTTCTGCTGGCTCTGCGGGACAGACCCAGCACCACCTGGCAGCAGGTCTGGCTTCTGGGGGTTTTTCAAGCAATTTTTATTAAAATTGGTCACGGTGGGCTGCATTGCCTGCTGTCCACTCGGTTCTGTGTTTATCTGGCAGGCTCCAGAGGAGAGCAGGGATGGATCCCGCTTTCAAAGGCCACGTATTTCTATGGCATCTTCTTGAGTTTGAGGGCTGTTCCTCACATTCCTGGATAATGAAGTTTTGGGTTTGTTTTTCTTTTCTTCCACGCTCGACAAAGCCAGTTCGATGCACTTTGTGAAGCAATTGGAAACAGGCTCCTCCGCTTCAAATTCCGCCAAGCTTCGAGCACCCCGGGAACAAAGTGTCGGGGATAAAATCCTCTGAGCCACACTTAGAAAATCTCACCCCCGAGTGGCCAGGCCATGCCCCCGAGAGCCCGGGCTGTGCTGTATGTCCATCTGAGGAGTGAGCAGATGTATTGTTTACTCCTTGGCATCCTGGCCGTACCTCTCCGAAGCGTTTTTTATGGGTTTTTCTTCAGCTTGCCTGCTGGGAAATGTACCTAATTTCTAGAGAAGACGTGCTGTACTGTCAGTTTGTCAAGCTGGCAAAGCAGAGCGGTATGTATGGTTTTCATTTCAGGCTGAATTGAAGCCATAGCTTAAAGTGCAGCATTTTTTTTACAGCCTAGACTCGGAGAAAGTCTCTTTGGAAAAGGATTTACCCTGGGTTTATAAATACAGCGCCATTTCTGCAGTGTTATATCATCTAGATTATTATTAAGTTTGTAATATTGACTGCCAGAAATAACGTAGAGGCTGTACTTGCACTTTTTTTCCCCCTTATTATTGTCGATGTGGCAGTGAAATCCAGGCTCCCTGAGCTGAGCAGGGAAAGGGCTGCGGTGGCCCTGGTCCAGGAGCAGGATTCAGCCCCGGCTGTAACCAAACCGAGCCTGCCCACAGAGGGGACAAAGTGGTTCCAGGCACTGAGGATGCTTCATCCACTCGCCCTGCAAACCACCTTGACGTAAAAAATAAATAAATTGTAATTGTTCCCATCCGCTTGGCTCCCTGTGGCCAGCGTTGCTCTCCAGCTGTGGATTAAAAAGGGGTTTTCCCTCTGTGTTCGCCATGCTCCCCGTGTGGCTCTTGTTTGCTCCCCCAAGGGTGTGAGTTCTGCTAATTAAAGCCAGTCTCGGCTGCTGTGCCTGGACAAGTGCTTTCCGCACCATTACAATAAGGGGAAGAGTTCCCAAGTGTGTTCATGAATGTTGGCAGCAGAGCTCGAGGTCTGGTTTCAGGGACCCAAAAAGCTGCAGAGGTGTTGTTATTTGGGTTGCTTTGGGCAGGGCTCTGAAAAACACTCGGATGGGTGTGAGATTTCTGGGCAGCCCCTCTGTTTTTGCCGTGCGGGTCTGACACACACCTGGAGCTGCACAGGAGGAGGCTGGCACAAGCTGAGTGTGAGCGAAGCGTTCCTCCCAGCAGCTCCATTTTGCTGTGCTGTGCTGTATTTCTGGGAGAGAAACAATTAAATGAGAGCTATAAAGCTAAATCACTCCAAATGCACCATCACAGGCTCTTGGAAGCTGCTTTAAATCTGCTCAGTCCTTGAGACCTTGAAGGGAAACCCACTTGGGCCCTCACAGGTTTTCGGATAGTGCTCGATCAGCTGATGAGGTGCAGATGAAACATTTCTCCTGGCACAGGCTGCCCAGAGAAGCTGTGGATGCCCCATCCCTGGAGGTGCTCAAGGCCAGGCTCAATGGGGCTTTGGGCAGCCTGGGCTGGTGGGAGGTGTCCCTGCCCATGGTAGTTGGTTGGAGTTGGGTGATCTTTAAGGCTCCTTCCAACCCAAACCGTCCCGTGATTCTCATGAGCTGCCTTCTGGAAGTCACTCTGGCCGCTGGCTCTCACCCCCAGAGCGTTTGAGCTCTTGCTTTTTCAAGCTTTTCCTCTTACAAACAATTCCTTATCCCTTCCTTGGCAATACACCACCCCGCTATGTCCGCTGTGGATGTGCTTGTGCTTCCAAAATAAATAATGGCAAAGCGAAGAGGAACAAGGCCCTTTTCCCTGCTTGTTGTCCTGAGCCTCATCGCCGAATTGCTTGGAAATGTCTCTGTAAAGCACGAGAGCAGTGCTGGGCTGGAAAGCTTATAAAGAGATTATAAAATACGTTGGCCACCAGGCAGGTCACAGCCAGTGAGGTGGTCTTTGAGCAGAACCAGCGCTGTGATGCCAGGGAGGGCTTTAGGGCAAAGCAGACACGTTGGCCAACGTGTCTGTGACACCAGTGACACTCTCCTTTCTCCTTTCTGACCCGCAGGCCCAGCGACCGTGGCGAAGGACGGGGCTGAAGCACCCTCCCCTGCTGGCCCTGGGGGTCCTGCTGGCCCTGGCCCTGCTGGTGCTCACCCACCTGCCCCCACCACCAAGCGGGGACCACGGCCGGGCCCGGTCCCTTCGCATGGCACCAGCACCCATATCACCGTCCCCACCCCCTCGGCCTCGGCAGGACACAGCCACCACACTTTGTGGGGACAAGCCGTCCTCCCGGGGGACAAGGAGGCGTCGTGGGGACAGCCGGCGGCTGTGGGAGCTGGGCACCCGTTCCCCTTCGCCTTGTGTGGAGCGGCCGTGTTGGCGGCGCGGCCCCCAGCATGGGGACAGGCTGCGTTTTGGTGGGACGGCCCCGCCGTGGCTCTCTGATGATGACATCCAGAAGATGAAGCTGCTGGCCCAGGGGCAGGTGGTCTCCAAAACCCGTGTGCCGGCCCACGGGCAGGTCCTGCGTGTCCGCCTGCACGCCGAAGGGGACCCCCAGCCCCCCAGTCCTGGGGGGGACTGCAGGGATGGGCGCTGCGGGCTCATCAAGCGCCCTGGGGACCTCTACGAGGTGGTGGCTTTCCACCTGGACAGGGTCTTGGGGCTGAACAGGAGCCTGCCCGCCGTGGCCCGCCGCTTCTCCAGCCCCATCCTGCCCTATAGCTACACCAATGGCGCTACGAGGCCCATCATCTGGTGGGCACCCGATGTCCAGCACCTGGAGGACACCAACAACGACCAGAACTCCTGCGCCATGGGGTGGCTGCAGTACCAGGAGATGCTGAGGACTCACGGCAAGGCCCCGGTGGTGGTGGGGACACCCTGCAAGAGCATCCAGCACGGCGAGTGGGGCCGCCTGGCGCTCTTCGACTTCCTCCTGCAGGTAGGGTTGAGGTGAGGGAGGCTGCCTGGCATGCCTGGTGGGACACGGCGTCCTCCTGTGCACACCTCTGTCACCTCTTTCTCTTCTGTGAGTTGTGTAGGCTGTGTTGTCCAGGGAGAACATGCCAAAATGTGAGTCAAAAATTACTGCTTTTGGCTGCTGGGGTAACTTTTGCACCCAGAAGGGACATCTCGGTGATTGCATTTAGCTGGATCATTGGTGAAAATCAGAGAAGCCTGAGGAGCTGAAGCCTCATCTGTATCATTCAAAAGGTGGTGGCTCTTTGCTGGCTGAAGATGTTCAAGTCTGGTGTGTGATCCATGGCACTGCCAAGCGCCTCAGGACCTTGAGCCAGCCTCCAGGCTGGTCAAGCTCAGCTGCAGGTTGGGGTGGGAGGAAGCTGGAGCTTCTCTTGCTGTAGATGCTGAAGAGACGAGTGAATGCAAAGGGTTCAGTTTTTCTGCTCAGCCCTCAACATTTCAAGAATTCCTCAACTTTCAAGCCCAGGCAAAGTCTCTCTGACAAAAGAAAAATAAATAAATAAAAATCCCTGCCACCAGGCAACTTTCCTTCATCTCCTCAGCACAGGGTGAAGGCAGCATCTCCTGCACCAGCCCCGTGGCTTTGATGCAGTCACTCCAGAGACGTGCTGCTGGTGTGGGGAGTCTTCATCCCTACCCCTCTGTGTGGTAGTGTTTTCCTCCTCCTCCTCCTCAGGGTTAACAGGCTGATCTGTCTGGAAAACCATAGCCTGGTGCTGCAAGGGATTACCGCAGCGTCACAGGCAGTTATCATTTATTAGGGAGTAATCTTGAGGAGGAAAAAGGGGTTTCTGTGGAAAAAAAAAGGAAAAAAAAATAAAAAAAAGAAAAAAAAAAGAAAAAAAAAGAAAAAAAAAGAAAAAGAAAAAAAAGCCTGTTTATGTACCTCAGGGCTGCAAGTTTCATTATTAGACAAGGGGAAACTACCTGAAATGACAATTTTATATATATAAATACATATACTTAAAAAAAAAAAGGAGGAAGAAAAAAATACTATTGAAATGTGTGTTCTCATTACTCTTTCTGTTTTTTTGGCACGGCCTGGCCATTAATCTTTATAACCTCAGACTATGGCTGGCAAAGGAGACGCAGTCATGGTTGGGCTTGGAAATATTTTAGATAAAACAGCCAAACAAATGAGAAGATTAACCAGTCCCTTTCCCTCCCCCAGGCCAAAATACCATTGAATGCAATGGAAAAGCTGCATCTCCAGGAGAAAAAAAGCATCCAGTTTTAAGGAGACTTTCCTGCAGAGGGCCAAAACAGAGGAGTAATAAATCAAGGAGCAATCCACTGGCTTTTTCTCAATAACTCAGTGGGATCCTCCCATGTGGAAAAATCACATAAAGAGGCATGAAGCCAGCAGGATACTGTAGTAATGAAATAATGTCTCTAGCATCCTGCAGCATGCACTGAGGAGAGTGGGAAGCCGCAAACTTTGAGCCTTCCCGTGCAGCCCTGAGCCAGGCATTGAGATCTTCATCAGCTTCTTCTAAAGGGTTTTAAAATTTGGCTTCTTCTGCATTATTCACGCCTTACATCACACACACACAGTGTTTGCAAGTAGGAGAGTTTCAGGCTGCTGGCTGTCCCCTACAACCTATGTTCACCTGAGTCCCATAGGTCTGAGGTGTCAGGAGACAGAGATGTCTCCTTTACCATGGGTAAAACGCAGAGCCCTGTTGAAAGGGAGCAGCTACTGGCTTCATCCCGTGCCTTAAAAAGAGCCCAAACCACCAGCACACTCAGGCTTCACCCCTGCAGCAGCATCCCTGTCTCCTTCTGAGGTTGTCCCATCCTTCCTGGGAGCTGCTTGGTCTGGAAATTGGCTCAACTCCCCCAAAATGAAGGCTGTGAGGGTGGCTGCCCCCCTCCCTCGTTCAAGCATTTCAGCACAGGGACACTTTCCTGTTTGCTTTCTCTCTGTGTTTCAGAGCCTTTTTTGCTGACAGCTGGGGAATGCAGAAGCTGAGGACTTCACCCAGGCGCTGTGGTGATGGCCACAGGCATTTTTGGGGCTGCTCTGCAAGCCCAGGAGTCTCACACGTGGCTCTCCCCAGCCCCCTTCCTTCTCTTTTCCGTGACGCGAGAGTTAGTCAGGCTCTTTGGCGCCCTACTTGAGAGCTTCAGCAATCACAGACTACCCCTGATGAATGCTTTCCCATCAACAACACACAGAAAGACCAAAAAAAGGAAACTTCTGGTGTTTCATCACCTATTTGACCCCCAGATGACTTTGCAGGCTCAGGCCTTCAGGATGTAGCAGTCCTTGCAGGCCCAACTTCTTCCAGAGGACAGTCACCCCCAGCTTAAATGCTTAAAAGCATTTTATTTTCCTCTGAGCAAGAAAAGCTCCATGTGAGGATCCCCGGGACCTGCCCACCCCAGCTGTCTGCCCCAGCTGAGGACCCCAAAATATCTCCCACAGGTTCACGACCGCCTGGACCGATACTGCTGCGGGTTCGAGCCCGACCCCTCGGAGCCCTGCGTGGAGGAGATGCTCCATGAGAAGTGCCGAAACCCAGCCGAGCTGCTCCTGGTGCACATCCTGGTACGTCCCCAGCCCTTGTGACCCTTTCCCCTGTCCCATGTCCCAGCGACATGGCCAAAAATGAAGGTTTCTGGGAAGTACTGGCTGCTTCTGGCCCCCAGAGGCTCTCGGGGTTACTCAGTACCCCAAACACCCAGCCTAAAGCACCGGGCTGGTGACTGCCCGTGGTATCTGAGCTGCTCCTTCCCGTCCCCACCGGCAGGTCCGGAGCAGCGCCCCGTCCCAGCTCGTGTTCATCGACAACGCCGGCCAGCCACAGCAGCCGGAGGCAAAGCTCAACTTCAGGCTCCTGCAGGGCATAGACAGGTAAGGCAGGCAAGGCGCACGCTCCTGGTGGGACATCCCTCCCCTCCTGCAGAGCCTTTGGTGATCTCTGCACACCCGCTGGGTGTTGCAGCGAGATGAAGCCTGACAGGGAGAAGACCCATTTGTTTTCACGTGTCCCGGTGAAGCGGGTGGGGGTGGCTGATGGCAGTTCTCCATCCTGAATCTGTTTCAGCTTCCCGGAGGCGGCCGTGGCCGTGCTGAGGTCGGGCTGCTTGGGCCGCCGGCTGCTGGAGTCGCTGTACGTGGACCGGGAGCTGTGGGACAGCCAGGGAGGCGCCGAGGGGCTGAGACCTCTGCTGCGGACCCTGGAGAGAAGGGGGCAGGTCCTGCTGCGGTACCTCCAGCAGCACAACCTGACGGCGAGGGGCACGCCACGCTGAACCCCGTGGTGGTGGCTGGGTCTCTCATGTCCTCAGTTTTTGTGATGTGGGAGCTGCGGGTGGGTTCTTGCTGCTCCAAAAGGTGTTTTTGTTTTTTTTTTTTTTTTAATTTAACCCCCCCGTTGGTGGGATGTCTTGGAAAAGGAGAAGGGATTGTAGGAAAGATAAGGAGACCTTCTCCAGAGACATCCCACGAATGCTTGAGAAAGGCACTAAGGAAGACTTATCATGCAATGATCGCAGCATGGGATTTTCATCAGATGTCGACCAGATTTTGGGTGCCTTCACTCCCCTCTCCTCCACAGCACCTTTGAAAACTGCAGTTTTGACCAGCTGAATTGACGGAGAGCCTGTGAAGGGTTAGCCAAACAGTGAGAGGCACCGCTCAGGGCCGAGGGAAGTCACTGACAATCTTCCCATGGTTTGCATCAGGCTTTTTTTGATGATGCCTTCATCGTTCCCAAAATATTAAAAGCAGAGAGTCTGGAGCGGTGTGAGGAAAAGCAGAGGAGACCTTCCTAACAAGTCACCAGAGCTGAGCTCTGTCTTCCCCCAAGGAAGAGGTGACACGTGCCTGATGTCTGCATGAAGCTTTCTCTAAGGTTAGCAGAAAAAAGAAAATAAAAATCCTTTAACAAACATGCAGGGTTACCTCAGCAGAAGGCAACTGGGTGCAAAATGCATTCTGTGAGTGCTGACACCCCCAGCAGCCAGGCAGTGAGAGCGCACAGCAGCATCCTGGCTAAATTGGGCCTCAGGAGTCAGGGCAGAGAGCAAAACGAGCAGGAGGACACATGGGTGCCTGCAGAGAGGCAGGGAAGCGGGCTCCTGTGCTGTCCCCGAGCCATCCATCTCGGCCGTCTGTCAGTTTTAGAGCCTGCGAGGGGGTACTTCCACAGCCACGCTGATAAGTGCAAGCAATTACCTTTCCCTCTTGCTTAAGAGAAGATGAAGTGAGGCTGGAGTGACATTAATCAGCCAGTGTGAGTGCTCTCCGAAAGCATCGGCACACGACATCGTGTGTGCCTCAGCATCCGGAGCACCGGCAGCATCTTGCTGCACTCCTGCCCTTGAGGTGATAAAGGAAACCCTTCACCCCATCCCGTCTCCACCAAGAAACCCCACTGAAGCCCAACTCACAGGGATTCATTATCAAGAGGTGACCTTAGCCTGTGAACTTGGAGAATGAAACGACTCATCCTGGGTCCAAAATAACTCAGCCGTGCCTGGACACTGCCTTATGTGAGTAAATGAGAATAATAATATAACACAACGAAACCCAGAAAATAGTTTGCTGGCTGAACACATGTGGGAGCATCTGTAAACCCTTATGCGCGTGAATAAAAGTCACTCCTGAATTAACAAAGAGTCATGTATGGATAAATGGGAGAAGCAAAAGCCATGATCTTGCTCAGATTGATCATTAGTTTCCTCTAATTATTATTTTTTTCCCCACGTGTATTTATGCATGTAGAAAGCAGAACGCACAGGCCCTGAGATGTGGCCGCAGTGGTTCAGAGAAACCCCTGGGGACTGCTCCAGCCCCATCAGCCTTCACCAGCATCAGGTCCCGTTCACTCCAGCTACAAACATGGTTCATTTCCTATTATATTTATGCTCTTATACCAGGATAAGGCACCTTCCATGGGCTTGTAGGGCCTAAATTGCAGGAGGCTCCCACGGGGGCGACTGGAGCAACCCCTGGTCCTAACCAGGCGCCTGCCTGTCTTCAGCCAGGGGAGCTGGGAAGGGGAACAGCCTTTGGGGCATGCCCGTGTGCTTGCTGGCACCTTGACGGGATGGAGGAGAGCAGCAGCAAGGAGGTAGGACCACGTGGAAAGCACTGCTGAAACCATAAGACACCAACACCTTCACCTTTGCCCCACGCAGATCCTGCAAAGCACCCACTGAAGACGATGAAGGCCCTGCTCATGCAAAGGCAAACCCAGCTGGAAGGGAGCCACAAGCCCTGGGAGCCCAGCCCCACACAAATTTATTGTTAAATCACTGGATATAAAACTAATCTGCCTTTTAGAAAGCAATTTATTTCTGCTTTAGGTACTTGCTTAAATATTTATGTGGAAAAGGAAAAAAAAAATCCTCTCCGACGTAGGAATATCATCGTGGCAACGGCCTTTAAGATTAATGGGAGTAAATTAGCCTGACGTTTTGTTTGCATCCAGCAAAGAAACAGATAAACTCCCCCCCGTGATGGATTTTCTTCATTAGTGGGGAGAACGCCTAAGGTGCTGCTTTTGACATTGTTTCCTTCAAATGGTTAGACAAACAGTTCATCAAAAGAGTGTAAAATTGTCGGGAAATGAAGCAGATTAATGGTCGGTGGAGGGAAGATCGTGGAATTTATGGGGTAAGTAGCAGCATCGCCGGAGCTTATTAGATGAGCAACGTGTGCCTGCAAGCGCAACCCCAGGGCTGCAGCGGCGCGCGGCAGATTTACAGCTCACGGAGATAAAACGAGGCTGAAACAACGAGGCAGTGCTCGGCTCCTTCCCGAGCTGGTGCTCAGGTGAAATATTCCCATAAAACACCATGCCGACTCGCAACCCAGCCTGCCCCCGCTGAGCTCACGGTTGCAGCAGTCAAAATTCATTTCCACGTCTAAACGCCCAGCACAAGATGCCCTGCCCGGAGAGGAGCTTTTCCCAAAGTGGGTGCTCTGCTCCGGCAGGAAAAGGCTCTGCCTCCAATTGCTTCCCCAGCAATTACCTCTGGAATGATAATTAGCTGTCAGATGGGGCCAACGGGGGAAAGGAAACCGTGAGCCAACCCCTTCCCCGTGGTGGCTCCCAGCCAGACCCCACAGGCATGTGCTCAGCTCTTCAAGCTCCAAAGAGGGGCTTTGGGTGTACGGATGCCTATGAAAGTCCAATTTACATGGTCCCACAAATCCCAGCCTCCACGTTTTTTTTTCTCCAGCAGGTGGCATTGGCTCAACAGGGCTCCGAATATAGAATTGGGATCATCTAGGTTGGAGAAGACCTTCACGATCACACCATGTTAGCTGGAGCTGCTGAGCGTTCCCCTTCCTCCCCAAAAATGCCAGCTGCCCTTCTGCAAGGTGGAAGTGATGGAGGCCACCAGGAGCCCTTCAAGGCAGGCTCCCTCCAGCACACGGGCAGTGAGGCAGGGAAAGGAAGTCAAACCTTTCTCTAAACCCGTGAGCTTATCTCCCTGGTCCCCCTTTGAAGAACAATTTTGCTCCATGGTGCCACGGTTTGTTGGTGGCATCTCCCCCACAGCGCTTCCCCAGCCTTGTATCTGCTCCCTGCTCCAGCAGGCAAGGGAATACGTCTCCCAGTCCTGCTTTTGGGGCAGATTTTGCTCCATTTGGTTCTTTTTTTTTGGCTGTATCCACTGTGGATACAGTGGCACAGGCTTCGCTGCGAGTATTTACGCAGGTGTTGGGCTTTAATTGACCATCCTGGCTGCATCGCACAAGTCCCAGGGCTGATTATATACATAAACAAATGAATTTTTTTATTGCTTTGACCTCTTCTGGAGACAGAGGAAGATGAAAGCCAAGGATGTGGACATCAGCTGTCTCTTTTCCCTCTCTGCTTCCACCGAAGCCCAGCACAACGTGGTAAAGGAGCTGCTCAGAAGCTGGCTGTCACACCAGGCTGGTGGCCCCTGTGGTAATGCTGTTAGGGGCTGGGGTGCGACTAAACGGAGGGGTTTGGTGGTAAGGGAACAAAGGGAGATGCTGCCACAGCGCGTGAGGCTGCTTCAGAGGCAGCCCGAAGGAACGTTTCGCTGTGATTCTCTGGCTCTGGCACGATCTGTGTCAAAATCTAATAAAATGTGGATGTTCCCGAACAAACAGCTTTTAAGACTTCAGAGACCCGGGCTCACAGCAGCTGAGAGAGAGTACAGCTGTTATTTCTCGGTCTTAAGCAGCAGCATTAGTCATTACCTCCAGCTGGGCTCCAATAATTGCCTCCATAAAACCGGCGGTTTCACAACAACCCAATGCAGATGATGGGCTGCTGCCCAGAGCTGGGGGCTTGCTGTGCATGATCCCATGGGGATGGCCAGCCCCTGCCCATGCACGGGCCTCCACAACACCTTTTTGATGCCAGCGTGAGATGCAGCCTCCCTCATCAGCCTCCACTGGGCTGGAAAATTAGGCTGGGGGGAGAAATGTGAGGTCAAATCAACCTGCGTGGACCGCTGTGGCCACCAGCCCCATGCACACCTCACCAGAGCCCCCCGGAGATGTTGGCACTGCCGTACACTTTGCGCTCGAAGAAGCTTTTTGGTAGTGGTGATGAGGCAATGTTTGTTCTGTTTTCTGCCTCCCTAAAAGCAGGATGGGGGCATCAGCAAGTCCTGCTGCTTCGTCTTCCTTTGGAGGGAAGAGATGGAAGCAGTGGAGGAGCGCAGTGCCGAGAGCAGGCAGGTGATGGGAACAGATGCAGGAGAGGAAAACGTGAGGGTAAAGAAGCTGAGCTTGTCCTTCGTGATCATGGGGCATGCTCAGAGACTAAACCTGCCCCGTCAAAACATGGTATTTTTAGCACAAGGTGGGAAACCTGACTCCAGGCCTCTGCTGCGGTCCCTGCAGCCAAAGCCTGGGGTTCCTATGGTCAAAATTACCTGGCTGGGACCACAGGCTGCAAGGGCACCTGGCTGTGGGGCAGGAATATAGGGAATATTTGGGTGTTGGGAGGCAGAGAAATGGGGGGAAGAGGACTGACCTTTGAGCCAGCTGTCCGCTGTGCCTTGTAAATCAGATTTTAATCATCTCGGGGAGACAGCTGTCTGCTGCTAACCAGGTCTGCAGGAGTTACCCTGCAAAAGGTACATTTGTGGGGTGTCTTGGTCATCAGGGGCCCAGCTCCATCCTTCGGAGACCAAAAGGCAACCTGAGGAGGTAGGTGCAGACCTGGCCCATATCAGCCCCCATGCGACTCCTAAGACAAGCAGCATGTTCCTGACACTAAGATGGGCTGCGGAGGATGCTTTAAAATATGCTGAACTGCTCTAACTGTTCTCATTCTTTCTTCCTTTTTTTTTTTTTTCTTAGTCATTATATTTGGAAAAGACATTGCCAGTGTTACTGGGAGACTGGAAGTCTACCTCTTTGCAAGCGGAGAATCGATGATTTGCTAGCTTCTTCCCTCTGTGAGAACGCCACCACTAAATCACATCGCTTTATGAAAAAGGCAATGCCCTCGGAGGACAGGCAAGGCGGCTGATCACAGGCTGCCTGCAGGGAGGCACAGCTCTCTCATGCAGACTTAGTTTCCAAAAAAGAAGGTAGCAAGGCCTCTCTGAATGTGGCTGCTAGCTGCATGGCCAGGCTTTGGCCCACATAGACATGCCCTTAGGTACAGTCAGACACAGCCCAGCACTGTCTGCTGGAGGCAAGGAAGGGAATGATGCATTAGACAGGATCAGTGCTTGAAGAAAAAAGACTGAGAAGGTTTTAGCTCCTGCAATGATCCATTAATATTTTGAATCTGGTGGCACTAGAGTTTAAAATGTTGAAAGGGCACAAGAGAATGAAGGTGCATCATGCCAGCATCTCCTGGTGGGCTGCAGAAGCCAACCAGCACCTGCACCAGTGGCTGAGGTGTCCTTAATGTCACACAAAAACTCCTCGCCCACCTCTCTGTGGTGCTGTGGCTGCTGGGCTTATATGGTGCCCTAATTTCTAAGCCAGTTTTGGGGACTCAGCTCTGGCCTTGCGATGTGGCAGGTTTTGGATGAGCTGCTGCCAGCCGCCTGGTTTGGCTAAAACCCATGATGGAGATGGTCTCTGCCACAGCTTCAGCAGGCAGATCAAAGAAAGTAAAAGTCTGTGAAAAAAAATAAAAAATGTATATATATAAATATATATGCATTTCCATTAGACCCCTCATCGACCTTCCTTACCCCAGCTCTCCCCCCAAAATCCTACATGCTGGGGGAGCTTGGCCACACCCCACACCAGCAGATGTCCATGGGACTGTCCCCATGGAGAAGTGGTGTCCTCAGCCAGGAGAGGACATCTAGGGCAGAGCCCCAGCACCTGTGGACCTTGGGAGCCTGCGGGCTCCCAAAAACCAGCAGGATGAGGTCACCCCAATGCAACCTTACTGGAGACTGGGGAGCTACAGGCAAGGTTGGCCTTGTCCAAAAATCCTTGATGGGATCCTTCACCCCATGCCCAGCTTACGAGCACATTCATTTCTCCCTTAATTCACCACCTGCAAAGGCAGAGAATTTAAAAATTAAACCCTGCTGGGAAATAAAATAATCGTGGGTCACTTGAGACACGAGTTACAGCTACAACCCAGCACCAGGAGTGTGGAAACAGCCTTGCTACGTATTGTGGGGTTTAAAAGGTAGGAAAATATTTCTCAGCTGAGCGTTCCCCCTCCAGTTTGGCTCCAGCTTTAGGGAGAAATTCCTGCCTTTCCCAGAACAAATAAATTTTAAAACGTAACCAGCCAGAGAGAAGAACTATCTGCTGGATGTCTGATTAATGCTGAATTCCTTCCCTCTGTACAGAGTTCCTCTTTTGAAAGCACTCTGGCTCTTCACAGCTCCTCTCCTTCAGACTTTGCGGAGATGCCTGTGCTGAGGACAAGCAGGGAGTTCAGTTTTCGTGTTGTTTTTAACGTGGCAACACACACGAGATACATGCAGTAAAAAGAACAAGGGGAGCTGTTTCCAGCAAACAATTTATTTCTGCTTGTGAATTATCCAGGAGGATAACCACTACATGGTTTTACTACACAGTCAGCTGTCTGTCAGAGTTACTGGGCAAGCCACGTGAGCTTATTTTGGTGTGCGAGCTGTGCCTCGTGATGCCTGAACTGCCTGCCTCCAGGAGGAACCTGCTCCCACCAGCAGTGGGGACCAAGGTCAGCACACCCATAGGATGTCACAGACAGCTTTGTGCTGCCAAGACCAAACTTTAACCCTAATTTGATGCACCAGCTTCCAGCCTACCCCACAGAGCCTGGCCACAGGCTCCCACACCCGTGGATGTGGCTGGGTAATGGGAAAAGGCAAAGAGCCCAGCTGCAGTGCTGCCTTCTGAAGAAATCCTGACATCGCAGGTGGAGCTGAATTGGAAAATTAATTATCCCCATCAGGAAGCTTCAGAGCTGAGCAATAAATGGATCCCTTTCACAGCCAGCTTCAGCTTTGCCCCCCTCTGCTGTGAACCTTTGTAAATGAAGCGGTGCTCAGGGAGTGTCACGAGTCTCAGGAGCCCTGCTAGGTCTCAGCCCCAGCAAATCCGCCTGTTCCTGCATGTGGGGCAGGCGTTGCAAGGCTCTCTGCTTTGGTCTTCTTCCCGGTAAGCAATTGTATTCAAAGGCCTGATTTTTGTTTATCCCTCTGCACCCCGCGTGGTTATTTACATGAATGCAAAGGGTGTGAAAAAACCATCCAGGCAGAACGGGGAAAAAGAAACAAACAAAAAAAAAGCTGCCTGGTGCTGCAGTTGGATGCTCCGACTACACCTGTTAGCATTTTGGCATCGTCGGCCTGCTCCTGTAACTGTTGCTCTCACCACGTCAGTAATATTTGCATAAGATTAGCAAGATGAGGTGGGACTGGCATTGTGGGGTTCTCTCCACTGAGCAGAGAGTGTTTCCAAAGTCGCTCACCCAGCCCAGAGGGGCATTACCACTGCGTGCGTGTGATTTTCTTTTTTTCTCTCCCCCATCCCAAAATGTGACTGCTCTAAAAGGCAGCCAAGAAAGCAGAGCCAAAAAAACCCTTGCCCAGGATTTTGTGGCTCAGCGTGCGCAGTGCTTACCTAAGCAGCCCTCGTCCGAGTTAATGATGAGGAAGAATCAAGCCAACCGTGAATATGCTCTGCTCTTGCATTTTAGGAGCTGAGCAGGATTTGCCAGGGATATCAGGTGTGCCCGCACAGGACAAAGCCTCCCAGGGCTGCTGATATTGCAGGTGCAATGCACTGCCTGCGTGAACAGCAAAAACCACACAGTGCTTCCTGAAAGTGCTCTAAATCCCTCATTTTCAAGCCGCAGGATCCCCTCATCTCAGCTGGAAAACACCTCCAAGGTCACTCACCAAGCCCTACCTGGTCTACCAGGTCCCATCGTGAAACCACGACCCTTGCTGTGGGGTGGGACCCACAGTGTTTGCCTTGGGTAAAACCTCGTGGTGCCTGTGCCCATCAACGGACTGGCTCGTGGAGCTGCCAGGATGCCCCATCCAAAATCCTGACTTCTTGAACGTGCTTAAATTTGGTCCTTCCTCCAGGAGGTGATGGCTCATATAGAGGCCACACACACCACAGAGGATGAAGGCAGCTGTTTTTTGGCCAGGATTTCCTTCTGCCTGCACGGGCACACCCAAGCTTTGCAAGGAGCTTTTGGGGAGAAAAGGCTCCCCTGAGGGTCCCATGAAACCTCTGCAATGCAGGTGGGGCTCTGGTGTCAGCCCGACTGATTTCACAGCCCTCCCTCTAGCTGGGAAAAGGAAAGCAGCCTAAATGAAATGCTATTTAATCAGAAAGCACCCTCCAACCCCTAAGGGATTCCTGAAAACTTTGCTTCAAAACTAGTTTCCAGTGGAAAGCTAGCACTTGAATTTCAATTCTCCCATTAAAATGACGGTCGTCTCCCTCACAGAGCTTTTATTGCGAGGGGGAGAGGGACGGAGGAGAAATTGCCAGAGAAAGCATTTCCCAGAGGAGCAGGCGGGATGTGCAGCCGTAGTGAGCATCCCCTCGGGGCTGTGGCAGACACCCCACTGTCCCCTTTCTCCAAGGAGACAGCATCTCGACGGGGCACCGCTGAGCAGAGGATCTCCTGTGGCCACCTCCTTGCCAAAACGTAGCCGCTGGGAGGTGGGGAGAGCCCGAACACCACACACCTGAGACCCTCCTGCCCAGAAAACACCTCCCAAATGAATCCTGTTTTTTTCCCCTCAGGTAATCTACCATTCATAGTGCTGCTCTGAAACACCATCATAATCCTGGGGGAGAAACGTGAAGGAAGGAAAGAAAAAGACTTCTCACACACCCCTTGCCCTGTCTGACTCTGAAGCATTCATGAGCAGGGAAAAGCGTCTTTCGCTGTCTGAAGGGACCAGAGGACAAAAGATGCTTGTGAAATACAGATGCAGATGGTAGTCCTGCCTCCTCCTTGCATTAAAACATTAGCTCCTGGATGCTCGCCTGGCCGTGGCTGGAGACGTGATGGTATTTTCCAGGACAGCTCTTGCCCCTGCCCAATGGCCAGCTCAAATTTCCCCTCTTCCAAAGGCAACGCTGGAGACTTGAAAGGAGGGAATAGGAATCAAAAAGCAAGGTAGAAGCGGATATAAATCCACAAAACGAGGCAAGGCAGGGTTAGGATGAGGGCTTGTACAAAGAGCACATCTCCGTGCCCAGCTCTGCGGTCGCTCACCCCAGGCAGCAGCACTACGTCCTGCCTCCCTCTGCTCCTCTCTGTGGGGCTGAGGAGGGAAATGGTATTGCTGGGCTCGCTTAGGCTTTAAAAGCACCACATTTACACACAGCGGGACAAAGCTATGCTTAAAGGTGACGATTCCTGCCATGTTCTTGGGAGAAAACAGGAGACAGCAGCCAGGCCCGGTCCTGGCAGGCTGGGTCACCTTCGGCTCCACGCTGCAGGCCCCACGAGGGGCTGTGTCGAGGAGGAGGCGACTTATCTCACACAAAGACTATGATGTGCTTCGTACACACGCAGATGGTGCTGCTTCTTGTGCCACCCACAGCACAGATGGACTGTCAGTCATCACACGGAAAGCG
Source organism: Aythya marila (assembly GCF_965140915.1). Lineage (NCBI taxonomy): Eukaryota > Metazoa > Chordata > Aves > Anseriformes > Anatidae > Aythya > Aythya marila. The sequence continues at coordinate 44,432,178 of NC_139043.1, read as the reverse complement.
GATCCAAGAGCGCTCCCACCCCGAGGCCACCAGGAAGGCACGAAGCGCTCCCGTACCCACCCAGCCCGATGCTCCGCGGGCACCAGAAGCAAAAATATTGTAGCAATAAGCCTGCTATTTATACAGCTCGGCAGATGAGACACGGCGATGAGGCAGAGATGCTGAAGGCACCCTTTTGTGTAACGTTAATTAAATATTGTTGTGCCTATGGGACGCCTTGCGCCCAGGCAGGCCCCGCTTCTCTCCTGAAGGTCTCAGTTGGGATCTTTGTAGGGTTCTGCCAGCCACACGCATGGACAGCCCACAGGGGCAGGGGCTGATGCTTACAACAAACCATTTCCTAAATGTCTTTGTCCTGTCTGGGCCCTGTGAGGCACCCCAAGAGCAAAAACATCAGGGGGAGCCAGTGCCACCCACAGGCAGCGTGGCAGAAGCCAACAGCTGGAGAACCCCATTGGGTCAACAAATAACTAACTAAAAGAAATAAAGCAATTTAAAAACATAGCAATATTCTTGAGCAAAAGCTGGCCTGAAATAATTTCTGGTTGTCACGGGGGAGAAGCAGCACAGCCTCCCATGAGGATGGGGGCTGCACCGACGGGAAAGCGTTGCTCACAGGAGAGCAGCACTGGCCCGATAGCAGAGCCATCTGCCTCCTGCCTGGAGCTGAGCCTCTCAAAAAATGCTGCTATTCCTGGGCACTGCTTTTGAGGGCAGGTCGGGGCTCTGTGCGACTGAAAATAACTCCGTCGGTACCCAAAGTCCCGTCCCGCATCCCTGTACGGCCTGCAGCTGCTGCTCCAACACCACACACCTGCAGGCTGGCAAATGCTCCCTTCACTTCTTCATCCTCCTCCTCCTCTTGTGTTGGGAAGAGTCCTCCCGCGGCAGCTGGCTGCTCCCTGCACTCCGGCTAATTAAAATGAGATATGAAATGGCAGCCAGAGGAAATCCTCTTGGCTGATCCATCTCAGTAAGCACACCCAGGGCCGGGCGGCAGCAAGCTGCAGCCCAGCTTGCTATTAGCATCCTGCCCTGCCCCGAGAGGGTTTTGGATGTAATCCCAGCTATTTCTCTTTTTCCTGGACAGCGAGGCCTGACAGCAGCACAGAGCTTAATGCATTTGCTCTGGGAGCATCAACAGTTGATGCAGCGGTAGAAGGTGCGAGTCTCCTGAGTGGCACAGCTGCTCAAAAGGAGCTCCAAAGCTTGCCTGATGAATAAACTTGTTGGGAAATACAATAAGCCAGCCCCAGCCCTGTCCTCCTGCACATGTGAGTGATGCATCCCCAGCCCCTGTGCACAAAAAACCTGCATTTGTTACAGGACGGAGCTTTAAGCAACGCCAGGCCAGCATTCCTTTTGATCAATGCAAGAAACTTTTGATCCGAATGCAAGAAACTGTTTGATGCTAGAGTTATGAGCTCACAAACCTGCATACGTGACACCACTGCTCCATGGACGGTTTTGTTGATTAGAACCATTAGGGTAAGGGAAGAAAATAGCTCGCATGCTGTAAGCAATCTGCAAATGTGAGAAAAATTGCACTCATCTGAAACTAATTTTAAGTGCAATGGGATGCTCTACAAATTATGGGCGAAGGATTGCTAAAAAAAAGGCACCGAGAAAGATGGGGAGGAGAGAAACACACAGACCAACAGCCTGCCCATGACGAAAGGTGGCTCCGAGACCACGGGCAGCTCACACACCCGAAGAAAATCACTTCTGAACACCGATGCAAAATGAATGGTAAATAAATTTCAGGCTGCTTATGGCTTATTGAACACTGGGTTGGCAGGGCACCGACCTTACCAGCCCTGTGGCAGCCAGCAGGGGGATGGCGAGAGGCCCTAGGGCTACATGCAACTTGAATTAAACGTGGGGATGGAGGCTGCTGAAAATCCTGATGCGAGGGGAAAATAATCATCCAGTGGGAGCCACAGGTCGTGGAAGCTTTCCTACAAGCCCACTCTCTGTCTCCTGTTTATGAAGTTTTTCTCATCTCAGTTCTGATGGCTGTGGTATGTGATGTGCAAGCAAATTGGTACTTCAGGACCCAGCTCAGGCACTTGCTTCCCTTCAGCAAGAAGCCCCTTTTGTCTCAAGAAAACAACAGCTGGAGTATTCATACACCCCTTCAAGATACCAAAGCAAAAAATATTAATGGGCAAGGCTACGACGGCAAAGCAAACAGACTTTGACAGGCTTCAGGATTTTTTTTTTTTCCCTTTACATCATAAACAGCGTTTGAAAAGAAAACAAGACATAATGAAAACGAATTCACGGAAGTAACACTAGCCTGAAGGTCCAATGTTGTACCGTGGTGTTTTACTCATTTTTCAGCCCTCCTGCTTCTCGTCTGATTTCTGTAGCAGTGTTTTTCTCTCCCCCTCACTAAAACTCATGCTATAGTCCTGCCCTGAGATGCTCACCTACCAGTCCAGCACTCAGAAAGCAGGCCATTTATCCCACCATGCGAACATCCATCCAGACCCTGGCAGGACAGTAGGAGAAAGCGCTTTTCCTGTTGCTTTAACGTTGGTTATAAACCATGGAGCATGCCAACATCAATCAACAAAATATCTCCACGCTGCTGCCCTTTTTTTCCTCTTTCCCCCAAGTCCTACACCTCTGACCCAGAGCTTTCATTTGTCACTCAGCCCAGCTCAACTGCACCCATGTAGCAGTCCCTGCCTGACTCTTCCTCTTCTCCCAGCACCATATCCAGCAAAATCTGTGCGCAAAAAACTTCCCTTTGGGACTTTGGGATCTCAGACTTAGCAAAACACGCACCTATGAGCAGCTATTACCAACAGATTACACTGATCAAAACCAAAGAAGGATTTCCTTTGAGAGGATTTTTATCCGGACAACCTCTCTCACCCACTGCCTCTTCCAGACCAGCCCTTTCATTTCCCAAAGAAACATACATAGCTTACAAAATGAAAACAGATATTAAATCACAATCAATTATTTTACCCACTTCAACCTCCCACCTACTGCTCCAGCTTTTCATTTTACTATCGGGGTGCACTAAAATCAGATTTTAAGCACGGTGCTGATGCTGCCATCTCCATCTCTTCAAGGAAATCTGCCGTTCATATGCTACTCAGCCAAAATGTGAAAAATAAAAAGCTACCCACGTACACATTTTATCACAGCAACAGATAAATCTATCACAACATCATCCTGATAGACAATAAAATGCAAAAAAGGACCGGGGAGGTTTACAGCAGTTTAATGAAAGCTCTCGTACCAAACCTTTAACTCAAACTTACAGACAGAGTTATTGGAAAAAAAAAATAACTTACAGTGAAAAAGCTGATGAGAATTGCCCACCTAGCCACAGAATTAACTGCGGATTAACGCTGTGCTTAGATACTCACGACACAATAGAAACAAATTCAAATCACGACCGAGGTACACACGATTCGCTTCCATTCTGTTTTCAAGTACACATGTTCATCGCGTAATCTGACCCCTGGAAGTCCTCCGAAGAACAGTTTTCTTTGAACACTCACGGGAAATAAATACCATGGAAAGAACACACACGCACACACACAGAGTGCAATCAGATGGACGCTCAGGCACTGGTACAGCCTAGTCCTCTCGAGCCCTCTACAAAGTAGGTTTTTAGACCACGGGTGGAGCGGAGAGCAGGACAGAGCTGTCCAGGTAGAGCTCCAGGTTATGTACTACACAAGAGCACATCTGCAAAAGGTCCCAGGAGATTTTTGTTGAAGATGCAGCGTATCCACACCAGGTATATGGTGAAGGGCTTAATGTTTTCTGAGAAGGTGTGATTCTGATGGGACAATATATAAGGCATGTAAGTGTTTTCCCCTTGCTCTTGTATCCACACTTCGTATTTCACTTCTCTGACCTTCAGATACTTGAGGTTCCAGGGGATCTGCCAGGACACGGAAAGCTTGGCTTCACTCGTGCCCTGGACGGAGGCTTGACACTTGGCATCCCTCACCTTGCCGGGGTAGAGGCCCCCAGCCCACTTCTGCTTCTTGGGCCCGGGCTTAGACTTCACAGCCTGCCTGATGACCTGGAGGAGGGCAGGGATGTCCACCTTGGTGTCCTGGTAGGCACGGAACAGCCACTCGGGGTTGCGGCAGCAGAGGTGCCGCGGCACCTCGGTGCTCCTCATGATGCGCTCCTGCTCAGCTTTGTCCAGGTGAGCAATCCCCCCCTGGTCCCAAGGCCTGTCGGGGTAGGTGACGGTGTCTTCCCTGGCGGTGTTCTGCCAGGCGACGTACTGCAGGTCCATGCCGGGAAGGGTCGCCAGGGTTTTGTACGGGGTGTAGTGCTCGGGGTTGATGGCGTAAGGGAAGAGCTCCACCACCGCGGCCCCTCTGGGCAGGAAGAGCGAGGTGACTAGCTGGGCCCCGTGCATGCTGACCAGCATGGAGGCGTTGCTGATCAGCCGGACGATGTCAGGGAAGGAATGCTCCTCCAGAGAGACGGTGATGGTTTTCATCTGAAACTCCTGGGCCAGCGCCAGGATTAGTTCCGCCTCGTTGAGGATCAGCCTGTTGATCGTTCGGCTGAACACCACGATGTACTCCTCGCTGGAGCTCTCCTCCAGGCTGACGTTCAGCTTCTGCATCAGGAATTTGGTGAACTGCCTGATCTCGTTGCCGGAAACCAAGATGTTGGCCTTCGGGCCCTGCGGCTGGACAAAGCCGTACTGGTACCAGGTGGTGATTTTGGACAGCCCCACGTAGGATTTGGTAAAGCAGAGGAGCCTGCCCAAGGTTTTCAGCTGCTCCCTGAGGAGCGGCTGCTTGTTACTCAGTAACTTGTAGAGGTCAAAGTGAGCGCCTTCGCTCCACCCTTCCATGAAGAAGAGCCGCGCCTCCGCACCCAGGTCACTGAACTGCTGCATGGTGTAATAGATGGGGAGGAGGTCGTCGTGGAAGACGTGCATCAGGTTGTCTGGGTTGAACCTGTTGGCGATCAGCGCCACATCGGGCACGAAGACCGGCTTCGGCATAAACTTCAGAGCGGCGGCAGGCAGCTCCACGAAGTTGAAGTACTGCGTGTTGTGGTCTTCCACCGAGGAGAGGTCGAGCAGAGCGGGCTGGAAGCGCCGGGAGCCCAGGTTGGGCAGCATGACCGAGGCGTTGCTGTGGAAGTAGATGAACTCCTCGGCCTCGGTGGAGTAGCAGAGGGACTGGAAGCGGCAGAGGCGGTCGGTGTGCATCCTGCCCGTGCACACCATCCTGGTCCCGTCCTCCAGCAGCGCCTGGAGAGCCGCCTGGTAGTCGATCTGCACCTGAGAGAGCTCCTGGGACTGGCGCGTGAGGACCAGCTCCTCCTCGACCAGGAAGGCATGCTCTCGCAGCTTGATGTACTTCCACAGCAGGGCAGCGAGGACAGACACGAGCAGGGCGTTAAACACCGCCGCTATGTTCATTCTGGAGCTGGCTCCTAGCAGGACGACAGGCGGGGAAGGCGACGGGGAGGGAGCACATCATCAGCACCCCTTGGCATGGTGAAGGCAAAGACCTGTGGGAGATAAAAGAAGACAGGAACCATTTAAGCATCAGGTTTACAGGCTTATCGTAATTCATATTTTATGGACTACGCGAGAGGGTTTAGGCTTTTTTCAGCATTTTTTCCTTTTTTTTTTTTTTGCAGCGCAGTCCAGCAGTCAGAGGAAAGACAACCTCTGGGCCACTCACAGAGGACTTGGGCGAGTCAGCTCCTTTTCCTGGTCCTTGTGCCCAGCCAGCTTTATCCAGCTCTGCCTCTCGCCTCAGCTGTAGTGAGCAGCAGGTAACAGCAGCACGAGGAGCATCGCCAAGGGCAGATTTTGATCCACGATTTGACAGGTGAGCTGGTGAACATAATGCTTGGTGTTATTTTACTAGGGGCGAGGGGGGACTTGCAGCTGTTCTCCTGTCCAGAAACACTCCTGGCTTGTGTAAGAGCATTGATTGTATTTTCTGCTGCGAACTTCAGCTGAGATATCGATCCGCCTACAGTATTCATGGGCTCCGATTTTCATTATGCATCAAGGCTCGCTGCTGGCCAGGCTGGAGATAAAACTGCAGCCATGACTCCCGGGGAGCCGCAGGAAGAGATTTCTCATCGGGACGCCCCGATTAGTCTGTTCCTAATTGCAGTTTTTAAACTCCGAGTAGCAATTTAAACTCCCTTTGATGCAAGTCGGGAGGGAGGGGAAAAAAGCAACGCGCTCTGACATCCCGAGCAGTGGTCCTTTAGGATTTTAACCCAGAGATGCTTGCTCTTACATGCCAGGGAGAAGAGAAGGAGGAGAGGAAGGTGGATTTAGGACAAATGCAAACACTTCTCTACTGCCCAGTTCAGTGGGGTTAAAAGGGATCCCTCCAGCCTGTGGGATCCCTGTCTGAAGGGAGAGCTGGAAACACCCGGGAGACTGAATAATGCCGGAGAAGCGAGCGCTCGCTGCGAGCTGTGCAGGCTCGAGCGGTGGTCCCTGGGGAGCTGAGCAACAAATTCATTTCAATTTCGGAGCAGCTGTAACGACTCCAATGAAATAGAAATGAAGTCCACCTCCTCTGGCAAGTGGTCTGAAAAACTGCTTTGTTTAGCAACGCCCTAAAAGCAAGCAGCGAATTTAAGAGGTGCTACTTCAGCCATGGACAAGGAAGGGGAAGGGACACAGAGCGGTCACGTGGTCATCTGATTATCAGGGCAAGGTCAGCTCCCCCTAAACCATCCCCAAAAGACACTCATCTATCCCATTTTTAATGCTTATCAATCTCTCCTGCCAAGCTGTAGCAATAAAGGCACAAAGGGTTAGCACAGACCCCTTCCCAACATTCAGCCTTAATTTCCTCTGCGGCGATTTAAACCTCATCTTGTCCCGGGTGCAAGTTGCAAGAAATGGCTACAAATGCACAGCTCAGCTTAATAAAAAATAAAAAATCCCCTGCAAGGCCCTCCTCCACCTCCTCCCCGGCTGCAGCTCTCGCCATCACTTCAGCTAAGTGCAAGGAAGTGAATGAGCTTTGGCTGACCAAGTGCCGGGAATAAATATTGAAAGCCAGCAGCGCTGGAGGAATTCATCTCCGCTCCTGCTTCTCGTTGCTGATCCGCGGATCTTGGCTCACGCTGCTTCGCTGAGAGCTGCTTGTGATGCAAGGGAACGGGGGGAAAACGGACAGGAACGGGCTGTCAGGGGCAGAAATGAAGAGAGCATTTCACAGGCACTCGGGGAATGGTCTTGGATCTTTGCTTGTTTCCCCACATTTTTATCATCTGCTCTTTTTACTTGATGCCTGCAGCGAACACCTCGGGGAACTAAAACCTTGGGGAGTGGCAGAACAAGCAGGAGCACGCTGTCCCACCCGCCTGCTCTCAGGAGAAGCTGCAGCAAAAGGGCAGAGGAAAAATAATCCATCTCCAGGTCCCCTGGCTCCTCGGTGTCCCCAGGGTGAAATCAGGCAGTAAGTGCTGCCAGCAGCAGCAGTCCTGGGATGGGAAACGTGCCCAGGAGGCAGCAGGTAGCTCTGCAAGAGGTGAAAGCATTCAGCCCTCCACCTAAAGCGAGCTGCTTCACAGTAAGCTGCCCTCTGGACTTATCCCAGGCACACTTATTAGTTAGTAAGGAATTAGGAGCAAAGCTACGTTAGTTTAACATTTGTTGACTCCCAGCTCCTTCTCCTGCTCGGCTGGCTTTCCGGTGGGGAAAAAGCAAGGAGTGCCAACGTGACATTTCACACTCCCCCTGCAAAACGTCTCCCGTTCCTTCTCCCGTCCCTGCTGTAGCCGGGGACGTGGTGTATGTAATGCTTGCAGTCTTAAATACCTCCTTCATTCATGCTGAAAGCAGAAGTTGCTAGAAGGCAGCTCTCCTGATCGCGAGGAGGGGGAGTTGGGATCCAAGAACTGGCTTTTCTTCTCATCTCTGTCACAGCTTTCCTGCAGAACCACCAGCGAGTCGATCCCTGCAGCCCGAAAGGCTGTTATCATCTCATTCACTGTATTTGTTTAATGAGATACATACATCTTTCACAGCACACATCGCGTTGCAGAAAGGCTGGTACGCCGAATGATTGATATCCTGGAACATTTCCTTTGTAAAAAGCAGCCAAGTGTAGAAAGGCTGACTTTTTTTTTTTTTAAAGAACAGGAAAAGAGCCAATTCTTGAAGGGAACAAATGCAGCAGTTAAAGCTACAAATAGCATTAATGAAGCCTGAGACAAAAAGAGGGTATGAAAAATAAGAATACTTTGACTCCATATCCTCGAGTGGAATTTAAGATGAACTAGAACCAGGATAAATAAAACCAAAACATAACAGCAACTGAAACCAACTGTTTCACCAAAAACTTTAGCAGTCTACGGACAGCTGTAATCAAAATTAGGTTGAACTTCAGTTCTTCTGGTACAGCAGTGTAAGGCAGGAACAGGAAGGAAAACTGTAAGCCTTCCACACAAGGAGATGGGGGCTCTGTGCCATGGTCCCTACTGCAAACATACCTTCAGTATGAGCAGGAGAATACTGGTGGCTACTGCACGCCTACCCGTGGTGTTTATGGATGGAAGGATTTACCTTTTTTACCATTTAATTTCACATTCAGTAAGAGCTGGAATAGGAAGAGACTCGGCCTGACTTTCAGGTTGATTAGAAGCCATGAATTTAACATTTGTTGACCCCGCTGTCTTGACCTACAAGAGGACAGGTAATAAAATGGTAATTTCAACAGCACGCAGCCAATACTTGGAAGTAAACCACAGAACTGAGCTAAAAGTAGGAAACGATGAAGAATACTTCTTGGGCTTTTAAGAACCACTTTTCTACACTCTCTTCTCCAGCCAGGAGAGTACTAAATCCCTTCCAGAAGCAAAATGAACCCCAATCAAGAGAAAATTCCCCCAAGTAAGGTGCATTTCTGATGAAGATAAACAAGGTTGAGGTGGGAGGACAAAAATGAGCTAATAATAATAATAATAATAATAATAATAATAATAATAATAATAATAATAAAGTATTTCCCTCAGCCCCCAAATCTTTACTTTCATCCACAGCTAAAGATGAAACCTGAAGGTACTCAAAAAACCCACGGCCAGCCAGAGGGGGAAGCTTAGCAGACAGAGCTCATTTCAGCTGATCTCTGCACATCCGAGTATCCTACTGAAACCTCCTGGGTTATGTTGGTAACAGCACTGGCATATGAGTAAAAAAATAAAGATATCCTTCTGTTTGGTCTCTTGCTTTCAGTCTGCAAGCAAGATGTCTTTGTCAAAAAGAAAAAACGTGTCGGAGAGCAGTAGTTTTACCTGAATCCAGTGGTCCACCGACAGCAAAGACTGAGTGGGGGCGGCTGAGGGTAAAATTTACCAATGCTGCAGAAGTGAATTTAAAAGAACACGAGGCAAAATCCTGGAAGTACTGAACCTGATGAGCCTTAGCCACTCCAGCCATGCCTTTGGGCTTTAGATGCAACTTGTTATTCCTCTGTATCCCTTCTTTCCTCCTCCTCTGAGGGGCAGAGTACTGGTGTTATTTGGATACTGGGACCAGTGCTTAGCAGCACGCACAGCCTGAGCTCTCCCCGCATCCCTCCAGCACGGTCCTGAGGCCACCCCTGGGTGCTACAAATTGTAAGCAGGGGCCAAAAAGACCGGGAGCACAGCCGAGCCAGGAAGAGCACTGCAAATCTTGGTTACCACAGGCTCTACAGTATCATATCTTTAGGGGGGAGTGAAGAGAAATTAAAATAAATCCATCCCAAAGCAGCCACTGCCCAGCAAGAAACCTATTTCTGAAAACCCACAGAATTTAGCCCAGACCAGAGCTGTTTTTCCCTGTGAGACTTTGGTTTAAAGCGACAGAGCGAGCCGCCGGCCAGACAAAGAGGGGCCACAAAGACCTGGATTACAAAAGGAACTACTGACCTCCTTCCCACGCAGCCACGGCCACCGAGGAAAGGTTTGGAGTGAAGCGTGCGAGGAGGCAGAGTGCAAGCACATGCTGGACCCCCCCCAAGAGTACACTGCAGCCAGGAGAGCCGAGAGAGCTGAATTCAGAGCCACACAGCAAGCAGAGCACAGCTACAGCAGCACCCGGCGCAGAAAGACACCAATTCGGGGTGTTTTTAGCCCTGGAAGCAGTACCGCTGGCAGGTCAGTGTTTCAGCACATGCACGCATACCTGGTGTTGCTAAATAAAAGGAAAGGCTATCCGCTGCTGCCCCTCTTTCACAGGAGGAAGGACAAAAGAAGACACCTTAAAGCTACGTTTTGCACGGGAACGAGCACTCCCCACTCCTCTTCTTTCCCTGCTACCAGAAAGAAAGAAAGAAAAGAAAAAAAAAATGCATCCACCAGCTCCCGGCACGGCAACCCGGGCACCATCTGCAGCCCCGGCTACCTTTCTCCCCCAGGTCTGAGCATGCTCCGTGTGTGCCGGCGGTGTCCTCTCGCTCCAGCTGGCTCACCCCAATTTGTTAGCCTCCCGGAGGTCAGCCTTGCATGCAGGATGATTTGCTGCAGTGCTCCTGCAAGTCCCCAAAGAGCGGCCGCGCTGGAACCGACAGCCCCGCAGAGCAGAGCCAAGCACGTCCCGGGAGGTGGACGGACAGCACACGGGTGTGGGGACATTAATTTTAGAAACACTGCTTTTAGGTATTATTAATGTCCCTTTTGGGGTATTATTAATGCTGGAGGACAAAACAATAGGAGAAAAATGCCCCTCGCTTGAGGATGCAAAAGCCATCCCGCATGCTTTCTAGCAATTCCCTTGGCACCGGGGAAGCAATTTCCTAGCTGTGATGGTCAGCAAATGGCTCAGTATTGAGCAGCGTTGTCAGTGCCCTCCTTCAGAGCTTGAGGGAAGCGTCATTTTGCAATGAAGTTATCCTTTACGGTGGACACGGTAATTCCTGAACGCAAAGGCACTGAAATGAGCTGGGTTTTTAAGAGAGCGTCTGCCTGCATCCACGCTGAAGGTCACTGAAGTGCCTGACACCAGCCTCAGCAGCACAGCTTGAACCCGTGGGGACCTGGGTTTTCCGAGTGCCGGTTAAAAGCCAAATACAGGAGAAAAATAAGCTGCAAGAAACAAAGAACCAACCCAAATGGCGTTCTGCAAAAATCGACAGAAGATTCTTCACAAAGCCAGACCTTCAGAAACGAGCCTGCCAGCACGGCGAATAAACAGAACGGCGGCATCTACTAAACTAGGGCACCACGGAAATAAAACAGACGTTTTCTCATCTCCTGCTCGGGAGTGCCATTTTTACACCCCTGCCTTCTCCGCACAGAACGAGCAGAACGGTTCTGGCCAACTTGGAAACATTATAAACCGCTAGGATTACGAGGACAAGGTGCCATCAACTCCAATTTTCCAGGCCTGTGCCACCTCAAGGAGGGCTCTGAACTCCAGCACGAGCTATAATAACTGATTGTTAATTACTACAACACTCTAAGTGTGGCAGTCCCGAGCTCTTTCCAAATAATCAGCACCCCCAGCCTGCTGCAAGTCAGCTCTGCGCCAAGGCAACCTATTCAAACCTCACCGAAGATCTGGCTAAATATTTAATGCACCTCAAAAGTTGCAACCTCCAAAAAAAAACAGCACCACACAAGAAAATGAGTTAACATTTTGGAACTCCTACGAAGCCATACAGAATGACCCAAACTCGTCAAGCCAGCCCAGAAGTCTGAATAGACCCCTCTGGGTGTAGGACTGACAAACAGTGGGTAAATTGGTACCTACTGAACCTTTGCCTTGCACGTGGTGTGGTGCAGGGGTGCCTGCGTCAATCCGACTTATGACATTTATTATTTATGGGCCTAGAAGCATGCTCTGGAAGAAATTGTTCTTCCTGCAGTGCTTTTCAACCAAAAGTACAGCTCAGTTTGAAAGCACAACAAAAAATAATGCCTGAGCTGGCAACAAAAGCCTTTGTACGAATAAACAGGCAAGGCAAGAAGCGTTGCATTTTTGTATACTGAGAAGATCAGGACGCCACGCTCGGAGGACAACATTTTGATTCTGCAGAAGGCAGAGCTAAAACTGATGTCAAAAGGACCAGGGCTTCAGCCAGTCACTTAAAAACCCACTACAATACATTTTGACAAGGGGAAAGGTGTTTTCTGAAGAGTAACTCAGTGTCCAAAGCCCATTCTGCTCAACTGCTTCAAACAGGACACATTCCCAGGCTTACAGGAGATGTCAGATGCAAATTTTACACCTTCACAAACCTAACACTGATGCAAGGATGATCAAACATTTCATACGTACACACTTAGGTTATACATCTCTACATCAGCCTGAAAAAATCACAGATATTTATTCTTCTCCTTCATAGGCACGTGAATATTTTACATATATAATGCATGAACCTGTCAGGGAAAGGTACACCAGCTCGTGACTGCTTGAAATTAGACAATGCTGCTATGGTTTTGGGAAAGTGAAGGGCCTCACCATGGTGTTTCCCGCTGCCTGTTCAATGTTTTTGCTCAGGCAGTGGTGAGACCATCTGCCCTCTCTCAGACTAGACTTTAATATTAGGCCTTTATCACCACAACATCACCTACGAAACAGGCTTCCCAGTTTAAAGAAGTAAAGAGTGAAATTGGCAAAGAGATCAAAACCAAACAGCTCTTGAAAGGAAAAATATCTCTGAACGTGAACATCTTAGCTGGGAGGTTGGGGTATACAACAGGAGAGGAGTAACAGAGAACTAAAACTCGCCTTTTAGGCCAAGGCCTGAATTCTCAGGCACTTTGATGGATACGTAGGAGGAACACATCTAACAGCCAGGTGGAAGGATCTGAAGGACAGGGGTTAAGATCTCTGGGCATTTCAGTGCCTTGGCTGGGTTATGCACTCGTTTGAAGGTGGGCTGCCCTTGTCCCAGTGCCGATGAGCACACCTCTGCTCACCAGCAGGACGGCAGCAGGACCCTTCCCTGCAGCTGCCTTTGCCCTGAGCTTCTTCTGCCTGCTAAGTTCAGAGGCTTTGTGTGTTTCTAACAACTCTGGGGAACCAAAACCCACAAAACAAAGGTACGGTGCTTCACAGAAAGAGCTCCAGAAGGAGGTCGGAGCTTGGATCCCCGCCGGAGCGCGGGCTTCAGTCAGCCAGGCCCTGACCAACGCCTGGGGGTGCCTCGCACGGCAGGAACGTAGCTCAGAGCCAAGGCAAAGGAGAATCTAAATCAAATCGGGGGAAATGGAAAGATTTACTGCCATTTTGAGTCCCCAAATGGCAAGGAGATCATTTTATGTCCAACACCCCCTTCAGGCCCACCTGCACAGCACAGCCTGCTGTTCTAACGGGAAGCTGCCAGCACGTACCCCAACCCCATATGATTGCAGCGTCACATTAACAGCTGGCAGGAGCACAGCACCACTGGATATCCCCCCCCTTTAGCATAGCCATTTCGGCTGGTGCTCTGGGAGCATAAAACATGCCCGTCCTGCGCTGGCAGCACATCCCGGAGGCGCTGATATTCACAAGATGATTCCAAACAGCGCGCGAGATCTCATCCATCACCTCAAGCACCTTGGAGCAGAAAGAGGGAGTTATCTGACAGCACGGGCCACAGGCCTGAAAAATAGCTTCTGGCCACTCTAAAGGCTTCCCCCAAATTGTTTTTTGATGAGTACTTAAATATCCGGCTCTGATTTTCCCCATGGAAAAGGCCAATCCTTACCTCGTCTCTCATCTGCTTACAGTACCATCAGAGGGCCCAGCCGAGCAGCAGCTACTCGTGGCTGTGGGCCAGGCACTTACTGCTTCAAACGCTGCTCTGAGGGCTGGCTACTGCTGCTACTGACAAGAGGGAGAGAGGAAAGCAACGTGAATCATCTTTCTCAGCTTCGATGCGAGCCGCCGCACGCAACCGGGGAAGTGTGATGAATACATCGAGCAGCTTGCAGCAAACCATTCCGGGTCCGCCAGGTGCCACACGCAGCAATTCACAGTTCAGTAGCTGGCAGGAACTTCTTCGTGCCCTCGGCAGTCAGAAAATTCATGGAAGGACTGTTGAATCTCAGCTGATTTATCAAGGGCGCAGGAGCAAGGGGAAGAAGTTCAAGCCTGATTTTTCGGCTTGTTTGTTTAAGACTTCCTGATCCGTTTACTTGAAAGGTGGTTAATTTTCGCCCCGTAAATCCCACCAGCATATCAATTTGTCATTCCCCTGCAGCCCTCCTTCCCACCCCACCTCTGTGAAGGTTACGGCAGCCACATAAATAGCTGGGATGATATTTAATACAAACAAGAGTGTGAACACTTTCTGAGATAAAGCAGAAAGCATCTGTTGGGAGGGGAACCTTCAGCCATGGGACAATCCTTACCCTGCCCTGCTGCAGTAGCTCATTTCTGCTCCCTTCCCTTCCACTGGCAAGGTCTGCTGCATCTGCTGAGCCAAAGACGTGCATTTGGGAATGAGTATCCCTTAAAATAATAATTGAAGGGGCAACCCGACTGACTCAGAGAAGGGCAGCATAAGCTTAATAAACCAACTGCTGTTTAAAACAGCTGCATTTAGAAGCACCTGTTGCTGATGTACAGCTCTGGACCCCCGTGAATACATTTGTGAAGCCAAGCAGAGCAGTCTTTCAGCTCCTCTGCACTGTGTTTCAAGACATCAAGGGCACTGCAAGCAGCATCCTACATCAGGACGTGCTTCCCCACCTCTAGACTTCTGCGAGCATCGCTGCTGACGCGGCCGTTCCCTGCAGAAGCTGTCAAGCCCTTCCAAAAGCCCTGCAGCAGCACCCCCAGCACAGGGAGGGTAAATATATATATAAAGCACCCAAGTCAGAGGCTAAGCATTGACTAAAAAACAGCCATTTCAGTGACTGACTCAGTTCTACACAAAATAACCAGTTTCTTTACCGTCAAGGAGACAAAACACACTAAAATAAAACCCTTCTTCTCCAACTGATTTGAATGCATTCAATGCTTAAAGACAAGCATGCATTGAAGAGCCCTGGGCTGCAATGGGACAAAGATATGCACATAAATTAAGCAAGGACTAACAGCGCTTTTTGAATAATGATGTGACTTTGTGACCTCTGTGCTAAATATGTATAAATGTATACACACGTCCATATGTATATGGGTATAATATGCAAGTATGAATAGTAGAAAGTTCATAGAAAAGTTTACAATTCATATACAGAGTATATATTGCTCTGAAGTTTGTGTCTGCATTAAAAAATGATTAATACTCAGCTTTATAAATTTAAAGAAATTTATTTTGATAAGCTGTTAGCTTTCCAGCTTATGTTTTATACCCGTGGCACAACTGTAACCCAGTCAGAAGCCAAGAAGCAGTGAAGCTGCATATAAGCATGTGTGAAGCTGTCCCAGATAACCTTACAGGAGGAAGGGGAGAGCAACTCGAGTCTTCATTTTCTATTAACTCTCAGGTCTCTGCATGAACATGAGCAATAACAGAAATATTAAAAAACTAAGAGCCAGAAGCAAGGAACACGGGTATGAACAAATCATTAAAAAGTGGTTAAGTACCAAGGGCCCTAACTTAGCTATGGGCAGTAAAAATATACGCACAAGAAACCACCTCACGTCTCCTCAAAATGAATCTGGTCGTATACTTTTAGTGCTGAGTAAGTGCCTGCCTCAGCGAGACACCAGTGTCTCTGTTCGAAGGGACAGTATTTCATCTGTGCTCGGAGGCCTGACAACCTATTTACCCAGGTGCTTCTCTCCCTCTTCCTAAAAGAGGAAATTACACAGCAAATTAACTTCTGGGCACCTTTTTTTATTTTACAGCCCTCCTCGTCTCCTCTCCCTTCACTCCTCCCATCCACTGGAATGATGAAGAAAATTGTCTGAAGTGGTCTTCCAAACAGCCAGCAGCTGAAAAAGGGGCTCCTGGATCCAGCTGCCTAGAGGAGTCCAGCTGCCAAGGACTCTCCAAAGCTCTGTTTCAATTCTATATGGCAGAGTAAAATGCCAGGGGGAGAGGAGGACGCTTGCACGGGTGTTTTGAAGGGAGAAGTCAAAATATTTGATGGTGGAAAAAGGGAAATGTCAACAGGTTCAGGTGTAAAAATTGTGCAGCATGGATTGCTGTGGGTATGACAAAGCAAGCTTTGCTGTGGGAGACAGTCAAATGGCAGTGAAAGCTGCAGGCGAGATGGGAAAAGTTGGAGAAATGCTTCAGCTCTTAGTGGAAAGCTTTAAGAGCTGAAGGGACAAATTACTGAGCTCCCCATTTACACAGCATTTCTAAGGAAAACCTCAAAGTTAAGCCCAGTCAATTGTACTTAAACTGAGGTGTGTTTCTCTCACAAACATAAATACAACAAGCAAATAAAAAGAGAATATAGAAGACACGAGACTAGAATAAAGGGAAGAAAGAAAAGAAATGGGTAAGAGAGCAAAAGAAGACCCACTTGACAAAGGATGTACACCTGAAAAACATGCAACCTTCAAGGACTGCTACAGAGAAAAAATACAAGAGTGGGAGATTATCTTTTTGATCTATATTTATCAGTAAAACACCAAGGGATTTCCAGTCATGACCCGAGGACCGCAGAAAGCAAAGAAAATCGCTTAAAACACGGGAGATGGATATGAGAATTGCAGTGCCAGCTGCAATGTTGCAGGACCAGTCAGAGGTAATTCAGGGAAAATAAATGATGCTATAAAATCAGCGCATCAGAAGTCAGCTCCCATCTCTCTTCTGGAGTCTCAAGGACACAAGAGGGATGACATCTACCTCAGCACCCCAAAAATAAATAAATCAGCAATAAAAACATTTCCATTTGAACCTGCAAATGACATCTCCCCTCCCGGTTAGAATCAAGCTCAAACCAAGCAGGAAGGGGACAGGCAGCTTCACTCCGACAGGAGCACGCAGGCAGCATCCAGAGCAGAGAACACGCTGCTTCCTTCCTCGGGAAGGGAACACGCCGTGGAATTCAAAACAGCAAGAAACATGTTATGAAAATGAACGAGGGTGGAGAAGAGAAAGCTCCAGTCTCTTCCAATGTTTCAGCCCCAGTGTGCTGAGCCAGCCTACCGCTGCCAGGGTGCTCTGCTTGTGGTTAGCAGGCATGGGTAGGGCATGAAAAGTGAGAAGGGGAAGTGCCCGGGTGCACTGCAGAGTAGCAAACACCAAACCACGAGGGGCTCATCCTCATCAGTCCACGCTGCGGAGTCCAGGTCAGCGACGCCCAGGAGAAATATCTGTGCTGCTCCAGGCTGCTCCTCCGGATGGCTGCACGAAGGCTCCTTGCCTTTTCCTTCTTCAATCCGCTAAAACAAATTAGTGAGGGCTTTTTAGCCAGGGCTTTGCCCACCCCACACCGCGTGGTGCCAGGTGGATGTACGCCCAGGGGAAGCAATGCTCGTGCTGAGATTTCAGCGCGCACTTCGCTCCCCTGAAAGTGCCGGATCAGCACCTTCAATCACGCGTCCTCGTGGGCCAGGGATTTGCATTCTTCTGCATCTGTGAACTTCCCAGAGCATTTAATTTGTCATCCTGCCGGTGTTAAAGGAAGGCAACGCCGTGCTTGTTTCTCTTGCACCCGCTGCACTGCAGAAAACAACAAAGCAGGTTTCTCGACAGCAAGGTGAAGGACAGTGGTATCCCTTTTCGCCCTCTGATAATTTATCTGCAGAGTACCACCACCAGGCTTGAATGAGAAAAATGGAAAAAGGCTCGAAGGGAGAAGAAGAAAATGTTGGAGAAAGGGATATTTTACTCGCAGCAACAGGAAAAAAAATATCCATCGCAGATCACATGAAAAGAACATTTATATTAAATGTGATCTCAGAAGAACTGACAAGGATAAATCCATGTGCAGTTCCTTGTATTTCAGCCTAAATATGGAAAACACACATTACGCTGAGTTCACAGAGGGCTTGGTTTTATCAGCACTATTTATACACACGTTCCTGGTTCATTTTAGACGTGGTTTATACCGTACACAAGCTATAAAAATGAAATGCATGGCCGTGCAGTTACGTACCAAAGAAACAGGATTAAACCAACAGACCTGAGTGCTAACTGATTTTAAAAGACAACAGACCTTTATTTATTTTTTTTTACACATTTTTCTAAATTATGTATGGGCCGTGTATCCCTCCAGACAAACGAACACTGATAAATGACATTCTGTCTCTAGCCAGGCACTTGGAGCAATCTCCACCCTCCCACCTCCCCGTCGCATGAAATAAAGATGAAGCACGGCGGAGCGTCAATCACGCCCCAGCTCCATCCAGCACCTGCCTCTACCTGAACCAACAGAGCAGATGTGTCAAGATTTCCATCAGGATTTGCTATCAGCTGTCCAAATTTCTGCTGCGAGGGACTCGGGCGCTCCCGGAGAGGTTGCTGCCTACCACATGCCCCACACACACATTTAGCGTGACGCTAGCCTGCATCCAGCTCTTCCTGCGGGTTTCCCGTGGTGGAACTGCTCTCCTTCCAGATAACTTTTATCTTTTTGCCTGGACGAGTGATTTGGGCTGTGTCTGTGGGCTGAGGCACGTTTAACAGCGCGCTCCATGACCCGGCTGCTCCCCAGCCACGCGCCTGCAGGAGCGCTGCCCGCCGCAGCACGAAGCCCGCTGCGTGTGCCTGAGCACACACGCCCCATTTCTGACCTTGCTTCATCACCCTTTCCCCAGCGAGCTCGCCCAGAGTTAATTTAATGTGTTTAAGGACTGACGACCAGCCTCAGCTCCCCGCAGCGCTGCCGAACGTGTTGCAAGCAGAGAGTTTGGCTTTATTCCACCTACGGGGTTTCTGCCCGAGCCCACTTACCTTGCCCGGCACTCAAAGTACGCAGTCGGATATCACAGCAAGACACAGGCGTTGTTCTTCCCTATATTCACACCCTAAAGTTGCTTATTGCTTTGGCACACGCCGTCTGTCTGCAAAGGTTAGTACCAATGTGCCAAAAGTCCTAGCTAGTTTTACTACAGGATGATTAGGATGTAGAACCACAAAATCAGAGAATATCCCAAGCTGGAAGGCACCCACGAGGATCATCGAGTCCAGCTCCTGGCTCCGCACAGGACCACCCGAAAATCAAACCGGATTTCTGACAGCACTGAATTGAACTCCAATTTAGGATATCAGGGCTCTGATGAAAACTGAAGCATTAAAAAAAGAGGGACTGGGGAAGTACTGAAGAGTAACAGAAGGAAAGGCAGCAATTTAAATAAGTGTGAGGGTGCCTGCAGATGGAGAGTTAAGGTCATATGAAAATTGAGAAACCCAGCAAAAAAAGATCAATGACAAAACTAGGAATGGACTACAAATCTCCCAAGTGTAATTACAGCACCCTAGGTCCACTTAAATGCACTTGGGTTCAAGTTCATTCATTCCCCTTTCTTTGTTTTAAAAAAGCCAACCACAGGCACCACAAATGAAACGCCACCGATCAAAAGCAACCAAGGCTGCATTTTTAGGGTTAACTCCGCCCCTCTCCTCTTCCTCTCGGGCTTCCAGCTTCCCATCTCAGGGCTGTCAGCAGTTGTCAGCACATCATACGAGCATACGATATCACTTGAGAGGCAATACATCAGAATACCTAGATGTGACAGCAGCAAATTCCGCCAGATGGTCTTGGGTCACATCCACTGATTAAAAAAAAAATAATAATAAAATAAAAAAGGAGAAAAACACACACAGAAGAAAACAACACCCTCCCCAACAGAACTTCTGAAGCAAAAAAAAAAATAAATTTGGTGTATGTACCATTTCCCCTTTTGTCCTATCCACGCCGGCAGAAGAGATGCACAAGAGCTCCACCTCTTGTCCTCACCAGCTTCTCCTGTCACCAACACAAACCCATGTATTTCATCCTCCTTCCCTAAGGAGAAGGCATCCAAATAAAGCTGTCACCCCATGAAAAGGCAGAATGTACTAGTAACAACGGTGCCTTCCACCTGAGAAAACTCTTAGCATTTTGGGCACCAGGTCCTGCTCCAGCATCCTCACTGTCTCTACCTACCCTAAACCCAAGCTCTTCATCCTGGATCACTTCCAACCCCACTATCTCCCACTTTACCCAGCTCCTGGTTGCTCTAGCAGGAAGCTCAGACTCTTCCGATTCGTGGAGCCTACAAACCCAAAAATCAGTTTCCAACAAGAAACTAGACTGATCATTCAACAAAGGAAAACATTCAGGTAACACCTTTTTAACGGGATGCCCTTTGACACCCAGAAGATCTTGTACGAACCCTAGACTAAAGATTTTTCAAAACATCAAAAAATTTCCACGGACAGCAAACACCACCAACCTGCTCTTTTAATTGTTTTCCACAGAAATACTGTAAAGCTGTAGGCATAAGGATAATACCTATTTAATAGAACTGGTAAAATGTCACCTTCTATTTTGATTTTTTAATTATCGCATTAGCAAAACAAAAATACTGCAAATCAAAGTCCAACAATCAGCTGTTTATTTATTTATAGCCATTTCTGTAGCGCTCATCACCATGGTAACCAGGAACCTTTTTTTTCCCTTCCTTGTTCAGAAGAAAAGTTGTAATTTGGAAATGTGATCCTCTGATGGCACAGAACCGAGGCCCTATGCTATGGACACTTAGGCAGGTGCTTAAAGTACATGGCCAGACCTAAGTCAAAGGCAGGGGGGTAGAGGAACAGAGATACCAAAAAAAAAAAAAAAAAGAAAAAAGGAAAGGAATGAGGAGCCAGTTAAAAAAGATGGAAAGAGTACAAGGCTCTCCTATGAAAATTCAGTGTACCTAGTCCTACAGCAAGTCATGACCTCCCCGGTGCTTTTTCCTGCAATAACACGTGACTGGTTCACGGAGCACAGTTCAATTAATCAAGAGCGATCAGCAAGTTCCCAATTTATGCCGAAGACACTGGTGAATACTCTCGAGCAAGGATTTCTAAGAGGAGAGCAGCTTACAAATGAGGCTGCAGAGGGCTGCCTCTCTTTTGAGAGCGGAGAAGTCAGGAGCCTCACTTTGCTGCTCACTTCTAATTCCTCAGCAATTAGCCATTATCAAATTCCTCCAGAATTAATAGAGCTTTTCAAATGCCATCTGCTTACAAAATATCAAAGAAATGAGTAAACTAGAATATTGCTATTCCATACACCATTATAAAATGAGTTACTAGATACGTCATGCAATTGCAGTTTCTCCCTGATACTCCTGGTGTGCACAAGCACACAACTACTCTTCAGACCCTCAGAAATGATTGAAATTGTCTTTATATTATTTGTCTGGTTGCTTCCCAGCACCCTATGAAAATATTAGAGATTATGCACACACACACAAACACACACACAGAGTAATATTTCAGATCCTTTGAAAGCCAATGAACTTCTAATGGGAATTATATAAAAATAAAAAAGATGAGATTTTTAACCTGTTGTCATTTTGTTATATAAGAGAAATTATCATCAAGATTTCCCCAAGACACAGGTATCAGAAGAACTGCCTTCAGCTCTGCATTTAGTTTGGTCTTGTCTCTTTGTAAACTGACACTGTCCAAGGCAGTAAAATAAGGAGCGTTTGGCTGCTCCTAACCAAACACATAAATCTTTACGCAAGACTGGTGGTTATTTCATAGTCTTTTAAGCCATTTTCTATATGGGGCAGAAGCCGAGTGTATGACAGGAGGAAAAGTGACAAGTCCCTCATCTGGGAAAGCACCAGCAGGCATTGTTACCAGAGCAGACCAGCTCTTTTAAAGTGGCCTGATGAAGCTATTTTTAAGAACACCTCATAACATCACAGAGGAGAATCTGATCTCCGCAAAGGTGAGCTGTGCAGCTCAGTACCCCTGGGAGGCAGCTAATGAAACCGAAGCTCGTCAGACACAGGCTGCCTCCAGTAATTGGCTTTGAAAACCTGCAGCTTAAATTCCGCCACACTGAGCTCAGTGCCCTGCTCGCAGCTAGCTCCAGAGCCCAGGGCTGTGTAGCAGGACCGAGTGTGAGCAGCTGCCCTCCTCCTCCTGCTGCACAGCTAGGCACGTTTGGAGGGCAGAGAAAGAAACCTGCTTTCTTCCAGCACCTTGCACCTACCAGTTCTCTGCCAGGACGGGAGAGGCAGCTGCAGGGCAGTGTTGGAGCCGGTGGTGCGCTGACACAGGAGGGAGCACGTCCTGCCACCAGCAGCAAAGGTCTAAAAGGAGAAAAAGGAGAGTGCCATGTCACACGTTCACCTAACAAAGTTAGCCAAATGCAAAGTCCCTTAAGCACACCCCCTGGTTTCCTTCAGGAGATGGCTAGCAAAACTGGGGGAGCATCACCCATTTCCACCAAAATCTTCCCTAGCCCCAAAATCTTTCCTATGGACCCACCAACCCATTCTGCTCACCGCCCTGAACCACAACTCTGCTGTGATCCCAGATGACAACCCAAGCAATGAGTGTCCCACGTGGGGGAAGGCAAAATTTTGTCTGTGCAGCCCAGAACCTGTGACCGGGTTTGAGCTGCTCTCCTCTCCGGCACCTTCTTTTCACGATTCCTCCTGCCTCCCACTGCTTCCTAGAAAAAGCTGCTGCTTCGCGGCCCAGATAGGCTTTGGTTGGAGAAGACATTTAAAAAAAAAGAGCAGGTCTTCTGCTGAGAGAAGCCGTCTGTGGCTCTGTTTATATGAATTAAATGATCACAGAATTGGAGGGGTTGGAAGGGACCTCCAGACATCATCGGGTCCAACCCCCCCGAAATGATAATTTTGCTCGTGGAGGATCTCTAATGCATGTTTTAAAACCCCTCTTGAAGACCTGTTTTAAAACACCTCTTGGATACCTTGCTCTTTTAGCGCAGGTCAGCTCTAAATCCTGCTAAAAACTTTGAGGAACAGGAATTGCACCACGGGGGCTGCAGGCACAGGGAAGCGCTTAAACCAACCACACTTGGAAAAAAAAAAAAAAAAAAAGACTTTATAGCAATGGGAACGACAATACCAATGTGTCATGGTAATGAATGAGGGGACGGAGGCGGATCCCACAGCACCCACCGGGGCCAAACTGAGAGGCACCGACGAGCTCCCAAACCCAAACCAGGTGCACCCGGGGTGTGTTCCCCTGGCTTCCCGGGACCCCTCACCCAGCAGCCCGAGGTTTCTCCCTCTCGAGGCTCCACGTCTGACCCAGCCCTGCCCGGATCCCCCCCTTCGTGCCGTGCCGTGCCCTGCTCACCTGTTTTTTGGGGCTGCCACCGAGCCGAGCCGAGCCGAGCCGAGCCGCCCCGACCGCCCCCTCCGGCGGTGGCGGTGGCCCTGGAGATGGCGGCGCATGCCCGCGGCCCGAAGGGCGTTGTGGGGCTTGTAGTGCGCCGCCGCCTCACACAGCAGGCCACACTGCCTGTTCCTTGTGTGTTTTGTTGTGTTTTTTTTTCTTCTTTTGGCAGCTTTCTGGGGTTTGTGTGGCGCTGCGGGGCTGTTGTGGGTGTTTCTTTCCACAGCAGGTGCCCCCCCTCCTCTGCATTTCTCGGCTCTTCTCTGTGCTAAAGCACAGGGCTGCCCTCTTTATTAAGCATAGCCGGCTTCAAATCCCCCAAAAACCTGATCAGTAACGGGTATCTGTACTACACCAGGGTTCCTTTCCACCATGGAAAGCGACAGCAGGTCCCATGGCGAGTTTCAGTGAGGTCAGGACTCGCCACTGCAATTCGGAGCTTGCCACAGCTTGAGCAACCAGCTGAGAGCACGCAGAGACCAGACTCAGCCGAGCACACATATATTTATGCATTCAGCACCTGTACAAGACCCTGCTTCTCTCAAAGCCAGTGGGACTTTTCTCTTTCTCCACACCGAGGCTTTTTATTTGTCATGGGAGCTTCCCGTTTCCACCCCCCCACACCGTCCTCTAAGTGGAAGAGAAGGGCAATGTATGGCTTGGTAGCATCTCTCACGTTAGCAAGTGTTTGTGTGCATAATTAAATCCTCCCAGAGTGGCGGGACTGCTAACCGTGCTCAGGAAATAATGTAAAACTCAGCCGTCGAAATGTTTGCCCCTGGAAAGCAGAGAGTCATTTGGGGAAAATCAAATTTAATAGCTCAGCACTCCTTCTGCCAGTCTCCTTTCCTGTCTTGCAAATTTTTGTAGCTAACGATCCGAATAACTACCTGGTGTTACAGGAGAGATACGTGAGAACGAAGGGTTTTCAGAAATGCTCATTGTTGCACTAAATATGACTTCATTAAAGTCTATACGAATTTTAGCGTTGACCTCCCATGGACTGATGAGGCAAGCATCAGGCTTTTGAGATTCATTTTCCCGAATTCGTTCAGGAACTATTACGCTAATGAAATCTATTGCAAGAGATCCCATCTACTGAGTTTCCCATTAGCTTCGTGAGTTATACTCCAGTCTTGAAGGGACTTCAGAGTGCTAGATCTACATCCTTACAACTAAGCAATGGTGCAAAGGAATAATAATCATCATAATCATTTTCATTAACATTTGCTGGAATAAAACCTAACTATTTATTTCAACAATGTTTACAGTTCTCTATTAATTTCCCCAAAGCATTGTGAGTAGGAGACTCATCTGGAAAATAAGATTTCACAAATACCTGTTTGCATATTCACGGAAATGTCATCTGCAGTGCTACTTCTCGTCCTCGTTATGAAGTATTTAATGAACCAGTCAAAAAGTCAGACATTGCAGTAATTTGAATTAAGTGGCCAGTCACGTACTACAGACAATGAATGGCCAAGTTACAGACATAATCATTCAAAAATAAAAATAAAAAATCCAACCATAGGCTGAAACATGTTTGTGTGAAATATTCATAGGACTGTAGTGATTTACTGCCATGTCTGTTTTGGAATAATTTGCAGTAGGAAAAGAGTATAATCTGATAAACTTTTCCTGCAAAATAGTTTGTTGGTTATTCCTGGAATATCAAGCTTGTAGACTGATCTGGTACGATGTTTAAGCCTGTCACCTGTAAGGGGGAGGGAATTGTTTTCCCAAACATAAGGTTTTACAGGGGATACCTAGTGAAAGCAGCATGAGTATGCTGGTAGAGGAGACAGTCACATAGGTTCCTGGTGCCACTTTAGGCAGCTCTGGTTGCCTGAGATGTGTGTGCCAGGCTGGTAGATGTGGCATGGACCTGCAGGACACTGTCACTCATTGTAATGGCAGCTAGAGGCCTGGACTGAGCTTGAGAGCCAGCACAGTACTGCTACATGGCCCAAATCACCCCAAAAGCACTGCTCAAGGAATGAAGCAGCCTTCAGAGACACGGGCAGAGGATGGATCCACAACTAGGAGCTAGAATCATTGAGTTGCCTTTTACAGCCCAATAGACTGAGCAGTAGCTCCAACCTAAAGCAAACTTTGACATGTTCCCATTTCATTCTTCACCTTTTGTGCTCCCTTTATATGTGTAACCTCTTCTAATGAGAAAATAATAGAAGGCCTGATCCCAGAAGCTGCCCCCGTCCAGCGGAGCCACTGACGTGATTTTTTTTTGTTGTTGAAAGCCGTAAGTGCCCTCTGCTTGCTTCCTGAGGTGCAGCCCATTATCTGGACAGAGCTGACCTGTGCTGGGAACGGGGCCCGGTGCCTGGATGTGGAGAACAGACATATCAGCAGCTCAAAGATTCAGATGGACAGCTGCCAGATGGTGGAGAGGAAGGGAAGGCTGCTTTTAGTTATTTTTACAGAGCCGTTGCGTGTTGAGGTTTCAGAGAGAACCCAGCCAGGCTGCATGCCATCCCTGCAGACCCCTGCTGCAAGGAGGGAGCGTTGCAGTGCTCTGGCTGAGGAGACAGCCCTGCTGCCCCGGCTGCTTGCAGTCCCCCGTGGCAGAAGGACCACGCTGCAAAGCAGCCTCAGCTACCTGCAGGAGCACGGAGAGGGATTCAGTGAGCTGTAAATTCCTCTTGGAGGAGGAAAGAATTATATTCATTCACAAGTGACCCTTTTCTCTCTGGCAAAGTTCATGCAGGTCCAACTCGCTGCTAGTTTTCACCATTTCTGTGTGTGCTGCGCAAACATTCGGTGGGCACTTGTGCTGTTAACCCTTATAAACCAGGACAGAGAGCA
This sequence comes from Aythya marila, assembly GCF_965140915.1. Lineage (NCBI taxonomy): Eukaryota > Metazoa > Chordata > Aves > Anseriformes > Anatidae > Aythya > Aythya marila. The sequence goes on along the minus strand of NC_139043.1, from coordinate 44,406,187 downwards.
CCATTCACACACATTGTTGCCAAGCCACCCAGATTTTTTAAATGTCAGCTTTGCAAATTATTAGCCGGGGGGACTCACGTGAAGCCAAGGGATGCAGCAGCTTGTGTGCAGGGTAGTCACAGCTCAGCAGAGCCAGCCAGTAGGTAAAACTCAAACAATTTTGGATCAGCGCCAATGATTCAAGTCTTGTAAGAGGTATTAAGCGACATCCATGGACTGTGCTGCTGCCTGATCATCCTGCCAAAGAGCACTGTTTCAGCCAAAAACGTCAACGAAAGCATTTGGGACTAAAGGATCCGCACATTTGCTCAGCATCCTCAAAATGCAGACAGAAGAGAGAGCAGAACTAAGGATTTTGAAAGCGCTACATGCCTCAAACCTCTCTTGCAAATTCATGTAATTCACTAAAGAAATGATACATATTAATGTCATTCTGCCTCAGGTATATGAATCTGTTTGGATGGGCTAGATGCTTTGTTCCCTCCAAAGAGCAAGACTCATTAAACTGTCTCTCATTTGGCAAATCCAAGCAGCGACTCCACTCTCTGGAGTCCCTGACAGGCAGTAATAGTTGTAGCGTGATGAGTGCCTACCCTCGGTATCAATTTTCACGTGCTGATACCAAGCACATGCAAGAGGGGAAAAAAAATATGAAATAAATCTGCTGTGGCTGCTGAGCGTGAGGCACTGAAGTGGCTGGTGTGCATGCTGGGGAGGGCACTGGCTGCCCCAAAACGAAGGGTCAGTTAAGGTTATCCGGTAATTTAGTTAGAGAACAAAAAGAAGAGCTACCAGGCTTGTTTTCTGCCCCGAGTGATCAGGTCCCACTGACCAGAGAAGTGAGCAGCACGCGGCATCTGCACTGCTGAAGGGAGAGAAGCTCTTCCCTAGCTCATCATGGAGTGGCGACAACTTCTGACTGTTTTTGGACTTCTCATCTTTTTTTAGAGGGGGTAGAGAACAGTTAAATAAGCAAACACTTTATTTATTTAGCTATTCATTGAGAAACTTGAGAAATAAGGGATTTTCCTTGTTAACGGGGTTGTATTTGGACTTTACAGAGGTGGTGCTCTTAAAGAAAGGAAAAGGCTTTTACTGACTTAATGCCGTGACACAGAGAAGGAATAGGTAGTTACCAGTGACAATGAATAAAAAAGACAGGAAAATGGAGAAATTCAGTGACAGTCAGCATCGATGAATGTGCCAAAAGCTTGTGAAAGCTCCCTTTGTATGATAAAGTGACTGTCACATGAAATATTAGCAACTATCCAGAACTGGGAAAGTGTGAAAATCTTGTTGCTGTATAAATTATCTGAGACACTCATGCCAATTATAGACTTGCTGTGAGGAAGAGAGACATTGGTAATCATGACAGCGACTGTGTTTGAGTGCCATGTGAATATTCCCAGGCAATTATTCAAATCAATCACTTCTTGTCTGGGTAGGAAGGATTCATCACTATTAGCACCTCGCGTCACGCAGCGACTGAACGGGTGATGCCTCGCTATTTCGGGTGCTCTGAAATCTGCCCGTTTGGGATGACAACACCGGGATGTGGAGCACTGAGGTGGGGACAGGCGCCCACGGGGCTGTGCACCCCACAAGGGTTGCTCTGGGGTAGGAGACATTGCTGTAAATGTGCGATGCACGTGTTTTATTCGCCAGGCTGTCACGAGCCAGGCTGACTGCTTGGATGTGGACCTTTGGTCTGGGCTGATACAGCCGGGCTGACCTCCTTGTGTACGTATCAGGAGGTATAATTTAGCCATGCACGTGGGTTGTACCGTGTCCCATCCGTTCCTGCTCCCACTTCCTGCAGGCTGCTCACACACAAAGTCTGATTCCAGTTTATACACAAAGCCTGGTTCCAGTTTATACACACAAGGGAGTCACTCAGAGCTGCCAATGCATCCCTGCCAAACTTTAAGCACCTGATTTTGCATACTAAATGAAAAATTGCTTACATGTCGCTGCTGAAAGTGCCAAGGTGAGGTATCAGCTGGCCTTCAGGACCTCTCGCTGCTGTTAGAGAAACAAAACTAGCAACACAGGCGAGCGATAACTTGCAATGGCATTTGTTCTTCAATAAATTAATGAAACAAAGCCTTCACCAAGGGGTAGTTTCCTTTATTTCTGCATGGAAGTGTTTGTACCAAAACAAAGAAGTGGTTAACTCTTCAGGCTGGTGATAGCAAATAAAGATAGGGCTCACCTCTGCTTTCACACACTCACTCTCTTGTTCCTAAGAGCTCCTTCTCTTTATTCATGAGCTCTTCAGGGACGGGATTTTTAGCAGTGCCAACTTGTGATTAGCAGAATATTTGCTTTCCTTTTTTTTTTTTTTTTTTTTTATGCCTGTGTTGTGGCTCCTAGGTATCCATCTGTATCCATCTGTACCTCTCAGGAAAAATATTTATCGCTTGCTGCTAGAACATGTTTAGGATGCCCAGTTTGAGCAGGTGGCTGTGTCACTGGGTTTGAGACTGGTTCACAGGCTGGAGCTTAAGCTGCTGACATCTGAAAATCACTGAGCTGAGCAGTCCTCTGGAGACCCTCCCTTCAGCCATCTGACTCCTGCAGGTCACCCATCTGAAGTCCTGAGTCTGTCTGGTGTTGGTTGAGCTCAGGAGATAATTTTGTGACTTCCTTTTAAGAGTGCTTCTGCTGCAGATCTGCATGCAGATTTCTGCAGCTCTAATTAGCCGTGATATCCTTCCTTCACATACAGTTCTGAGGGCATATTACCTATTTTTAGGATCTTGTTCTAGGGGTAAGGAAAGCAGTTCTGTGTCTCACACCTCCATAGCAAACGTCTGAGGTCCGGACACAGAAGATGGCCATTCCCACTTCACGTGCTGGTTGGGCTGTGACAGCAGCAGCATGTTTTTTGTCAGATGTGGGCATTTTCCCCGCATGCCAGCCATAGCCTGAATTTGTCACCTTCCTTTAATGACCACAAGGTAAAATGATAAAGATTTGTGTTTGTCCCTTTGTCTGAGTGCCAGGCCATGAGGGGCAGGTGGATCCAGCTGTCCTTGCCTAGCTGGTCCTGCTCCAGACCAGCCAGATGTGAGCAAGCCCACTGCCAATCCTTGCTTTTGAAGCTTGCATCGTGTTCAAGTGACCTTGCTCACAGCTCACCAGAACCGTGCCCTCCTCAGCACCAGCCCTGGGTGTTGGAGGAGTTGTAAGAGAAGAGAGAGCTGCAAGGGCTACCAGCAGCTAAAGCCCGTGCCAGTTATTAAAGCTGGTTCCTCCCCTTGGAGTCTGCCTGCTCCGGGAGCCTATGTTGCTAGGAGCTCAGTTTTCAGATAACAGAGTGAAATGAATGGAAACAAGTCCAACAGCAAGGCTCCACTCCACCGGGAACGCAGGACCCCGAGGCTGTAACACAAATTCAGCACCTGTCTGTTTTCTGGAGGATTTATGCACAAGATGTACGGGATGGGGACTCTCCAGGGCAACAGCTCCCTGGCCACTCTTTTTTTTTTTGTCTTCTTGTAGCCTAAACATGTAATGTTTATCCGTGTATTTGGGGCACAGAATTGGGCTCTTTGCGTTCATCTCACAGGAAGGCAGGGCAGCTTTCAGACAGCATCGTTCTCCCCCTCTCCAACACCCAGCCTTCCCCTCCCGTGCTCTGTGCCGACAGAAGAATCCTCTCCAGACGAAGCAGCTAGAGCCCCCGGGCTGCCTTCCCCCTTCTCCCTCACTTGCAGATGCCACATCCCATCTCGCTTCCATTATTAAAATGATTTCCATGGGGTCACCTTCTGCTGCACGCCTGAAATGATGTAGGAAATTAAGCTCTTCCTTTCGGGGCGTTTGGGTGAGAATTGTGCATTTTAAACCTCTCCTCCTGATTCTTTGATTTTCCACGGATAGCAACTGCGTTGGATATCCACAAAAATATCAGAGGCACGTCGCCTCACACGACGGTACGAGGAGTGAGGTGGGTAATAACAACCACGCAGTGCGTCAGGCCCCCACTGGGTCTCTTTCCATTTCCTTCACAGTGAACCCAAGCAACCTGCTGCGAGGAGCGTGAGGAAGGTGGCATCCAAGGCACATCTGCACATCAGGGCAGTGATTAGCCCATGCGGCAGGATGCTGGTGACATGCCTTTAATCCTTTTCCCACAGACAAAAATGCTGGGTCCTGTAAAGGGATGCTCGCACTGAAGTCAGAGCTGGCAGCTGGTGTGACATCCCAAACGTTTGGTTCCTTGCAAGTGGGTTTGGATTGTTTAAGGCGAAGTGCTGGATTTCTTTAGGAAGTGTGATTCCTGTTTTCTGTGCTTTGCAGGTGAGAACACTGCCAGGAGTGAGTAATTATTCGTATGATGCAGTAAGAGACTTGGGAAATGGGTTCTTCCACCAGAGCTTGATTTACATCTGTGAATTGTTTGCAGCTTCCCAGTATTCCCCAGGCTTTACCATTGCCTTTCTTCATTATCAGCCTGGAAAAAGCCACTGCCAGATGGAGGGCTAGGACAGCCAAGCGTTACAGCCACCAGCCCCGTGCCATTCAGAGCATGTAGAAGCTGCAAGTCCTCGTGGTCCCAGACAAGAGTTAAACTTTGTAGCAGCAGCACTGGGTTTTCTCGCATCTCTTTCCAAGTCAGATGTTGCTGGCCCCTCTCTTGGAAAGAGCACCAGCTGAGATACCCTGAAGGGTTTTTCCTGCTGGCGTTGCCTACATGAGGCTGGTGCCCCCAGCAGCACAGTCCTCTGCCCCTCTTCCCTCTGCGTGCCGCAGATCAGACAGGGTAGCAGGAATGGAGGAGAGGAGCAGCCTTTGCTGCTTGTTGGAGGGGATGGCTGAGCTGTTCCTTAGAGAAGGAAATGCAGCAGAAATAGTCCCAGCCCTTTCATAGTGGCTCCTGGCTAGATACACAGCTGTGTAAAGAAGCAGGGGGCCATCTGTTCAGCCTGCCCCGCAGTGTGTCCTTTTACCCAGAGCAACCCAAGGTTACGGCCAGGGAATGAGATGTTCTGGACAACGACTCCAGGAAGATCAGAAGTATTGGATTCCTGTTTTCATTCGCGTGGCTCTAATAGAAATCTTTATTGATTAAAGCCACAGCATGAAAATTACATTTCAGCTCGAAGATGAATTGCAGTTTTAGGTTGAAATTCACCCCTCTTAATGGTCTCAGAGCTGAGGATGCAGAGAGCCCCCGTTAGTCCTATTTTCAGGGTGTTAGAGGCACACAGATCCCTCTGCTAGTTCCTCTGCACATGAATGAGCTCTATCCAGAGCACAAGCCCACAGCAGAGCACTGCTAGAGTCTGTCTGAAGATTATTTTATTAGTTCCTAAGTCAAAGATCTGCAAAAGAAAACCTGCCCAGAGGAGAGACACTGAATGGATCTCTTCTTTTTAAAAAACCTGAGTGTTTCCAAAGTAAAATTGCAATCACTATCTTATGTGTAAACTCTGAGACATGTGCCCACCCTTTAATCTAATTTGCAGTAGACTATATTTCTCTTCTTCTGCTCCTTTTTAGATTAGAAAAGAAGGTGCACACAAAACTCATCCGAGCTCTAAACATCCCGACTGCTGACGGGAGCATTGTAGACACATTTACGCTACAGATCATTTATCCAAACAGCAGCTAGATTTAACACGTGGCTATGATGGTGCCAGTCTCTCAGCTGTGGCTCTCGTACTGGGATCATTAACTCCTGTTGGGGTTACCCATGGAAATGAGCTCAGTTTTCTGGTTGCCACTCGACGTGTCCATGGGCAGGGTCTTCTTTAGAGCAGCGTGAGAGATCTCAGGCAGCACTCTGAGAGCAGGCAGCCACAGGCAATAATGCCCCCTACTGATACTCGAGCAATTCAAGGGAAAAGCAGTCTCAAATAGCTGACAAAAGCAACGAACGAGGTCAATCCAAGCACCAAAATCCATGTGAGGAGCGCTGGCACCAAGCTCAGTGCTCCATGCCATTAAATGGCCGGGTAGCGCAGAGAAATGCCCATGTAGCCACCACTTGAATCAAACACCTCTAATAGCAAAAGAAAGCTCTGATTTTTGAGCAGCAAGGCTGCTGCTTAGCTTCCTCTTCTCCCCAGGAGCAGCACCAGCTATCCTGGTGCAGAGCCAGCCTCCCCTTACAGCAGCAACCCTGCAGCCTGCCCCTGACACGTAGCTCAGTGCAAGCTACACCTCCACCCACACACCCTCAGCAGGACTTAAAACACAGCCAGGAGCCACAGCCGTGCAAGAAGCAACTTTCCTGAGTACCTAATTTTCTCATCCCACGTGTATGTGTGCTTGAGGACAGGGAAAGAGCCCCCCATTGCCACAAAAGCAGTGTGGTTTGCTCTTGGTGCCTGGGGCAAGGACAGCAGGTGGGAGCCTCAGGGCTAGAGACAGGACCCAGCTCTGTTCCTGGCCTTAGGTGAGTTATTTGCTACTACAGACCCAGGCAGCCTCCTCCTGCCCATGGACTTGTCTGTAGACTCAAGAAACTTTACTATCACCATCCCAAAACATGTCTGTGTCTCAGTGTGCCCTTGGGAATCCATTCAGGCAGCGCAATCCAGTTTCCATTCACAGCAAACACCAGTGTGTTAAAACCCTTGGTGGTTTCTTATGCGTTTATCAGGAGAGGAGGCAACATAAGCAAATCTAAGCAGAAGTTTTGGACACGGAATGAGGCCTGCATAATGACTGCTTCCATTTCCAGCCCAATAATATAACATATTCCTCCCCACACACTGCACAGCATGCACACATTAAAACATCTTCTCAAATCCGCTTCCTTCCATACCCCTGAATACACGAAGACTTCCTGGGGTTCCTCCTTTTTGAGTTTCCCAGTCCAGGGTCAATTAAACAGTCCGGCAGAGTGGGACCAGACTCATCCTAGTGCCCAGATTTGAGCATCTGTAGCCATGGCAACTTGTGGGTGCAGCTCTCCCAGCCTTCACGCAACCTGTGATGGGCAAAGGAAGCGCTCGCACCCGGCAAGCGGCTCCGTCTGGCACCAGTGTCACGTACAGGATCTCTCAGGATGCATTTTTAATTACTCTGTTCTCTTAATTACTGCTTTTGATTTCCCTGGTGAATTGCTGTTCTGCAGTTTCTGTGACTCACCATGAAGCCAAGTTAGGCATTTTCCCTGTCAGTGCCGGGGAAAATCCAGCCCAGAGCCCTGCATCTTCTCTGGGTCGGCACTGAAAGAGCTGAGGCAGTGGGGGAAGGATGCTGGCTCCGTTTGGTTACACCCCCTGGTGCACACCATGGGCTTTTCAGGCAGAGGGAAGGATAAAGACCAGGTGTGGGATGTGCATTAGTGGCCATCTCCATCCCTTCTTTGCCCTCTCCATCTCCTCCACGGCCATCACCGGGTTGGGATGGGGACTCACCTGCCTGTGGGACATGGCGATGGAGAGAAGGTCTCAGGTATGCTCCATCATGGGGAATAAATAGCAATAAACACAATAAAATGGCACAATTTCTCTTTTTTCTCTCTTTTTTCTCTTTTTTTTCCCCCTTTTTATACCCGGGCAGTAATATGTCTTCTTTTCCTTAAGTCCCCCTTTGGTTAGCAGACCCCGAGAGGTCGAGGGGTGCTCTTCATCGCCGTCATTTCATCGGATGAAATGGGGCCGGGGGAGCTGCCCTGGCTTGATGTGCACACTCGTGTGTGATGTGGGGGGTGCTGGTGGTCAAAAAGCAGTGGCACAGAAAGAGCGCACAGCACCCGGGGATTAAGGGAAGGCAATGCAAGGCCAGTACTGCTGCATTTCTGGCAGAGGGCAGCATTGAGTTTTTTATCATGCCAAAAAAATAATCTGTTCGGTCCTCGGGTGATTACGCAGTTCGGAGTGAAGATGAAGGGAAAACAAGGTTTTCGGGCATGGCAGAAGGAAGGATTTCGCTGCTGTCTGCTCCCAGGGATGCACAAGGTCGTGGGTGCAGAGCACCCCGCAGCAGGGCTGCCACAAGAGCCAGAAAAAGGGGGCACAACAGGCATTTCTTGGCTGTCAAAAGGTGTTTTCTGCAGGACATTGGCAGCCTGTTGCTGTTCTGTGCCCGGCCCTACAGGGTGAGCAGGGCTTGCAGGAGGGTGCTCGGGGAGAAGCGAGAGGCAGGGGTGCAGGGGGAGACCCAGGAACAGCCCCAGACCCCGCGGGCCAGCCAGCTGTTTGCCCCTAAACACAGGCACTGTGGATTTGGCACTGCTGGACAAGGGTTCTGTCGCATTTCAGGGTATGAAAACCTCCGGAGGCAGGTCTTGTTGGGTCCCTGGTTTTGGGGAAGCTCAGGGAGGAAAGCCACACAGAGGGAAAACAGAAAGTTTGGGAGGGACAATCTGGCTGATGCAGTGCTGGTGACAGGACAGGAGCTGTCTCCATTTCTCTCTGCCCGCCATCAGAAACAGGTCCTTCTTTCTTTTCCCTGCCAGCGAGGAACCAAGTCTTCTAATACCCAAATATTACATCCTGTGATTAGAAACAGCCCTTGATTTCGGAGTGCCCAGCAAAAGCTGCATCCGGCTCCCGAGTGCTCCTGCTGTGCCACTGCTCTGGGCTCCAGCTGTGCCTTCGTTTCTGACAGAGAGGAGCCAATTACTATATAAAATTGCTAAAAAACACCGTGAACTTGAACATTGTGTGTGTGTGTGTGTGTGTGTGTGCCACCTCCCTTTAGGCATTTTCATTATAACTTTCAGAAAGAAGTGCTCCGTATTCCCTCTCTGCCCGGTGTCATTGTTATTCATTCATCCTCTAGCGGGCTTAATGCTGCTGTCTGCACAGGAAGAAAAAAAACCACAATAACAGACAATGAAATCGTGGAAGGAGGAGGCGATTCCCTTTAAACCCGAACTGGGGGCAAACACAAGGGTTCGTTTGTCCTGAGCCTTTTTTTTTTTTTTTGGGGAGCCCTCAGCACGGTGTTGGTCAGAGCAGGTAGCAGGGATGAGAGAGCTGGTTGGGAATATCCAAGGGCCCTAAAATACATACACGGATCTGGCCAACACTTTCCTCTGCAGGGACATGCAGGGAGGAGGAGAGAGGAGCAAACAAGCAGCCTTCAGAGGAGACGTCACCCCGCGCTGATCTCTGGCGTCTCCGACAGTCCCTGTAAGCAGTTTTATTTGTCTAAATCACGGCTGGCTCTACCCAAATATTGATGTGCCTCTTGGGTGGCTTTCAAAATATTTAAAGGCCTTTGGTCATGCCGAGCAAAGGTTTTAAAGGGAGCGCGAGGCTTGCAAGACGACACCAGCACCTATGTCACTCAGCTGCTCTGGGATAAGCTCCCCGCCGCGCGGCGCAGGCACACGCATGGATGCGATCCAGCTGTCCTTCGGGCAGGCATTGTGCAGCCCTCTGGGGCAAAGGATATTTGGACGAGGAAAGGGAAATGAGGAGATTCCTGCCTCACCCAGTCCCTCGTTGCTTTAGGAAGGATGCAGGCACGTAGAAAGTTTTACCTAGGAGCCGTGACAAATTACAGTCTTTTTATGGGTCTGGTGCGGGGCTTGTGACTGCTCTGTTTCATTTGCCCCTTGATTTTCCCCTGTCTGCCAGTGCAGGTCTGGCCCTGGGGGTCAGAGGTGGCTGAAGACAGCTCAGCCACATCACCTCCTTACGTGCAGCTCTGTCTCCATGAGCCAGCCCCCCTCTGGTTGACTTCTGGCAGCTTCATTTTGAAGGGACTCACATCTCCCCAAGAAGGGGAGCAGATAGGCCGCTTTTGTCCTTCGGGCACCACACGTGGATGGAAAGATCAGAGTCACAAATGGCTCGGCCAAGCATAAAGCCACATCAATGGCACTAACATGTTGCTCTGTACCAGGTCCATGAGGACTGAGCTTTGCTGAGACCAAAGCCAGCTGCTCTGTTTATCTTCTGTACAAACCCAGAACACTGCACAGTCATAAATCTTCTGCTTAGAAGGGGAAAAATCCCTCTAAAGATGGCAAGCATGGACTACACACCACATGGTTGTAGCAGCAACCAAAGCAGGCCATGTTGTGTATGATCTACCTCCATGCCCAGGTGGAAAAAGTCTTGAAGGCTGCTCCCCAGCCCAGCCTGGCTGGGTGTTTCATCCCTCCTGGCCTCCAGGTGACCGAGCACCTGCAGGAAAGAGGATAAGGGGATTAAAGCCACCGGACTGAGCGTGCTGCTCCTTCACCCCCAGCTAACGGCACATGATGGGGCTGTGGACAGACCCATCACATGCGCCATGCACCGCCTGGGTGGACGGGCAGGGATTTGTAGGATTTGTGGGAAAGGAGGGAAAAGAGCTTCCTGGGGAAGGAAGAATTTGTAGGATTTGTGGGAAAGAAGGGAAAAGAGCTTCCCAGGGGAAACATCTGCCCTCGCGGTACCTTTTTAATTATTGAGATGCCGAAGCTGGCAGAGGCTGCAGAGCGGATTGACTTGGTAATCATTTAGAAGAGGCCCAGCTGCTGGCGAGGATTCCCATGTAGTCATTTTCCAACTGGGTAGAGGGAGAAATAAACTCCTCACATATTTATTGTTATTACGGCCTGTCAATTACGAGGATTTATTCATTCTTGCCCAGCTACCTCAAGCCGCTGCTTTATCACTTAACTATTGCTGCCGTGACGCTGTTACGCAGGTGCCAGCGTGATGGCAAGGCACACTTTCTGAACCTATAAGCAATTCATCTTCCCAACTCTCAGCAGCACTCCACAAGGTGCTGAGCACAACACCATGAAGTGCTTTCCTTGGGTTTGATTCAGCAGAGCACCAGAGCACACACACCATAACACCTTCATGCCAGTGTGAAGTGCAACGAGACCCATCCCCTTAGCGTTTTCCAGGGCTTTACAGACTGCCGCGTTAAACAATCCCGTCCCCCAGGCTCACGTGCTAATGAGCACGCACTTAAACCCTCTGAAATTGGATTTTCAGCACGTGTAAATCCCCTGTATGCTGAGCTGGGTCCTGCATTTGAGGCAGGTTACCGAGCTCTTTAGGAAATGAGGGGAAGCTGCTGTCTTGCTGTTCACAACGCTCATTGAAGCACAGTCGAGGATGCGGCGGGGGCTTAGCACAAGGGTATTGTTTCTCAGTCCAAGGGGAAGTGGCTTGTGACGCTGTTTTCCTCAGGATCTGTAGCTACTCCAGAGGGAGGTTCTGGGATCTGCTGGTAGAGACAGGATTTCCTCCTTATTCCTCTCCTCTCCTCTCCTCTCCTCTCCTCTCCTCTCCTCTCCTCTCCTCTCCTCTCCTCTCCTCTCCTCTCCTCTCCTCTCCTCTCCTCTCCTCTCCTCTCCTCGGTGTCACCCTGACACCTTTCCCCCAGCATGGGACAAATGCTCACTTGTCCTGACAGAGATGCTGCCTGGCTTTTCAGAAGGGATCCAGCCTTGATTCAAACCAGAAGAAAAAACACCTTTTATATATTTATTTTAATCCTTTAAACACCGCAAATAATCACCATTAGTCATGCAGATGGAAAACCTGGCTTTCCTTCCCCCCACTGCCCCTGCTTGATAAACGTGGACAAACACTTCCCCAGCTCCCTGGGAAGCTTTGCTTTTCCAAAGCAAACCTCAAACCAGCACTTTCCAGCTGCTCTTGTTGTTTGTAGTCCCAGAGAGTGCTTTGGGGTACAAAAAAACAACCCCTGAAGCCTAAAAATAAGCCTGAACTTCTTCAAGCCAGGAGGCTATATTTCGAGATAGGCAGAAAATTATCCAAGACCGGGGCTAATCTCGCTAAAGCCATGGATGTGATCCCTGGCCTCACCCCGCTCCAGGAGGTGACCACTTCTTTCCACCAGCAGTGCCACGGGCTCATGCTTGGTGCCCTGCGTGTCCTTTGTCACCTTCTTGTTCTCCTGCACCAGAAAAATCAAATGCATTTCCACCCCCAAACCCAGCAAGGAATGGTTAAGCAAAGCAGCAGGCATTATATTTTACTGAAATAAAGAAAAAAGAAAAAAAAAAAAAAAAGAAGACCAACACCTTTATATTTTTATAAACCTGAAGGTCTTGGCTCGGGCTCTCTGACAGCGTTCCTTCCACACGAAACAAATATAGAAGAAACGCGACAGCTGGATATATTAGCAGCCCGAACGCTGCGTTCAGTCTAACGCCGTGTGTTATTGCAGGTTTGAAATGTTATTCCTGCTGCATATACAAACCCTCGCTCTTTAAGAGATTTATTCCCTCGCTCCCCTCACACTTCCCTTCCCTTCGCACCGCCTGTCTTTGCGCTTTGTCTCCTGCAGTCCAGGGCTCGCCTGCCCCTGTGAATCATCGAGATTAATAAAACAATTTATCAGGCATAAAGTGGAAATGGTCTCCTCTCTCCTTGCACACGGCGTGTCTCGGTTTGGTTCCCAGAAACATCTGTGCTTTGTGGGTCTGCTCGCTTAATGGGGTGATGCCTACGGTTTCTGCAGTGAAAAAGCATCCTGGGGGCTCTCTTTGGGAGCTTTTAGGGTTGGATGAGCTTACCTGCCTGCACCTCCTCTGACATGGTTTATAATGGGCTTTGAGAGCTTATCGATGGGTTATGAGCTGAGGGAGCCCTGCACTTGTACAGGAGGCTCTCAGCACTAACAGGGAACCGCAGAAGCAAGTCCATCCACAAGCAGCCTCTTTGAAGCACCTCAATAAACCATCCCCCAAGTCCGTCCCTGGGACCTGCACCCAGCATGCTGCCACAGCACATGTTAGGGGAAAAACCCAAACATGCACCTAGAGCTTCGGTATGAGCCTTCCTCCAACAGAAATGGATGCAAAAATTGCTTTTCTTGGGAGACAAAGGCTTCAAGGAGACCTGAAAGATCCTGAATCCCCCCTTTGGTGCCCGAGCTGCTGATCTCCTCTCCACGCTGGCACGGTGCAGGTAGTGGTGGTGAGCACCCAGCGGGACCCCAGCCGGCACAGCCTGCCCTCTCCTTCTGCACACTGGGATGTTCAGGGAGCTTCACCTGCGTGCTTTGGTTCGAGCTCACAATTTGTTCCCATCTGGTTTAATTTGCACCTCTAAAATTAAAACCAACTTCCTTGCTGTTATCAGGCAGCAGGTCTGAGCACACAGCTACGAGGCTGCTATTTTTGTGTACGTGTGAGCTCAGCTGAGCGCAGGGTTCATTGCAGTGCTTGTGTTTCTCAGCCCAGAGCTACAGGACTGGGGAGCTGCAGCAGTGCCAGACAGCTTTCATGAAACATTTTTTAAAGCGTCATCGAGCTGCACAATGCAAGGGCATCTTAAGACCCCAAAAGGGAAACACCGGAGTTCGCATTTATTTATTTATTTTATTTAAGACCTACCATTAGTTACTGCTGCTCCCAATATTCACAAAAAGCAAAATATCCATTGCAAAACCTCCATGTCCAAAGGCCACCCTGTAGTGTGGGACCCATGCGGCCAGAGGGGAAGTCCCCAGTCCCCCCAGTTTCTCCTTTCACCAGGCACATGCACAAGGGGGAATGCCAAAGCAGAGCATTCGACTGAAGGAGAAGAAAACGGTGGCCTGGAGCAGATCCCTAGCAAGGGTGTAGGAGAAGCACAGGTGTGCAGTGAGTCTTCCCCAGGGAGATCCCACCGTGATGCCCCTGTGTGCGGCAGCACTTGAAGGGTTCTTCCCTCTTGAATTTGCCAGGTTGCTTTCTGACCCCTTAGGCAGCTCCTGGCATTCGCAACATCCTGTGCCAACAACCTTAGAGGGCAACAACATGTTGAAATACCTTTCCTCCTCCTCCTCTTCCTCCTCCTCTTCTTTCATCTTTCATCTTTCTCCTTCTCCTTCTCCTTCTCCTTCTCCTTCTCCTTCTCCTTCTCCTTCTCCTTCTCCTTCTCCTTCTCCTTCTCCTTCTCCTTCTCCTTCTCCTTCTCCTTCTCCTTCTTCCTCATTTTCTTCTACCTCTTCATCTTTGTCTTCTACTTCATCTTCTTCTTCTTCTTGAGGTTATCATGGCAAGCACAGGGGGGTGCAGCTCCTCCTGCTCCTGCAGGGCTCCCCTGCTGCCCCCACACCTCCCCTCCCACCCGTCAGTCCCTGAGCACATCACTGTCTTTCACTTTCCTTTAATTACTGCTCCTACCTCCTGCCACCAAGAAGCTGCCCACTCTGCAGTGCTTGAACAAGGAAGGATATTTTACCATCACTGAGGCAGGCTGGCCAGCAATACCCCATATGTTTTGGTATCCGACTGGCTTTGAATGAGGACCAGCTGTGCAGTACACTGAGGGCTGAGCACATGCAGAAGCTATCCTGTACTCCTCTGTATCAACATCGGGGCTCAACCTTCATCAATATTCTCTGCCGCATGTTGTATTCCAGTATTCCCATCCCACCTCCCGCTGTTTCATGCCCTTTCTGGCTGCTCACTCAATGGGGAGCTGAATAAAATGGGTACAAAAGGAGGCTATGGCAAAATTTGCACTGACATTTGCCGGCATTGTCCTTATTTTCTGGTAAGTGCAATGAGGAATGTGCCTGATATTTATCAGGGGAAAAAAATGTCACCTCCTACCCCTTCCTCCTGATTAAAAAAAAAAAAAAAAAAAAAAAAGGAGACAGAGAGGAGAAAAAAAAAAAAAAAAAGCAGCCCAGGAGCTTCAGTGCCCTGTATTCTTGTACCAAAGGCACTCAGAGCCACCGTGAGTGAGGATAAGCACAGATGCGTGGTGTGCACCCCAAGGAGGAGATGATGGTATCTTCAGTATCTCCTTCCTCCCACTGGGTTACTTTAAAAGCATACGATGTGTTTCTCATCTCTGCACCCCACACCTGATGTTCTGGGATTTGCCTGGCCACTAAACTCGTACCACTGCGGACCTTTTCCATCCCCACAGTCCCCCGTGTGAAAGCCACAGTGAAGGGCTCTGTGTTCCCCCTCTTCCTTGGTCAATTCTCCCTCCTTCCCTAAGGAAAAATGCCGTAACAGGAGCTCCTGCTCAGATGGAAAAACGTGACCTGAACATCAGTCCCTCCTTCTTTTCATGTGTCTTCTCCCCTTTCCACTTCAATTTGTGCTCAGCTGTGGAACACTCAGGGGAAAAGTCTATTGATTTGAAGGGCACAAACTACAGCCATAGCTTGGACGTATGGGTGCGTTTCACGTGTGCATCGGTGCTTTTGTGTGCAAGTATGCATATATGCAAATATCCGAGTAGCTCCAAGTATTGCACCTGTATATTTATTATGCATTATAATGTATGGCATTGGAAACGATGGCACGTAGGTGTAATATGTAATGCAAATGTCATATGCAAACAATTTATTTAGTGTCACAACAGCAGGAATGGAAGACAATGAACACGACCCTCGGCAAATCCATCAGGTTTACGTTTTACATTGCACACTCGCTCAATTTGCTGGTGATGGCACGAGGAAAGCAGCTGTCATCTGCACTTTGCGTGGAAGCGGACGCAAGGCGCAGGACGGTGAGCGGGCTGATGCAGTGCCTTTTATTACCCAGATTGAGGGTGGCAGACAATTTATTTGCTAAAGGCCAACAGCAAATAATCTTTTCTCTGTGAAATGAATTTAGGCAGCTTGAGGTGGGGCCAGAAAGCAATTAAGTGTATTATTAAAGCCAGGCAGGAGATTGTAATCGTACATATGTATATTATGTACATACATATAGAAAGGCAAATATGTCTGCAGCTACCTTTGGAACCAATATTCAAGTCTGAAACGAATGCAATAAGGCTGGAAATTAAGTGCTTATCTTCCTTTGCTAATGTGTAATCTTTGCCTTTAATCATCCCTACTAATTATTCTGCCACACCGAGTTTTTGCCTTTCTGCAAAGCAGGGAAGTTAATTTTGCTGCGGTTTTTGGATATTCAGACCTCTTTGGGGCAGCAGAGGTGGGCTGCCCACGGGCAGACGCCTGTCCCCGGGCTCCTCGCCTCCTGCCCCGGGGGAGGAGAGGTTCCTGAGGCTGGTGGTGGCGGTGGGATGCGGGGCTGGATGTTGTCTGTCGTCAAGGAGACAAGCATCCAGGCCATCAGCCCCAGCCACAGGATGATAAATGTTCTCTGGAGTGCCTGCAGCTTTTGAGAAAAAGTCATCAGGAATCTTCTGCAGCACACAGAAGGGGTTTTGCCTCCCTTACTTCGGGGTCTTTTTAACGCAGGAGGAACAGAAAACAGAAGGTTTTGCGTGTGGCTGTAATGGAGACACAGGCAGAGATGTTACCTCTGCACAAAATGTTAATAAATGTATGGAGAGAACATTTTCCTCTGTCATAAGAGCCAAAATGACACAACTTGGTACAACCACACAAGGAGAGGAAGAAGATGGGGCCAGCTGGTCCACCAGGACCTCAGGTGGCATCAAGCACCCTGGGAAGCATTGCCCTGTGTCTTCTTGCTTGTCCTGAGCAAAGCTGATAAAAAAATGTTCTGGCTAAACACTTTATTATCAGAGATTGCCCTTTTACACAAAGTCAAATCTGTATTGATTTTGATAAAAATATGCTTTTCTTTGTGTAAGCAAACTGAGGAAAAAAAAAAAAAAAAGTGTTCTGGTCTTATTTAAATATCACAGATCCACTGTTTTATTGAAAGCCTTTCAGCTAAACCAAAATACACTTTTAAAGTGAGTTTTTAATTCCAGAGGACATTTCAATTGTTTTATTTTATTTTATTTTGGATTAGGAGTGGAATAAATAGAGGAAACTACAAGGATGGAAATCATCCTGGTAATCTCTGCATAAGCCGATACGACTGTCGCGTGTCTGCTTCAGGGCTCTATGGCAGGACCGGGCTGAGGCTCAAACCAGTGCAGTGCAATAAGATACAGCCCAAATAATGCAGCAGCTGGCACAGTGCTCAGCCAGCTAAAGGAGGTCACTGAAAACAATGCCAACCCACACCGCTTAATATAAAATGTACTTTCTCAAACTACCTAGGTGCCTTTGATGAGACGATAAATTTTGCTGAAAGAGATTAAAAAAAAAAACAACACACTTTGCTTGGCATTGCACGGCAATGGCTTAGAAAGCAGAATGGCACAAAATCAATGTGTCAATGTTGAACTGAATTAAGCAACTACAAGCTGCTTAATGTCTACCTCTTAAAATATATCGTGAAGAGGAATCACCTTCTCTGCGTATTGCTCGCAGACCACTTCAGGGATTGTTTGCTTTGTCTCCATCACAGCTAATATTTCTCCTGACTTCTCAGAGGAAAGCCTCGTATCCCCGCCGGTGATGCCTGTGGGTGGCACAGGAGCTGCTGGATGCATGGGTGACAACGAGAGGGTGTCACGGAGCAGCGACACCTGGCCAGCCACGTGTGAGCAAGAAATACTCGGTCTCCCAGAGCTGAGCATACAGCTGAGCATACAGTCTGAAGGCCAGGAGATGTCAACAAGGCAGGAGCCTTATCAGCAGTTTAACACCCTCGGATGTCCTGGCAGAGCCTCTGCACCACCCAGTGCTCAGACGCCCCTCGCCCTCTGCCCAGCTCCTTCTCCTAATGCTTGCCAACCTGCCTGCTGCTGTATTAAAGACTCACCAGAGCTGCAGAGCTCTTTAATCACCATTTTGAGGCCTTGCACACCCTACGGAGATGGGCCTGCAGGCGTTTCATGCTCTCGGCCTCCTGGCAGGCTTTCTGCACCCAGATCATCTCCTGGGGACCAGGGGACGTGGGAGCTTGCCTGGCTGGGCCCCGGTGGCCCAGGGTCTCTGGGGGACTCACTCAGAGGCACAAAACCTCCATCCTTCAGATGCTGCTAATAAATCGTTGGCTTAATGGCCTCGTGCCTGCGTGCCATGCTTTATGTCCTCTCAGGATGTTATATGCCACATAAAATGTGATAGGTCATTAAAGAGAGAAAGTAATTAGCTTGTATTTATACTGAGGGCTGCAATTAAATTATGTTCCTCTAATATCAGGCATCCCTTTTTACATATTGCTTGCTTGGCTAGTATCTTAGCAGGATCCTTTGGTTCTAGAGATATTGGAAGACCCTTTATCTAACACCGGCTCACCCAAATATCTGACTACCCTTCAGGTGGCACCATCACCAGGCAGGAGAAGATGGCTTGCACAACATCTACAAAGTTACACTGAGGGCATCTCTCCCTCTTCTGGTGGCTACATCCCCCTCACAGGCAGACCAAAGAGCCCTGGGTCCTTTTCACAGACCCAGAGACTGCGAGGTGCTGATGTATGGCAGGGATACACCGCTGAGGATGCAGTGACAGAGGGGAGGCACTGCCGAAGCCTATAGGAACCTAATATCTTTGTGCCATCCGCTCCCCTGTGCAATGTGTCTGCGGCTGGCCAACAATGCAAACGCAGCGGTGGGGAATGCGGGGGGAGCGCAAGGCAGAGCTGTATTTCCTTACTGAGTAAGGCTAAAAATATCAGTGACCTTTCCGAGCTCTGTTTTTCCGTGGTTTGGAGCAGAGTTGTGAAATTTGGCAGGTGCAAGAGGCCTTTGGGGTGTGCCTTCTGCTGTTCCTGTGAAAATCTTCCCAAATTTGGGCTAGGTAGAAGCCTTTGGAAAACAAGACCATATGTTAAGACGCATGTAGGAACTTCGGTGACTTGGTGGCGATAACTGTGTCCTCGGGGAGCCCCCTTGCCCTTTCCTGTGTCAGTGCCTGGACCTGGGGTCTCCATCCCGACACTCCCAGCCCCAGGGTCCCCACAGAGTCAGGGTAGAGCCCACAGACCCACCTCTGCTCATGGGGATTGCTCTCAGGAAAAAGCTCTGTACGAGCCACGTGCATTCACCTTGGGTATGCAAGCATGGAGGCAAAATAACCCAAGTTACACGTTTTTGCCACGCACACAGCTGTGGGGAGGGAAGGTCTCGTTCCTGAGATCTGCCTGCATAACCACAATGAGGAAGAGGATGTTTTGCTTCACGGTAGCTTACTCATTTGCCTACAGTTTAATTAAGCCCCTGAGAAGTCATTGACTGACACTACTTTCTGGCTGGACAGGTAAGAGTCGCTCTCAGCTGTGCCCAAGGGATATTTGCCTCACCCAACTGGCGTGGTGAGTGGTGGCAGGCCGTGGGCTGGTGGTGACACAGGGACGTCCTTCCTGTACGAGCCATGGACTTCTCCACATCTAGAAAATAAGGGATTTTTGCTTGCTTGTAGCTCCAGCTGTCTTGTTTTGGGGGTGGGTGACCTTGAGTCAGGGGAGAGCTTTGAGGCACCCTGTTCACCCAGAAGGGACACAGCCATGAGCACTGGGAAGGACTGGGCAGGTTGTGGGTTGCAGGCAGGTGGTGATGGGGGAAAAGCTGATGGTGAATTGAATGAGAATGGGGATTACTTGGGAGAAAAAGGTGAAATTTGACTCAAAGGTAAGGAAGAGACATGGCTGGGGAGCAGGAAAATAATGTATTCAGCACTGGTCTCTCCACGCCCAAATGCAGATTGCTTCCTAATAGAAAGGCTGTTTGGTGAAGGACACTCCATCCTATTTGTGATAATGCAAAGCCCTTCTCCTCCTATTCACGGCTGGGTAACAGCCCTTGTGGCAAGCGCATCAGCTGCTCACGCAGGACAGAAATCCTGGAAAGGCTGAGTGCACGTTTAGCCAAGCCAAATGGCACATGAGCTTTCCAGAGAGCGCTGGCAGAGACCGCCGATTTTCAGAAATATCTATTCTTTTAATATCCAGCGGACACGTTCGTTAGATAGCTATTTTTAAAGGCATGAAAAGCACTGGGAAATAACGTCAGTGGCAAACGTGTCCATCCTTGTCCATCTGTGCTGTCCGCTGTGACGACACCGTGGCTGATGTTCAGCAGTGATTACCTAGGCAGGTGCTACCTCTGGGGCCAGTTCAGGACAACTGAATTTGGTTGGGGTTTTTACTCAGGTGGCACACTGCACGGTCAACCACTGTCCCCCTGACCATGTGTGGTGCCTGTCAATGCTTTTTCTACTGCCTGATGCTTTGCAACCTAAAGAGCAGGCTAACATTTTAACAGATGCAGCCTGCCTCCCTTCCCAATCCCCTTATAGGAAGGGTTCATTGGGAGGTTAATAGGATGCTGAGGAGAGGGACTGATTAAAATGAAATTAATCTAAATTAAATTAGGGGAAAGTCGCGTAACCTACTCTGTTCATAAGATTTCATAGCCGGGGCATTACAAGGAAGATGGCTGAGAAGTGAGGGATCCAGCCCTGCGAGTGGTCCCGACTGGGTATCCCCCATCTGAACTCAGCACCGGGGTTTGCCCCAGTAAGACCAGTATGAGAAGTGGCCAGCAGTGTGAAGCACTGGCTCTGCCTCCCCGGGGACAGCATCACCAGGTGTGTCTGCTGCCACAAGATCTCATGGCCATGAAGGGGACAGGGGCTGTGCCCCAACAACAGCTTCTGTAGGGCAGCCACATCCCGGCTGTGGGGCAGGACAGGACCTGAGAGGTGTTGGGAAGCAGGGGACTGAGGGAGGTGGGTTTGCTGTGAGAGCTGGGTCACAGCCTGCAAGGTCTCCCCGGCATCCTGGAGTCTTTGAGAAAGCATTTTGCTCCTGTAAGGGTGTTTTAAAGTAATAACAATAACAATCAGCAGAGCTATGCTCGTCCCTAATGCCATTAAAGCTGTTCCATAAAACAACAAAGCTCTCCGTGGGTACCTCCAGGTTGCCCATTCCCCCAGCCTCGGGATTCAGGTGGTTGTGTGCTGCCGCATGTAGCAAGGCAAGCTCTTTTCTCAGCACGTGAAGTTTGAAAAAATGCTTCAGAAACAAATGGTCACCAAATTCTCAACCTCCCAGACTGTGTAATACAGTATCCAACACCCCCAATATACACATGCCCACGTGTGCTTCATTTCAAGGTATCTGTATTTGCCTATTTGTCTGGATTTATGCTTTTTTTTTTTTTTTTTTTTTTGCTCTTACTTTACTAAGAGAGGCTCTTTAAACTCCATGGTGTGCAATATCTCCTTCTATGGAGGTATTCATCTCTTCACAAGATGAAACAATATATATGCAAATGCGCATTAATACATAAAACCTGAAGTAAGACATCCACGTCTACACTTTGATGCACTAATCTGGGCCTAGTTATATTGACACAGATGGAGTGAATTATTGGAGGAGAAAAAGCACATCTGTTAAACGTTATTGTTTAATTAAGCCATTAGCAACTGAAAGACAAGAGCCTTTAAATTGTAGCATTTTGTATTTATTTCAGGCTGTGGAACTTGTATGGCTCCTCCAGCACCTGGAGTGTGTGGCATCCTCTAGTGCCATCACCAAAAAGGAGCTATTATCTCTACCCTGCTGATGGGGAGCTGAGCTTTTTGGCTATCAGCCTTGTCAGGAATTTGGGAAACAGAGACGTGGCCTGAGGTTAACATCTTACTGCCAACTTGCTTCACCAGTTGGTGTCAGGAAGCCTTGCAGGAGCTCCAGCTAACCTGTCACCTGCAGGTGAGGGTCTCTGCACCCAGTTAGCCTGGGCGTGGGGGTTGGAGCACACAAAATCTTCTCCTACCTGCCTGCCAGGCTCTGTGCACGTGGCCTAAGAAATTGGCAATAATCCTTTATTACAGCTGCAGGCTCTCCCTGGAAATCTTATTCTCCCGTTCAATTTTTCAGTGAATAAATTTCCTAGCTGGAGGGAAACTTCTTCCTGCGATGGGGGACAGGATGTCTTCGTGAGACATCTTACCAATGGATTTACTGCAACGGAGAGGTAAGAAGCATAACGTTGTCTTGCTGAGAATGCCCAAGGGGAGCAGCCCATCATCACCCTGAGGACCAAAGGTGAACTGCTGGACTGCTCGTTTTTGTCCTTGCCTTGTCCTCACCTTCAGAAGTGGAAAACCACGTCTTGTCTGCTCAGTGTGGGGGCATCGCTGCTGGTGCAAGGAAGAGGAGATGGTGCTTAGGTGAATGAAAATAAATAACACAAAGCTCTTCGTGCAGTGCTAAGGTGACATTCAGAGAAGCCGGGTCACCGTATGAGGCTGAGAAAAGCCCCCCTTAGAGGAAGAAAACAGCAATATCTGGCCCAGGGGATGCACCCCGCAGCCTGTGCCACCTGGTATCTGCCTCGCTGCCACCTCGTGCAGGGAATTTCAGACCCCTTTATGAGCTGTGTTTGCTGCTGAGATGGAGACTTGGGCATTTTTCTTGTTCTTATCTTGTTGCTCCTATAATAACTTTTGGATCCCTTGCTGGGGTCGACCAAATTTCACAGCGGACTAGAGAGCTTAGAGATATTAAATATCCAGGAGGAGTGCAAAAATGGGCATCCGTAAAGAAAAAGGAGACCTGTTTAGTGGCTTTAGTGTGGAAGAGGTGAATAGGATTAGCTCTTATCTTTGCAGAGGAATCCAGGCTTCATTAGTTCTGCTGCCCAAGCAATGCCCGGCCGCTGTTGTGACGGCGGATATTAGGGTCATGAGCAGTGCCATAAATAGCTAATTTAGCTTTTATGTGCCATTTACACCACTTCTGCCAACAAAGTGACACATGATAAATACAAGCAAGAAAGGCTTTCAGCTTTAAAAATAGATTTATTTTTTTCCCCACTCTATATGCTGCAGGAGGAAGGCCTGACTCTGCTCTCACTTAGGCAGGCATAAAACAAAATTAGCTACAGAGAAATGAATGGGGATGCATCTATCAAAAATGTGCAAGTGGCAGCAGAAATGGCCTCTTCTCTTTTAAACTTCTTCCTATTCAATACTGCACAAATGTATTTATTTATTTGATGCAATAACCTTTTAGGACTGATGAAATTATACTCCTGCCCCTCAGATCAGAGCTGATGTCATTCAGGAATGAACACGGATGCATCTCAATGGAAAATCAGCCTGAATGGAAAAGTGTAAAGAATATGAAGTGTCTCCACAGAGGGCCAGCATCTACTTTGATTCCCTAGGAAGGGCTGAAGCGGTTGTGCTCAGCACTGGCAGGCTCCACTCGGCCATCCTCATCCTGAGCCTTTGGCCTCAGCCAGGCAGGGTGAAGCCCCCGTGGGGCCTAGGCAGGTTGGCAGATGGTGTGGGAATGTCCCAAGGGGTATGGCGGGGAGAGGAGGAGGAAGAGCTCCCCATAGGAAAGCAGAGAATCCCTTTTCCCCAGGAGCTGGATCCCAGGGCTCTGCTCGCTGAGGCAGCGGTGATCTGAAAGCTAACCAAGAGCGTTGCTGCTATCCCAGAGTACCGCCTTAAATAATTGAAAAATGAATAATTAAATTAAAAGAGGATTATTTCCCGCAGACAAGCAGAAAATTGCTGCCTGTGGGACAAAGGGTGATGGTAAGGCTTCATTTTCTGCAGCCAGCAGCGAGGTGATGGGAACAACACCTGCGGAGGGCAGGAAGAGCCCCCCCTGGGTTACCTTGGGCTTTTTTGGCTCCCGGTTTCTCTCCCCGTTGTGTTTTCCCAAATGTAGGGATGCTGATTGCTGGAGAAGGAAGCAAATCAGGAAACACGAGACGTGCCCTTATGCGTGAATGTCAGCCCTGGGGTGTGGGGGAATCTGTTTACATACAGGCACACGAGGGATTTGCACAGCCCAGTCCCGCTGACTGATGGTTAGCTGCTAGACATATCTGTGGGATACATTTCTATGTTTAGTCCCCTACGTTTATTTTACCAGTGAGTGTGAGGGGATGTGCACATGAGCTTTGTTCTGGCACCTTGTAAGAATGGTATTTCATGGCACTATTATTTTTCCCGAAGATGTATATATCTGTTTGAGCAGATGACACATCGTAAGAGTCTGTATTTCTCATGAACTATAATTAAAAATGAACAACTCCCTGCATAGGATAACAATACCATAATATACTTGCTCTCCTCACGGAAATTTAAACAAGTTGACATGCTGAGTGAATAATGATCTTACATTTATACCACACTTATTTTCCCTGAGCAACTGAAAGCCCATGGTACACGAATATCAAAACCATGTGAAATATTAGAGTGGGGTCTGAACACGTCCAGCAGGAACCGAGTTGTGCTCCTCCACCCTTCCTCCTCCCCAGTGCCTCAAGCTCTCCTTGCCCTCCCAAACCTCCCACCCAGCCGCCCCATCCCTGTGGTATCCCGCTCTCATCTTTGTGCCTTTTGGATCTGGAAGGCCTCTTTTTGTTCCATGTCTTTGCCTTCTGACAGCCCTCCTCACCCCCTCCTTAAAGCTCCAGTTTCTCCAGCAAAGCACTCTCTTCGCTCACCACATCAGCACCGCTTATGAAAGGTCAGGGTACTTTGCCAAGAGCTGTGGCATTTTCTTTAAGCCCATCTTCTCATCTCTCTGGCCAGAGACTTCATGGTCCCCAAGGGGGTGGCCATGGTTGTGACCAGACTGTCAGAAACCAGATGTCCACGATGGTGTCATGGGATTCAGAGAGACACGTGCAGCCCTGTTAGTCCCCCTTCCTCCCTCCACTCCATACTCATCATCGCACCATTTATATCTGAAAAACATGAGGCTGGCCTTTCGGTAACAGATTTCTCATCCTGCACCCCTCCTGTGCCAAAGCAGATGGGCAGAGGAAGCTCAGAGAGTAAATAATATGCTTGACACCACATAGCAAGGCTGTGGCAGAACAATTTCTGGGTGCTAGCCCTGGTCTCAAACCCAGCCTCAGGAACACAGTGGTGAGTTTCCCTCCTGCCCTGATGCCTGCCTGGCCAGATGAGCACACAGCATCTTTGTCCCATGGCACTGTGACAGGGCCCAAGGACGTGAGGGATGCCAGCCACCTGTGTGGGATAAAGGCACTGGTCTGGGGCTGGCGGAGGAGGGAATTCAGCTTAGGCTTTTTGGAGAGATGTTCGCTTTCCCTGGCTTGTCTGGAAGCACTAAAGTACAGGTTTTGCAAAGGTGTGTCAGCCCTGTAATTTAATCAGTGAGCTCTGTCCCTTTTCATCTTCAAAGCCCTGCGGGACCGGCCTGCCGGAGCCTCCTCTCATCAGCCACTGGGCAGGGGAAGAAGCAGTGGCAGAGAGCAAAGGCTCCAGGGCTCCTCAGTGCGAGACACCGACACGAGCACCAGAGCATCTGTACGGGGTCAAGCCGACGTCCTGCCTCCCCTGCACCCTGTCTGGGCACGGGTGGGTGCCGATAAAAAGGTGTAAAGCCAACGGGGCCAGCACGGAGCATCCTCCCTGCTGGCGTGCCTTGAAAAATGAGCAATTCCTTTCTACGCCCAACACCTCTCCTGGTGATTAAAGCGTTGACTCGTGCTTTTTGGCTTGTGGCGCTTGCATTGTGCAGGACCGTTCGAGTCAAAAAAAGGAAACGCTTTGATGATCTTAATCAGGACTTCCCTCCAAACACGCATTTCCGTGCCTGCTGCGGCGGGAGCCAGCAGAACACTCTGCTACCCGAGAGCCTGCATCCGAAATGCTCCTCCACAGCCAAATGTCACCAGAAATGGGGAAAAATACAGCCCTGCTCTAAAACTGTTAGCCAGAGCAAACAAAAAAGTCCTCCCACATCCCAAGAGCAAGAAGGTTTCTGGTAGGCAGCCCGGTGTCAGTGGAAGATCAATGCATTTACGCCTGGTTTCAAAGCCTTGGAAGTGTAGAGGAGCTTCTCCATCGATTTCAGAGGGGTTGGATCAGGTCCTCTGGGGGCACCCATCATCAGAAGCAAGACTGGCCATACGGATCCAAGCTCAAAACTGTGTCAGGAGAGCACGCTGCAATGCTCTGAGCAGGCGCCGAACGACTCTCCGCACACTATCGATCCTCCCTTCTAGCTTGTGAAGATGTTCTATATACGTTGCATCAGAGGTAAAATTTACCCAAGGAATTTAATAAACTGCAAAGACAGCACGCAAACTTTGCACTACTTGCAGATTAAAAAGTCATCTGCTCCCAGCGACTTCCTCTTGCACGTACCAAAGAAGTCCAAGTGTGGATAAATTTAACGCAGCTGATTCTCATTTTTGCTTCTGGAAAATGTTGCCCTGGAAGATCTCAGAGTCAAGCTATACATCTGTCACTCCCTCCAGTCAAGTCCTTGGGAATCTATATTTATAGTCCTAGGTTTGGTACAGTTAGAGCCTGTGCCAAAGCCTACTGCAGTCAATGGAAATCTTGGGGAAAAAAAAAAAAAAAAAAAAAAAAAGCCTTGGAAATGTTTTAGAAAAGCACAGTTTTGACTAGAATATGTTAAAATATTAGAATGTGTACTCCCACAAAAAAAAAATAAAAAATAAAACCAAAAACATTTTTCAAACATTTTAAGGAAAAAACCTAGCTGGTGATGGGCTTCCTAGAGCAGATTGTGCAATCAGCTGTGGATGTGCACTCCAGAAAATGCTCAGGGCAGGGGGATTACTTGGGCAAGATGCGTTACCTGCTGTGCACAGCACCCGGCGCTCATTGAGCTCCTCGGCCCCTGAGCCGGGTCAGAGGGAGCTGTGAATATCTGATTACCATGAACTCCAATCCCACTTTAGCTTACCTTTCTGTTAAACAAACACTGTCCTGCAGCTCTGTTATCTGCCCTTGCCAACCACGTGGCATGCACATTAATAAAAGCAGTGGGATTTTTCTCCCTGTTTAAGTTCGCAGGGAACAATAACATTTCCTGCAAGAATTTTTGGATGAGCACAACCTTCCTCTGGGACTATGCTTCAAAATATTGGCATTTTTTTTGGGTGATGGCAAAATCTTCAGTGCTGGGTTTTTCTGCTTGTGTCAGATTTCCTCTCCCCCTTGAAATCTGGCACGGAAAAGTCCAGAATGCCTGATCTGTAGGTCAGAGGTGCAGGTACCATCAAACAAACAAGCAAAAAAACACACACAAAAGCCCTTCAGGGCAATAAAAGAAGAAGGGAAAAATATATACCACAACTTTATAATGCTGGAGTAACTGAAGTTAGTTATAAGAAGCCTTATAAGCATCTTATACCCAAGAGAAAAACAATGTATTGAAATTCCTTTAAAAGGCTAAACAGGAGGATTTTTAGTTAGTACAGGCTTCCCGAGATGTCTGCAGTAAAACTGGCTCCTCAAGGTTGAAGAAGGTCTAAGTCAATCCCGCTGAGGCTTGCACAGCTGGTGTAGGTCTCTAAGCTAAAGGGATCTGGCAAGCCTGGAGCCGGCTTTAGCATCACTTAGGAACAGAGCATGATGAAGCCAAATGTCTTCCTGTGGCCTCACGTGCACATAGTGTCATCTGCAGCAAACCCATGGCTGAAGATGTATAAAAGACACTGATATGGTGGCTCATGGGCTCACCACACAGCATCTGTGCCACCAAATGCCCCAGTCCCAGTATTTAGGTGCTTCTGTGATGGAAAAGCAAGGTAAGAGGTGATCCATTGCCTGTGTCCTGTCAGGATGCTGCCCACATTTTTGGGTGTAGCTTGTCTGCTGCCAGAGATACGTAAAATGATTTACTCTCAAGAAGCTCCTCCACCACACAGGAAACCCAGGCACAATTTCCTCTCTTAAGGGAGTACAAATATGTGCATCCTAGACACATGCCATAGCTAGGCAAACAACAGGTTCTGTCCTGGGGAGGTGCTTTATGCCCCAAATAAAGCAGGGACACTCGGCAAGAGAGAGACCAAGATTTGGTGAGGGAGTCAGGAGCTGTCAGGGGAAGTTCTGCTGCAGCAGTCGTGACGAGCAGGAGACTGCAGGGTGGCAGAGGCTGCGGAGCACGGCCACTGCTAGCTTTGTCAGGCTGGTTCAGCATCCAGATACCTAGCTCCGTCTCACCCAAACACAGGATTTTTAGAAATTTCCCTACAAATTGTACGTAGTTTCTCTTCCTCCTCGTGATGCTGATGCTGTGTGCTTGCTCCTTTCGCATGCCTGGGTCTGAAACATCTATTTAACATCTATATTTTGTGGAGTTTGATGCTAGTGAGTGGCTTTTACATGCCTCACGTAGTTGGCCTGCTGCATGCTCGGGCAGATGCCTGCCCTGAACTCCAGGAACGCCTCAGTTTCCAGGACTATACACAAAGTGCCTGTTGGTTTTATAGCACGCAAATATTTGCTTTCTGTCCTTCCCAACCTAACGAAGTTATAGGCCAGTAAAATCGAGAGTAGCCTTACACTGCACAAACCCAGAGGACCGCGTGTTACGCCACGTGCTGGCCCGGCACGCACAGCAAGTAGCACTGATATTTTTGGGAAGCCTTTCGTGAGGCCAGGGGCAGAAAAACACAGCAACAACAAGAGCTTGGCAGCGCTTTAGTCCCATCGGAGCCCTGTGTTGATACCGGGGGTGCTGCAAAGGCTCTGCCCGCCCGACTGGCAGCCTTTGATTCCCGGGTGGCAGCGGCCCCTGCCCTTTGCTGCGGCTTCGAGACACGAGGGCCTTGTAAGGGGCTGGCTGCACTTCTTAGGAATACCAGCACTCGGGGCTCCCGGAGCAGCTGCGCCCTTATCCCCAGCATCTGAAAACCACTTGTACTATTGAAGTGGCAGATTTCGGAGCTGGCGCTTCCCCATAACCACAGGTATTTTAAATATTTAGCAAAATAAGATGGCACGCCGGAGTGGTTCTTACGGGTCACGGGTGGTGCTTAGGCAGGAGACAAAAAACACCAGAGCAAGCTCCATGGGAGTTCAGCACTGGAAGCCTTTCCTCTCTGCTCTCGGGTAGGACAGGCACACTGTGCTCCCAAACCACAAAGAGTCCTCCACAAGCGTCACTCTTCTTAAAACTTTTCATCTACACAAAAACGCTGCCATATTCATAACCTACTTTGGGTTCGTAATGCAAATTGGGAAATAATTGTCCTGGGAAGTGGCTGCCTGATGAAAGCTCCACTGGTGTGAATAACCAGCACGATTACAGGGGAAGGCGGCCGCCTGGAACGAACTGGTAATGGGACACTGAGCCTTTAACTATTAGATCAAAGTGTGAATGTGTCCCACAGCCATACTGATTCACGTTATTAGATGTCCTATGGGAAACATGCTAGTGAAGGTTCATTCCAGCTCCTTAACTCATTAGAGACTTTGCAAACAAAAGCGCTGGAGCCCCTCACAGACTGAGATGCTTCTGTTGGTCCTACTAGAGTCCTGTTTGCCCCTTTGGAGACCTGACCCTACATGGCCACCGCTGCAGCTGACACAGGCTGTCTCAATTTTTGGCCAAGGACAGAGACAGCATGAAGACGAGAATCCCATTTTAGCACTCTTGTCAATTATTTATTCATGAATGCTGATTTATTCATCAAGATGTCTGCCTTCAGCTGTGATTTAACAGCTTTGCTAAACATGGTGTTTCATTTAAGTAACAAGGAACTTCAGTCTGGTCCTTCATCTATCTAATAAGGACCAGCAGGGGTCCTTATTTAATAAGGACTGCAAATGGACCAATCTGGGTTCTAGCTGTAATAGACAATATTAATAGCAAAGATTAATTTCCTCCACTGCAGGAATGAGCATTAGGATGAGCATTATGAGGAAGTCAGGCTAAATGATTGTCATCTCTAAGCCTTAATATCTATTTAGGTAGTCACTTTACAGTAACAAACAACTTAATCTATACAAAAGACAGATCATGCGTGGGGAAAATGAATGCTCTATGGACCTTTGTGGACCATAAACACCTATCACCTGCTTGCCCGAGACTGTGTGGAACCACAGTCAAAAGGCCCAGCTGTCCCTCCCAGTTCTGCAGTCAGAGCGCATATAAAGTAATCCGTTTATTGGTCAGCGAAGATATATCACCGCTATCTGCAACGTAGATATAAATAAATAAATAAAAGCCCTACGACATTCACCTGGCGATGAATCACCAGGACTTTACACAGAGCGATAGCCATGTGCTGCGGTGATGACTCTGTAACGCTGGATGTGGCGCAGCAAGCCTGAGTCGGGATAAGGAATTAGTCCAAGCAAATTCACTCTGTACACTGAAAAGTTCCTACTAGATGCTGTTCCTGCACAGTAGGATGGGTAACACTGGGCTCCTGGCAGCTCCGTGAGGATATTTACTACACATGGAATAGACAGGGAGGGGTCAAGGTACCTAGAACATAGTCCAAGACCCAATAGGAAATTAAAAACAGTAAGCAAAATCATCTGATCATAAATAAGTCACCACGAGTGAGGCTGTAAATGGCTGTGGATATGGTTCTAGCCCCTGGCAGTTGTGTCCTTCTACTGATGTTCTGCCTCACAACTGCTGTGGTCCAGGAGATCTTCCTACAGTGGCTGAGGTGAAAGAAAAAATTACCAGCCCCAGCTCTGCCCCAGCCTCCACGCTGGAGTCCATGGTGCTCGGGTAAATGTTGCCAAGCTCTCCTGCCAAAAGGACTCATCTCATCAAATGGCCCAAGGGGGTTAGGAAATGCTCGGGCAACCTACTCCTCATCAGACCAGGCTGGGTAGAGGAGATGTGGGGAGCTAACAAGGAGCTACAGGTGGTGGCCTCCTAAGCTGGCCAAAAGAAGACACGCACCCACAGCCTGGTTTGCCCAAAAGCAGTATCTCTGTCACATGAAAGCCTGCGAATATACCCAAGGCCACATACTGGCCTGCTTTTTCCACTTTGGAGGTTGTTTATTAATGAATCCTCGTACCAGTTTGGGGGAAGGACTGCGGGATGGAACAAAGCATGTACCGACAGTGAGCGTGCACAGAGATTTGCTATGAGCTTTGCATGCCTTTTTAAGTGCCAGTGTTTTTCTTCTTAATATTTTTTTTTTCAAAGCCTGGCATATTACCATGACAGCTTTACAGTGAGACACCAGTCCAACGTGCTGACATCGACTAAAAAGGCATAGCAACAACCCCGCCCTTTCACATACTTTACGAGTACAATGTGTTACTGTTAAGCAATATTTGAAGAAATACTAGGCAAAACAGTTCCCAGGAAGACCTGGATTCTGTCCTCGTGCAGCCACAGAAATACACTACAGAAAAGATAAATCCTAATAATATTGCTGACGGCCCACCTAGCTTGGGAACGGCTGAGACCTGAGCGTAGGAAATGTCACGTAGAAGCCCATCCTCTGTTCCTTGCTGTGAATTAGCTCCACTTTTCGGGACTTGTTTGGTAACACTAAGCAGCATAACAGGGTGAGAGGTTTGCTCGCTTGGCACCAAAAGCAACGTCCCCTTGATGTTTTGTGGAGAAAACAGTGCTTAATCTCTGGAAAGGGACGGATAAAGGGTTCGGCTCAATCTCCGCTGACACACAGCCCTCCGCTGCGACTTCACAGCGTCTGTGTCTTATGCAATTCGCTCAGCTTCCCCCGTGCCCCCCCTCGCCTCGTTCAGCGATGGAAATATTCTGCTGGCTTGTGCGCTGCAGCAGCTGCTCCTCTTGACATTTCTGCTGCAGGCTGGGATACAGACCCTGGGAGTGAGCGCTAATGAAAGAGCTAATATAACCCTTCCTCTCCTTTCCCAATATTTCATGTGAAATAGATATTCTAATTTAGGCAATTGTTCCTCTGAGAAGTCCTCCAAGGTTAGCGGAGATTCAAAAATAGTTCGAAACAGCAACAACCAAACCGAGAGTGCTCCAGGCTTTAATTTTCTTCCAACAACTTTTGCTGCTTATTAGAAAGAAAGCAAATGTTATTTCCACCAGGTATCCTGCAGGGAACGTCACACTATTAGTTATTTGCTCCCACTCTTTAGACGGGTGCTCAGGTAAATAGAATTAGGGAGAGAAAGCTAAATTCTAGCACCGTGAGTATATAGGACATGGCACAATAAGAGAGAGCGATTTTGGCCCACGGAGTACATTTGCAGCTCAAAAAGTTTCAGGGAGAAAGTGTCCTTACAGAAATGAATACTAATGCATTTCTGTGACAGAACATGCAATCTGAGGCCTCATCTGCTGAAGGGAGAAATAGAGCCCTGCTTTCTGGGCAGGAAAATGAACACGGTGATTGCAACATGAAAAAGTGGCTTACTCGTGGCGGGCCATTTCTTTAATGGGCCTGCAAGAGCTCCTCATTAGGAGGGTTTTAATCACAACCAGTGACCTCTGAGATGCAAAGACAGCCTCCATTAGTTTCCATCACACTGAAAGCGCGCAGCCCATGCAAACATCCAGGTTTCTGCAAGCTCCACCGAGGTTCCTGGCTAACGAAACCATCAGCATCACACCGAGCAGATTTGACAAAATAAGAACAAAGCAGAGTGCCAGTCGATGAGGTCTGGGAGCAGAAACATCTATCTCGAGTTCCCCTTTGTGTGCTTCTGTCCATTAACTGAAGAAACATGGGACACCAGGCAAGGAGGAATTGCAAATGTTACGCTCTCAGCAGTGACAGACCCAGTTTGAGTTCTGGTTGTATTGCACAATAATTTCTTTAGGGAAAGGTACAATTAAGTGAAAAATGGTAATTAATTGACATACACACTCCATCTCAGCAAACAGAAAGTGTTCATTCCTGGCACTGGGAAGAGACAGCAGCCTGCTCGTCCCAGGCCATTTTTCAGCTCTATTAATCACCTGCGTTTGCTCCAATGGAAAACATGCTTACTGCAACTGCTTTCGCCTCATGCCTGCATACATTTTCTCACCCCGATTCTAGCACAGCCTGCAGGAAGCCGAGCGCAGGCAAGTTGCATCATGCAGTTCGCAGAGGCGCACGACGCCACTTGGCCAGCTCCTCTAACACCATCCCGCAGTGTATTGATACTGCTTTCTGTGCATGCAGGTATTCCAGATCAGCCTCACCACCAGTAGCTAACTAAATAAGCAGAATATTGATGGGATGGAAGATTTATCCCACAGTGAGCATTCCTCCATGCATGCAACTCGCTGCTAGGTTGCCATGGGCCTGTCCCCCAGGTTGGATTGACACGGAGCTGTTTCCCACCTCTGGCTTTTTTTTGTACACTGATCCATCCATACTGTTAAAAAAAAGGCCTGGGTGTCACAAGCCCCTGAACATTAGTGAGGGGTGGTCCATTGATCACACAGCCTCTCCCCAAACCCTCTCTCTCTCAGCTTCCTCCCCGAAACCTGTATTTCCAACAAGATCCAGTATTGATTCTTCAGGCTCAGCCCATAGATTATAAATATCCCCCATCTCCCACGTTCCAGTCAACATTTTGTGAGAAATCTGAGGAAATACAGAGACAGGGCTAGATCGTATCTGGTCCTGAAACAACTCGTTAAAACCGACCAAACAAAAACACTCCCCAGGCCCCAAGTCCTTGTTAAATGCAGCTTCCCTTGGTGTAACACTGTTCTGCTTTAGAAGTCCCTGGGCATCCAGTGGTGGCGAGGAAGGCAGACAGGCAGTTCAAGGGCCATCTGCATCCCTTGATACAGAGCCCAGTCCAACCCCCTCATGCTCAAGCCTTCCCGTGCATCTCCTTCAGGCTTCCCCCAGGAGACCTTTTAAGCCCTCTTTTATCACCTCCTCAGCTCTGCCCAGCTGCTGGCGACTTTCCAGCGCTGCAGCTCCTGGAAACACAGGGCACTGCTTTGCATTAGGAGATAATGTGGTCAGCAGAACAAAACACAACAGGAGCAACCCAGAAAGCCTTGACGCTTTTGATACCAGGAGACGCCGCAGCTGTAAACCCCTGCGGTGCATTTATAAGGGTTTGGATGTTGCACAGGATTTTAGGGACCAGTCTCCAAGCAGAGAAGGAGCCATTTCCTGTCCCTACTCCTGGTATAAAAACAAGTAATAGAAATCTTTCTTGGACTTCTGTCAAGGGAAAAACAATACTCTGTTCGAGCAGTTCAGTTTGAATGGGTGCAAGCTATTGTGTGTCATCTGCTTACCCAAATCCTGCCGGAGTGCTGGGGGTGGGTGAGTGCAACCAGAACCCAGCATTTGTGGGGAGGAGAGAGAAGTGGGTCTGTTTTTTCCTTAATCCACATGTACTCTTATCCCACGGGGGAAGATAGATACCGGTGCAACTAGCAGCTGAAGTTTAGAGATCGATTCTGGCAGCTGCAGAGTGCATTGTGAGCATGTGGATGCTTTCACCATGAAGCCACCAACTCACCTGAACAATTTTGTTGTTGTCTTTAAGTTTTAGGTTTCACTCTGTCGTACACTAGTCATTACGTGATCCCAAAAATCAGAGCTTGGGCTAGCAAAGGTATCAGATAACCAACAAATACAGCCTCCCCAGCAGTTCTGGAGGTGGAAGAAACTTCAAAAATTGGAAGAGGGTAAACAAAGACATGAAACATAATGTTAATTTCCATAGCTCTGGTGCTGGGAGACTTTCCCCCCAAAGTGAAGGCATGAAGAAAGAACGGGAAAGTCACATATTCTTAAAACGGAGAAAGCTGGAGTTTTATTGGAAAAGGGAAAAAATGTTCTGTGCTTCAGACATCCTGCAAGATGACACCATTCTGTAAGCCAACTACAGACTATGAATATAATTTGTTATCACATTGGTTTGGTAACTGTGTTTGTCCATCCTCTTCCAAGTCAGCTGTAAAGAATTTCTATTTTTTTTTCGAAGGCAATCAAAACATTTTTCATTATGCTTATATGCCGGCAGAATGCCCCTCAATTTTACAATGAGGTTTTCCAATAGTTTGAACAAAACTCTGAATTTGCAACTGCTGGTAGTGAATGACTGAAACATATTTCTTTATTTGTCAGTTGCAGCAAATCTGTCATTATGAAATCGGAAATTCATTGCAGAACATAGCATTGTACACTACGGGAAATGTTCCACGGCCAACAAAGGATAATTGGTTTAATCTGATTTTATTTTCTAAGCTAAGTGGCTTTTCATTTCTTCTTTTAGATTCGGCAATGAACATTGTATTCGAGAGCGTATCTCATATCTGTGCTGCTTGAAGCTGTCAAGACACAACAGCTTTTCTGTGGAGAATGAAGCCAAAGGTCAGCTCGCCTAACTTCAGGATGCGGGCCAGGTCTTGTCTCTGTTTTTCTCTCTCTCTCCCGATATCACCCTCATCCAGTGCCAGGAATAAGGATATTCATCTTCTCTAGGTAAACATCAGTTTATGAAAAGCAGAATATAATTGCAGAGAAGGAGCTATGACATGCCTTGGGATTAGTGAATGCCTCCTAATTGAGCTTTAGTGAAAGCGGCAGTTCTGGCATTATTTTTATTCACCTTGTGGAAAATTATTGGAGCATATTTCATATAATTAGGATCAAGAATGGATTTGGCATCACTTCCAGCAAATGCCCCTGAACACTAATCTGGTTTATTTGGCACCACTGCTGAGGCTTCTCTTGTGGGGAATACAATGACAACAATTAACCTGGCAGTGCAGAACAGGAATGGGAAGTGGGAAGCTGTGTTGTCTTTTATCCACATGCATAGTGAAGTGTGACCTCGTATAACAACAGAGCAGCGGTGCCTTGAATTTATTGTCTTCTTTTTTTTTTTCCCTTCTTGAGGTGCCCTAAGGAATCTTCTCCCTTTTTTCCCCCTGTAGCTCAAAAATCCACATTTTTCCTGCTATCCAAGAAGGCCTGAACAAACGGGCACGTGGGCCCCACTTACTGTGGCAGTGTATTTTAAGATTTCTGGGTCAGGTTCGGTGACGATTCATCCACCCGTGGATTTGCTTCCTTTGATGTAGTCACCACGCCAGACAACGGCGCAGTGAGACGTGGGGAAAATATCCCTGCCTAGCTGGTTTGCGGGGAGGATGCTTGGGAGAGGAGACTTTCACTAGAAGCAGGGCAAAGAGATTAGGTATTAACCTGGGATCCTAAACACTGCAGAGCTGGAGAG
Organism: Aythya marila; assembly: GCF_965140915.1. NCBI lineage: Eukaryota > Metazoa > Chordata > Aves > Anseriformes > Anatidae > Aythya > Aythya marila. The sequence goes on along the minus strand of NC_139043.1, from coordinate 44,370,589 downwards.
ACTTAGAGAGATTTAGAGAGGTGCAGGGGGACTTGAGAGGAATCAGGAAGAGCAGAGAGATTTGGTTTAGCTGCTGGGCCAGCAGAGGGAAGGACACAGAAGAAAGAGGGTGTCAGCCAGCTGTGGGCCTTGGATGTAGGATTTCTCCACAAAGTCCCACTTCTTCTAGGGCAGAGACAGAGCCTGCAGCTGAGGAACGTGTGAGGGAGGCTGTGAAAAAGGCAAGTGCTGCAGCATGCTCAGAGGCTGTGGACCCAGCGTGGTGGGGCCCAGGCATAAAAGTCCTTTCAAACACATCAGGGAATGCTGTCAGGTTGTCACCCTCATCCTTTCTGAAACCCCAGGGAAAATAAAAGAGACGTGCAGCCTGTCCTGAACATCAACACCCTCTCCCCACAGCCCCCAAACTGCCTCGAGCGAGTGCTGAGGCTGAGAGCTTCTCAGCGAGTGCCCTTCCTTTGCTTTGAGCCCCAGTCTGTGTGCTGTCCTTTTCTCTGACAGCAGAAAAGGGATGTGGTAAGCAAATCCTGCACAAGCTGTTCAAGACGGAACCAACAGCTGATCTCCTAAGATCGCTGCTTGCAGTAAAATACAGCTTAGCAAGAGGGAAGCAGCCTGCAGCTCCTGGATTGACTGGAGACGTAGCCCAAAGACCAGTTTGTTGCGGCAACTCAGCTGCAAGGTAAAGTTAAATAAGAAGTTGTATTTCTGTGTACAGATGCCATTGTATGCTATTTTTGAGCTCAGAGGCACTTAAATTCATCCCTGGATCAAATACTCACCTTCTGGCACCCACATTTCCAAAATCTGGCCTGAACCCTTGACGTCCTCTCTTATGTCAGACGTTGCACAGCCCTCTAAGCAATGATGGCTAATACACCAATACCAACTTTCTTGAGCCTCTTTTTCTTGGGGTGTCACCCTTAACCATGAATTTCCAGCTCTCTTTTTCTAAAAATCTGCATGATAGCAATTAGCATTCATTACATGCACACCTTAAATGCACACCTTACATTTTCAGCCACAAATATGTTTGCCTCCCACTAAATCTGAAGTTGAAAAATAGGGATGTTTCTCTGTCAGCACAAAGAGAAGGGAAAGATAATAAATCACTGACTTGTAAACTGAGCCTGGGAATCAATAAAATGTAAATGGCTACAAAATAGAAGGTAGAAATACATTAAATATGAATGATAAGAAAGAAGAATAAGACTGGAAAATGATAAGGCTGGGTATTTCATTACAGGAGACAGAAGTGACAGAAAACGGTCCTGGGTTGGTAAAAGAAGTTCTTCACAAACAAAATCGTATCTGACCATGGATCCCTGTCCACTCTCCCACTAATGGAGATAGAATATATCATAAGAGTGTCGACAACTTTTAGGAACTTTACACATCGCTGATTGCAAATGAAACTGTAATGCATTCTACACATGTTCTGGCTCTTATCTCGCCTCCGGGGGAAAGCATTAAAGCCTCAGCCTGCCATGGAAAATGTAGTATTCAGACATCTGTGACCAGCGCGTGTAGAGAAGACAAGATAAGGTGCATATCAAGCCTACATCTGTGACAGGGGGCTCGGAGTCTCTAGAGACAGATGAGTGAACACATGTGAAGACTGACTGAAAATTTTCTAATTAAACCTTTGCTTTCCTAAAAGTATTTGCTCTCTACCAAATATTTTGTTTTGAAAGAAAAGCTTACAAAGATTTAAGCCATAAAACAATGATTTTTTTTCCCTTTTTTTTTTTTTTTTTTTTTTTTTTTTTTTTCTAAGAAATAAAAGCCTATTCTTGAGCAAAGATGCTGTGTATCCATTAAAGACTCCCTGGAGAAAGTTCAGCCTGCTGGCCTACCACAGAAAGGAAGAGGTAAGCTGTTACAGCTGCAGGATGACAAGAAATAGGGGCTGTGAGAGACCTGGATCTTTGAGGAATAATTAGTTTTGAACAGTAGCAGATAAATAAATTGGATCACGGGTAGCTTCTCGGGTGAATGGTGGCCTGCCAGTCAACATAATAAGATGGAAATCAGCCGTACCAGTTAGCAGCCCATACTGGCAGCGTAGGTGAGAGGAATAAGGTATGATTTCGAGGCTTCTGAGCAAGGCTCTTGAGTTTTACAGCTAGAAGAATGCTCAGCTTTGTACGGCCAGCAATTCATTTTACCACTTTAGAAACTTAAGAATATAAAAAATGCAAATGCCCCTTTGATGTGCTGATTACTCAGGGGCGCACCAAGCCATGAACAGTGGCGGCAATGAAATGTCTCCTGGGCGCCTTGGAACATCGCAAGAGGAGCCGGGAGAGGTTCCCTAGGAAACCAGAGATGCACTCCGAGGCATGTGCGAGCCTGGCCAGCTGACAGACACTCAGCTGTGCCCTGAGCATCGCTGCTAGGCCGTACGCGATTGGGGTCCGGGGGGTAGCTGGTAGGACTGATTGTGGGAAGCCTGAAGGAGGTTGGGGTATCTTTGTTCCCGGTTACGTAAATGTTCGGAGCTCTAGAAGGATGAAAAGACTGATTGCTGTTTTACCCGAAATGGGGGAGAGAGAGGGGTGAATAACACCTTCAATTAATCTAAATATTGATCTTAGTCCCAGATTCTGCTGGCCTAAATTCCACCTAAATCCCAGTGCCTACTGTTTCCCATTGGCTGACACCCCAAAGCTTCTGAGCAATTATTCCAGGGGTCTGAGCAGGGCACTGAGCACAGAGGCACTTGTGTCTGCCAGTGGTTGGCACCGAGCAGCCAGATTTATGTGGAGTTTAGCCCTGAGGTAACCGGGCATGAGGGCAAGACTGTGTGTCCAAGGTGCTTACAAAAGGAGATGCCTACAGACCCAACACTTCTCCTGTTTCCTCTGACATTTAGGCAAGGTAACCAGTCTAGCATCTCTTGGGAGATATAATTTACCACCACCACCCCTAAAACTTGCTCTTTTTCTGTATCTCAGCACCTCCAAGCCCCATTCTCAGCCAGTTTGCTCAGGAAAGTGCCAGGACTGTGTGTCTGACCTGGGTGCAGAATAGGAAATGACAGAATCACAGAATGAGTTTGTGTTGGAAGGGACCCTTAAGGATCACTTTTTTCCAACCCCCTGCCATGGGCAGGGACACCTCCCACCAGACCAGGTTTCCCAAAGCCCCATCCAGCCTGGCCTTGAACACCTCCAGGGATGGGGCATCCACAGCTTCTCTGGGCAGCCTGTGCCAGGGCCTCACCAACCTCTGAATGAGGAATTTCTTCCTTGTATTTAATCTAAACCTACTCTCTCTTATCTTAAAGCCATCACCCCTTGTCCTATCACTACATGCCCTTGTAAAAAGTCCTTCTTCAGCTTTCCCTTTAGATACTGGAAGGTCTCCCCGGAGCCTTCTCTTATCCAGGCTGGATAAGCCCAACTCTCTCAGCTTTTCTTCACACAAAATATAAAGATAAGAAAACCATTACTTTTGCACTCCTTGGCAGCATGATTCCCAATCCTTTGCAGATCCTTTATCTCTTACCACAAGAAACGAAGACCCTTTTAGAAAGGGCAGAACAGCGGATTTTCCCATGAAAGTACAGGAGGTGTGACATGACTGAACTTTCCAGTTGCATTTCCCTGAAATTCCCTTCTTAGAACAAGCCCTTGGATCGCCCAAAGACAGCGAAGTAGTCAAAGCAATATTCAAAATACTGCCTGTGACTCAGCAGTGAGTCCTCCCCAGTGATTTCTGGATCAGACATCCCAAAGATCAAATATTTGGGGAGTGGGGTGTTTGGAGTGGAAAGGGTCTGCCAGCTATGAACTTTCCTACGAAGTTTTGCACGGATTTAAGCAGCGCTGTTGTTCTTAAACTTTGTTTTCTTGTCATGAGACAGGTGTGGCTGTAACTCCAGCACGTCATAAATACGTTCAGCAGTTAGATTAGCATAATTGCCTGCCTAGTCAGCTAGCATGCAAAGTGCACAAACAAGTAACATAACAGTTTTATTACATGTACATGCTTGTGTTTCCTTGAGACATGATAAAACAAACAGACCAGTAATTTTAAAACAAGCAGTAAAAAAAGAAAAATAAAACATGCAATGAGTAACTTAAAACAAATGTTGAGAAAATGGTGTCTTTAAGAAATCTTTTCCAAGTCGAGCCCCCGTTACAGTTCCTGGATGTGTGAAAGAAAAGATATCACGACAGAATATATTACTGGCCAAAATGGTGTACGTTTAGTTTTGCTTTTGTTTTGCTCCATTATGAAATAGATTTCACTGCAGTAATTTACACTTTGAAGTGTAAAACCATCAGGTGTGATTCCATCTGGAAACATTTTAAATGGGTGATTGGTTGAGAAATGTCCCCACCCTTTCTTAGTTCAAACAGCAGATAAGGAATGTGCCTCTTAAGTAGAGTATTTAGTTCTTGCCGATAAGATTGTACAGTTCCTTTTGAAGAGCTTACATATTAGTGAATTATAAATGTTTTAAATACATTTCTAATGATCCACTATAATTTCACAGATATCGCATATGATAGTAAGTTCATTAGTGAAAACAAAAAAGGTAAAACATCTTTGATGTTGCACCGGGATGTGCTCAGCTGTTAAATGAAGTAAAATAATCTGTTGGGATTTGTTCATTTTACAGACGGCACATTGTAGATGTTCCAGCGAACATCTACAGCAAGCAGTGAGCAAGATGTGACTGAAGCAGTCTGTCAAATCCTCGGTTTGATTTATAATAATGGGGTTGCGTTGACATGAGGATTAAACACAGCAAAGCATATACTCACTGTGAGTAATACAGACTCACTTACACGTTACAGCACTACTAAATAAATAGTCTCAATCATTTTCTAAAATATTTCTGAAATGAATGTGGTCGTAATGCCACGGCACAATACTGCTTTGCAGGCTGTTATCAGAGAGAAACAAAATTCAAAACTAAAAAAGAAGGGATTTTTTTTTCCTTGAGTTTCCAGTCTTCCAACTGGTAGAGTGAAGGGAGTTGAAATTTCTCCTGGTTTGAGTCTAAAGAAAGACTAATTGTAGTCCTCTGGAACAGAGAACAAGCAGAACAGCAGCTTCTTGATATAACTTGCTTAGTTTCAGTCCTCAAATAATCCGGCTCCTTTGATCCTCAGCTGGACTGTTTGCAAGAAAGGGCTCGGTATGACTTCAAGTAAATGTCGACATAGTTTCAGAGATGTCAGTGACACATCCATCTCAGCTATAAAATAGTTACTGTAGGAAAACAGAGAAAGCCATGCATTTATCTTGAAGACTGGCAACGCTTTCAAATGAATGTTCTAATTAGGAACCACGACATCCTATTTCTTTTTTTAATACCCTAGTTGTAAATGGGCAACAAATGTTATTTACCAGTGGTTGAGCAAGAGAATGTCATTGTTTAAACATGGAAATGGAATTTAAAGTTCTGCATTCAATTATGTTGGGGTTTGCCTTTCATTTTGAGTTAAACCTGGAGATTTTGAAAAATGTGGCTCTAATATTTTTTCTCTTTGTTAAATGGGAAGAATGTTAAAGAACATATCCAGGCTGCCAGCAACAGTATGAAGATCGTCTAAAACACAGTAAACTTCTTGGTTGTTCAAATAATGGTGCATTGTATGAGCATAGTTATTTTGCATTGTTTGAGTTTCCAACTGCTTTATTATATGACAGATCTTATAAACCAGAGGTTTCTGAAATCTCATTTCTATTTTTTACTTTCCTTCTTCTAAAATACATTTGCTGCGAAAATGGTTCTTTCCTTTCTTTATCTCTCACAGAGACCTCAATTTCTTGTGCACCTACTTAGTGTCAAAAGCAAAATCATTATAAGAAAAGTGTGTGTGTGTTTTTTTTTTTTTTCTTTCTGGCCTGAATTGAGAAATTCTATGCATCTGCTAGCAACTTTGAAAATCAGAAATCTGATAAATTAAATGCACAGCATTCTTCCCAGTCCACCTAAAGAAAAGGAAGACCGAGTACGGAAAGGAAGCCTGAGGAAAAAGTAAAATAAATAAATAAATAAATAAAAATAGGACTGTCTCCTGGGTTTTAAGACACGGGCCAGATTGAAGATGAGATGTAGGTGGATACAATTTCCGTAGTGCTCGTAGGGAAGCGCAGGCCAGAGCTGGAGCTGTGAATTCTTTTGACTGTGTAGCTTAAAATCTGCTAACACTGGAAAGTGGCTGTGCCCTTCCCATTTCAGTCCACAGGGTGAATTTAACCACGCTGCTTTAACCATTTGTTTTTACTGCACTGGCAGAGGTCATTTTGACTGCATTTCCTTCAGGAGTATAAGCAATGTGTATGTATTGAGGGCAGCATTCACCAGAATACCACCAGCACCCCCTCAAAAAAAAAAAAAAAAAGAAGCCAACAACCCACAAAAAAACAAAGGAACCAACATGCCGCCAAAACATTTGTTGACATGAATTTTTGAAATGAAACATTTCAAAACTAAGATGTTGTGCTTGTGAAAATTGCAACACTGCCCTTTTAGGTGAACATCAGTTATTCCATGGAAACACATTTTGCTGTGTAAAACATGATTACTGCTGTTCCATGACTACAATTGCCCTCAAAGGTGCAATTCTCAAGCTTTCCCTCCAAGAAATTGCTTATTTTTAAATCTGTGGCATTACACTGCTGAGATGTAGCTTTACGGGTCTTCAGCTACAGGTCTCCATGTTACATCGTGTTATTTTCTACAGGGCGCTGCATGCAATTAATTATTCCTATAAGTGTGTGGAAGGAACTAGTGCTGTTAAATTGGGGGTATGTATTCCTAAGGACACTTTAGTAGGTAATGTATATTTGATCAGACTTAAAAGTAAGTAGCAATGATAATACTGTAAAAAAAGCTTTTAGACCTTTGGTTTTTTTTTGGTCTTATGTCATCTGTTAGAGTGGCACTGTGGAATATAGGTCATATCCTAGCCATTAGCACTTATGCTTCAGTAGTAAACGTTGGGGTTGGGTAATTTGTCACATGATCACAATTCTAATTTTGATTTTAACACGAATTAGTTGTGTACCTTTTTATTGGAGCAGCAAGCATATGGCTGCTTTTCTGCAAGTCCTACCATTCCAAACCCATACTTGATGAAGAAATTTAAAGAATCCTTTCTGCCATTTATTTTCAGAGAGCCTCTCACTGTGGATTTGTTCCCCAGAAGTCTAAGGACAATTTTTCTCAGCTCTGCATTCCCTAGCTCTTCCAAGGTCAATGCTGCTCTCTTTATTCTCCTACCCTGGCAAGGTGGATGGGAAATGTTGAGAATCCAGTTTGTGCAAAGTCTTCACCAGCCAGTGTGACACCTGCTTGAAGAAACCTGGCACTTTGTCCCACACAAAGGCCTCCTGGCCTTTTTTTCCAGAACAGAAGAAGAAAAAACACTTCTGACTACTATAAAGGTATATGTTAGCACTGAGGACATTTTTTTTTTCTTCTGGGACTGACTCACTTTTTCCCACTCCGGCTCTCCTGGAATTGTTACTGGGAATCCCTAAATAACTTGGGCCAAGCCCAAAACCATAAGTGAAATGGAATGCAAATCACCCACCTTAGAACCACTCCTAACTTTACTATGTTTAATTAGTTTATCACCTAAAACACTAATGGCATGTCTACAGACCTTGTGTTTCTACCTTCCCTTCCAGACTCATACATTTTTATCCTTTCCAGCTGAGGTATTATGAGGCCACATCAGAGCTGACTTCATTCACCATTCCCAGTCCCGATTTTCTTTGGATGTCCTGTTCCTTCCTGAGCGGAGCGGGAGCTTTTGAACTGTGTCGTCAGCTCACAGGGGCTAGACGTGGGACAAAGGTATCAGAGGAAAGGCAGGAAGGGAAGGTATCAGAGGAAAGTCTCTGCACTACTTCTGTGCTCACCAGGACTCAGAGAAGCTTCACGCTGGGTCTCAGTCCAACGTTTTTGTCCCCCTTGCCCAGAGTAAGTCAGGTAGTGCCGCATCCAACTTTCCTCTCACTACAAGGGCCTCCAACCCCTGTCTCCTCCATCCTTGCCTGTGTTATTTGTGTCGCCAGCTGGCTTGCTTGCTTTGCTAACGAGCAAGCAGGGGATGAAGGGACACAATACGTCCTTCCTTCACAATGGGCAGCAACTTGCTAATTGACTTTGGCACCAGCGGGAATTGGTGTTCTCCACCCATAGCAGGAAGCACACACCTCCTTCCTCCACAGCCCTGAAGCACCCCTGGCCTTCCTCTGGGCCTCTCCTCACCCGGTGCAGGCTGTGTTTGAGCCCCTCTCCCCTTCCTGGAGGGAGGAGAGACCTTTTGGAAAGACCCACAGCATGATGGAGCAACCAACCGTGTGATGGTGGAAGAGAGCAGTCTTCCAGATGTGGCCTAAGCACCGAGCAAGAAATGGCAATCGCTTCCCTCCATCTTTTTACAGGCCTCCAGACTGGGTACAGCCCCTGAACCACTGCCCCCTGAGCCCTATCATCAACCAGACTTTTTTATCTATGTGGTTGTCCACTCCATAATGTCCCAATTTGGATACCAAATTGTGGGAGACGATGTCCAAAGCCTTGCTAAAGCCAAGGCAAATGATGTCTCCTGCTCTTCCCTCATCCACAAATCCAGCCATTTTATTATAGAAGGCAATCAGGCTGGTGAGGCGTGATTCACCCTTGGTTAAGGAATGCTGGCTGTCCCCCAACACCTTCTCCTCCCTGTGCCAACAGACGTGCCCCAGGAGGATGCAGATTTCCACGTAGAGTGGAGTGAGGCTGCCAGCCAACAGCTTCCCTTTGGGCTTTTTTTTCCAAGATGGGTACATCTTGCCTTTCTGCAGTCACTGGGGACCTCCCTCAGTCTCCATGATCTTTCAAAGGTAAGTGCAGCCCCACAGGGACATCAGGCAGCTCCCTCAGCACCCCTGGATGCAGCTCAATTGATCCTATGGATACTTACGGGTTGATTTCTCCCAGGTAATCACTGACTTGATCCTCATCGATTCCTGGCAGTTCTCCTTGAATCTTAAGCACATAGACCTAGGAGGCCTTGTCAGTGTATCTGATGCAAAGATGGCTTTGAGCACCACAGCCTTATTTACCTGTTTCCACTGTTACCAGATCATTTGCCCCATTCAGGAGCTGGCCCACGTTTTCCTTTTTTAATCTCTAACTGCTAAAGTTGTGGCAGAAGCTCTTCTTCTTGCCCTTGAGATCCCTTGCAAATCTCAACTCTAGCTGAGCTTTGATTTCAGAAAGGAGACTGCATGTGACTCCTTTGGACATTGGTAGCAGTTTTCTGCTTCACCTCAGAAACCTGAGTTAGCTATTCTGACGATAAGAACGTACTAAACTTTCAAATGCAAGCACTGAGACTATTAAGAAATGTAATATCTGAATGTCCTCCATAACTTTCAGTATAAATCGTACTCTTCTGTATCTGTCCAAAGGCAGCTGCTTTGTTCTGCTTTGTCAGGGAAACTGTTAATAATTTAATAATGAAAAGGAGCTAATGAGGCCTATGGATTTGAGCCTCGTGCTCAGATTATCCAGTGTCTAATGAAGTGTGAATTTTGACTGAAGCTTTTTTCCACCCTGAGGGGAAAAAGCCACTCTTATCCATGCGGATTCTCCTGTGACTAATAAAGGGTGAGCTCACACTGCAGCTTTTGCTTTACAGGGCGTACAGGTAGGGTTACTCCCCAGTACCCAGCCTTGGTTTCATGACACTTAAGAAAACAGGTAATTCTGGAGATATCTACCCCTTTAATTCAGATTCAACCAGTGGGTTCGGGAGTTATTAGGGAGAACAGACAGATTGACAAAGGTGGATCCAAAGTCATTACATAAGCCTCACTCACACTGAGACATCCTCAAAATTTCCACTGCTTTGCATTTCAAACTTCTCATTGGAGAGGTGCAAAATAATTTACATCAAATATTAGCCTAGTTTTTGAAACAGGGGAACTGTCATGATTCATCTTTTGAAAAACACATCCCTCTCCACATATTGTAGAGTAGACTAACAACTTCGTATGTGTTTATATACTCCATGCTTTTCCCAGGTGGCTTACACCTTTAGTACCCTACATAAAATAAGGTTCCTTCTAGTGTGAGCCAGGAAGACTTCTATAAAACCAAATATCATCCACCACTTTCTTTCTACAGCAGACTAAACTGGGATTTAGCAAAGAGGAATGTTGTCTGGTCTGATTTGGATGCATACACACCATGAGCAACCTCTCAGATACTCGAGGCTGTTGCTGTCACCTTGCCTAGATAAATACAGGCAGGCTATGACTGATGGATGAGGTGTGTTTCTACTGTGGCACAAGTAATGCATATTAGCTATCTCATTGTGGAGACAAGGCACTGCACTTTTATTGTGAGGTAAACCAGGTGAGGCCAAACAAAAGCAGAAGTATGGTCCTGACCTCCCCTGGCAGCCTAGCTGCAGCTTGTCTGACTTCACAGCCACAAAGCTATCACATTAATGAAGTTTTCACTGCGAAAAACACTCGCAAAAACATAACAAGGTTGTGCCACTGAAGACAAAGCCCAGTATAAGTGGCTGTATATGTGACAGGAGATTTATGTTAGACTGTTGGAGGAATTATATTGGTCTCACCCCAGCAGCAAACAACCTGCCTGGAAAAAGGCAAACTAGCCCATGCTGAATTTCAGCTATTGCATCTGCTAGACTCCTTCCAGTCCCTGTTATCTCCCCTTAGGTTTTGTCCTTGGCCTTCTCATTCTTTTTAGACTCACACATACACAGCTACAAAGACTCATTCACAGAATCCCAGAATGGCCAAGGTTGGAAGGGATCTCTGGAGATCATCTTGTCCAACCCCCCCGCTGAGCAGGGTCACCGAGAGCGCATTGCACAGGATGGCATCCAGGTGGGTTTTGAGTATCTCCAGAGAAAGAGACTCCATCTCACTATATAGTAGTGACCCAAAGTACAGTAACTCACATCAGCAGTATCGCAGGTGAGAATATTCACATTTTCTGCAAACGTACGTTTTCCACCCAGCTGTTCTCCCTCATAAGCCAGCACACAAAGGCACCGAGTGATTTAGAAGCTGAGTACATCTGAGCGTGATACCCCATGTGGCAGCTCAACAGATAATGTGATTTCTAAGAAATACAAGCCCTCTAGGCCAAAATATTTTGTAAAGGGAGAGTTAGTAGCACTGAACTGAAGAATCATTATAACTTTCATATGTATGTAGTCTTTGTAAGAACGTGCCTTCTCCAAAATGCAAGTGAAACATACAGAAGAACAAGTGGAAATTATAGCTTTTTAAACTAGAAAGTGTGAGAAAGAATCTAGATGTAACTTTACAGAACAGTAAACGTTAGGCTTGGTCTGGCTGTGGCAGGCTCAGAAATACAAGTGGTGCATGTTGCACACCTGTACAGACTTGAGAAACCAGTGGTGATCAGGCAGTCAGGGATGATGGGCTGGCTATTGCAATTTCTTTCATCAGATCTGTGTTGTAAATTCAGCAATCAACTGCGTGTTATTGGTGTAAAATTGGTGTAAGAGGGGAGAATCAGACCTACTGAATGGTTTAAGAGATGACAAAGTGAAAAAATCCTTGTTCTTGTTAGGAAGCATTGATGGAATCAACACAACCCAGTATATTGACCTATAACTTTCCTATTTCTATTTTTAAAGTTTAAAATATGAAATCATGAGGCCCTTTGTATTACTTATGATCACACTATTTCAGTTTAGCTTTCTAAACCATATTTGCTGGTTTAGTTTATTCACAAATGATTGGTTTCAACCCAAGAAATTCCAGGTTAATTCAATAGCCCCTGCTATGCAGTGTAACACTGGCCACTCATGAAGGGATGACACCTGAATTTTGTCAAAGCATGGGGAAAAACAGAGTGCCAATTGCCAAAGATTTTTCTTAACATTGGGCTTCAGTGTAATGATGCCCTGTATTCTGTCTCTCTCCATATACCTTGATTAGCCATTTCTACTTGAAGAAAGGGACACTTTGCAATGTACCACTTTAAAGTCTCTCCTTTCCCTGGCTATTCAAAGATTTTTTTTTTTTTCCTCTTGATCTTTGGAGGAAAGTCTTGCATTATTCCTGATACTGAGCAATTGCTTTGCTCATACCCTTTAGCACTGAGGAGCCTGAGCACTTCTGTAGTGCAATTGCTGAAGGTTTTCCCCTGCCCTTTGTTACATTAAATGTACAGCTATTTCCCTCTGACATATGTGCCAGGCTCCCTCCCTGGCCTGTAGTAGGATCCATATAGGATCCTACTGGACAAAACGTCTAGCACACAGCTAAACAAAAACATCATACGATGGGTGAGCAATTGGCTGACAGGCAGGGCTCAAAGGGTTGTGGTAAATGGGGCCACATCTGGCTGGTGGATGGTCACCGGTGGGGTCCCTCAAGGGTCCCCCATTTTAGGGCCAGTCCTCTTCAACGTTTTTATGAACGATTTGGATGTAGGACTAGAAGGTGTTTTGAGCAAATTTGCTGATGACACTAAACTTGGAGGAGTTGTGGACTCTGCTGAGGGTGGAAAGGCCTTGCAGAGAGACCTGGACAGACTGGAGAGCTGGGCGATCACCAACCGCAGGAAGATTAACAAGAGCAAGTGCCGGGTCCTGCACCTGGGACGGGGCAACCCTGGCTGCACGTACAGACTGGGCAGCCCCACAGAGAGGGATCCGGGGCCGGTGGTAGACAGCAAGCTGAATATGAGCCAGCAGTGTGCCCTGGCAGCCAGGAGAGCCAACCATACCCTGGGGTGCAGCAAGCACGGCATCGCTAGTCGGTCAAGGGAGGTGATTGTCCCGCTCTACTCTGCACTGGTGCGGCTTCCCTTCCCTTCCCTTCCCTTCCCTTCCCTTCCCTTCCCTTCCCTTCCCTTCCCTTCCCTTCCCTTCCCTTCCCTTCCCTCCCCTCCCCTCCCCTCCCCTCCCCTCCCCTCCCCTCCCCTCCCCGCGCATGCGCACCAGCCCCGTCCTCTCGGGCTGGCGCTGCCGCCCGTTGCCCCTCCCCTCCCCGCCCCCCTCCCCTCCCCAACGGCTCCCCGCGGCCGTTGTTGTCAGTTGCGCCTCAGAGCGGCCGCCGCAGCGCCGGGCCCGGTCTGTCCGTCCTTCTGTCCGTCCCTCCGTCCTTCCTCTCGCCGCCGAGCCCTCCCCACGCACACCCTGAGGCGTCCCGGAGCCCTTCCCCAGCCTCCCGGCCGCTCCCGCCGCGGGCGGGCCCGAGGGGCGCTGCCCATGAGGGGGGCGGCGCGGGGCGCGGCGGCCCGAGGAGACGCCGCCGCCGGCGGAGGCAGTAAGTTTGGGGTGGTGGTGGGGACACGCAGCACCCTTCACCCCTTTCCCTTCGCCTCCCCCGGCCCGTAGAGGCTGGGCCCTTACACGGCGGGGGGGGGGCGGCGGGGGCCGCTCCTCGAAGGTCGCTGCGGTGGAGGACAGAGGGATGGGGATGGGGGGGGGAAGGAGGGGATGTGGGGACGGCGACACCCCCCTGTGGGGTCACCCCCACCCTGTGGTGGCACCCCCTGTGGTGGGGGCACCCCGGAAAGCAGTTTGGGTTGGGGTGTGTGTGTCCTTTCTCCTCCCCCCCCCCCCTTCATCTCCGCCTCGTTTTTTTGTTGCTTTAAGGGGAAATTAAAAATAAAGCCCCCCCCACCCCGGTTAAAGGGTCGCCTGTGGGGGATGACGGTGCATCTCGCCCCTCTGGAGCCAGGTGCTCAGCCAACAGGTTTGTGGAGGATGCAGGCTGCTGCTGCTGCTGGCTTTTCCCTGACACCAGCGTCCCCTTGTTCTTTGTCAGTGCTCGTCCTGTCAATGCGTTTACTTGCGCTGAACCGCCTTCGGGTTACTGTAAGCAGGGGCTGGGGAATGTAGGTAAGTCCCGGAGAGGTCTTTGTGCTTTCTGCCAGGTGGGTTTCAGCATCCAGATGGTGCTCCGCTGGTTGAATTCATGGGAGGTGACTTTTGGAGATGTTTGAGGTGGATTTAGGGGCTCGGGAATGGCTAAAGGACAGATGAGTGTGGCACGTTTGTGTTTTTTTGGAAGTAGGCTGAATAAAGTATTGGAGAGCATCCACTAGGGAAAAAGCCAGTGTTGGCCGGGGGATGGTTGGGGACATATGTGACCTATTTTCACATCGGATATTTTTATTGGTAAGTGGTGCCGGAACACCTGCGAAGGAGAAAAGCTTTACATGGGGTATGGAAATCCAAAAAAGCTTTGGGCTTTTGCTTATGCACAGGTAGTTTCCGACTGACCCTCTTGCTTTCAAGTGCTAGTTAAGAGGAGATATGCAAAGAAGTGGTTTCCTCAATGGTACCATTGCAGTTCCTGGAACAGCTGAATTGTATTGTATGACTTCGAGCCATCTAGCATGAATGAATTGCATGCAAATCTGCTTACTCCTGCCCTCTGTAGTGCAGTCACTACTTAGTCATATAGGCTGCTTTTTGGAGTTGTTTATGATGAGTATATTTAGATCTCCGGGCTCTGGGGAAGGACCAGTTTAATGAATCTCAGCAAAATAAAATCTATATGGAAGTGTTTACAAGCAAATGATTACTAGGGTAGAATTAGGCAGTTTTTGCAAGGCATGCACCATTAAGAACTGGGTTAATGAGTGTTTCTTTTTTTAAATACCTTTAAGTACATCTCAGAAAGTGGGAATTGAGATGATGATTATTTTTGTACAGTTGCTTACCCTTAGAAAGAAGGAACATGAAACAAGCTTGCAAGCATTAACGGTCATTGCTAACTAATGCAATCAAATTTTACCGTGCCAAATGCTGAAATATTAATTTAGATAGACTAATACTTGACTTTTTTATTTCTGGTGGATGAAAAATCCAGCTCTGAGAAGTTACCAGTCACAGCTAAGGGGAAGAAAGTCCAGTCTGGTCTCACTTTTTTCCTGAATATTCTAAATGGCCAGGAAAGGGGTGGAATGGTGGTGCAGTGCTTCAGGTGACTGGGAAGAGAAGCTAAGCTGAATGCTGGGGCAGTGTTTGGTAAACAAGGTGGCTGACTCTACATCTGTCTGACTGCCTTGAGTGAATTTGGTGCTTCGTGCCTGAGGCTTCTAACAAAGATAGGGAAAGGGGGAAGTGATATCTTAAATGAACTTAGTGATAAACTTTTTTTTATTATTATTATTCACTTGGGAAGGAGGAAGGTACAGATTGAGCCTTGCTCTGCGTGTATTTTTGGATACAGAAATTTCTGCACAGGTTACTGACGTTCCCTGAATTGTCTTGCTACGAGAACTAATATTCCCATGCAGTGTGGGTGGTGTGGCACAGTCACTGTTCCCTGTTGCACTGTAGATGCATAGTCTGCTTTCAGATTATTTTAAATAGCACGTTAAGGCTGCACGTTAATATGCTTTTGCAGATACCCGTCTACTTGCAGTAGTCAGCTTCCTTGTGCAGTGTTCTGGACAACCTGGGCTCCTCTCCGGCTCAACCTCTCTGCCTTTAATACAGTATTTGAGTAATTTTGCAGTCTATACCCTCAGTATATCACTGTTCTTTTTATCCTGCTAGGAACAGTAATGCCAAACTAGTGCTTTTGTCTTGCTTTGTTGCCTGTCCTGCTTTCAAGGGCACAGGATCCTGGTGTAGCTAGCTTGTTTTTTCCCTCTCAGAATCTCTCACAAAATAAAGAATTTCTTTTCTTAGATTTCATCAGCTTTTAAAAATCCACTGAAATGTTTGTCTGTAAAACTTCTTCGCGAACTTCTGTCCGTTTTTACTTGGTACAGTTTTCTAATTATGTCTTAAAATACATATTAAAAAAAAAAACATAACAGTGAAACATGGTTCAGATCAGGGACACTGCCTCCTGGATACAGCGATGAACTGCAGCTTATGATGAATATACTAATATTAAATTGCATAAGCTGTTAACTGTAGTAACACATGAAGTCCTGCACATCTTCCTTCCCACAGTACTTTCCAGCAGTTAACTGGGATGCTGCAGCTTCTCTAATAACGTAAGGTAGCTGGTTTTTAATACACATAACAATGTTATGTAAGAGCTTTAAGAGGATTTGAAAAACTGTATTCACGTACAATTCTAGGATAACTTACCCTGGCAGAGTTCTAGTACACAAGTTGATTAAGTCACCAATGGTAAGAACTTCGTGAGGAGAAAGGGCCGTGCAGTTCTCATGGCTGCAAAATATGAAATAGTGTGAGATTGCTTTCTGAGACAACCAATCTCTCTGTTGTACAGTGATCCTCTGCAGCTATGCTGGGGCGTGCATGTTGGAACTATAGGTTGGGCTAGGTGCTGTTTGTTCAAGTAGTTTGTGTCCTGGATGGAAAAGGCCAGCATAAAGTCAATTGAAGTACTTAATATTTATGTTATCAGATGTAATGCTAAACAAAGGCACCTATCTGGCATTTGAGTTCAGAGATGGTTCTTAAGAAATTTAATAGAAATTATTGCTTATACTCAATGCTAACAATACGCATATATTTGCATCTGAATACGTAACATTTGAGCTAGTGTTTGATGCTTTCTCCTCTCTTTGATACAGAATCAAAATCACATTTGTGATTCCGAGTTCTGCTTGGAATCTGATGTTAGGTGTTAAATCAGTGGTAACTTGTTCAAAAATGACTTAATGTTTTAATTACTCATTGATTACGGTTGGGATATTTAGAGCTCTTGTTCATGTTTTTTGTTCTGTTGTCTAGCATAAGAAAATTATGTGGTAAACTTAATGCAGAGACTCTTAAAAAGAGTGAAACAGTTCTGAGAGGTCTTGAGCACAGAGTAGGTCTTTCTCAAAGAGTCCAGATTGGTGAGATAGAAATTTGACTTGTCTGTATGTTATGTTTTTTTTTTCTTCTTTTTTTTAAAGAAACTTCCAGCGGTAGATTTTCTGGAAATGATGACGATTAAAAAAAAAAAAAAAATCCTGTCTAAAAGGTAGTGATACCATCATGAATCACAATAATGACTTCTGTCTGATACGCAAAGAATTTCTTAATCGGTTTCATGTTCCTAATTAATTTTGAAAAAAAAATGATGGAAAAAGAGAAGGGAGACGTGATGAGCTTTAGCATGTTGAAGCCTTTGAGAAGCTAAATGGGTACTGCTTATTAAGGCTGGAGAGCTGGCTGCTTGGGCTCGGGAGACCAGCTACCTGTCACAAGTTCCTTCTGTTGCTTGGAAGATAGTTGAAAAGCTTGTTGGTTTCTGTGATCTTCAGACTTTTGATATCACATCTTGATTGGAAAGGCTTATGAATATCCATAACTAAGATGTTCACGTTAATTTCCAACAGCTGAGTATTTTTTCTTTCAACAGTTACTGCAAAAAGGGCTAACTTTGAGTGAAACTAATTTATTATATAACCTGATGTCACGCTTTTGGAACAAAGTTTTCAAACTGATTTTAAAGATTAAAAAAAAAGTACTAGCAGATAGGAAATTTGGAGCAAGTCCTTTTAAAGATGCTTTTGTGTGCTACTTTGCAGAAGGCAGTTTAGGGGAGATGATCATTGGGGAAGGTCTGGTGTTCTCTTCTGCAGTAATACTTTAAGAGTGGCTTTGGACCTTAAGTGGCCTGTACTGCTGAAGCACCTGATCTGTGAACGAGGTGGTGGTGAGCATTTCTTGGACTGCTTCTCTATTTGCTTAGCCACATGCTGGACATTGAGAGTAGGCACAAGAGGAGAACAGGCACTGTGAAATGAGCTGCTTTTGCAGCTGTGGCTGGTGTGAAGACTTTAAATGCTGTAAAGCTATTGCTGAGTTCTCAAATCCATAGGGCAGATTGCATTTGTCTTGTGTATTACCTCCTCTTAGAAACGGAAAGTGCCTGGTGAACTGTAGCTATTATCAGCATGGTTATGAAAGGATCTTGGGCTTTTAAAACATCTCACAACTAGAGGCAGTTGGGACCACTGCCAGTGGTTACTAATGATGGTTTGTCTGTGGGTCCTAGTTTGATCACTCTTAGCACAGCTGTCCCCTTAATAGCTTTGGCATCTATCCTTTGGTCACAGTCATGCTCTCACTGTTATCTCGCCGTTGCTTTGCAATGCATACCTACTTCAGTGTTGTCTGCATTTCTTTTCTTGCCTCCTTTTTGTGAAAGAAAAAGAAATAGACACAATTTTTAAATTGGGTGCCTTGAAAGACTAACTTAGATCCAGTAGCTTTGTTCACTTGACTGTATGGAAAATGATTTTTACAAAGATATCAACTGTATTGTGGAGTTTCTACAGCACAGTTGTCAAGCCTTTGTTTCCCGGTGTTCTGCAAACCATTTACCGTTCATTTGTAAGCCCATGTGAAAGAAGAAAGCTTAAACTTACCGTGTTTGATGTGACTGTACTTATCTTCAGGAAAATAGGGGGGTTGATAGCAATCTCTAGATCTAAAACTTTGGGAATATCTCACCTAAGAATGAGATCATTCATCAAAGAACAAATTTTTATCTTGCATCATATTCTTTTAAGCTTTTTATTTATTTTTGTGCATTGGAGCTGCCTCAAATCATAGAATCACAGAACGCTTTGGGTTGGAAGGGACCTTTAAGGATCACCTCATTCCAACCCCCTACCATGAGCAGGGACACCTCCCACCAGACCAGGCTGCCCAAAGCCCCATCCAGCCTGGCCTTGAGCACCTCCAGGGATGGGGCATCCACAGCTTCTCTGAGCAACCCGTTCCATTGCCTCACCACCCTCTGAGTAAAGATTTTCTTCCTTACGTTTAATCTAAACTCTTTTAGTTTAAGTCCATTACCCCTTGTCCTATCACTACACTCCCTGACAACGAGTCCCTCCCCAGCTGTCCTGTAGCCCATTAGGCACTGGAAGGCTGCTCTAAGATCTCCCCAGAGCCTTCTCTTCTCCAGGCTGAACAACCCCAACTCCCTCTGCCTGTCTTCACAGGAGAGGTGCTCCAGCCCTCTGAGCATCCTCATGGCCTCCTCTGGACTCTATACAACAGGTCCACGTCCTTCTTGTGCTGGGGGTCCTAGAGCTGAACGCAGCGCTGCAGGTGGGGTCTCAAAAGAGTGGAGGAGAGGTGGAGAATCACAGTGTCTTGCTCTCAATTCTCAGGTCGTGCAGGTTCTTGTATTTCTGTTCCAAAATAATAAGCTAGTACGCTTTGTATATCTCCCAAATCTGTAACACTAACACACCACCCATGCATCATATCCGCCCCCAAAAAACTTCTATTTATAGGTCCAGGAGCAATTTTTTTTTTATTAAGCTTATTGGCCTGCCAAACACATCTGGCTGTTCACTGAATAATGGGCCTTAGATTTGAAGCATATTTGTTAGCCTTCTGGTTTTTTATTTCTAGTGTAGAATCTAAGAAGAGAGAGAGAGGGGCTTCAGTAGCTCTGGTTCCTGCAATGCATTCTAAAATAATAAAGCACTGACTCTTTACTTCAGGCTTCATAAATGCTTGCTGGCAAAACTTTAATTAACAGCTGGCAATTCTCGTACCTTTTCAGAGCAAAATTCTGGAAATTACTTAAAACTAGGGTATACCATTAAATTAATGCAGGTTAAGACTTCTTTTTATATTCGGATCATAGAGCTACTTGATAACTCCTACCTTTGCTCATCATCTTAGGTATAGCCATGCTGAATGGTAGAGGGATTTGCTGATCTGTCTTGACATTTTAGTAATAGTGCTTTGAGATGAATGCTGCAGCTGTGGGAGCTGCTGATGAGGCCTAATATGAAAACAAAATAAAGGCATGTACACCTCGGAGAAATCTGCCCTAGTGTTGTGTTGAGGAACTTGTCAGGAGCGGGAGAGCTTATGGGGTTTGTCATCAGTGAAGGGGAGGATGTGCTTGTATGCTGTGGTGCAGCATGTGTATATTAGGGCTCAGCTGTAAAACCTAGCCTGTGCTGGATCTGCAGTGTTTGGCTGTAGGGCAGGCACAGATTGCTGCCATCTCTTTGAGTATCTTTGGTAGTTGGGAAGGCTGAGGTGGCAGGAAAGCTGGGGAGGAAGGGCTTTGCTGGGCCGTGACACCCCTGTGTGGAGACAAAGGCAGATTGCAGGTGCTCCAGTTCACACGTCCCATGGTGTGCCTTTCAGAGTCAAGACACATCTGGTAGAACGAGGCTTAAAAAGTCTCAAATACTGTGGAGGAATTGAACTATGACCAGTTTTTGGAGCATGTGATATGCACGAAACATGTGCGTTCTTCCCAGTTCACTCATGCAGCGCTTCGCTCCTGTTCAGAGCGTGTTGGCTTTCCCTTGAATGAAGGGAAAGGCGAGCAGAAGCCCTGTGAGGAAAGGCACACTGTGCTATCCTCACACATAAGCAGTGGATCACGCTGTCACAAAGGTGAACTGCTTTCAGAGCCTCATAGATTAGGCTCTGAAGGTTTCTTACCATAGGGTGGGAGATTAATGTTGGCAGGAAATAGTGAAATAACATGAAAAATCAAACTTACCCAGTTTGTATACTGAGATGTTTCCTGTGATACGTGTTCAGGTTCTAACAATTTGAGCAAGTTGCTTTCCGAGTCAAAAAATTGTTTCTGGATCTCTGTGAGCAACTTGTGCCAAAGTTTGATTGACAGCTTCTAGGTAGAATAGCAAGCTAAGACTTATTCTCAACATATAGTTATTTAGTGAATAACAATGTTATACCAATTATTTAGTTATCTGAGACAAAAGAGGCCAAAAGGAGAAACAGACGGTGAAACTTATACACATCCACCAGACAGATTAAATAATGTATACATCCATGGAACTACTCATCCTAAGCTCCTGGTATAGAAAATGAAAATGTGTGCTCTTAAGAAATGATTCATTTCTTTTATTTAGCTATCTGCTTTAGGGCGCAATTTGTTTTATCACAGGCTCCTATCTGCGTTGATTGAATCTCCATTTGCCATGAAGGGGGACAGGTCTCTCGCTGGAGAGATGAGCACCAGTCAAGATTACTTCAGGTTTCATGTCTGTTAGCCTGATAATGGAGAGAAATTCTTGCTTTGATAATATTATAGCATTTTGTTGAAGTGGAGCCTTGAATCTCTGTTTTCTAAAGTTAGAAGCTAATACAGACATTAAGGTAAGATGAACTAGGCTGGTCTTGCCTGTAATGTATAATCTAATGGAAACTTTATGGACAGGATGAATTGCTTAAAGAAGAGCTAATGTCTCTGAAACATACTGGTGTTTTTTTTCTAAACAGATCTGTTAGATCTATTCATACACTTTCAGAGATGGTTGAATCACGGTACCGTTGTTAAGTCTCTTAATAAGATGCATGTGATATTACAAAACTGCTGCTGCAAATCTCTGTTACAGAAACTGCAGTACTTTGTGAGGTGGGATATACAGAATCCACCGCTGAGCCATGTCCCGAAGCGCCACATCCACACATCTCTTAAATACCTCTGGGGTGGGGACTCCACCACCTCCCTGGGCAGCCTGTGCCCGTGCCTGACCGCCTTTGCTGTGGAGAAATTCGTCCTGATGTCCAATCTCAACCCCTGTGGTGCAACTTGAGGCTATCGCCTCGTGCCCTGTCGCTTGTGACTTGAGAAAAGAGGCACCCTTCTCACTGCAGCCTCCTTTCAGGTAGTTGTAGAGAGCAACAAGGTCCCCCCTCAGCGTCCTCTTCTCCAGGCTGAACAACCCCAGTTGTTGTCCCTTCCCCAGCTTCATTGCTCTTCCCTGCACATGCTTGAGCAAGGCACTATCCTTCTTACCTAAAAAACTGGACACAGTGCTCAAGGTATGGTCTCACCAACACAGAGGACAACGGGACATTCGCTTCCCTGGTCCTGCTGGCCACACGATTTCTGACGGAGGCCAGGATGGCATTGGCCTTCTTGGCCACCCAGGCACGCTGCTGGTTGGTGTTCAGCTGGCTGTCACACAGCACCCTCAGGTCTGTTTCTGATGACAACTTACAAACATCTGTGGAAAGACAGATCCGTTCTGAATCTGTTAACTAGTATGTGTCTACATGGCATGAAATGAGCATCAGGGGTGTAGCTGAAAGCTGGCGGAGTTAGGGAAAGCTGCATTTTGAAAACATTAGCCACCTGGATTAAATGCTGCTCATGGTTAGTAAGTTCACCGACTAGAAAACCCAAATGCTAACAAAAGAACTTAAAAAAAAAAAAAAAAAAAAGTGACGTGAATTAAAAGAAACCTGGGCAAATATTTTCTGTGATATAATTGGCTCTCAAATATTTTTCTCTGGCTGTGGCTTGGTTTGCTGGCAAAGCATGTCTGGTTGAAGTTTGCTTTCTATCAGCTGCTGCAGTGTGCAGCTTCTTCAGTTGTGCTGGTAAAAGTGTGCAAGAGGTCACATTGTAAACTGGATCACTGAAATGATCTGTGATTAAACTAACCCTCTTTTGGAGTGTGATGGTAGCAGATGTGTTATATCTGGAAGCATTGGGTGGTTGAATTTACAGTTAGCCCCCAGAACTTTGCTGGTGTAACTAAGGAGACAATTGCAAGGAAAAAAAAAAAAGGGTAACAGAAGCTGGCTTCAGTTTTAAAGCTGGTATCTTGGGTAACTGGACCAAAAGTTGATCCATAAGTACCATCAAAATTCTGCTTTCTGACTGTAGTGAGACGCTGAAAGAAAGAAATCCATTCTCTGGCAGGTAATGGTAGTGCTAAAAGGAAAATTTACGTTTCAACAGTCAGTGCTCTGAAAAGTATTGATACAAGAACTGCAGTCTTTTTATTGGCATATTTAAATTGTATTTAAGGTTTTAAATTGTATTTAAGGTTTGTATGCATATGCACTATATCCATTAGTTTGTACCCACTTCCTGTTGAAAAAGTTTTACTTTTGGTATCTTTACTTCAAACTGTCTGTGTGGCATCCCTGTGGTCAGCTGTGGGAGCGTTATCTCTGAAGATTTATTTTAAACCCACAGAATTAAGAGTTAGTTGGTCTGTTACTGAGCCTTTATGTTAAACTGCTAATGAATTTGCATTAATTTCAACTAATGGGACTGCACCATTAATAAGTGTATTTTAGCTTCCATTTCTGTAAGCTTTTCTCCTATTGATTACTGTCTGAATATTTCTCCGTGGCTTCAACTTAACTGATTTTTGCTGGGGTTTTGTTGGCAGGTTAATGTTTATTTGTATTCTGTCATTTAGAGATAAGTTGCGTGTTGAGTTTGTACAAACGTTGCTGAAAATGTGCCAAGTGAACAAAGTAGTTATGTACAAATTTCTCCTTACAGCTGAGTGTTGTAGATACTTAAATTCAGACAAGTTACCTTCTGTGACATCTGCCTGGATATGCTCTATCCCCTTCCCTCTGCCAGTAATAAGTTGAGCAGTGGAGTTTGTGGGGTTGGTAGCTTCTATTACATAGCAAATGGCTGCTTATTGTATTACGACACAGCTTTTACTTCTTTAATTTAAGGGTTCTAAAACTGTTAAATAATTAAGCATAAGGTATTGAGTATAGGATTCATTATGGGTAAAAACAGCTTTGCGTGGGGACGGGTGATGTCCTAGTGGCAGTTAAAAAGATTCTCTGTAATTTTCTTTTTTGCTTTTCTTTAATCTATAAGCAGGGATTAAGGTGTGGTAGAGATGGTTCTTACATTTTAGTTTTACTTTTTTGAAAATACTTGCAGTCCGTTTAGGACTGAGACTCTGGAGTCATCCAGTGGGGTGAGGCAGAGTTTTCCAGTTGTTTCATACAGATTAGGATGTTTACATGTGTTGATGGACTATTTCATTTTAGCCTGTGTTTTGAGGATCAGGTCAGTATGATGGAATATGATAGAATTATAATAAAGCATTATGTATGAAAACATTGTGAGTACTCAGCAGCAGTGTAAACAAAAACCAAAAACCCGAAGAAATTCTAAGGAAGGAGTACTGAACAAAACACAAAATGTTTAGGGTTCTTCTCACCTTCCTCTAAAGCCTATGGAATGACCTCTGCAAAAGGAATGACAAACTTGGACTTGACAAGGTTGAACTGAAGCTAGGAAGGAAGCTAAGCCTGTGAGTTGCTTCAGGCAAGGTAAATAAGGATATGATAGTTCTGGTTTGGGGACAGACAGTTAATGAGAAGATGCACAAATTATCAGGAGACTGAAAACAAACAAGAGGAAGTGGTTCTTCTCAAAGCCCATAGTTAAGTTATTAAACAACTTGCTGCAGGATGTTCTTGATGCTAAGAAATTGCATGCTTTAATAAAGCACCTGCCTGGTTTCACTGTATGCGTGGGGGTGGAATCCATCAGGCATTATTAACATCTGTAAAGAAGCTTTCTGAATCTGATAAAGATAAGTAGGGTTTCATTATTCATTGTTACGTTTGCTCTTGTCCTCTGCTCTACCCTGTGCGTTCTCTAATGGGAAACTGTTCAATGTGTGGTCTAATGTAGCACATTTTCATCTAGCTTTGTACTTTCTGGAATAAAGCTGGGATGATATAATACGCTTCAGTTGGTAGGGGAAATTCTGTAAGGCTAGTGATGTGGGATGTATTGGGAAGCAGATACCCCAACCATACTGGAGCTTCAGTCCTTTAAAGCCCTTGTGTGCAGAGAAACCCCTTAGTGTGTGATTTAAATACCACGAAGGGCAGTTAGTAAAGTACAAAGGTTGTTGTTTTTCTCTGAATAAGTATAGAATCAAGCTCCCTGACTCAGTAATCTCAGCCTGATACGCAACTTCCCAACCAGTGGGGGCTATTCTGTGCAGTTATTCTTTTGCTGTATTGCGACAACATCTGTTTAGAGGTTCCCCTGGTATTGAGCAGGAGTTGTTTGGAGCATTAGCTTTAAAACAAAAACAGAACAACCCCTTCTTCTCTTGTTTCTTCTCTTCAGTCTCCCCTCAGGTATTTCTGGAGAGTTTTTCTTCTGGGTTACATTTGCTTCCTTTCTACCTTCCCATTGATCTAAGTCCCCCCCAAATAGGTGGTCATAAAGTAGACTGAGAAGAAGCCCATGTTTGTTGGCAGCTACAGGAAGGCTAATATTTTTGAGGGGAGTTCTCTAGGCATGCTTATCAAGTGTATTATGAGGTTTCGTTCTAATCGCTCACGTATGCGGTATGTGCTGCAATATGTGGTGTGTGTTTCAAAGCAGTACTTCACCTTTCTGCATGAATAAGGATAGGTTTGCTTTGGGTTAGAGAGCGTATTATAAACTTGGTGTGTCTTAGAGACAATGTTTTGTGCATGACTTGAAAAATAGACTTTTGTTTTTGTTTTCCAGTGGGAGGCTCTAGATTTGAATGACTGTGTCCCAAGTGTCCTAGGAAACTCTTCATTTTTTTTTACTATTGCTCTTAAGTTTTGGACACTCATTCTAGTTTTATGGGTGCCTATTGCCCTTATGTACCTTGCAAAGCCAAATCCAAACCAACTTTTCAATAGAAAAAATTAATGTGTAGAAAACTCGTTTGTAACTTCAGTGCCAGCTTTTCATGCTATGGCATCTGTAAGTGAAATAAAATTGTTTTTTGTAGGAGCATTGGAAGCGTGGTGCTTAATAGCTGAGTAGAAAGCTACAGTAACACAAGCCAATGAAGTTTTTTTCTTTTTAAAGCTTGATTAATATTCTCCCCTTCATCTGCCTCTCCCCCTCTCCCCCCCCACCCCCCAAAAAAAAAAAAAGGAACAAAAACAAACCACCAGCAATGTTTATGTAATAGCTGCACTTGCTCTGTTCTTTGCTTCAGTTGTGAGGTTTCAGAAGTTGATTGATTTCATTCAAATTTTACAGGGGTGGAGGTGCTGAACTGAATTCCCACGGACTTTGTGGAAATAGACAGCTGGAGAGAGAAGAGGTTATACCATGACTCCAGCTGAGAGAAGCAGTAAGGTGAGCTTGTTAAACATCAGAGAATCCTCACAGGACCCCCTTGTAATTGAATCCATATGAAACCAGGTTCATTAGTTTACTGCCTGTGAAATAACTTGTTTAGCAGGGAGTGTTTTTAATCTAGTGCTTACATTTTTGACTTGAGAATAGCTAATGTCAGGGGCTGTTGGCTTGCCAGCTTCCTTTTCAGAGCTTTTCTTTTTGAAGTTCCATTTTGAAACAGAGAAAATATATTCTAAAGAAAAAAAAAATATAAAGAGCTGTGTTTTCTGTGTTTTATTGAGTTGGCAATAAGCCATCTAATTTTCATATTTCTAGCTGCTTTGTACTCAATGTGGGATGAATGGTTAGCTTTTTGATAACTACAGATTGTTAAACTTGAATTTAAGTTAAAGATGTAAGAAAAGTTTTGGGGAAGTTCTGTGTGAAATAAAATGTCAGAGAGACATAAAACCTTCTAAAACGGGTTTGAATGTGAATGTTTTTTAAATTGGACCTTGCTTGCTTAACTGTCAGATCAAGTAGTAAGCAGGAGTTCAGCACAAACTCAGTTCCTGAGTTTTTGCTTTGTTCCTGTTCTTTTTCCTCTCATCCTGATTCATTCCCAGGAGTGCTGAACATAGGCAGCCTACATACAACCTTCTTATCACCAATTTTTATAACTCTAGTCAAAATATGAAATATATATATTTTGCACTAAAAGTGTGTTTAACCCAAATGTTTCATTTCAGCTTGTAAAGCTTTGGTCATTTGCAGTAATTACAGTGTAAATTGTTAGTGTTTAAGCTTACATACAAGATTTCATTCTGTTACTCTTGTATGTCAGTATGAGCTTTGTTAAACAGAAAGTTGTTTAAAAGGGAAAAGGTGAAAGTCCAAAGTCATGCCCTCAGAACATTGTATTGGAGAGAATTGTTTCATGCTGCAACACAAAAGAGTATGCCAAAATCTAAAATAAATCAAGCATGTTCTGGTCAATATTCCGTGCTGCCCAGCTGATTTCTAAAGTAGCCAGAAAAGTTGTAGGTTTTGGCTCTGTCTTTATAGTGCTGATTTTAAGTGTTGCTTGCAAGGTTTCTAGTTCAAGAACATGAATGCCATCCAGCTTTGGTGAAATTTTCATTATTGCACTGTTGAAACTCACTTTCTTCAAACATACTGATAGTATGGCTTCAGAAATCTGTTGGTCACCACAGTGTGGCTTATCAAACCCTTTGCAAAAACTCCTGAAGAATTTTGTAAGTAAACTATAATAATTACAGTAATTTTAATAACGTGCCAGTGTAACTTTAAAAGAATTACAGAATAACAATTTTGCTTTTTTTTCATACCTGTACATAATCTTGTCTCTGTTTTTTTCAGGTGTGCTTGACAGTGACAATGGACTATTTATTTGCATCAGATACTCTTATATGAAAAGATCACAGTTCCAAAGAGCTTAAACATTATTTCATCTTCTGAAACAGAATGGCAGGCTTCAAACGAGGATATGATGGAAAAATTGCAGGGTTGTATGACTTGGATAAAACTTTGGGCAGAGGCCATTTTGCTGTGGTCAAACTTGCTCGACATGTCTTCACAGGTGAAAAAGTAGCAGTAAAAGTAATTGACAAGACCAAGCTGGATACTCTAGCTACTGGACATCTTTTTCAAGAAGTTAGATGCATGAAACTAGTGCAGCATCCCAATATTGTCCGGCTGTATGAAGTGATTGACACCCAGACGAAGCTCTATCTTATCTTAGAGCTGGGCGATGGAGGAGATATGTTTGACTACATCATGAAACATGAAGAAGGTCTGAATGAGGATCTGGCAAAAAAGTACTTTGCTCAAATAGTTCACGCTATATCGTACTGCCACAAACTGCATGTAGTTCATAGAGACTTAAAACCAGAGAATGTGGTCTTCTTTGAAAAACAAGGACTTGTGAAATTAACTGATTTTGGCTTCAGCAACAAATTTCAGCCTGGAAAGAAGCTCACCACAAGCTGTGGATCTCTTGCATATTCTGCGCCTGAAATTTTACTTGGGGATGAGTATGACGCACCAGCAGTGGGTATGTCCTGTTTGAATTCAACTGTTAATCTAAATTTAAGTACCACCATGTACCACTCTGTTTCCTGTTTCAAGAGAATGCCATATGTGGAAGCCAGCTAATCGGCAAGAATTAATATTTTATCACTCAAATTACAGATGACTTAGTGTTGGATTAACTCTATTTAGAGGAGATACTCAAAAATTCTCAAAAAATGCTGGAAGTTCTTTTTATAGGGACTGATGCGATTGCGTTTGTTGGAAATGACTTCTATAGCAAGGTGAATGCAATGCTTATGTTTGTACTTCGTTAGAGGGCGTATCTCCTTTTCTGAAAAGTGTCTGTTTATTTTTTAAAAATCCTCCCAGACAACGTTTGTCGTTCAGGTGAGCCATGTAAGAATGACATTCTTACTGCTTACATATTCTGCTGTAAGGTGCTAGGAATCTATTTGCAGTAAGCAGGACTTAGCTGGAGAGAGACAAGAGGAGACAAGAAATTAACAAGAGCTTTAACACCCGATTCCCTCTGTCCTTTTCTTGTTTGAGAACTGGAAATACTGAGTGAGTTCCAGTTGCTTTTTTGTTAAGCTACTTGATAAAGGGTCAGATAATTTTATATGCTGACAAGGTGTTCCTGCACACTGTTGAAATACCATTCTTGCCTTATACTTAACGTTTTTTTTAGTTATTAGATTTTACCATTGTTGCTTGAATTTTTGAATGCCATTTCATGGCTTCTAATTTTGAATAGATATTTTACTATAGGATTTCTGGACCTGAAAGTACTTTCTCAAATATGCTATAATTAGGAATGTGACATGTCTTTGTGGTTTTGCAAATCCATGTTGATGCTACAGTTGAAAAATTATTTCTACTTGAAGTCAAATGTTTTAGAAGAGTTGGTTCTGGTTTTATCAGTGGCAAAACAGAAATCCTAATTCCTGAGTTCTTCAGTGTTTTTAGGTCTTTTTAAGAATCTTCTGAAGTGTGATTGTAACTGATTGCAGTGGCCTCTGAAACTAGATGGGGAAAATGCATTTCTTAGATACTCTATTCTATGTATTCTATACTTCTGTGGATTATTTCTTGAAAAATGTAGCAGTCAAATTTCAGAAGATGAGCCAAAACCTGAGATTTTGATATTCCTGCCTGACTGAAAATGCTTAGAAGAAAAATGGTGTATGGGGATTTGGGGGAGGGTTGGAGGCATTGGGAAGAATTGGGTTATACATAGGTTAATGTATCCTCGCTCCTTAAAACCATGTAGCCAGTAGGTGAGAACAGTTAATCCATGGAGGATGGGGACTTGGGAGGAATAGGAACTTAGAATAGGTTTGTGTTTTTTGAAGGTCTGAACAAGACATGGGAACTTGGGATGCTACCTTTAAGTGGTCATCTTCTGATATTTTTTTCAAGTTTATAACTTTTTATGCTGCATTACGTATTCCGTGATGATAAATTATCTGTTGTCCTAGCACAGTTTTACATATAAAAAGTTGTTGTTATTGAATAAATGGTAACTGCAATGCAGATATGACATTTGTGAGGGTTACTTTTAGAAATAAATGGTAAAGTAGTGTAATCTCTCTATTCAGCTCTGTATTTGAGGGCATTACTTGAAATACAGAAACATTAGGGTTTGTCTGAAGAGCTATCTTTTTGATACTTTGCTTTGAGAGATTTTCTCCTTATCTTGGAAAGCTAAATTGAAGAGTTTAAATCTGCCTTGAGCCTAAAAGCTTTGACCAGATGGTCCAAATTGAATTCTGTAGTTAATGAAGCACACTTTGGACCTCTTAATGATAAGTGCAAGAATGGTGACATCACACAAAATGTTTCTTAGAGGAATCTGTAAGCAGTTAGGTAAACTTCTAAGTGATAGTACTAGAAGAAAATGATTTGAATCAGTTGATAGACTGGTAGATGGATCCACCTCTGTCTTATAGATGATGGATTGATATGCACAGTAGAAGAAGTTAACTGAAAACAAATTTCTTCTAGCTTATGTTTAGTAATGCTAGTTAAGCTCTAATTCCCAGAATATTTAAATACCTAGCATTGGGCAGTTTTTGTTTGTTCCTCAGTGTACAGTCCCAGTTACTAGGTACTAAAATATCCTTGTCAGCAGATTGCAGTACTTCTTACTTTCTTAGAGGCAGTTTTCACCACTTTGTAACGCGCTACGAAAGGGTTGTCAGGGCAGTATTTACAGTAAACTTTGATAGTTCATATTTTCACTCTGATTTGCCAGTAAGATAATGACCTTGAACGGTCTGAATATTCCCCTCTAACCATGGGTGACAAGGTAAGATACACCATGTAAGGTTTCTAAATATGACTTACTTGCATATTTTTAATGCAAACATTGTGGAAAAAAAAACAAAAACAAATTTTAAACCCCTCTTTTTCTCGTTCAAATAGAGTTGTAGTTGGAGAATCTTACAAGAATACATGTCTGGGGAATTTATTACTAGTCCTGCAACTGAGAAATAAATTTGTGCAAACTTTTATTTTAACTTTTAAAGATAAACTGTAATGCTAAGATGAGGTCATTGCTAGAGGACTACAAGTATGTATAAATTCAGAACTAGACACTTCTTTTAAAAGAAGTTATATCAGTTACAAGTTATTGAGGTAGTAGTTTGCAAGGTGTGTTTATATAGCTTGAAATAGTGTCAAAGTGCTGTGAACTCGTTCAGCTGTTGGGCTATTCATATTTCAAGAATAATGACTGACAATAACAAAGAGATTTCACCAGTTAGAACGAAATTACATTATAGCTGGACCAATCTAAAACTGGCTGCTGATGAGAAAGGAGGTCATGCTTTCTCAGTGTGACCGAATGATCCTGCCTCTTTGCAAGCATCTGCACACTTGATAACCAACTCAATTTACTAAAATGCCAAAGTATTAATAATAAAAAAAATTGCTTATACTCTGCTCATCTTTGGGTATGTTTCCATTCATGATAATTATTTAAAAAAAAAAAAAACAAACACTTGCATTTATGTAAAATTGTCATTAAAAAAGTGTATCAAGAAAAAATAGTATGTAGGTTTCTTGCGAGAGACTTTGTGACAAAAATGGCTTTTCTCATGTCTCTTGGATAATATTAGAATGACTAAAAAAAACTGTTTACACTTTGTTGCTACAGAGAGCTGAAATATTCAGGGCAAGCCTTTTATTAAGCTATACGCTTAATATTATGGAGAAGCTTGCTTTATGAAAAGTAACTGTTTCAGCTAGTTTAGAGATTAATCTCCCCTTTGTGAAGCTACTTAAAAGCTTTCACACTTGAAAAAGAGCCTAGGTAATTTAGGTCTGTCACTTCCTTTTGTGTTTAAGGCTGCAGTTAAAGTGATGCAAGAAGAGTATTAGGTAATGATCATATGTTCTCAGGGCTTTCCAAAAAGCTCGGTTAGATAATGAGAAGTTCTGTTGCTTGTAGTTTCCCATGTTGTTTTCACACTTAGTTAAAATTTGTTCTAGTCAGGGAAAAGTGAGAGGGCTCGTGTTGCACCTAAAGTTAATCTGATAAATCAAATAGATGGATTGCTTTAGATAAGACTGCCATTCTGTCTGGGGCAGTGGTGATCCAGCAAACCCCAGCAGTGGTGAAAAGTAGCTACAGATGAGGAAGAATAGGGCATGCCTCTGGTAATACTTCCACTTAATTTCTCTACCAGCATCAGCAAAGATCGGATCATTAAATAAGCAGAAATCGACTCTTTTCCATGTGGTTGTTCAATTAGCTTTTCAGTTTAGTTGGTTCTTTCAGAGGAGAGCGAGATCTGCTTTAACTGCCTGGACTCTCTACGAATGGTAAGTGCTGTGTAGGCTACAGTAATTCTGGAAGGCACTGAGGCTTCTGGCAGGATTTTGTTGTAGCCAGGTATTCATTTCATAGAGGCATGGCAACGTTTGCAGAGTAAATTCAGCCTTCTGGGGATGAGAAATGTGCAAATTCAGATGGTAGGACTGGGACTGTTTATTTAGCATAGTTGAGCGTAGGCCTCTAAAATGGTGCTGCAGTACACAAATAGCAGTGAATAATTGATGATGGTGCCTACAGTGCTGCAGGCTGTCCTGTCCTCACAGCGATGCAAAGAGGATGGGGGAAGAAGTTCTTCATAAAAACACGTGGCTAACAATACTATAGTTACTCAAACTCTGTGCCAGTTGACTTTGTAGTCCAAATCTGCTTTGCTGCCTTCTTTCAAGTTTATTTTCCCGGAGTGTGTTTGGTCTTTCAGAGCTCCAGCCAGGTTTACCTGGTGCTTGAGCATTGCTAATTAATCCTGGTGACCTTATCTGGCCTGCATGGAGCTAGTCCTGGTGGTTCTGCATGCATATAGCACTTTATTCACAAACTGAATGGCTGATGTAGGCATAACGCCCAGTGGCTGTGTACAGTGACCTCTTACCCTATAAAAATGCTGAATATAAGATTTGACAGACTTGACTCAAGGGGAAAAAAAAATAGTAAGAGGTTTGTAAACTGTATGTGGTATTGAATCACTCCACATACTTGACAGCTTTTTGGAATTTTAGTATGTTCACAATTGGATCATAGCCAGGCTTTACAGAAATAAGCAGCAAAAACTCCTTTCCATTGATTGTTTTGTTTTGAAACCCCCTTTTTTAATGTAACACTGCAATGTGTTTTGGTAGTTGGATACATTATACAGTGAGCTTGTTGAAGGTTTGATGGTGCAGAAAGCTAAAATACCATAGTAAGTAGCTGCTTCCAGCATAGGAGGGCTTCCCCTTTGGTACAGCTTGCATCAGTGCAGAGCTGCCTCTCCTCATGTGCTGCACTCTCTGTTGCTGACCATTTGATGAGCTGATTTGGTTAGCTAATTTGGCAGAAGACTACGTTTTTCTGCAGGCTTAACTTCTACCAGGTTAGCAAATGGAGTGGCTTGTTCACTTCTTCTGAGTGGAAGAGCTGGCGCGAAGGAAGTGATGGGAGCTTCCAGAGTTCTGGGGGAAGGTGATAGGACCTGCCCCCTTTTAGTGTGAAGCAAGTTTAGGTTAGATCAGCTCAGCCTAGCTCATTTATCTTCCCGTTCCAGGCAAGAGAAACTCATTTGACTGAAAATGGGGGTCATTCATCAAGCAGTATTGCCATTGCTTTTTTTTTTTTTTTTTTTTTTTTTTCCAGGAAAATAACATGTTCTAACTGTTCAGGCTGAAGTGCTTTTTGGAGCAAAACAGGACTTGATGCAAGCACCTTGTGTGTTGCACTGCTGCTGTCTGTGCTCTTCTTGTGCTAGTGGCCAGGGCTGCTCTACCTTCTCCCTGCAGTGCTGTGCTCCTCATGCTGCACTGCTGAAGAAATGAGTCAAATTTGAAAAAATGAGTAGAAATGAGCTTTTTGTACTTCTCAGAAGGGGCTAATTTAGAGAATTGGTTGTAGTGTGTGTTTAGAAAGCTTAAATCTTTAGCAAGCTCGTGTCATGTGAACAAAGAATATACTTTTGTTCCATGCCAGCATGCAGCTAGTAACCTTTATTTTTAATGAAACGGGAGTCCAATTTTTAGGTGATACATTGATTCTAACTTTGATTCTGCTTTTTTTTTCCCCTCAATCTAATTGCTTTATTGACAAGAAAATTACTTCAGTGCCTCAAATTAGTCAGGGGGTTATGCTACAGGTAGAGGAGCCTTGTATTCAGAAGTGAAGTTACGATGTGACAGAGCTATAATAAAGGGTGCAAGTCTGTGGTTATGATAACTTCTCAGTAAATCCATATGACTTACAATTTTTCACGCTGCCTAATATTTATGAAATAAAATTTGTATTCCATTCTGGATGACTTAATGTATGTCCTTTAATGCATTCACAAATTGCTGGATGAAGCAAAGAATAACTTCCCCAAGTGGAAGTACAGAGATGCTGTCAAGATAGACTTCGGTTACTAGCCTCAACTAAACTGCAGCTTGAGTAAGGAGATGCTTCTTAGTCATCTCCCCATGCTCACAGGAGGACTGTTTTCACAATATTTCAAACTGCTGTTGTGGAGAAAGAATCCATTATGACAAATACGATCTCCACAAGACTGGAAGCTTCACTTCATATCTCTTGCAAACAAAGATTCAGATTACTTACGTTCAGCCCATGACTGACTAATTTGGCAGCACGGATCTGGTGGGACCTAAATCAGTGCTGTACTACTGAGTTACAAACCAGATGCTCGAGTTTTGCTTGTTTAATCATTCATGTGCAGAGCTGTACTAAGATGTTCATTTTTGTAAATAAAGCATAAATTATGCAACATACAGCTAAAACCTTGAGGAAAAGATAGTACAGTTGATTGGAAAGTATGAAGGATATCATAGGCATCATAAGTCTTTGTGTTTTTTGATATATAAGTACTAAAGCAATGCAGTGAAATGTGTATATAAGTTGTATGTGCTATATAGACTTCAGTATAGACTTAACTATTTATACTTGTGGTTTTTTACCCTGGCTAACTTTCTTCTGGAGTGGTAGTGTTAGAAAGTTCAAGCAGATTTTGGTTTTAATTTTTTTTTTTACTGTAGATTCAGTAACTTCAGAGATGTGGCTAAGCAACAGAAACCAGAAGAGAGGATGCATTTCTAAATGCAGAACTGATGAATCGGTGAAACAGGCTATTTTGGAGTAAAGGCAGTGACGTGTGTGCAGTAAAACCTTTTACTGCTCGTGTGGGTTTCCTTGGTTTGTTAATGAAGAACATCAACAGTTTGTCTTCAATAGTTTCATGCAATCAGCAAAACGCAGATGATTATTTTGAGGGGAAAAAATAAGCAATAGTTGCCAAGCTGAATGAAAATAAAAATCATTTCCAAAGATAAGACCAGTTACTGATGATTATGTCTTAGTCAAATAAAATAACATATAGAACAGACTGTTTCATCAGACAGATGAGCTAATTATGAAAATAATTTGCTAAATGCAATTTGGTATTTAAGCTCTTTTTTTTGTTTGTTTGTTTGAGGGATAGGGGAAGGAAAAGATTTCTCTTGATTCTCTTGTCTGCTCTGTGCTCTAATAGCACTAATTGGATTTGTAGTGCTTTAAGACAGGGAGAGTACACAATTCTGCCTGTAAATTTTGGAAAGGTTGGCATTGATTGCAGATGATCTCTGCCTCGGTCTTTTGCAAGGGAGAAATAAATCCCATTTTACAAAGACTAAAGAAAAAATAGCTGAATGCTGTGGTGATGCCACAGACAGTTGCATCTCTGGAAGCTGGGGAGGTCAGTGTGTGAGCTTATTCAGAGTCTTTTTCATAAAAAGTTAAAGAACAGGAGAATATTTCAAACACTAAAAATTAAATATCCTCAGAAAATATAATCTTCCTTCCTTACCCACACTCTTCAAATTTATATTTTGTCCCGTCTGATCATCTTCCAGATTTGCCTGTGCATATAGTAGTGTAGAAGTACTTGTGGTGCACAGAAATGTTGATATTGCTAACACAGGATTATTCTGTACTCTTTTCCTGCTGACTTTTAATGGATGTGTTGCAAATCTTCTAAGCTTTTTATCATAGGCTGGAAATACTTCTCTTATCCTTTTGAAGCACAAATATATCACTGATGTAACAGGCACCCTTCAACCAGTTAGCATTATGATCCCAAGCTTTACCCTTTATTATAGTGTATAATTTTTTATCACTAAGCATATAAAAATCTATCTGCAGTGTTTGTTGTGTACTTTGACTCTGAAGCTATGTTTTGGCTTTTCAGGCAATGATCTGAAGTTGTAACAAATGTGAGTTTCCATTCTGTTTTCCATAGCCTGTGCCGTGAAAATCTTAAATTTCAGTTTGTAGCAAGCACGCTTACCACTGTTATCCTTGTGAATTATTAGTCTAGACCTATTCCTGAGCCCACTGGAAGTTCCATTCCTAAATTCCAACCCAAATTAAGTAGTTCAGGATGAGGGTTTGTGTCCACACTGAAAACAGCAGGCTTCAGAAATTGCCCAGTTGCTGTCTAACCCTGAAGATGCCTAGAGTGCAACGATATGTGTGGTTTTTACATTAGATTCTCACATTTAGCTCTGCACAGAAAAAAAACATGGTACTGGAAGAGCCTCGAATTATCAGCATTCAAGGCTTATCTTCAACACGTCTCCCCGGACTGGGCTTTCTCCCACAAACCTCCCCTGACGAGGTTGTAGCAGCAGTGGTGAGGACACTAATGTCACCAGGAATTGTCCCTGATGCTGGCACTTGGGCCCATTTCCAGCCTTTGTTTGTCCACAGGCTGTAGATACCTTTGCAGTGGCAAAATAAACATGTAAGCATTCGTATCCTCTCCATAAAAGCTGGTTTTTGAGTTTCTTTGTTTACTGAATGAAGTGGCTTCTCGTGGAAGATAACTATGATGTTCAGCTGTCACTGGAGTGTTTATTTTAACAGCCAACTAAATCCATATTTCATATTTCTGAAGAAGCAGGCTTTCTGCAGAAAGGTCTGTTTCAGCAACTGAACAATATGTGCTGTGTAAGCTGGAAAAAATACTTGTTCCACTACAGGTCTGAAGTAAACAACTTTATTAAATGGACTCGGTTTGTGTAGCTAAATGCAAATCTGCCCGTTCCAAAAGGGGCATGGAAATTTAGCTTCTGACGATCACAAATTCACAGAGCATACAAAAAACGTGACAAGCATCTGACTGTAGCTGTAAGGATCCTCTGTAAACTGTAACTTTCTGAAATCCACAGTGCTGATTTTAGGATTAAATCATGAACTTCAGAAGGCAACAAATGCCCGAAATGCCGAAGCCCTGCTCGGTGGCTATGCAGATGAGCGTGGCTATCCTTCGTTGGACAAAACAGCTGCCTGCCTGCCCGGCGGTGAGGACAGGCGTCGCACAGGCAGCCGGTGACGTGGTTTGGTTTCCATGGCAGTGACTTCGTGTTATGTAAGGAAGTTGCGTGTACACAGCCCTGGTTGTCATGGTTCTGGGAATCCTGCTTCAACAGCCCCTTCCTGAGCAACATTAGTTAGCAGCTTTCAAAACAATCAGATATCCTCCAGTGCAGTTAGCTAGCTAATGCTTTTAAAGGCTAATCTCTCATTTCATTCAGGACATGGCAAGGGTAATTTCAAGCTCCCGGTGCCTGATTTTTAAAGGCTAATTCATATCTGAAGATCTTCACTGTGCTTTTGAAAGAGACCCTGATTTTGGCAACTGCAGTGCACAAGAGTCATGTGTCTTCCTTCAGCACCCTCACTTGAAGTTTTACACCTAAATATGCTAAAGGCATGCAACACCTCAGGCATAAATTCTATTTTTTGCATCCATTTTCTGGAGAGAGTAAATTAGGTGACCTCTGGGAGGATGAAGGAATGTAAGCTACAAATGTTGTTGACTTAGCCAAAGCCAAGTTGTGCTTACAAAAAAACCCCACCCTGCTCCATTATCTAGTTAAGTTACCTGTTAGTAAACTTACTGCAATACCTATATTTAAAAACTATAAAACTAAAAAACTATATTTACATTGAACTGAAGGTGGATTTTATTTTACTTGTGTAACTCATGTAACAGGTTTAAAAAAAACAACTAGTGTTGCTCTACATGCAGATCCTTGCCATGTAGTTCTGTCTTCTCCTTGGGGTATTTTGACTCTGCTTGTGCAAGCCCTTGGTGAACTAGTGCCACTCTACCTAGAGATGTGTTTTCTTCTCTGCTTTTAAATGTATTTCTGCAGCTTCTAATAATGTGCAAACAGTAACCTGTCTTAGTTGGGATTTTTCCTTTGAGTTGAGCCAAGTTATATAAAATTAAGAATATTTTTCTTCTTTAAGTGAAGGCCACCCTTGAAGTATGTTTTCAAAAGTGTGTGGAGATCTAAAGAAAAGCTTCTATACCTAAAACCTTTGAGTTATTATTCTTCTTTCCCAAGTTACTAGTGGGTCTAATAACAGATGTTCTTTCTGGAAACCTTGCTTTGATGAGATGTCGGGCTCCTAATTTGCTGCTGCCCCAACATCTTTCTGATCTGTATGCACAACTGTCTTGGCAAAGTTGGTGCATTTGACAAAATCAGAGCAGTAGGTCTTGACTGATGAAGTCTTGACTGATGCTTTCACTTTGTTTGATATTGTTTTCTCCCTTTGTAGCAGTGCAAGAGCACTTTTTGGGATTTAGAAATAAAAGATCAAGGTTGCCTGTTCTGCTGGTGAAAGTGATCCCCCCAGCAACAGGACCTATTCTTCTTTTGCTCTACCTCCTATGTGAACAGGAATTCACAATAGCAGGGTACCAGCACAAGAATGGACAATGTAGTAACTTTGATCGAAACACTTGATCAGTTGCATTCAAACAGCTTCCATCTTCCCTAGGTTCCTTGGGATCCAGAGAACACACTTCTCTCATAATTAACAGGAATGAATAATAGAGGAGCTCTGATTATAGCAGTACAAAGCAGTATGGTAGAGCATTCCTGTGTGACTTGGTATATCATTTGGGGAAACACTAAAATTTTGTAATCAAGCACCATAAAAAAAATAATCTCAGATTCAACTCTTACTAATGTCTCAAAGACAGCTATTCTTCAAGACCTTAAATTTTGCCTCTGTCTTAGCCAAACGGTGCTATTCTGGAAACCGTGAGTTTTTCAAAATGTATTATTATTATATTAAAGGGACAACAAACTCCGTGTCTTTATTGGAAGAACGTGCTTTCTTTTTTCTCCAAACTTTTTTGCTATATACTTTTCTGAAGTTGTTTGAAAAATACACATTTATGGATCTCCAGTGGAGGAAAGTGGAAAGCACAGAGACAGAATTGAGTTTTTTACATGTACAGAATGACTTAGGACTAATAAACCAGGTATAAACATTAACATTTCTTACATATACTATATAGTCATTTAATTGTTGGTCTGTTAAGTCTTTCAAAATGATATGTGAGTATCACCTCCTCTTTTGGAAAATATGCTCTGAAGGTTTCAGCATCTTGGATTTGGATGCTGGAAATTTGCAAGCCAACATCCTTGTTTAAGATTGCGTGTAGCTGTCTGAGTAATTGTGATAGAAACACCAGTGAATGATGCAGTTCTTACAAACCAGTTCTGTTTTTCCATTGTTCGTGCAGGTTTTGTGTGGTTTTAGTCAATTTACTTTGAAAACTTGCTTAATGTTTCCCTCCCATTTTTTTAACCACTTCCTTTACACTTAGGGCCATCCTTTTTACACTGTTTGGTGCGAGGAGTGAAAAATGTGATTTTTATAGCTGAGTAAAATTACCCCATGTTGGTTTGAACGGTGCGTTCAAGTTGTGCATTCGTATTATTGACACTATTTTGGTGCTTCCTGTGCTGCCTCACCCTTCCGTTTTCTCAAACACCTGCAGATGCGCTGGTTCTGATGGGCAGAAAGAAGCTCCGTTTTCCTGTTGATGCTGAATACTGCAAGGAGGTACTTTGAGCCTGAGCCTATACCTTACAAAAAGCCTCCTGGAAATCACAGAATCTCAGGATAGCTCAAGTGGTCCAACCCCCCTCCTCAGGCAGGGTTACCTACAGCCTTTTGCCCATGACCGTGTCCAGGTGGCTTCTGGAGGGAGATCCCCCAGCCTCCCTGGGCAAGCTGTGCCAGTGCCTGGCAGTCCTTCCTCTAGGAGAGGTGCTCGAGTCCCTTCATCATACCAGGGAGCCTACAGCTGGACACAGCACTACTACTACCACCACTCAGAAAAGAGTATCAAATAAATTTCTGCAACCCTCTGTTACTCATTTCCATGTGGGATGAAAGCTGCTGCGTGCTTCCCATTGCATCTCTAACAAGGT
Organism: Aythya marila; assembly: GCF_965140915.1. Classification (NCBI taxonomy): domain Eukaryota; kingdom Metazoa; phylum Chordata; class Aves; order Anseriformes; family Anatidae; genus Aythya; species Aythya marila. Next base: position 44,330,929 of record NC_139043.1, on the reverse strand, counting down.
GTCAGCTTGCAGTTTGTCAGAAAGAGAACCTCATTAAAGATGTTGCCTTATTCTTCTGTGGGGTTGTTTGGTTGGGTTTGGCTTAGTTGCACCTGGAGTTTCAAACAAGTGATTGGCTCTAGTTACACTGGTACAGAGAACAGGTCAGGATGTCCCTTGATTTGTGAGGCTACATCTGAGGGGACAGGACAGACGTCTTGAATGTCTCCTCTTTATACACCTGCAGCCACCCAAGCACTTAGCTTGGCTATACGAGGAGAGACTTGCCATTATGTGATTCTGGAGGGCTTGCAAAGATGACTCCCAGATGACATCTGTTATGACTTCGTACAGTCTGCACTAAAATAGGGAGGGAACACGTTAAGTCTTCCAGTGGTTTTCTTCTTGTTTTCACACACAGATCAGACTGATTTAGGCACGCTGTTCCATTGCAGTCTCGCTTCATAATTATTAGCATGCTTCAGGTCTGCTTAGACTTCCACACTGTCTGTGATGCTGTGAGCAGAGTCATCTCAGTAGCCATGAGCATAGATGCCAAGAGGCTGAAGACCTTCAGACCACAGCTGTAAAAATAGGGTGTAAATAAAACCCATATAATTGGTTCTGCACGGTACTACTTGGCCGCATCAGAAAAATGCCTGCTATGCTCTCAGGCTAACAAAATATGCTTTTTGTCAGGAAAAAGTCTAATAGTGAATTTGCCTGTAGTGTGTGAGAATAAGAGGTGGTTGGCAACCTGGTACTCTTCGCTGGGAGTATAAAATACTTGGATTGTGTGACCAGATCAAACAAAAGGTCTTAAGCACGTTTTTAGTTTAACAAAATGTTTCTCTGCATACACGTGATGACTTTTTAGTAACACAAAATGCATGATGCAATGAAACACAGGAGCAGTTCATTGCAGGATTGATATTTCACGATGATGAATCTGCATTTTTCATGCAGTGGTATGAAAAATAGTAGGACGTTTCATCTCGCCGTTAGCAGGTTGGAAAGACCTATGGATATGAAGTGCAAGATACAGCAACTAATGAAAGAAATTATGCAGAGCTCTCCGTTGTGTGTTGCACAATCAGTAACTACTCTTATTTTTTAAAGCAAACAGCAGGTTGATAGCTGACTGGATGTGACACATAGGGCAAGCTACAGCTCTTTCTTTGCATACAGAGGATGAGTTGGATTCTGCTCCTGCAAAGTTTTGTTTCTTTACGAAGTGACTGTACATACATGTTGTAGTTCTCCCCAAGTTATTTAAGCAGTAGCTGTCATCACAGATCCTTCCGAAGTGAAATCTCCCAGCGTGTGTCTCTCCAAGAAAAGCCAACCACACAGCTGGTGTGTAGTACGCTGTGTCACTGCTCTGTGTGCAAACCAGAACACTGAATGGATGCTGCCAGCTAAAAGAACGCGCGCAGGGATGCTCAGTGCCTCCTCGGCGAGGCTGAAACACTTCAGGGCTTGCTGGAGTTTCCTATATATGGCGATTTCATGGAAATTTAGTTGTTTTACTGCGATTCTTCTCCTTTTCTTGGGACTCCTGTGATATTTTAAGCTGGTCTCTTTGACTATTCCGTTCTTCCTTCTGTTTGAACTTTTGTATGTGCTGACTTGGAATTTGTGCTTTAATTATTTCGCTTCCCTCCCCAGTATTTTTCTCCCGGCTTAAATTTAGCCAGCGTACTTTTAGTATAGCAAACATAATTTGTCTGTAATTATGAATGCTCTGCGGACTCTCCTCAAATCCTTCCTGCAGAAAGGCAACACGAAGCATTTTAGTTGGGGGGGGGGGGGGGGGTAGTGTTGAACAGAAAGCTGGAAGATGGGCTGGGCTGTGCCACAACATGGGTTTCTCAGAGAAAGATAAAAATCTAGGAAGGGCGTTGCTGCACAAAAGATGACTGCTTATAGAAATGCACGAACTCGCATGTTCTAGGTTTTGTTATCTGTTACGTGGTGAGAGATAATGCACCAAAACTTCTTGGCTGCTGAGGATTGAGATCCTAAAGTAGTGCAACAGAAATCAAATAATTGTTTGAGTTTACCTTTAGTACAAATCAGAGCTCCGAAGGAAATTACCCGGTAGTGTTCCTGTTTCTCTCTCAGCTAAACCGTAGGAAGTATGGGTTGTAGCCAGCAAAATAAGCGTTGTGTGGATGCATGTGCGTGATTTACGTTGTTAAATAAAGCTGTAGCCATCCTTCGGCTTTAAATGCACGTCAAGTGCTTTGAGCAGGCCCCAGAAAGCAAGATGCAGTTGGGTGGCCAGCAGTGCGGTTCACCCTTCAGCTGCTTGCAGTCCAGAGCTGGTGTGCTCTGCTTCCTGTGACCACTGCCAGCCACCACTGCCCTTCCCTCAGGAGCTTTCTGCCTTTTTATTTATCTTCCTTCAGCTGTTTGGTTTCCCGTGTACAGATCTATGAAGCGCTAGGCTTTAAGACTCAAAGTTGCTGCTGAAATTGCCATAGCATGGAGTTGTATCTGAAGTTTAAGAGCATAGATAGGATTTGATATTTTTTAATGAAATTTTAGGCGACAACATCTAAGCTTCCTGTACTGAATGCAGAGAGACTTCTGAAATATTTTCTTCTAGGCAAACTTTTAATAAAGATTTGAATTAAATGTTAGTTTTTACAGCAAGTAGAAACCAACTTGCTTCATGCCCAGCAGTGCTTCTTTTTCATATGTCATTTCAGTGGGGACTAAGGAAGTTGTTAAACGTTTTTTTATTTTACAAAAGCAGGAATTGGAAGGAAAAAAAAGAGTCTAATGGAGATCACTGTTAATTTTGTTAAAGACTTGATGGATTTCTAAAAGCAAACAGACAACGACAACAACAAAAACAGTGACCAAAACACACACTTCTAATGATTGGCCCTTAATGTGTAAGAATATAGCTTTACATAAATGGTTTAATTAGTTACTTATCTTAGTCGTATTATTTATATTCGTATCTTAATAATACTTCACAGTTTTGATGGTAGTTATGTCTGCTTTCTCAACAGTTGCTTTAAATTATGTATTTACAGATATATGGAGTTTGGGGGTCATCCTCTTTATGTTGGTGTGTGGACAACCACCATTTCAAGAAGCAAACGACAGTGAAACTTTGACTATGATAATGGACTGCAAATACACCGTGCCACCTCATGTGTCCAAAGAATGTAAAGAGTAAGTAGAGTGCTAAAGAACTTAAGCATTCATAGGAGTGGATTTTCGTTATCTTTGAGAGTCCCCATACAATTTTACCACAATAATTACTGTGCCTACTGCTTTTGCTTAGTTGTTAGTATTTCTTCACATCAATTGAGTAGCTTCTTGGGCAGCAGTATAACTTTTTTATTTTCTGCATCTGCTTTTACTAAAGGTTAATCCCATGATACTTATTGAGAGTAGGTTTTTTTCCACACTTTTCTGAAACTTTATTTTGATTTTATCCAGTGTTTCTTTCATGTCCCTCAGTTGTCATTCATTTTATAAATGATCAGAGAAGCTATTCACCACTGACTGGCTTTGGCCACCATTCCTGCTGGACAAATGACAAGGTGTTGCTTGGAGAATTTTGTGGCAGAGGTGACAAAGTTAATGATTCCTGTAGATTTCTGTTCAAAATACAAGTTGTCAAAAGCCGAGAATATCACAGCAAGTTTTGCACATCTCCTACTGAAATTGCAGCTCCAAGTCAACATTCTAGGCAATCACGGGAGGAAAATAATCTGTCTGCAAATACCATATGCCACTCGGGAATCATGACTCACTTTGATACGATGTTTTTCTGCAGTGTTCACTGCAGCTTTTTTTTTGATATGGTCCAGTATTGATATGTTCTATAGGATGATGGGTTAATGAGGTCGTTAGTCCTTTTAATATATATCCCAGCTGCATCTCTGTCCAGTCAAAAGTCTACAGCAGGACCTAGTATTCTGTTAGTCGACATGGAAGGAAATGGATGTTACAACTGATCATACGGACTATTCCTCTCCATCTGTCATCTATGTGGTCCAGGAATCTAATACATAACATGATGCCATAGCTGGTTTTCATGTCTTGTAGTGTCTGACATTTCTGGTATTATGGTAAAGCTGCTATTAGTGCTCTTGACAGCTTGAGGAGGTTTACATAAAGGGATAGGTTTAAAGTACAATACAGGAAGGGCTTTTAAAAGCTCTCATTAGTGAATTCTATCAAATCTCTTGAGATGCTGCATATGGTGCTGGGGCCAAGAAATTACTGGGGTTTTGTATCCTTTTGCTTAATATATTGGCTAACACTAATTTGCTTAAAGGCCCAAGTAGATCTGCTCCCCATATGTGGCACATCAGCAATTACTGCCAGTTACCAAAGTGCTTGATGGGTTAGGCTCTCATAGGGAAATGGCTCTCAGACTGCCTAAATGTGCTGCTTTGTGTGGAAACATTCATGGTGTTCTGGGGCGCGTAAGCAAGCCTATAGCAGGAGGCACACGTGGTGGATTTGTGGTGCACTTTACTACAGGTGTTTTAGTACAGGTGTAGTTTAAAAACAAAAAGTTTTATGAAGTGCATAATTGGTTCTCTATCTGTTGCAATATTAATAAAACTGAAGGAAATGGGCTTCCCTGTCTCACCTGAACTTTCCTTCTGGTAAAGGCAGAGATCACAGACACTATATACGTGACATTCCTTTTTTTACAGTAAGGTTTTAAGAAGTTCAGATTAACCTCCATTTTTAATTCCCTATATCTCACACCAAAATAAAATAAAATTGCAATTACCTCTGTGATTTGTGTGGCCTTGCAGTTTTGAAGTTGCATGGTATAATGTAGTCAGTGGAGTAACTAAAGCCATATGTAAGAACTGCTGAACTTTCATTCTGTGTTTTGAAGCAATGAAGTTCCAGCAAAACCTTGGCATCAAAACTGTTACATCCATGTTCAGTTCATTGTTCAGCACCAAAAATACCTTCCCAAAGCTTTTTTTCATGATATACACTGAAACTTCACATATAGCGAGCTAGTAGTGCTAATCATGTCTTCTTTCTCTGTTTATTCTTGGAATTTATGCATTTCCCTACCCACACTTGTAAACACTCAATATCAACCCATTAGTTTGTCACTTCATCATCCCAGAGAGTGTTTTTTTCTCTAAGTGTGGAACAGATCCCTGTCCTTTCACAGATTCTGAAGAATTGAGTGTCTGATAGCTATTTCAAAACAAAACATATCTACTTATCTTGCCATTCTATAGTCCTGTTGACAGCAGCAATAATAGAAAATTATATTTCTATTATTGTGCAGACCAGCCTGTAGGCCATCTGTCACAGTTGCCATATAAACCTATTAAAAAATAATTGGAAGAATCTAAGCATAGTAAATGAAAACTATAGTGTTTATGTTATTTATAGTTTTCAATAAATAGTTTCAGCTCAGAAATATTTGAAATGTCTTTGAGAATAAAGTTCTCTTCCCATTGTTTACTGTACACATTTCTAAGGATCTTTCTGGACTGACAGTAGAAAATTTCTTCTTAATGTTGCTCTTACAGTGGCTGCTGTTTAAACATGTGAGTGCATTTTGTTTAGCTTTATTTTTTATTCACAGTCTGATTACACGGATGTTGCAGAGAGATCCGAAGCGAAGGGCATCTTTGGAAGAGATTGAAAACCACGCGTGGCTCCAAGGAGTTGACCCTTCTCCAGCAACAAAGTACAATATTCCTCTAGTGTCATACAAAAATCTGTCTGAGGAGGAACACAACAGCATAATACAGCGCATGGTTCTTGGTGATATAGCAGACAGAGATACAATCGTGGAGTAAGTTCTCGATCTTGTATGGTTTATTTTGATCATCTGTCACTGCATTTGATTAAAGAATTTCATTAGAGCCTGGGTGTTTCAGTGTTAAAATACCAAGCCATTCAGTTAACAAAATATTACAATCTTGCTCCTCCGAAGAGGATTCTAGGATGAGAAATACTTAAGTAGACCCAGTTTGCCCTTAGGCAAAACTTCAAGAAAATCTTTTGGAGTAGTGTTCGATTCCTGTAGTAGTGTGCAATCTCGAGCAAACCTGACTGCATTGAAATCCATGCTTTGACTTGTGCTTCTGATCTGGACTAGTTAGTTAAGTCTGTTCTCATGCATATTTAGAGGTGATAAATTCTAGCATTTTTTCCCTTAGTACTCTTCTGGTATGCCTGAAACTTTGTAAATTAAAATACTGTTTCTTTTATCTGGATATTGCAAAATTGCCATTGTCACTGAGTGAGCTTGCTAGGAAGCTGCATAGTTTCTCCTAATACATTAAAACCTGCAAAACCCTAAAATATTCCATAAGTTGAAAGAGGATGTAATTGTTTTCTTTTTGTTCATGCTTAACCTGGCCTATGAACTTAATTTTATTGTAAAGTTAATGTGACAACCCTAAAACAACCTAGGTTTTTCATCCAGTTACATAAAAGTTAATACTTTGGTTGTATGTGCCAGTGTCTACTAGAAAGTCTACTATTGGTGCATAACATTAATGAAATACAATTTTATCATTTAAAGTGTTCAATAAAGGAAGATTTTTTTTGAATGATAACCTAAAAATATCCCCATTCAGCCACAGTGAAATTAATAGACTTGTTGGCTCTTTACTTTTTAGTAAGACCAAGCCACTCTTGTCAAAACATCAAAAACACACAGTTCTGTTTTCAGGTGCTGTTCCCACTATGAGAAGTACAGCGATACGTGAGCTTGCATGTCCAGTTTTCAGCAAGCCACTGATGTATGGTTTGTTTCATGTTTTGTTTTGTACTTTCCCTAGGGCACTGGAAACTAACAAATACAATCACATCACTGCTACTTACTTCTTACTAGCTGAAAGGATCTTGCGAGAAAAACAAGAGAAAGAAATTCAGACCAGATCTGCAAGCCCTAGCAACATCAAAGCTCAGTTCAGGTAAGAATTTAGGAATCTAACTGTGTTTTTCTGTGTTGGTGAGGATGTTTTCTTGGTGGTGGTGGTGGGTTTGTTCTGTTTTGTTTTTTAAAGCTGGTTTGTTATTGAATTGCACAAGCACTACTACTTGAAAAACTGCAACATGCTTATTCATTGCCACTTTTAAGTGTGTTCAGAGTGCTCTGTGTGCTTCCGAATTTGTTTGGAAATCAGCTACCAATATTTTAATTTTTTACCATTTTCAGGATATGACTAAAGGATTTGAATTTGAAGTCTGTATTTGAGGTAGTAAGTTTTCCCACCTGCTAGGAAGAGGCATGTTCATTGACCTTCAGTTCCTCATAAAAATAGTGTGTGCAATATTCCTGGAAAAAATCAGTTGCATAATTCTTAAATGTGGTGATGAGGAATTAGGAATAGATGAGAAATCATGCTGAACTTGATGTTAAGGTTTAGTTGTTAGCTTTGGTCTTCATGGGCTTGAACGCTCCCTAAATCAAGCTTAGAGCAAACATCCTTAGGTTGTGTTATTTTATTTTTAATGTAGTTCGATGTGCTTCTTATCTAAGGAAAATCATTTAAATAATTGCTTTAATCATCCATTTAAAGATACTGCCATAGAATTTTTAGTTTGACAAAAGGATTGCTAAAAACACTTATAGTAAAGGTCCCTGGAATTTTCAAAGCTCCAGCTTGTGGCAGACAGTAAAGCGAAAGTGGGGAGAGAGGGATTCTGCCACGTAGTTGGTGATTGGTATGTTCAACCAGTCCATTTGCTGTTCAACTCATTATCAAAGCATCACGTATTTTCAGTTACAGAAGCATATGCTTAAAAACAAAACAAAAAACCTCACAAGGTGAATAGTTTATTTGCACACAGATACTGGGGGTTACAGGATTTGAACAGTTATTTTTCTTAAATACTTTGTTTTTAATTTGCTGGGTAAGTATTAGATTATGACCAGAAATAGCTGGTGTTGAGAAGAATCCTCACTGGCCCATCTTGACAATCTTTCCAGTGAAGATGGAGGTGGTACTGAGACATTTCCATTCATTTTTAACCTCCAATCTCTTCAAAAAGCTGCTTTTTAGGCTTTGTTGAAATATTACTGGTAACTGTTATTAGCAATGGTAACAGTCACTGGCAGCTAATCTCTTAATGAGAGGATATTAAGTGCTTGTGCTGATGTTCAGAGTCGCTGCCTACCTTCAGCGTTGCTGATGTGGCACAGAAAAAGACAAGACGGCTCATCCATCCCAAAATTTCTTTGTGCAGTTTTCATGCCACACATGAAGTCATATAATAGGAATGACAGAGGGGCCATAAATGCTGTGGTTCCCTTCTGGTGCACATCCATGTTTGACTTGGCCTAACTGATAAAACGTACAACTACCTTTAATCTATAAAAAACGAACTCTTGTTACAAATGGGTTCTAAATCTGCAAAGTCTGCTTCTAAATTGTGTTGTGTGTTTTGTTTTGTTTTGTTTTTTTTTTTTTCCTGTCTTGGTGTCACTGTTTCAGTAAAACAGCCGCTCCAGTTATATCAGGAAGTAGGACAAATAAGTCTGTTGAATCTGAATCTTGAGATGAATTTGTAACACTGAATGGAGCGGTTAAAGCCTGCCTCCCAAGAACGAATTCTCTTTTCCTGACAAGCCCATACACAAAAAATGAGAGACTCTTGCTGTTAATAGTCCCAGGTAGCACTCAGGCTACTCCTTGTCTTCAGGATGGTTCTAAATTCAAAGGATTTATCTAGGGTGACCTCATGGAAAAGATAACAAGGAATGCATTTCTTTTATTTTAAGAGCTTAAAGCCAAACCAACACAAGCAACTGACTTGCAACCTGGAGCTTTCCTTTGGCCTGCTCTCCCCTCAGACCTACTGGGAACAACAGTGGGGGAAAGCAGGGAGGCAAACAGGGGCTGCTGTGTGATACACATACTGTAGTGAGGAGGTTTATTGCCTGGAAACTGCAGCACTCTTAGATACTATATTTACTCTTTATTGTGACAGCCGCAGAACTCGCTGCCTTTTTGCTGACAAACCAGCCTGTTCTTAAAGCACTGTGCGTGCTCGAAACATTCAGTTCTTCATTTTTGGTCGCTTCTGCAGTTACGCTTCTCATTTACCTAAGTCCCGTTTGCTAATCACTGCCAGTTGTTTGTGTTTCAAATACCCACCACAGCACAAGTCCTCAGAAACCCAGGCCAGTGGTTTCCAGCACTCCTGGAGCCAGCTGGGGCCTGAGGAAGGATGCCAACTTCTCAAACCTAGGAGGACCCCAAGCTGAGGCTCCACTTTGTGCTGGAAAGCTCGGTGCCAACTGGGTTGTCTCCCTCAGGGCCAAGCCGCTCTCTGGGGTCAACTGGTGAGAGGATACCAGCAGCTCCTGGCCCTTTTGTTATGGGTGGTGGATTTTTGTACCCAAAAGTTTTGGTACCTTTTGCAGATGGGCATTTCATACTTCAGGATCCTTTTCTATCCAGCAGTTACAGAGGGAGCCTTGGGAATGTCTTGTAGTATGCTAACCACGTGTAAAGAGAAGTCTCCTGCTACAGCTTTTCATGCGTTGTACTGGATTATTTTAGTTATGTAAAGTCAAGGGATTGGCAAACTTAAAAAAAATAAAAAAATTAAAGATAACTTAAGTGGTCAGAAAAAAACTTTCATTCTCCACAAGAAATGTGGAGCTTACACTGAATGAAGAAATCTAATTATTCAGTGTAAAGGTGCTCATCTTTCAGACTAGGCTTTCAAAATACAGCTAGAGAGGAAAGACCATCAGTCTCTGTTCTTCATTCTGTATGATGTGAAAATTCCAGTATATTTCAGGTTTTAAAGTAAAGTATAAATCATTATATTCTGGCTTAGATACTGAAGATAAAAGACATCAGCTGCTAACTGTAAAACTGATTTACTCTCGAGTGTCACCTCTTTCGTTACATTCATTACTAACACCTGAGGGAACGGCATGAAGCTGCAGAAGGGGAGCTTCAGGCTGGATATCAGGAAAAGGTTTTTCACGTGGAGGGTGGTCAGGCACTGGAACAGGCTGCCCAGGAAGTGGTCATGGCACCGAGCCTGCTGGAGTTCGAGGAGTGTTTGGACAGCGCTCAGACACGGTCTGATTTTTTGGGTGGTCCTGTGTGGAGCCAGGAGTTGGACTCCACGATGCTTGTGGGTCCCTTCCAGCTCAGGATGTTCGATGATTTTGATTCGAGGCTAATGCTCAGTACACAGCCATACGTTTTGAACCGTGTTTATTCAAGTGTCATGGTCTTGAGCAATTTAAGATCTGAATTCATGCTAATGGATTACTCCAGTTGCTGAGTTAAGGTTAAATAAATGTTTGATCGCAATTCATGTGTTTGAAATCAAAGGTGGTTTTGTAGAACAGAGCTTAGTCTGAATGAAATTCAATGAAAATAGGGGAATATTTCTTCTGACTTACATATTTCTTCTGCCTTCACTTGTGTTAGTTCTAACCCGATCTTTATATTAAGAGTACTGGGGAAAAAATAACAAAAACCTCAGGCTGTAGTAGTGTTGCAAACTACTTTTATTCAACCTGTGCATTAATCACCTTGTATCTTCCTGTATCTATACCTGCTTCAGATCATTTTGTTGGAAAGGCAATTATTTAAAGCTCTCTATTGCTTAATTCATTTTCTGAACAGTAATTTCTTTAAAGATTTCATTTGACTGTAACCAACACAATTTCTAAACTTTGCCTCCGACGTTCTTTTCAAATAGCAGCATTTCTAAAGGAACGCATATTCTTTGAGCACGTTTCCTTCTCAGTAACTCAGTATTGCTCCTTACAAACACGTAACTCAGCAGGCCAGTCAGTGTGGCAGTGCTTGTGCTCTTCTTGTAGAGATTGTAGATTTTCTTACGTGTTCCTACGTGCTCACCGCGATCTGACTTTCCTTTTATCTTTTGTACTTGTTTATGCAGGCAATCCTGGCCAACGAAAATCGATGTACCCCAGGATCTGGAGGATGACCTTACGGCTTCGCCTCTCTCCCACGCGACTGTTCCTCAGTCTCCAGCTCGCACGGCCGAAAATGTCCTCAATGGTCACAGAAGCAAGGCCCTCGGTGACGCAGCAAAAAAAGAAGACATCCCCGAGTTAGCTGGACCGGCAATTTCAGTGGTGCCACCTGTGAGCCTAAAACCCACTACGAGTGGCCGGAAGTGCTTGTTCAGAGTAGAAGAAGATGAGGAGGAGGATGAGGAAGATAAGAAACCGATTTCTCTTTCTACTCAAGTTGTTCTGCGCCGCAAGCCTTCGGTTACAAACCGTCTCACTTCAAGGAAGAGCGCGCCAGTCCTCAACCAGATCTTTGAGGAGGGCGAGTCCGATGATGAGTTCGACATGGATGAGAACTTACCCCCAAAGCTCAGCAGGTTAAAAATGAACATTGCTTCGCCCAGCACAGTGCACAAGCGCTACCACAGGAGGAAAAGCCAGGGCCGGGGCTCCAGCTGCAGCAGCTCCGAAACGAGCGACGACGACTCGGAAAGCAGGAGGCGCCTAGACAAGGACAGCGGCTTCACCTACTCCTGGCACAGGCGGGATAGCAGCGAAGGGCCGCCAGGCAGCCAAGGAGATGGCGGCGGGCAAAGCAAACCAAGCAACGGGAGCGGGGGAGTAGACAAAACGAGCCCAGGGGATAACAACAAAGGTGGGGGAAGTCCCTCCGGCGGCTCCGGCGGCAGCACCAACAACACTTCGGGTTCCACTCGCAGGTGCGCTGGGTCTGGGAACTCGCTGCAGTTGTCGTCTCGAAGTGCAGGGGAACTGGTGGAAAGCCTGAAGCTAATGAGCCTTTGCCTCGGCTCACAGATTCACGGCAGCACTAAATACATTATTGATCCTCAAAACACTCTGTCCTTTTCCAGTGTAAAAGTGCAGGAGAAATCCACGTGGAAAATGTGTATAAGCTCCAGCGGGAGCGCAAACCCGGCTTCGTCGCTGGGCAGCCTCAAGTTTTTTTCTGACCACATGTCAGACACGGCAAATGAGTTGGAACGGATAAAGAACAGGAACTTGAAAAATAACGTGCTACAACTACCTCTCTGTGAAAAGACGATATCTGTGAATATTCAGCGGAACCCAAAGGAGGGCCTGCTGTGTACCTCCAGTCAAACCAGCTGCTGTCATGTCATTTGATGGTGGCCTGACTTTGATAGCTCGATCTACTTGACAGCATCATTCTTCCTGTTCAGAGCTGTGAACACCTTGTCACCGAACCCCCTTTTGTTGTCTTAAGATTTTTAAGTGGGCTTTGAGCAGTTATTTATTACACTTTAATTTTGTGTTTGCTTGATGGTATGACAATGCATGGTCCTTGCATGCTGCTAGCCAATACGTTTTTTCTTTTTCAACAAACCAGAATATTTTATTGTGTAATTTTTACATTTATAATTTTACTATGGAAGATCTGGATTAAATTAAAATGACTATCTGGATCCTAATGTAAATGGAGCACTTAGAAGTTTCATGTTCTGCACTTAACCTAGAGAGAGAAGCTTTTGTTTGCTTGTGAAATGTTAATTCTTGTTCTGACCTTCTGTGATATCTAAAATACGTGATATGTGGCATACTTCTATGTGTCTGAAACAGAACCAAAGCAATAATGTTTTGATGCTGAAAACTCTTCTGGGAGCTTTCAGATGTTCCAAGGCTTGTACAAAGCAAAGATGCACTGAAAATTAGTGATCTTGAAATATGATTTTAAACCCACACCTATTTGTCTTAACCTATAATGTGGATAAAGTTGTGGCTCAAAAATCAAACTGAAAAGATCTTGTTTTGCTAGAGGCAGTTGTGTTTGGTTGTTTGGGTTTGTTTTTTTGGTTTTTGCTTTTAAGGAAAAAAAAAAAAGCAAGTAGATTTGTAAGGCAGCTTTTTCCCATAGAAATATGTTAATATTACAAGCAGACAATCTTCTTTTTTAATATAACAAAGGTAAATTATTAAGTCTACTTCTGAGTTTTTACATGCTGAGAATAAAGTATTTGTATGAATTACTTTTGTTATTAGTATATCACGACACTTAGTATTTTAGTTTTTTACCTTGTAAGCCTTCCTCCCTCTCTCTCCCTGCCTCCCTGAGATTTCAAAAGGCAATAAGGGATGGAAAACCTTTAAGTAATTGGATTCAAGTTTATTGCCATTTACATTTTTCATATTATTAAGTCTAACTCTTAAAATACTGCTGTTTCCCCATACATGCGCCAGTTATTTTCCCTCAGTAATCATGCTTTTTTCATAAAGTCCGTAAAAATAGCTTAGAGCAAAGTATTTATTTTACAGCTATTTGCCTTTCTGTTGGATTTCCCATTGCCATGACAAGGTCTTGATTTAGAGTATTTGTGTACAAATGGATACTTTTGACCAGATAAATTAACTTGTGGAATTTTATTATCTAGAATGAAATATATTGCAGATTCCTAGTTTTGGGAAGGGCAAGAATGTTTTATTTTTTCATGCTGTGCACTGGGTCTTCTGAGCAATGCTAGTAAAACTGGTGGTGTTATGTAGCAGCGCCCTGGCCAGACAGCGGATGGCTGAGAGAAGTTTACACTGTTGAGCATCTTGTCACATTGCAGAATGGTCACAGACGACGCATTTCACGTCCACTGTAGAGTGAGTAGAGCACCAAAGAACTGCGTTACGCTTGGTCTTAATTTCTACAGTTCATGACAGCTCTCCTTAATTAGTATAAAAAAAAAAAGAAAAAAAGAAAAAAAAGTCTAAATTGCATGGGGTATTCTTACTGGCTAGCCTAGCCAGGGATTTTACATCCTGCATCCTAAACAAGGCAAATGATAAGCATTTTACTTTTAGTTTTAGGAGCTAGTTGCAGTTTAGTCAGCGTGATATTTATAAATCGAAAACTGCAAGGATAGACGTGTGGGTGAAGCCATAGAACATATTTGCTTGAAATTTTTTGAGCAGGGATCTTATAAAGGGCCAGAAATAAGATGTGTGGTTCACGGACAGTGAGCGTAACATCGAAGTAGGAGAAAAGTTTATAAAGGGCATTGGCAATAAACTTATTTGTTGCAGCTTTTTTTCCAAGTATTGTAAATACTCTTTCCTGATATTATGTACAGCCTTGGAATGGCACCTTTTAACTAACCCCAGGTGTATTTTGTTTCCAATGTTTTTATATACAAATGTATATATATGGTGCTCACTTTAGAACAGCAGTGTTGACCATTTATGCTGCATAGTTGTATTATAGCCTTATTAGCTGTGTATGGTTGGTTGAACCTTTGGGTGTACAAATGTTAGTCTGAGTGGTGTCCTTTATCCAGTTGTTGATAGGTGAATGATTGTGCATGTGGTGTACGTTGTATTATGTTGTCCTGTACAAGGAAGGGCGAGAATAACCACTACAGTAAGATAATATTGGACCAAACTATTATTTAGAGCAAGTAAACAAGTTTCTTGTACCCCTTAACGTGTCTTTAAAAGTTGCATATAGTTACAGTAGTGTATAAATTAAATATTGTGGAAAAACAATTAGTCTTGTATTTTTCTGTATGTGTGTATATATATATAAATATATAAAAATGTACCTCTAGCAACTTCATCTGTATTTAAGATGTGACAATCTTGACACAGAATTTTAAGAGTAGCAGTATAAATAAGCAGAATTAATGAACAGAAATATAAACATTTCTCACCAAGAAAGAATCCGTGTGTGCGTGTGTGTGTGTTACGAGGGTACCGAAATAGCAGCTGATCTTATCGCTTCCGGCAGTGTTTGGCTTTTCATTGTACAAAAGCTCACGGTGTGTGACAGAAATGGAAAATCCAGTTAATAAAAGTAATACCTTGATTGACGCAGATCCTACGGTTCGCATGTCCGTGCGGTTTGTTACTCTGGGTGGGCACGGTGCAGTGCACCGGAGGCCGGACCTCCGGAGACGCGTTGGCTGGGAAGGAGGTCTTGACACTGAGTGGTCACTTGAACATAGCTGAGCCCTGCCTCGCGTAACGATACGTTGAAATAGGGGATAGGAGAAAGGGGAGCGCAGTTGCTTTGGAAAAAATACAACTTTGTGTGTGGTTGCATGTTTATTTGTAAACTTTCGGTTAACCTGGTACTATTCTCTCGCATAGTTAAAAATTTTCAATTTGGGCTTAAAGGTGAGTTGAAAATTGTTAATTTGTGCTTAAAGGGTGTCTTGGTTCACATCTGCTAAACTAGCTTTTTGTTTAAAGGTTAAGGTAGCTATTTCTTAGGCAGAACTTCAAAAGGATTTAAAGGGCTGAATGTTTAGTAAACTCTATGAGCTACTGTGCACCTAGAGAACATTTACGATAAACTTGTCCAGCTTCCCATCGTAGCAAACCTAGGTCAGCTAGCTGCTGCTTCTCTGCCTCGTGTCTGGCAGCTCTGCAGTTTACAATACGTTGGGTTTCAACATCTCAGTTAAAATACCTCACTGCATGTTTGTCCAAGTGAGCGGGAGCAGCCCTAGCCATGTGCACGTCCATGAAGTCATGGGAGGGCCACCTCACCCACCCTGCTGCTGTCACTTGGGAAAAATGAGGTGCTGCACTGGTCTCAGGTTTTTCCTGTTAGCCAAAACGGTTGTGTACCAGTTTGCCACATGGGCGGAGGTGGTGTGTAAACTGATTTTCCTGTAACAAAGTATGGGATTTGATGTTTCACCAGTGCAGAGAACGTGTTTTTCATCCAAACCTTGACTGGTACTGTTGTTCTCTGTAACATAACGTGGTAATAGTACAAAAGCAGCTGCTAACATCAGCACTGGAACACGTCAGGGCTAACCAGCAGGACGTGCTGGCGCTGGGCACAAAAGGTAAGCACCTTACAACAAAGCTGTTGGCACCCAAAGCACATAACCCACACAACCAGGCTGTAAGACGTAGCGCTCTCTGAACATAAACTCCTGCTTCGTTTCTGCTGTCAAACGTAGCAGGATGCCAGGAGTTAATTCCCCTTATTTACTGCAACTGCTTCACAGTGTACATTGTGCAGCCCAGGCCCACATTGCAGTGTTTAGGCTGCCATGTGCTGGAAAACATCTGCTCCTGAACGCTTGGGCTAAAATTTAGTGTGTCAGTGCAGAGCTGGGAGAACAACTGAAATACCTAAACTCAAATACAGGCACGGGCTGGCGCTGTCATCGCTTGAAAACATCTGTGCATTAACCTCTAGCTCACAGATTAACACTTTGTTTGTTTGTTTGCTTTCAAGGTACAGCGAAAAGCATTTCAAGGTGAGGGCCCTGGAGCTGGGGCAGTTCAGAGCTTGATCCTTAACTGCGCCTGTAACCCAAATCCTCACCAGAGACAGTACGGCCACATGGTGTCGAACACATTAGCGGGGGTTAACAGCATTCAACGGGCTGTGTAATTACATGCAATTAATGTTGTGGTGCTTTATGATCAGCTCCTTGCGTGACGATGTACCTGCAGGCTTCTGTAGCTGAGACCTTACCTTGCTGGGGAGCATCCAACCAGGTCAGTACAAACGGTGGTGGGACCGTATCAGCAAGGAACGCTGCAACAGAAGCCTCTTGCTATCCCCTGTTTAATGGTTAAGTCAGTTTACACGGATGAATCAGAGCCGAGCTGTCTGTCACTAATTGTGAATTATGACTTGCTTTCAGTACGAAGTGTTTGAGTAACAACATCTCGATGTGCCCGTACTTGGGGAAGCACAACTCTGACTCACGTGTTCCGCTGCCTGCCGCTCGAGCCAGCGGGATCCCTCGTCAGTCATCGCCGTGCGCCGTCCTGAGGGAGGGCCAGGTACCCTTCTTAGGAAAGAGGGTTTGGAGACGTTTTACCCTTCCCATTCTTAAAAAAGATAATCATAGTCTGTGCATTAAGTCCAAAATTGTTACAGCTTATTAAAAGTTAACTCACTTTGGCCTATCTGCATGTGTTGGAAATATCAATTTCTAGGAGTCCAGAGCCCCGAATTACTGACAGATTGAAGCCTGTTACACTAGAGGAGAAAAACAAACAAAAACACAGCACTCCTACCTACCCTACTTACGTTCCCAGGTGGTAGAAGAATTGTCCTGTGGAAAAATGCACGTAGATTTGGCACCTTAGAGGACTTGAAAAGCAGGGGCCTTTTGTAAGGACTTCGCTAGGCTCTCCAGACATGCCATGTCAGCCCTCCCTAGCAGTAAATTTCAGTGAGCTCTTGTGTAACATCTTCCCCTTTCTTCCCTCTCGGTACTCCCTCTTGAGAAATGCGGGGCTGGAGGAGGTGAGGAGAGACGGGTCTGTTTCCCTCTCCACACACACTCAGCTTGAGAGCCCGAGGCCTGGGCGAGGCTCAGCTGACGACCTGGGAGCTCAGAGGAAGGGCTGACAGGCCTCACACCCTGCCTGGGATCACCCTCATCACACCTCTGCTGACAGACGTGTTTTATATCAAGCAGCGGGGCACAGAGAGAGACGTTCTCCGAGTCAGGAGGCCTGCAAGGAGGTCTTCAAGGCCTGCAAGTGAGGAACCTCAGCGCGCATTCCCCTTTTCCCCTGCCTTGGACATGCAGCTACCCAGACTAGGGACAGAGAAACAGATTACACAGCTTGCAAACGGCAGTCACGGGTAAATATCTTATTTATTCTTTCCCGTATTTTCATTTGACAGCAGATTTTTGTCAGCAATTTTCATCCCGTTTTTTTTTTTTTTTTTTTTTTTTTTTTTTTTTTTTTTTACAAATGCATCTCCAGCACAGAGAAGGAAAATAACACGGACACAGTCAGAAGCGTAGACAGAAACATTTTTCCTTTCACATGAGAAATGAAAACATGGCATCGTGAATGGGGAAAAAAAAAAAAAAAAAAAAAAAAAAAAATGTATTGAACAGGCTGAAACGCAGCACATCCCCAGTAAAAGGGCAAAATGCACCGGGCAGAAAAAGAGGAGCTAAATTTCGGCTTGGTGACAAAAGATAACTTTGCATTATACAGGTAATATTACTCAAACTTAAGTGTTTGCTCTTTAAGACAGAAATGTTCTACCATGTTTGTAGAGTAGCTGTGATGCTAAAACAGGAGAACTACGCTGCACACTATGGAAGGTCATAATTCCTCCACACTTCCTAGCTTTAGGTGCAGGATCCACCTGAGGCACACCATTATCTCCATTTGTAGATACAGAAACTAAGCTGAAATGAAGGGATTTCCCCAAGGCAAGGGCAACAGCTCAATGTCCCTTACATCACCAGGTACTAAACCTTACTGCAGATCTTCCTACGAGTCTGCAGGAAACGGGAAGAATGAACCAGCCACACAGACAGCCACGAGGTCAGTTTGCACAAGTCATTACTTTTTTTTTTTTTTTTTTCCCCACGTGATTACAGCTGAGACAGGACTTGATTCCTTTTCCAACCCATCTTGGAAAGTTGTTCCAGATACCTGATACAGTCGCTACCAGCAAAAACGTGCCCACTTCACACTCCTAAACCAGCACAAATTAACAGAAATTATGCAGTCCTAGCAGAATCCCATCAAAACAGCTGCCACAAGCCCACCAGGATATATTCCAGCAGGAACCCATCCCACAGATTCTTCTCCTGAACATGCTCAAACACACCGACTAGGCAGCGAGAGTATAACTTTAACAAACGTGAGCTACTTGAGATTAAAGTGGGCAACAAACTGCAAAGCCAGGGAGCTTTCCCAGAGAATATGCTCATCCCCTCCTCAAAATACATCTTTTTGGGGATCTCTACAGTGCTATGGGAAGCTGTGCACCCCTCCAAGATCCCTGCTGGCTGCCCAGGGCAGAGCTTCCCTATGTGCTGCCACAGCCCTGCTACAGCTTCAGGCACAGGCTGTGAAAGAGCAGCAGCCCCAGAGCTCGCCCCGAAATAGCAGCAGCGTGGGGGCTGCATGGTAGGAGAAGCAAGTACAGGGAGACAGCGGCTGTAGCACGTTTCTGCTCCTCTTCCCAAGGGAATCGAGCCATTTCTTACTGGGTCACACTTGCAGATTTTGATAAATGCTGATTTCAAACTCCAGACAAAATACATTATTTTGGCTTAGTTGTATTGTTCTTCTGTGGGGGCCCTGTGGCAGAAATCTGAAGTGTGCCAAGCAGGCAAATACCTTAATTGTAGTGACAGATTTTTCCACACACCATTCCAGCAAGTATCATATAAAGTTAAGTTACATCTACCACAGATGAAGGTCACAGCTGGAGAACATAAACTGTCCGAGGCTGGGGGGATTTTGGTCCTATTACTGCCAGAAAACAATGAAATATTAGGAAAATTACCTTTTTTTGTGGAACACAAGGGAAAAAAAAAGAGCTATTCGCTACATACATGAGTACTAGTGTATCAAGTTTAATTGCTCTGTTAGTTCATTTAACCAGAAGACCCATTAATACAATGCCATAGTTCAAGGCCCAAGGTAGTGACACCAAAAGCTAACGTAAATCAATAAATAAATATACAATTATCTGCCACTTCATCTTCATAAATCACTGATCAGCAATCTGTATCCTACTGAATGCTTTTTACCCAGCTTTTGAGAGGACTTTAAGTCAGGTTTACTTAGGTAACGAGCACGCAGGACTGTATAAAGCATACCTTATCATATTTATGTTCTAGTATTTCTCAGGTCCTATAAGGAATAATTGTGTATTTCATTATGTAGTGTATAAAACATTTAAATTAATTTGCTATGTGCAAAAAATAGCTAATAAGCAGTCTTTGAAAAAAGGAGAGGTTTAGCTATCATAATAAAGGAAGGAAAGGGGCAGTAAGCCCAAGGGACAGCACCAGCCTACCTTTATACTTCTGTTTTCTTTTACAAAGTTACAGTTGAAAACTCTAGTTCGCTTTTGGATGCTTATTCACCAGATCTGTTTTCAATCACTTCAAGTATGGTGAGTCTGGCAGATTTCAGCCAGACCTTGCATAAGCTGGAGTGCTTTATTTAGTGTTAGCTTCACAAACCCTTGTACGTAAGGAACAAGGAGAATAGGATAAATTACCTTTTTTTTTTTTTTTTTTTTTACAGCATCAAGCAGCGAATATTTACCGCGTATCACACAAGCAGGTGCCACCTACTGAATATATGGTAGAGTGCACACTGTGATCATCACAAACAAATGCTCGCGACGTGCCCACACGTCCATGTGACTGCTGCAGTCATCTTCGTTTCTTCGTGTTTACTCCTTCAGTGACTCAGCCGCAAGTTTCATTTGCTGTGAGAGAAGTAAGAAAGAAAAAAAAAAAGCACATTAAATGGAGTGGTAGCAGGATGAATTAAACAAAACGGCGGAATTTGAAAGCAGGACAGTTCTGAAGACAACTAGATAATGAAGCTATACAAAAAAAAAATAATTTGAGCTTTGGTAACTAAAAATAAAAACGTGAGTCTGTCACGCGTGACTTTGATAAACAATAGTTTTAACAAAGGCATTGCTTTTCCCATCAAAAAATTCAGCAAATGATAATGCAATTTGTGTGTTAATTAATTCTTTTCGTGATGAATAACAACTCCTCACGCTGAAACTAATGAGCCCAACAGATACAGAAAAAAACTTCTCCTCCTGGCCAGGGGGAATTGCTTTAAGAACAGCAGAATGAAAAGCCAGGGGACATTACTGTTGTATTGAAACCCTTCTCTGCCAGTCTAGGCAATAACCATGCTCATGAAACTCTACAAGCTGGCACTGCCACCTCTGCTCTGCAGCCCCCCGAGTCCTGTCCTGGTTATGCCTGAGCACAGGGTAGCTGATGATCGCATCCCCTCGCTGTATGCAGCGCTGGCTGCTACCGCAACAATGGCACCAGGCACAGGTAGACTAGCAGACCACTGATATCCTACTTCTAGGAAGAAATCTACCAAGCTGGAATTACAAAAACTTACCCTGGAATCACAGATTTTATTTTATTTTGTCAGTTATTTTTTTTTATTTTGATTGTTTTAATACAGGATAGTTCCTTAAGATGACTTCAGATGAGCAAAGCGCTCATGGCAATGAAGGGCTGCGATGACAATCTCAGACACAAAAGGAACTAAAAATATGCTAATTATCCCTTGTTACAGCAGATATTCTTTCATCAGTGGGCTAATCTATCTACTGGCCGTGCAGTGTGCACATTTGTACGGTACATTCCTTACCGATGTAAAATGTTCACTGTGAAATCTTGAATATTGTAAAAATAATTTATTTTTTTTTTTTTTACAACAATCATAGTAGTCATTTAGCCTTAAATATTTAACTTCCTAAGGGATCTTAAAAGGTCAATGAACTACTGACACAACACTGCCTCCAATTTCCCACTGCAAGAACGTTCAGCTCTAAGTGCTGTTCGTTTTTTCTGTATTGCCCAGCTTTTTGCTGCTGAATTGCCTGAAAACATCCTGTGGTACAAGAAAGAGGTAGAGGACTGCTCTGGTGATACGCGTTGTTTCCAGCCCTGTTGTTAACTGGTTTTGTTTTCATTATCTTGGGACGTCACCAGAGAGATTTGTACGAGAAGCCAGAGTAACAGTTCCAGGTATCGAAAATATCTGCCGAGCAGAGAAACCAAAGGTGCTCTTTGAAGCTTCGTGTTAAGGAGGAGGTTTCACAACGCAGGATTTGCAGCGGCAAGAAGAGCTGAGCTGAAACCCTGCCAGAGAAGGCACTCACACGTCACTGGTTATCAGCTAAAGGTCTTTCAATGGCTGGAAGGCTGGAAACCACCTGGTATGCTAAGAAATAGTTGCAGAGGCTTTAATTCCCCCAAGGGAAAGACTGAGGCAATAGTCAGATAAAGTCAAAGGGAGGAGACCAGACAGGGACCGACCCCAAGGACAAGGTGAGGAGCGAAGACAAGGAGAAGCATAGCACTGCTGCAATCCAGAGTCCCTAGGCTGGTGTCCAAGACCACAGCCTTCTTCTAGGAGCTTTGGCAGGCAGGAATGAAAAAACACACAAAAACGTGCAGAGATCGTATGGGTAAATGATTTTATGCAGCTTCTCTCTCCTGAGCAGCGGTGTCCTTCACCCACTGGTGCTAGGGACACACGCTTCAGAAATAAAGTTCTTTCTTTCATTCTTGTATTTGATTTTATATGAATGGCTTAGTAAACAGGCTAGCAGAAAGACAAACACCTAATAACACTATCCAAAAAATTGGGAAAAGGGGGGAAAATGCAAATACAATGGATGCTTTCACTCAATTTCTACCCCAAAGCATACAGATGTCAGATTTCAACACATCACCTTCTAACTTTCGCTTGCTGCGGGTCCGTGCTCGAACCCATTCCAAAACACTGCTCTGCATGATAAAACCACCTGCAATTACTGTTCTTTACCATTTTTATCTGCATTTCCATGCCACCTATAAGAGAAGCAAAATTAGTTTGTGATACAAATATTTATATGCTTCTCCATGGCAACAGGGCAGAAAAAAACCACGGCTAAATGCAGGAATACAGATTCCTCCTCTGCGACCGGGCTCACTTCTTTGAATAAATCTCTGTGTAAAACTACAGCATCTTTAATTATTACAGTGCCTTCTATCCCTAATGTGAAAACATCAGGGAGATGCAGGACACAACCACCTCACTCAGTTCAAACCTAATTCACTTCTTTTGGAAACGATTTCTTAATTTCTGAGTGCTGTTCGACTTGCATGGGGATTGATGAGTAATGCAGAAAACTGCAACTTTTACTCTCTGCGCAGTTCAACAAATTCTGGGGAAAAAAAAAAAACAAGCAGCACATGAGTATTAATGAGGACTAGGTGATAATCTGTCCAAAGATCCTGTGCAAGTGGGACTACGGCCATTTATTTCTGAAGGCTCTCCTCGTTTTAACTGAACTAATCTTATGCTGGTATTCTTTTATCCTGGTAATCTTCAGCTTGCACATTTTAGATCCACGTGATGAACAAACAAATTTCCCAGATTCTTCAGTGAGCAGAAAAGCTCCTAAAATAGCTTCACACGCTGCCATGGCACAAACAGCCCGGACCAAAGCAGGCCAAGTGCAATCGCTCCCATATTTCAGGAAATGAATCACAAGCAAAGCGAGAGCCCCCAAAGCTGCCGATTTCATCTCTTCTTTAATCACTGCCACGATGCCAGGACCCGTTTCACAATACCTGGCAGCACCGGGCTCCCTCAGAGCTACCACTCTGGCAACGAGGCGGGGTGGCACGGCAAGACACTGGCACTCTCTGCCAAGCTCAGGCTGAAGAATTTTTTAATTTTCTTCTCTTTCACTGTGAAAAGAAACGCTCCTTTTTCTTTTGCTGGGAAAATATTTTTCTAGGACAACATCCAGGAAAGGGAGCGTGTTTTTTTCTGATAGTGGACAGGGAACTCACCAGGCACTTTTTTTTTTTTTTTTTTTATATGGTCACCTTTCTCCCAATGGCCCCAACAGGCTCTTTGACAAGCCTGTGGGACCGAGTTACAACTTCTCTGTCAAAAAAACATTCCTTTCTAAGCTGTATGTATTATTTTAAGGGTATTGCAAGAGGAATTTAAAGCTTCTACATCTACTGTTTAAACCTACTGGATACGAAATGACACCAAAAAACACCCGTCAGGTGAGCAGTATCCAAAACCTACCCCCACCACCTGCAGCTGTGCAGCTCAGGAATGAGTTAGCTCAGGGAACAACAACTCCTCTACCACCAGCTGAGAGCTACTCACAAAAGGTTCGTGCTTTCCTCTTGCAGAGCAGGCAGCTGATGCACAAGGGCTGGCCACGTAGCACCTACCAACACGACTCCCTTGGGTGCAGCCGCAATAACTTCGTGCCCTGCTTTAAGCAAAACTCTTAGCAGCCTGTGCATGCACAGATGCAATAATTCGGGAGTACCTTTAAACTAATATTACTTTATTTGTGTGTGTAGGGAGCTATGGTGTAGCTTATTCTAACATTCTGCTGTTCGGAATCGCTCAAAATATTTATCTGCTGTAATCCAATAGCTTTGCTATTTCCATTTCATTAAGTTTAAATTAGGTTTAATTTTCTTTTTTTTTCATACAGGATGCGTAACATAATTAAGCAGTACTTTTAGTAGAAACAGCAAAAGCTCTTCAATGCAGGTTCACAAATAGGCTTTACCGATTAATTAGATTTCACCACATTTCAACATCAAATTTTCTGAAAATACGTTAATAAAACAGAGCAGATACTTTCCCACAGTTGCACACCAAGCCTGTAGGTCAGGCTACTTTCTTTGTGTGTTTACAACCAGAAACACAAAATAAATTTTAATGCACAGAATCCTGGTTGTAGATCAACAACAGCGATGGTCACTCTCCCATTAGACGGTCTACAGAAGCCTCACTGTGTGGCTTAGTGCCACGAACACTACTGCTATGTGCAAGAACCAGCTGCAAACTAACAGAAATGCACAAAGACACTTTAGACATCTCCTAAAGACACAGCACTCGAGATGCTGAGGGCTTCAGCAGTGGCAGTGCTTGCGTTTTGTTCCAGCCACAGCCTCACTGGAAATGTTGGGCAGAAGCAATCCTCATTACGGGAACCCACCTTCATTTCCAACACCTACGTGCAGACCCTGCAGGCAGCACGCCCCAGTACGCAGCGCTTCCCACCTCGCAGGGCTGTGCTGGGCACATCCGAAGCCACAACGTGTCGTTTCACAAGCCCTATCTCACAAATACATCTGTGACCTTCTTTCCGCTTTCCACGCTAGAGGACGGTACAGATAAGCCTGCACTTCCATTATCAGTGCTCATTTCACACACATTTATATAAAATAACAGACAAAAAAAAAAAACAGGTTTATCAGAAGGCTGACATTCTTCACATTCCTCATTGCTGTTTAATGTTGATTTCTTGCATTTGAGTACTGCTTGGTCATGGCAAGCCATCCCCTAACTACTCTTAATTTTTCTGCAGGGTATGGAAACAAAACCCAGAGAAAACCAAAACTCAAGGAAAACAACTTAAAAAATTAAAAATTAACGAAACCAGTATTTAATGACTCACCAGTATGGTGCTTTTCCATACGCATACTCAACATACACGTTTGTATATGTGAACAGACACAAGTAGCCCTATAGTTCAATGCAAGAAGACCTAAAGGCAGATGTATCAAATCAGCAACTCCATCTTCTGCTTTGCCTGTATTCACCATGTGGAATGGCTCACCAGCAGTTTACTGCTTAAAGAAAGTGTGGTGCTACAGGATATCTTTCTCATTTTATCAAATTATAATTTTATTTTATATCCATCACGTTTTCTTATTATTCTTTCCTAACAGTACAAAGTCATAACAAAGACAGTTTCTTGGGTCTTGAGTTGTTTCATGACAACTGCAAGAACAATATCAATATTAATATTTAAGTGCCAGTCAATTATAGAAAAGGCAAATTAACACCTACTTTAAAACTCAGTCCAACTCTTCCATGTGTAGTATTTACTCTGTGTGGAAGTATAAAATCTCATATAGTGGAAATTTGTTATTGCTGAGTATAACAGTGAAAGGTTGTGGTACCTACTTACCTAGAACCATGGACCTTCCCTCAAGGTTTATGCATGTGGCATTTGACACTCTGCAGGGAACAGAGCTTAAGGACATCAGGTTTGGGTAACTTGTGTGCCTCATTTCTGAATCAGACACGTTTTTCAGCGACTTCTTAAGGTACAATTGCCATAACTGGAGTTGACAACTGATGTTTGTTTAGAGTAGCAGAAAACACCTCTGCACTAGTATAGTATAGAAATTCCCGTGTATAAGTCTCAGGACTTCTGTGTTATACCATATAGCTGCAATATAACACTGAATGCTTATTCTGAGCAACTCACCCAGTACAACCCTGATGTCTTCTTGAAAGATTTCCAGAACACAATTCCCCCCTGGTTAGGTAATATTTTGAAAGATTTGTTCTTT
The DNA here is from genome assembly GCF_965140915.1 of Aythya marila. Classification (NCBI taxonomy): domain Eukaryota; kingdom Metazoa; phylum Chordata; class Aves; order Anseriformes; family Anatidae; genus Aythya; species Aythya marila. The sequence continues at coordinate 44,305,111 of NC_139043.1, read as the reverse complement.
GAGACTTCTAGGAACAATCTGACAACTTTCTTATTTAGCAGAGCCAAGACCAAGGGCCCTGCGATGCTCCAAATTAGTGAAAACAACAAAATGCACACACATTAACCAACCAAAATGCAGATTTTTGATAAGGAGGTGGAAGAATTTTAAATGGAAGATTAACAGGCAAAGAAACAAATGCTGAGCTGCGTGGCTCTCATGAGAAGGACCCTGTAAATCCTCTCTGAGGACCAAAAAGTTGCTGACCACTGCAAATACCATTCTCCTCTAAACTTTATCTGGAATACTGTGTCGGGCTTTGCCTCCATTACTGATTGACTGCACGAGGTCTAGCACATGGTCTGAACTCAGCACCAACCCTGCCCTGAGGCCTCCCAAGGTCCCTTCCAGGCTGAGAGATTTTCATGCTGTTCCCACAGGATTCATGACAGAGGGGTATGTCTGCACTCCAGAGATCTTGAGTGGCAATCTGCTATGACAAATGGCAGGTAGTAGCAAAGAGCCAAAAATAATTCTCTTCTTCCCTTTTATGCATGCCTATTTCACAACAGAATACCAAGTACAAAAAGCTACTGTTAATGAAGCAAGTTTGGAAAATTAGTAAGTGCAGAGTCAGGGAAAATGTGCAGATTCACATAATATGTGCTTTGGAGTACTGTGTGATTAATAGCACTGTGAGCCATAGCAGACAAAGCAACCCCATTTGTAGTAGATTTTTCCAAGATTTTTTTCTGATCTACTTCATATTTGTCTCTGATTTAAATTGCAAAGTATTAATTAATCCTCATTACAATATTCTTATTGCATTAGTCACCCTTTGCTGAATCTTAGTTCAGTAGGTAGTACAAAAATGTAGACATAGTAGTAGAAGAAAATACTATGATACTATCTAATGTGTCCTCAAAAGTATATCTTAAGAATTCTTCCAACCCTCAGAACACCTGAATTATTTTTATCTTAATTCATACTTTTTAAAATTCACTTCTTTCACCATTTCTGACTACACAGCTGCAAAGTGAAAGAAATATACAACGCTAACCACTATGACTAAACGCCCAAGAAGAGCACGTGCTCTGAACGTACCCACAGCACGACAACACCCCAACAAGTGCTCTCTTCTTCTTTAGGGTATGCAGTTACCCCTCTCACCCAGTAAGCTGCCGTTCAATAGATTTTGGAGTCAAACTATTGACCAGCTGAGAAAGCAATGATGCAAAAACATCCAAAGCGACGTGACCTTGATTGTGTCTCAGTGCAGAGGGATGGTCTGCACGGTCACTGGAGAAGCGTGCCCGTCAGTCATACGTTTCATTACTGTTGTGACCTGTGTCAAACTGATTTCACCACAGCTTAAGGGCGAGGTTTGTCACGGGGCTAATAGCACGTCAACAGCGTTTGGATTACTGCAGTGAGCTATGATAAAATTGTGTTTCTCGGGACTTTTGGATAGCATTAATTACCGGTTTGCAGTTGCTAGTTACAACGGAGAAAATAGGTGAAGCGAACCATTCTGGACTTGATGATCCTTATGGGTCCCTTCCGACTTGGGATATTCTATGATTCCCCCTGCCTGCCCATCTCACCTGCTGAGCTGGATGGATGCCCCGAGCACCGACTCACCTGCTGACAGCAGAGTTCACCGAGGCCTCCGTGCACGAAGCCCTGACCCGTGGGCATGCCTGAGACCGAAATGCTATTGCAGACAGCTCAGTTAGCTTTCTGCTAGCTGCAGCAGCCTGCTCAGCATAGCCTCATTTACCTCATACGTGACGTGCTTTGTGCTGGCCATGCCTCACGGTGAACCCAGGGTCTGCAGGAAGGCCGGCGGCAGAGGTGATGGTGGCCTGCGCCCTGCAGGCCCTGCTTCTGCTCCAGCGAGCAAGTTTGCAGATGGTGCTCGGACTACACTGCTTGCCGAGAGAATATGAATTTCAGACTAAAGCTACGTGAGCTCTGTGCTTCCATTCTGGGGACTGAAGACTGGAAAGGACCTGCTGGGTTATAGACACAAGCCTCCCTCTGGTGCATAAAACCTCGTAGTAAGGGCTTGGCCCAGAGGACTCCACATAACATCTATTCCGGTGGTACGCAGCCAAAACCCACACAAGTTTTGCCAACAGCCTTTAACAAGTTCTGTTGTACCAGAGGCAAAAGGCACAAAGTTAAACTATTTAATGTCACAAAAGAGAACACAGGAGAAATTAAGAGCACTAACGCGCCTCTGTAATCCTCGCTGCAGCAAGGAATAGGTTGTGTGAAAAGCCTCAAAGTCTCTCTCAATGAATTATGCCCCACACTAAGGAAAAAGGCAAAGAATACTCTATAACCCCATTGCTCTCTGACCACAGATATGGCAAACATTTCAACCCAGGCACACAAAGCCCAACAGGGAGGCACCAAAGCACTGGGGCCCTGTGCACCCTCTGGAGCGGCAGCTGGCCCAGAGAGCACAGGGGCACGCCTGTCCCTATCCCAAGCACAGCCTGCCCGGGTGGCCACCTGGGCCCAGATTTATTTCCAAATGTGTAAATTTCTGTATCAGTATACAGCCCTACCCGTTTTCCAAAAAAGAGCAATAACAACAACAACAAAGGTTGCTTATCTACACAGGGAATTACTTAAGTAATCTAGATTGGACTCCAACCCAACTTACAGCACTGGTTTGGGAAATTTCTATGACAAATTTGATATAAAAAGCAGGTAATATGGAGGACACATGGCTGTGCTCTATTGTGCTGCCATACACAAAGCAAAATGCCAGAAGTATAAAATTTCCATCTCTCCTGCAACAGGCAGCAAACTTCAGCCTGAGACCCATGTCAGATGATATTAGAGAAAACGAACAACTCAGCAGTATAAACACAAAACATTAAAATATACTTGAATTATAAACCATGTGTTTAGAAATACAGTTTTCACACCAAGTGCTGGGTAGATATGTAGCAAAAGCAATCATTCTTTTTAAGGCGTTCTTTTTGAAGCTGGAATTTGCCTTTCAGTTTATCTGCCATAACAGCATGAAAAGTGAGTTTAAAGAAACTATTCAGTATTTAAATTATTTGGTGAAGAAGGACTGCTCTCAGTTCTGCCTAAGAGATAGATAAGATCTCTTCCAAGATCAGGAAGGGAAAGGATCTGCCAGGTCACCCAATTTGGTTTTCCTCCTTGCCCTAGCTTCTTGTCCTGCCTGTATCATTTCCAGCAGCATTTTCATTCTTGTATTTCTCTTCAAAGACAAGCTTTCTTCTTGCAGGATCTCTGCTATTATCTATGCACAGCCCAGTAAAAAAATTGTCAATGTTAAGCTGGAAACCAATTGCTAATTACAATAGCTTTATTATTACTATGAGGAAATCAGTTCTACAAATTTAGAGTGTATCAAAGGTCCCTCTGCCAGTACTTTCAGAATAGCATAACTGACCCAATGAATTTTGTCACCAAAGATACTTGCGATGAGGCAAGTGCCTTGTCTGCCAATCAACCCATCCCTTGGAAACAAGGAGAAAGAGGCAAGTTGTTTTCCATTAATTAAACACCACGCTAAGCATAAGTATTGATCAGTTATAGGCACTGACTTTGGTTTAAAAAAATATATTTATGCCAATACCTATCTGTCCAGATAAGTCCATACACGTACCCAGATAAGGTCAATACTTGAATTTGTTATGGTAGGTTTATGGCTTGATCTGGCTCAGGAAATTCTTGAACTGAGCACAGGCAGAGGACCAGAAAATATTACAGGGAAATAAAAACATTTGCCCTGCGCTTCACTCTACCCTAGGCACCTGCTTATTGCCACTTTGGGGCCTGGCCTAGAGAAACCCTTCATCTCACAGCCCATATGCAGACACAAACACTTGCACACAGGACACACATGGCTTGCCAACCTTTCCATTTTCATTTAAGATGCACAATTGGTTATGAACCATTACTCGCAGAGAATTGCATTAGATTGCCTGGCAAGCGTGTGTGAGAGTCAGAATAAGCTCTGAAATAGCTTGCAGACAGTTTGAAAATGAAGTAAAAGATGTTGGTTTGGTAATTTATAACTCTGCATTTCTTTCAAATAACCTAAGCTACAACAGCTGACATGGTCCTAAATTACAGATAGCACAATATTTATAAAATGACTTCGCTAACCTCTAGCAATTTTAAACAACCTAGCAAAAGATAGAGTTCTCATTTACTTCAGAATTTCAAGTCTTACACTTCCTAAGTTATGAGTGGGCAAACCCCTTTTCCTTTTTTTTTTTTTTTTTCCACCAAAGCAGTGGGCAGGAAGCCTGTTTGCTACAGGTTGGTGACCTTTCTGTTCAGAAGCGATGCAGTGCTCTGCTGGAGAAGCTTGCAGTTTTCACTACAACAACTGTGTTCCCCTGTGAGTTACCTCAGTGTGCCTATGTGCAGTACTGCAATGCCCTAGATACTCTTTCCATAGGCCCCTTTTTCAGAACTATTGGTGTAGTTATTAGAGACCCTAACAAAATTTATGCCTGTTAGTAATCACTTTATCTGTAAGCAAGGATTTATGAAATAATTCTGCAATAAAGAGATATAGGAAATTAAAGATATATGATAGCTACTACTTCCAGGTTGAAGAGTTTGGGCATTTAAGCAGCTTTGTAACAGGAAGATAAACAATGATTTGCAGATATGCTGATTTATAGGGATTTAAGGGATATAGCACTATATCCCTTGCTGATTCCCTGTCATTTTCTGCTGTCCTAATTGCACCCTCTTCCTTTGATTTTTACTTCTTTCAACTGAGAATTGCTCATGTCTGCATCTAAATCCTGCGGCAGGTAAGGGCCAAGCTTGCAGGCAGAACTGCCTCCTCCTGTTGCTCCCACCCTGCTTTTGAGGAGCAGTGGGAAGGAGAGGAGGAACAAGTGAGCACAGCCCCACTTTGCTGTGCTGGGGGGCTGGATAAAGCCACGAGATGAAACAAAGCCAAGAAATGGATGTGGTGGGCAGATACGTAGTGCTTGAGTCCAGCCCCTGCTCTAGAGCGACCTGCTTTTGCTTCAGAGGAAATCAGAGCAAATGGTGCCAGCTTCAGCATGCACCGAGGGATTAACTATTGTGATTCATGTTCAATTGCCACACTAATTTAATTCTATCTGACCTCGAGGCTTTGCTTGGAAATGTTTCTTATACATTGTAAAGTGCTTTAATGGGTATCCTGGGTTACCAGTCCCATCACATGCTTATTTCTCAATTTCGACCTGTCGCAACAACAAATATATTCTCTAGCATGCAACCACAAATATCTAGAATAATGTCTCTTCACCACATTAGTTGTAATACATTACAAGTGTGTCCTATTGCTATAGAAACGCTGCACAACATTACCACTTGTCAGAATATGTAGTCTGTCTTATAAATTTTATAAGATGACCTGTATAAAATAGGTTGCTACATCTGTCAAACAAATCAGATTTTGAAAACACTCCAGTAAGTGCTGTCAAAGGACTCTAAACAAATGTTTAAGGCATCATATGATTTTTGCATCACTGAAGTGAGTTAATATTATCCACTGAGTCACTTAGTTAATTCGCTGTGAATTTATGTGATAGTGTAAGATGGGTGGTGAGCACGCATTTCCACAGATCCTTCAGGGCAAATCAAAAAAGCAAGCTGGGACAGGACAAATAATTACAAAATACTAACAAGGCGGAGAAATCCATTTTCTGCACTTTGAGCTTGATATGTCAGTGCTCGTGTGCTTATGTTTCCTTTTTGGTACAAACAGAGTGAAAATTCTGTATTCCATACAGGATCAACAGAACTGCAAAATGCATGGCAGCCAGTTGCATCCTTTCCTAAAAAAAATAATAATTCACAATTGCAGTGAAAGATTTGTTCAAGAATCTATAGCATACACCTCTCACACACCACAGAGCACATCATTTTCCTTATTAATAGGAAATAACAGTAATTATTACTGGTTTAAGGGACCATATCAAAAGAAAAGAGGATATCCATTAAAAGAAATGGAATCGTAGGCTGTGGTTTACAACACACTATAATGAGAATGCATCTACAAAAAGGAATTCGACAGCATCTGCACACACAGATCTCATTTCCTTTTTTCCTGTCTATATGTAAACATCAACACATACTACAAGGAAAAGAGGAGAAAGCATACTTGCAAAGATAGAAGCAAATAAAGAAGACTTTAACAATGCTAGGTCCACAACTATGAGCAGTTCCAGTAAAATGTTTATATGCAAAAGGGCGTTCTCAACAATATTAATTGGATATTAAATACAATGTTCTCAGCAATATTAATTTAGACAAAAACAAAATTTAAAAAATATTACTAATAGTTTCAAAAAATACATACAACTAGGCTGAGCAAGGAGAAAAACTGCCAGAAAAAGGGAACTTATCATATATGGAAAGGGTTATTCTGCTTCTCTCCTTACTCACCAGTAATAAACAAACAAAAAAAACCAAACACTCAACACAAAACTGAGAAATGAGAAGTTATAAAATTAAGCTTATCCCAGAGGAAAACATGGCCTTTTATTTTTAGTGCTCTGACACTCAAGGAAATTTGGAAACAAACCTGCTAACAATCTTTTTTCCAGAGTAAAGGAAAATTAATTTGCAAATTTTTCTGGAATAGTCCATTTTTTCTACCCATAATATCGCATGTAACTGTACAACCTGATTTTTTTTGCAACTATTTGCACATCATTTGAACTCATGCCACTGTTTTATTGACATTTACCTTTTGAATTGTTTTATTGATACTTACAATGTGAATAAAAAGGGCTAAGTCTGAATTCTTGCACAACTTTCTACAGCAACCCTTCCACAGGCAGTCCACTCAGGCTTGTGTTAGAGGAACGAGTGGTTAAGAGTTTCAAAACTCACGTAATTCCTTACTCAGGCAGGCATGACTGCACAAAATGAAATTTATAAAACAAAATGCATGGGAGAAAATGAACTGTCAAATCTTTTCAATATTAGAAGCTGAGTGTAGGGGTTTGAGCTGAAGGGAGATGTACTCATTATTGATAAATTAAAAGGGAGACATCCAGTAAAAAATGACAAATAAAATTGAAGACTTAGCACAAAAAGAAATTTGGCATAGGCCTGATATATACAAAATGACCCAAAGTCTCTTTAAGCAGATGTAACTTTGGGCAGGACAGACAACCTGTGGGGCAATACGAACAATTTTTAAGGACAGCCATGGTCTCAAACAACATTTCCCTTCTGATCTCACCTCAGGACTTTCTATTCTTATTGAAACACTACACTAGAAATCGATGCCACATTGATATAATTGCATTGCAACTACAGGCTGATTACCTTTCAGTAGTATAAATCTCTCCGTAATTTCTGTGTATACTTAGATTTCTTTTTGCTTCCATTTCCAACACCTGTGGTAGTGTTCCCTTTTTAAGGAATAGCCTAAGATTATTGAGTAAGCAATTTCAGTCTCTGTCTGTACTGTCCTTGTCACAAGATATTAGAATATTATGTGTCACAGCCTGTCAGAAAAGAGAGATTAGATTTGGGAGAATAAGAGAAATAGAAAAAAAAATATAAGACATTTTGGAGGTAGATGGTGATTTAAAATCTAATTTGAGTAATGTTTTTAATTTTTGGGGGAGCATAATTTGTGTTTTCAATCTTATTTACAGGGAGACAGCTACAGAGCTCAATAACAGGCTGTTGGTTTTCTATTATTGTCTTCCCAACTCAATAACAACTTTTACTCTGGTAATTTTATTGCAAATTTTGCCTTTTTTAATGTACCAGTATACCCACTGGGTCACTAACCTAATACCTCAAAACCTAGTATTTTTCTTTTCTTGCTAAGAGTAAAAATAAGCTCTTCTTTATTACTGAAAAAAACAATTCAGGTATTCTGTATGAGTTTCCTAACAGCAAACTGTAAGAGAGCAGCAGAAAAATTGCCAGATTTACGTATGATGATGGTTCCTTGTCCTTCTCTAGCTGCAAGACTGTAGGTAGAAGGCATACAAGAACAAAACCTGCATTTTCCAGTTTTTCTGTTCTTTTCTACTAGTTTGTGCTTGTACTCTTCTCAAGAATGCAGAAACCACCTTTGGCCCAGCAAAGCAGCAGCAGCTCAGGCCTTCTCCTGTCCCACGTACGGACAATTAACGCTATCTATGCAGATGACAAGACTCCTCCTTTGGAAGCCTCTGAGTTAACAGAAAAGAGAAATAGGGATGCTGCCAACATCACAACTTCCCTTCATACATCCCACGCTAACTGCTCCATACTCCTCATTCTTCTTGTGCATCTTTAACTCCAGGTTAAAGGGTATTTTTTAGCAGTGGTTCTGACTGTCTGCGTAACCGAACAGGATAAAACCTCTTTGGTAAGTACCCCAGGCACTCAAGCATGTGGACTGATGCAGCCTTATCAACTTTTGATAAAAGAAATGTATCCCACTGAAACTGCCGTCTGCTGAACTTGCTTCTTGATTTTGCACTGAACTTTCTGTGACATGGGAATAAGCACAATGCTGGAAGAACAATACAAACAACACCTTAACTAAACGTTCTCTCAAGGAACCTGCAGGAGTTCCACTAAAAAGAAGTCTTTGGCTTATGTTACTGAAGGAGTGAATCTCTTCTTGATTTCTGCTCATCAGTGAAAAAAGGGGAAAGACAAGAAAATCCAACTCATAATTAAATATGTCTATGAATGCTCTTGTGTGAGATTTCTATGTGACAAACAGGAGCCTTCACAGAGGCATTAAAGGTCATCTTGTTTTGGAACCAGGTATGCAAATTCTCCTGATTGATGAGATAAGCCTAATTCTTACTAACTGATACAGAAAGTAAGCAATCGCTCCTATTAATGGTTATTCCAAAGTTTTAACTGTGTTCGCCTCAGTTTCTTACACATCTTACACAAACAACAGGAATGATCGCTCCCAGAGAAGAAAGTGTATGAACTAATTAATGGTTTGGTCTGATAATTTCAACATCACCAAGACAAAAACAAGTAAGGGAAACTCTGGGCGTGCCCCACTTGCAGAAGAAAGGTGTCTTCTTACCGCATGTGAGCATAAGTTACCCACAATTTCTCAACTTGGCAGATCAGCTATATTCTAGCTTTGCCCAATACTACTTCTTCCATCAACCCAAACCCATCTATCTTTTATTTCATTAAGATTTCACCTCACTGCTAGTTATCAAATGTCAGCTAAGGGGACCAAGCCTTTTTCAAGAGACAGGCTGATTAATTTGATGGCATCTATCAGAAAAAAACAGGAAGGACAAGGAGCTGCAAGAAGCTCATCTATTTAGCAAATTTACCTCTCCTTTCGTTTATATATAACCAGGAGTGATCCATCTTAAACAAAAAACACATCACCTTAAGACAATGCTAAAAACAATTTAAAACAAAATTTCACAGACTCGGTATCCAGTTATCCAGTTCTAAACAGAGGTTCAAGAATTAAAACAATATTAAAAAATAAAACAGAGATGAAAAACAGGGCAACTAAACTCTAAATTTTAGATTCTCCGAATGCTTGCTAGGAAAGCAAATCTTTATTTTGCAATCCATTTCATAGGAAATATAGCCACGAACACCTATTACTGGTTGAATGACCTAGGAAACTACAGAGGAGCATAATGGTTTGAAACAATTTCTCAAGTTTGCTTGTTGTCAATAGAAACAAGCAGAAGAATATCACGTATTACCTGAACTTATAAAACATTCTGTTCATTTCCAGTCCTGCTCTTCCATTTAATTTTAATGCATTTTACTGAAACTTTAAAATACAATAAAGCTTTAAAAAGAGTCCGTATTTCTTTTGTCAGGTAGTTTCCTCCTGGCTTCTCTAAGCCATTTTATGTGAGCTGGCATCTCAAAAAGCATGCTTTGGTATGCAGAGACTAACAGTACCACTGAACCTTCCCGACAGCCTGCCTCCCAGAAACACACAGACGTTATCTCACCAAAAGCCCTGCTCTGAGCAGGGCTCCCTTTTGCATATCAGCTACCTCTCATGACATGCCATGCTACCTGTAGTTCACATAATTGCACAGCAGAGAGAAACAAGGCTGAGAGGTACATGCAGAAGGACACACTCTTCTGTGTAAGCATCCAGTTATTTATATAATGGTATGACACTTTCTGTTCACATAAATGAATTTGGTTTTCACAAAATTTTTCTCTAAGTGCCGAAGACTTCAGTCTCTTATCTAACAAGGTAAACACAGAACAGCAACATAATACTGCTTCCTTAACAGAACAGTATTGAGTCTGATACTACAAGCAATGATGCAGATATATGCCCATCCGTAGAAAACTATAGCACACCTCATGATTTTAAAAATTTCCCAGCAGAACGGTACATTGATTTGACAAAAATAAAACAAACACTTCAGTTTGACACATGTTTCAGGAAGAGGAAGTTAAGGGAACTCCATTGACGTCTACTTTCTAAAGCACCTCAGAATACGTTTTAGTGCTTTATAATCTGTTTAAAACAGAACATCCTTTCCTCTGTATGGATAATCACAAATGGCCACTTTCAGATTGGAAAAATATGTTTACTGCTGCTTGTACAGCACAGCATACATTAAATTAACCACACACTAGGCAATAAGAATCTAAAATATTCTCTGTGCTAACTGATAAGGATGCTGTGTACTAATTAAACACTGACATGCTCTTTGACCGCAGCCATCTTTCTCTGAACAAAGAGCCTCCTGCACTACCCAAATGTCTTCCCGCTTTTCTACAGAAGCATGAGACCTGAAATCCAGCAGAAATACTGCATTCATGATGCACTACAGGACAATGAGAAAAAGGACGTGTGGTTATTTGTACGCTGACATTTACAGCCGTTCATGTTAAAAAATATCCTTCACGGACACGCAACATTTGATCCAGTTAACGTACTTCCTCTTTTGCTTCACACTGAAATAATCTCGTATTAGTGCCACTCTAACCTTCTTTTATTCATTTGTCTTTGTTTAATCACTTCACACTTCCATCACTCAATAGTTCAGCTGTTGTTTCAATGAGATGGCCTACAACAGATTTGCTGGCAGTCTGAACTACATGTAGGTTCTGTTCAGAATGGCATTTCCCCAGTCCTGTTCCAGGAACAAATCTGATTTAAAGAGGAAATGCAACCGTAATGAACGTATTTTATAGATCCATTTTGAGTGCATTATGATGCATCATCCTACTCTTGAGTTCTAAATATTTGCCTTCCCCTCAGGTTTGTTCTTGATATTTTCTTAACATTGTGCACACCACAAATCTCACCTTCCAGGAGGGCTAATACCAGCTATCGTTATGCAGTTTTGCACTGAGGATGCATATTCATAACAAGAAGCACAGCACAAATACTTTTTAGCTCATCCAGCCCCCTTAGAGCTTGTAGATGCCCTGTCTCCTCGTGCTAGACTAAAACAGGCTTTGAAGAAGGTAGATGATAAATCTGCATTCTGACAAAACATTTCTGACACTCCAATTATTAATGGTTTTCTCCCTTCAATGCCCATCCATACGATCATTCACATTGCCACTGACTTGAAGCAGTCTCCTCCCACATATTCACAGTTGATTAGGAGTTAGATTCGAGTCTTTCAGCAGGACTGCCACAAACAGCTTTGCTTCTGGATGTTTCTTAAGCTGAAGGGTGTGGTAACACAGCAGCAAACACTAAGGTTACTTTTCAGATGTCAGGACTACAGAATTTTCTGAGGGTGACACTGTAATGAACACTGATGTGTGTACCTGGGTAAGTACCGACAGGTAGCTCTTTGCAAATTGTGATCACTTGCTATCCAGTTAGTCTCCTTCGTGACAGGCTTTTATTGAGTATAATTATCTTGAGTAACCAAACATCAAAAAGAAAAAAAGTATTGAGCCCAAGAACTTCAAGCACATGTGCATCCATCTGGACAAGCAAACAACACGACACAAAGATGCACTTGCATTGACAGGATGCATTACTACAGAATAAACATTAAGTAATTCTTTAAACCTCAAGATAGAGTCTGAATTTCAGTCGTGGCCAACTGTGTCCTAAAAGACGCAGCTTTCACGGTGACAGTTTGTCTCCCCAAAGTTACCTGGCTCAGGTGTTTGAAGGGCAGGGGCCATGGCGAGACCATGAAGTAACTTTCCAGCTAGCAGCCAATTTCAGCAAAAGTTATCAATTTGCAGAAGCCTGAAGGATATTAAATACCTTTTTTGACCTCATTTTTGAAAGTTAGTTACTTGGGAGGAAGGGAAATCCAAATCAGCACCCTGTCATTGAGAGCACAATTGTAACACAACCCCTTCTGCTAGGCAGTAAGCGGCTGCCAGGTGTTTAATCAAGCTGTATGCACAGCTGTACGTAGGCTCAGGAAAGACAGAACATAAATCCTGAGGAAATTGGGCTTCATTAGCTCTGCTAAAGCAGACTGTGGTAACACGAGTACATGAAGCTGAAGTTTATTGTATAAGAAATCGGGCCAATCGCCTTCACAATATCTGCCCCCATGCACACTTGAGAAAAATCCTTTCATTCCCTTCCCTGGTTATAACCTGCGTTTATCGGAGAGCTCTGTTATTTTCACTAGTCTCTCAGCACACAGGTATTGAATTTTCAGATTTCTTTTTAGCTTTATCTGATTTATTGGACTGTGAGGCTATATGCAAAATAAGTTTTCTCCCTTTTTGTCTCTAAACAAAAGTTATTGCTCTATCGGAGAGCAAGCAAGGTAAAAAAAAAAAAAAAAAAAGTTTAGAACATTAAAAAAATTAAAGCAAGCATACGACAGAAGGAAACTGTCAACAGCAACAACAGAAATCAGAGTAACTACAGCTCACTGCTTTGATAAACTTGAGAACACTCACAGTTTATAGAAATTTAGCTCTCCAAGGAGCCAGGAGAATAATATCTGCCATGGCAACCAAACAGAGCAGTCTTCTGGCACCTTCTGAATGAGCATTTAGGAGGAGATTAATTCAATACTCCGAATGATGAAAGGGCTCTTGAGATCCATAACTGTCTCCCACAAATTACCCTTATTGTACAACTGGATGTTTAGAACAGATTGCACATTATCTATATTGAACTAGAGCTTTCACAGCAAATTTATACGAAATAGATTAAGCCCACATGATGTGTCACACTATTTTCACCCACTCTTTTCGGTGCATTTACAAAAATGAGTATTTTATTAAATGGATCGCTGCGGTTTTGCAGGATTTATTTTTAAGCTTATTTATATTTAGAAGCTATTGTAAACCTTTTTACTATACAACTTTGAAATTTCTGAAAACATGTAAAAGCATAAAAAGCTACAAGAATTATTTACAGTATAGTATATGCATAGCAGAAAGACTGCCACAGAAGTGAGCATTGTCTTTTTTTTTATGCATTTCATGTTTCACATAGATAGTAAATTCAAGTGATGGCAAACCTCAATAAATAATTATGCATCTTCCTATTCAAACCATTTATTTTTTTCAGCAAATGCAGTACCTGATGAGCGCCAGACAGCTCACTGGAGACAAGCAGCTTTTACAGAACATTTCAGAGGAGTATATTAAACATCTAGCTGCTTCATCACAATCCAAATTACTATGGAATTTAGCCTCCCAGGATTAAAGTAGTTCAGTATTTTGTTTACTGATTTCCTTATAGTACAAACAATCACACTGTATGACTTACAAAATAGAAGAAATTTGTAATAAAAGAAGATTTGTAGTGAGAATGCACTTACAAACAATTCTAGCATAAAAGATCTATTCAGCTAGCTTTAGGAATGCAAAAGCATGCATTGTCTCTTCTGAGACCACTATAATAAGTTCTTCTCCGCAGTTGTTGTTCTGGCAACATTGAAGACATAGTACTTCACTTACTATATTAAGTGAATATCTTGCCAGTTCTTTGCAGATATGAGTAATACCCGGATTGCATCGACTGCCGCGGAAGAGATACACCTGAAAATCAGTGTTAACCAGTCTGATCTAAATTATTCAAGATTAAAGATAACAAATATAATTGATTTTGTTTTGTATCTGGCCACTAGATTACTCGATGCAACAATAAAAGGCTCCTGGCTGAATACAGAAGGCCTCCTCTCCTAATCTCTAGTACAATCTTATAAAGAGATGGTATATTATTTAGTAAGTATTGCTAACTACCATTCAGAAACATTTAAGATATCATACAATGAGTAAAACACTAAATTTTTAAAGTGAAAAATCTAAAGAACAGGGGAAAATAAAGTTATTATATGCAATTTTTAAAGCAGCCTTGAAATGAAAGGTGAACTCCTCAATAATTTCCAAAGGCCACACTTAATTTTCAGTGACATACAGCGGAAGTCAGACACTTAATCTGCTAGACCATTTCTGAAAATCTTAGTTGGGTTTTTGATTTCATTCTTGTATGTTATTTCTGCAAAATCCCTACCTTCAGAACTCAGAATACGTCAGGGCGTCACCACAGAAACAAAAATTGGTGAGTACAATTACAATTCTGAAGATCCAAGTTATGGAGAACTACCATTTATTTGCAAATGAGGTGATTCTTAATTTACATTGCTTAAGTATCGACTGTACTCTAGAAGGAACTGTGTATCCTGAATAGCAAACAGCATGTAAATCAAGGCGCAACAGTCAGGCTCTAAACAGAAGGGATTTGCTTAGCCATGAAACAGCAAAAATAAAAACAAATGTAGGTAAAGCAGCCTCACTCACTATCATCTAACATCACAGATGGAGGTAGGAATAAAAATAAAATCACACTGCAACTCTAAATAAGGATCCAGAGCACAAGGGGCAGAACTGTGGTTTGGCAAGTTCCCTTCGGTTTACTATTTCTCAGTTGTGTCTCACTTTAAAATGACTGTATCCCATTACAAGCCTTCAGTCCCCATTTTGGTTTTGATAATTAAGACTGTCTAAGTGTTAGGTCTTTAAAAACATCACAGGGGAAAAAAAAAAAAAAAAGCAACTGTGGGTTAGATCTCCTGGGAGGACAAGGCTCTTGAATCTAATGGAGTTAGGCTCATTGCAGCTGAAGACTTTTGTGCTTCTCAACTTGTAAAAAGTAATGAAGTGAAACAGATTTGTGCATTTCTTTAGGCTCAATGGGAACGCTACACAGGTTTTAATACCTGTATTTTAGAAAACAATTGAGGCTTTCAAAATTATTACAATGATAGCTCTCAGAGATGTATATCTGCTGATTAATAAACCTCCCAAACAAACCAATCTTTTCTGCAGAAAGAGAATTAAATAGGTTACAATTTCAAGTTAATATTTCCATGGAATTAGAAACTGTAATTTGAAAAATCTGTCTCAAAGGATTTGCAGAAGTACTTACATTATTTAGTAAACCACTTCTTCCCAATTCAACTGCCTCAAGATCATTATTTTCCAAATCTACCATTCACTTTACAAACAAGCTAGACAACCTCCAAAACGTGTTAGGAATTTTAATGTGCACATTCATGAAATAAAATGTCTAAATAAAGAGCAAAGAATCGTTCACAAACTTGCAACCTGTCCCAATAACATATTGCTTTGTCCCCCATCAGCTTAATCTTTTCTGAGTCTTTATGCCTGCATTCATCCCCCCCTTCTCTTATAAAGCGAAGGGAAGGGGTGGGAAGGGACGGGAAAGGAAGGGAAAAACACAAATGTCATTGTTAAAATAATCTTTCCAGTTTGCCTCTTCAATTTTACAATCTTTCTCTCTGGCTTACTATTCCTTTGTGTGAAACTAACTTCTTCTGACTTTCAGAATTTTTGTAATAAAGTCCTCCTCATCCACTTGCTCCATTATAGCATGGAGAAGCTAACTCTTCTCACCCTTTTACCAAGGAAATGCTATCTTTGCTTCTTTGCTAGCATGCTTTTCTCTCAGAAATCACTGTTCTCTCATGTCGTCACACAGGTATGAATAGCTCTCCGTGAACATCTGTAAAGTACACAGGGGAAAAAAAAAAAAAAAAAAAAAACACTTCTGATGTATAAAGGACATTGCATAAAACCCTGATCAGGCATTAGTGAGTCATCATGATCATATCTTCTGGGGCGACTGAGAGCTGTTCATTAGAACGAACGATGATTAGATGTGTTGAAATACCTGTTATTTTTTCTCTGCACCCTCCAGAGCCTAATTTTTGCTCTAATACTGTACTTTAATGTAATAAGTGTTAGATAATCTTAGCTATAGATATCACTACTTGTCTTCTGTAGTAGTCACAGTGAGAAATTAGACACACAGCACGAACTGCAACATATTTAGAATATGGTGTTGGGTAGGGTACGTACTTTGTAGGAGTGAGTTCTTCTCGTGACCGAGCAAAGATGTATTGAGAGTTATACAGCACATCAGGAAAGTTCTGTAGCTCCAGGTACTTTGAATGAATGCAAAAATCTACATTTAGTAAGATGTTCTCCGAAGCCAACCTTGTCACTTAAGCACCTTTCTTGTCCTTAGGATGACAGCCGATTGTTGCCTTGGAAACAAAGCCTGCTCTCTATCCTGTTCATTTAAGGGGATTCAGTCAATTTGAAGACAAAATCCCAATTGCTAATTTTATACCTGCCATGGGTACAAAAGTTCTTAAGATTAGAGCTGAAGGAGTTTGCTTGTAATAGCTGTTATCTATTTTGCCAGTTTGTTCTTCTGACAAGAGTGTACCTGTATTTTTTTCCCCACTGCTCTTTGTCAAACTCCATCATTCTCGTGTGCTCCTCCGCATGAAATTCAATTGCTTACTTCCCTTCTGTGTAAGGTGTTTATGATAATAGAAGAAGCAAACCCGAAAGTGAAAATGAAAAGATCTTAGGCATAAACAAGCAAATACATGGATACAAATAATTCTGGTCCTAGCATTCTGTAAACTGAACCAAGATATTTCTAAATAAAACAAACAGGATAAGGAAAAAAAAAAAAAAAAAAAAACACACAAAAAAAAACCCACCAACTATGCTCTATTTTAATGCATACAGTTTGTGTGTTTGTGTTTGTTTAGATAAAGTGCATGCAAAAAAAACGAGGAGTACCGCCTGAAGAGACATTCCAGTCAGTTATTTCAGTCAGGCCACATTGTTTAAATACAGCTTAATGAAAGACACAAGCAGACACCATAAAGCAGGACCTTTGATAGGGATGATACTCATGTTTTCTGAAACTTAAATTCAGCCTTGTGTTAATACGCCCCATTATTCACCCTTAATTAAATTATGACAGATCTCATTTCGTCCTTTATTTGCTCAAAATGTAAAGGCTTTCATTTTCAAGCAGGATTTATATTATGGACCAAGCTCTTAGCAAACATCTCTCCGTGCAGATACTCATACTTTACCCTAAGGGAGACTCGTCTCTAGATTCTCCGTGTACAGTTAACAGAGAGGGGGTAGGTGCCAGAATAGATGGCTTGTAATTCAGAACAGGAACCTAACCTTGAGTTATCTTTCAGACGAAACCTTTTCAACTTATCTTTTTCAAGTAGCAGGACAGACTAGCATATCTAAAGCAAATTCTACCAGTATGCCTATATGATATTCTGTGCAGATACAGCACTGAGGATTTTTGCTTTCACTAAAGACTGTACTTCTGTTTACTTTTAATTATATTAGCCACGGTATCAAAATGCTAGTGCTATGCAAAGATTTCCAAGTAGTTACAACGCTTTTACACTGTTAAAATAATTTTTCTTCTTCACAAGCAAGAGGCTCCTGAATTGTATAACGACCCGCTGACCTCAACAAATTAGGGTGTATGGGAAATATCTGCACGTGGATACAGCAGGCATTAGGATTGTCCTTAGATGGTACAGAAATGCTGTTCTTTGTCCAACAGCCAAAGCAGCTAACAACTTTCCCATACAAAAGTGCAAGAATTTTAATCCAGTAGCATGCATCTTCTCAAAGCAGTACAAGTATCAAGCTCGTTGCATTTGTGCAATGATGCTCTTATTATTTTGGAGCCATGTTTGGAAAATAAGATTGGACTGCCTCACACGGTTTACAGATTCACAATGTTTCTGTAAAGTTATTTTTCTTTTCCCTTTTAATAGTGACAAAGCACAACCACATAGCATTCATCATCCATCCAGGCTTCAGAAACTGTGGTTTCCATTCAGCTGAAAAAAAAAAAAAAAAAATAGAAAGAAAACACAAGACACTGGCTTGGCCCTCTTACAACTGCATTCTCTACTCTCAGCCACTGAAATTAAACCAGACTCTGTAACAATATTCCAGGGCTTAATCTATCCAAATATAATAAAAAAATTTCACATGACCAGCCTAGCCTTTCTAGTCAAACTGCAGAACTTCTGTCTCAGAGCCACATGCAAGTGAAGGTTATTTTACAAGAGGCAGAACAGCCCATGCAGATAAAGCTGTGTTTCCACATAAACCTTTGCAGTACCAAGACCATAGGCTGTATATATACCCAAAGGGGGGAGCAAAACAAAAACCAACTCACAAATATTAAAGAAAGCCTGAAATTATAAATAGTATTTGAATAAAACAGCTGCAGAATGATTCAGTATCACAATTACTATCAAAATTGTTACTGACAGGTTAAGTCAGAATTACAAAAAAAAAAAAAAAAACAGTAATAAAGGGCATAAGGTTATGGACACAGCTATATGCACACGCAGGTGTACAAGGACATGCATACATAGAGAGGAGTCAGCACATGAGAAAAATAAAGATGCACTTCAAACAAAAATGAAAAAATTCAGAGTTAACACTTCAGCAGATGATGGCAGGAATTGCTCGTTAATTTTTCTACTGGGAAGACACTGAAATTGCTTGATTTTGGTATCAATGCAAAATTAAAAATCAAATGAAGGCATGTCTTAGAAGCATGCCATTTGCAGCTACCTTTCCTGTCACTCCTCCAACTCCCTCCACTTTGAATTTCAGGTTTGAACACTCGATTTTGTTTTCAGGAGGCTTTCTTTCCACATCAGAACATTCTGCTCTCATTGAAATGAAGGCCTTGAGAAGGGAGTATTTTGAGAGCTACAACCAAAATGTGTGTATAATGAGCGTAAAGTAAATACAATTTAATCTAGCTGAGAGGCCCGAACGTTTTATTGAAATATTGAATATTGTGATGAGTGAACAGTGCAATTCAGAACAGATTCTTTTATTCCACAGTTCTTTGTTTGTTTCCTAATAAAATCAATATAAACAAACTGCCTAGTGGATGGAGCAAGGCTAGCATGGGTACTTAAATGACTTTTTTTCAGACCGTTTCTTTCCCTGGATTAATTCCATTGTCACTGCGTGTAGAGCTGTGGACCACTCATAGTGGCAAATAAATGGATGTTTTCAAAACACTTGCTCTATAGGGACTTCAAAAATTCCTAACAACCAATTAGAGCTCAGGGTGAACTGCAACGAGGCAAAGAGTACATTTATTACACCAGGGTCATGAAACCCACTGTGTTACAGCCTAACAATGTCTTTTCCCATGGAGGTCATAAACATTAAGTAAAACAAAGGAATGCAAAACTGAAAATATCAATAGAGTCTACACACACAATGAATAAAGACAAACATCCTTTCAGAATAAAGCACACTGGACAGAATAAGAAGAAAAACTGGTACAAAAATTGGCAGATTAGGGCATGAATAGGAGACCATTTTTAAACCAAACAGTCTCCATATATTACATTTAATAGTCGGGGACTCTTTTTGTCAGATAAAGGTAAGTCTGGCTGCAGATTGGACAGAACTAGAACATGGACTTAACTTGTTTGGCCCTTATTTACCCACAAACTGAGTACCAAGGACACAATATTTTCCTTTACCTGGTTCTTTAACTTATATTGCATGGATTTTGCTGTTGATACACTTGACACCCATAATGTGATATGGCTGTCCTTGAGTCCCAGCTGGAGAAGGAACAACCAGCTCCCCATTTCTGTATCAATAAGGAACCAGCAAGACCTTAAACTCTGAAGTTTAAGAATTTGGGTGCATTGTAAGATGAACTTAGACTACACACCTTGAAAAACAACCCATTACTTATTACAACAGGTAAATAATTATTCTTCTTGAACTGTCCACAGAGACCCCTCTCTCAGTGACCAGCCATCAGTTATCACGTGCACTGGAGGCGTGCATGAAATGTTATATTTAGGCAGAACAGGGGCTGCAGGTTGGTTTCATGGGGCAATCTTCCTAGACACAGGAAGTCAGAACAGATTTGTGTATTTTCCTCAAGGAAAACACTCAGTTTGCACCACCCTAGCAAATCAAAAAAGGAGTCACAAACTAGTAAATGAGATCCTAACAACAGCAAGGTGACAACCCGTAAGTTTTGTGGCACTAATGCAGGAAAATGGGCTGCTTTCCTATGGCCAAATGTTCCCTCACAGAGGTAATGGAAAGCCGTGCTTGCTGCAGGACCAGCCAACAGGCTGACCCAGCAGAAAGTGCTTTTCACAGGAAGCTAGTGGTTAACACGAGACTGCCAACGGGCAGAATTGCCTGCATTTCACTTAGCAAGTCAGGCTCCATAAAATTTTGTGCTTTGTTTCATGGACAAGAAGGTTGTGAACTGAATCTCCCCCACCTTTGAGAGACATTTTGAGGAGAGGCCAAGAGATGAAAGAGAGCACTCCTTGCACGTCTGAATCAAACCTTTCCA
Source organism: Aythya marila (assembly GCF_965140915.1). Taxonomy (NCBI): domain Eukaryota; kingdom Metazoa; phylum Chordata; class Aves; order Anseriformes; family Anatidae; genus Aythya; species Aythya marila. The sequence goes on along the minus strand of NC_139043.1, from coordinate 44,284,467 downwards.
ATAACTTAAGGAGAGGAGAACACCTTGTAGAGCTATCATCTGTTTTACTTGTTAGAGTTACTGGATACAGTGATTTCAACCATTTAACTCGTAATATAAATTAAATCTGGCACATTGTGAAGAAGGTGCTACTGCTATCTGACCAAAGAATGAGAGTCATGCTCTTACTGCTACCATTAAAATGTGCTTCTCCGAGTGGAAAAGGTTCATTATTAAACACCTTTTGATCTTGCTCTTAAACCATGATGAATTAAAAAGGCCTCTGCAGATTTTTCCCACCTTAGGTTTTTTTTCCACCCCCTAGAGAAATATCTATACTTCTTTTTGCAAGAGAAGTCCAGTTAAATCTTCAGAAGATTTTACTAGCAATATCAAAAAAGCTAACAAAAGCTGAGCTGCAGTTCTCTTTTCCAAATTAAAAGCAAAGAAATGCTTAACTGGCCTGTATGTGAATAACAAGTCCCTCCGGCTGGGCCTAAAACCTCCTGACCATTTCAAACAGTATTGAAAATATATATTGAAAAATATATTTAAAAGTATATACCTCTGCAATACAAGGTATCTAAGCTGCTCTTTTAAACTGATATTCACTTTGTCAAAAGAAAATTCAATTATTTTCTTATCTGATTTTGTTGTTCTTCCATGTCACTCTATTTCTGCTGAATATAGTCGTATGTACACCTCCTGCAAAACTGCTGCTACTAGCGTAGAAATAATTTCGATGCACATTTCTGAAGCGTGCTCTCTGTTTCTCTGCTGGCTTCAGGCGAGTGGTGGCTGGTTTTGGAAGAACAGCCAGTGACCCCGAGCACCAGGGAGCCCTTATGTAACGTGCTTATGCACCTTATGTAACTTCCATATACTGTGACAGCCAAGTGATCGCCGGGATATTTGACGAGCCGACAGCTCTTCCTTTCCAGCTCTCACTACCTGGCTTTTAAGGAGATATTCGGAAGAAAAAAAAACTACCAACAACCTCTGACCTCCCTTGATTACGTACACTAATGGCATTGCACTGACTAACAGCTGAAACAGAAGAGTTTCTGCTTTTCTGATATTTTCATCTATATCTCCTCCAAATAGAGCCAACATTAGAAAACCACAAGTTACGTTTCCTGACTGGTATCAATGCAAAAAACAAGACACTTTGCTCTTCAGAAAGTTCTACTCGTCTTTTCTAGAGTAATTGTACAGTACACAACACTTTTTTTTTTTTTTCCTATATTTGCTTATAATTATTTACAGCTCGCAGAAAACAGAATTTGTAAAAAATTTTTTTTCAGAAAACTAAAAATGTAAATTAATTGAAATCACACATTCTGGTTAGCAAAAGCACACTGATGTAACAAAACATCCTCCTTTTGCAGCAGTATTATTATATTTACACTGACTTATAACAAAAAGTATTAAGTAATATTGTAAGTATAATACAACTAGCATTTTCTTTAAGTGTCAGCTATAAGCAAGTAGAAGTACTATCTTAATCTTGTCATCTAAATTGGGGCCTTAATTGTGAGATTACCTCTCTTTAAACTCATCAACAAAACCACAACACAGAATTTGAATTCAGAAAGTAGCATTTAACTGTAGCATGCCCAGAAACACTGGACAGAGGATGTAAGATAATTTGGCCTAAAAAAACTAAGAAGCTTTGGGCATTAAAACAGACTCTCAAATGTTTATCTTAGTGCAACAGTTCTGCCCTCAGAGCTACCCACTGCGATTAATGCTTGCTGGAAAACATGATGCACACAATACACGAGTAAACAGATGGTAACTTTTAAATGCATCTACTCCAGGGAAAAGTGGCTGCTTATAATTAGCTGAACTTTTCAAAAATTGCCTATTGTGACTATAAAGATGCCTTTAAGAAAATAAGGGCACACAGTAGTTACAAAGGAAAGATGTAACAATTCCTATGCAGAAAGCGTGGGCTGCAGGAATCTGGCTGTAGATTACAGAGGTGCTGCCACAACTCCATAACCAAGATGTCCCCTTGAAACCCAAGAAATCCCAAACAGAAGAAAGACACAACCACTTAGGACTTGAGTCCATCCGTCATAAAACAAAGGCCTGACTCTTCTACATATAACTGCCTAAAAAGCCAATATAGTTAATAATGGAATAATTAATTTATATTTATAAACCCATTAATATTTTAGATGTAAAATAATTTTTTATACGAGTAACAGGTGAAGATACCCAAATATATTAAGCGACATAAACTTTTCTTCATCAATACAATACTTCCTTCTACTATAAAGTCACCAGTTTGGAAGGTGGTCTTATAAGTGCTTCAGTCCCACGTGATAAACCTGACTTTAGGTTGGTTGGTTGGTTTGTTTTTAAAAAGAAACCAAATGTTATTTGTTATGCTGTGCTACAATGGATCTGCATTCTTCAAAAACAAAACAGGCTATGAGATTAATCACCACCAACTTCTGCATATGTCATCTAAAGATAACTACCTATTTGAAAGTTCTCAGACTTCTCAGTTTTTTGGCAGATTAAACAACTCTACCACAAAAGAAAATGAGAGACCAAAGTACGCTCAGGGCAACAGCCCCGTGGTGGAAAGAAACAGAGTAGGAAAAGTGATTCATGCAGCATGCCATAGTGGAAGATCAAAAGCTAAAAGAACCTTGCCAATTTTAATTTTCCCAAATCTAGTCATCTGTCTGGCTCCTGCACTGTTATTAGAAAGGTAACCTTGCTTCCAAGAAAGACTTCAGCCACTTCACATTATTTGGCCATTTATGCATAGGAAAAAAAGGAATTATCTAAAACCCTGAAGCACAAGTTTTAAGTATACTCATTGTTTTAAAGGAAATTTGCAAGTATCATTAATAAGTTAAAAGTAAATCAGGCAGTCATATTTTCCACAAAGCCCATGAAATAAAGTTATGGAAACTCAAATTCACAGATTCCAGAAGCCAAAAGGATCTCAATGATAATTCAGTCAAACCCCTCCTCTCATATATAAAAGCTAAAGAATTTTTCTAGGAATAGGAGACCACTAAAGAATACAAGCAAATTGCACCTGGCTTAGAAATCAAAGCTAAGAAAATTCACTGGAAAGTAGAAGAATTTTAGGAGGATGCACAACACCTACTTGCCATGTTTTCCTGCTCCTTCCTGACATTTTCTGTGGCTTCTGGTAGATATTGCATGCCATCTTTGATAACTGATAAATGTTTCTTTTCCACCCAATACAACTGTTCCTGATACACTCCATTTCTAGTCTGGTCCAGCATCCATCTCTTTTCACAAATACAAAATGATACCTACTTTATGTAGGCAGGCAATTTCTAATTACAGCCACTGGGCCATGTTATACTCTTATCAAAAACATTAAACCCCAAGCAAAAGCCCAAATGCAGTATGTTATTCAGCTGTGGGACCTGAGCAGCTTAGGACAGTAATTTGACTATGAGTCAGTCACCTGCACTGCCTGCCAGGTGGGTGTCCCTGTAAGACTCCTCAAGAGCCAGAAGCTTTCAAAGCCTGAAAGCTCTGTATAAGAACTACTCTAACATTAAAAAAAAAGTGCTACTAAGTCTTATGTACAGTGTATTACTTATGGACATTGGGCAATTTAAACAAAATTTATGCATATAAAACACGTTACTCCTCTTGTGCTATTCAGACAAGAAACTACACATCATTTCAGGAAAAAATTGCCAATACATGTATAGCAAAGACTTGTTTAATTGGTGTGCCTGTAAACCACCCCAGTGATGTGGCAGATACAGATCAGGGTGCTATTCTTCATGCAATAAAAAGCATGAGTATTCAAGGCACCACCCGTAGGCACTGAGACTTCCCATGTTCAAGATGAATAAAAGCCCAGTGGCTGGAGACACAACATGTATCACGCTTGAAACTTGTTCTTAGAATTGCCATGATCAGTCTGTGCAACACGTGGAGAGACTCTGTCAGGGAGCAAGTATCCTCACTAGCAACACATGGGCATCAACCCCCCTTTTATTTTTTTTGGTCTCTATTTCAGGAATTCTGTGTACTGCTTTTGATCTCCAGCTGGTCTCAGAAAGAGTTTTCCCTGTAGACAGGATGACAGAGAAGCCACCTTAAAAAAAAATAAAATAGCAGAGTTGATTTTCTTTTTACTGGGGGTGTGAAGCAGTTTTTGCAACCAATACTCCTTTGTTTGCTTAAAAATCACCTCAAATTCTTTTGAGTATTATAAAGAGAATTTCATTATCCAATCATGGTAAGTACGATCTTTTGGAATTCTTTTCTTTTGAAGTAATTTTGACAAGATGAGATTTCATTTTGTCCCTTGCTCTATTCCTTCACCTTTTTAGCAATAGGCACAGCCATTATGCAGAAGTCTGTAAGTGCAGGCACACGAATGTCCTTTTGAAAGCTGGTTAACAGAGTTCCTGAAATCAGGTCTCACCACGCATTTCACTCTCATTTGTATGGGAAGTGAAACAGCCTCTCCCCTTGTATTCAAACCAGTTCATATGTAATTGGGGTCCCCCACAGGTTCTGAAACTCTGAAGAACGGATCTAACTGCAGCACTGTACTAGTAGGAACAACTTTAACCTAGTTTTATCCTATCCCCTTACTCCAGGTTTCCTTCTTGAGATCACTCCTTGTCAATGATCCGGGATGTCAGGCAAAAAACAAGGACTAAACTGACTGATGTTCATTCCAGCAGCAGGCTCCAGCTCAGGACGTGAGAAAACCAAAACCAGTTACCTTTCCAGGGTGGCTTGGCTGTTACAGAAACATAACTGAATGGACTATTTCACCCTGGAAACAGTCACAGAGAACAAATGGATTGCTGGAAAAGGAAATTACACCAGCATCCCGGGAGGGGTACTGTTTGCACACTCAAAGGCAAAAGAAGCAAAGGTATCAGTTACCATCAGATTATTCTCATATTTATTTAAAAGTCTGTACTGATACAGTTGACTCTCAGTGGTCACATACTCAAAAGTTTAATCTATAAACCAGGCAGACACGGTGTCATCTCACTGTCAGCTGGAAAGTCACAAATGGGGACACAAAGCCTTCTCCATCGAATTAATTATAGGTTTTCTTTTTTTCTTCCTTTTTTTTTTTTTTTTTTTTGAAGGATCATCATTTATTTTGGTTTTGCCACACTTTTGCATTAAATGGAATTTCCAAAGAAAGGACCAGAATTAAGGAATTCGTGTTTAAAATACACTGGCAAAACTATGTGTGAAGACAGCTTGTTCTCCTATAGGGTGCAAGTCTCCCTATGTTTAAAAAAAAAAAGTGCTATGAAAATATAATGAATCTTGCATTACACTTGTATTATATCCCTGCAGCTACCAACCGCATGCAAATGGCACAGTAAGACATGTTTGGAGGCATTCTGATTATTCGTGGGGGAGAAGCTGCATTTGCAAAGCTAAATTAATAAGTTTGGGCTCTTATAATAACAAACCAGTAAACAATTATTAGCAATGGTGCTATTTTAACATCATCTGTGAGTTGTCCGATTATACAAACCAGTAAACTAGCCACACATTTTTGCTGGAAAAATGAGACTTTGTTAAAATTAGCAATGTTTCTCCCAAAAATATAATTTTAAGGTTTTGGGAGGTTAAAACGAAGTGGGTGTTTTATTTCATCTCATTCTGTTTTAACTGAAATTCATCGTTTGAGCTCAAGTTTCACCAGGCTTTCTGACTGGCTGTCTTGCACATCTTTGACTAGTTGAATGAACTCTTTTCATCTCTGCTATTTTGTCTCTCCTGACTGCCTGCAGGCTTGCATTTGCTCAGCATTGCCAGCAAGCACCGAGTAAGCTTCTGCTTTTAGTATCAGCAGTGTTTTGAGGGTAGTCCTGAAGCTACACATCCTCCTTTTTGAGCCCTCTAATTCTAGTAATTATAACACTGAATGAGTTCCCATTTTGCAAGATAAATAAGCAGTATGTTAAGCACTAACAACTCATGTTCTGTGTTAAGTAGTAAAAAAAAGGATCTTGATCTCCTCCTCCTCCCACTATAAAAAGACATTTCTGAGGCTCACTGCTGGTTCAAGCAGCTATGTTGGCCATCACGTCCCCAGTCACATTCGGAGACATATGACATAGAAGTGGTAAAGCTCTGCAAGAACAGCTTGCAGTGGTACAAGCAGCAGCAAAGATGCTGCCCAATGCAGAAGAGCCCTAAGTTAGAAGCATTTCTGTTCTGAGCTACAGAAGGGTGTTGTCAAAGAAGCTAAGGAGTCCCACAGGACAGTGGCCAGATGGGCCAGCAGACTCAAGCTTGGTGTATACTTAACATGATTAGTGCCAGCAGGATGGACACAGGTGAACAGATGGACACACTTCTTCAGAGGGGGTGCTGAAAGACTTCACTCAGCAGAAGGAAAAGGTATTCCTGTTAAAAGACGCTGGCCACTGAGTGCTAGAACACCTTGAGGAAGGAAGCTGGAGCACAGGGATAACAGAATTTTTCATAGATTGGCTCCCTCCACACCTGCATTTCTGCTCAGGCTTCATCAATGTTTTTTTTTTTTTTTTCTTCTCTAGTTATTCTGATAAAGTGAACTCTTTTACTAATATTTATATCTACCTTTATTGTTGCTATCAGTGCTATGTTTATTCTGATGAGATAGTGAAAGAGATGCTGTAAGGAAAAGCATCTTTATCTAATTCAGAAAATTCAGACTTTCAATGCAAAAGAACCATTTAAAATTCTTTTTCCTTTTAATCTTTTAGATATCAATAAGCTTTTGTTTTCAGAATACTGATTCTGTCTAGGTAGTTGCACTTTGTGAAGAGATACACCATTCCCCACTATTTAAAACTTTCTTTTTCCTGAAAAACAATAATAAAACCTGTTAGAGTTCTCTCAGTATTTCATGCTCAGAATGTAACTGTGTGAATAATTACTTTCCATCCATTTGTTTCTCATTTGGTTTCCCTGGGTCCGGTTTCAGTGGAGGTATTCCTTCTAATGTTTGTCTTTGCCAGCAGACAGTAATATTGGGAAGATCTCACAGTACCTGAAAGCATTACTGTAACCTAGCCCACCAAATAAAAGCTATGCTGTTTAATGTGTGGTTTACTTGTGTTTCTGGAACTTGATCTTTTGTAAGGATAGATTGCTGACCCATCTCCAACCATGAGGTTGGACCCTTTTGTCTATTCATCAAGCTGCATCCAGAAACCAAACTGCTTATCCACGTAGCTTTTAATGTCACTAGAACACTGCCCTGAAAAGCTGCAGCGTCGTCACACTAGTTTTAACAGCACTGAGATTCACCTACACACATGGTCATTCCTGAACCACATGAGAATTAGCTGAGCGTTCCCTTGCTGCTTGCAGGCAGACCAATATTTGGTCTCTCTTCCTTAAAATTGGATTTAGACCAAACAGCACGGCATGCTTCTGCACTTGCAAGAAATAGTTGCAACAGAGACAAGCACTGCAATGAAGCAAGGGGAGAAGAGTCTTAAGCACCTCACCCCAGTTTAGAGTTAGCTACTTCCTCATGAGGGGTCATGATGCTCACCAAAGGGCCCATCACCCCAGTAGCAGATCCAGGCTTCCGTCCAGGTGACAAAAAAACAAAGCAAAACAGAACTTTAGGGATTGTGAATCACAATGCTCCTGCTCTTTTTCCAATAATCTTTCACCATATTCTCCTTAACCATCTGTTAGTATGCTCCCATTATTTACTGCTCCCCTCCCCCCAAAAAAAAAAAAAAAAAAAAAGTCTAACAAGTCTTGCCCTAGACAATGAAAGGAAGATCTGAAACAAAGCCCACAGATGTAGCACACACATTCAGTATATCACATTGTCAAAAGAGATCAAGTTATTACAACCTATTCAACAGTCCAGTCCCTTTCAACAGTCTCGACACAAACTACATAAAGAAATATTCAAAAGAAGCATTTCAGAACTTCCTAAAAACCCTCCTTACCTGAAGTTTGAGAACTTCAAAATGGTAGACATTCATTCCAATACAAAATGTCGTGTTTTTTTTGTTTTGTTTTTAATTATGGCATTTTTCACCAGTGCTTGCACTGCCTAAACGTAAGGATCCCAAACATAATCAATACATCTGTTCAAAAGTATTAAGAGATTTTCTCTCTACACGTTATATATGGAGCTTAATAATCTACTTCAGCATCTTAGAGATTTACTGTCTGATACTGTTAATACTCTTCTAATAGCTACATCCCAAGACAGTGGTATTCTAACACTTTGAAAAAGTACACATCACTTTTAACACCATGGCATGCATATCTGGATAGCATTAAAAGAGGGCTGTAATTCACACTTACATAAAAGTATGTGAGCCAGTTTCTCTCTAGCATGTCACAACACATTTGCCCCAGACATTGCCCCATACCTGTTCTTTTAAACAGCTTTTTCTATTTTTTTTTGTTTGTTGTTGGTCTTTCCTTGAAAGAAAGACTTACGCTTTAGATTACCTTGATGACTCTCAGTAACAAGAGGAAGAACCTGAACATGTGCTTCCAAAATAAATGGTTCAGTAGCTTTTTGCACTGCCCACAAATTACTTTAAAACGCAGGATTTTTGTACTGAAATTCAGGCAACAGAAGAAAAGCCCAAATCTTCACATTTCTATGAAATACACAACAGTTATCAATTACAGGAAATGTAAAAACGTGATGGTAGATACTCATGTTTGAAGTACCTACCAAGGCACTTAAAAATGAGTCAATGCTCTTGCAGGCTTCTGGTTCTTACTGAAATTGAGACCAACTTTTCGCTATTGGATTAACAAAACCCTGAAGAACCTGGGATCAGGCATACATTAGTTCAATGAATGCACAGATACAAGGGTAGGAGACAAAGTCCTAACTGCTGACACACATTTTCTTTATTAAAAGAGACTCCGTATATATTCCAGTTGGTATGCTATAACCAAAGGTGACTGTATTCACTTGAGCTTAAGGTTGTTGTGGATGACCTAGTTTTGCCTGTTTACAAAATGAAACCAGAGAAGGAACATCTAAAATTGAATTGTAGCCCTGCTCCTTTTAATATCATCTAAAGAGTACATGTGATCCACGACTAGCTCCTGGTAACTTCACACCAAAATACTAGAGAAAGGCAAAACAAAACTATCAGGCATTAGATTCAATTTCAATTTGGGTTTTATTTGTTATGGCTGATTACGGAAGACATTGCTGACCTCAATAGTAATGTTCTGCTACCACATGAGGCTTTGGGTGTGTGTAACTAGAAAAGGCAGCATGTTCTTTGCAGATTTGGTTTGTGCAGAACTGAGAGATCACTTTGTCACAAGAAGCTATGGTAGATGTTTAAAAAAAAAAATAAATTGCCAATTACACACAAGTACCACAGAACAGAGGAGGTTAACAGCTGCACCTGGAGCACACAAAGGATATGTTTTATACAATATTAAAGGAATTTCAACATCTGGGGATTTATGTATTTATTCTTTAAAACTAAAGCAGAATATTCCTAATTTATTTTTTCCTTCAGGCCATCAAAACCTTTCACTGCTGTACAAGTCAGTTACCCTTACCTGTTGTTTGAGAGCCTCTAGAGATTCAAATTCCAACTTGGCCAGTTTAATCTGGATGTCTCTTGGTTTATCGGGAATTACAAATGCCATGACAAACTTTATTGCTAGCAGCAAGTGCTGGAAAAAAAAAGTAAAAAGAAAAATATTATTCAATAGAGTTTGAAGCGTGGATAGAATAGTATAATACTTTTTCCAAGTGTTAGCAATAGATATAAAAACAATGATTTATTGTGACAAGTACACAGATAACATAGTATAACAATATTTAGGCTCAGCTACTCCATATTTTTCTATTTACTGTCATCCATAATTTGAATATACACATATATTGTTTAGTTTATTTTCATAAAAATCCCATTTTCACTATGTACTCTTACTTTTCAACTTAAATTTGTGTTTGATTCCAGATAAACAGCTTTTTAAACATTTTATTCATGCATAGAACATGAATTATGGCACCCAGCACATAGTCATTTATAAACATTTAAACACACCAAAACCACATATAATTACACAGAATTATACACATTTATAACAACACGTATATGCATGTGCATGCCATAATAGAAATGATAGAAACGTTTTGTAAAAATGTTGAACAAACCCAGAATTTTTGCATTTAAAGAGTTATTAAAATCTAAAAACACTCCTAAAGATCAGATTAGAATAAAACACAATAAATTAATACCATCTTCAAATTGGTATTTGAGTATTTGGCAAAGTATTTGGTATTTGGCAAAGTCATGAACAGAAACTTTCCAGTAAATGGAGAAATGTTCTGAAATTAAGATGCCATATTAGTCATCATTTGTCACAAAATATTGTAAGATTATTTATGAGAAAATGTGTACGAATTTCTGTTGAACCTAGTGCTTCCCAACCAGCCTTTAAATTTCACTTCAACGTGCACCATTCCCCTTATCTCACTGAATACAAGTCAATGGTTCTGTTTCTTCATGTATGTTATATTTAACTATTAACTAAGCAAGAATGATTAAATCCTGTTTTATCAATGGCTGAGCTAACAGCATGATGCATTTTTGCAATCAGGAGCTTGCCCCTAGTTGAGAAAATGCTGAGCAACATAAGGCAACATATAACATATATGCTTAATTTTAAGAGTGGCTTAGGTTCCACTGACATGATGATGGTACTCAGACACACCTAAACATAGACTGCATGTCTGAGCTACTTATCAAATTGCCCTAAGTTTTCATAAAAAAGACTATTATTTCTTTTCTGAAAAATATTTTGCTTAATTATATTATCTTGATGCACCAAAAATCCCCAAGATCCTCGAATTAGGCGAGCAAGAAGATAGCAAAAATACTACAGATCCAGTAGCAGTGGTAGTGAAACTCTAAATTAGTCAATTCCAGTAACAAACCAGATAACAGGAACAAAGTAAGAGAACAAAAAGAGATTAATGAAGAGCCAGACATGAAATTATTTTTGAAAATCTATAACAGAAAAAAGTTAGCAGGCCCAGAAAACAGACGGATAGTGCAAGGAATACTAATTTGAAGAGCTGAGAGGAAGGCTGAAACTTAATGTGACAGTAAAACATCATCGATGAGAACCTGAATACAGATGAAGAGGTTAATGAAGCGATTAACACGTCTGCTGTGTAAAGCGATGTGCAATACCGCATTATTAAAAAAAAAAGGCATGATAACAGTAAAATGTTCTCCTACTCATATAAAAGTTTTCTTTTCCCACTCAACTTAATGGTGTCCCAACAAAAAATGCTGCAGCTAACCCTCAAAAAAAATATGTATTTTTTTAAATAGAAGATTTAGGAGACTAATGTGTTTTAATTGCTTTAGCAAATGAAGAGTTTTATCATCCTATCACCTGAACAAAGCCCAGTAAGCAGTACTCCAAAGGTTTTTCATTTGTTTTGTCAACAGACCTGGTACACACACATAATGAAAACTGCTTTTGACACTGTTTGCCAGAAGTCTGTTTTCATGCTAGCACAACTGGTAGCCTTAAAAAACAAATAACACGAGGGCAGAGCCTCCCATTCAGAAAGTCTTCATGCCAGAGAGTGCTAGATGGACAGAATACAGATGGGGAACAGTCATTATTTTTGGTTGCCCTATGACTCATACAACCTCTTTAAAAGAGAATATATCTAACTTATTAACAGTTCATATTTTATTTTGGAACTGCCATTTGGCTAAGGAAACGTAAGCAGTTATTCAAGAGAATTTGAGGAAAGAAGTAAGGAGATGAGTAGTTGTATTCATTTTATCATTCATATTCTGTACGGATTTCTTAATGTTGTTTTAGTATCATTTCTGTATATGAGATCCAGGAAAGGGAACCATCTGCTTTCAAAAAATAAATGTCTTAAAAGTACAGTATAAGTTGCCAGAATATACAAAAATTTCTCCTTCACAGCATAAAGTTACATTAATACTAGTATGAATATATTACAAGAAGAAACTACTTAAGCTTGTCCAAATTTGTTACACAACTAGTGCAAACGTATTTGTCCAATACTAAAACTTCTTCAGAGCTGGTTTGGGCATTTGTTTAAAGCAGGTTACAAAAACAACCACTAGTTCTAACTGCAGCCATCAAAACCCAGCGTTGTTTCCAAGAACATGCCCCTCAAAACAATTTCAAGAGGAGTATTTCACTGTGAGCAAAACCCAGGATAACATTAACACAAGCTGTAAGCTCCCTGATGCCAGCAGCAAAGTCCCCTCCAGTTTTTCAATCTGCCAAGTGGGCACAGAGAAAAACAGCAACAAGTCCCCCCCTTGGTAAACTCGGTGCTATCAAACTCTCTGTGCTCTCGTGCCAGGTGCTCGGAGAGCTGGAGGAACTTTTCTATTCTGTGCAGCTACTGACAGGAGGAGAAGCAGCAGCTGTGTTTTGGAGCAGCGTCCCCAAGCCCGTCTCTTCTAAAATGGAAAATGCAAATTAGGGTTAAATTCCTGGAATTTTGAACAGCTAATTTGATTTCTGCAGCGGTCTGACTGCAGCAACTCCTGTCAAAATCTACTCAACTGAAGAAAAAAAAAAAAAGAAGGAAAAAAAGAACAAAAGCAGTAGCTTCGTTGCTGGTTAGTCAATAAAGCGCATGCCAAGTGTCAGCTGTGAAGGATTTCAAAACCATTTTGTAAGAAAAGCCTATTTTACAACCTAATATTTACCCCAAAAAAATCAATTAAAATCAGAAATCTGGACACAGCCCAGTCTAGAACTATGTAATATGAAGCAATGGTCTGTGGTTACTCAACTCCACATAGATAAGCAACTCTACACGAGAGCCAACATATGAGAACGGTACATCACTTTGAGCCTCTGTCCTCTACTGGTATGTGACTATTTCACATCCAAAGAAAGGCAAGGAAGCTGGTGAAGGATCTAGAAAACAAGTCTTATGAAGAGCTGCTGAGGGAGCTGGGGTTGTTTAGCCTGGAGCAGAGAAGGCTCAGGGGAGACCTCATTGTACTTTACAATTATCTTAAAAGAGGTTGTAGCCAGGTGGGGATTGGGCTCTTCTCCCAGGAGCCAAGTGATAAGACAAGAGGAAATGGCCTCAAGCTGTGCCAGGAGAGGTTGAGATTGGATGTTAGGAGAAATTTCTTCACTGCAAGGGTTGTGTGGCATTGGAACAGGCTGCCCTGGAAGGTGGTGGAGTCACCATCCCTGGAGGTCTTCAAGAAACAACGTAGAACTTTATAGCATGGTTTAGTGGTGGACTTCAGTACTGGGTTAAAGGTTGGACTAGATGATCTTCGAGGTCTTTTCCAACCTGAATGATTCTATACAAAAAGCCTTTGCAAACGTGAAGGAGAGTATCACTGCAGGACCGTGCTATTGTCAGAGCAGAATGCATGGAAATGATTAGATTTTTTGCTAGGACTCTGGTTCACAGTATGCTGACACTAAACTAAGCCAAGATCAAAGACTAGGAAGAGACCAAAGAATAAATTTACCTCTTTCTATGGCAACAGTGTTTAGCTTTGAAAGTCTTGTATCCTTCTGAGAGCAGGAAAAATGAGGAAGGGAAGTGAAAAATCATTCTGTCAAGGGAGCAATACAGGCAAAGAAAAATTTCCACGGAGCTCAGGAAGTCCTATTAAATTAAATTGTCTTTAATAGACAGCAATAAAACAAATTTATGAGAAAATATTTCTGCAATATACATAAAAAGAAAGCATGAGCAAACTTTCCTTCCCACTTTTAGTCCGAGCTAGCTTTATTAGAGTCCCACTGGTGGAATAGAATTATTGCAGCTGAGGGACTTTAAGAAAGGCCTTTCTTCTGCTACTCTGATAAATCCCGCTTTAAAACCTCACATCCCATATTATTATGGAACTTTAATAAATTTTACACAGAATCTTAGTGGGGAAAAAAAACCCTCTGATAATTCCCTTCAAAATTTCATTTTACCCACAGAAACGTTCAAATTCCTGGGAGGTTTGGATGACACAAAAGGAAGTCATTATTTCATGTTTGTCCTATTTCAAGGTTTCTTTACCTCTCCCATTCAGTTTTCAGACTGTCTTCTGCTCCCATAGACATACACATGGACACATTTACAATCTAAATGCCTGTCACAATCCGCATGTTGCATCTATCCCTTTTATCTCCAAACCAGCAAACCCATCTCTCCTGCATTTCCATGACAGTAAGCTTTCTCCGCCTTGCTGCCAAAACTCAAGGGAAACACCAAGAACAAAGTGCAATCATCCTGCCTCAGACTTAATGCCTTTTGCCACTCTAGCACTAACACGGTGACATCCATCTCTGCTCTCACCTGGAATATGCTCAGCACAGGTGAAATTTTCATGCACTTACACCTGATGAGCTCCTGTAAGTCTCTACATAGCACATAAAAAAATGATATTTCAGACAACGATGAAAAACAATGATTTTCAGCTTAGATCTTCACCATGTTTGGGCAGTTTTCTCCTAGGAGCATCAGAAAGCACATTCTGGAGATCAGAGTAAGCCTTTTGTCAGCCTGCTTGCTGTCACTTCAAAGCACAGAAGCAGTGCATCTTTTCAGCACAACAGTAATCTATCTTTATATATTTTTTTAAAAAAATATGCATTTTCTCTTTTCTTAAACAGGACTAAGCATTTGTATAAAATGCATAAACTCCAAACTGAAACAAGCAACCTGCAGGGAGAGTTTGGTGGCAACATTTATGACAGACCATTAGAAAGGTAAGACCAGATCAGACATCTTCTATCATCTGTACCAGCAGATTTCTGAAATTGAGTCCTGCTCAACAGAGTATTTAAGCTTATGTTTAGTTTTAAGCATATCTGTAAATACATTTATGTTCAGAAAAACACATTTAAGCACGTGCTTAAAATTGGAAGATTAATAAATAATACAGTCATTTGCTGAATCTGGGTGTTAATATTCAACAGCTGAATCACGACATGTATTTCATTTTTCTGGAGCTGGTACCATGCGACATGTACTAAATCCACCTGTCTTAAGAGATGAATGCTGGCTTGCACTGTGTCCGCACATTTACATTTCTCCAACTGCTTTAATTAGTGCAGAAATCCTCCTCTGTACTTTATTACCAATCCACTATAAAGCATCACAAGTAGAAATCTACACTGAAAAAGGCACCAGGCATAATATGCAGTTTTGAGGCATATTTCAATCACGTAAAAAGTATTAAGCTACACAACACGGGAGCCAGGCTTTGTTTTGTTCCTGTTAAACACACACCAGCAGCACTGGTCTCTAGCAGCACTGATACACAACCCTTTTCCAGTCAAGTCTTGGCCTTATGCCTCCAGACTATTGATTTGGTTTCTTTCAGAAGAAGCAAATTTATTCTAAACACTACAATCGCTTTGCATAGCTCTCATTACTGAAAATAAGCCAATTCCAGACCAGCGCTCCTCAGCCAGGGACTTGAGCAGATAAGACCACATAAAAGATTTCAAAAATAATCTGTAAGGAACCTTCTCTATTCATGTTTCCAGGAAGTAACAGCAAAAGCAAAAAGTGAAACAAAGCAGGAAAAAAAAAGGAAGAAAAACGAAAAAAAAATTTCAAGCGTCATCCCTTGGTGAGGGAGCTGGTGAGCAAGGGACGGTCCCTTCTGCCCTTGGGTATTTTTGGAGTTCCTGTTTTCTAAAAAGAGAGCCCAGTTGGAAAGCAAACAAAGCAACCCAGTATGCCTGCTGGAACTTGGTCCTGCTCTCTGAAAGCCTGAGGAAGAATTTAAGCCAGACACAACTTCCAACATAAATCAGCGGCAACCTGTTAAGTATATTCCACCAAGGCACATGCTAAGTGAAGCTGAAAAGTACACGCAATCTGATCAGTTGGATAGTCATGGTAGTTTTTTTCCCCTCTTATGGCACCATTATATTTTCTACCAATTCAGTCTTTTTTAAAAACAAAATTTCCTGTTTATTTATAGACTATTTCTTACCAGCTTTTCAACCACAGCTGCTCTACATCATATTTGGTCTAACTAATGAACTGAAGTGGTAGCCAGTTGTATTGGTCGGTTTAAGATTTAGACGCATAACAATCCTCCACAGTTTTCTCCAGCAGTGACATTTAAGAGGAGGCAGATCTGGCCCTTTCCGCTGCCACTGAAATCTGTAGGAATTTTCTCCCTGACTTATTTGACGCCGCAATAAAGCCACTAGTTCCTTAATTCTCAGTTTTTACATACCTGATCAGTCTTTTTATAGATCTTTTACACTGAAAATGTTTAGCCTACTTTCAGAAGACTTTTTTTTTGGTTGGTTGGTTTTCCCCCCCAAGACCCTGAAGCATGAAAAAAAAGAGTAAAGGCTAAAAAATGGGAATTTTTATATACGTAAGCCTTGTACATTGCCATTTTTGGATCTACCACTAGAAATTAAACATTAAGCAGGTTCTGGAAACACCTGCTGAACTAAAATACTAAAAGATTGTAAAGAAAAGATCTTGTGATATCACCCTTATACAAAGGCTTCTAACTGACTGCGACATGGGAAAAACACTTACAGGTACATAAGCTCAAACGCTAATAATCTTGTTTCATAAACACAGCACATTCTGTGATGCAAAGTATGATACAGCACGCTTACAAGACTATTTCCTACAAGCTCTCTATAAAAATACAAAGTACACAAATGAGCCTTTCAGAAATGTTCTAAGACATGATTTTTCTCTCATTTGTTTCATCCTGAATCAATTCCAAAGACATGAAAAAATGCTGTAGGTGTAAATTTGTCTCGGAGCTTTTAAATATTTGCTAATGGTTAATTTTACAGTAACCCAACAGTCTTTAAAGCAGCATGATAATGCACCCATCTCTGTGCTACCATTTGATAATCCTGAAATGTTTTGGCACAACCCTTATCTCAATTTATGGATAGTGTTTAATAGGAACTGGGATAAGAGTTGCCAAAAGCCAAATTAGCTAATGCTGAATGTAATGAACAGCAGAGCTTTGATCGTGCTCTGAAATAAATTCTAAGCGAAAAGTGGAAAGAAGGATGCCCATGGAATTGAAATTGACAGTATGACTAATACCAAGCCTTATGAAGTGCCTCTTAGCTGATTGCTAGCATTACATATAGGCTCCCACTCTGACAGGTATAGTTTATTGTCAAAATGCCCTAATGTTCCACACTAAGGAAGAAGAAAAAAAAAGTTTGCTATTTTCTATTAATCTACAAAACTTATACTTCTTTCTACCTCTATGCCATACATTTTTCTCCACCAAAAAAAAAAAAAAAAAAGAAAAAAAAAGAAAAAGAAAAAGATGCAAGTTATGGTCAGAATTCCAAGGATTTCTGTTTGTCAGGACTCAAATTCATTATCCATTGCACAAGCGGATGACCTGGCATCAATAAGGAGGTAAAAAGCATTACTTTTGCCAATGGTTTAAAACTAGTGTAAGTCAATTCAGTGCTAAACAGAAATTGTCACCTGTTGTAGGCACCAGGGTCCTTGAAAACTCTTTTGCCCTGCCTCAAGCCTCTTTTGCCTTAGTCCAAGCCAAAGTGGACAGGTATCTCCCAGCTGAGTTTTGGACAAGCTCAAAGTTATCAAACTGTACACATATGAAAGTAAATCCAGTATTTAATGAACCTTACAGATGGCTTTCCCAAAAAAGCAGGCTGGTTCTGGATATTGTGAGTTAATTAACAGACTTTTCAATTGGACATTTTTCTTCAATTTATGCTAGGAAAAGTTGCTGTTGCATCTACATTGGAATTTAAATGATTTTAAACATTCAAGTTGATGCTATTGTTAATTGCCTTGAGAGTATGTAGCACAAAAAAAGAAGAGTTATCTCAGCCAGCTGTTTTTCAGAGATGTTGTGCATTCAAGTTTTTACCTTTAACTGTGAATAGTAAGTTACCCGATTAAATGAATCTCTTCTTATTTACAGACATTTCCTTATTTCTCCCACAAGTACCTGGCTTTCCATACAACTGTCTTATGATGCTTTCAAAGCTGATTCACAAGAAAATTCTTCCTCCTGAAAAAAATCTGTTCACCTCACAACACCAAGATAAGAATTTTATCTGAATAAACACATTTAAAGCAAAGCAGGGTATTTAACCACACTGCAAACAAATTTTCACTGGGAGACTAATAATTTAAATGTAATTCACAGCTTTCTTCTATGTTTCCGTCCTATTTTAAGTGGCATATTTTACTCTACTTCTGTTTGAAGCTCTAGGTAAATTTAGCAGGACACAGCACATTTTTTCATCTGGACCAAAAGGTGAATCATGCAATGCTAAATAATGTACAAAATGTCATAGCCATGAGTCATGAGATAAAAATAATGGATTGTGATATATCACAAAGTAAGCTGCAGATTAATTACACTCTCTATTCCTGTGCAACTTTAATGAAATCAAATTAATTGAAATGTGTACAATAAAACTAGCTAATCTGAAACAATGGTATTCTGTAGGGAAAAATTAAATTAACAATTTTCATATTGGAAATTCATCACTTGCATTTTTCCCATAAAAAAAAATAGAGGTTTGGGGGTTTTGTGTTTCTGGTGTGTCTTTTTTTTTTTTTTTTTTTTTTTCCTTTTTAGAACAATGCAGTTAAATAATCCTTTTGCTTTTCAATAAAGGTCAGAAGAGAAGCTTTCCATTCAGCTGAAGTGTTTTAATTAAACATTGCAGCAGGTGTTTGGATATGCTGCCAACTCCTGAAAAGCTTGCATAAAAAACGTATCTTTAAAAAAAAAAAAAAAAAGCACAAAACAAACCTTTATGTCCTCAAGCCCTCTTTATCTGTCTGTTCCATGAATGGGTGTTCACAAAATTACACAAGATTTTCTTTCTTTTGGACCACCAGTACCTGCCCTAGCTATAAAAGAGTCCTTTATCAAAGCTGCTGGAAGGCAGCCATGCAGCTCTCAAGTCAACTTCCATGGCCATAGCAGATCTGTGCAGCAGAGCACAGCCCTGAGTTTAACCTTAGCTGCTGACCAGCTTGAACTTTTGGAAACATACCTGGTTTGTTCAAGCTCATGAAGAGAGAACCTTTAGCTATGAGCCAAATCTGCTTTGAGATGAATCATTGCTGCTAAAGCAGATCCCTTTTGTAGGTCATACTCTTGCAATCAAGCTTTTCCAGTGGTCACCTATCTCACAGCTGTAGGCCTTCATATACTCCCATAAAAGCAGGCTATGAAATGCTTCCAGAACTGCTTAAATTCTTAAGGAACATGAAGCTCATATTATGATGTAGACTCCAGAAGAGAAATAGGAGGAAACAGAGAGTGGAAGAGAAGAAAAGCTAGCTGTGTTCACCAGCAGTAAGTACTGCTATTGGGTATCGAGTCATTCCATCAGCTGAGAAGTCAAAATGCAAAACTGCACGTACGGGCTAGAAAGCAATAATCTCCTGTACAGTGGGACGGACACATACAGCTGCATCCATGTAGTATTGTTATTCAAAAGCAGACAACTTCTATCGGGATAATCCAGCAATTACTCCTTGACAAATTCAGTGGGCATCTATGACATCTCCAAAACCATCACATCTGAATCAGGAAGAGGCTCTCAAGAGGCTCTGATCTCAGTTCTGATTTCTGATGTACGAGAAGAAAACCAACAAAGTTTAATCTCATTGGTGTAACAGCTATGACAACATGCAGCGAGCACAACTTCTCACCTCCCTACAGCTCGGGAGGCTGAAAGAAAAAGAAAACAGCAGTACTCACAGCTTCAATTAGAATTGTGAGGCCATTGGGGAGTCAACTTACAGCAAGGGCTCAGCATCACTTTGTTGCTATGAAACATCACAGCTGATTATTCCTATGTGCTAAAAACTTGAAGCTGACTCATCCTCTGGCTGAAATGAACTCAGCTGAGGAGGCCATGTTCAATTTGAAATGAATTAAGTAGGAATCCTGAACGTGGCTCCAAAAGAAGCCTCAAGCATGTCAAATAGGCAATGCTGAGATGCCAGACAAGATCTTGGACCAGTGCTAAAACTTGAACAAGTCCTTGAGTTACTACAACATAATGTGCAAGCAGAGAAAGGTAGAAAGCTGAGACTTTTCAGAGACAAATATTAACAGAGCTGATCAGTGATGTTGCACAATCTTAGGGGCCCAGGGACTGAAGGAAGAAACCATCTGTACCTGTATTGGGTAACATGGTACTGAAAGCAGCTGTTTGTCTCACTTTCAAAAGTCATTCAGGAAATTAGAGAAACCTGTGAAGAAGTGTAGATGTAGAGCTTAGAGACATAGTTTAATGGTGGACATGGCTATGGTTAAAGGTTGGACCGGATGATCCTAGAGGTTTTTTCCAACCTAAATGATTCTAGGATTTTATGACAGAAGTAACCTAGTCTCGGTGATTTGGCCCTGCTGTAAGCCAGGAAGATGGCACAATGGAAGCACACATCCTACAGACCTCCAGTTCTGAACCAGGCCTCGGTCTGGGCAGATGGAATGATGAAAAGCAAATATTTATTTCCTGAATATGGGGCCCACTCATGTTTACTCATTTTCCTTATAACCAGACTGAAAAGGCATCCTCTTTCTTCTTTGAGTTAAGGAAATGCCAGACGCATTTTACAGTGGCTTTCTGTCCGCTTCTAGATGCAGCAAAAACACCGTTCGTTTTTGTGCTGAGTTTGGTTAAGGTGAGTGCTTCTGGAAAAATGAGAGGAGCATACGGAGAAAGATGAAAGCGAGCAAATGTACAGGACTGAGCAAGCCTGATGCACGCAGTGAGGCTGTTGTTGGGAACAGAGAGTGCCGGGGAACTGGCTGTGATGCTCCCCACTGCTCCAGCAGCTCTGCTGGCCCCAACCTGCAACGCAGGCCAGTTTAGCAGCCCCAAGGCCTGCTGCCTCCTGAGGTGACAAGGTGACTCCTGGGGCAAGCTGCTGGTCAGCACCTCTAAAAATAGATGCTCCTGATAAAGTCATGCAATTCCTATCTTAAAAAAAGTCTAAATGTTTAGAGAAGTGAAGATCATAGCCCTTTGATTCAAATCTTTTACCTAAACAGACTCCCTCAGTCACAGGAATCTTTGCTAGAAACAAACTAATAGCACAGCAAACAGCCAAAACATGAACAAAATTGTCTTTTTTTTTCAGAGCTGTTATTTGAGAAAAAATCCCTAAAACCTCTCACCTGAACTTTTATGAATACACATATCTCCTTGATCAATTGTTCTTTACACATTCTTTTGTGTAAAAGAAATATTTCCCATATATTCCAGAAGGTTTAAAAAAATACAATAAAAGATCTTGTCCTGGGATGTCTGAGGGATCTGGCAGTACTTGAGGTTGTACGGCTTTTCTGTGATATAATGATTAAAGAATTATCTTCTAACATAGTAAATTGCCACACAAAATCCTAAAAGGTTAAACACCTGTCAGATAACAGGCTCATAAATCAGTTTTGCTACTTGGCACTTCTTTCCTTACATCTCATCTCATCGGTTTACTGGGAGAAGTATCAGCATGCATCAAACATAAGCAGGAATAGAAATTCTCAGTTCAACAATATTCAAAAGTATGACCTTCCAGCATGACATACAAGTATTATTTAAAAAAAAAAAAAAAAAAAGTATATTTTTCCTTCAACCCAGAAGAACATTACCATTCTTTGATAGTACTGAACAGGTTAGACAAGATGTCTTCACCATAAATAGCAATTTAAAATCAATTTCTATGATGAGTCATTTTAGCATCACAGATACCTAGCTCTCAAGCCAGAAACAATGTTTTTATTAGTCAGCAGACACAGGGTGAAGTTATACTATTTTGCTCACTTTCAGTGGGAACAAGCATATTATCCTGTCACCTCAAACCTGAAAAGCATCCAGAGCCTCCTCAGAAATGCAGGGATGCCAAATGTAAACTACAGAGGTGTCAAACTCTGTACTGCTTCTGTTTTTAAATGTTAATGCATTTTGGTTTTTATTATTATTACCTGACTTTTTCATATATTTCACATATTGTATCACTACACACATTACACATGTATATCACCGTATTTTATCTTGAGTCAGGGTTTTAGAAGTTTGCAGGTTTTCTCCTGTTGTCTTGGAGGGGGGGGATGTTTTCAATTGATCTAAGTAACTTTGCATTTCTCCATCCTACATTTACTGATTTTTACCTGACTTCTCACACACACAAGAAGGCATTAAGTAACATGGTTTAAAACAAAAACATTTGGGGGCCAGAAGCACTCCAGATTCTTCTGAAGATATATGTCAGTCTTTACCATCATTATTCTTCAAAGATGACCACTAAGACTTTGAAACCATTTAAACTGAGATTTTTTTTGTTGTAATTTTGGTCACCTGAAGTGAATACAAACATGCTTGAAAAATCTAAAATCAGATTTCTAAAAGGAGATAATATAATTACAGTAAGGTCTCTTTATTTTTTTTTTTTTTCCACTGTGACATACAACGGAGGTTAGTTTTACAATACAAACACAATACAGTGACCTTGACCAGAGGTACTTTGTTACCCGGTTATGAGGTTTGACTCCTTGATCTCATTAAGGACTTGCTTGGTTGTTAGGACTGGTAACCTTTATGAAAATGTTTTGCTTTTAGAGGGACACAAATTTCATTTGTCCATGGTTGGGTTAAAAGTTCAAATCTCTCTTTCCCTTATTTTTATTCCCCAGCATGCCAGCAGTCTTAGCTTCACATGGCCTATTCAATTTTTTGTCCTTTTATTTATTTTTTTAAAGCTTAAATATATATAACTGACTTTTATTTTTAATATAAATTCTTCATACTTTTAGAACATTGTCAGACGTGTTATCTCTAGGTGGACTTGCTGCTGCAAGTCTTTTGTGTGCTTTTAGCAACAGGATATACTTAATAGGATCAATAACTGGGCTTCTCTCATCAATCTGGAACTTGCACAGCCAGTTCTCAACATGTTGCCTTTAAAAATGCACTGTAATACTTTTTGCTATGGGCCAACATTCCTATGGTGCTATGCCTCTAGAGCCCTCAACTCTATACTCCATAACCGATGTTAGAGTAAGAGTATAGCCATTCACACTGGTAATTCCCAAATTTTTGGTTAATAATGCACCACTCTGTAACCCATCTGTGCATCTACTTGATGGACAAGACCACCCATTTGCATCCCACACAGGTATGTCCCAGCCCATTCCAACCAGCAGGTACTAACAGCTTAGCATCTAGGATTACTACAAATATAATGCTTGAAACTTTCTAATTCTTACTTTACCATAAGAATTTCTAGAAATAGGAAGCACTGCTTTGGCTACGCTAGGGTGATGGCTCACATTTTGTTCTCAAGTGTGGTGTGTCTCTTCTCTTTCTTGATATTTGCACAGCAAGAGCATTTAAAAAAGATATTAATTTAAAACCATACACTTTTCCGAAGATGTTTGCAACATTACGTATGTGAATCTGTTTTTTTCAGAATACGTACTCTTCTCTCAAATGAAGAGAAATGAATAAAAGGAAATACAGCTATCATTTCCTTCAAATCTAATATGTATTTTCTCATACAACATTTAAATATGTTCTCTGAAAGTAAGACTGGTTAGACTCCGTCACTAGAAATGAAGTGATATTATTAACCCACAAAGAAAAGTAATCCCTTGTATATAAAAGTATTTACAACAGTGCAATACTCTACCATAAAAGCAAGGTTTTAAAATAGAGCAACAGCATTTTCAAGATTAGCTCTGTTTTTACCTGGAATGATTCCCAATACAGTTTCCAGTCCTGATGGGGTAGGCTTAGGCTCCCTTGTTCGCTCTACTTAGCTCTACTTACACGGTGCAAATGACCCTTGCTGATTGCAGACGGTCAGCAGGTGTAGTGGGTTTACGTGGCAAGGTTTTGGTAGCAGGGGGCCATAGGGGTGGCTTCTGTGAGAAGAATCTAGAAGCTGCCCCATGTTAGGTAAGGGCCCCACCGCTGACCAGAGCTGAGCCATTAAGTGATGTTGTTTGCACCTCTGTGAGAGCAGATTTAAGACAGGAAGACAAGAAGCTTTATGAACTACTTTCGTACAGATGAAGGATGTTGAGACTATAGGACTGGAGAATGTCTTAGGAAAGATTTTCATACATGTTCTGATGTGCTCAGTCATTCTGAAATTATTCTGTTCTGATTAATGACCACTGCATTATCAGGGGATAAAATTACAAACTCCTTCATGTTTTCTACCTTCTGCCAAGGAAAAAATAAAATAACATCACACAAAGCTCTCTATTTTCACTAACTCAGACATCCTTCTCCATACAACTAAATTTGCTAAGAAAAAAGTCTACTTTAAATCTGAAGACAAAAAGTCGCTAAAATAAACAGCATGTTGTTTTTGTGTTTTTTTTTCTCCATTAAAATGCTAATTGCATCCTTTACAGTTGGAGAAGTCTCCAGATGACAGAGGGAAAAAAAATGTAAGATATCAGACACTGAATGGAGGCAGCCCAACAGCATGCACTAAAAACTCCAGAGAAGAGCTATTTGATTCTGAATACAGTGTGAGGTCGTAAGATATAGGATGGTATCCCATGGCAGGTAGTAAACCTCTCTTAGGAATGAAAGTATAGTTAAGAGCAACAAAAGGCCATACAGATTATTCAGAAACACTGTAGCCTCAGTAACCTTGTGGTTCCATTTGGCTAAGTGTCACACAGTTCTGCCTTTCCACTCCTGACATTTTCTGAGTGATGCTAATTGGACACCAGTGGTTAACTGTGAAGTCTAGGTCTTTAAATGAATTCGTGTGTTGTTTGTGGAAATGTTGGTCGTGGCTTTATAAACCAAGATCCTAGCTCACCTTCTGGTACAGCGCAAACATTTGTATGTGCACCTCAAATGAGAACTCAGGAATGAAGCACTGTTTCCAAGCATCTGGGTTGAAGTTATTCCTTGTTTGTATACAGGAAAATTACTGACTTCATTCACTTCCCCAACATGTACAGACCATTTGGCTTGCTGGATCTCCCTCACCACTACCCAGCTATGCAGGCTACTTTATTGCTGAAGAAATACGTGCCTTTGCTTGCTGAAAAAGGAAGTTGCATCACCCTAGTGTGAGCCCCACACCAACAAACTCTTCCAGCCTGGTTTTCCTGATTGAATAGTTCTCTCAGTTACATGGCCAAGAAAACTCACTCCTTAAACTACATGAGAGCAAACACACAAAAGCTCACCTTTGCAGGACCAATGCTCATAAAATGATAAATTATTTCTATTTTTACACAATGGAGAAAGAAATTTGGGGTTAAAGCGGTATTCTGAAACTACTGAGAATATGTTCAGATATTTTCATTGTAGTATTTTCCATCAACAAGTCAAACATGAACATTTTAAACTTCATTAGGCTTCAGTAATCTCAAATCCCAATTTCTTCATTATCTACTAGATTGTACGCCATCTCAAACTGGAAGAGCAATTAGCATTGTATCATCACTTAGCATCATAAAATAAACTATTCACATCATCCATTATAGAAGAGCTATGTTTTTCTCCCCACTCTATTGCTAAAAGAATTGAGGTTAATCGATTTCCTCAACGCTGTGCAGCAAACCAGAAGAGCAGCCTAGATTAAAACATTGAACTCTAAAGTTTCCCATTTCATGATAACTCTCACCTTTTCAAGAACCCAGATGTACAATTAGGCCAGTGTTAGTCACATTCCTTAGTTCTAGGACTCTTCTATTTCTTGAGACTGAGGGTTTTTTTTCCTTTTTTTTTTTTTTTTTTTTTTTTTTTTAACATTTGTATATTATTAGCCATAACATTATTACTCCAGTGCCCAGATAGTTCAGCTGGAGAATCCAGCCTCTGCACGAGATGCTTAAGACAGTTATTTCAAGTGCTTCAGGTCAATAAGCCAATACCACTGCACTCTTTTAAATGAGGCCAGGAGTTCTCCTGAGGTTTTACCAATAACTTCAGAAATACTAAATTATTCCTGTCATGCTTATTGTCTTACCTAATACTGCAGATCCCACTAAAAAAAAAAAAAAAAAAAAAAAAAAAAAGGTGTTCCAAGAGACTCTATGCAAATAAAAATCTGAACACACATCCAGCTGTAAAATGAAATTCTTTCTACATTGCCATCTTATTGTTTGCCGAGTGCAACAATTTGAATTAATTTAGAAGTACATTAATTTCCATATCAATAATTAAAGACAGCATTCACTACACAGGAAAATAGTTTTAATTGGCTTTCATTTACATGTTTCATTATTTTCTCACACAAATAGTTTCAGAAGCATGTGTTTCAGCCAGACACACTCTTCCTCATAGCCCAGTTTCTGATATGAGCACCAAGGTCATGAACACTGGAAAATTACAGAAGGACCTGTTAGGTCCTGTTAGGAGAATGCTGGATTTGAGCTCAAACAGAAATACCTAAAAATATGAAAATGAATATAGGACAACAGAATTAATAATGACAGCTACAAGTATTGTCTATATTAAAGATCAATACTGAGTGGAAATCCCTTTTTGAGTAGTGGCAGTAAGGTACTTAAATGGACAAATGCTTTGATGAAGAAAGAAAAGAAGGGTCTTAAAGTCAAAGCTAAGACTTCTTCTAGGCTTGGCCTGCTCAACTGTTTCCATAAATTTTGGAAACATTACAGATTATTTGCTTCTGTAAATGGAGCTCCTAGCTAGTTCATATGATGCTGAGAAGTTATTTATACCTTAAACAATATAAAATTTGTAGCTGGAGAGAATTTTTAAACAAGGAAAAGACAGAGATTTCATGGCCCAGGAAAGTTCAAAGGAAAGAAAAATATCTACAGTTCTTCACTGAATTATCAGAGGGGAAAAAAATTGCAACTTTTATTTTAATAAATATTTGAAGATTTGAATTCTAGTTAAGTTACTTTAAAACTTCAGTATGCCTTTTTCAGTATGATGAAAATACTAAAACTAATAAAAATATATAAATTTTCAACTACAGGCACAGAGAAAAATACAAGATAAACCTTTTAAGTACTCATCTCATCTTCTCTGCCATGCACCTTCTCAGACGTGCACAGTCCCCAACACAGATTTTTAAAATCTATCTTTACCATAAGAAAATCAAATGCAACCACAGCCTTGCATGCATGGACCACTGATGACTTATACAAGTAACTCCACCTGACTTCAATGCAAGCTTTGAGGACACAGAATGGATTTCCCCTTAAAAAGTGCAAAGCCACGTGAAAATCTTAACACTTTGCTATGGCTGCATATTAAGTTCGTCTGCACACGAGTAGGTCTCAGAGGAGTATGAGCACATCATCAGGCAATGATAAAATCTGGAACTATAACGCTATTTACCACGCCTCACATGAATCAAACCGCAGCTTTACCCAAGTGCGATAGGATTCCTATGAGACAGGAGCTCAGTGAACCATCCCGCTCTTCTAATGAGTAAATTCCTTTCTGTCTATCCTAATCTCTACAGTAAATACCAGTCCGTAAGCCTAGGCTCTCCCCACACTGAGATGTAATTCCAAAAAGATAACTGTGATTCTTTCGAAAGAATAAAAGATGGTGCAAAACAAATGGCTAATAACAACCTTCCTGTGGGATCCAGTTAGAAGGCTCCCATACTGCAAATGAAAGCTTTTTTCCAGTCTTAAGTCACAATGGGGTACACATGAAGCCTCTAACATGTAAACTATGATCAAAAATATTTTATCCACCTTAACTGCCTGATACTGAACAAACAGCACTCAAGTCTAATAAAATAAATAAGCTACTCAAGTGTATATAAATTCAGTTTGCATCTATCCAGATTTAACACACATGGATCTTCTGGTTTACCAGAACTATAGCAATGTACAGCATTATGTTGTATTTGTTGTGTTGCTTATCAAGGTTTTTAAAAGTGTTTTAATGAAGCTGTTGTGTTGTTTGTTTTTTTTTTTAAGATATATATATATTTTATTATTTTTACTTTAAAATTTACTGATGATCCTGAAATTTTCAAGATTGCTTGCTTTAACATCTTCAGAAGTTTCCTTAGTTGTTGAACTTAAGAAAATGTTGAATATATGATGTGCGATTAAATCTATCAAATAAGAATATTGACAGTAAAAATGTAGTCAACAAGAAACAAACTGACGATGGCCAGTTTTTCCAGGCAGGAGTTACATGCAAAATTTGATAGAAGCCTACTCTCTCTGCTGGACACAGTCTAGTTAGAGCTTTCGAAATTCATACATGCACAATATGCAGAAATATATTGCTCTAGGCTTTTACTTCTTCACTAAATGTAAGTTAAGCTCTCACTTGCAAAATTTTTCAAGCGTTAATTTATTACTTAAACACAACTTATTAGAATTAATTCCAAGGTAGTTGTTCAGCCCCAGCAAATGTTTAAGGATAACAAAACCTTTGAGCTGCTTGTTTATGCGGTACATTTCCTTTAACGATACAGCTAAACACGTACGTACCATCAGCAGCGACAAATCTTAACAAAAGAAAGCATATTAGGACGGGGAAGCAACTTCTGAACCCAGCTAAAAATAACGTATTGTAACCTGGATACCACAGCACTAACACATGGACTGTCTATCCCTTCCCTCCACCCCTTTCAAACAAATGGGGGGTGGAGGGAGGAGTGTATGTTGCTCCAGTTATTTAACTGTGTATTACAGAACCAAGCATTTTGTCTACTGCTCATTTTAATCTTGAGTCATTCCTCCTGTTTAAGACTTCTTTTGGGCTAAAGGACTTCTTCCTCCCTAGATTCTGCCAATCTAGGGGGAATGCAGCAAAGATATTTTCACCCTCTTCCAGAAAAACTGAGGAGAGGATTTTTATTTTTATTTTCATTTTACTTATTTAAACAATTGCATATATTTATGGTCTGATTTATCTCACACACAAAAGCAAACACTTAAAAAATATTACAGAAGTCAGAACCAGGTAACATGGCAAGAAGCCACTTCTAACTCCATGACTTTGTCCTTGATGGATGGGGAAAAAAAAACAACAGTACTGTGCTCAAGGAAAATCTAAGGTGACATCCTACTGAAAACAAATTAGTCCTTGGTCATTTCGGATAAAATGAATGAGCTCACCTGAATTTTGCAGGGACCAGAGCCTTGTCTTAAAACCTTCTCAAGAGTGGGTGAGAAATCATGCTGAAGTTGACAACATACATACATGCTGTATCACATCCGCATGTGCATGTTATTGCTTTGTACATTTAACAACCATTAACTCTACCTTTCAGTTCAAGAAACTCAGGCAGTGAGCAGACATGGGGCAGACATTTTCCAAGAACACAACAAACAAGAAAGATGAGAGTCCTGGACTCCTAAGGTTGCCTACTATAGTAAATGAACATTGCTAAATGTTAATTTGCTATACTACTACCAGATTTGCCTCCTGTCCCTCTTGTGAAGTCTTCTTCCCATCTCTGGAAGCATACGAATAAATCACTGCTCCTCTCAGGCTAGTTAAACTGTCAACACTCCACCCCAGCATGTGCTGAAGACTAATCTCCATTTGACAGACACTACATCATCATTAGATCAATTTTACAAAACTACAGGTTAGAAAAGCCAAACAAAAGTTAATGCCCCAGACATGTTTCAACTGTACCTCAAGAGCCATCCCTCCAAAATCTAGAAATTACAAAGAGGAAAAAAAAATCAGAAAAAGGAAAAGCTCTGATTCTCATAAGGTTCCGGTTCTTTTGATTAGTCTGAAGCTGAATTAATGGTTCAGCTGCAATTCCCTGTAAATAATGCTATAACTAGTACAATAGAGATATTCGTGAGTCAAATAGTTTCTACAGAACATGAAAGGTGAAAAACAGATTTCAACATCTGAAGGTCCTCTTGTCAAAAATTTACTAGCTACAGATGAGGCTCTAAGCATCCAAAATAAAGATTCCCAACAACTCCGTAACCGAACAACTGATGGGAAAACCAAGAACTGTCATTGTGCCGTAACACAGGGATCTTAGTTGCTCTCAGAAACTTCTGAAATCAATGAATCTGTACCGCATTAGCTGCTTTACTTTTACTTGTATCCTTTTACAGAATTTCTGTGTTCTGTGGATCAGTGGATCAAAACAATATTTTATTTACTTATTTTGTTAGCAACACTTCCATTTCATGTTTTTATTTTTAACTTTATTTTAAAATGAAGAGAAATACTGACCAATTTGAATACAAGTCACCTGTCCAGGCCCTCCTGGCCAGCACTCAGGAGATTAGGTGATGGGAAATGCTTAATTCTCGCTTCAAACTATACCTTCTCAGCCTTCACACATCAAAATAACTGCCTTGTAGGACACATCCACTTTACAGTCCAATTTCTATGAAGTTTTGTATTTCAAGGATTTCAAAAAAGAAAAAGAAAAGAAAGAAACAAAACCAACTTATTTCCTAACTATAAAAACACCCTATGTTGATGCACATATACTCATCCGTATAACTGATGCATATGATATTCTACTTACAATTCCAAACCTTACAATGCATTTGATATTCTACTGCAATCCCAAACTACTACTGAAAGTTTAATCTTACACCTGACCCTTGAAATTAAAAACATCTATATGCAGCAGTGATATTTTTGGTAGCGGAATCAAAATCTTCACACATAATGAAATGAAGCTGGAATTGATAGGTTTTCACAAAAGGGAAATCATACAACAGAATTATTGGGGCCACGGAAGTTTGACCCTCTCTTCATAAAGTAGAGGTTTCCTTTTTTTTTTTTTTTTTTTTTTTTTAAGCCAATTCAAATTTAATATCATGATCTGCTGGAACCGTCACACTTAAAGAGAGGAGGCTGGGCTTTGCTCAGGGAAGATTCAGGGAAAGGAGCTTTTATTCCAGTGGAATATTGCATTACAATCATTACCATGTGTTTACCACCAAAGTAAAATGTTCCTGATAAGAACTAGAACCGACCATTTCATTTTACTCTATTGTTTTGTAATAGAGGAGTAAATATACAAATTAGGCCTTTCTGAAACGAAATCCTTGACACACTATTAACAGAGAATAATCTTTATGTATTATTCAAGTGTCACAGATACTTCGTGACACAAATTTTGTAATATTAAAGAGGGGGAAACAAAAAACCCACAAAACGCACGCATGGGATATAACCCACTGAGCATTTTTGGAATTCATTGTGCATACAGGTATCAATCACCTGAAATTATTTTAGCAGTTCACATTTCAAAACAGTTTGTCTTACTTCCCCTCACCATGAGAAGTAGTAACGCTATTGGGAAGAAGGTGCTTTCAATGTATTTGTAAGAGTGCCCCCTGTGAATCAACATCTATAATGTCTAGGAGGAAACACAGCCCATCAAGGCTGACTAGCAGCCATATAGGTCATGAAAGGAGTTGCACAGCCAAGCAGCGTGGACAGAGTTACTGTATTTAGGAAATATTACAGTGCAGCAATAAAGCAAGTGAAGTGTCTAAAATAGTAAGTGAAAATATACTGAAGTATGTAGATGTTTCTGCTCTTCAATCTTAGAGAATATATTTAAGAAGCTGAAGGTCCCAATCTTCATTCAGAAAGGCAAAAGAAACCCAGTACAATAGGGAATGCCTGCTTGTTTTGCTTTGCTGCTCTGGTAGTTATAAATGCCACGTCTAAGGAACTGCTGCTGCTTTGTTACCATGAAGTGACAACTGAGAAAAATGCTGCTGCTGAAATATGTGTTATGAATATACAAATAGGAGAGAGCCAACTGATTCCTGCAGACAGGAGTCTAGACATTTCATTTAGCAAGTGCTACCCTCCTCCTCTTCCCTTAAGTTCAGAAACCCACCAAACCTGTAAAGTCTTACCGAATAATACCTTAAACAGTGTGCTTCTGGAATTATTTTGGTAAATAATGGAGTTGCCATTATTAGAGATTAAACACACTTGGCAGCTGTAACAACAGCATTGATCTCACTGTCATAAAAAAAAGGCTAGTCCAAGGTTTCTGAGCCTACTGGGACACCGAGTAGCCACCTCCAGACAGAGCTGCTCTGCGTGCACAGAATAAATTGAGCTATTGACAGAACCATATTTGTTATCACTCTAATGAAAAATGGTGGTGAAGAATGCAAATGTACCTATAATACAACATATAAAGAATAGCTTTCCGAAGAAGTTGACCATATTTTTAAAAATTTTTAGTAGTTTTAATACCATACAGGAGCTTCTGAACAATACTTCACTGTGCTGCATTTCTAGCCATTTGTTTATATTTGCACATATATCTGCTACAGCAAAGAGCAAAGGGTTTAAGCTATTTACCAGAGAGCAGAAAAAAAAAAAAAAAGAAAAAAAAAAAAGAAAAAAAAAAGAACTATTTTTCTTCTTCTAAACCCAAGTCAAAAGGACAGGATACAGTTTACCTGCATACTACAAGCTCATTTAATTCATGTTTGAAGGACGTAGCTTCACATAGTTAAATAATGTGTTCTTGAAGTGTGTTGACATTAAATCAAACTGATTTTTTTTCACATGGAAGAGAAATAGAGTTTCAAAATTATTGTTCATTGACACAGTGGGCATTCTGGTAGTTGAACACCGATAAAACCGAGGAGGGGGAGGTTGTTTGCTTTCTAGGGCTTGGGGTAAGCTTTCCCTACCCCACACTGCAGTATAATTGTTTCAATTATCTCTGAGAAAATAACAGGCTCCAGATGATGGATAAATTTACGCTGACAATTACCAGCCATTTCAGTTTTTGTTGTGTTTCTATTGACTTTTCAATAATCTACTTCAATACAAGTGTAGTCTTGTTTTTTAGCAGTTTCCAAGTTAATATTAAGTACAAAATTACAAAAGGAAAAATGCCACAGATCATACAATAGCTTATTAAAAGAGGCTGAACCATCTGAACTGAAATCAAGAACTACTTGTCAATAGCACTCTACATTCGATGACTACATCAGTAAATTTTAACAGAGTCCTACAGTCCTACACTGCAGGGCACAGTTGTTATAAAGGTAAACTTGATGTGGCCAGCACAATAGGAAGGAGCTACTAATCACTGAGAATCACTCTACAATACCACTCTCAGTCTCATCATCCCCTTGTATGCAAATTCCTAAATGCCAAAGGGAAGGATTAGAAGATTGTCTCTATTGGGATGGTCTCTATTTTTAGGCCAGGTATTGTTTCTGCTACATATTCATTTTTTTTCCATGTATTTACAGTCACAACTCAGTTTCCTGAATAACTTAATTCCCAAGTCATGCATTTGTTTTATGGCACATCATTCAACCTAGAAAAGAGCAAAAGGAATGGATATACACATAATACTAGCCAAGAAGGATTTGATACACAGACACAGAATCCAACACTGAAAGTTTATACCATTACTGTTTGTTTTATGCCTGAGTCAGAAATTCTTGTCAATGCTAATAATTAAGAATTAGTACCAATCAACCTGCACTGCCGTAACAAGCATTATATGAACTAGATATTGTTTTTTGAGGACAGCATAAAACTTGGTTGATAAAAAGCATAAAATACCTATACCTTCTGAAAACATGAGTTTCCAAGTTAACGTTAAATACAAAATTATGAAAAGAAAAATGCCATAGATCATACAATAGCTTATTAAAAGAGGCTGAACCATCTGAACTGAAATCAAGAACTACTTGATTCTGCATAAAAAAATTGTTTTTACACAACTTTTTGATTAAATAGAATAAACCAGAACGATATAAATTAGATAGGCTTAAAAGTCAGACACGTGATACAGCTCAGAGATCATCCAAGTATGGTTGTACCTTGTCTGCAGCACTACATGAACCATGACTGCACAGTACTGACGAGAATGTTCAGTTGATGATAATTTGAAAGAAAAGTTAAATAATTTCTGGGAAAAAAAAAGAAAAAAAAGAAAAAAAAAAAGAACCTGTGATGACTAGCAAGTGATAAATTATGAAGAAAACTGGGCATTCGTGCAGAACTTCATCTCTTCATTTACTGCATGCAGCCAAGAAATAAAACTTCAGAGCAGCCAAGTGAAATGCTGTACCTAGAAATGGTCAAAGAGATCAGGTACAAAGGGATGAGTGTCCTCAGAAGCTGTAACTCAAGAGAGATTTGGGTACTGATTTGTAATCAGTTTAATATTATTCCCTGGACAGCATGAGAACCAAGGCTAATCTTGTACTTTGTAAACAGAGGAATTGGAGAAGAAGTGAAATTACTTTGCTTCTGGTACTTGTGAGACCCATACTGGCAAAGCCACATCTTTTTCAGGCTTGTGTTAGAAAGTACTTTATTTGCAAGAGTTACTCTATTTAGAAAATAATACACAGTGCAGGAGGTTTTAAACCAATAAAGCTAGCTAAGTATGTCTAAAATTGCAAGTGAAAACATAGCAGACTGCAGGACAACAAACATCCACATACTTTAATCTTCAGGGAGGGGGGGAACACATTTAGTGTTCCTTGCTTTAGGAACAATGCCGAAAAAGTGAGAAAAGCTCGCAGAAGAATCATACGAATGAGTAAAGGATCAGAGAGACAAAGTAAAGAAGCATCTTTTTTAATTTAGGAGAAAATTAAAGGGTAATTTGATTAAAGTATGTAAACGAGATATCAAAGGCAAAAGAAGGCTCTTGAACTTAGAGGCAAAGAAAAAGAACTAATGACAAGAAATTGTAGGAAGTCAAATTCCAAATAGGTGATTTCCTTTTCTTAAATAGAAAGAATTATTTATGCTGGAAACAATGTACCAAGGATCACATTTTTTACAATTTCTGTACAAGTGTGCTACATGCTTATAAGCTGTAAGTTCAGCTACCAAATCTTTAAAAAGCAAGGACTGAAAACATGCAATCTTGTAAGCCTACGAAGGAAACCTGGCATCATGTAAGGTGTTATTACTGATGGTCTCTTACCCTGCTCTGTTCAAAATACCATAGATAAGTAGTTCAAACTATTAAGTATTATACTGCCGTATAAACAAATACTTATAAAAAATACTTTGCAGAAGCTGACCAACATAAGGCAGAGAACTGATTTTAAACCACGAAAGAAAACTCAGAAAAGTAACACCATCTTTAGCAGACCTGGACTAATATTTTGGAAAACATCCAGTAAAACATTCATCTACGTATCACATATTCACTGAATTTTTATTTAGCTGACAGTCAGATTTAAGAGGTTGTGTTACATGGCAAATTGAGTCCCAGAAGACTACAAGAAGAAGAACACTGATCATTCAATTTCCTCTCTAGTCATCTCATTTTACTTCTAATTTATATGAAATCTACTGTAACTCCATTATATCAACAAACCAAATCCTGCACACTCATTCCCAGCATTAGCAGGTACACTCTTCAAAAAGCAGCAACATAAAATGCAAGTTGCAAAAATGCTAATTCCTTGCAAACTCTTCTCAAACAACCTTTGTCATTCAACCTTTGTCACTTCACATGTGAAGGAAATATCCTCCATTTTAAGAGCAGAAACTGTCCTGGCAGGGTAGCATTTTGGTGCTAACAAAAGAATTAGCCATCAGTATGAAACATATGTTTTTGTAACTTCAAAGTGAAGAATGAAAAAAACCACAGCTATTAAGACTCATAAAAATAAATAAGAACCCTTTGAAACCAGACTCTTTACATTTCAAAAGACACCTAAATCATCTAATTAACGGTGAAATAAACTGTCCTTTCTCTGACATTGGAAACAGTGAAAACAGACTGAAAAGGATGACAGTAGGAAGGAGCCACTGAATGAACAAGCAGACTAAGAATTCATATGGTCTCCTAGTAAATGGCTCCAAAACAAGTTTAATACTTCACTTATGTTTCATAATTAGTTTTTCAGTAAGATGCAGGACCTAACAATCCTGTTATCACAAATTAAGTTGATGATGCAGAATTTTGTTTGCTGTTCAGAGAATAAAAACAGCTGACCTTGTGCTGCATCAATTCAGGAAAAGTCAGTTCTTTAGATGAGTTGTATGTCCAGTCACATCAATTCTTAAGTAGGTTTTAGCACTCAGTGGCAAAATTTCAGAGATTTGTTTTGAAACCGGCAGTATTAAGCAATGGAAGTGGTGTGGTTTGTGGTTTTTTATTTGTTTGTTGGTTTGGGCTTTTTTGGCCAGTTTTGTTTCTTCTAATTTCCCCCTACAAGTAACAAGGGCACTCACAGTATCTGAAAAGATCTTCAACAAAAGGACAGGGAACCTGCAGAGAGCACTCCTGTGGAAGATAAAAACACCTCACAGAATGAACTGTGAACTCAAGCACAGATAGCCACCCCTTACTGAAGAGCTGAATACCAAGACAAAGGCAAAATAACAAAACAAAGGTGCATTTATCAAACCATTTTAAAAGATACCAATCTCTTGAAGATACCTTACAGCCCTTCTGAGATGAAATTACCTTGGAGGGATTTAGAAAATGGTCCAGGCTCAAATTCCACCTATTCATATAACATTAACATACACACACAATATCAAGGAGTGCTCATGTGGAGTGTAAGGGGGCTAGGTAGCGTGAGAAAACACTTGACATTTCACATAGCTTAATGCAGATGATATGCTACTGTATTAGAAATATTTAGGTGTACCCCAAATGCTTTTTAACAAGCAAAGGGAACCAACATTTTCCAATTTACTTCCAAACATTTGTTAGTAAAATAGGCAATAAAGGATATTTAGGAGGAAGAAAATGCAAGTGAATAAGCACCTTTAATGTTAGTTCCCAAAATGCCTTAAAATACATGAGATAAACAAGAAGTCCTTTCTTTCTTCAGTTCCCCAATTAAGGGATTAACTGGCAAGCAGGTCAAGCTAGTTGCCTAAGGGACTTGAAAAACAAAATAAGATAAATATAACCAGTTAGAAGAAAAGAATGCAAACAGCTCCTTAACTTGGAATCACAGTAAACAACTTGTGAGACAAACAAAAATGTATCTCAAGATGTAATCAGAGAGGAAAAAAGACAGACTGAAAAGATTGGACCTCCCTACCAGAATTCAGGTGGTATTACATGCTGCTATAATTGGTGAAGGTATTTTATTTTTAACCTGGGAAATGTGACTCTGTTGTCATGGATGAACTGAAGATCCTGACAGTGAACAAGAATAGGAAATAAAGCATCTGTGAATGAAAATTATAATTTCTAAAAGCTGCTTCCATGAACAGATTTTTCTGAAGATAGAAACTTTTCATTGAAAACAAGACTTGGAATTTGCATAAAGACATCACTGACCTTCCTTAAAATGCCTATGGGAAACTGAAATATCTTTTCCTTTTAAAAAAGTGGGTAATGAGATTGAGTCATCCATTCTATTCTATATTATAAAGGGCATTACACAACTGTAAAAGACTTGCCACGCTTACTTTGAGAACAGGAAAGTAACTAAGAACAACCTTCATGGGAGTAAATTAACTCAGGAATAGCTTTAGCCTCTCTCTTCCATTTTTCTTGGGGTAATGGAAGGAGGATCACTCAAACATTTCAAAAGAATCTGATATATGAAGTGCCACAGGATCCCTCTAAGTTCTCTCAATTTCAGGTTCATGCCAGTCTGTGCTATTCTTGTCTATGCTTCTCTCAGAACTCAAGAACAGGTTTATGGAATAAATTGGTCATAAAAATGACAGTATAAAAGGAGAAATATACTTAATGATTTAACATCTGGAACTGTTCAATCCTTTGGAGATATTTTTATTGCAAATTTCCAGCAGTTAGCCCACGTAATCATTATGCACTATTTAAATAGACTAGAATTATTACTTTTCCATCTGGATTAAAAGTCAGGCTCATTTTCTTATACCACTATAAAAAATAAGATACTATCTGTTCACTTTTTTCTTACATGTATTTTCCATATGTTCATTAATTTTATCCTTAGGTTGTTTTACTACCATTTCATAAACTGTAACCACTAGTAATGTAGAAATTCAATCTAACACACACATAAATTACCTGTTACACAGCCCCAGCAGTTTACACTGGGCTATCTGGAGCAGCAGAGCATTGTAAACATGCACTGAAGTCACAAAACATAACACACTTCAGAATTTTCTCTATCATTTCCTTCCAAGAAATGGCCAACGTGCAGATGCAGATGTGGAGATGCATTTATTTCGATAAACAAGGTATTTTATTAATTGCTTTCTCTTGACTAAGATAACTACCAGCTATGCACTGGAGTATCTTTGGTTCTGGAGCAGCATGAAGGTCCCCATCTGGACCTAGATCTTCCAGCAACCATTTCTCCTCTCTTCTAAGCCATGAACTTAGGAATGGGCTCTTAAACACTGGCATATGCATTACCAGTGCTAAAGAAAAACGTGTTAACAGTCAAGCACAAAGCTGGGAGTTGCTGTCTCTACCAATCTCATTTCAAATGAAATTTGGGGTCTCCTGAAGCAATGTATTTTTACCAACAATGCCTACAACCAACATTTTCTATTACATTTTATTAACTACCAAAATCTAGGAAAACAATAGCAATGGCAATTAATCAAACTGCTCAGCTGTACTTTTAATGTCACACAGCACTGCAGAGTTGTACAAAAATAGAAATGCATGCATCTCAAAAGTCTCATCTCTATATATTGATTCAAATGGAAAAGAAGGAAGGCAAGCACTGCTATTCGCAATAGTTATCAATCACTGCATTACCTAAAAATAAACACCTAACTCAATATGCCCTCTTTGCAATCAATGGAACCTGGACTGCACAGGATATGGATCTCTCTTTCTTTTGACTGTTAGGACAGACAAGTAAGTTAAGCGTCAAATACAAAGTCAGATGGTACAGATGACGTGAATACTCTTCACAGTATAAAACAACATGCAGTGCTACTAAAAAAAAAAACAGCTGAAACCCAAATGACAACAAACTATGGTAAAGATGTAGAGTTTTTCTCCTACTTGCTTGCAAAACTTTTTTATACATGTAGAAATCATTTATGCAACTACACTAACTATAAGGCCATTCCATCAACAGTCTGTAAATCCTCATTCATAAACCTAGAGGTTACCATACCACAAATATATGATCAGAATTTAAATTCTCTTGGCTCACATCATTCTACACAAAGTAATTGTTTTCTGCTGAAGGACCCTAATTTCATATCAGGAAACCTATACATTTGTCCATGCTCTTCATTCTTTCTTTAAAATTCATCACAAAACCTTGGCTGAGCTTTCCTGTGGAAAACATCCCTAAATGTATAGGGAATAACAAATAGTAACAAAAATGGATGCATGATATATATGATTTTAGTAAATATGTAAAGCTGATTTATATACCTTCCAAGGTTGTTAACTGTTATTCACCTTTAAGAATTCTATTTAACTACAATGCAAACTTTTTTTTGAGACAGAAGTATGTGAGTGACAGGTACAGTAGTGGTTCATTCTTGGAAACATAGCTGAATCCATTAAAAAAATATCCATGATGATCTTGTCATCTCCACTAGTCACTTTTTTAGCTACAACAAGATTCACCTTTAAATTACTTAGTAGGTATTACCTTGTAAATTATCTCCTATGGTAAACAAGTAACATTAAAGTGGGTAAATGCACTCGATTCTATCGACTTTTAATTAAAATCAACTGAATTTCTATTAAGCTTCCAAACAGACCTCAGACGATCTCATCAGAAGTTTAAATTGTTCTCCTTCTATCTTTAGCTAGGAGAGATGATACAGTTTTAGAAACAGAAAGATAATCTTCTTAAAAAGGAGAAAGCAATCATACTTAGCTGCAAAATAACCACGGAGATCTTAATAAGGCAAAAGTTAGCTGTTATGCCAAATTACTTTGTATTTTAATACGCACTCATAGCATATTAGATAAGAATGTTAAATTAACTGACCCCATGCTAAAGATACACATTCTATAATGAATTGTTTTCTTAATTTTTCTTGAATCGATAGCATAGGCAGTTAAAGCAAAAATTAGTTCTGTCATCTGCGAAAACAAATTTCTTGTGAAGTCCAGAACAAGCATAATTCCAACACACTGAATAAAGTTTAAGCTGCATTTGCAATTACTGAAAGTCAAGTTTTACTTCTGTTTTGGTAAAATAAACTAAAAAAGTCCACACCTGCCAATCCAGCAGTTTCATAGTAGTTGCAGTGGTCTAAATAAATCTCAAAAGGTAGAGAAGTTCCAGGCTGACAGCACGGATTGTGTTCGCAAGAAACACATACACGCTTCTACAAATTAAAATAATCAAATACCTTCAGTCTTGTTCAACTTTCTGCCTGGCAATCTCTTTTTCAAAACAAAACCCCAACACTGAAAACAGAACACCGACACAAAAGGAAATTAAAGTGCTATTTTTCTATTAAAAGAGACGATGAAATAACAAATCCAGAGTTTCTCATTTCTAACGGTTACCATTTAACTATTTCACTTGTAGCTTGAAGGTGAGCAAGCAATTTTTATTACTTGGCCCATGCACTGTTCACAATATTCAGAGAGCAAATAATTCATTTTGTGGTGTGTTCTAGATATCAAACAAGAATCTCTGGCTTACATCATGTGCCTGCTTACCTGAGTAACTGATGTCGTAATTACATCACTCAGATCTTAATCTTTAGCTTCCAGAGAAATAAGACAATACAGCTCTGAGGTAAAAACTATCCTTCAGAGGACAGAAGTTCAGAGCACTCATATGTACCCATGTAGATATATAATGTGGAAAGGTCTGTACAGTAGTTGTATATTTGCAAAAGAAAAACCAAAAACTAAGGAATGTGCCATAAAGCAGTAAGTTATGCCACTTTTTATAATGCCTAGATCCTTTCAGGTATTCAGCATGGACCATGTAAGTTCCACTCCAAATGCTCTTTCTCCATCATCACTGACTAGACTTGCAGTTAGTTCTGTGGCAATATCACAGGAATTTTAGGCAAAATACAGCAATAGTCAGCACTGCTACTGCAGAGCTTTGGCAACTATCACATGCCTTGTTCTAACTTTCTACGTGCAGAACGAGTCCTAACCAGAATAACCTAATACTAAGAAACCAGCACGTGAAGTGGACCTTTGCAGATTTACATAAAGTGAGCTTGTGTGTGAGGTTAGGTAAGGTCTGAAGGCTAGGATATGAGAACTGTATACAGAAATAAACACAAAAAACAAGGCAGCTTGGGGAACAGAGGAAGGAAGGAAAGCAGAGGGGTTTGAAGTCCAACTCCAGCATGAAAAAAGAAGTAAACACAAGCCCAACAAAATTCAGGAATCAAAATTAGAGGCAGTTACTACTCTGTACACAAAGTTTTGATAAAGATAGACAAGCATGAAATTAATTTTAAGGCTGTTTACAAGGAAGGCAGTTTGAAATTTTCAGTTTATATAAGAAAACACTGTAAGATTTGTGCCTATCTTAAAAGAAAATGTATTTTGGGTAGCTGAACAAGATGTGAAAGGTTTCTCTTTGGAACTTCAGCATATTTATCTGAGTAGAAGTTTTAGCAGTAACAGTCTCACCTTCCAGACCTTGTAGAAGGTCACCACGTTTCTAGTTTAGGAACATTTTACAGCACTCTCTTCAAAGCCCTATCTGTATCACTTGATGCAGATCCAGTCCTCTCTCTTCACTGTGTTCCTAAGAAAGCCATATATATTTTCTTGTCTTACATTCCCCCTTACACAATATGGATATTACAGATACAGGAGGAATGATCAAGCATTCTAAAGCACAGTTTGCTGTTTCTATCACTATCGTAAGGGACCTTTCCTTTCAAAAGCAAACTAAGGTTGCCCTTATACGTATACTTCTCACTGACCAACATGTTTATGTTGTTAGAAACAAGAAAAACACAGCCTCAGGAACTTCATTTAACCATGTGATGTGTGACCGAGTAATGGCTGAAGAAACTTTCCACTGCGATTATTTCTCATCTCCTTTTGCATCTATAAGATAACAAAGAGGGCCATAGTAAGCATTTGCCTACACCAAAACAGCTTTTCTTAATAACCACTAGGTGTTTTGTTTCCCCTTCTCTAAGATCATTGTCAAACTACAAGAAAAACATATTCTAAGCTATGCATCCAACAGTATCTAGCACAATTTGATGCTTCAAAATATTTACACCAAGCAGCTTTTAAGCTTGAGATGTGGGAGGGAATTGTGTTATCACATGTAATCATGAACGGGTTTTGCTATTATTGAATATTCCCGCAGACAGGCAAGTAGGAGAGCCTACCAGAGGTCTTTCAACCACTAATATGTAACTGTTTGAATCACTATTTATGTATCCTTGTCGAGTTTTTTAGCATCCATTCCCTTATGCTCTTAAGTATACCAAAAAAAGCAGTCAATGCATACTGCTGATCACA
The DNA here is from genome assembly GCF_965140915.1 of Aythya marila. NCBI lineage: Eukaryota > Metazoa > Chordata > Aves > Anseriformes > Anatidae > Aythya > Aythya marila. Next base: position 44,242,157 of record NC_139043.1, on the reverse strand, counting down.
CACTGATACAGTAAAAAACACACTTTTTTAGTAATTCCCCTAAGCACTTTGTGTAGCTTTTATTACAAGCCATTCTTGAATTAATCCCTTTGACTGCATGGACAGGGTGGATAATCAGTTTGTCACTATCTGACAAGAAACAGCTGCGCTGCCACTCTAACAAAGTTTGAAAAATCAAAAAGATTCCAGAGAAAAGAAAATGGCTTGAAAGCCTGTTTTTTTGAAATCTTGGGAGGAACTTCATGCATTCCAAAGAGTTTACTATTAAATGTATAGAAACGCAAACAAAATCCCCAGCTTTTTGGGAAGAACTCCAACCCAACACTCCTGTATATCATCCCATGCACATCCTCCAACCACCCCAGCCAACTCAAAACGCCTTCACCTCTGCTCAGATTCACCTTGCTATGTATTATTCTTCTTTCCTCCTCATCATGTACCTTGCTTTGGTGTCCAGACTGTCTCAAACCCACTGTGCTTTCCCTACTCATGGCACTGCTTGGGGTAAGACAGCCACTCCTGCAGAGGCATGGCCATTCCCCAAGCTCCTGTCTTTCACTCCAAATTAGTTCTTTTGACTCCATACACTGAAACAGGAAAACTTTCCTCTTCTGCCTTCAGCCAAAGAAGCTTGCCCTGCCTAAAACAAAACGCTCTGAAGAAGTTTGTGTTGGACTGCAGACTACCAAGAACCGTGTGGGAGAAGCCCTCACCTCCTAAGTCACCTCCAGCTAGGCCTTCTCCCTGTGCCCTGCACACTTCACCGGGGTTTTAAAACAGAAGAATGTTAAAGCTGCTTTTCCAAGGTTATGAAAATAAATGCTATTGTGTTACTGAAGAACAGAACATATAAACATCCGACATCCTGCCTTTGGAAGAAAGAGCTGAAGAAAAGGCACGTGGATAATGATGGCTTCCCCAGCGCACCTCCTAGTAAACTGCTGCTTCGGGACTCCTCAAGCCAGAGACTGTATAGAAATACTCATCTACGTTTGTTTTTTTTGAAAAAATTTTGAAAACCATGACTGAAAAACATAATGTTATGTTCTGAAAAACATAACATTTTGAAAAACGTAACTGAAAATGTATCCATTATTCCCCGAGGCCTGATCACTGTGCAGCACTGCTAGAGGGAGAGACCAAAAAAAGCTTCTTTTCATCAAATTACTTTTTTTAAGCCCTCACATTTGGTCTATACATGGATGAAGCACATCCCCCACCATGGGACACATCCTAACAACATATTCCAAAACTATATATCTTACCTTTAAGCAACTATTGCAAATCAACTTTGACAGTCCTGATCAAAGCTAGTACTTCTGTTTCATCATTAGCTTACTTTAAAAATAGACAAACCTGCACAATAATGATTTTGTTCTCAAAGTATCTTCTAGATGTTGAGATAAAAGGGCTAATCTGTGTTTTAATATATAAATACATTAAATCTGAACTGCGGAGGAAGAGAGCAGCTAAATTAACCCCATTGGGGTTCCCAGCTCTGTTGTTTTGCTTGTTTTGTTTGTCTTTGTTTGCTTGTATGTGATATAAATATTGAAATATTTGGCTCAAAACTCTCCTGAGTATACACAGGAGACTTACAGAGTCAGTTCAGTGTCAAGCAGAGGAAAAGGAGAGCAAATGACATCCCGTCTGCTTATGTAAGATTTTTCCAAAGTTTGCTTCCCACAGTTGGGATCTAAAATAGCATCTCAGCTGCATTATAAAAGCGTTCACAAAAACCTTATCATTTATCATAAAATGAGTACGTATCAGATAACGGGAAGGAATAAATTAATTCCCCTGTATCAACTTCTAAACCTATCATCATACATTTTTCCACGTACTTTTAAACACAGGAGAAAACATGCCTGCAAAGGGAAAATGAAACAGAGCACTGGCCCTTGTCAGACCATTTATTTGTGTTTAGGCAATTTTCCCAACTGCTGAGATAACACAGTGATGTACGTGGGATCACTACCTACTTTCATAAATGATTAAAATACTTTTCTTTGCTTAAAATGTGTTATTTACTCAAAGGATAAGCAGCCTAGTTTTCATGTCTTGCCAAACATAGTGTGTCCACACAACAACAAAATAGATCTTGTTGTGTGTGCACTGTTCAAAAAGCTTTCGATGTTGAGTGAAAAACTCTGCTGAATGCTCAGATGACTCATTTCAAGCTGCTACAGACTCCGTCTTCTCCAATGTACAAAATCATTATTTTCTTTATTCCAGCACCATACCTATGTCGTTGCTGACAATAAATATCTACCTGTTAAAACTATTTTAGGTCAAATTTCATTGAGTTTATTTTTTGCAGTCCAAACATCCTGTCACTAGGGAAACATCTGTGGAAAGGAATGCAAATTATTAATTATGTCTGTGGAGGTATAAAACAAAAAGTGTAAGAATTTGCCTTTGTTTTTCAAAAACTCTACAATTGGAACTAGTTTTCAGAACCACTTTAAAGTTCTCTTTTGAAATGATTTTAAAGTTTTGGGATTTTTTCCTTCATTTATTGTTTAAAAAAACCTTCTATAAAATTATCCTATAGATAAAGGTATGAAATGCAAGTACATTTGTCCACTGATCTGGACCAAAATCCCCACTTCCCAAACAATGCTAAGAAACTTTATATCCTGAATATGGCTAAAATGATGATGGAGAAAGAATTTAAAGTACTTAACACTAAACAGGCAGAAATTGTTTGAAGTTTTGAGCATCCTGGTAATTCAGCAGGGAGAAAGGGCAACTTCCAAAGCAACATTAGAAATGTTCAGAGCTTGTCTAATCAAGAAGTAACACTAATATGGGATAAAGCATGAATTCATACAGCTAGGGTTACTTCAGTATAATTCTTTGGAGATACTCCTATGTTGCTTTGAAGGACTGTCACAATGTTGATCTGTGCAGTGCACTGGTACAATCATTGCACCAAATCATCATGCTGGTATCATTGTAACTTCCTCAGACTAAAAGTCAGAAACAAATCAGATCAACCCAAAGAAAAATGAAACCGCTGTTTAAATTTTGAGGTAACGGCATTTGTCCAGATAAACTTTGTCTCTCTCTCATTTTAAGATTATTTTTGGAGTTGATGTAAGTAACATTCTGATTTATTCAATACTAAAAGTTGAACAATGATATATAAAAAGCAGCATTGTAACAAACTTAAAAGTCCTTATTATAAAATTAAAAATCACTATGTATTTTATACATCCTGCTTTTCAAAGTTATTTTGGAAAAAGAACTATGAACTAACTGTAGCTGAAAGACAAAACCAGCCATCTACTGAGCAAAGATTATGAACAATCCTGTGCAGCATAACTTCGCAAGTAAAGATAATGATGGATTCCTGGAGGAACCCATACAACATAAAGCCAAGTCACTAACTCCTCAATACATCTTCTAGTTAACAGGGATTATAGCTCTAAGTGCATGGGGTCACTCAGTAAGAAACGAAAGTCTTCCAGGAAGAACTCAAGAGTTTTTCAAAAGAGAAACTGTTAAAGAACAAATTGCTACAACGAAATAACATATACCAAAATGTACTTCATAAAATATTTGAAATGTCCAATTCAAACAAAACCCGACTCATTTTTTCACGTGGTAAGATTTTCACAAGGAATTATCAGTGTGAAATGACAAAACAACTTCAAAAAGATGTTTACAAAAATAGAGTTACTATTTTTTAGTAGCCCCAAAAGAACATGCTGCTATTAAGAATACATTAACTTCTTTAACTTTTTTTTTCTTAATGAACCCTAATCTTGAGAAGATGTCCTATGTTTGCACAGGTAATCACCACTCCACAAAACAGTGTTACTGATGTAAACCCATTACTTCATTTAAGTCAGAAAATATTAAGTACTAGAAGACCTATGGAGTATACACCTTCAGAAAATAAAAGATACAGTTAAAAAAAAAGGCTGCCAATTTATATCTTAGTGAGACAACCCACACTTGGACTATAAAATTATCTTTCTCATTATAAACTCCATTTTCATAATTAGCTCTGTCCTATAAAGTGGCTCTGCAATCCCACTTGCTGTATTTTCTCTTTGCTAACAGGTTGTAAACATACTACCTCTCCTTTTTATTAACCTTGACTAATTAACCATCAGCTTGACAATCTATACATCTGTCTTACAGACTTTTTTACAGTTTAAACAAACTAACATTTGTGTACCACTTTGGAATAGTATAAACTATCATTATGCAACTGAGCTAACCAAAGTTTTAACACAATTCTCACAATTTTAAATGGGAAAGAAAGAAAAGCTTATCAGTTAGGGAAAAATAGGTGGAAAAGTCATCAATACACAATTCCCTACAAACATTTTTCTGTTCACCACATACATGACCCTTTACTATCTGTGTAGAACTTTTAACAAACAGATTTATATTAATTGCAATATCATCACAATAATGAAAGTGGAAGTACAGAAGGCTTTAGTGGTCAAATATGCATTTGACCCAATATTTGAAATAACTAACTTTGTGGTGAATGTATGGAGCTTCCATTTCAAATACATGATCTCTAAGATATACGTTGTAAAAGGGCTTGCACACGAGGCTCTAATACAAAGAAAATTTCAAAATAATCTTGTGTATTAAAGGGTCTGTAATAAATTATTTCTATACAACAACAAACTTCAGCTCTCAAGATTTAATTTAAAAGATATATCAGCTAGCTAAACTCACTATATTGCTTCTGTTCTGCAACTCCTACAGTCATTAACATAATGTATATTACCTGGATCATGCACTGCACTGGGCCTCTTTTAATGATAACTATACATTTTCCAAGTATTTCAGAACTCTATCCTTTCTTTACTTTTTCTTACAGTAATTTCCCAAGGGTACTGGGGTATCTTTATGTTAGTTATTCCAAGATGACCTTTACAGAATTTGAAGGTCATATGCCCTTGTTCCGTTTCAAGTTAGATAAGCAAATATATATAAAGTAACTCATTTTGACTGCTACAGATATAGAAATGCTCTCACAACTGATTAGTAGTGATACTGCCTCTGACAAAGGAGTGGAAACATGCAACTTGATCCAGAAAAATGAATTCTGTCTATAAACTTCTTGGTGGTAGAAGCGAGCGTGAGTACAAATCAGTACTGCTGATCACCTTGGGCATCTATGAGAAGAAGGCAACATTGGCTAGAATAGGCTGATCAAATTCCAAGTTTTCCAATTCCAATGTTTATATTTATTCTATAATGTAAGTTATGTAAATGAGGAATTTGAATTCCCCATGCTTGGCTCTGGTAAAAAAAAAAAAAAAAGCATTCCTCAAGTGCAGTTCCCTAATTCATAAATACAGAAATTTGACTGTGCCAATTTCAACCAATTTCAAGAATACATGTATCAATCAAATACTTCTGGATTAAAAAACAAACAAACAAACAAACAAACAAAAAACTACATCCTTCTGTTAAAAATTTTCCCCCGTATCCGCACAAGACTGCATACTGCAATCAATTATCTCACTTCATGATTATGAAATTCTTAAAGTGTGTTGCATTACAATTTTTCCTTCAGTTACACTTTAGTTGATCCAAGGTATCTGCAGCTAATATTCTCAAATAAACCAGTTTTTACCAAACAACGTGGCAATTCACCAAGCCACAAAAACATCATGCACGGACAAGACAAATCAGTACCTCCCTTTACAATGTGTGATTCCCTCCAGCAGGAAAACCAATTAGCAGATAAAAATAGATTAGCAGAGGCCAGGATGGCTTCAAGCTAGATGAGGGTTTGAATGAGGATTGACCAAAAAAAATAAATAAATCAAGCAAACAAAAAATAACACAGCAACAAAAACAGTGGCAGACAGACTATATACAATTAGGATAGCATACATTTAGAATTGGTTGCCAACACTCTCTGGTAGGCAACGGGAGGCAATAACACTGTAATAAAAAAGCAAGAGAAAAAGGAAATTCTGTAAGCAATATACATTCCCCTCATATCTCAGATACAAGAGAAATCTGAAAAGAATGCCCAGCATTTATGGTATTCAGCATTAAAAAGATGTCTCCTGTGCAAAATAAAGGCAGTTTTCTGTTATGTGTCTTCATATACAGAGCTGGACCTAAACTGAAACCTACATTTAAATATGCACCAACACAGATTCAAAACCTGGAATCACATTAAAAGATTTCCAATAGTCAGTGGATCAATGCGTAGGCTATTAAGGGAATGTCTGGAACCTTGGATCGGGTGGTGGGTCTGGATGAAATTTTATTTTGGGAACTGGCAATAAAAAGAAAACTATCCAAATATGCTAGAAAATAACATTCAAAGTCCTGCAAAACTTCAGAATTTTGATGTTCGTTAAGAGATGTGAATCACTAACATTAAATCTGTTTGGGACTGATTTTGCATTTAAAGTAAAAATCTCAGCATTCCTATTTACAGTATTAAATGTACTCTTATTATTATTACTAATATTTAAACTAAATGGTAAAAATTAGAAAGCTGCTACAGTATGGAGTTACTTGTTTAAATTACAGTGTGTATTTCTGGAGGGATTTAGAAAATTAATAGAACCCGTACAAATTATGGCAAATTATTAACTGATATGCAAATATGCTTTAATAATTCCAACCAGAAGAGCTTTGATCTAGCCCTTTCTTCCTCCAAGCCTCTGTACAGTTATGCACCTGATGCTCCCTAATTATGAAGAGCTCCAAGTATTGAAATGACTCATCCACATTTCATCTTGAAATTTTTAATTATTTTATTTAATTCTCTCTCTCTCTCCAAACTGCTGAGGCTGAGAACATGGCAAACTTTGTCTCTCTCCAGTTCACAGGAGCAAAGAACATTAACTCTGTATACAATAATATAGATTGCCTTGAGTCCCCAAAATACACGAGCATATGGAACTACCCAAATCCAACTTATCTGTACCCAAACTGTCATGTATATGGATGATCGTTGATATAAGGAGTATCTGTTTTTTTCAGTTTCCTCCAGCAAGATGGAACACTGGCCCTTCTGAAACTCTCTTTTTGTTTATTTCACAGCTATTTTGGAGTGGTTTGAGGACAAATGTTTATGTTCAAATATATTGCGAGTAGTTAGGGTCAAACCTGTTTTTCCCCCCCTCATCTTTTTAATTGAAATGCTCTGAAACAGTTTACATTCCTCTACCCAGTATTTATGACCGTCTCTTCCGCTCTGAAATAGAAGCAGATAAACATACTGACAGGTTATCTAGTTACAGCAGCTTTTCCTAAAACCCTGCACATCCTCTGCCGAAGTGCAACCATGTAATCTTCACTGAAGGATTGTATTTTGGTCCTGCTTTCTAGTTTTGCTGAAGTCATAGACAGTGTTTCACCTCTAAGATCATTAGTCCTTTATTTGTATTTTCTCACTGGTAAATCTGGCTCTAATGATCCTGCATTTCAATAGACGCTTTTGTTGGACATTAAAACTTCTCTTTTTGCTGAGATAAAAGAAAGAGAATATTGTACTTCGTGTTTTCTTTTTACAAGTTTCAGTCACCTAAATTAAGGTATAGGCTCACTACCCAGCCCTGCAGCCTGTCTGTATTCACACATTTGCCTTTTCCCCTCCCTCTAGAAACTACTGAACCTCTTTCAAGCCAGCTTAGTTTCCTTTCATGCTTAGGTGCTCATACCAAATGCATGAACAGGTAACACATTAAATACATGTTGGTCTTCAAATTAATAAGCACATCCCTTTCAAGTCTCTTCAACCATGTTCACAGACATACTTGCTCCTTTTAAAGCTGCTGAAATATTCCAATACAATGAATGTGCTGCCATTCTTTTTATCCAGAAAGCTAGTGCCAAACAAAAATGTCAGGGATGGAAAATCACTATTCCTTGTGCCATATGTTTATATGAAGAGCACTTTTACTTCCGAGTAATGCAGAGCCAAACGCTTTCTATTTGGAGCAAGAAAATTAAAAATCGGTATTTGTATCGCAGCAATTTGAGAATTCTCTTTTTGAGAATACACTTACACAGATATTTCTCACAGAGCTAAGTCTAAGAGAAGTGGCACTGCCAACAATGAAGCAGAATCTGAATGAGCTTGCTTTGCATCTATCGGCTCCAGAGACAGCTCTGCAGCTGCCACAGCAACAGGCAGAGGAGCCAGCCAAAAGACCAGACAAGAAGCCAAAGAAGAGGTCAAGGCTTGGGAGCCAGAACTTGGCATCTGGGTCTTACAGCTGTCAGAGACACTCAGTGAGAGCAGTCGCTGTTGTCCAGTTTTTGCAGACACTTGGGACAACAGGAAGAAGGAAAAAAAAAATCATCTGCAGCAATTAAAAGCAAGTCAGTGTTGAAAGGCGATACATGCTACCATTTGTTTTGCCACAGCAGTGCAACACCAAGACACTATGCCAAATGAGAAGGGCATCGTATGCACAGAAACACAGCTTTGCAGTAGTATGGACTGTTAGACCTCCAAGGAAGTGGCTTCCTCTGGAAGAGAAGTATCAATGAACAAAAAAATAGACAATTAGTCTTTCTTGGGGGTGTTTCAAAATACAAATTTGCCTTTCAAAGGTTTTTGGTTTTGTTTGGGCGAGGGGGGTTAAAAGGGAATATTCTTGTCCTCCTTACACCAAACTTCCCTTTAAACTCCCCATTGTGTAACTACTACCAGCACCAGTAAAACTCTGGTACATAACCAACAATTTTGCTGCCAAGTTACATGCACTTTATTTTTTACACTGTATCTAAGGAGTATTCAAACACCGTGAAGCCCTACCGCCTACATTATTCCATACCTGCTAATCACAGACTAAAAACATGCAGATGTCATTCCACATCTTCAGACTCACTAAACAAAATTTGCAGGACTTCTACACAAAAGAACAGAATCAAATCAACAACTTCAGTTTTACAAAAATTGCTTCTAAGTGCATATGCATGCAAAACCCCAAAGCTAGTAGCAGTTTTCAGGAAAGCTGTCTGCACAGATCCTGCACTGACAAGCCAAGCAACTGCCAAACAATGTTTAAAAACAAAAGAGAGGCTCTTGAAAAGTGCCAAAAGAGATGCTATATGCTGCCGTTATGATTCAGGCTTTATGAACAGGAAACAGAGAATACTTGCACTGGGATCATAGGCTCTGTGAATGAGGCACATTCCATATTAAGCACATTCCCAAGGAAATATCTTCCATGTTACTGCAAACTGTTAAAATAAATAAACGTTCATCTGTGATGAAAAGCAAAAGAAAAGCAGAAACCAAGATAATGCAACTGATGTCAAAACATACATGGTTCTGGTAAAGAGATCCTTTAAACACAGCTCAGATTCATGGCAAACCTCTTTAAAAACATATTGGATGGAATATTTTCATTTATTTTCTCCAATCGTTTCTTACTCCTAATCAGCCTCTACATCTAATTGTAGATTGAGATATAATCTCTCATTCCATTTTCCGAATTTAGAAGAACCAGCAATATCAAATTGCTAATTCATAACATTCTTAACTTCATCATCTGATACCCATTTCTTCAATGTCACACACTTCCATATGTGTTCTCTGTTTTTCTTGGATCACACGAATCACCAGAAAGCTGTCTCAAGGCAATCTTCTCGAGCATACTTTTCAGTGTTATACAAATAAGACCTCTAGTGGCAGAAGAATCACGAGAGCTACTACCATACTCAGGAGTTTTTAGCCTCCTACTCCCCAAGATAAAATCTATCCATTCAAGGTGACAAGCTCACTTTTCTTACACCTGAGTGCATGGCTTAGTTACTAAATCCAGGGACAGAAACATAATCAAGAAAGAACAGGACTGTCAACAAAGATATAAAAATAATTCCACAGATTTCACATCATGCCACAGAATTCTCCAGATTTTAAGAATTTAAGAAATATACTAATACATAAGTAATAAACTCCACCACACTAGCATTACCAGAATCCTAAGTGAATGCTTTGTGGTCTTTTCATTGGAAGCCACTGGATTTTCTTGCCCTTCCATAGGTATATTTATTCTCTAGTTTTAAACTCTAGCCAGTGACCTGAAAACAGAAACACTACCAACTGTGAGCACATCAGAAATTTCATCTGAAATTGTACATCAGCTCCAAGCACTGCCAGACCTTTGACTGTCTAATATTCTTAAATATGATGTTACCACAGATGACTAGCATGCTACCTAGTTTTGAAATAAAATAAAATAGATTTTAGATAAGGAAATTGGGGTAAATCTTCCTACACACATACTTGCCCTCATCCTTTAATGCAGCAATGCAGCAAATTCTAATTCCATTAACAATGGTCCAAAGGCATCATACATACAAAAAGAAAAAAAAAGCTTTTAAAATTGAAACAGTTCTTGTCTCAAAACACAAGAACCAATAATTAACTTTTTGGCCTCTGTAAACCTTTTCTGCGTGATTTTTAACCTTTCACGCACACATTTTAACACAGACATAACTTGATGTAACACTGATTGTTTATCATAGATAAAACAGTGGCAGAGGACTCATAACACATCCTTTGTTGTCATTTGTTAGATAACTAGAAACCAATCTTTTACATTAACGTACACTTCTGAAATTCCTTGTAAAACGATTCACAAAGGAAACTGTAGTGCTGAAGTGTTTACAACTTCAAACGTGGGTTGAGAAGCAACAATAAAAGTAAATGTGAGTAGTCTGACAAGATTGATAGTAGTCTCAATGTCACAACAGTCTAAATCAACCTGCTGAATAGGAAAGCACACAATTGACTGGGAAAGAAAAATCCTCCAACAGTAATCATTAGCAACTGTCAACCTGGAAGGACTGTCCTGGGGGGGCCTACAAAGATCTGTGCTGGATCAGACCCTCGTTTAATAGTTTCATCAACAATTTGTGTGACTGAAAGGGAAAACACGCTTAAAAACCAGGCAGATGACATCAAGCAAGGAGAAATCCGAGTGTTCTCAAGAGCAGGAATAGAACTCAGCAATCCTGATACACTGAAGAAATAGGCTTACTGAAAAACCCGAGATTCAGGAAAAACAAACAGCTACACATTGAAAGATGTGTACACCAAGTCAGAAGAATCAGCACATTACTGAAGATAACGCAAACCTTCTTGCATGCTAAAAAGAGCATCACAACATAGGATGTACTTGAACTTTTCTATAGGAAAAGGAGTCTGCTGTAGGAGTACATATGACAAAATGATGCTTCATAGCTGTAGATGTGCCTAGTAAGGGACAAAGAATATAATATGAATTTACCTTTTATGCCTTGACTTTATAACAAAAAAAAAAAAACACACTATGCTATCATTGTGTGTTATAAATTCTATATATACAAAAATATATACAAGGCAAAATCTCTGGACAATGCATTAATGGAAAATGACAGGACAAGAAGCTTCTTTTGTTTGAAGTAGTCAGTGAAGTTGTAAGTCTTCTCCCAAACTTTAACGAGCCACAAAGCAACTTTTTACACTTTTTACACATTAGCCACAATTCCTTTGTGGGACCAGAAGAAGTATCTGTCTCATTTTATGGCTTCTAAGATTATGCTCCTATCGCTTGCAGCATCTCTGCAGTTCGGATGTCTTCAGAGGGAAGCTGAGCAAAGATGTAGCTGCAATTATTAATACAACCTGACACTGCAAGGGAAGCCGCAATCCTACCCCCTTTTTCTACAGTGTTTGTATTTGAAAGGCAGTTGTAGTAAATAGCTTTGCTAGCTAAAATTTTCAGAAATATATCATACAGCTGTATGTACTCTGACACTTGAGAAGATATCTTACAACATATGGCTTTTGAAAAATTGCTGTACTTTTTTTCTTTTTTTTTTTTTTTTCTCTCAACTTAAACTGCAAAACTACAGCTCTCAAAGTGTAATCTATGACCAGAGAGGGCGGCAGAGAAGAACAGGCTGCCATCACTGTTACTCACTCCACCTTAAAAAACAAGGAGAAGAGGAGATTCATAAAAAACAGAAAGACAAAATGATAAAAAGCTCTACTGCCACTCAGCAAATTCACAGCTTGCAATTTCAGCCATACTGACACAAAAACTGTGCAGTCCCCGAGAGCATGCAGTCAGTACTATTTAGGATACCAGCAATTACATTTTGTGCTACATGGAGCTTTAAAGTATCTGCTTAAATAACCCAAAGCAGAAGTCCTAAAAAGGCAGACCCACCCATCCATGCTGACGTATCCAAAGTCAGTTTTTATGTGGTCATGATAGTACCCAAACTTAGGAAGCTCAATTAACAAACTTACTAATGTTACGATGCCAGTGTCACTTTTCCATCTGCTGTCTCCAGGGGGAACAATATGGCCACATACCATTTTTACTACCTGCTGTGCTTTTTAAGTACTCTTTGCAGTCAAAATTTAAAAGTAATTTTAGTCTCCTGTAATTATGGAGGGAAACAGAAACACAAGGACTAACAGGAACACTTCACAGTATCAGTAGTGGATTCCCTATTCACACCTAAGGAGTTAACCTTCAAATCTTTTCCATACACATGTTAGTATGCTTTAAATATATATAGATATAGATATAGAGATTCCCCCAAACTTGTTGAACTGGCATGAGAACCATTGGAAAGACATTACTGTAATACTCAATTTCTCCTACTTGCCCCTCTAGTTCCTATAATTACACAGGAAGAAAAGCAGAACTGCCAAATGCAACTGGTGTTAAACTAATACTTCAATTTTTCCAACATACTGCTCTTCACGATGCATGAATTCTTTATCTGCTAAAATACTTCTGGTGTAGTCATCTTTTTTTAAAAATTAAGCTTTTTAGAAGCTAGGACGAGAAAGTACTTGAACTCACTAACTTTATTTGCTAAGATATAATTGTAAAAATTTAAACACTTTTTTAAATGAACTGCTTATTCCTATTTCACTAGATTTTGAAACAAGTTTCACGCACAATAATTCGCAATGGTTATGAACTTCAGAACAAAATACTGGGATGAGAAACTCGAGTATTGCAAACATGATGATAATATTTCAAGTTTAATAAAAGATGCCCTCATATTTGATATTGGTTTAGCTGTAATCCCCATCACACACACACAGACATACACGCTTACTTTATATCTTACGATAAATCCTGACTAAAACTAACCTTGATCAAACTTATTACGGTTTATGAATTCTCAGTGGATTCTAACTACATCTTTTGTAGAAATTCACTGTAGAAATTTAGCAATTACCAATGCATTACCAATCTCCCATGACATCAAAAGCACTGTTCAAGGTATTGGAATAGAAAATAGCACATACCAGGCTACTTGGACGCTGCCACAGTTAATGAAAAATCCCTCTAAAATTTATGGATCACACCACTAATTTCTTCTGATCATAAGAGTGACTTTCTGGATTGACACTTCCTTCCAGTATAAGATAAAGACAGTGCAAAATGAAGTAATTAAGCCCAATTCCTTTGACATTTACTTTACACCATGACTCATGACCATCTTCAGTCTGTGATCAATAAAATGTTTTCAGAGCCCAGTAAATATATATATGTACAACAGCTTTTCAGTCCAATTAGGCATTTTGTGGCACAATTTAAGTTCCAGAATCTGTTAACTGTGTCAGGTGGTTCTCAACACTTTAAATAATAATAATAATGGATTATTTATTTATTTTAATAACTCCAGATTTTAAAAAGCAAATGATGCTCTGGAACTTATTCTAAAGAGAGGCAGGAAGGGGAAAAGTATAGCAAATAATTTAGCTCATTTTTAACAAAAGGCTCCAGAATTCATGCAGCAAGTTCCCAATAAATGACTACTAATTGCATCTACAACACTGAGTAGGTGTATAATACAGCTAGCAAAATGAAAACAAAAGTGGATCCAGAAGTAATTAAGACTCCAAGACCAAACAGTGTCAGTAGTCATTGCAAAAAAAATAATAATAAATAAAAGAATATTATTCTCCAATTTTAAAACTGGAAAACATGCAAGCAATGCTATTACATCATGACAACTCTCTCAGAAGAGAGATGTTTTTATGTAACAGACAATACAGAGGCTCTAGCACAGGTATGACTGGTTTTCTCCTGATATTTTGAGACATTTTTATTGAACTTCTGTTCTCCATTCCTTTTCTAACTACAGATGCAAACCCTGCATTTTCTACTTTTGGATTTCCTTACCTGCTCAGAGCTGCTCATTTTCACTCTCAGAGGTCTAGGGAAACAAACAACAAATTGGATTTATCCTCAAATTACAAAAAACAAACAAACAAACAAACAAACAAACAAAACACTTCCCTGGTCAAAGATTTTATGTTAAACTTTGGAAATGGGAAGAACATTGCGATTCCTCAGAAGGAAATCTAGTAAGAACAATACCCCAAAAATGTGATTGCAAACTACATCACAGATATATGGAAATACAGTTTCTGAATCCTATAAGCTATACATATTCTCTAGCTAATGCCACTATCCACTATTCAGGCTTGCATTGACAACTATAAATACCACAGTAGCAAAATAAATAAATAAATACTTTAACTGAATAAGCTAATACATTATTTACAAAATAATTCAGTTTCCTGAAATGCTAAACTAACCTATGGAATAGTTGTGAAGGCAGGCAGCTTTGAATATTCATATTCCATCTTGTCATTAAACAATTAATAAACAATCAAGTAGAAGGTAAATAATGAATATTAATAGGTATCAAATTTGTCTTTTGTTTGATAGTTCAACTTCCAACTGCCAGCAAGGAAGCCATATATACTGATCACGACTGAGCTGAAAAAGAAACATTTATCCATGAAAGGAAACCTCTTTGTGGGCAATATTATGCTAAGTGGGTTTTAAAGAAATCTGAAAGTCTGATTCTTAAAGGTTCTTTAAAATGTCTTGTAATCGTCTTCAATCGCTCCCTATTCATCTTCCCTTTTGAAGTTTTGTCATTTTGGCAGCCTTATACAATCCCAGAAGGGAAAAAAAATAAAAAATATACTCCTACCGAGTCGTTTCCTGCTATTTTTCCAGGTTGACAGTTCTGAAGCATTTATTAGCGTAGTTAAGGAATATTTTCTCTTCCTGGAAGACTTCCTAAGGTATCTTTCCCCATCCAGCCTTCCATGGCTTAAAAATACAGTACTAACTACCAGCTAATGTTAGATTCATGAGGAATGGTACATGCCTAGAAGACCATAATTTCTGCTGCAATTACTGAAGGGACCCCCACATGAGCTAAAATATTGCTGTGATCCTTCTTGAAAGTTCAGGTCTTCCAGTTGAGTAGAACCTGATACCTTTTGTAGCTCCCAGTTCCTGCTCCCACCTGGCTGATGGCAAGAGAAGAGGGTTCCCCTTTTGCTACCTCTGCTTCTATGAGAAGTGTCCTTGTATTTCATTTCCAGTTAGAGTGCTTCCTATGGCACTGATTTCTTAACCTCCACTGTTATATCACCCTGACAGCATCTAGAATTGGAAAAAAAGCTAGAAAAAAACAGTAGAACCAAGATCCATGGTAATTATTTATTATGCTGGGAGTACATCAACAGTAGTTCCCTAACTTAACTAGTTTTTACTATAAAATAATCAAAGGTCTTTTGAAACAGTAGATATGCCATTCTAAAAATGCTTATATGCTTTCATAAGCAGTTCTGGCCAGTTCATTTTCAATAATGAAACGGGTCCTTAAAAAGGCTGACATCACTGAAGCCTGGGAATTAATTCTGAGGAAGAATGACTACAAACTTAGCTATACTAATATACTCTTCCCTGGGCCTCTGCCAGAATTTGGCCTAGATAGTCCTATGATCTGACCTAGCTTTGCCATGTCTTTGAGCACACTACTAGCCCATTTTGATTTATTTATTTAAAAAAAAATAAAAAAAATCTGTATTTGTAAAAGCTACCAGACTACTTAAGAACAAATAGATGTTAATATGCATTTACATTTCTGTAGGAAATGCAACCAGCATCAAACTTACCCCGACCTTTGATTTTTTTTTAATGTTTGTTTTCATTTTGACAAGCTTTTGCCACTAGATGACCAAAACCAAGTTTATACTAAATCAGAATGAGTATTAAAAAAAAAAAAAAAAAAAAAAAAAGACACTAGGTGGCAATAAAAAGATCTGTGATAAAGCTTCATTTTAGAACTAA
The DNA here is from genome assembly GCF_965140915.1 of Aythya marila. Classification (NCBI taxonomy): domain Eukaryota; kingdom Metazoa; phylum Chordata; class Aves; order Anseriformes; family Anatidae; genus Aythya; species Aythya marila. The sequence goes on along the minus strand of NC_139043.1, from coordinate 44,226,027 downwards.
ACATATTCCCTGTTCACAGACAACCAGCAAAACTGACATTTTTTTGACCTCATTGTTATGGTCGCAAGAATTTGGTTCACAGCAAGCATTTTATACAATTTTAAATAGAGAAATCTATAAATCCTCCTTCCGTCTGAAAGGAGAAGCCTCTCACTGAGGTGAGAAAAAAACACTCTGAGAAGCAATCTGTTCCCCTGTTACAAAGAAGGCTAACACATCTAAAATATCCGACATCTTTACACTCAAACTAAACCTACAATTTAAGCACAGCATATATAAAATACATAGAAATTTGAGCTCATTTTTATTCTTCAAATATTGTCAAACAAACTGAAAAACCAGTACACTTCAAGTTTTTATACTGCAGCAACCTTTAGAAACTTCCAGCAAGGTGTTACAGCAACACTACCCAGCATCTTCTGATAACTATTCACAGGGCTTCAGCTTGAAATTAAAATATCTGAAAATATTAAAAACTGTTTTTAATCACTCACAATTGCGCATTAAGGAATAAATTGAACTGCAGTTGCTTACCTGTCTAGCATCAAATATAAAAATCAAATGACCATTCTGTACAATATTAAAAACGGAAACATCATTTTTTATATTTTTGTTTAAAGGGGGACTTTTAGATTTGATTTCTTATGTATATTAAGCTGTTCCCAACTGAGGTAGAGGTATTTGTAAATGGAAACAATATGTTAATTGAAATCACCAGTGGCTTGGATTAACCTTTTTTAACATGCAGAATTAGAAATGATGCAGAATTATTTCATGTATGTATACATCAGTGAACCAAATAATTACTCAATTTACATAAAGGAGATTTTTCCATTAATCTTTCTACATTTGCCTATTTTCATCACAATTGCAAGCATAGATGGGTCTTGGCTAAGATATCTGTGTTACTAGAATAATATACCTGACGAGTATGCTTACTAAGTATTTTCTTAAAAAAGATTTGTAAAGCTGTCAGTAACATTTGTACCTTATCATTAAACATTTCAGAAGAACCATATGCATAGCTTCCCAGATATTATTTATTCTTCAGAGCTAATCGCTTTTTCCTATAGTTAACTTCTTTATGTCAAATCAAGCTATCAGACAGAAATCTAACCCACACATCAAATATTTATCAGTAAACACTATTTACATTTGTACCTGAAAAACGACAAACTATTTATAATACACACGAAGTAGCAGCATTCCAACCAGACACTAGAAATGAAACGCCCTCGAGGCACATACATGCGTGCATGTAAATAAGCATTATCAGTATTAAAAGGCTACAATGCCCCAGAAAATTAGATGCAGATGTAAAGGCAAATACCTGGAGACTATTGATGAAAAATTTCAGCAGTAGGGAAGTTAAGAGTTGTCCAACAGCTCCCATAAATTATTTCAATTATTTTCTCTAATTAAAGAATTACATTAAGGACAAAGAAAGAATACACACTGCAACTGACAGAAAGATACATGGAGATGAGCACACATGAAAAACACTCTTCTCGTTTCTTTGCAAGTGGCACTGGCAACTTGGAAAACAAAGACTGAAAACCTGGAGGAAGCCTGCTGGAGGGCCACCAAGATTAGAGGGCTGAAGAATGTGGCATACAAAGAAAGGCTGAAGGAGCTGGGTTTGTCTGACTCTGAAAAGACCAGGCTGGGTGCAGGGGATCTAATCACAGTCTACCAATACCTATCAGGTAGTTTCAGAGAGGACAGAGCTGCTCTCTTCACAAGGACAAGAAGCCATGAGCCACAAGATGCTTCAGAGGTTTTTTTGTCTTGCTGTAAGAAAAAAGTAAATTCTTTGCCATAAAAACAATTAAATGCTGGAAGATGTTGCCCAGAGAAGGGGTGGACTTTCCCTCACTGGAAGTGTTCAATGAGCCTTAGGTTAGCTTGGTGAGGCCCTGGATAACCTAATCGAGGGTCCTGCTTTCAACAGAAGGTTGTGCCAAATAACCCCCACGGGGCCTTTCCAGCCTACACAATTCTGTATGTGAAACTATGCAACTAATACATTTAAAGTAGTTTCTGTCACAAATGCAGAAATAATTTAGCAAAAAATTGCTCTATGCTAAGCTGTTTTATTTGCCCTTTGCACTGTTAGAACTCCATTAGTGTCAATGGACGTATACCTGAATACACTAATGTATTTTTCTACATTTTTTATTTCTTTGCCACGTGAAGTTACCAATACATACGTGTACTTTGCATATCTGATGAACTGCAATCTCTTGAACCCTAGACAAAGCTATTTGCTCCACATATGCAGAAGGCTTCTATATGGTACCACGCCTCAGTCCCACCCTGTCATAATGCTATTCATGTATGTCATTTCTGAGAAATAGATCATAGAATCACAGAATCACAGAATTTTCTAGGTTGGAAGAGACCTCAAGGTCATCGAGTCCAACCTCCAACCTAACGCTAACAGCCCTCCACTAAACCATATCCCTAAGCTCTACATCTAAACGTCTTTTGAAGACTTCCAGGGATGGTGACTCCACCACTTCCCTGGGCAGCCTGTTCCAGTGCCTCACAACCCTTTCACTGAAGTTCTTCCTAACATCTAACCTAAAACTCCCCTGGCACAACTTAAGCCCATTCCCCCTCGTCCTGTCACCAGGCACGTGGGAGAACAGACCAACCCCCACCTCGCTACAGCCTCCTTTAAGGTATCTGTAGAGAGCGATAAGGTCGCCCCTGAGCCTCCTCTTCTCCAGGCTGAACAAGCCCAGCTCCCTCAGCCGCTCCTCGTAGGACTTGTTCTCCAGGCCCCTCACCAGCTTCGTCGCCCTTCTCTGCACCCGCTCAAGCACCTCCATGTCCTTCTTGTAGCGAGGGGCCCAAAACTGAACACAGTACTCGAGGTGCGGCCTCACCAGAGCTGAGTACAGGGGGACGATCACCTCCCTAGCCCTGCTGGTCACGCTGTTCCTGATACAAGCCAGGATGCCGTTGGCCTTCTTGGCCACCTGAGCACACTGCTGGCTCATATTCAGCCGACTATCCACCATCACTCCCAGGTCCTTCTCTGCCTGGCAGCTTTCCAACCATTCCTCTCCCAGCCTGTAGCTCTGCTTGGGGTTATTGCGCCCCAGGTGCAGGACCCGGCACTTGGCCTTGTTGAACTTCATGCAGGCATCCCATACTGTTTCTTAAAAATAAAACACACACACACGCTTTATCACTAAAAGAACCATAAATCACTGAAGTTTGTCACAACATTTCAGGATTTTTTTTTTGAAGACTATAAGGGGAAAACTAGAAGCTAACAAGACACCTAAAACTGCTTTTGCTTAGGAAATGGATTCAAAAGATTTTCAGTTCCACTCTGGATGCTATGTTTAATAACTCCCAAGGTTATCTTGAAAGCAGATAACGATGCTACCTAGAACCAGATGATAAATATACCTTTTCATCTACTCTCTACAAGCCAAACTGCTTGGCTCTAATAGAGTTTTCCAGATCCTTTGGTATATTATTTCAGAAACAACTGCCAAGTTTACTGCTGGGCTGATTGAGTGTTGAGGCTGTAACATTAGGAGTGCTCAAAAGAGCTTCTACTGTACACCAGGATGAAGAAAAACAATAAAATTGAATGCTAGAGAATAGCTGAGGTATGAGGCACCCTTCAACCACTTTGATTTAGGATTAGCTATAACTCTTAAAAAGAACACGAACTTCTCTGCTTTATTAGCAAGCTCTGATTCCTGCTTTCAACCCTTTGATAAATGGACTGTCGGTTTTTCCTCACTGAGAAAAACAAACCCTAAGAACAGGTTGCTTCTCTTATTCTACTCCTTACCTCTTACAGAACTGACACACACACGAAGCTCATGAACAAATAATTCAAACTTTATGAGGACTCCATGAAATCAAATTCACATAGCCCGGCTGTTTATTAAACCATGTTTGCCACAAATATCCCATTCATGTACTTATGCTAGGGTTCTCATTTTCATCTATACGAGACCTGATGGCATTATACATTATTCCCAAAATCACATTTGTAGATTCTATTTGTAGACTGTAAGATCAGGTTTTATACTACAGCTATCAAAAGGGCCCTCTGTTATTACACAGCATTTCCAAGCTAATGCCTTTATGTGATGTAAAGCATCCAAACTGCATGTACCTCTGGCTGTAAGTTTTCCATTAGTTTACTACATTTGAGTGCTAAATACACGAGTTACTTTTGGAGTTCAGGATACATTGATATAAACCTGTAATTTATAGCTACTGCTTCAAAGCACCTCTATCAATGGACCATTAAAAAATATATTTATATATATATATATACACACACACAACTAGGAGTTGTACATGGAACTGATCTCTGGAACCCAGCTTTCAGAGTAGTACTGAAAGTGAATTAATTAACATTCTTCAAATTTATGAGATTCTAAATTAAAAAGAAATGGTTATCAAGAACAAAGTTCTGCACTAACAATTTTTGAAACAAAAAAAGCAAAAAGCACTGCAGAATTAAGGTTATATCATATGTTAACCTACACCCTGACTATTCACCAAATTTCTTTACGAATCTTTTTCCCCCCCACAAATCAGCGCAAGAAGAGAGAGGTGACTGGAAACAGTCTCACGTGAGCACAGGCATTTGCTTGCTCAGAATGCTCAACCTTGCACCTGTGGTTCACAACAAAAGTGTGCATATACAGCTGAGCCTGAACTAAACCAACTATGGGACATAATCACTTCAACAGGATGTTAATAAGGGCTTGTTTGCTGCTTTAAGGACATACACCTACTTCTTTGTTTGAAAACAGCACTTGCTTCACTCATTTAGTGCCCGCCCATAAGTAAAAGAGGGGAGTTTCATGATTCTGCTCCTGGTTCAAAATCATGTTGCCATGGAAGCAGATGTTGGATTGATGAAAATAGGTCAACTGTTCAGAAAAAAAGATCACTGTTTTTATTATTTTTTATTTTATTATTAAATGTTATTATTTTGATGCTATTATTTATTACAAAATGCATGATATTTTATTATATTTAATTAGCACTTACTTTGATCATGTATTGTCACAAAGAGTGTAGGCAGCAGTAGATTTAATGGTGTTAATGAAAAATTATTTTGCATAAATCTGTAAGGGCTTGGTACAGAATGCTTACAAGAATACCACATGTTCTTCATTAGATCTGTAGTGAGCGGTGTCAGACGTTGCCACATAAACACATTTCCATTTGAAAGATTATTAGTACCATCGTTACCAAGTACTTAATAAAAAAATTAAAAATAAAAAATCTGGACATTGCTACTGCTACTTATGCTTGGCTTTGGTAAGATCAGTCCTTTTTCTGTCTAGCTTTGCATCAAACAGAGGTATAATTATTCAAATGGAATCTCAATTACTTAAACCTGATTAAAATATTTAACAACAACTAAGATTGAAGTAGGCTACCCCATCAACTGAACATGTGAAAGAATATATAGTTTGCTAAGTTTCTTCTATTCCCTAACATTTTCACACCGCCTGCCAAGCCATTGTCAACATAGCATAAACACACCATAAAATTCTCACACCCACCTGCAGCAAACACCAGAAAGTAAAATAACTCATCTGTACTGTGTTTCTGTGCAGAATCTCTACTAGGTGATCTGAAATGTTCTTCTATCAACACCCTGGCACATGTGACAGATTTTTTTCCTACCTTGACACTGATGCACTTTAGATGAACCAGGTTTGTATTAGAGGCTGAGAGTGATGTATTCTGTTCCTGCATTTTTTCTGAAAGTGCACAATTTAATCATTAATATAGCTTAGTAAAGGTGCATGGGAATAGTGCAAATGCATGACACTTGTGCTCCTCTCCTACTTTAGGCATGAAGCAATACTTAAAGGAAGAACAGGCTGTGGTGCTGAAGCTCTACAATTTAATCCAGCACAAACCTGCAGCACTACTATAAAGGGCAAACCTGTCTTCCACGCACTGTTGTTTCTGCCCTTCTCCCTTTCACCAGTGAACTGGGTCAGACAGCTTCTGCCAGATCAGTTTCTTAATCTGATTCATCGTGTACCAGATAAAAGAAAGTGCCAGTGTAAAAGATAAAATAGAAATAAATACCCAGGAAGAAGGCAAAAATAGACCCATCTCTTTAAGCTGCCAAAAATCCATGCTGCTGCTGAAACTGGCTGCAGTCCTACAACATCTACTCATCTTTCCTTCCTTCTACCTTTTGTAATCAGTGTTTTAACCTGAAATATGTACAACATAACTACTGATAAAAAAGAACTCCTTACTGTAACTGAGAATATGTATAACTGTCACCACAATGGAACTGTCTTCAACAGAAGTGGAAGCCATGCTTCTTGTAATCACTTTCACATGGCTTTTTGAAATAAAAACTATATATAAATGTGTTTCACTTTGGAGAACTCTTCTAGACTCCAGAAACTTCATATTTTATGTTATAAAATATCTTGCAAAATTATATGACCCATGCTATTCTGATTCTCCCAAAAAGAAACCTGTGAAGGTATTAAATATTGTTTAAAATACACTGCAGGTCTGTCCCTCAGGAGACTGCTGAAGTTTTAAATTTCACATTCAAGAGTTTTGTAATTGTTTATAAGCAGCAATATTTCAAAAGTCATATGGCTTGTTATGCTGCAGAAACGTGCATCCTTAAAGGGTACTGTAAGACTTCTATGTTTGCTTTTATTTTTTTTGTCTTCTGTTTCTCAGATAATAAACAGTTTATAACAACACAGAAACAGTAGATAGATTATAACAGAGTACTTATACAAGTATCAAGCACACTTTTGATTCAAGCTATTTTTTAACTATACCTTTTCTGACAAGAACATTATGAGGCTTATTTTTACTAACCAGAAAAATTAAGAGAAAGGTTGACTGCTCTATAACCAAACAGCTGCCTTTCCTCTCCTCTGGCTCATCCAGCATTAGTCTCTACTTGCCCCTTCATACAGTGTAGTTAATTCTAGATTCGTAGCCTTGGCCAAAGTTGCTTCTTGATATAAAACAACATTCTTGTCTTTTCTCCCCTCATTACTAATTTACCTTTAGTAAACTTAATTTACTTTTTTATTTAATTTTTTTTTAATAGTAAACTAATTTACCTTTAGTAAACACACTTTCTTCCTTTCCTTTAGTCATTTTTTAAATCCTCATTTCCATAGGATTTATAGATAATTTGTTTGCAATGCACTGTTAAAAAGGAACTCCAAGGGCTTCCAAGTTAGAATACAGGAATTGAAGCACAGTAAAGGATTACATATAAACAGAACTTAAACTGGGGGAGGAAAAATACTTGTGTTCTCCTATACCTACCAAGAAACAGAGGTCTGCCCAGATACCAGATAGCCAGCCTGACATTATAGCTTCACTCTGCTCACATTTAGTCACACAGTTTTGATATGACCTCTGGATACATTATCCAGCAATGAACTAATTATAACGTTGCATTTAAATTGCCAAATTAATTTTACATTAAAATATTTCACTGAGGTTAATGCAGATGTTCACACGTGATAGAAAAAAATCTTTCTCATTGTCTGTAGACTCAAACTTCAGTAAACCAGTTGACAAGTGATTCATATTTAGAGTTAACTCTGCAAACTTCAAGCAAGCGCATAAATCATTGCAGAACCTGTAACACCTGTAAGAACAACACAGCAGTACCTACCTGCTGCTGCTACACCTCTATAAAGCATTTCAGTTGAACAACTACACATAAACAACACAGATTTTTCGCCACAAGAAAAATAATTGAATTCCTAAAAGTTAAAACAGCATAATTTTTTGAAGTTGAAGCAAGGCAATACAAGAAAACTCGAACAGAAAGAGACATAAGGACAAAGTCCTACAATTTGTTATGATATAAAATGCCCAGTCATTTGCTTGAAAAAGAAAGACACTCAAGTGTTTACTCCATAAAATTAGGAAAACACGAAGCCCAAATGTTATTATAAGCATACATACAGTCATCATACGTACTTGTTTCAGATCAGCCATTCTGGGAAACATTTATAAAGATGATGCAAGACATTTTTATAAATGTGCTGGAGTCACAAACCAGGTAGAAAAACATCCATTTCACAAAAATAAGGTTATTTTGCTTCTTGAAACAGTACTATTAAATTATTCTTTAAAGACATGAAGCAACAAATAAACAGGATCTTGGGAATGTACAGAAAAAGTATGGCATATCATCCACAATACATGAAAACACAGAAAATAAAAAGCAGTATTTTGAAACAATTCTTTGGTTGGGAAAATGCTAAAATCCTTTTAAAATAAGGGAAGAAAATCTTCCTGGCATCATTTCCACAGTCGTCCATGTTGTTTGCTACTAACATGTTTGAATGTTATCTGAGGCCAGACTTACCTCTACCAATGCCACAGTCAGAATGAGGTCCATTTTTGAGTCTGGGAAAAGGGCATTCACTTGTGGAGACATTCCGATCAGTATGCAATTAGTAACTACCGATATTACACTCATGGTTTCAAAAGCCAACTGAAATAAAACACAAATATATTCATAGTTATGGCCATTATCTCTAATTTACCAGTCTCCAAACTGTGCTAGATATTCGCTCTCTCTTCATTAAATGCTCAGAAAACCCATTATTTCATTTTTTTTTCCTTTCATTTTTTGATTTCTATAATATAGAACTTTTTTTGGCAATTCAACTAGACTTTGTCAGCTGTAAAAACAGGCAACAGTAAGACCACAACAAGGCCTGCAGTACCACAAAGCCCACCTGGTAGCCCTGAATTTTTCTCTAATTCCACATCTCTATGTGTGTATGTGTATTTGCTGTGAAGAAGTTAAGCAGCATTCTCCCACAACACCATAGTACTGTAAAGACTTCAAGAAATTATTTAAAGACTGCTAACATCCCAGATGTAGGTAATGCCAAATCATCTCCTGAAAAAAAAAAAATCAGAATAATCCTCAAAAAAAGTAGTGGTCAGGAAAACAACCTAATCCTTGGTATCTTCACAACTCATAATCTGAGCACATGAAAGATGGTGAATTCATCTACATTTACACTCCTAATACTGTATTTCTTTCAAGATAAAGGAAAAGGCAACAAAACTCCTGGAGGAACTATAGTCCCAGCATTCTGTTTTTGTTTCTTCTGAAAGTTAAGTAACGAGAAAATGCAAGGATGGTTCAGAATAGCTTTCTTAAATCACAACCAGTTATACAAGCTGAAATTTGTTGAAAGAAAGATTTACATTTAAACACATGCGGTTGCATAAGGCTGAGAAGCTCTTGCCAGCAGAGCTCCCACAAAACGTCTGAAAATATTACTACAGCATGACAATTACTTTTGCAATATAATGGCGACTTATTGCAAGGCCCTCTCTGGAATGAGCAAGACTGATACTGAAATATAGCATTGTCACAACGAATTAGCAGCAGTAACTTTCTCTTTGACAACAAGCTGCTGGTTCAGCTCACCTGACAAAATAATTCCAGTTTTTCTTTAACAGATATCTTTCAGCCAATGCTCTAACTTCCCACATAAAACAGATGACTAAAACTTAAGTCATTTTTTTTTCATTCACAAAGCAACTGCATTTCTACTATTGCTTAAAAACCTATACTACCAAAAAAAAAAAAGCTCATGACTGTAGCATTAGCGTTGGAATTTCTCAGCCTATTTGCTAGACTGAAACAAGCCATTCTAGCAAAACTAAATGCTATACCTGCAGCTATGCTTGGGACTTAATGACCATAGCCTCATTTAACTGGTGGTCACACCTCTGGGTCAATGCCATCAAGATGTTGGCAGCACAGAACTGGACTGTGAAAATGCATTAAATGTTACAACACAATCAGATTACAAATTACATTTTTATGACTTAGTATTATAAGACTTTTGCTATAATTTCACTTCATTATTCTCTGTGTCCACATCTAACAAACACTGCTCAGAATAGTTGGCTTGCATGTTTTCACAGTACATTTCATTCAATGTTTCCCGATTTCATCTCTCATCTTCCACTTGTTTCAACATTTACAGTATCTCTAACTTAAACTATCTATTAGTTTATTGCACCCTTCATCTTTACTATGTATTATCAGAAATCTTGAACAACACTAAACCACAGATCATCCCCTAGACATTTCCTCCAGCTTACTTCACACTCATCAGGCTACTGCTGTTACAGCCAATGTCTCTGGATATGACTAAATATTCTTCCTTTTTATCAGAAATACCTCTGGTTTTGGAGGAGTTCTGCAGGGCTATTTTTAGTTAGAAATAGTTCATGGATGTACTCAACTTGGCAGGCCCCAAACTACTTGGTGCTAGCAAAATTGTATGGCTAAACAACTGAGGACAGAAAATTCTTAACCCAAGAAGTACTACTATTAATTTGTTAAAATAGAGTACAACTTTACTGTAAAGTACTACTCCTGCACATAAATCTAAAAATTTTAAAATCAGTCAGGCCTGAGCACCAGTACCCACAAGAGCGCATAGACAAGCATGGCTCAGGAATCCAAGTACTTACCTATCATTCCTCAATTTTCTCAAACTGCATGGGATGAGCTACATGCTTCTGAGATTGCACCAGATGTTAATATTTTTGAAAAACATTTGCTGTAGAGCACCAGATCTGGCAGCTTTGCTTTGCTGGAATTGCAACAGGACTACAACATACACACACACACAGGGACTAATGATAGGATTTTTCTTTTCAAAGGCAATTGAAAATAACGTGTGGTTGAAAATCCTACAAAATGCAACACAGTTCAATAGTATCCTAAGGCACTGAAGATGACAAAATATTTATTAAACTTCAGAAGTGGCTGATGATCAAACACAGCTTAAATAAATTTGGTGAACTTCATTTAAAATACGTGATTAAAAAGGAAACAGAAAGATTACCTGCCAAACACCAATATTCGCTGTGGGTTCTGCAAATGGGCGCTTGTAAACTCTGCACATTTTTAAGGCATCAGAATATATCTCTGTGATGTTGTTTAACACTGCAAAGACAGCTGCCAGTGGATAAACACATGAGAAGAGACTCACATAGCCAAACTGTAAAAACAACTCCAAGTAATCATCAAAAGTACCCTGAAAAACAGAGCAAAAACAACAACTTTTACCCACAAAAAAAAAAAAAATAATATGAAAGCAGAATTAGCAATACAACTGTAAAAATGCTTCCTCGTGCTAAATAGGTAGTTTGGGTATATCTGGCAGTACAAAACAAATGAACGAACAAAAATCCTCTAGTTAATTTGAAAATACTTAATTACTCAAAACTTCTTGATAAGGGAACGCCAAGGATTTTTCTCTTGCCTCATGCAGTTTCTGCAATGGTAACACTACTTACCCTTATGTGAAGCATGTGAATTAACTGTATAAACAGTTTCACCCTATTTACAGTCCTGACTATCTCAGTGAAACAGATACTGAAGCAACAGCACTGGATAGGAAAACAGCATCATGCATTTAAACTGGCAGAACATTTTTGGTAAGAGCATTGTGACGAGAAATGTCCTAGTATTTCAGCCTGCTCGTGAAAGACCTAACCAGAAACACAGGTTATTAAATAAGCAACTCTTCACTAGTATTGTTTATCTATTTTAAAATGAGTAGGTCTGAAATAATTGCCTATTTAAAGGCTGAAATGACAGGATGTAGCACTGACGTCTGAAAGGAACAATTAATGCAAACAAGAAGCCCTATTGTGGCAAATTTGCAATGCATCTATCACCTGATTTTTGAATCAAGAATGTGGGTACTTAAATGCTAAGTAGTCACATGTAGGTTATTATACATATTTACATACTAGTTTTGTTGTATCAATAATGGCTTTCTGTGATTGCATCAATAATTTATAAAAATGAATAACAAAACCAACTGATTTCTAAAAAGGATTCTGTTCAGTTTGTTCATTGAACAAAGGATAGTGAAATATCATTAACTACCTAAATTGGCATACGGCTATTTTCCTCTCCCTTGAAATATTCAAAATAAGGGCTTGACAGTAACAGATTATTACAAGAAATATAAAATTAGTTTTGTCTCCATGCAAACACATGATTCTCTAATCTTTTTGCTGATGATAATTAAACTGAATGCCACCTCTAGCACCTAGAGATCTTCTTCCAGCAAACAGAGATGCATTAGCAGCCTGCAAGCTCAGAAATCAACATGAGCCAGTCATTACCTACATTCCTCACTCAAGCTCATTTTCAAACCACACAGTATGGCTGGGTCCAGTGGTCTGATGTGCAGGCTAGACCTTGAGGAGCTACATAACTTATAACTAATTATTGAGATTTTTTCACAAATTTCGTGGATGAACTCTGAATTTTAGTGAGGTCTTTGTGAGGGACACTTGGGCAGCATCACTCACCAGAGTGACGGTCATGTATTTATTTGTCCCTGCTATCAGTTTCCCAGTTAAGGCAGGCAGGGTGCAGACCAATGATTCCCTTTACAATCCTCTTCCTGGTAACTGCACGATATCCCCTCTGCTTCCTCATGCTCCCTTCTCATTTCCTTGCCCAGTACCCATTGACTATCAACACAACAGAGCATGAAGAAAAAAAAAAAAAAAAAAAAAAAAAAGAGTATTTTCCTCCTATTTAATTTATGACACTTTATGCAGGAAAAGAGAAGTCTGATCCAATGTCAAAGACAAATTTCAAACTGTGCTATTATCAACCTTCTGTTCTCTCCTTCTCCCAGCCACAGGAGCAGCACAAAATATGCTAGGTAACAGAATCAACAAAGAAATTCAGGATAAAAATGAACTAGAGGAGAGAAGCAGGAAAAAAAAAAAGACTGCAGAATGAAGCTTTTACATTTTAAACCGGGTTAAGGTCTCGAGAGATTTGAGGGGGAGGAAACAAACATAAAAATTAAAATTAAACATTAAAGAGTAAGTGAAAGAAGGAAAAGAAAAGAGCCTGAAATACAGCATTCTGTCAACACTCCTAAGCCCCTCTGTTACTAAACATAGTCAAATGCTTCCCCCTTGTGACAGACATAATTTTAGAAGTACTGTTGCCTGCTGACAGCTCAACACGTGCAAACAAACCAGTGGTCTAGTGCTTGTTTACTCACAGGTATAGCACAATTGAAATATTCATATTGAAAATAAAATTTAAAGTTTTGAGTACACGGTGCATTGAGCTGAAACTGAGGCTACAAATAGACACCCCCAAGGCAAAGTGATAATTCTGCAATTGACCTATTGTGTCCCCTTGGAATATTATTCCAAGCATAACAAGTGCAGATGCAGCTCTGCACAAGAAGCACTGGACCATGTGACTCAAAACCACCACACCAGCTTTGTATTTGCCAGCTCAGACCAAGGAGTTGGTTCTGGGACAGGAGATAGAGCTTATTTGTTCAAGCATATCAACGCCTGATGCCATTCATGGCCTTTGGACCTGTGCTGGCATATTATCTGCAGGCACAGTGCTGGACTGTACTGATCTACCTGTTCAAATCACTACGTTAGGGATTTCTGCTGTGTTCTCCATTGTAAGACAGACAAGCTCTCCATCTCCAAATCTATCCCAAAATTATAATTCAGAAATACCAACACTCCCAAAGGACTGTTTATATAGTTCTTCAACTGCAAAGATTTCTTTTTCCACTTCTCATTTCACTGCACTCTCACATTTGAAAACAGATTTCAAACTCTGCTGTTCTCTACTGTTTACATAAAAGTTACATGATCTACTTATAATTCTTGCTCTGTAAAAATATAAACCACACAGCATTAAGGCTCTCGTGACTATGCTTGCAGCAGCTGATCAAGCAAGTTGTGAGCCAATCTGTGAGGCCTTAACATACACACTAATGTTTATTTTGTCAACTCCTTTAGAACACCAAGTAATGAACCACATCAAGTCTGTGAAATGCAATAAAACAAATTTAAATCAAAAAGTGTAGTGGGGATCATAATATTCCAAGAAAACTTACCAGTGCTGATAAGGCAATACAAATATATCTTAAAATTTTGCAGGTGGTGACGAGGAGGAAACTGAACTTACAGCTGCTAAGTCTTAAAACCACTAAGGGAAACCAGTGACAATTTGAGGCTGCCTTGTTTGCCATGAGCTGAATTGGACGGAGGCTATCATGAACCAAACTAGGAGGACAGACTACAAATGCCAAAGCTGTATTTTCAATAAGCAAGAACTTCCAGCAGTAGTACTGGACTAAAGGGTTGGTCTCTTCTACCTGCTTCCATTTCTGGCCCCAGAAATTTAATTTAATTGGCAGTTTTAACTAGCCTAAGTGCAAAGCCAAACGAAAACGGAAACAGAACCACCCTCTCTTGCCATCCTTTCCCCATGTCACACTGCTCCTCCTTGTGCCTTGGAGATTAGGGGCCTGTTACATACATACCTCTTTCAGCAATAATACTTGTTTAAGTAGCTCCTGATACAGCTGTTCACTCCCACCCCTTTGTGCTGATGTAACTGGGACCATGTAGGTGCATAAACAACAGCACCAGCAAAACTGATGAGGCTGGAAATAACTTGCTGGGCCAACCAGCCATATATTTAGGTTGCATTGCCTGATGTCCACATCAGCTACAGCCCAGAAAACTTTTAACTGTTTCCTAGTTGTTTTTGTGCTGTCTTTGTGAACATTAAGGTGACTGTAAAGTCCAGCACAAGAGATGGCCAGAAATATAGCTGGGATCAAGAATAGGAGAGAAATACAGAAGACTGGGGCTGCTCCAGGACTGCAGCCTCTATTGTGCCACTAGAAACATTTCTAGGACAAAGCCAGAAAGCATGAACAGGCTCTGAAGAACAAGAAATCTCTACACGATGTTAAACAGAAGCAGAGGCAGCTAACAGAATGACAATCAAAACTATTAGGACAAAAAAAAAAAAAAAAAAAAAAAAAAAAAGTTAGAAAAAGGATATGATGACTATTTCAAGCACGATGAAAGATATCAGGTATGCTTCCGCAATAGACATGCTGTAACTTAGGGAATGGTTACACATCTATCCTCCCACCATCCTCAATTATAATACAATTTTAAACAGTCCCCATTCCTTTCCATTATGACCTTCACACTCGTATGTTCTCACCCCCACAGTAGAAACAGCTGGCTTATTTTGGCAGTTACTTTTCAGCTGGATCAGTTCCCTGACCTGATTCGCTACACCTCTGCAAGAATAGCTTAGCACAAGCAACAGACAGCATAAGCAAAGGAGTGAAAGCTAAATGAAGGGAATGTCTAAACTAGAACTGCCACCCAAAAATACATATAAAAAAATATACCCCTAGTCTCCAACAGAAGAATAAGATGGCTATGTAATCTTTACATTGAGAATGGTGGGTAGTGCCACTGATAGGAATATGGATCTCTATTTTAATAGACTGTCCCAGCTAGCGTACACCTCTTAGTAAACTAGCGTATACTGCTTAGTAGAGCAGAATGTATTTCCTTTTGTGCAAGTGTGTAAATGCTCATGTATTATAGGAAGGAAACTCTCTCTTCCCTAACTTGCTGTGCCTGGTAAACAACAAAAGTTGCATTTGGAGGAGATCAAGTCAGTAAGTACCACAAAGAGATCAAGTCAGTAAGTATCAAGAGTCACAAGGTCCCACTCATAAGAAGACACCAAGCTTTCACTTGCAAGAGAGAATGTGGGCACTAGGGAGTCTCCAAAAGTACCTTACCCTAAGGAACTGACAGAACATGATCTAATGTTTCAAAAGCAAAAATTGCTATCAGACTTTATAATGAGAATCAAGCAATTCCTTACTCTGTTCTCTCTTTGTTTCTAAAGAGCACGTTATGACCATCACCCAGGGCCCAAACTGTTCTTACCTTGTATTCAAACCTCTTAAATTAAAACAGTTATTTCTGCTCTAACGTGCCATGCTGCAGCTAACAATTAACCTGAGGCTGCTTTTCAGCAGCCTATAATCTAAAAAATTACATATTCTAACAACATTCATTCAACGTACCAAATAGGTGCCCATTTCTTTTTCTGAGTTGACTTGTTCGACTAATGACAGGTCTGTATCCATCTTCAGAGAATGCATGCGTTCCTTCATCTTCTTCATGTGTCTCTTTTGGAGCCAGTAAGGAAGCAGGGATTCTGCAAACTGATTAAGTATCTGCGAAGTTATCAGCAAAGTGGCCAAGCTCTTAAGTAAAAAAATAAATAAATAAAAATTAATAGATCTGTAATAAATCTATGATAATTTCCAATTTTGTGTGTTCCAGTAACACTGCAAGTTGTTATACTATGACAGAAACAGGCTAGCATAACAAAACTAACAATAGCAAATGAAAAGTATAGCTGCTCTAGGTCCCATTCTTGGTCACGTACTGAAAATAAGTGAATAGGACTTAGATGAGTAAATATTTTGTGGATCTTGGTGTAAGTATCTTGGAAACAGTATAGAAAGTCCAATGAAGGGTAAAGATCCACACTTAACACACACCATTTATTAATAACAGAGCTAAGCAGTGAACTTTAAAGGAAGACAAATTAAGTTTCTTCGGTCAAAGGAATAAACATTCTAGAGCTTTACAAAATAAGTGGGGAAAATAGGATTATTAGCAATTCCAAAAGGCTTAGAAACCTCCAGTATGAAAGGAAAAACAAAGAGAAAACAGGATTAGACAGCACAATCCATGAAACAGTTCTTTCTTTTAAAAGACTGACAGTTCTATTAGAAGTAAAAAAAAAAAAGAAAGAGTTTTTAAGGTTTCTTGGAAGGAAAGGATGATCTGTGGGATATACAAAACAAAAGGTTAAAACAACTTCTACTTTTTAAGGCAAAAAGCAAGAAGAAAAGACTTTAAATTACAAGAAATACCATGAATGTCATGTCAGCTAAGGACATAACAGGTATTTTGCTAGAGATCTCTTTATAAGAAACAGAGATCTAGAGTTTAAGTTCTTATTTTATTCATATTTTTAGAATAAAAATATTTTCCTTCTACCTACTTTTCATGTATTTTAATGTATTTTAATTCAAGAGATGATTTAAACTAACAACCACAAATTATTTTTGCTTTTATTTATTCTCAATTCCTCATTGCAGTCAAACTTAATCATTCTCTTATCCTCAGGAATCTCTCAGTAGGAACACTACAAAGAGCAACTTTTTTAACATGAAGGAAAAGAAGGGGAAATGAAAATTCTTCAGCATCATCTGCTTAAGGAAGCAATCAATTTATTTTAAAAATAGTTACTCATTGATAAGGAGGGAAAGAATTGTTCTACGTTACTCTGTTATGATTCTGCAATCATGCAAGAGCAGATGAAATATGGAAGCCGTATTTGTAAGAAAATAAAAATTTGACAATGACCATACATACACATATATATTTAGAAAAACAACTTAAAAACTAAGTCGTATTTCAATCTATCTTTTATTTTCCTAGATGAATCAGTGTTCTTAGATGTTTATGGAACTCACCTGTCTCAAAAGTTTCATATCAAACAGCACAAAAGCGATGTAGAAGAGAGATGCAAAACAATTTAAGAAGTTAAACTGCAAATAAAAATATTTGTTATTATTACACGAGCAGAAATTCATGTCCTGAGAAAAAAAACACAAAATATCATCTAAAAGTTACTTTGACTAAATAGCTTCCCTGCAGATAAAAGCTGTCTATGAAAATAAATTTCTTTACCATTTTTAAAATTTAGGTCAGAAACAATAATTTTCAGTATTGATCCTATTCAGATTTTCATTAGATAAGCTTAATGCTTTCCTAAAGCATGGCATGCAAAGATAAATACGTTCAAATTGCAAAATGTGAATATTAGAAATACCTGTCATCTTCTACCTAACTTTTGTAATGTGGCACTTTCACACAGGTAATGCTATGGAAGGGACACATTGATCTTACTTTAGGCTGATGACCTTTCCCAAAAAATACTTTAACAAAATACATGTGTCAGATGACATCTCTCTAAATATGTAATCTGTTCCTCAATATATGTTAATTAAGCTTTATGCTTAACCACTTCAAGAAGTTTTATGACCAAGAAAAATATTCTCTACTTCTAAAATGAGAAATAAGTCACAGTATTGTACCTGAAAAATCATAATCAAGTGCTGAAGAAGAATAAAACTTCTCTCCAGATTTACAATACAGTTCCTTAGAGTCAATATTGCATTTGGTTATGTACATAATCTGCTCCTATGCAGTTTATAGTATATACAGACACACACACAAAAGCAATTTGTTCAGAGACAAAGAGTAAATATATCAGTATATACTGTAAGCAGTATGTAAGCAGAATGACAGACGTGTATACCAGTCTCCTCTGACTGGTTGGCTGAATGTTAGTACAGATGGAAGTTAATGCATGAACTTTTTAAAATGCCATTTACCATAGAATTTTGAAAAAAAAAAATAGTTCCCAGTTGAAGCCAGAACAATATTTATTACAACAAACTTATGTATCTGGTATCTTAATAAACAAACAATCAATATAAATAAAAACCCAACTCTCCACTGTAAAACAGGACATCTAGGACAGTCTAGAGGTTACTGTAACCACAACAGAAATCCTCTGATTTACTCAGATATTTATGCAAATATCTGAACAAAACCGTAAATCAGGCTGGGAATGCTAGGAAAGTGCTAATAAAAAAAACAGTTCTCTTTTTAAATAACTCCTTATAATACCTACTTACCACTAGAACCTTCAGGATTAAGTGATTCTGATACGAAGACTCCAGCCTGTGATTTTCTAAAAACATTAGCAAAATTATTCATTAGTAAACAGCAGAAGCACATACCATATACTAGACACTGTTATACAAATGTAAACAGGTATTTTTTCCTCCATGTAGAAATTATATAAGGAATTATATAAGAGGAATAGTTTCTCCAAAATTTTATGGGAAAACAATTTATATTGTACCAGTTCCTCATTTAAATTATCAAGTCAAGCTGATGCAGAGTGTTGACTTACATATTTTTGGCTACAACTCTAATGTTTTTCCTACTGCAAAGGTTTTACCTTTTGCAATATCTTTCTTTCTCTGTAGAGCTGTTTTGTAACAGAAAAAAAAAATCAATTTTTCTTAACATTTAATAAAATGTAACTAGTTCGTGACTTTTCTTTGGCTGAAATAAAATTCAAAACTAATTGGAGTACATTATGAAAAATAGCACTGCATCTGATTTAAAACCTGTAAAAGCTCACAGAAATACCTCTATCCATCTCCAGGGACTTTAGATTAGACCCTAAGCTCTAAATCAAGTCTAAAGTACAAAAATTTCAACAGATGCATTACTAATTCTAAAGTGAAGATTTTTCAGTTCATTCACAATAATCTGACAAAAGCTGATGTTAGCGGAAGGGTGGTTAAGTGGGAAGGAAAGGGAAGTGAATGGGAGATTTTCCATTTCTTTTTGCTATTTTGTCAGATAATATTTACAGTCCTGGATAAGCAGTAAATAAATGAGGAGGCAACACATTAGCAGGAGCTGTCTCAACATAGCTAAATTGAGAGACTGTCACCGATGGACCTTGTTAAGGACAGAACAGCAGGAATGAAATTGGGCCTGACAAATGGAAGATGCACTCAAGGGACTGAACGGGATTTTTACTTTAGCTTTCACTTAATTATCAGTTCTCATGATAAATGGGTGTAAAAGGTGTGCTTAAAAACACCCTGAACACCTCAGACTTAACGTCAGAGGTTCTACAAACATTTCTTCAGTAGCAGCTGTGACACAATGCACAGACCCTGCAACTTCTTTGGTCACCAGCTCCCATGCCTGGATTGTTACCTATGCCTCAGCTGCTTAAATGAGATCTCAGCTGAAAATATGCCAGGTGAAAGTGGAGGTAGGGCGGCCCCAGGAGTTCTTCTTGTTAGAGTGTCCAGAGGAAAATATTTTCATAGAGACATGAAATCTCAGCATCTATTTTTATATAAATGTATACAAATTTATTTTAGTACATATGTATATTATATGCAAACATTCTCTTCAGATAATTTAGTTGGTGTTTTTAGATTTTGCTCTATTATCTTAGCGCCCTTGTCCTCTGCACAACATCAGGTTGTGGATTAAAGATTTCAGGACAGTTTCTCCTGCCATCTGTCTCTGAGCTCCTGTCCTGACAATCTCATCTCTTCCCTTTTGCCAACACTATGGCTAATATAGCCAAAGAAATAGCTAAATCAGAGAGGGGGTCTTCTGCACTGAAGTCAGAGAGAAGCTGAAGAGAAAGGCAGGGTCATTCCTTTTGATGGCAAGCAAATTAAACCAAACACGAAACTGCAGTCTCATAACACTAAATAAATTTAAGAATTTAAAATGGCCAGCTCTTTAACAGTTGCAAGTAAGTTGCAACTGTAAAGTCCTAAACATTTGGAATTCTCACTTCCAATGCAAAAGGAAGAATATAAACAACTTTCTTACCCCATGATGTTAAGAATTCAGCAGCATACCGATAGATACGGTTCATAATTTCAATCACGACAGCGTATATGATACTGGGCACATACAGCATCAGGTTGCTAAAGTGGGACTTATTCTCCTCATGATAATCCAGAGCCCACTGTTCCAAGTCAAAGTAAATCATCATCACGTATAGTGAGAAGTAGAGACAAAGGCACACAAATGGTACGGACACGAGATAAATCCGTAACTGTCTCTTAATACTTGAGTACACTGGTTCCTCTCGCCCAGTGACAGGATTGATACCCAGAACACCGTGGAAACCTGGCCTTGGCTCTTCAAACTGTCGTTTCATCAACAGGGTCCCCCAACGGTATGTCATCACGGCACAAATCCGTTTCCAAACTTCCAGGATCACAGTGGACCAGAGCAGATTGAATGTGGCAAACATCACGTATTTGTCATAGTCCTCCCACGCAAACACGTAGTAAGGGATCCCAATGACAGCCATGGGAATCAACGCAAACGTGAAGTACTCTAAGAAGCCAAAGTAGAGTGCAATGGTCTCACCAAAGTAGCAGCGTATCTCATCTGCAGAGGAAAATGAATCAATTAAGACACTTAACATACATGTCAGTATAATATCAAACCTGACTTTACATGAATTCCTTGGCCCAAGTTTCAGTTTTCTAAATAACACAGTGAACATTATGGCTGTTTTGTTCCTCCTCCTCCCACATCCCAAAGACTTTGAGCATTATTTGTCTTATATAAACACAGACATATCTAAATAAATACATGAGGCTACATAGACAGTAGGGAAGTCGAATATCTCAATACCTACAATATCAACACTGGTTATCCAGGGGAAAAGAAACACTAATATTCTTAAAACCAGAATCTATGAATGAATGGTTAGGATGGCACAGAAGTCACTTGGTATAAAAAAAGTATGTGACACCTGACTTTTGAAGCTTCTTAGTGGTATACACAGGCCTGAGAACCAAATTTGTTTCAGTCTGCTCAGCATCAAAAGAACTAGTTGTGCTTTGCCAGCCATCGAGGAACTAAAGGAATAGATAGAAAGGCATATTGTAATCTTAAACACATCAGAAGGTGCAACCAGGCTGAGACATTCCTTTCAGCAGACAACTGATAAATGAAATGCACAATTGTTGTTCTCACTGAGGTTGTCTGCTCAAGTGTTCTAAAGACTTGGAAAGTGTGGTAGTAATGGATATATTTCATGACAGACACATTACCTCCAAGGAAAACACTGAACTTACTGCTAACAAAAAAATGGAGGAGTATTATCAATCATAATTTAGAAATGGCATTACATAATAACATATAGAAATGCCTAGCAAACCAAGTTTAGAATGCTGAAATCTGTTTTATCTCTGCCTCCTCGGAAGACCAGATCCTTTATGCTTGTATGCTGCTGCTATGTACTCACCAGCATAATAAAAGAACCATGACATCATGGCCTCTGAATTGACACTGTACGTGCACTCTCCATAAAAGACTAGTACATCAAAAGCTCGCTTGCAATGCCAGAATATTCTTACAGCATACAGTTTACAGAAAACTGCAGCAGAAATTTATAGCTTACCATCAGATAAGCTTCTGAAAGCCAGAGGGAAAGGCAAACAAACAGAATCCAAATCACCGCTCCAAAGTTGTTCTCAATCAAAAAATTATTATCAAATGAGCTCAAGTGCAGACCATTAGCATCATTTCAGACTCAAAATGCACAACATGAAAGGGACGCCTAAACCAGTGTATATATATAACCATATCCCATATAGTTCATGGGATTTACTTGTAAATGTTGTGTGTATTTAATGTCAGTCAAGAAGAACCTGTCCTGTATAAACAAGAGACAAGCACAGAAGAAAACCCTCTAACACCATAGCCCAGAGGCAGGCATTATCGAGACAGACCCTTAACTTTCTATAGTTTAGGAAAGAATCTCAAGGAACTGCCAGACCAAGAGATTAATAAATATTTTCATTTTAAACTTATTCAGTGTATAAAATACGCTCAAGTGAATCTGGCAAGCAACAGCATACAGTCTTCATACTGACAATGAATTTAAATCAAGCAATTGTAAACATACTTTTGACATGCCTACAAATCAAAATAGCTTCAGGGATCTCATGCATTGAGGAGCCTTCCTGCCAAGAGTCAGTTTGAGAGAACAGTTTTGGGTTGGTCCCTTGCTGCTTTGAGATGGGTAGGGAGATTTAATCGTATGCAGACTGTTGCTAAGATGGAAGCTTAGTGACACTGAACCTGCAGGCACTAAGCCACCAATTTCACAAGTCATGAACTGCTTCAGGGAGCTACTCAGGGAACACTGAAAGAGGAAAAAAACCTGCCCAACCAGTAAAAATGGGCCAATTTCAAACTCAGTGCTGTGAGAGATGATCACAGTGCCTTTGAACTGCCTGCTCTCTCTCCTCCTCTCTAGCTTGAAAACTATGACCAAAGGCCTATATGGCACAGACCTCCTGCAGCCACAAGAAATAAAACCATTAAGAATCAAGAGACAGCAGCCTGCATATCCTCTTGGGCTCCAGCTTCACTCCAGAAAAGTTGCAATGCTAGTTGTTATAGCAAAAGATTATCCTACAGCTATCTTTGAATCAAGGAGGAATTGATGAAGAGACATCAACTGTGCATGTCAACAAGTCCGAAAATGTACATGTCTCTTTAACCAGAACCTAAGTGCCTTGTTGGTTCCAACATCAGTAACAGCAAGTTGAGGTAAAACAAGGACTTCAGTTTACAATGGCCAACAAAGCAACTTGGGCAGAAAGGCAATAAAGAGGTGAACTGTAGCAAGTAACTGGGGAGGTGACAAGGCATAAACTGTTACTGAAACAACTGACTTCTTGGTACAGTGCTTAAGTTTCACACACAATTATCACTTCTACAGAGGCTAAATGCTGGAATAGAAATTGGTAAGGACCTTTGGTATTCTCACACAAACTGAGGAGAAAATTTCTCCAAAAGAAACCCTGCACTTCATTTGTGGCAGAGTGGGTGTTCACATACCTAGAGGTTGATAGCCAATTTTGACTTGTCCATACCACGTGTGCCGGAGCTTTTTCAACTCTTCTCTGTCATGCAGCGGGAAAATCTGAACTAGAATACCATTGGTCAACAATCTTCTCACTAGAAGGAAAAAGAAGTTCTAGTACTCTTTCCAAAGACAACAAAGTTAGTATGAACAAATGGGTTACGTTATGTGCTTATAAAGCCTAGAGTTCCTTTGAAATAAATCTAACATTTGAGCTAAGTAAAATACACCTACATGTTAGCTAACAATAATCTAAAATAGAGAGAATGCATTCCAACTATTCCTACAAAGACTGTGCTGTCCACTGGAAGAGAAAGAGTAATCCATCAGTTTGCAGTTATTACCAATTGCTGCTTGAGCAACAAGAAGCATTACAGGTCAGAACTGAAATACGATGTGTAGCTTTGTGCAGAAAAGGTCTAGGTGCTGCATTTCAGGAACAAAAAGCATAACAAGTCAAATAAAAATACGAAAATAAGAGAATGTCTAAGAAGCCACTTTAATTTTATGGGAAAGATACAAAAAAAAAAAACATTTTTGAGTGATCGATTTATACTAATTAATAAATCACAACACATCTCCCTTGCAAACAAACCACTTATTTAACAATTTTGTATTTAATTTCTGTTATGGAAAGCAATCTACCTGTGTTGGTAAACCATTAGCAAACTGCTCAGGAAATTACAAATGAGCAAACAATTGAGATATATACTGAAAGGAACATCAATTTTCTTTTGTATGGGTGCACTGGAAGTTACGCATTAGTTTTTCCCTTTTCTCATAGACATCCACTTGATATAAGCAGAAAAACACATCAGCTATATACAAAATTACCAGTGTAAATTCATCTGGCATATATGTTTAGTTACGTTTCTTGAAACACTGATAACTTACTTATTCATTAATGGGAACATGCTTAGTTTGATGACATCTTGTGGCCTTCCCTTACAACTTCTGTTAAAAATAGTTTGGTGGTGGTTTTTGTTTATTTTTTAAAGGCAAATATTTTGGGTACTAATTATAAAAATTATGGATGACATCAATATATGTTAAAATTTATCCAACTGAAAAGAACATAAGGCCGGAGTCTCAGTCTCAGGTTGTAATGACCCTCTGGAATTCATCTGGTCCAACCTCCTGCTCAAAGCAGGTTCAGCTTAAATCGGGCTGCTCAGGAGCTTGTCCAGTTAAGATCTAAACATATCCCAGAACAGACTTTCCACAACCTCTCTAGAATTCTCCAATATTTGGTTACCCTCATTATAAAGAACATTTCCCTAATATCTATTTGGAATTTCTCGTTACACTGCACATTCATTGCTCCTTGTTCCACCACTGTGGAACTCTGAAAAAACAAAGCTGATTAACATTAGTGTGATTTAATGCCTTACAGATTTCTTTTAATTGCAGGAAAAGTAAGTTTTTTCTGCTATGAATAGAGCCCTAAGTCAAGACATTGAGTTACAGACAAACCGCCTTACTTACCAATTGATTTTCCTGGATACAGCTTTGCCTGGGGATATCCAGGGATCATTTTTTCATCTTTAGCTCTCAAATTTTCAAGTTCATGTTTAATGATATACTGACATTCTGACATTGTAAGGAAATTCTGATTGTCATCTAAACAAAAAGGATGGTGGTAAGAAATCGTGCGACACAGTAAGACAACCATTGTAACAAGTAGTTATCAAAAGTGATCAGAACCAGAAAAAAAATCCATGTGTATTACATGACAATTACAGCCAAATAACATATTTTAGCAAAACCTCTGCTTTTTAAAATAAATATCTTAGGAATAAATTTTCTCTAAGTGGCACACACTGGCCACTGCATTTTTGATGACCCAAGTGAACTAAGAAAACAAGTTACTTCTCAAGGCTTTATAATTTCAGTGAAGCAAAGCCACAAAAATAATACTGCAGAAATTATTCAACACTGCCGCCTTCTTGATTGTAGTGCTGAATAAACAGGCAACAAAGAAACAATTCAACTTCCAAAAAAAACTATTTGTTCAGACAGATCCAAGTACCTTTTATATTGAAGATGTGCTGAAACAGACACAACAGACAATGACGTATTAGCAAGACTAACCCAGAATTCCAGTGCATAACTGGAGAACAAAATGAGTTCTGCCACTACCGCACTGGGGAAGGGTTAAACACCTTGCAGGTAGCACATCTGAAGGGAAATGTTTCTGTGCTGGTGCATCCTCAAATTAAAAGAGGAAAAGTAACTATTTTTTTCACTAATCATGCCCCAATTCCATTGAATGACTCTATAGTGTTATTCAATTTTGTTTTATATATAAATATATTAAGACAAAATATTTCTATTTTCTCCAGCTAGGTATAATACAATAAACATCAAAACTGGCTCACAAGTGTTAATAAGAGATTAAGTAATGTTAATATATACTATTGCTTGTTAATTCTGCACTCAAGTTAATCAACCATTTTTTCTTACTTTCAGCAGAAAATTTTCATACTACATCAGAAACTGTTTGGAATACACAAAAGCATAAAGTAAGAAATAAACAAACAGAAGCCACGGGAAAGGACAATAAAATAATAATTTCACTAATGCTCTGAATTTCTTTCTTCCAATTTCTGTTTACTCCCACCATTCCAAGGAATAGAAAGACCATTAAAGATTTAACAGTGTAATTGATTATAATCTTTAGCCACAGCTTTGTAATGATACTAGATGCCTTAAAACACTTACCTGCAAAATCTTTGAAAGTTTTCCTACTGCTGTATGTAAAAGCTCTCATCGAGTTATCATTACATTCCTTCACCAATCCCACATTTTCAGCTCCCAGCAAGAGCCTTAAGTGGGAAGCTCCAACCAGATAAATATTTTCATCTCCATTTTCTGTGACCAATGGTTTAATCAGAAGTTGTGCGCCTTTAAAGTAAAAAATAAGTGTGAGAAAAATAAGTGTGACATAATTTTTAGACAAAGAGTATATCTAAAAACCCAGTGTCGTAGCATACATCATACTGGACCTAGTCATCAGGAGCACTGAAGCTTTATCTTTTCAAAGGCATGAAGAATTAAAGCTTTTTCAGCACCCAAATGGTGCTCCGAATCTTGCAGGTCACCCTCTGCTTTAGCACTGTTTCTGTGGAGTGCTCACAGACAAGGAATTGGAAGAATGAGGACAGTTTGGATCTATACCTGTATAGCTTATGTCACATAAGCAATCAGTGCTTCTGCAAACAGTCCCACTCATTTCAAGGAGACTTTTGAAATAGACACATCCTTGACTTACCTAACAGAGGCCTGAAAGCAAGTTTGTAGCCACAGAAAGTTTACCAACCATCAGATATAAACTAGAACAGTCATAAAAAATGCCTTTATAAAAGAAAAAAAATCTAGAGGTATTACAAACAAATTAACCTAACTTTAATTCCTGGAAGCATATTGGAACAAGTAATGAAATATTCTAAGAAATATTCTAATGAAATATTCTAAGAATCTACAACCTAGCAAAAAGATAATTAAAAGCCAACATAAATTTATCAAGACTAAATTGCTTCCTGCTAATTCAATTTCATTCTACAATATGGTGCCAAGGCTGGTGGACAGGATAGTAGATGGGATGCATCTTCATTTTGGTTAGGTTCACAGCTTTCTCATAATCAACATGAGAAACACACTGTAGAAGATGAATATAAAAACTGATTAAAAAAAATACAAGAGGTTACCAGTGTTTCACAACCAAAATGGAAGGCTTCTAAACTTCAACAGGCATGTGACCTTAAATCAATATTCTAT
The DNA here is from genome assembly GCF_965140915.1 of Aythya marila. Classification (NCBI taxonomy): domain Eukaryota; kingdom Metazoa; phylum Chordata; class Aves; order Anseriformes; family Anatidae; genus Aythya; species Aythya marila. The sequence continues at coordinate 44,198,774 of NC_139043.1, read as the reverse complement.
TCTTAAATCCAATTAAGCAACTTTAGAAATGCAAAAGGGAGTAGGACAGGCTAAATAGTAATTACTTATATCACAAGTTACCTGAAAACTAATTTTCTGCTTGTCTTAATATTATGACAGCCGATCCATTGCAAAGTGTTCTACAAGACCATGTCGTACTCACCTCCATTTGCCTTTTTGTCCACTATTCTTTTAGTGAACCATTCTATGGTTTCCTCTTTGGTGCCTTTTGCAAGCTCAATTACTACCAGAGGCCTGAAGTTTGTCTCAAGAGTATCCACGGAAGACCAGCTTTCCTTCATCTTTTAAGAACTTGCTGAGTACAAAAACAAAACAAGAATGCCATTATTAAAAAAATACTGTTTGGTGTCAGCCTAAAGAATGCAAAACTTTACCATAGTGAGATACAGGTGTCTGTGCTTAGCAGAGTGGAAGATGCTCATTTCTGTGGACCTACTAAAAATAGTACTACAGGGCATTTGAGTAACTCTCAGATTGTTGCTTGGGGAGATACTGCCAGTTTTTTGTGGCATGTATGTCTCACTCTCCAAGCAGGAAAACTTTTTGCTGTGTATAGCAAAGTATGGGTGGTGGGAAAGAAAAGAAATAAACAAAAGCGAAGTAATAAAGAAGAACTATCATTAAAAACAACAGCTTGCAACAACAGCCAAACAGCTACCTAGTGTAAGCTTCTCCTGCTATGAATGGAAATACATTATACATTTACAGAGCGACCTGCTCAGTTAAGCTTGTGAAACTTTAACCAAGTATTCCAAGGAAACTTCCAACACCTTCAGTGGATGAGGACACCTGCCATTCAGATAGATAGATTACGCCCAGAGCAATTAAATGACTTGCTGAAAGCTGTAGGACAAGTGGTTCTGTGACAAAGTCCAGCTGCATAGTGCTGGGCACCAGCACAGCTTTGTATGTGAATAATCTAAATCGTCTAACCGAGCAATTATGTTGACTGTGCAATTTTTATAGAAACAATTCTACAGTGATAGTTATATGATACTTCATAAAGCAACGGAGAAGTGTAAAAAGACTAATCTGGTAATTAACGTACTCCATTTAGGGAGAAATAACCCACAAACCAACAAGAACAAAACCATAATACCACAAACTGAATTTACTAAATTTAAAACAGAGTGAGAAGTTTTGCTTTTTTTTTTTTTTTCTGCTATTAATTTCACTGAAGAAAGGATTTACCTATTCTGATCAAGCAGTTTTCTCTCTCCTGTTCCAAGAGTGAAATCAAGTAATTTCCAAGTCTGTTCCCCAAAGTACAGAGCTTGGCTTTCACAACCCAGCTTTATTTGTGTGATCCATAGAGAAATCATGATCCCCGGTATTTCATTAAGTATTTCACATAATTTACTACAGATTATTGAATCACAGAATGGGTTGGGTTGGAAGGGAGCTTAAAGATCACCCAACTCCAACCCCCTGCCATGGGCAGGGACTCCTCCCACCAGATCAGGCTGCTCAAAGCCCCATCCAGCCTGGTCTTGAGCACCTCCAGGGATGGGGCATCCACAGCTTCGCTGGGCAGCCTGTGCCAGGCCCTCACCACCTTCTAAGTGAAGAACTTCCTCCTAACCTCTAATCTAAATCTCCCCACTTTTAGTTTAAAACCACCTTCTAAGTGAAGAACTTCCTCCTAACCTCTAATCTAAATCTCCCCACTTTTAGTTTAAAACCACCTTCTAAGTGAAGAACTTACTCCTAACCTCTAATCTAAATCTCCCCACTTTTAGTTTAAAACCATTCCCCCTTGTCTTTTCATTATCTGATTGAGCAAATAGTCGCTCTCCATCCTATAAGTCCCTTTTAAGTATTGAAAAGCCACCATGAGGTCAGCCTGAAGCCTTCTCTTCTTTAGGTTTAACATCCCCATCTCTCTCAGTCTTTCTTCATAGGAGGTGCTCCAGCCCCTTAATCATCCTCATGGCCCTCCTCTGGACCCTCTCTAACAGCCACACAGCCTTCTGGTGCTGGGGGTCCCAGACCTGGATGCAGCACTCCAAGTGAGGCCCTCACAAGGGCAAGGCAGAGGGGGACAATCACCTCCCTCAGCACCCCTCTGTTGATGCAGCCCAGGATGCAGGTGGCCTTCTGGGCTGCAAGCACTCACTGCTGCCTCACGTAAAGCCTTTTGTCCACCAGAGCCCCCAAATCCTTCTCTACAGGGCTGCTCTCATCGAGTTCTCCCAGTCTGTGCTCAGGTCTGGGATTGCCCCAATGCAGGTGCAGCACCTTGCACTTGGCCTTGCTGGACCCCATTAAGTTCACATGGACCCACTTCTCCAGCTTGCCCAGGTCCCTTTGGAGGCCATCCCTTCCTTCTGGTGTATCAACTGCACCACTCAGCTTGGTGCTATCTGCAGACTTGCTGAGGGTGCACTCGATCCCACTGTCTACATCGCTGATAAAGACATTACACAGCACCGGTCCCAGAAGAATCCCCTGAGGGACACCACTCATCACCAGCCTCCACTTGGCCATAGAGCCATTGACCAGCCCTCTCTGGGTGCAAGCTTCAAGCCAACTCCTTACCCACTGAATGGGCCACCCTTCAAATCCATCTCTCTCCAATTTGGAGACCAGGATGTCATGTGGGACTGTGGCAAAAGCCTTACAGAAGTCCAGGTAGATGACATTGGTCATCTTCCCCTGTCAACTGATGCTGTCACTCACTCCATCATAGATGTGAGTCACCAGATTGGCCAGGCATGATTTTTCCCTGGTAAAGCCACGCTGGCTTTCCTGGATCACCTCTATTTTGCATGTGCCTTGACACTGCTTCCAGAAGGATCTTTTCCATGATCTTCCCAGGCACAGAGGTGAGGCTCACCAGTCTGTAGTTCCCTGGGACCTCCTTTCTACCCTCTTTAAAAATGGGAGTGATATTTTTTCCCTTTTTTCCAGTCACTAGGGACTTTGCCTGACTGCCAGGACTTTTCAAATGTGACAGAGAGAGGCTTGGCAACTACATCAGCCAGTTCCCTCAGGACCCTGGGATGCATGGCATCAGGCCCCATAGACCTGTACTTGTTTAGTTTCAGCAGGTGGTCTTGAACCTGCTCTTTACTTACAGTGTGTGGGACTTCGCTCCCCACCCTCCATCTACAGGTTCAGGGAAATGAAGGGCTTGGGAAGCCTGACTGGCAGTGAAAACTGAGGCAAAGAAGTGGTTGAGTCCCTCAGCCTTCCCCACGTCTGTGGTTACCAGCTCGCCCTTCTGATTCATCAGAGGGGGAACACTCTCCTTGGCTTTTCTTTTCTGAGCAATATACCATATATAGTGATACTATAATGTAATGTAGTGATACTGTAAGCTTTTGCATACCATAGTAATCCTGTCTATTCATCTCTGACTGACAAAAAAAGCTTTCATGGCCAGTTTTAACAGGGCTTCCACTTAGTTTCACCTTCTAGCTCATATATATAGAATCCTGCAGCATTCAGATTTTGAGCTCTGAACCCATGCATGCAGGTATTTAAAGGAAAAACACTAGAATTTTAAAAACATTTCAGATGCACATCTGCACAAGCAGGATGAGTCAGAGAAAGGACAACATTATTGGCAATAATGCACTGCAACCGTGATGGCAGTGATTCACTACGTTTTGACAACCGTTCTGCCTTGCAGTATCACTTCCCATAATCAATTTTATCCCGAATGTTTGCTACATCGTGCACGTCGCGGCTTCTGAAGGGGCTTTTTAAGGTCTGTGTGTTAAAAATGAAAAGCATTAGATAATTGCTAAGCATTGCTGGCATCAGTGTGCTTGGTACAGCGAGCAGCTACGGGACGCCGCTCGTTATTTTTAGCTTTCCTACTACCAACGCCCGAAAGGCGGCCGAAGCCCTCTTCCACCACTGCATTTAGGGTTTCAGCAGCGGGACGCAGCCAGCTGGATCCGGGAGAGCCGTGACCCCTTCCCTTCCCTTCCCTTCCCTTCCCTTCCCTTCCCTTCCCTTCCCTTCCCTTCCCTTCCCTTCCCTTCCCTTCCCTTCCCTTCCCTTCCCTTCCCTTCCCTTCCCTTCCCTTCCCTTCCCTTCCCTTCCCTTCCCTTCCCTTCCCCTCCTTCCCCGTGCCCCCCGGTGCCGCGCTGTGGGCGGGCAGGGGGCGGCTCCTCCCCCTCGCCCTCCCCCTCCCCGGTCCCCGCCGGGCGGCGGCGGCGGCCGCCCCCTCCCCACTCACCGCCGGCTGCCGGCGCCACATCCGCGGGGCGGGGCGGGGCGGGGCCGAGCGCCCTCCCCCGAGCCGTGGCCCCGCCCCCTGGCCCCGCCCACCGCTGCCTCGGCTGTGGCTCAGGGAGCAGGCGCGGGAGGGCTGAGGCGGCGCCATCAAAACCGTGTCCCCAAGCACCCCCTCAACACCCCCAGGGACAGTGACTCCACCACCTCCCTGGGCAACCCGTCCCGACCCCTGACCGCTCTTACTGAGAAGAAATTTCCCCTCATTTCCAACCCAAACCTCCCCTGGCGCAACTTGAGGCCATTCCCTCTAGCCCCATCACTAGTTATCTGTGCAAAGAGGCTGACTCCCACATCATTCCATTTTGATTCCAAGATTTTTGTAGGGAGAATGTAGATCCTTTCCAACACAGCCATTTGTAGCAGAGGAGAACAAAATGCACAACAGGGACAGTTGAATAGGTCGGCAGACAGCAGCTCACTGTCCTGCAGGGCTTGCCAAAATAATATATATAAAATAAATACAGCTCTCTGAATATTTTTTATGGTCATTTTGGATAGTACTTTTGATGTTTCTTGCAAATTAGATATACCTTCAGGTTTGTACAGCATGTACAGATCTGGAATGACTATAGAAATGGTCTCCCAGAGTCCAGAAAGCACTGCCCTCAAGTTGCTTGCCTTTGTGGCTTATGCCATGTGGGCACACTCCATTGCCTAACAGCAGCTGCCACTAAGCTACTAAGGGTACGTTCATAATGGCTTATTGCGTAAAATTAGACCAGAACAAAGCAGCCTGCGAGGCGACTTCATGTGGACTTGTCCACAAGAATGGCACTGCAAGAAAAAGACACTGGTTTTAGAGTTTCTTTAGAGCCAGCGTATAGACCTAACACAGAACGTAACAGCTGCCGGAGGAGCTTCTTCTAGCATCTGGCTATTATTGAACACACACTTTTCAGCAAATTTGGAAATACATTCACATTTAAATTTTGTAATGGTTTTCATTTTACCATGAAAAGTATGGGTCATACTCTGTAGCCAGAATAAAATGTCTCTGGTACTGAGGCTTTCTATTATTTATAGCCCTTGAAGCAAGGCACCTCAGAAAATGGAGATAATGTGAATACTTGAAATCCAGGCATTACACACCGCATGGAGCAGTAACAGACACAATTAGTATCAGCTAATTTGGGCAGGATGATAAAGCACATGGTTTAAAAGCCAGATCTTTTAAACCATGTCTCAGTCTAGTCCAGCTCTCAATGGCCTAACCATATAGTTTATTCACCACTCAGTTTCTCTGACCATGAAAACTCACTTCCTGCAAAAATAATGTAGCAATAACAGGGACATAGATTTAACAAAAGGGATTCTTTAAAAAACACTTTATTCTTGAGTTTTCCATGTTGGAAATCTCTGGTCCCACTGCATCCTGTCAGTATCCACCAATGTCTTTGTGGGTTTTGATTTCTGTCTTCAGGGATCTCTGGCCTTCTTGGCTTGACATCTGCTCTCTGATACCTTCTTCACTTTTGAACTTTCAGTAAGGACTTTCTAATACCCAATTACTTTGGCCCTGTGCTTAGAGTCGTTCAAAATCAATGTATTTTCTGATAGCAAAGTCATTGTTCTACTTGATCGGGTCATTTAATGTCAGTATTCCTTGACAGTCTGTCATATTTCTCAAATGCCATCTATCCACTAGGTGTCACATTCTTGCTATGCAATGAATTCTTGCTAGCACACTATCAGTTTCTTTCTAAAAGGTTCACGTTCTGCTAACCATGCATAAAGGTTAGCACATAATCCGATGGTCGCCAAAGTAAAATAGGATTCATAAATAGATGGTGGGTGTGCCTGTATGTGCATAGTAATCTGCATACACGTACACTGCTGACGCAGTGGAAACAGACTGACCATGATGGCAAAAGCAAATTACCTTGTGCCAACTAAATTGTGTTGTAGTAACTAGGCTGTTTCCATTAGGATTAGTTAATTTAAAGATGGATCAGGTTTGCCCACCCTAAATTGCCAACTGCACTATAATTAGAGTTAAATACAAATCCCAAGCTTGCGTCCATCAGTTGCTGTAGTCCAGTATTGTGATTGTTAGCTGATTATAGCATTTTCATGGTCTGCCTCTGTCAGCCACAAAGCAGACTATAGCCACAGTGTAATGGATAAGCTGTAGTAAAGTAGAAAAAAAATAAAAAATAAAAATAAAATAAAAAAGAGGAAAAAAGAGTGAGAGAGAGAGACAAAATAAAATCCATCAAAATTTCAAGAGAGGAGCTTATTTTTATTCTGTGGTTGTCTCTCTTCACCTTGGACTAATAATTAACACAGTACTTAACTAAATTAAGAAGCCATTCACAGTGAAGTAAAATTCTCATTTATACCTGGTTGAAACTGTGATCACATTTTGGGTATAGTTCAGTAGCTATCTGTACCCAACATTACTATTTCTTTCTATTTGTGCCTTCATTGCCAGCTCCAAGGCTCTGCCCCATACTTCCGCCAATTCAGGCACCCATCAGATCTTTCTCTGAGCCCATTCAATTTAGCAGCTCCACAGGAGCTACCTCTTTGGCTGGTTTTATTTTCTTCCATTTTAGTGATTTAAATAGGCTCAAAGAAAGGCTGGGTAAGACCGAAAGCTAGCACAAGGTAAGCACCTTTCTGTAAAGCAAACCTTATAATTCAAATACCTATAGACATACGTATGGTATGGCAACCATACTTCATACAGCCACATAACTGAGATGAATATTGGCTCTTAGCTGAAGTCACACATAGGAATAATCATCCTCTGAAGATTTAACTTTACTTCGGGTTAGAGGCATAATGGAACAAGTAAGGATCAATTAACAGTAAAATATTCTTCCTATTCACAAGCTAATGACATATTGATTAGAGCGTAAAATGGATTATTGGACTTTTAAAGTTTAGGGTTAATATGGTAATTACTTTTTTTTTTTTTTTTTTTTTTTTTTTTTTTTGTAATTGAGTTTCAATTGATATATTTGTTACAGTAAGATTTGGTGCCATTTTATGCATCCTCAGTTGTTTTTCTGGTCAGATTATACAGGAATATATGGGATTTTTTCCAGTAATATAATATTACTAAAATGATATGTTTATACCTTTCTGCAAATGGAGAGGAAATTATTTTTCAAGCCATATCTGGCACATTTTTTACATCTTGCCAGGAGTCTCCACATAAACATGTTGAGGCAGCCCAAGCATTGTTGGGGTCAAAGTGTGGAAGCTTTGTTTTATAAACACTGAGCAATGAAGCTGATCAATTATAATCTGCAAGGTACAAGAAAGATACGTCTCTTCCATTTCCCACTGGTTCTAGCTGACTAGAAATACCTAGTTTTATTCCAGGTTTCTAATCCCAAACTAGGTCATGAAAGAGCAGAAAGTTTGTCCTGCCAAACAGTTTGTCCTGTCAAGCCAAATGGAAATAGCATAAAAAGAAGAAAATCAGCCTGCCTAAGCTTAAAAGAGGTGAGAGAAACCACTCTCAAATTATTACCCAGGCAGAGCAGGTAAAAAAAAAAAAAATCTGCATTATATATTAATCATATTTTATACATGAATTCAAGGAAAGTGAATTAAAAGTCATCAAGATTCAAAGTTCGGTCCTCCTGGACAGAATGTGCGTGATTTATTTGTTAGTCCATGGCTGGGAACAATTCTGAAGAGTCAGTTGATTAATTGCTATGAGTTATCAGATGGCAGAACTTAATGTGCTTTAAGAAAACTGGACTTGTTGGTAGCCCTGCTGTGACCGTGCCCCAGAGAAGTCTTTGACTTCACCACCTGATGCAGCCTTTCACTAGAAGCAAGAAGTTTGGAAGAAGGAAGTTCAGGAAGTCTGTGTTAGTGAAAGTCTTCCCAGCCACTACTTTCAAAGTAATGCTTGCCAAAGATAACGAGGTGATAAATTCCCTTACAGCCCTACTCTGCAGGCTCTGAATCATGAATGGTCCTGGGAGGGCTGAAGTAGTTCATGATTCCAGTTGTCCTTCACCCCTTGTGCCTGAATTCAGCTGCTGGTCAGCTGCTGAACCACCACAGTGTAAGGCTTTAAGTAAACCAAAATGAGACAGCTGTAATATCATCAGCTGTTCCAAACTACACCAGATGTGCTCCAAACTATGCCAGATGTGCACGTGGGTTTTTTTTATTGCACTTCATGAAATATCTCTTGTGTTCTTGCAGACAACTTCAGGAAAGTATCTAGATAAAATGCATATGCTACATCTTCACTGTATAAGGTCTGTTTTACTCTAACTTTTAAGGAACTTGAAGTGTAAGTTGGGAAGTGATCTTTTATGGAATTCTTGATTATGAAAAGAGGAGTTGTGTGAGTTTTTATAGCTGATCCTTCAAGCCATCATAAATTGATTTCTCCAGGGAGATGCATTGGCTTATCCAGTGAGACAAGGACTGTACCACTGGCGTACTGCTAGCAAAACTATTGCAGATTTGACAGCTGTCCAACAGCTTAAATCTAAAGACTCTGAACTCTGTTTTCCTTTCATACAGCATACACGGTTTCATTGTATGATACATTTGCGAGTCTGTATATAATTTCTCTTCTTACTTACTGTCCACTAGTATCAGTTGTACATCTGTTCATTTGACTGTTCTCACCATTGCTTGGAAAATAACAAAACTTGTTAAATCCGTTAAACTGCAGATAGCTCATTTCCATTAATTCCAATTTCTAATGACCTAAGCTTGTCATCATTACTGTTGTGTCTAGTTTACATGCTACATCTACATGCTCGGAAACACAGCTTCCCCTTCATTTTCAGAAGGGGATGCATATTGGCATTTACTCCTGATACTCTGAAACAGAAATAAAAATCACAAGCCTGGAACAAATCACTCTTTTCAACTAAAAAGGTGGACTTAGTCACTGGACTTCACAAAATTACAGAACTCCCCTTAGAAGCCATCAACACCAAGAACAAAATACTGAACTCGTGAAAAAAAAGTGGCATTTGACATAATCAGTGAAAGACTGCAAAGCAATCACTAATGTAATTCTAGCTGTTCAAGAAAAAGTGGATGAGTCAAAAGAGAAAATCTTTTGCCTGTGATCTCTTCTGCAGGGCTGGCAAGCAAAGTACTGACAGAACAAGGAGGTGTGCATATGCTATTGTTAAAGGAGTGCACTTGCTGATCTACTTTTGGTATCTAGCTCGTTTCTTCTGGAATACAAAGTCTGGCACAGTTTTTCACCATCTGAGTCCCATGGGTCCCAGTGGTGTCATCAAACATACCGAGCATAGGGTAATAAAGATATATGGTATATTCTGTCGGTTTAGGAGAGCACTAGGTACTCATTAAAAATGAAATAAATGTTTAATCTGACCTGACTGCTACAGTCATGCATTCAGAAATACCAAAGATGTAATATTTGTAAATTTAAAGATTTTTTTTTTCCCATAAATTCTACCTTATTAGAGACTAGCCTATTATCTTTATTAGCATCAAGTGGTCTACTTAAAATTTAGTACTGTAAGTCTGTACAGAAAAAAACTTTGATTTTTATCATCAAGGTCATTTAATTTGTCTTTTATTTCTGTAGTGCATAATTCTATAATCTGATTTGAAGCACACTCAGATCCATCAAACCTAATTTTAAAAAGTCTTTATTTTAGTGAAAATCATCTCCAATCGGCAATTAGAAATTCAATGTGATAGAAAACAGGAATCCTATTTTTGTTCTCCTCATTTAGTTCCTTCTGAAGCAGATGTCTAGTGTTTGTCAAGATCGAACTGCAGACTAATATAGTACTCGCCCCATTTTAAGCTGCAGAAGGGACTGCTCCTTCTTGCTAGTAATACAGTGAAATAAGCTAAGGCAAAACATTAAATTAAAAAAAGGATCCTCCATTCTTAAAATCAAATGTCAAGTCAAGTGAAAGTCAAGAAAAGATTAACAATTAATATTGCCCTTAAAAATCTTTTTCCTGGTGGATCTGGAGACGTACTGAGAACAGAGCTTGGAATAAAAAGTTCCATTTGAGGTTTCTTTCATTTTTTAGGAGAAATAAAACTGTGTTTTGGTGTTATGTTATATAAACAAGAGTCTGTTTTCAGTTCAGATCAGTGAGAGTGACAGGTGTCTGGGTACAGACCATCTTTCTTGGTCCAGCCTGGGAACGAGTGGGTGTGTTTAAAGCTGTGTGAGTCGCAGCAATCCCACTAGGACTGCCTGTAAGGCCCAAGAACCCATGGGACCATAATCCCCTATATGTTAATGGGGTGGATGGAAGCTTCTTTCTGCTGCGCAGGGCTGTGAATTGGAGGCACACACCTTGGCCGTACCAGGCCCTGTGACAAGAACCCTCTGCCTCATGGCTCAGCTAAGGTAGGCATGCTCCCTGGGCTGGGATGCACAGTGGGGTGGACCAGCAGCACTGTCAGCAAGATGTACACCTCTTGGCTGTCAGAGGGAGCCACAACTTCTTCCCAGCCCTATGGGACTGCAGACTGAGTCAAGCCACGCTACCACACTACTGGCACCACTTCCCCATGCTAACAGCAGAGAACCAGGAAATGAATGCTAATGTTGAGGCACGGAATGATTAAATCCTGTATTACTTCCTTTATTAAATCCACACCTGTGACAATAACGATGATTCTTTCCTACTTAACTGTGACAGAGCTTGCCTGCTCTTCCAGACACGCTGGAAAGCCTGGGAGATAGTGGGTGACTGTCAGCATGAATTTGTGTTGTCGCCCCGAAGCTGGCAGCTTCCTAACCCCAGTGAGAGTACCAGGGGCTGGTCTGGGTCCCAGCTGAGCCAGCTCTTCTGAACTGAAATCCCTCTTCTAGACTACAGTGAGATTTCTTCACATGTCCACAAGTAGTCGCTGCACCCAGAAACCACCAAGAATTTAGCGGGTTTCAGAGCTTTATCAGTTCAGGGTAGTTTGAAATTTATGCTAACCTAGATTTGAAATGCTCCCATTTAAAACATTCTGGGCTCTGAAACATTTCTGAAAAGAATGAAAAAAATGGTAAATGGCAGAATTAGGATAAGTAATGGTGAAATTAAGATGATGTAATCAAAGTACCTCACTCTGAAGGTAACGATCCACTCAGCACCACTGATACAGTGTTAACTGGGTATCAGCATCACCTAGCCAGAGAAAACATAAGCTGTGAGTATACTTAAATCTTCCATGTCTCTTGCTTAAACAACTGTTAAATAAGAAGCAATATTGAGTTATCCCATACACTGTTTTTGTTTTTCCATATTCATTAGCAACATAATCAAAAACACATCCCTTTTCACCTGACATTTTTAAAGACGACTTTAAGATTCAAAGGTGTATGGCATTTTGCCTTTGACAGACATCTGTGCCCCATTTAGTTAAATTGTCCTTCAAGAGGCCTCAGCATACTCCTGGGGTTTTGTTGTATCCTCAAAGTAATGCTGTATGATATTTATTAAGAAAACCAATGTCATGAGTTTGCAAAAAAAAAAAAATAACATTAGTTAAATAAAATGCAGAGTTCTTATGGTAAGATATACTATTATTTGTATAATGTTCTCTTAGAGATGTTTGGATTGATTGAGATTTTTCAGATTATTCTAGATATTAATGTATTTCTGGACATTTGTTATCTAGGTCTGTAGTTGCTGTGTTCTGTTGTTTGTTTTTATACTTGTCTGTCATGGGGTAGTTACATTAACTGTTGATTTATTCACTATGTGTGATTATTCAACTCTGAGGGATGCAGTGGAAAATAAAGCTAGTTCACTTTTTTATTTTTATAAATAAAATTTATGTGTATTTGCTCTTTTAAATGTGCACATCTGATATAGGACAATTCCAACAGCATCTTAACAGATCTATAAGATTGAAACATCAGCAAGGAGGAAAATGGTAAAGAAATTATAGTTCCTTAAAAGATAAGAAGAAATAATACATTAGCACTTAGCTTACCTTTCTTCAAGTTTTTCCATATTAGATATCAAAATCAAGTAAAAATTAACCAGATTAGTGTAACCAGACAGCACTCTGAAAATGTGCAACATGTGATTTGCTCTCACGTACGTGTTCTTGAATAACTCATCCACACCTGATTTTTTTTAATGTGATTTATTTGCATTACTTCCCCTGAGTTCAGCCCATGTAACTAGGACATAAGCATTTATATTTATGGGGCTGCATATAAGTGCTCTGACACATCTAGGTGAGGAACAGCTTCTTCCACGCTTCCGCTCCTGACAGTGTGACCTGAAGGACAGTCAAGGAAAGCCCCCTCCCAGCTGACGCTTCAGCTGGCACTCACAGGGATCATCTGCATCACGGACTGCCACCTGACACACCCTGAAACATCAAAGCCATCTGGCAGAGGGCTGCCAGATACAATGCAAGACTGATGATGGATCTGCAGATTACTGAAGCAACAACTGGAAGCCAGGAGCTATCACACAGCAACTAAAATGGTACTAGGCAGCTATGTTTAGATGGCTCATTTGGCTTTGTGCTTCTCTTGTTAGGTTGGCACTTTATCCTGTTTCTTGGGAGAGCAATGCTCTGAATCAGCCTCAAAAGCCAATAGTTCTTTGCACAAGAAGCTACCCATCAAGAACATGATCGTATACACGTTTCTCATTTTGATTGTTAACACACACATGCATTAGTTTTCTTTCACACAGCCTTCAGTAACTTCTTCATACAAGTAACTTGTGATACTGCTGTTGATAAATGGAGTGCCTGAAGGATTATTTGAGCTGGGGATTGCATCTGGTCACTATCTTTGATGGTCACCAACAGATAACTTCCATTGCCCCACCTACTCCCTCTTTTATAATACAGGCTCCTCGGTCCCCAGCAGCATCAAGTTGTGCTATTTCCATCACATGGAAAATATTTCCTTCTGATTGTTTTCCAACTGTTATGTGATTCGCAGGATTCCTCTGATTCCTATATTGTGAGAATACGTGAGTGCTTGTTTCTTATTTACTTTTCCATGTCATCCATTACTTTAAGGATCTCTCTTATGTTGCTTTCTGTTTTCCCTCTTCCAGGACAAGAGCTCTAACCTATTTAACTTCGCCATATACAGCAGCTATTATTTACCTCTGTCATCCTTCCTCAATTTTTTCTTGCTCTACTCTACATTTTTCGTATAAGCAAAACTGCATACAGGAGTAAGAACACACCATCTCAAATTAAAAGGCTTTAGTTTATTTTTGTTAACTACTTTTATTAGCCCAGGACTAAAACAAGAAGGTGAATCATACACAATGCTCCATGAATTATCTTGCAGCTACACTAAAATACAGAAAGAAAATTGAATATCAATTTTTTTATCTATAAATATTAGTATTCCCATAAGTTACATAGTGATTGGCCGTTCCTTGGTGTAATGGTGTACGTTTTGTAACTGATGTTAACTGGTATTAATTTTGTAACTGATTGTAAAGAAAAGCAAGACCAGCAAGCTGTTCTGTGTTATGCATAATATACATAAATATATATGTATATAAATATATAGAATATATATATATGCACTATGTTACACAGAATATACTATATATGAAGTCGCAGACAATGCCAGTTCAGATCTGCAGAGATCAAAGTTCTGCTGAAACAAAAGTTTCAGACAAACCAAATACTTTTAAAAACCTGAAAAAAAATCAATAACAATCCATTTGTATCATCCAAATTACCAGAAAGCAAGATGAAACCAAGTACTTGACATAGAAGAGGGAAGAGGCAAGTATATCCAAGAAATAGCATTAAGACTCAAAAGAAATAGGTCATGTGAAGAGAAGCACTTAAATTTAGTAATCAAATGTATATTCAGCAGCAAAGATAAAGAAAGATTAGTGAAATAACTTCACCATCAAGAAAAATTAAAGAAATTATAAGATTCCCAATCAGAACATTTTCTTAAGTTGAAAGATGTCTGAGGCAAATGCACTTTCCTTGGTTGCAACGGTGAAACTGATAAAAAATTCCATTGCAATACACAGAGTTAAATTGGATGAAGCATAAAATAACTCAGAGCAGATTATGGCCCAGTCTTTTACTTTTGACCAGCTCCTGAAGTCCTGGGGGAAATACCAGTGGGAAAAACAGAGAACTTTTCCTCAGAAGCGATAACATGTTTTCGGCCACAGGAGAAAGACACAAACACAGCATTCATGCTGCCATGTACTGCAGCACTTCAAACACTAAGATTACATAAATATGTATTTATATTTTATATCACTTCATTCCATAGATTTGCCATCTCTGGGAATAGCCATTGACTTTGATCTGCAGGCACTGCTGAAGATAATGGGCAGAAAAGATCTTCCTAATCATGCTAAATTTGTCTTTCTTTATCAATAACTTTCACAGTTAAAAACACTGGCTGAAATCCAGACAAGTTTGACAAAGCTGGGGTAGTAACTGAGATATGTGGCATAAAGGTTAGCGCTGTGGTTTGAATGTGAATGCAAAGGTTGAGTATTGTTTGGAAGGGCAGTATGTGTCTGTGTGTCATGAGCACCCAGCAAGCAAACAGAAGAAAGAAAGGAAAAAAAAAAAAAAAGAGGCAGAAAAAGAAAAGCCACAGGGAGAAGCAAGATCTGTATGACACCAAGAGAAAGTCAAAATAACAAACTGTAAGCACACAATCTTCCTCGTGTTGTTTGGTATTTCCTCTTTTCGGGGAAATAGGACTTGATGTACATTCCTTGTAAATAAAAACAGCGCACCACAGACATAACTGGGTTGCCTGTCACTGGGTTTCCTAATTTAAATAATACTTGCAAGGATGAATTTGGCCAGCAACAGAGACTACCATGTAGGAAAAAATGTATTTTTAAACTGAGTTCAAGCATTTACTAATCTTACAAAAGTGATCTTTATATTAAAAACGCCAATCTCCAAGGAGATAAGTATTTTCCATTACACTGCTACTTACTACTATTTTCTACCAGCTGGAATCAGTACAAATAGAAATACTTCTTTTTGCCAAAGACTTATTATTTAAAAAAAAAAAAAAAGGGACAAAAAAAGAAAGAACAATTTCCCTCAGAAGAAGAAACAACTATTAAAAAGTTGTAACCAAACATGTTTACTGACTTTAAATATTGCTTTCAATATTTTCTTGACACACATAAAGCAAAAAAATTTACTAGTTAACGTAATTGTTTTTTACTCACATAGAATACATAAATAACTGGGACTTAACAGGGCTGGAAAACTGTTATTTTTATGAATCTGGTTGAAAACATTAGGATTTTTTTATTTTATTTCAAGCACAGAGAAGTATTCAAAACCATATTTTTTTTTTACCAAAATTCCTGCAGTATGGAATTATTTCTGAAGAGTAATGACTGGAAATTCTCAGGCTTGGAGCTTACCAGATATGACGTACAACACCCACGAGACACTTCCTCTCTTTACCTATGGTAGACGTTTGAAGATTGTTGACCAATCACGTATTACAACATGAGCTGTAAGGTTAAAAAAGAAACGTCGCTTTGTGTAAAAAGAAAACTCCAAAAACATTGCACAAGCTTTTATTTACAACCAACAGGGTTACGATGAGATCAGGATTACACCAGAGAGGTTGCGCTGTGTTTCGTAGTTAACAACTTCACTAGGAACGGGATTATGATGTGGATTTTAGGGGACTGAAACCCTCCAACTATTATCAGCTGGGGTGGCATGGATGCCAGGACACGTGGTGGGATGGTGAGTGTGCTGGAGGACAGGACTCCTGCCCACCTCAGCTGGCCTTGATGACGTTAGCATAGGGACTGAAACATAGGGCTGACAGGTCCTCAGAAAGCCGTGTTCTCAGCCTCCCTGCCTCCAGGCAGCTCCCCTACCCCTATGACATCTCTGTTTATGGAGGACATGATGTGTAAGTAGCCTGTTCTTACAGACCCTGACCATACCCTGGCAATCTTTTTTCCATTACCTATACCCTTAAAGAACATTTGTCCTAATGTTTAACCTAAAATGCCCTGGTTACAATTTCTGCCTATGGTGGGCAGTGAAAACAGGTTATTCCCACGTAGTCATAAATTCTCGCATATTTGTAGACTGTTCTCATTCCTCCTACTCAGTTTTTTCTTCCGTAATTAACCAGTCCAGAACCATTCAGTATTTCCAGTAGGCCCCCTGACATTCTGGTTGTTCCCATCTAGACGCTCTTCAGGTGGTCCACATCCTTCTTGACACACAACACCCCAAACTAGCTTTACAACTGCTTAGCAAAGCAGAATTACTTGCCAAGTCTTGCAAACTCTAATCCTTATAATAGATCCCAGCAGAACGCTTATCTTTTTTTTTTGTAATAACACACCATTGTTGACTCACACCCAGTCTGTGACCACTCAAAGCCAGAGTTACTATTGTACAAAACTGCTACCTAACCAGTTTTCCCTACCAGCTGATTATTCCTGCTTAGGTCTGCAGCTGTTTCAGTTGAATAGCTTCCCATTTTTTTGTATTTCTAATTGAAGATCATTTTATATTCTGTCCCTGTCCTCCTGCATACTTACTCCTTCCCTGCCTGATACACTTATGAATTCAATAAGCATTTTCCCTTTTATAAGCATCCTTCAGGTCAGTAATGACTAGCACCAGATGTGGGATCTGTGCAATCCCACTTAAAATACCCATTGCCAGTTTGATAGAGCACCATCCTGTTACTCTGGTTTTCCAGATAGTTCTGTATGCACCTTGCTGTAGATCAATGTAAATCACACTCGATTAATTTGTTGAAGGGAATCAAATGAAAATTTACCTGAAAATCAAGACGCGTTGCATCTGTAGCTTGTCTCTTTCCACAGGATAGGTCATCTGGTTATAAAGTCAGTCAGATGTTTGAGACATAATTTCTTGCTGACAGTTACCAATCTCTATGCTGTTTTTCATGGATGCACATTTATTTCTTTCACTGTTTTTCTAAGAATTGAAATTAATTTTATTAATCTACCATTTCATACCTCCTCTTTTCTCTCTTCCCTCCCCTCCACTGTGCTTGTCACTTTACAGCCTTCCTCTGTGCTACCCAACAATCACACTTTCTCAAAGATACTGATTAATGACACTGATATTCTGTGAGCAACACCTTTAAATACCCTAGGATGGAGTAAAAGAGGAACTTCAGGTCAACCTGAAAATACCTGACTTAAGTACTCTACCCTTTTCTTAGCTGCAGCTAAAATCTTATCTTCTGTTGTTATTGCATCAGTTTCCTGATTTTACTGATCTATTTAGTGAGGCTTAGAAGGCACTGCCCTTCTGACACCTTTAGTTTTCTCACTTGGTAGTTAGAGAACCATTTCTACCTCATACAGTTAGCATGTTTCTAGAGTGATTTTTTTAATTATTATTATTTTGCTTGCTAGTTGTGTGCCATTTTATACTTGTGTTTTTTGAATTTTGTTTCTACATACTTCAGTTATACTCTAATTCTCAGCCTTAATATCCTAACCTACTTTTTTTTTCCATCCCTATACATTTATTTCTTGAGTAATTTAGCCAAACTGGTTCGTTAACTATACTTACTGACTTTCCTTCACAATGAAAACCTGTGTTTGTCCTTAATAACATTCCTTTAAATAACTAGCTGCTCCTCTGAATTCACTCTTCCTTTTCTTTTTACCTGTTATACAAGCTTTTCTGAGGACTCCTAACTTCCAGTTCTCCAAGTTCATTCAAGTCTGCCTTTCTGAATGGCATGGATTTTATTTTAATCCTACTCTTCATACTCTTCAGATCGCTGGATCTGCTGTTTCATGGACAGCCTCAACTAATGTCCACCCTTTTTCAGTTAGTTGCTTCTTACTGGTTTTAATCAAAACTAGCCTCTTGCTAGGTGCAGACTTTTCCAGCAGCCCTGGAGGGCTCCAGTTTGTGTGTTCATGCAGGTATCCACTTTCAAAGGTGAAGAATATAAAATAAGGTTGTGGCGTTGTCTAGATTACACACCCTGTCTCATGCAGCTGAAAATGTCTCAACATGTGCTCTCAGAGTTAGCACACAGACCCAAGTGGACACAGTCTACTAATGGCAGCACCCTTCCACCCACCAGAAAACATGAAACCTTGTCTCTTCCCAGCCACTCCTGTATCCAGGAGAGAATTTTCAGGTTAACCATGTGTGAGTGACACATGCTGGCATAGCTAAGTGTGAGAAGAGGGGAGTTCTGGCTAGCAGCACAGCATGTCATGGCCCCAGCTGTCGCTGATACTGAATATAACAATAAGGACAAATCTCATCATCACCCCTCTTTGCAGTATGCTTGCTTCTTGAAGCACTTAAACTTCTCTTGACCTCCCCACAGCTGACTCCTGCGCACAGTTACACAACTTCCTACCACAACTGCTGTGGGCATAGTTACAGACTGGTGCTACAGGGACTCTGAATGCAAACATAGCTCCTTTTCAACCTGGGCTACCTTCAATGCAAAGCTCAAACTTCCAGCTGGAAGTCCTGCCTGAACTACTACATGGACAACATGTAGGGTAGACACTCAGAGAAGAAGGACCTGTGGGTGCAAGAAACAAAGGGCCTGCAGAGGCTTTATGGAAGCAAATTATGTATTTGCTGAACCACCACAAGGATGCAACTGATGGGAACTCCTTCAGTTGTGAGCTGGGCTGCCATAGTAGTTGTTGCTACCAAATCAGAATAGGTATAGTATATGATGTTCCTTTTATCAAGCTGCCATTTTTATCACTTTCATATAGAAAACAAGCATAAGCAATATTTTTTTCCTTTGTGTGTACATGCTTGGCCTGGTCAGCCTTCTTTATGGTTTTTGATCAGATAGGTTTTAGTGAGCTATTTGTGATGCTCTTTGGAAAAGTAAGATACTAAGTGGGTCATTGTAAAAATCGTGGGTGATAAACACTTGCACTCTTTTCATGTTTCATTGTCACAGTCAGCTCTAGCTGACAAGCAGCTACTTCTATTAGATCAAAAGTAGGACTGGAAGTGTAGTATATATAATACAGAATTTTTTTGTGTTTGAGGTGTATTGACATAGAAAATAGTACAACCTCAAGTCTGAAATAGCTAAGAACAATGACAGTTACTGTGAACTGACCTCTAATATAGATGGTCTCAAAGTTATTGTTCGAAATCCAGAGTAAGCAAGATGGCTTTGACACTCTGGCTTCTATAATGTCACCTGGAGTCTTTCTCTAGCATGGAGATTGATACTTTTATCTCAGTCCAGGACAATGAGGCTTTGTGAGGTCAGATGGATTGCTTTTCTTCTCACAGCTAAGAGAACTTGTTTTTTTTGCTCTGATGTTAGTAGGAAAAGACTTTTGCCCTGAAAAGTGTATAACAAAGGAATCTCACCTGTGTTACAAGATGGGGTCTGAAAATAAAATTCTGGCTTATAGTAGCAACATTGGGTAGCATAGTTCTTCTTAAAGAGAAGGCCAACAAACTAATTCAATAAAAAGGACCAAATATAAGTCCTATTAAAAATGAACATTGGGGCTTATTACTGAAGTGAGAGAGTAAAACAGTGGCAAGAGCCATCCCTTCAGAATCCGAGGGATATTTTCAGTGTCCAGAAAATTCTCTGAAATACCAAAACAGAAAACCTCACCTGAATTCTTTGCTTCTCATCATGATCTAGCTATCTTTCATTCTTCTACACCACCACATCAGCCACCTGACGTGTGACTGACCCTCTTCCATTGGCTTTAGTGCAGTCATTTCTTCATGCACAGAAATACAGCTGATTTATCCATGTATTCAAGTCAACTCAAAAGAAACTGAGCTATTTCTATCAAGAAAGGAAATAAGAGAAAGAGACTGATGAGTGGAAGTGCATTATTTGTGTATTTACATTCTTAAATACGTGTAACCAATGACTGCTTGTGTAAACACAACTGAACTGAAATCACAAAAATAGCCATGTCTAACACCTGCGTGTTCCACGAGTAGGGCTTAAATCTTACTCACGAGGTTTTAAACATATTATTTCATTGGAGTTAAGAAGAAGTAACAGCATTCAGGGCTATTATTTCAGGCTCTTCGCAAATGCCATGGAGCATCACTGCAAATGTTGGTGGTTATCATATAGTTCTGCATGCACAGATATTCGTATTTTCGGTAAGTAGGATATTTCAGAGAATAAGTGGAAAAACAAAACAAAACAAAACCCACCTCTCTAGAGAAAAATGTTAGATTGCCACAGCATTGTGACACAGCCAAACAAACTTTAGCTGAGATTGTGTAACCTTGACGATCGCTGGCGTTAAAATTGCAGAACGGCTTTTGTGTTACCAAATTAACGTGACAGCTTCGCTCACGGGATTTCAGAAACCTGAAGGAACAGCGATCGCTCTGTCTGTTTTTTCTGAAGTGCCTGAGGTCCGCGGCAAAATTTGGGAAGAACGCGAGGCTTAAAAACGCCTCAACAGTGCTTCCACTCGCTGCATCTCTGTTTTATTTCAATCGGGGTTCGCTGATTGTTTAATGTGAATGTAGTTCACACACTGCTGAATAATTAAGCAACCTATGGCATGGGTTTGGATGCTGCTGAGGAGCGCATCCTTTTTTTAATCCGTACCAACAACCACAAACTACCCCCCTGAGAACCCAGGGCTGTGCAAAGCGGGGCGGCTGGATCCCGTCTTTGTGTGAGGGGCTGAAATTGGGGACATGGTGCTTGGGGACACGGTGCTTGGGGACGTGGTGCTTGGGGACACGGTGCTTGGGGACGCGATTTAGGAGTGTGACAGCGGCTGAGGGACGCCCCTCACGGCATCCCCTCACGGCTCCCGCCCGCCATGGCGGCGGGGGCGGCGCTGTGGTGGGGGTGGCGGCGGCGGCGATGACGCAGCGCGGAGGAGGAGGAGGAGGAGGGAGGGGCCCGTGATGGCCGGGGCCGCCGCCGTCGCGCTGTCCCTTTCCGCGCTGCCCTCCGCCGCCGCTCCGCCACCGCCAGCAGCCGGCTGCCGCCCCGCCGCCATGGACGAGGAGGAGACCGCCAGCGACGGGTGAGCGCGGCGGGAGCGGCCCCGCCGCCATTGCGGGACCGGGGACAGCGGCGCCTGCACGGGGAGGGAGGGAGGGAGGGAGGGGGGGACAGCGCGGTTTGTGGGCGGCCCTGCCCGGCTCTGCGAGCCGCCCGGCCCCATCCCCGCCACCGGCGGCCGCGGTGAGTGCCCGCTGCCCGCTGCCGGTAGCAGGGTCCCGCCGTGCCCCACCGCCGGCCGCCCGTGAGCAGCGCCCGCACCGCGCCCCCCCCCCCCGCGGTGCGCCCGGCTTGGTCGCGCCCGGCGCGGCGGGGACGCGCCTGCGGCCGCCGCCCTGCCCCGCAGCGGGGGCGCGCACCCGCGGAGTACCTCAGGGGGCTGCCGGCCCCGCGGCGCCTCGCCTGCCCCGTCCCAGCACACATCCCCTGCTTCCCCGAGCCCACCACAAAATGCCCTGGCTCCCAGTCTGTGTGCAAACACGACACCCGAGCTGCTCGCTCTGAGTTTGTGCTGTCACAGCTTGCGGTTCTAGCCCTGAAAGTGCCCGATCAGACTGTATCTGGCTTTGCTCCAGTCATGCGTGTGCTGTATCCCCCGCTATCCGACGTTTAAATGTGCTCTAAATGTG
The DNA here is from genome assembly GCF_965140915.1 of Aythya marila. Lineage (NCBI taxonomy): Eukaryota > Metazoa > Chordata > Aves > Anseriformes > Anatidae > Aythya > Aythya marila. Next base: position 44,176,937 of record NC_139043.1, on the reverse strand, counting down.
CTGTTTACATCATTTTTTTTCCTTCTCCATCCTTTAAATATCAAGTGTTGTATTGTATTGCTCATACTGCCGATTGCCTGTCCACCCCAAACTCACTTCTTGCCTTTTCCTTCTCCCTTCTTTCATAATTACTGTTTTTTGAGGAATTCCACTTAAAATTCTTTAAAAACTTACATGAAAATTACACTGCTTTCATAACTTTATATCCAGGATGCTATTTGCATGTTGTCATACGATACATCTGTTCTCTTATCTTCCAAAACTATCTGTGTGCTCAGTTTTCTTCTCTGTGCAGACCTTTTTTGATTTTTTTTTTGTGGGTTTATATTTCATCTTAGATGACTTGCTGCTGCCAACTCAGTCTGGATGGACCAGAACTGGACTATCCATCTTTTCCAGGTTCCCCGTCGCACCTTTACAACTGTATACGCACGCTATTCTCTCTCCAAGTATAAACATCACAGGCTTTTCTTTCAATGTACAATCCAGTCTAACCTGTAACTGCTCTTTCCTCCTTTCCTCAAACTTAGAATGGCTTTTTTTTTAATCATACAGTTGTTTTTTTATTACACCTTCTGCAGCACTGTACATTTGTAACCACAGTTCCCTTCTTGGTTCTGTGTTCTTTCTCATCCATTCGCATCCATAAAATACATCTCATTTGCAAAGCCTCTTCTCGATGATTTACAGATTTTCTAAGTAGGAGTCTTAAAAATAGCTCTGCCTCAACCTGTTTTGTTTATGTGTTCATTCAGCGCATTAGCCTGAACTGTATTAGCTGCCTGATTCGATCACACAGGGTACTGAGCGCTGCTTAGGTGGTGCCAAATGCCCTCAACTTCAGTAGCCCGCCAGGGCTGTGGGGTTGTTAACGTTAGATGATCAGGACGTAGGGTAAGGAGTCATAGGCTAAATTTTTCAAAGAGGATTACGAGAAATTTCTTGTCATGGCTTACTCCGCTGGATAGCTTCTAAAGGGACTTGATTTTCAGGAAGTTGTCCGTGTCACCTTTCTAAACAATCAGGCCATTTAATGTGAAGCCTTTCAGAGTAAGCCCCCAATTCATTAAGGACTTCTAAGTCTTCTTAGACTTCTAAGAACAAAATCTCATGCTTTTCCTTGAATTCGGAAAGTGCATTAGCTGTGATGAAATGTTAGTACTCCAGGTTGTTAGCACTTTTTTTGGGGGGGGGCTGTTTCTAACGATCAGCATTTCTTCAACTTTTCAAGCAGAGAGCAAAACCCAGGACCTGGAAGAAATTTATGAGTGAAATGTGTTAAGTACTTTTGGATTTAAAACTTTGTAGCAGTGAGAGGAAGGCTTACTCTATGGCGTTAGAGCCCTAAATTAAATTGCTAGCGATAGGTGTATACAAAGAATAAATACAGAGTTTATTTTATCTGCCTAGAGAAAATAGTGTGACTCACCTTGTTATGCAACGTATGCAAACAACTGGTTTGTTGAAATCTAGTAACTGCCTAAGTAGGGTGAAAACAGAAACGCAGCGACACGTTCCTTTGTAGGAAATTCCGACTGAAAGATACTCACGGCCTTGTCCTAACCTAGAATGAGAAGTTGAACTAAACAAATATTTTGGTCTCTATCAAGGAAGTGATCGCTTGTTTAAACACATCACCTGCTAACGATGCCCAAACTTCTTCGAAGCCCTGAACCTTCTCTGTATAGGCTGTAGAAATAGACTTCTGCCTGTGAGGCAAACAGCCTACCTCAACCTTTTTGCTGATGTTTGGTTCACTTACACTCACTCTGAATTCAACAGGACTGTTCATGGCTTGTAATATATCTAGTAATAGCAGCTACTAAATATATGTATGTATCTGGAAAAAAAAAATCTCAAAAATTCCCCCTTTGCCCCCTGTGAAAAGTGGAATAACTTCCTTTAAAACAAAAATTTTAGGGCAACTGCACTTGTGAGCTTACATCAGTTTGCTTTCTTCTGACCTCTAGCCTCACAAAATAACAGCTTGGAGAAATATGTAAGAACATACGCTGTAAGTTCCACTGCAACACCAGTAACCACAATTATTTTTGCAATACCATTCAAGCTTGTTTGCGTTTTGATTCTTTCGGTATGTGATTTAAAATGCTACAGAATTATTTTTATAGCTTTGAAGTGAGGTGTTTGAAATAAAAGAGGAATAATTCATCGAGCTTAATAGAGCTCTGACTCTTAGTAAGACAGTTCACAGTGATACCACACCAATATATTAAAGAGTAATATGAAAGCATAAAGCATAACATTACTCTCAATTCAGTCTTGCTTTATTTTTCTGCTGGTTACATCATTTAGGTTCTAAAGCAAGCTAAATAGAGGTAGACTGATGAAAGCCGGGTGGTTCTTACCTTTCTTGGTGAAAGAAGACTATTTCTAACAGCCTGTCCTGTGGCATACACAGCTAACAGCAGGTTTGGGACCTACAGCTTCCATCTTTGAAGAGACACTGAAAACATAAGTGCACTGTGAGAAGTGTGTGCAGGAAGAGGTTAAGGGATGTTTCCTTCCTCTTCTGGTTTTGCCTTCTTCACTGTTTTGTCAGTCATGACTTCAGTGCTTGGTGCCTTTTGCACTGCGTTTGTGTGCTCATCTGAAAGTGCATGTAGTGTATGAGCAGGTTTTCAGGCATTTGTAAGATTGTTTTAGTTTTCCTGTCCTTGTATGAGTTTGGGAAGGAAAGGTCTGCAGTGGTCAGGAAGATCTCTTCTCCCCCAACACAGACTTGAGAAAGGGAAGGATGGCAAAATACAGTAAGGGCTATCTTCTCCTTCCAGCAACACTAGCAAAATGATCTTGGCAGTGCGTGCACTGTCCTTGTACAGGGAAGAAACTCACCTAAATGTCAGTACAGTAATGCTCTGCTTTTCAAGTCTAGCACCTGCAAGCGCTATGGAAAAAGGTTTAAAAATATATATATTTGCAGTGAGAATATCGAAGTAGACGATTTGTTCATCTCTTTTACTTGGTATTGACTACTCTTTGGAGCCCCTTGTTTATCAGAGATTCTTTGGCTCGTGCTTAGGACAGACATTTAGGGAATAATTTCTTATTTTTCAATTTTCTTTATGTTTTTTCACATCGGTCTTCAGTAGTTACTTGTAATGGACTTCCCGTGGTGATGTGGCTTTTCAGGTAGATCCATTTATAACTTAACCCACTGCCTTTCAAGCGCCCTCAGCTTAGTGGGAAAGCAGATGATGGGGCTGCTGGGGAACCGCGGCCTTGGTCAGGACCTTTTCACCAAGGTACAGCCAGGTCGCTGAATTGTCTTTCACGGTTTAACAATTAAAAAATATTAAGTTTAGGGCATCCTATTTATAATTCAGGAAATACATTTGTGACTTTTCAGACCAGTTTTTATTTCTTTACGATTCTTAAGGGAGATCGCCTCAGGAATCATCATGGAGAGGTTTGAATGGCACAGGTTAGACACTGCTGTGCTAAAGGTTTTCTCCTCCACTCTTTCTGCAACTTGTTCTTGTATTAGACAACATGAGGAAAGGTACCACCAGCTGACTCCAGAGAGCTGCAGAAGGTCTTTTCCCCTCTTTCCAAGCAGCAGGGAAAAAATCCTTTCAGTGGCTCCCCTCCAGTTGCATGTGGGAGCACTGGTGAAGCAGCATTCAGGTGCCTTGTTTCCACTGTCACCACCAGGCCCAAACACAATCCCAGAGTGTGTTACACGTACTTCATGCTTCATTTATATAATATGTGGATGTCCCATTACTAAAGAACATGCACTTCTAATGGCTCACCTGGAGCTTTCCATTGCCTCTGGTAGAAGATCCCGTTCTCCTTCCCTGATTATCTGGCTGAGTCATCTGTTATGACAGAAATCCCCTATAAAATGTCTTACTAGGTCGATTAGTCACCTGGCTCAAGTCCTTACATCTGAGGATGAAAATGAGAAGTGCCAGGATTAGCGATCCTTTTGCCAGGGTTGCATGGTTTGGGGCATCCTCTTAAGTTTTTATAGAGTCTGTTAGAAGTGCTGCCCCTGGGCTCTGTATTTTATTTGGGCCAATTGGGCTGTGCCTCGTAGGCCCGGTTAGAGCTTAGCCCTCTGAAAATAATCTTGTCTGTGCCAGGAGAATCTGCACAACCTGCAGTTTTTCTGCACATTATTGAGAGAATCTGAACCACTTTCCCCACTCATAAATTATGAAAGCATCTTCATTTTCCCTCCTCATATTTAGTGGTTTACTAAAATTGTTTGTTGAGGAAATTTCAATTAGCTTATTTCATAACTTGAGTGTTTTCTTGCAACTCTGATCTTCCAGGATAGGTTTTTGTCCATAATTTGTCTTGAGAGCCAGAGAGAAGAGGGCATGAGAGGAAAGGTGAGTGAGTTGACATTGGCGCTGAAACTGAAAGATCCAGATGAGAAGCTGAACAGCAAGGGAGAGGTCAGTGGAGAAGAGAGATTTGTGAGTCCGTGAAGCTGTGTAACGAAATGAGGTCACTCTGGAATAAGGTTAAGAGGGTAAAAGAGGGGGATTTTAAGGGTAAAGCCTTGAATGACACTGAGAAAATACGGTGAGGAATGCCGGAGTAGGAAGGAGCTCTGAATGACTTGTAATAGAAAACCAAGGATCATACGAGGTGACAAAAAGGAGAGGAAAATAAACCCCCCAAAATCTTTTCTGTAATAAAAGATGCACAGGTGCCTATTGCCACTGAGGAAGTCCACCCATGTACTGGAATGAGGAAGAGAAAGATACAGCAATGAGGAGGAAAAAAAATGGGGTAGGTTGGTGCTGGCAGGCTATTCTAGAAACTTTTTTCTTCATTGCATTTAGTACGTTATACTGATCCTAAAGGCATATTAATTATTCTGCACTTGTCCAAAAGGGGATATTTGATGCAATGGCTTTTTGCAGCCTTCCAAATCCTAAAGGAAACCTACAAGAAAGCAGGAGAGGGATTCTTTATCAGGGAGTGTAGTGACAGGACAAGGAATAAAGTTCTTAAACTAAAAAAGGCTGGATTTAGATTAGATATTAGGAAGAAATTATTTACCCTGAGGGCGAGGCACAGGAACAGGTTGCCCGGAGAAGCTGTGGATGCCCCATCCCTGGAGGTGTTCAAGGCCAGGTTGGATGGGGCTTTGAGCAACCTGGTCTGGTGGGAGGTGTCCCTGCCCATGGCAGGGGGTTGGAATTAGATGGTTATTAGGGTCCTTTCCTATCCAAACCATTCTATGATGATGATTCTTACCTCTTTCTGAGGTTACTTACGTGTCTTTCTGACACATTAAACATTTGATGTGTAGTCACATAAACAAAAGCATCTTCTAGTTTGAGGATGAAGGGAGGGGTTGTGCCCAAGAGTTTTACAAGGAGTAGAAATGAGGCTAGGTAGCCCAGAGTTCAAATACCAATTCTTGAAGTTTGACAGAGTCAGTCACTGTAGGTGACTATGATAAGGAACACATCGTAGTAGCTGTTCGAATGGCAAGCAGCAAAGCAGTGCATCTTCAGTGTGTATTTACACTCATGTAGAGGCAGGTTGGATGATAGGAGTGTGGTTTGCATGTAGTGTGCTTGGAGCTAAGGGAATAATGATGTGCTTTAGGTAGTCTTTTATAGGTGTTTCTTTTATGGCTCTTTACAGAAAAATAAACAAACCCATCTCCTATCTAAATTATGCATGATACAGTATGGGATATAAACAAAAGATAGGGTAGAGCGTGGATGGGCAGTGGTGTATATTTGTAACAGGCGGTTGTTCTGTGCAGATTCTGTTATTGTTCTGTGTGATGGAAGTTGGGGACGGTCTGAAATGTGGGCCTCTGCCATGCTGGGTGTTAGAAGGCTGACAGGTAGGGTTTAAGCAGTACATAAAGGTTGAGGTTATGCAATATCTGAAGGGCAACATGAGTACATCAGTAAGTGGATGGATGAAACGAAAGTAATAGAAAGTTACGTATATCTGAAGGACACCAAGAGAGAGTTTTCATTTTCTTTAGTTCATTTATATGTTTCTTCCTAAATTCTCAATGCAGTGTGCCGTGCAATGTCTATGAAAACACTTAACGACTTAATGACTGTGGCAATGCCGAGTTCCATCAGATGTGAATTTGCTGAGGAGGAGGCAAAGGGGTGTAGGGACTGTCTGGTAGGTAAGCTGTGTTACATGTATGGTCCCTGTCACAGCTTTACCATGACTGCAGCTCCCCCCTTTCCTCTCCACCACATCTGCATCTTTGTCTCTGCATTCTGTATTCTTTCCTACCTGGTCTGTAGCTGCCGACAGGATTTTCCTCTAGGTTGAGTTTGATTTTGGCTTTTAAATTAAAATATAAAATACCGACTCCTTAGAAAATGAGGCAGGAAATAACTGAGGGCTTGATTACTTGGTTACTGTTAGTGGTATGGATAAACAAATGGAAAGGCAGTACTGGGAGACAGAGAGGAAACTGGGGAAGAGGGAGGCACAGTGATGTAAGGTATATGGCAAGGCATACCTGTGGCTGAGTTTCAGCATGGGAGAGAGCAAACTGTGGATATACCCTACTGCCTGAATGCTCAGGCTGCTCAAATGAGTTCAAACACCGTGGTAAACTTCAGAAGCAATAAAATAGCCATCAAATGCTGATTGTTTATGGATTTACCTTATCTACATTCTCAGGTTAATTCCGGTACGCAGTAGTCCTGTGTAGCTCTGTTGGTATAAATAGAAATGGTAATAAAATCTCCTTGTGAATTTTTACAACGATCTTGATGTTGAATGTTCTGAATACAGAGTTCAAGATGCAGTAAGTACATGAGGAATGCATTGTTTTTACCTCTGGCCCAGTGTAGCAATATTCTGCAATAACCAGATACCATGGGCTTCTTGTTGAAATGGACCTGAGGTACATTACACTTCCTAGAAATATTATGCAGAGGTTTTCAAAACATTCTATTTTAATGTTAGTGAAGTATCCAGGAGTTTCACAACATCTAATTGCATGGAATGTCTTGGCTTGACATTCATCTAAACAGAACTTCATAGGCAGGCTTATGTCATCTGGGAAAAAAAAATGCTTTCCTTTTTAACCCACTCACAGCACTTTAATATGGTCTTTTTGTCATCTCTTGAAAATGGTAAATAGACATTTGTTACAGGAGCTGGTGTCTTGTTCCCCTATCATGTTCCTAATTCTTGCTCCTGAGTCTTGCCATCATAGTGTGCTCCTCAAGGTCTTTCCCTGATGATTGCAACATTTTTTGATCTTTTCATGCGATGATTGTAAAGTGGACCATGAAATATTTTTCTTCTGATGTTTGCAGTTGCCAGAAGTTAATTTTTGTCCTTGGAACATCCCATTCAAATTGCTGTGATGGCCACTACACCTAGCTCCTACTGTATGTGCAGAAGCTCTGCCCTGGTTAGGCAGCCCTTGCAATAACAGTTACTGTGCATAGATTGTGTATGACTGATGATACATTTATGATGGTGTGATTGAATGATTCTGACTGCATGCATCATCCGCAGAAAATTAAAGTCCTGAAGAACATACTGCACTTGGGGGACAGGAAGGAAAGGCTGCAAGAGGGAGTCCTAAAATTGGTTAAGCACTCATGAAACCCTATCCTCAGCCCTGTTCCGGAGATATCCCTGCCCAGTTAAATCCAAACTGACCGAGGTCATGATTATATCTCACTGTCAGTGGCACCTCTGACTTTAAAGCTTGCCAGCTTCCAACGTGTCCCACTAGTCTTTTTTTCCACATTATTAGCCCATAGATCTTCTGGTTAACAGATTCACTCTCTGTCAGCTGGGTCTCTATAATTAGTTGGCTTATAATAGAGCTTCTTTTAAAGATGAATCTTTTCACAAACCTGGCGGAGAGAGAAGCCACAAAAATAGTTGAACAAAATGGAAGGAACACTAAGTTTTTATATCTGATCTAGTAGTGGTGATTGCCTGAGATTCAGGCATCAGGTCACCCATTTCACCTCCTACTGACACCAGCAGGAATGAAAATGCAAGAGTGGGGTGCTTCTCAGAGATGGACTAACACGTGGACTCCTCTATGCATTTCATCTTTCTTTTAGAAAAAAAAAAAACAATTTAGAAAAAAAGCCAATTTTAGAAATTGGCTTTTGTTACTTAACAGACTAACAATGAAGATTAACTGCAGTTAACTTTACCTGGCAAAGGTTTAAGTCTAATACATATTATTTGCTTCACCCTGTTCTCAGTTTCATGCAGAGCATGTTGCTTTCACATGATAAATGTATTGTCCTAGTTTCCTAAAATTTGTAAAATTTAATTAGGATACTGGAGTTTTCTTTCATGCTAATCAGTAATACTTTATCTTATTGTCAATTCAATATCCTTTTCTTTATACCTTTATTTTAAAACCAATGTCTCCCAGTTACATTCTTACATATCCTTTGAACAGAAGGAAGATTTATCTTGGTCTTTAATAATGTTTTTTATTTACTTCTCCATATTTAACCTTTCTCCATCCTAGCTGTCATCCATAGCAAGATTTAAGCTCTGCCTATACTGGTACCAAGGTTGCATGTATAATTTTCTTGGATTTTGAATGGTTACAGCTGTTGAAATGCTAAAGGAGGTTGGCTTGTCTGAAGCTATATTGGAGCACTGGAACATGTTCACAAAATTAAATCTGCAGTGATTAAGTGACATCCTAATTTTAGTGGTAGTGCCTGATGCATTTTACATTTCATATCACTATTAGTCATTTAGTACTGTGTTACAAACAGAAAAATGTTGTCAAGTATGATCCAGAGATGTGCAGTTCCAATACATAATTAAAAACTTTCTTGAATTGGAAATAGTTGCTGGTTCTGTATCTCCTCAAGTTCACTTTTCAGTTTACTGTGGTTTTAAAAACATGTTTTTCTGTTCTTTCACATACTAGCTTGAAATAGGTTATTACGTTTTTCTCCAAAGTATTTTTTTTCACTGATTTGTTACACAACTTATATCAAAGGCACATTCTCCAAGGTGTAAGTAGAGAACGAGATAGAACTTGAATATAGTGAATGGCTTTAAACCATCTTAAACAATGCCTTTAAGCTAAGAGAGGGTAGGTTTAGATATTAGGAAGAAACTCTTATTATATATAATAATTAATGAAATGAGAAAGTAAGAGTGTGTTATAATTTAACTCTTAGACACAAATTAGCCAGATGTAAACCTGCTTCTCTCTGGTATTTTGACACATGAAGTCATATTTGATTTTGTCATCCTTGACAGTTTCTTTTGCTTTGTATTGCTTCAGGTCATTGCCCGTAAGCTTGAAATTTAATAGCCCCAAATGGAATTGGCTCTAAAAACTTGTTGTTGAAGAGGCAAGAAGCCACATGCTATTCACCTCTTAGATTCTGTATCAGCTACAACTGATGCTGATGAAAATGCAGAAAACATTTAGTTAAACAGACTTATTTCTGCTGTTCCCCTGGAAAAAAAAATAAGACCAAGTCTCGGTGTTTTCGCTTAAGCACCTATGAAATCCACATTACAGCGTGTTTTTAGAGAATTATAGTAAGACACTGTTTTACTTTTAAAATTGACATTTTGCCCTAAAATTGATATTTTGAACTTTTGCCCCATTGTGAATATGAGGAGCTCCTTTTCACTCCTGTTTTGCCTGTTCTTGGTATTTTTATAGAAATTGAAAGGGCTGGCTGGGTTGCTTTTCCTTGCAGTTTTAAATGATATTGAAACCTGCCATAACAGTAGCTGTCCCGTTCTTTTAATTATCGATGTATTTTGACTGTCACTTATGCATTAATGATAATATACAAATATTTAGGGTTTCTTCCCATAAAACACTGAGCACTGTAGCCTCAATTCAGCAGGACACTTAAATATATGACTAGTTTTATTGAAGGACAGTGCTTAAATATTTTCATGTGAAGAAATTACTTAAAACCTTGGGAGTAGTTATGGTGTTTTCCAAATTTTGATTTTTTGATTAAAAAAAAAAAAAACAGTTCTAAATTCTTTTGCTAGCACAGTACTTCAAAAATACTTTATACAGAAAAAATGTGAGAATCTGAGCTGTTTTTCCATTACCTTACACATGTTTTTCTGTTATAGTGCAAACTTCTCCTTACTTTGGGACTGGCTCAAATCAGCTGATATTCATAATGATCTTGCTGGCTGGATGGCCTGAAAATCAGAATGCCATTCCTCTTAGTGTTATGCAGAAACAATATAACAAAGTCTATGCATTTAGTTGATGTTACTCTCTTCCTTACGAATAGCTAGAATTAATTCTGAGAGAGGAGAGGTTTAGGGTTTTTGAAAGATCAGCTTGATTCTAATAAGCTTTAAGGGTAAAGCTTGAAATGATTTACCAGTGAGTTCACTCAGTGTTTTAGCTTTTTAAGCAGAAATTCAATTAAAAATATTAAATATGTTCATTTGTTGAGAGCAGGACAAAAGCAGATATGCAGCTGTGTTGCTCGGGTATTTACATTCCCTCAGTCCTTTGTGAGTTATTGTGTAATTGTTGTAAATGCTGAGCTCTGATTTTCCTACTGGTGGAATTTTTAAGTCCAGATAATATTTGTGATGAGAAACTATTTTCCACGCTTCTGTCACTGATACATTTCGGTGTGTCTTTTTTGATTAGTACTGGGAGTTCTAATTTCCTTACTAATTTCAAAATTTGTAGTCAAAAGTAAAGTTTATCGTAAACACTGTAGAAAGATCTCTGCATATATTCTCTCAGAAGGTCAGTAATTTTTGACAAGTCACCACATAGCAAATGACATTGCTTTCCTTTACTCTGATTTAGTGGAGTTCTTTCACTTACAGATTTTGTGTTTTCCTTTTTTGACACCCAAGCTTTCCATAGACTATAGCAGCTGGCTCTACAACAGTATTATACATGGGGAAAATACCTCTGATTTTAAGCTTAATACATCTTCAAAGTCACACATTCATACAACTCTAACAGGAGTAATTACATTGTGAGCTTGAAGAGCATGTGAAGACTGTCTGTATATTTATATCTCCTATATAGAGTTACAACCAACTTCTGTTGAACATTCAGTTGAACATCTTGATATGGTAGAGCTTCATTTTTGAAACCAGCCTTACAGGCCAGAAATCAGGTAGACTGTCAGCTGTCTGAGTGCATGCCTCAACATAACAAGAAGTGTTTACTGTCCTTCAGTATTACCGAAGCTTGCATGAGCTTTTTTTGGAGCATGCCAAATTTGTAAGTGGCCACAAATCCATCAGTGGTCTTGCACATAATCGACTCTCACCGAGCTAAATAGGTTTAATCTAGCTGTCAGAATGATAGTTATCTGAGTTAACCTATTTGCCACATTCTTCATCTGATTTGACCTAGTTCGTGGAGGTGGATGGGTGGGTCGCATTCGCTGTGCCTCTGCCTCTACTTGATGCTCAGTTCTTTTGAAAGTTACCCTTGGGCAATTTAAGTTGAGCTGTGACAGCAAATACTTGTTTCAAATTAATGTTTGAGCAGCTAAGAAAAAGAAGTATTACCCTTTACACAATATTCAATAATTCTTTACCCCTTAGATTTCTGCAGACAGTAATCATTACTTATTTTTAATATCTGTTTCCTTTCCTATGCTTGTACACGCAGAGTATGTATTATAAATGAAAAATTGCCTCCTTAGCTCTGACATCCAGTACCCTCTAAATCCTAATACTTTCACTTTGAGCATGCTTACATATGAGATTCACTCAGTCAAGCGCACTGCAGTTGACAGGTAAGTCAAAAATTTGTCTACAGTATATGTCTTCATTGAGTGGAATAAGATTTTTACAATTTTCTCAAGTTAGATTTACCTTGTTTGGGTGAATAGGCTTTTTCATCTCTTTTCAAAAAGTGCAATATGAACATTGTCATATAATATATTGAGTTGGAGCTGGGAAAATGTAGTAACATTCCCCATCATGGCTTGTAAGGCTTAGTAGAAGGAACAGCAGAAGTACAGTTATCACCTCTCAATTGTGTTTTTTTTTTAATTATTTTTTATTATTGTTTTTATGTAGCTGGGAACTCTTGAAGTCTTAAGCCCTTTCAGACTATCAAGAATGATCAGTTCATGAGCAAGGAAGCAGAAATACAACCAAGACTTGTATAGAACAATTTCAAATAAACACCCCTCAGCTTTAAGATTTTCCTACGTGAAGGAGGAGCTAAGGACTGTGAAATTAGGTCTCGTTTTCTGATTTTGGGTATTGGAGGTTGTGCCTCTTCATGCCAACAAAATTCGCCAGGTGTGCTACTTGTAGGTTAGGAGCTTCCATCTATCTTCTCCTGTGAGGGTGGTATATTTGGGAGCCTGCCATGACTTGCTGTGTTTGGGAAGGCCTTCCCTGAGACCATCATGTCCCATAACGTCCGTGTGTATCTCCAGAGGAAGGCCTTCACTGACTTGTCTGGTGACCGGAGTGGCACGATAAGGGCTGCCTACTTCAGATCTTTAACTCAGCATCTGCTTGGTAAAAAATAGTCTGGCAAAATACATGGAAATCAGTCAACTTACAGCATAGACAATTAGCATCACACCATGTGAGGCAAAGCAGGACTGCTATACATCCACAAGTTGCCTAACAGTGAAAAATTAGATTAGTTTGAGAGATCTCTTTCCCCTTATGTAAGTTCACAACAATCTTCTTTTCTGAGTGGTTCACAGACACCCAGGCCTGCCACTAAAAGTAGGAACGTTGTGCTTGATTGAGCAGGGTTTCTCGTTAATTAAACTTCATGCTATGGTTTCCCATTGTTTGCTTTTGATTGCATAGCAAATAAGGATGTGATTGGGGCTGTCTGTTATTAAAATAAGCCAACAGCAGACTGTCGTGGGGGAATTGGGTGAGACGGCTGCAACACAGCGCCGTGCTCCCCAGTGAGGTACAATCTGAAATGTATTTAGTAAGCAGGATAGATACGGCAAGTGGATAGTGACTGAAATTATAATTTTTCTGTTCTACAACACAAACACACATCACACACAAAGCTCCAGCCCTCCCAGTCTGGTTTAGACCAGCACCACATGGACCCGGAGAAGCAGGACTACCAGTTGGGGCCTGGCCCCTGTGCAGAGTGATTGTGGCTCCAGCTTCTACAAGGCATCAAAGATCTGTGTGTATTTCCCCCAGGGGCTGCTATTTTCAGTATTTGTTACCATATTTGTCAGCATAAACTACCTATGGTCTCGCTAATTTAGCCTCATGACGGTCACCTTGGCTAAGGCCATGTAACACTTGTCTCTGGGACTTCCCTGTCCCTTCTGGCCTCCTGCCTCAAACACATACAAGAAGTCTGGAGGTCAGTTACATCTTACAGACTCGTGTGTTAATTGAGCCCCTAGCAGGGCATCAACCCCATTCCTGACCCCCAATTTTTCCTGGCTCCAGTGCTCCAGGCTTGTTCAGGTGGCTGTGAAAGCTCAACTGCCCCCAAACAGATGTGAGGAAACAACGTGAAACTCCAGCTGAAATCCTTAGTTTTCTTTCATGTCTTATCTACATTGCTGGTGAACAAATGGTCTTGAAAGAGCCATTGCTTCTTTTTTGATGCTACATAGCTATTTTAACTTAATATCACAGTAATAAAAATGATAGGTCATGTAAGCAATTGACATTGTTGTGTGCATTTAGAGGACACGTTTAGCACAGATGTACAGAATAAATGATACCTCTGGAAGGCTACAGGCTGCCTATAGCAGGGATATGATTAAATAAATTAAGTAGTTCATTGTTCTCTGCATGTGGAGAACATCAGGCAATTTGTTGGAAGGAGGGGGGAAAACAAAGGATTAAGTCTTGAATATAAATGATTAAATATTTTCCTAAATTCTTTATCGCTTTTTTGACAGAAAGTCATCTTCATTTGCTCTTTTAGTTCAGCAAGTACAGAATGAAACACATACACGATTTTTATGCTAAGCATTTCAGCTTGCTGACTTTATTTGTCAAGGTTCACATGTGTGTGATGTCTCTTCTGAATGAACCTTTCTGTATTTATAAACAGTACTGATAATTAGCAAAAGGAAAGAGTGAACACTTAGGCCAAAATTTCCTGATTCTGATACAATTCTCTAAATATTTTTCTTGGGTATTCAGGTGGCTCCCTAGTACTGGGAAATGAAATTCAGAGGTTGTGAGCTGTAGATTTCATTTTTATTTCATTGTGGTCATATCTCTGCACTGTCTTCATGTTGACATGTTACAGACATACAATTCCTTTGCTAAATCAGTGGTTTCCCTAAGAACAAATATTTCATACAGTTTTAGCTTGAGGAAAACAGAGACTGGATTTTGTGCTTCTGACTTAAGAATTATGAATACAAATGGGTGTTTCAGCACCTAACTAGCAGAAAGTTTGGCTTAAAAGGGTGGTGGGATAACTATTGTTTAGTAATCCACCAGAGTAATTCATAACATCAGACACGCTGATATTGTTAAACCCAGATTCAACAGTTATTTGCTGGTGATGTTGCTTTTGGCAGGTGCCCGCTTTAACCTCAAAGATACCTTTTCTGACCCTTTAGGATATCTATTTTAATGTGGAAGCCAATCAGTTGAATACCGTTCCTGGAGGATGCTGAGTTTCTTCAGGTCTCGGATTGCAGGAGGCATCTGGGCAAGCGTACAGCATTCAGCTGCCCAGCTCTCAGTCCACACACCATCAGCGTGCTTCCCACGTTCGGGGGTTTAGGAAGGTTATTTACAGACCAGCCAGACATCCGTGTGTTTCTCAGGAAAGTAAATAACGTTGAGTAACAGTGGCCATGGGTGATTGGATGATGAATCCTTTCTTGACCAAGTAGGTTATGTTTGATTTCTTTTTTTTCTGATGTTCCCTAAATGCAGCACAGCTTGCGATTGCATTGTGCCTTCCCAAACACCCTGCTGTGTTGTATCATAAACGTAAATAGCTGTGCAGCTGGGATAGCTCAGCCCCTGAGAAGGGTGGGGAGAATGTCCTTTGGATAAAGAACTTGGAAGGAAAAATCATAAATTTGTTTTTGATGGGTTGTGCAAGCTCCAAAAAATTGGACGCTAGTAATCTTTTAAGATCAATTTTTGTCCGACTGATGCTTGCAGCATTCAATCCTGAAAATACTGTAATGAATTGGAAAGGAATTCAGGGTAGGAAAAAAAAGCTTTAAAGAAAGAAAATTGATCGTGAGTTTGGTGTCTTCATGCTCTTCTCCACGAGGAGTGGTTTGAGGTCCTACAGTAGCAACCTTTGCACAGCAAGTAAGTCTGAGCTGCTTCAAAAACATGCAAGGGAGGGAGAAGGGTATTCCTTGTTGAAAAGGGGGGGAAAAATAGCACCTAGGAAGAGCTGCACCTAATTGCTGTGTCCTTTGATGTCCCTGAGGCTGTGCTGCTAGCTGAGTCATTCCCCTGCTCTCATGGTCAAGAGGGTACTATAAAGATAGCAAGTGACAGCTGAAAAGTAGCTTCTGCTAGGGGGGCTTGAGGTTGCTGTTTGATTTTCTGCTGTGACTTTGTTTCTAAGTCTGTAATGAAGTCCCTGGTGCTTTGCTTTGCTAGAATAAACCTGCTTATTTTCCACTTTTTGAATGTATTTGGTGTGTGCATCTTAGTTCGGGTTAGGCTGGCAGGCACGAGGCTTGTTGCTTTTCTGGAAGCAGAGGGTTCATGCAGGGTGGTGTATGTGCAGGCAGGCTTCCAGGGGAACCTGAGAGGGGCCTGGACACCCCCACGATTGTGTTTTATTTCCTGCCAAGCTTCTCGGGTCGCGGTGAGGACTCATGTCTCCGGGTTCCCAGAAGAAGCCTGCTCTGACGGAGATACATCAGTACACCCTGATAAGGGACAGGCAGCGGAGGGACAGCGTGCTGTTTGAACAACACCCCTGAGCCTTACACCACCTCATAAAAGACAGGGGAAGGTGGATTTCTTCCTACTGCTCGCTCCTGTCCTGCAGGACGTGTGGTATACATGGGGTCTTTTAAGATCAGCAGAAGGAACTCCTTCAAAACATCAAATGCTGCAGAATGGGATCATCTTGCTCAGGAACTTTATATTCTGTATTGCTGTTGCAGGTTAGGATGGCTGTTCAGCTGGCTTCCTGCTTGGTGTCCCACATCGCTGCTACACCTTAAAGAGGCTGAGGACAAAATGCTAAAATGTAAGTCTGTTTTTAATAATATTTATAGATTTAACAAATTTTTCTATCAATTTCCATAATCAGAAATTTTTTTAAATACAGCTTCTACATTGTGATGAAATAACCAGGTTTAGAACTGTTTTCATTGTTCCCTTATTTATGATATTTGCCTGTAGGCTCAGCTTTGAAAGGGAAGTCCTATTCCAAACAGTAGTTTCCATAAAATGTCCTTTATATTTTATCAGTCTAGCAATATCATTTTTTCCCTCTCTTTTTTTTTTTTTTTTCCAGGCATTACAAGCACATACAATAAGCGGTATGTGTATATAGCCAATGGAAATAAAATATGGACGCTGACATTCTCTCCAGACCTCACACGTAAAACTCCACTTGTCCTCCTCCATGGTTTTGGAGGAGGTGTCGGAATGTGGGCTCTCAATTTTGAAGAGCTCTGTGAAAACAGGACCGTTCATGCCTTCGACCTCTTGGGATTTGGACGTAGCAGTAGACCCCACTTCGACGCTGATGCTCGGGAAGCAGAAAATCAGTTTGTGGAATCCATAGAACAATGGAGAAAAGAGATGGGGTTAGAAAAAATGATTTTACTTGGACACAACCTAGGTGGATTCCTGGCTGCTGCTTACTCACTAAAGTACCCATCGAGGTATGTAAAAATAAAGGAATGAAGAAACTCCTTATCTTTTTTTGACTAGTGATGTTAGCACAGGTTGTATTTTATCAGTCTCTTTATAGATGATCTTTAAGGAAATGGCTGTGTTGATTTAAAAGAACTTGATAATGAATTTTAAGCCCCAGGTATTAATTGTGTGGTTTGTTTTCAGAAGAGTAGAAATAAGTAGGTATGGTAAACGTGTTTTGTTCCAGGTACTTTACTTTGTTTTTGTTCAGTACCCCTTGCCATGTTACAAGGCTAAATAGCAAGGATCATATTTATTCGTGAATGTTTGAGACATCTCTGTTCAAACTTATTATTTTAAGACAAAAATAGGCATATTTCTGTCAACTGTCCCATTGTTACGGCTAACAGGCAAACTTCTGAATTTAATTTCCCTAAATAGTTTATGCCTATATGTTAGCAGTCAGCCTCGTGCAAGCATGATGATGTAAAAAGAGTTTTAGTGGCTGTTTGATTTAAATTATCTCCATGCCACTTCATATTTGTTCTTTGAAAAACAATCCAGCTGTAGCAGTGCTGTAACCACAACTCATCAACATTTTCTGCCCCACATCGTGGTTGACAGCCAATCCATTTTTTACTCTAAATTAATAATTTGTCTCTTCTTCAATGTAGCCTAGTTATATAGGCCCTGTTGAGTGAGGATCCTACCAGCTGAGGTTGAATGACCTTACTTTTGTCTAAATAGTCATAGTGGACCCTTGTTAAAAGATGTAAGTCCAGATTTCCACATCGTATGGGAGATTCTATACTATACAGAACAAATAGCTTACTTTATATTAGCATCAATTGATACCATATGCATACCTTGCTCTCTCACTTGGAGATTATGGAATAAACCCATACATCTGTTTTTTCCTAAAACGCTTAGTCTCTTTCTCTGTCAACTGGTTGACAGCTGGCACATGCTGCTAGAAGTGAGGTATGAAAGCAGGCTTGTGTCTAAATCCCGAATTTGAATGAATATGGTCCTCTGCCTTAGGGATGTAAAGCTCTTATCCATTTGGGTGTAAAGCAACTTGTAGCTGACTGCAGGTTGTTGCTTCTAGGGATCACTTACAAGTTTCTTACCCTTTCTTCTGAAATATCTACAAGTGGTTCTGTGTTTCTACTTTCTGCTGTCTTACATTGAAAGTGACTCTTCTGTTTTCATGCTTCACTCTGCTTAAGTTGAGGTCAGTTAATTTGGGGGCGTTTTAGTTTGTGCTCTCACATTACCAATGTTTCTCTGAAATGAAACTAACACCATCAAGTTATCACACTGACTGATAGGATCTTAGGACAGTGCTGAATCGAGTGATAAAAATAGTACAGCTTCCAAACAGATTATCTAACAATTCATTAGAGGCTTAAGGGATTCTGGATCCATATTGTTATGAAAGTAGATCTGTTTCTCCAGGCTTACATGATCCATTAATTTACTGTGTTGTACCAAATTTGTACATGGGACATCTGAGATTGTAAATTCAAAAAGATTCCCATTTAGAGTATTCCTGGGTGATGGTGGGGTTATGATTTTCAAATACTGCAGCTTCTGGACTATCACTTTTGGAATGATTTTCATGGCCAGCCTCCTTTTAACTCAACTTATGCTTTAGACTTGATTACCAAAAGGAAGAATGCAAAAAAGGAAGGAAAATATTAAGAAACATTACAAGACAAAAAAGCTTGCTCTGTTTTTATTTATGTGTATGCTGTGTTTAATGGCACTCTTTATGCACAGAATATTTAGTTGTCCCGAACAGCCCCTCATGGCTTACACTCCTTAGCCTCTAATCTCCCCTGCTGGGTTTGTATAGTTAAATTCTGCCCCATCCTCTGTTACCATTCTTGTTTGCTGCTGTGTGCAAATACGCTCATGGCTGAGCTGACAGCCAAGAAACATCTTTGTGAGCTTAATCCTTTTCAGCCCCTCATTTCAAGCACAGATTTTGGGTTTCCCAAACGATTATGGTCCAGAAATAGCCTGCGGAATCACTTCTAAAATCGTTTTAGCCACTAAGAACTCTGCTGTATTAAATACCTAATCTCCTGGCTTTGAAAGAGAAGGAAGACATGAAGAAGAAAGTAAAGTGTTGAAGCTTGCAAGCAAAATCACCTTAAATATGCAAAACTATATTTGAGTCACTTTTCCGGGTATCAGCAGTATCTAGCACAGTCCTGTCAGAGTGGGTGTTATTATGGGATTAAACAAATGGATGATTCCAATCAATCAAGATGAAATAAGTTTTTTGCTTGAGGGGGACGTGCAGCATGAAGTGATTGATTTGTTGCATGTGCGGGAGACTCCTACTGTACCCTCTGTACTGAGATTCCTTTGAGTGATAATTTTATAAGTTGTCTCTCAGGCATTGCTTTTATCAACCGAAATCAATAAATTTAGAAAACATCTGCTAATTTTGATCTGCTCTGCTCAGATCAAGTTTTACTTTGATAAGTTTGTTTTTCTGATAAATTGCATCCCTTCCTAGAATGGAGATTTGAGATGGCTTGGAAAAGAGCGACAGATTTTTAAATGTTTACTTAAATTAAACAAGTGCAATTCCCCTTTTTTTCTCTCAAATTAAACTGCTCCTTCATAAACCAAGGATGTGGATTTGGTCATTTTTTTAAAATAGAAAAAGGGCTCACTGTTTTCTCAGATGTGTATGACAGTAGGTATCTATTGAATGCTGAATTTCTCTTTGTGACGTGAGCTTCCAAGCTTCTGGTATTCCTACATATGATTAGTTGAAATTCATCTTTTATAATTAGCATTCAAATGCAAAATCATCAAGGGACCAGAAATGTAATAAGGCCGCTATGACAGAAGTGACTAAAACAGATTGCGTCATCCTCAGATAGCAATTTTATGGCTCGGTCAAAGGAAAGTTACTGTACTCTCAACCTCTGAACCTTTTCTGCCAACAGGGTCAAACACCTTATCTTAGTGGAGCCATGGGGTTTTCCAGAGAGGCCTGACAATGCTGAACATGAAAGACCAATTCCGATCTGGATCAAAGCACTAGGAGCTATACTGAGTCCATTTAACCCATTAGCTGGGCTGAGGATAGCAGGACCCTTTGGTGAGTTTTAGCTACTCCTAAAAACTGTTTGCCTTAAATGTGAGCAAGGAGCAGGTACCACATTAACACACGCTTTGTTGCAAGCCCACATCACCCCCAGAGAATATAGTTTGAGGAGAAGGTGGGAGGGCTTGAGGAAAGATGAACTCTTGAGGACAAGAGGCCAAGATCTTTCTGTGTGAAATACTAGTGTGACAGTTTATAGCACGTATTGTAGGCTACAGCTACGATGACACAGATTATGTGGACATCTGCTGGTGAAGCCTGACAAAGAGGCATTGCTGTGAAAAGGTTGTCTGGTTGCCTCCGGTCACAGTCCGTTTAGTTTCCCTTCCAATTGCAGTTTGATTGACAAACAAGATTTCCAATTTTGTTTAACATTAGAACGCAGTCTCTCGTAAGTACATTTGTCTTTTGCTAGAGCTTAAAGAAACTGAAACTCTGTTCTTTCCATCGGCCATTTTCCTGTTACTGGAGCAATTTTGTGAGCCTCAGCAGTGTCCTGCATTTCAGCAGCAGTCTGTCATTCATATTTCTACATCTCTTCAAAAGCACTGATGAGATAGAGATAAATTCTATATACCCTAACACTGGGACTAGGTAGAGATGACCAGGAGTGGGGAGAAGTTCATGGTCAAATCTTAAATTCATCATACGTATTCCGTCTAGAAGACAAGAGGTAATCTGTTTATTACTGTTTGTATTACTGGAGTATCTGTTGGGGA
Organism: Aythya marila; assembly: GCF_965140915.1. Classification (NCBI taxonomy): domain Eukaryota; kingdom Metazoa; phylum Chordata; class Aves; order Anseriformes; family Anatidae; genus Aythya; species Aythya marila. The sequence continues at coordinate 44,156,333 of NC_139043.1, read as the reverse complement.
GGCTTGAAAAAATATATCCTTCAGACCCCTTAGAAGTTATTTATAACTTTCTGTTTACCTCTCCATCATTTTTAGTGTTCAGTCTGAAAGGAACTAGTGGCATTTCTAGGCTTTGTATAAACCACATCTGTTTCTTAACTCTCTTCCTATAGAATGTGTATTTTAACATGCTAATATATTCGATTGTTTTCAGAAGGATGACAAAATGAGCTTTTCAGACAAGCAGTGTTTTGTACAAACAGATTTTCTTTTTAAGTAAAATGCTTTCTAATCTGGTTGACAAAACAACTTGAAGCATATTGAGTGATAAGCACTGATTTAATGCATTTTATCCAATAACAAATGTATGCATAAATCAATCCAGCTGGAAGAGTTCAAAGCTGAAGTTGTGTCTCCCATAGCAAGTAAATGCAGTCAGAAATGTGCTGTGGAAACAGACCCTGTCTTGTCCAGGTATCCCCAAACCAGGCTTGCCTGTAGGTTGAAGTTGAGGGCACTGCTTTTCAAAATTTTTCATCAGTTTCTCACTCCAGATGTTCAAAACGTTTCTCATCATCAACTTACTGTGCAATTCTTGACAGGTGAGGCGTAGTTCTTAGAGAAGGGTAAGTTTAAGCAGCGCAGGCATCAAACCCAACCTGATGAAGGCACTGAACCAAACCCAGGTTTCCTTCTACATACACTTGTGCTTGAACTGCTGGGCAGGCATAACTGTGTGATCCTCAACAGAAGGCCTCTTGCTCTTGTTCAAAGGTATAAGTTCAATATTTAAATGCGGACAGGGTTCTTTGGGGTACCACGGTGGTGTCACATGGATATCTAATCAAACCTGCAGGCAGATACCTAAACCTGGGAGAGAAGCAGAATTAAGATCTTTTTGTTTGAGTGGGTTCCAGTTAGTTGATTTTCAGAAAAAGACAGAAGTCTGGCAACTGAAATCTGTATAGAGAAAATATAGGTGGCAGAGCACATTGCAGAAAGTTTGCAAAATCTTCATCATTTTGGGACTTAAATCTCTGTTTCATAAGCAAATTGTTTTCTCTTTCACTGTATTCGTGTTCTAAATTGACTTAAAGCATACAGAAGGGCATGTTGCAATAGTCTAATCTCAAGGTTACAAAAGCATAGCTCACTGTTACGAGGTCTGCAGAAATAGTGCCAGGCCTTTGGTCAGCAACAGGTGACAGAAGTGACATCATCGTGATTGCACCGATTAACAACAGTATTTGCAGTTTATAAACTCGAGTAGTAAATGGTGATGTAAATGTCTTCAGAGGTGAATAATATTCTCAGACTAAGATTGCCCGTTCATGAGGCTTTTGTCCCAAAGATCCACCTGGTCAATTAGAAGAGGGTGAAATTAGAATTCCAGATTAATTAACTTAAGAAGGAGACTGTTGTATAAGTAGGAGGAGTACAAACTTACTTGTAAAGAAAAAAACAGCCCCGCTTTTTCATCAGTGCCTTCCGATTCTAAAAGGTTGGATGCTTTTGGCACACCCAGTGCTACCAGAGCAAGAAGGAAAGTGTTGCTATCGTGCAAGGCTAAATTTTTGGCAAAATATCTGCTTAGTCCTTTCACTGGTTTCCTTTGCTTGTTTCTTTTGTTTTTGCAGTGCCCCTTTGCAAACATTTCCCATATTCAGTAAGGATTAAATTGCCCCTCTTCTGGTACAACGTAAAGTCTTTCAGAATTACTATGTTTAGCTCCTGTTTGCTATTGTGTTTTCCTAAGACTTGTAAGTGGTGTAACAAAGCATTGTTTCAGAAGTCATCAAAGTTAGCCACGAGTTTCATGGGAGCATGTTTGGAGGGTTTTAATGGAAAGTGTTAGGCAGTCTGATAAAGTTGTCTCTACTAACATTTCTCTAATTTTCTGTTTTGACAGGACTAAGCCTTGTTCAGCGTTTAAGACCAGATTTCAAGCGAAAATATGCATCGATGTTTGATGATAACACAGTGACTGAATATATCTATCACTGCAATGTACAGTCACCCAGGTGAGTGTGAGTTTCCTAGTGTGTGTTTTGAAGTCAGCCTTTTGTTTACTGATGGCCTGCTGCTCCCTCCAATGGTCATGGCCACAGTCTGCATGTGTTTTTTGTTTTGTTTTATTATTATAATATTTACTGTATTAATTAAACAAAAAATAGCATTGCACTTTTTATGGATTTCAGAAACTAGATGTAGAAGCTATCCTAATTTGTTATTTCTTTTAAATTACCCGTGTCTTAATTCTGAGAGGTGGGGCACTTATTTTTAATCCTAAAGTTGTTATAGTGGTTTAAATTGTAAAGATCTTCTTTAAAAAAATAATGAATTTGGTATCTTATTCTTTTTTTTAAAAAAAAAAAAAAAAAGGCTGTTGAAAACTGCTTGAAAATCTATGTTTCTTAACAGTTAAAAATCCCATCCTCATGCATTCTTTTATCTATATTACCAAAAGGCACAGATACTCCCAATTCCTAGGTAGGTATGGGGAAAGAAGAGAAAAGGCAAATACATTGGAAATTTAATTACTCTTACCCTTTTTGAATGGCTTGAAGTGGTGAAACAGCTTTCAAGAACATGACTATTCCTTACGGATGGGCAAAAAGGCCGATGCTGCAACGGATTCCACAGATGGACCAAGACATTCCTATCACGGTGGTCTACGGAGCACGTTCATGTATAGATGGCAATTCTGGCAGCACTATCCAGTCTCTGAGACCAAATTCATATGTGAAGACAATTGTAAGTTCAATTTCTAAGCAGCTGTTTAGTTCGTTGTGTGGATTTGTTTAAATCATATCAGCGTGTTTTTTCTACCAACAGTGAAAATGAGGGCCCTTTGATTTAAAGACCAGGGTAATAACTTCTGATTTCTTTAATGGAGAGACAGAAAACAAGTGTTAGCGTGTCAAAGAAAACCCAGAAAAAATAATATTTCCCAGAGGAAGAAAGAAACTTACTGTAGCACTGGAAACTGAATCATATCTTTGAACAAGGTCACTTCTCTGCTTTACAGGTTGTTTTTTTTCTGTAGTGTACTAATACACATAATTTTTGTGGTCAGTGGTAAGCACCTGAGGTTTTGTCTTTATTTTATTTTATATCTTATATTTATATTACATCTTTATTTTGTTATTTTTTTTAAGTAACCTCAAGCATTTTCAGATCTGTCAGACGTGATAACTGAATATGCGTGCCTGTTACAATGCTGAGGTGATAAAATGTCCAGCTGCCTTCTTACTGATGTCTCGTCCTAACCGGGCAGAAATGTATATGTGATGCTGATGGTATATTTCGACAAGTCATTGACATGAGATTTTATAATCTTGGTATAGCTGACATCAGAGCAGGAACTTGGAGAAAACATTGTTACAGAACTGTTTACACATGTTAAAGAGCACAGATACATGTCATAAATGCAGATATCCAGATCTGAAAGTATCACACTGCTGCTTAACGCAGGAGTTATATTACAACAAAAAATCACTATTAAGAAGCACACAATAGCCTACACCCCCTGATAACGAGTCCCTCTCCAGCTTTCCTGCAGGCCCCCTTCAGGCACTGGAAGGCCGCTATAAGGTCTCCCCGGAGCCTTCTCTTCTCCAGGCTGAACAACCCCAACTCCCTCAGCCTGTCTTCATAGGAGAGGAGCTCCAGCCCTCTGAGCATCCTCGTGGCCTCTGGACTTGCTCCTTCTTGTGCTGGGGGCCCCAGACCTGAAGGCAGTACTCCAAGTGAAGGACATTTAGCTATAATTAAGGCAGTGTGTTTCAATTGAAAGACTTAAGAGGAAGTGTTTAAATGGGGGGAGAGGAAAAATAGATTTAAATACAAATTTAACCTTGGATTGACTATAAGATTAAAATACTCACGTACCTAGTGCTTAAGTACCTAGTACACTCATCAAGTGCCATGCAGGATGGCTATGGCTTGCTTCATACCAGTTTTGTCAGAGAATGATGAATTATAGAAATGCAGTAACCACCATGTGAGTGGTTACTTAAGCCCCTAATGTTTTATACATAGTTGCAGTGGAATGATATAGGCCAGAATTTTTTTTTTTTTTTTTTCCCCCTATGTTGCATCATTTGGATTTGACTTTTCCCTGCTTAACACAGTAATAGTTAATTGGGAGGACTGAAATCTGCTTCCAAAAGGCTAGGAAATCCTTAGCAATTTAAGTCTCTGAGTTGTTAATCATTTATCCTAGTACCTTCTTTAGTCTGTTCCATATAATTTTCATAATAAGGGAATAGAAATGATTATATGTCATGCAAACACTTAAAGAACTAAAGAACTACTTTGCAGAATTGTTTGAGCAGAGAATGAAAGGGATGAACGTTAATCAGAGGTTTGACATGTTCTTCTAAGTTTGTTTTGCAGTTTGTTTTACCTGAATCTTTTTTCAGAAAGGTGCGCAATTGAAAAAGTAGTGGTTTTGTCCTTCCTTCTTGTTTAGCACAGTTCATTAAACAGGTGAAACAGACTTTCAGTTTGCCTTATATTTACAGTCTTTTTTAGGATGTAGGATACCACCTCCTGGCAGAAATTTTGCTAGCTTCATTAACGCACACCGGGTGCAATAGATCAGTCTCAGTTTAGAAACTTTTCCTTTCAAGTAATAGTGGTTTTGTTTTTGTGGTGATATTCTCCACCTATCCCAGTATTTATTAATTTATTATTTGCTTGTCCTTTTGACCTGTTTGTTCACCTTTGTCCTCTAGGCTATCCTTGGCGCAGGCCATTACGTGTACGCTGATCAGCCTGAAGACTTCAATCAGAGAGTGAAAGATATCTGTGATTCCGTGGACTGACTGTCTTCTGTTCTTCAGAAACTCATACCGTAGATAACATTTAATAGCAATACTTTCTAGGAAATCATTAAAGAACGCGGAGCTAATGGAACAGGCTCTGTTTGCACACTGCTTCTTCTAAGAAGCCATTTGCACACTTAAACCACTTAGTGCCTTTTTGGGGAATGGGGAATTTTGAAGCAAACTTTGTACAGCTTTGAGGTTTGTTTTTAGATCGTTGGCCTGCCGTACATGAAATTACTTACAACTTTTTAAACTGGAATTTTCTTCAAAAATGGAATTGAATTTTGTTCGTGTGTTGAACTCTATAAAGATGCTGAATTCTCCATTAACACAGGGATCTATACCAGTATAGACGTAACACATAAAATGTGATTTTGTTTCTTCATAAACATTCATATTTTCTAGTTGATGTTTCATAGCGAGAATATGAAATTGCTTATATATTTTATTTATGGAATTCAGAACTCCATATACAATATTTTAACAGGGTTGTGTTTTTTTTTTTTAATTGAAGTGATAACAGCTTATGAAGCTGATTCTGGGAGAGAGACAGGGCCAAAATAATGAGCAGTCTTTATCACTGAAAAATGTGTTACTTTGTAAGGAATCAGGGCTCGATATTGGGAAATCTTTCTTCTGCTGGGTTTTACTTCTGTTTATCTCAAGGCATCTTTTTCCATGTGTGCAACTTTTACAGAAGCTGCAGTTTGTAAGAGTCAGTGATGACACCAATGCTCATGCTTCCATAAATATTTTGATATGTAGATTTCAGTGATTTAAAGTACAGAAAATAGCTTGTTAGTTATTCTGTCGATTTTTAACTCTTTATGATCATTGCAAGATTTGTTACTTGCCTAAATCTAACAGTTGTAGAGAAGTTGGCAAGAAGATTTTGATTAGGGCTAGGGAATGCTCATCTGGATAGTGAGCATAATTCCCTTTTCCTTTAGCTAGAACTTCTAGTCTGCTTTCTAGTAAATTTGGGGTGGGGTGTGGGGTGGGTGCAGAGGGATATTTTCTAATTGGCAACTCAGCAGGTTAGTGTATTGTAGTTAGCATGCAACCTCCTTATAGGAAGGATTATTACTGGAACAAACAATACCACTGTAACAAATTATAGTTGTATGTTTTGGAGATTTCTTTATATAGTTATATATTTTGTGTATTTTGAAATTGGAGATAATCCAGCCTCTGCATCTCTTTGAAAATGTAGTTAGATATTAATTCTTTACCAGCTTAGTAAATTAAATTAAGCTAAATACTTTGTCACTTTAAAGCCAAATTATGTGGTGGTTTGTTTTGTAACCAAGAGTTTACATGGAACTATTGATCTGCTTTTGAATGTTAAATTGACTACTGAAGAATTCCTGATACTTTTGTACACAGCGAATTGAATTAACGATAGCACCGTCTTCAGGCTTGAGTGGAATTCTGTGCAGTTTTGCTCATGTTAATTGTAGCACACATTGATGATAAAGAAGGCAAAGATACCTAAAATCTTCAGGAAATACTCAGGTTATGTTCCCAGCTGAACATGATCTCTCTTTCTGAAGGAGATGTATATCTATATGGTGCTATGTAAACATCAAAGTCTTTGTACTGCCTCGACTGCTAGCACTTGATGTCTAACAAGCTAAAGATTTTAATTAAAATAAATTATTGAATTAAATTTCTTTTTCACTTTAGAAGATGCCAGATTTTTAAACAAAATTCTGTGTTATTTGCTAAATTCTTGAGTTCAAATGGAAAATCAGAATAACAATTTATTTAATGTATGCTATAAATTATCAGTCATGCCACCATTTAGGTGGATTCCTTTGGTATGTATTTTTCTCATCCTTTTCAATGTCTAATTTGTATTTATCAACTTGAACAGTTGTTCTAATTGTATGTAAAGGCCTGATGGAAAAATACGTTTTGCATGTCTTCCAAATAATAAAAGGTGAAGTGAGATATTGGCATTTTCAGATAGCACTTACTGATGGGAATTCTAGATTCCGCATCAAGAGATGGAAGTAGGGATAAAAATTGCACATTGAATGTGAATATTCTTTTGAATATCCCTTGCTTTTTCAGCTCATTGTACTAGTAGGACTTACTTGTTGCTTAAGTTTTGCACAATAAAAAAAATAAAAACACCTCTAAAATGTTGTGTTTGGTTAATGTTAAGGTAGGATGTTGCTTTTGTAAAAATGTGTAATTAAGCTCTGGAATTGCAGGGTAATGAATGCATTAAGCTGAACCATCCAAAATACATTTAAAATATAGTAAAGCTTTCTCTTCTAATGTCTCGATGTTCTTAGGGTTTCTTATATTTAAGTGAAGAGGTAAGTGCTGGTGTACCAGTGGCTGCACGTTCAAAATACTGATCATATACATAAAGAAAAAGGTTGTTGGTTATCTTCCAGGCAGTATTAGATACCCCTGTGACAGTCAAGGTGGAATTTCTGAATATCCTACTGTATGCAGCATAACCTAATAAAGTTACTGCAACAAGCATCGTAAAAGGTGCTGAACAGAGAATGATGCATGTGATGAAAAGACTTGGAAGCTAGAGCATTGAATTACTGCCTGGTAATAAGCTTGGCTTCTCCAGACACTCTGATTCAGTGCAATGACCAGTTTCTTAAATGTTCTGCGGAGAATACCGTCAGCTGGTGGTGCTATTTTTATTAGAGTGCTGTCAAATAAGACAAGAATCACTGGCGTAAGCACGCCCAAAGATCTGTCCTGTTCTAGCATCACAATGAAGACAGCTTTGTGTCAGAGGCCAGGGCATAACAAAAAGAATCCAAAATATTAATAAAAATCCAAGATTAACTAAGTTTCCAGGACATGCTCTTCCTAACGTTGTTGCGATAAAAATTTATTAAAGTAACTTAGTGATATTTTGTTTGCATGGCTGAGTTCATCTCGTTACTTATTGAACCCTGCCAGATTAGATTTTAGTTCTAAAAAAGCTGATTTTCAGAGAAGTAATTTATTGATAAGGCTCAATAGTAAAACATTCACAACCAGCACAAGAAAGTCCCTGTTTGCACCTGATTGTAAAGTGCCACTGGAGAACGTGGATTTGTAGGCAGTGAGCTTGGAAATGGGTCCAAACAGGAGAAACGTTGGCATCATCTGGTTTCACCTGGACTAAAACTGTGCTGGCATTTCTTTCCAAACCTTATCTTTGTAAGGCTTCTGTTTTAAGAAATATAAATAACCCCCCCCTGGAATCAGTATGTGGGCAGGCATATTCAGGAGTGCCTCTCTTGTGAACATTAATTTCAACAGGAGCCTCCAGAAGCATAGGGCTAATGGGCAGCTCCTCAATGCGTTTTCCCCATAAATGTCAGCAGAATGGAACGGGTAAGGGTTTCCTTGTTCACCACATCACTTTTCTAGCCCTTTGCTTTTAACAAGACTGCATCAACCAAACCTGTATGAGGTATGGAGTGTGTTCAGGGTATTTCTCCCTGTCATCTCTGCATAACTCTGAGTTTGGTACGCCATTCACGCCTGGGACTTCCCCTTCATCAGAGTCAGGTTTATTCAAAAATTAACTGGAAAAAGAGGAGGTAGCTGTAGAAAATAAGAAAAGCCCTATTCACCTTTCAATAGAGCAGTAAAGAGAAGTAACTACGGGGATTTTGCTAGTCCAAATGCCAGCTGATAGCCTTAGTGTGCTCCGTTTTCTGCTCTAGATGTTGGATGAGGATTTACATGGGTAGTTCCTTGGGGCTCATTGAAGCATCTGTCATTTTGTTGGGTTCTTTTACATGGGCCAGTTCACCCTCAGCCCAGTCCTGCTATTTTTGAGCACAGCAGGTAAGTTTCAAGGCTTCATCTAGGAAATTTTGTGGGTGACACAAGTGAGAACTTGTCTAGGGGTGAGCAAAGGTGACTGGAGAGAGGTGGTGGTGGGGTGGGTGAGCTTGGAAGAGGACACGGATGTATGCAGTAGTGCTTTGTGATATGGGAGAAGAAAACTGGTGGGGACCTCAGGCTTTTGGGAAGGCAAAAAATGAGAGGGGCATGGCCAGGGAAGGTGCCCAGGGCACAGACGGCGCTGGAAAGAGCTGACAAGGTGGAGGGGAGGCTGGCTGGCATCCCTGCAGGCAGGTGGGTGAGAGATGGTGAGCTGGAGCAGGGGAGAGCCTGTGGCTGCCATAGGAGCCCCTGCGAGGAGGTGGCAAAGCCCTGGGTTGCCAACATCTGCAATCCAGTGAAGTGCTGCAGTACCTCCTCAGATAATTAATTCCTCCTTGCTGCCCTACAACAATGAATCTTTGTCTTCACCAGAGCTTTCTCTCTGGCCACCAGGACTAGCATTTACTACTTCTGTCTCCAAGCTCCCTTCTCTCCACTTTTATGTGCACCTGCCAAGACTGCCACACAATAACGAGCATTAATGAGATAAGAAGGCCTGCAGCACCAGCTAAAATTCAGAAATATTTCAGTAAAATATTTGTTCAATAGAAATAGAAGATCTAGAAACATTTGCTACATAGTTTAAGAACATGGCACTGTACAGAAAATTATACTTTTGATATCTACATAATCTGTGGTAGTAATTAGCAGAGAGGTGGAAGTGGTGGCAGTGAAGGCTAGGCCCATGGTGCGCATATATTTCATGTTTTGCATTAGCAGATCTATTCCTGTGCTTCTGAATTCCCCTCATTCATGTGTAAATCACTAGAGCTGTATGTGGAGCAAGGTGGGACCATCACTTCCCAGCTTCGTGATGTTTTAATACCTGCCTGATATCCAGCTGCCTTTCTGCTTTGCCTTCGTTTAAAGGCAAAATTTGCGTTTGCTCAAAGCTGAAATCTAAAAGCGAGGCTGAAGAGCTCAGTGGATGCAAATCCCACACGCAGAGAGCCCCCTCTGACAAGGAGATTACTGCCTGCAGCTATCTGGGGTTCATCTCCCCCCAGTTGGTGCCTGCCAGGAGGGAGATGGGACTCAGGGAGCTGGGCACCGAGCTGCTGTGTTTGACCACACTAGGGCCACTTGTGTATAGAAGGGCTACACTTTGTATAGGAAAATAATAATAATAATAATAATTCAGGTGTGACATGCAGGCAGAATCACCAAAGTGTTGCAGAAACTTAAGGTTTTTTATTTAAAAAAAAAAAAATTCTGGCAGATTTCAGCAGTAATTAGGGGACAGCCACTCTTAACCACACGGCAGCATTTGCCTGTTGTGGGCTGACTACAGTTTTATTTTTTCTAAGGGGATTTAAACCCAGTATGGAGTTAGATGCTAAAAGGTTAGTGAGGAGCTGCATTTATTTCTCTCCCTGGCAATATCCGGAAAGAGATGAACATGCAGCCAGGTGAATGAATCTGAACTCGGATCGAGTCACATCTTTAATTAATAGGCAGATGATTACAAAACCATTTCCAGCGGCTCCAGGAGCACAAGCCAGCTCCTAGCTGGGGCCGTGCGTCCCCTCACCCCTGAGACCCCAGTCCCCTGAAGTCAGCCCTATAGGTGTGGATGCCTATAGGATTGGCAGGGGAGAAGATGAAGGTGGAAGAGGAATTTTGGGGATTTTATGCCCCCTTTCATATGGGAAAGGGAGGGCTGTGGAGCAGGAGGGTACAGCGTGGTGCCATCAGCATGGAGCTCCGTAGTCCTGTGCCATTGCTTTATTTACCCTGATGCCCTTTCACAAGGCAGAGATGAAGCCCATGCAAAAAGACTAGATGGAGGGGGGGGGAAAGTGCAAATGAACCTCCTGTGTTATTACAGACCGGCCCCAGAAGGAGAATAAATGGTGATAAGAGGAAAAATAGCTGCGACGGAATTATTAAATAAGGGGCAACTTCGAAAGTGGCTCCAGTCTGGCTTCCAATTTTGTTCCTGTAATTTGATTGCGGGTTTCAATGGGGCTGCTTAGACACCAGCCGCTCGATCTGGCAGCAGGTGAGCAGCGCGGAGGCACGCGCCCTGCGTGCCATCGTGTGCGCAGGGCACGGCTGCACCCACGCTTTCGGGGCTAACAGGGCGCCGTGTCCTGCCAAGAGGAGGGATTTCATCCCTCCTGCTTGGGAATGTGTCACAGGCAGGTGTCGAGACCCCAAAGATGGGGAGAAGTGGGGCGCAGGGTGTAGCACGAAGGCGGACGAAGGCAGCAAGAGCGATGTGAGTTACTCCCAACTTGCTCCAGAGCGCGGTGGCACCTCAACCCTCCATTGCGGCGTGCCGCCACTGCATGTCACTGTTAGGACAGAGCCACAGAGGAGGGATTCGGGGAGGCTGGTGCAGCTCTGGTGGGGACAGACCCCGCTGCCCCCGAGGGAAGGGCCACGGCTGCGGCAAGGTGATCCCCAACACAGGAGGGGAGGGCAAAAAAAAAAAGTGCTCCCCAAAGTGGTTGTGCCCAAAGTGACAGAAACAAAGAGTCTGAGTTATATGCTTAATTAAGAGTATTCATTTATTTTTTTTTTTTTTTTTTATTTTTTAGCTGGGGTCAAGGGAGCCCCACTGGCATGACAGGGTACTCATGGTGCAGGCAGGGGTGGCCTCCCCTGTCCCCTTGCCCAGCTCGGGCTGGGTGGCTGTCCCCTGCGTCCCTCCTCTGGCTAGAGGGTGGGAGCACGGCAGCAGACAGCACGAGGGAGGAAGCGTCTGCCAAAAAAACAGCGTGTTACAGAAGCAGGGCGTGATTCGTGGTTCAAGGGGAAAGCTGAAAACGCGCCGTGTCCTGAGTGTTAATCGTCGGGGACTCTGCTGTAAATAAATGAGAGACTCGCTCGCTGTCTCCTCACTCCCACATGCTGCCAGACATCTGACTCCCTCCAGAACAGGGATTTTTGCCGAGGAGGAAGCACTGCAGTGCCCAGGGAGATCACAGTGGTGGTATTTAAAAAGAATTTGCTGTGCCAGTCCCACGGGAGATGCCCAGGGCACCCCATCCATCCTGCGCGCCAAGTCGCACCCTCTCTGCTGTATCAGGTCTCGTCAGGAGGGGGATGCCTTGGGGGTGCCCGTCCCACCTGAGGAATAGGGACAGCCGGTGGAGATCCCAAGAGCAGGGGAAGGCAGTTTTGTGGGGTGTAGCTGGCCGGGAAGCTCCTACAAGTGTTTCCTCGGTGCCCATCCCCATGGCGAGGCCGTGCCGATGGCAGCTCGGCAGGTCCGCCCGGTGCTCATGCAGGGGCAGCCTGTCTCAACAGGATATTAAAAAGCAGAGATTATGAAAGCAGGGCTCGGCACGGGGCGAGGCAGTGCCGGCATTTATCTTCTCCCTGCTGCTCACACTCAGCAAACATCTGCAGTGCCAGCGCATGTCCCCCTCCTCCTGCTGCCATCGGTCCCTCCTGGTGGCTCCACGATCGCGGTGGGGACCAGGGGCAGCTCGGAGGGACGGGCAAAGACCAGGCTCACCGTGCCCCGGGGCTGTGGGGTTGCTCTCTGTTGTGGCTGCCAGACCCGATAATTGCTTGTTCCTGTTTTCCCCCCAGCCCACAGTCACTTTTTCTCCTTCCTCCTCCCTCCTGGTTTTGCAGTCTCTGGATGGAGGGATATTTTTAGGGCTCTCAATTACTTTTCAGATCTATTCTAAATTTATCTCCCAATAATCCGAAGTCTTCGAATCGCGGCAGTGGGATTCACGTCTGCAGAAGCAGCAGCTGAAAGCATGGCACGGTGGCTCAGGCCTCGCCTCCCCACTGCAATCCCTCCTGCTCCTCACCCACCACCTCTCTGCGATGCATCCCCCAGACAGGGAAAGGGGCTCATCCCCAACCCAGACAAACCACCACAGGTACAAAACGGGGAGACGGGCTGATGGGTGGGTTTGCAAATGCAATGCATTTCGCCCCAAAGCTTCTTGTACCTGCAAAGCTTCCTGGGGGAAATAATTTATGTCTATTTCTGAGAGTTAACCGAGAAATGTGGTGTTCTTGAAGATGCTCACGCTGCAAACCCCAGGCAAAATAGGAAGGGAACCCAGGATCCCTGCTGCACAACTCCTGTAGGGTGCTCATATGCAGAGCCAGAAAATATCAAAACTTCCCAATACACCTCCAGAGCCTGCAGCCCTTTGATCTGCTTCCATCTCCTCCCTGCAGCGCATGAAGAACAAACCTTTTCTCCCCACTGTTTCACACCTCCCCCAGCCAACCGGCCCAAACCCCTCAATAACTGCCCTTTTGGGGAACCAGATGCCAAAAATTTTGTCCTGTGACCGCAGACCAAGGAAACTTGAGTCTGTCGGCATGAGGCTGTGCCCCATCACCCCGAGCCATGGGGCTGCCAGGGCAGGATCCTATTAATTTTGTTTCCTCCCCTGCCCTTCCTACCTGCCGGAGCCCAGGTGAATCAAAGGGGCGATGCTCTGGGTGGGGGAACGGAAGGAGAAAAGGTGGGAAGGGGTTAATGCTCTTTCCGTCTTAAAGCACTGAGGCTGCCTGCCAGTTTTAGGAAAAGCTGCAAGTCATGCTGCCAGGACTGAGGAGGAGGAGGAGGCTTCAAGTCTCTGGGATGCTCTAAGGAAAGTGCCGCAGTGCAAACCCAGCCCCACTGGCGCGGCAGGCGGGGAGGTGGCAGGGGAGATACGAGCGCAGGGGGATCTGCAAAAACACTGCTGTCCCCTCCCTGTTTCCCTTCTCACCCTCGTGTGCCCCCCACCCTTCACCTTCACGTGTCCCCATCCTTCACTGCCCTGGGTGCCACCCACTCAAGAAACAAAAAATTTGGGGCCCTGGGGTTTGATCGTGCTGTGAGCCCAGGGTGGTGAGAGGATCTCCCTGGGGCACAGCTCCATCCTTAATTCCCTGCTCCTGGGTGCTGTGAGGCAGAGCCATGAGGGCTGGAGACAGCCGGGGCTGTGCCCCCCCAGTGCCCCATCCCCACAGGGGTCCTGCTCCAGGGGAGAAATCCCCCTCATCACTGGGGTCCTCTTTGATTTTGTTGCTTGGCAGCACGGACACCGTGCAATTAAAGGCGAGTAAAAGCACCAAAGTAATTTCCTCTCTTACATTTTTACATTTAGAGCGCATTACAGCCAGTGAGACCCAGGCTTTTGAGAGAAGCTTTGGTCAATTAAGATTAGCTGTCATTTTGCATTTATTACCATCATTTACGAATCCTCCGCGTTGCCAACAGGCAGGAGAAGAATATGGTGCATAGAATAAATAGATAATTGGCGGGGGAGCTCGTCAGGGCCTTGATTTCTATCCCCCATCATCTCTGGCTCAGCTCTGCCCTGTGAGTCAGCGGAGGGCCCTGTAAAACCATCGCCATTTCGGCCCTGCTATTAATCCCTACGCATGTATCCTGTTGGCACACGGGCTGAGACTGAAGCAGTGCCCTGTGTAGTGTGTGTGTGGGATGTGGGCTCAGGGAGCAGCACAGCATTCCCCTGGCACAGCCCCAGCTTGCAAGCACCTGGGGTTGGGTGCCCCACGCTGGATATGGGCTGCCCAAAAAGTGGCCAAATTGAGGCAAAACGTGGAGATTATTTGAAATGAATGTAGTTAAGAGGACGGTCCCAAAGGTCTTGCACACTTGGGAGAGCTTCAAAATGCCCCTGTCTTTCTACCCCTTCAGTCCCTGCCGTGGCTGTGCAATTGCATAATAACAGGATGACCTTGAGAGGGAAAAACAAGACTCGAGGATGCTGGGCTGGGTGAGGAGAGCTTGTGTAACACGGTATTTCTGGCAGGCCGACACTCCGAAAATGTGTGTTCCTAATCAAAGGTAGCTTAAAAAGGAATACTCCTCTCTGCTGCCACAGCACTATTCCGAAGGCACGTGCTGTTGTTGAGAGACGGGGGTCCTATCACTGCCGCCTGGATCTGAGTGAAGACAAAAGAGCTCATTACTCCTGAGAGGCAAACAAAAAGCACCACGAATCAAATTTATCAGGCAGGGGGCAGGGAGGGGGGTGTGAGGAGGATTAGTGGGTCCCCATTGTCCAGGGTGTCTCTTATCTGGCAGGGGAGCCATGGAGCAAACAAGGCCCTGGCACGTGAGGAGCTCCTTACCTGAGCGAGGGGCTCCGTGGTCGCACACCAGTACTCACTAAGCCCTTTTGAGAGGTTAATAATTACAGAACCCACTAAAGCAAACGAAAACAAATGCCATTTGATCCTGTACCAAAGGGGAAGGTTAGGGCCGCTCTTTGTGCTCCTGGACAATGGGCTTTGCAAAGCACGCAGGGGCAGAGCCATTTTGTGGGGGTGAAGATGCAAAGAGCCACTATCAGCAACCTTATCTGGAGAGCCACCACAGGATTTGGGCACGGCTCCTCACTGCCTGTTTGCAAAGGGCTGCCACAGCCAGCCCAAGCACAGCCTCATCAATGAAATGCTAACGAAGGGGCAGGAGTTAAAGGGGGCCCAGCCAGGAGGCCGCATGCCAAAGGTCACTCGGTATGGGCCCTGTGCGTCCTTTTTCCTTGTGAGGGAGAAAAGCACAGTTTTTGTCCAACAGGGTCTGAAGGTGGTGGGACATCCCCTTGAGGTCCTCCTTGCATTCAGGACTGGCCAAAAACAGGCTCAATATTTGGAAAAGCTGGACCCCCTCTACTCATAAGTACTGCATTCTTCCCCTGGTCTGCCCAACACCTAATTTATCGACTGGACTTTTATGAGGCTTTCTTCAAAAGTATGTGTGGTCACCACATTTCCCACCATTTCACCACTTTTAATTGTAAGGTGCACACATCTCAAAGGTAACCACAACCTCCCCTTCCAACAGCAACAAGCAATGCCATTTACTCCAAAGGACTTAGTTTCTCTTCACTGTCAGTGACTTGCGTAATTATCTTTCCATGCCCTTCATTTCAGACACTGGTCCAGCACTGAAGTCTTTCAAGCAGCTGGCAACAGGACAAACTAAACTTGGAGTTACACCGACTCATCTCCAAATCCCTTTTTGCAGTATCACCTCACTGGGGTCAGGAGAGGCCAAGCAGTGACACGGAGGACTGTCGCCCTTGCTCTGAATTGTGTTCATCACCAATGAGAAGTTCCCACACCCTTTCCTTGAAAAAGGAGATCCTGCAAAGTACAGACCATGAAAGAAAAACCTGCCCTTTGTTAGAGTTGATGATTATATTTTATAATGTATAAATATTAAATGGGTATTGCCTTTGCATGTTTCCCTCCCAGTAACACATCCTGCTTGTTCTTCCCACCCTCCCAGGAAGCCCTCAATGACATTAGGAAGCTCAGTGGGCAGGGATTTCCCTGTCCTCTCAGCCAGGCCTCAGGACAGACCGACCCTCATTTTCTTCCCAAATCACCTGGATGACCTCTGGAAACCCTTCACTTGTGGTGCTGGGACAAGTTCAAACCAAACCAATGTGTTTTTCATGATGGGGATGCTGATGGTGACTACAATACATGTATTTCTCTGTGCTTAGAGAAGGTAGTGAGGGACTGGTATGGATACAGTGGATCTCTGGCAGAATTGCAGCACTTACTCTGTTGAGTAGGGGATGAATTTTCTAATAATTTGCAAATAAATTGGATAATTTGCCTGTGTTAGAAGTACTTTGAAAAACACATCCTTTGACAAATTTAGCAGCAGTCTTCAGGCTTCTTTCTTCCCATGAATGCACCAGAAGAAATGTGTAGACTTTTCTCCAGCCTTCCCTTACAGACAAAGTGTTTCTCACAGGCGGTATTTATGGGCTTTCAGAGGTCTGTGGGTGTGTTCCTCCCCCCCTGTTGAGAACTAAAGCTTTGTCAGCTTTTGGCAGGGGACAGGCGATAACTGCTGTCCCAGAGATTGCCCCATTTCATGAGGGACCAAGCTCCCTTCTGGGATGACTGGGGGCATAAGCTGGCACAACTCTTGGATCCCTGAGAGGAGAGGAAGGTGGAAGTATGCGTCTGCCCCAAAAAGCAGGTATTTGATGGAGTAGGAACGACCTCATTGCAACTGGAAATACTGGGAGCTGACACATGTTTCAGAACAGCACAAGGGCTGCAAAAGGAGCAGGACAATGGGGGTGTGGAGGCACCTGCATGGGGAATGTGTGTGCAGTGGTAGCGGGGAGGGATGTGGGTGGGAAGAGGACACAGGGACATGTGAGGCGGCACAACCTGGAGGGGCAGCAGGCAGGTCTGTGGGGTGGGACGAGTTACCTGCTCCAGGAACTCAGGTTCTCTGCATCCCTGCAAGAAAGCCAGGGCTTACAAATGAGCATGGTCACAAAAGACCAGAGACCTAAGTACAACTGGTATTCTCCATATCTTGGTCATTTGTTTCTTTCATACTGTAGTATTCCCTTTGCATGCCACAGTTGCTGTACAAATCTGACATTTTCAACATACTAACACATATGCACTAATACTAAATGCATCTGCCATTACAATCTGAAGTGAGGCAAAGATAGAATAAAACATTAGTAACGATTGGAAAGTCACTACTAGGGCATTCCCAAACCCCCAAGTCTATCCGGTGTTGATAACATAATAAAATAAAAAGGGATTAACTAGATGATCCTGTTCTTTGGAAAACAGGATCATCTACTGTCAGACTAAAATATTGGTCATAATATCGTAATTACATGACTGCTTCAATGTCACTAAGGGGCAGAGTTAAGGTTTGTCTAACAGTACCAAATACACAACTCCTTACTCCAAATAATTGTGTTTTCTTCTTAACAGGTATTTCCATGAATCCAGGGTTTACAGCATTTTGTTTTGGCATAATCAAAGCATGCCAATGACATACTTTTCCTTAAATTACTGATGTGGATATTATATGTGGATATGAACCACCTGGAGGCTGTCTAGATTTGAAAGGGAACACTGTATGTTACATGGTCCTGTGAGAGATGAGCAGTGCTTGGTGGGGTAAATCAGTCTTGTGGAGAAAGCAGTGGGGATCCAGACACCACCCCATGGCCAGCCCCACCGCTCAGAGCTCCTCAACCACTGCTGCCCATGCAGAGTCAACACACCCAACCATGCCATCCCACCTCATTTCCTTTAAGCAAGGAAGCAGCACAGCTGCTTTTTGGTGGTGTTTCCCCTCCTGTCTTGGTGTAGCAGGCTCTGAGGGTGCATCAGGCAGGGAGGTGGGCATCGTAGGGCTGAGAAGCACCCCCACGTACCTGCTCGGTGTGCATCATGGCTGACCTCCCGAGGAGGCAAAGTGCTGACCACAGTTCTTCTCTTCCTCCTCCTCTGCTTGCTCTCCAGCAGTAATGCACATGTGCTTTGTCCATAAATATATTATTTTGTGTTCCTGCCAGCCCAGACTAATAGGGCTAATGTTTCCTGAGGAGCAGCCCAAAGCTACATTAGCCGCAGATGTTTGATTGATTTAAAACAAAGAGCCCGACCGCCAAACTGCTCCATATGGTTTCTCTTCCTGTCACTTTGCCTGCAGGGTTATCTCTGAAATGCAATTAAGGTGCTTAAAAGTACATTTTCAGGAAGATGCAGAATTGATGAGGGTAGGTTTGCCGATGGGTGCATCCAAATTGTTAGAGCAAGAGCGAAGAAAGTCGTGCCCTACCCTTAGCAGCTGCACACATGTTTTTTCCACTCACATGAAGATCCTAAATTGGAGGGCAGGCCCCAAAATGCCCCCACTGTAAAGACCTTGCCATAGAGCTACTTCACCAGTACTTGTGCCTCCTGATATTCTGCTAATTTATTATTGAAGCCAAACATTTCTCTAATTAGATATTTGCTTGGGAACTTAAGTGCTGCAGAGATTATATCCAGCCCCACCTCTCCTCCGCTCCCGTCGCATGGGCACTGAAGACAAAACCCATCCTGCTGTACCTCCAGCGAAGGCCCAGATCTGCCTGTCCCTTGCTGTGAGGAGGGTGCTGGTCCAGTCTGAGCACCAGGAGACCTCCAGACAGGCTCTGCAGACCTAGGGCAAGCACTGAAACCACTGCACAAAGGGCTGAGATCTCTTCTCCATGTTGGCCTTCATGAGGCCAACCAAGGGAAATGGTGGCCAACCCTCCATCTTCTCCTTACTTCAGCTATTGTGAGCAAGTGGCAGCTCTCTACACTGCATCCTTGAAGATCTTAAATACTTCGGTTTCTGAAAACAGATTTGTTTTAATCCTGTTCCATGGAAATTCCCCAAATAGGTGCCTGACATCTGGAATCTTTATGCACTTCTTGGTGCCTAAGCAAAAGAGAGTTGGACAAGCCACCTGCAGTGACCCAAGGGACTGACAGGACCTCAGAAACTTTCGTCCCTCTCTGGACTACTCATTAAAAAAGAAACCATGGATTTGAGCAGGGAATCCTAAACCTTTCTGCAAAGGTTTAGGATTCCATGAGCAAATCCATGGTTTCTTCCTAAACCATCAAGCAGAATTAATTTCATATTATAGAAAACAAAAATAATTACATCGCAACAGGTCTGAAGATTCATGGCAGCAGTACATGTTGGAAATACACAGCAGCTCCCATACAAGCACGGGATAATTATCTAGTGCTCAACTGTCTTCCAACTAGACCTCTGTTAACCTTGTCCTTGCCTCTTTCAGAATTAAAATCCAAAGGTAATTCATCATAGAAATTCTTGGTAACTTCAAGTATAATTGCTAAGTAATTTTCAGGCATGTGTAATTAACGTGCCCGATTAATCTCATCATGAGTCTCAAAGCCAGGTTGTTTAATGGGCCTCGGATCTAAATAAACTCTCATATTTATATGTATATGTATGCATACATGTGAGCCTGTTTGTACGGGAGAGAAGGATAGCGGCCCTCAGAAATGCATCTTCCTCTGTAGCCTGATTTATTCCCTGATGAGGCATTCGCAGAAATATTACCCTGGTTGTTGCATAGTCCCTGAATTCACATGCACGATCAACACTATCCAGGTCTCCACAACCATTTAAAGTGAAGTATTTCATAGAAAACTGATTGTACAAACAACACCATATTGCTCCGTGTTTATTTTCTTTCAAGGGCTGCCAGAGCAGCTCTTCAGCTACAAACAAGACAAGCTTGCTTGCATTTTTTTGCCCATGCTGCAAAATCAACCTGAGATCTGAAAGCTCAGCTTTTTTTCCCCTTTTTGGCTTTCACCCCCTAGCAGGGATGGGAATCATGGTTTAGAGGAGCCTACCCAGTCTTCACTGCCTGGCCTGGGAGACCAGTTCCCTCTTAGGGTGGATGGAGAGCACTTTGCTGGGGTGAGCTCCCAGGGACCTCAGCAGCACCGCCTGGAAAGTTCATCAGTGACAGCTCTGTTATGCACAGAGATGAGGCACCTAAGGCCTTTGGTACTTGGGGAAGGTGTTAGAATAATATGATGAGTAGCTGGAGTCATCTTGTGCAACAAATTTCTGCCCAGCAACTTGCCATAATCTGAAGATTTTGCCTCTGAACTGAAGACACCCACAGGAACCCAACTGCGCCACTTGGAAACCTTTAAGCAAGAGAAGCATGGCTGGCCCAGGGTCCTTAGAGCTGAACAGGTCCTTCAGGCCTTGACTGCATTTTACAGAAATCACTCAGAAAAGCCTGTTGAAACATTGAGTGAGATTTGCTGTATGAAATTTGAGAGAAACATCTAAAGACTTCCGTAAAGAGAAATATTTTTTTTTTTTTTTTTTCTGCATTCTGCAGCTTCACATTTCCAAACAGGCTTGAATCTGCAATTTCATGGTGTCTTTCCTTTCTTCTGAGAAATGATCTTTAAAGAGAAGTGCCAGGAACGTTGCCAGCCAGGCTAACGCAACGGGAGGCACCACGTGCCGTACACCTCCCCGACCCCTGCAGACAGCTCTGTCCCTCCCCTTCTCACCCCTGCAGACGCTGAGCTTGAAGTGGTGCCTGTCCTTGAATTTTGCTGTGCCCAGTCTCTGGGACAGCCCCACTGCTTGCTCTGCAGAGGGATGCAGCCTGGTCTTGCCCTACCTCTCTGCCTCTAGAAAAATATTGCAGAAAGCCCTGTGCAAAAGTCTCCTTTCCCCCAGAGAGGAGTGGGCGCAGGCCTAGGATGAGATGGCTTTGAGCAGCAGGAAATGTTGACATGGAGGGAGGCTTGTTAATAGGAAACGGCATGGCACCGAGCCAGTGCCAGCTCCAGACCCTCCTCTGATTCTTCTCTAAGCTACAGCAAATTCAGCTGGTTCTCGGAGCTGCGCTTTATCTCCCCTTTGGGAGGTTTCTGGGTCAGCTGTATTAAAATGCATTTATTCTTAAGGGGGTCAGTAATCTGCCACAGTAGTGATGTACGAGTGAATGGGGAGAATACATAAATTTCTAGCAATGCAGGAAGAAGAATCCCAGAGTTTTGCTATCTGTAGAAATGGAGCATGGGCTCTGTCATTTTGTGTCACGACAGCCAAATTAAACAAATGGAATCTGACAGGAGGAAAAGAAACAAAGGACTTCTATCCAATTACTTCCAGAAGCATATTAAATTACGGGGGCACTCGCTTTTGTGTTAGCAAATAAGTATTTAAATGGACCTAAAGTCCTTCATATTCTGCAAGTTGGGTTTATCTGCATCGGAGATGCCGGGGATGCTCGCTCCTGAAAGGGAAGCAGAGGACAGGCTTGACACAGGCTGTTGGCTGACACACATGGGTGGCATCTCACACCTGAGGCATCTCGCTCTGTGTGCCCTGACTCTGAGCCCGGAGGTGCAGGGAGGAGATGGCTGGTTATGGTTGGGCACCTTTGGGTGCCAGCAGGATGCACAGCCTGATAACCAGCTGGGAGGAAGCACTAGGAAGGAGCCACAGCTGCTGCACTGGGTGGCTGTAAAATGCTGTGATGGGGGGGCCGTGCATACATGGAGCAGGAGGTACCTCCCAGATAAGTGCAACACATGGGGTACAAGATAGACAGCTCTGTGGAAGAAGAGCTTGAACCTACCACCTTTGCTATGTGCCCTGACCTCCCTGGTGAGAGGCTCCAGACACTCCAAGACAAGCACAGAGCAGGGTCAGTCACAGGGTGGATTGGAGGAGGCAAATCAGCCATGGCCAGACTGCAAGGACCAAGCATCCTCTGTGCTGCCTCCATCATCAGAAAACAAGCAGCAGACACAGAGCAGGACTTTGGTTAAAGCAGGCTGCTCAGGGGTGTGAGCAAACCAAAGAGCTGGCAGCACCAAACACTGCACTTCTGGAGACGGGTCAGCTCCAGGTAAACCCCGGAGAATATTTCCTGTGGAAAAAATGCCCAACAGGGTTATGAGATGTTTGCAGAAAGTACAACAAGGGACAAGAGAAAGTCAAATTTAAGCTGTGGGAATCCTAAGAAAAGGCTAGTGGGGACTTGCAGCTTCTTTATGAGGACAGCAAGATCACAGCAGCCTGTCTGAGAGGCGGACTGTGCAAAGGCACCTCTCAGGAGGAATATGGCAAGGAAAGACAAATCCTTGCAAGCTCTGGCGTATCTGACATGCGATGCTGAGGCGCGTGGTCAGAGCAGCCTGCAGCAGAGCTGAGATGCGTCATCACAAAGCGGGAGTGTGAGTCAAAGGCACTGTCCCTTGGGTACGCACAAGGAAGAGGAAGGTGAAATTGTCAGGAAACATCAAGGCACTCATGACAGAGAGAAAACAGATGCTAAAAAGCAGCTGTGAGCAGTGATGGGTGAGGACCACGTGCTTCCCCTGAAGGCAGGTGGCCACCCACCACCACCACCCAGGAGATCGGCCTGCGTAACCCATCGCCACGTCCAGCAGGAGGTTGCCCCAGCTGTGGGCCCTAAAAGTCAATGCCTGGCACCTGGGTGCTCCATGCTGGGACAGGGGTGCCACGGGGCTATCTTACAGGTGGTCCAGGTGTGCTGGTGGGTCCTGGACAAAGGGAAAGCTTTGCTAGCCATCAAGGTTT
This sequence comes from Aythya marila, assembly GCF_965140915.1. Classification (NCBI taxonomy): domain Eukaryota; kingdom Metazoa; phylum Chordata; class Aves; order Anseriformes; family Anatidae; genus Aythya; species Aythya marila. The sequence continues at coordinate 44,133,734 of NC_139043.1, read as the reverse complement.
GCATGCTCATATAACATCCACAGTCCCAAGCAGCACACTTGGCCACATTTGGGGCTGATTTATAAATGTTCTGCCACGTTACCTCTGCCTGCACAAGACCAGGAGTGTCCCTGATGAAGAAAGAACTGCTGAGAGCTCCTTTGGATTATGGGCTGGTCCAGTCAGGTCCTTGAATCATTGAAGGCCAAAGCAGGGAGGGAGAAAAGAGAGAAGGCCAAATTCCTTTGTCGCATACCCTGCTGTAAGTCCAGAGTAATCACATTAAATGTAATGAGCCTCCACACTTCCTTCCCCGCTCCCACTTGGGAGCAATCATTTGCTGCGGGCCAATTCCTGCCATAAACGATGCTCCTACCTCCTGAGCTGGCAAAAGTCTCCTGGCCAGGGGATCGAGAGGAGAAGAAAGCTGCAGCTCTTGCCTGCCTCATCCTCATCCTCATCCTCATCCTCATCCTCATCCTCATCCTCATCCTCATCCTCATCCTCATCCTCATCCTCCTCTGGAGGACCAAGAGCTGCTCAGTGTGTTTCCAAGTGTGCTGATCTGCGGCCCGATCTGCGCCGCCTGTGATTGTAATCAGAGTTAATTGAATCCTGGTGTGCAGGTTGCTGAGCAACTGGAGGCGTTTATCCTGAGGGACCATAATCACGTAGCCTCGAGGGAAGTTGAGAGGGCAGCCACCTAACCCTGGCAGTGCCCACAAGTCGCTGGAAAACGCTGGTGTTTGTGGTGCAGCAGCCAAGGGGAAAGCATTAGGGTTGTGCCTTCCTACCATAAGTTGGAAAAGTTGATTCAGATTGGGAATAGGGCCTTGTATGGACATGATACCTCAAAGCCCAGCTTCCCGTTAGCAGATGCTGCTGGACACCTCCTTTCCCCTGATCTCCTGCTGTTTGTCCCCATCCTCAGACCACCAGCAGCTACGAGGGGGCAGGCAGCATGCTGCCACCACTGCCCAAGAGCCGAGCATCCCCAGCGCTGCCTGTGGGGCTGCCTACCCTCATTAGGGGCCAGCCTCGCTCAGCACCCACTATGCCATCATCAGAGCCATTTGCTGGTGATGAGGGGATTTGGGGAGGCTGGTTTGTCTGGCAGCTGCTGCATGGAGGGACAGGATGCTGGGGGCAGGAGTGGCAGGCTGATTAAGTGCTGCTGCAGGGGAGGGGTCCTGCCGTCACCACGTCAGCAATCAAAGATAATTTTTCCTTCACTTTTTCTACTTTTTTGTTTGTTTGTTTGTTTGCTAATTGTTGTTATTTTCTCCAAAACCAAAGAGCTTTCATGGAATTTAAAGGCCCTGGGGTGCACTGAAAGAAGGAGGGCTGGGGAACAGCAGCCTGCTAGGGAAAGGGACCAAAGTATGGTGGGACTCCAGGCACACAGGGTGACTCCTCACCCCACCTGCCCTCTCCTGCCAGTTCCCCAAAATGGCATTTTTTGGAAAAGTACACACTGCAGAGCATCACGCTCTGGTTAGTCTTGAAACCTCTCTCCCAGAAGGAGGCATCTTGCCAGGCTTCATCTTACAAGGCCAGCAGCACTCGTGTGACAGCTTCAACCTCCTCTTCTGTGCAGGGGTAAATGAGAGGAATGAGAGTCCATGTCCTGTCCCACAAACCTTGCTGGCTCTGAAGCAGGAGCTGAAGGGGGAAAAAAAACAACATTTTTTTGCTTTATAAATAGGTGTGTTTATGGTAGTGTGCTATTTAACATGGCCAGGCATGGACCAGCCGAAGCACTCCTGTTCTTGGCAGGAGATTCAAAGCCTGCTTCCACCTCAAGTATACATTTATTCCCATGTTACAGGCCTTTTTTTTTTTTTTTTTTTTTTAACTGTAAAGGAAATATTAATTTCATGCTTGGCTTGGCTCTCAAGAAGTGTTCTCCCTCCTGCATCATGGTGTGGTTTTCCCTCCATGCCAGGAGCTGAGGGGCTGCCTTTCCCCAGGGCAGCTTCACAGCCACCACGGCTCTGAGGGACCACAGGGCACCCTCACGGGGGCACCAACCCACCTCCCCGCCTGGCCTGGTGGTGGTCTCATCCCCTTGCTAGAGCATCCCCACCACGTGCTTTATTTTGGAGGGGTGACTTTTCCAAGTGTGGCTCTTGAGGAGGTAGCTGTGCTCAGGAAGCATCCCCCTATGTCCCCTGCAGCCAGGTATTTGGAGTGGTTTGGGGGATGTTCCTTATGGGTTCCTTAACAAGGATGTTCCTTATCAGTGACCTTCCCAGGCTTACCCTTCACAGGTGGGATCTCAGAAAGTTTCAATTAGTGGTTTTCCTGTCATAAATGGCATGAAACAAAGAGATGAGAAACACAGTCTTCCACTAATAAAAAAAAATAAATCTGAAGTCCAACAAATAATGGGTAAAACTAGGTCTTTAAATGGCTCTTGAACCTTCTTCCTTTTCAGGAGAAATGCAGCATGTGCCCACTTCAACCCATGCGTCCTGGACTTGCATGCTGCTGTAGATGCAAACCTTATTGTAAGCACACACTGGGTTTTTCTGTGTTAGAGTTCAAACTAATGCTTGAATGCATTAAAATCCATTTATATTACTTGTCACATTTTTTTTTTTTTTCTGAGTATTTGCCTTTAAGTCCTCAAACTTTTAATGTGCTTGCAGAGCCTCGACTGGTCCATTTACAGACTCGATACCAAGAGCTTGAAGGTATTTACAAAAAATAAAATCTGTGCTGCGTGTGTGCCCAGAAAAACATCTTATTTAGCTTGTTGTTAATTTTTCTGAGTGGCATTTATTCCTAACACCTTTACATCCCTCTGGTCTTCTGAAATTTCTTTCTCTAAGTAACTGCATAGAAAGCAAATGCAGAAGCAGCAGTTTGGTAACTGGCTGGGTGACTGAAGATTTATGCTGACGTACACGTTGTGCCTATGGCTGAATTAATAGTGCCACTGAAGCATTTGTATCCCCTGCTTTTTTCATTCTGACTTTGGAATTGGAAAAATAGCAACACCTGCACAGAAGGAGTATGGATGACATGTGCATGTATTTAATCTATAATTTTTATTTATTCTCTAAAATAAGGGATTGTTGAGGTTACTGGTCCAAAAATGTCATCAAACTCCTCTGTATTTCTCTCCTACATAGGCAAGTGTTTGCCTATTAGTAGAAGTTTTACTGCTGACTGCAGACCAGATTTATGCCCAGATATTTTCATTGTCTTCTGTAAAGTTTGTCTTAACTCCTATCAGGGTTAACTGAGAGCAGAATCTAGCCTACACTTTCTCGCTCACCTCAGCAAACACTTTTGTTCACTTGTTACTTAAGAAAAACTGAGTCAGAAATATTTTCTTCCTTCTGAAAATAATAATAATAATAATTCATTATTCACGTCCATAATTTAGCATCTTTCAGGGCCAGAATTAAGCTATCCCAAATCCATTTCCCAGCTTCCCATGATGCAGCAACACAAACAGCTCTGCGATTTCGGGCAATCTGTTCCTTGCTCAGACTGTATTTGCTGGTGCTTAGAGTTCCCAGGTAAGACAATACACTCCATCACGTACAGCTGTGAGCCACAGCAAAAGACGAGTGCCTTAAAGGAAAAAGAAGGAAGGAAAGAAGAGATGTAGGTTGTTAAGTGAAGGTGGGGAGCAAAACAGATGAAATTGATAAAGTGGAAAGCTATATTATTCACTCCAAGGTTCCATTTAGTCCCTCTGCCCTGGTAGTTTCAGCAAAGTGAAACTCTTGCTAGAATCAATACTGCTATCATTTCACAAAATTACAGTGGTTTGAACAGAAAACTAGTCATAAATCAACTTCATGCATGGACAGCTGGAAGAAATATTTCTTGCTTCGAAGATTTGGGTGCTTCAGAAGTAGCGAGGGGGAATTTGACTGCCTGAGAATGCCCATTTGCTGCCTTGCTTGGAAATACAGGCTGGCGTGGCACATTCAACCAGCGCATGAGTCAAAATGGCAATTTGGAAGAAGGCAGCACCTCCATTTTAATCAGATGAAGAATTTTTAGACTGTGATCCTGCAACACCTGAGTGTGCTTGATTTCAGTGGGACTCGGGTGTTTTGGAGATGGTCTCTTGCTCTGAGGCTCCTCAAGCATCCCTTCGGATTTGACTAGGTACATGTACGTGTCCTCATTGCTTCTTTTTTCTGCACAGGTTAGATCCCACAGATTTTGAGAGACTTTGGCAGTCCCTCACTCTCAGCCTAGTGACTTAATATGGATGGAGCTTTTCAAGTCATTGCCACTGGAAGAAGTCCAGCCCTCTGCTGCCAGGGAAAGGGACTGAGCATAGAGACTTGATTTCATCCTCGCTATGTTGGGAACACCTCCTTGAAGGCCCTCCTAAGAAAAGCAAGATAAGCACGGCTGCTGCCCACCTCAGGAAGGCTTCACTATGCTCATTTGTGTGGTCTTGAATACTTCTCGAATTAAGGGTTTTCTTGTAGCTCTTGTTTTGAAAAAAAAAAAAAAAAAAAAAAAAAAGTAACACCAGCAGTGAGAAATCACCTCTGTGTATGCTGGAATCTCAAGTGTGAAATGCACAGCAGAAAAGAAGTGGGAGAGATAGTGTCTCCATGACCCTTGATCTCAACAGAGTAAAGAGGGGTTGGAGTGGCCCATCCATTAAGCCTGAGGTATCTTAGATGTCCCCAACACCACCAGGTGTTGTATCCTCTTCCTTTAGCTGACATTAGGGTGACATTAGGGCTATGTTCATAGGGCAGGGCTGAGATGAGACAGCCCCACCTGTGCAGCCATCAGTGCTGGTACAAGCTGAGCTCTGTGGCTGGAGAAACCCATGGGAACCATTGCTGTGGTTTGGAAAAGCAACTTTTCTTTTTTAAAGTAGAATGTTTTTCTGCCATATGATCTGAAGCTCTGGTTCAAGGGAACTGCATGATTGCATCTCCAAACCCTGAAAATGTTTCCAGTTTCTAAAACATAGCTGGTATCACAGCCTTGTCCTGATGTAGAGCCTCAGAGCAGTAAAGCCCCAGAGCAGCAGGCCCTCACGTGCACTTGCCTTTGCTCAGCTCACCTGGAGAAGGGCCAGCCACTTCACTGCATCCCAGCTGCCAAGCTGAGGTGGAGATTTGTTATTACTAACTCCTGGTTGTCTCTGAGGCACCTCCAAGCTTGTTTTCACTCCTCTCAGGTACTGGTCAAACACACATTTAGGTGCTGTCCGAGCACCGTATAGCTCTAGCTATTTGTAAGGATTTCTACTATCTTACGCATTTAGTAATCTGGAATTTTCTTTTAATTTTGATAGATATTTCTGGAAATTACTCAGTTAAATTTGAAATCATTAAACAGAGCAATCATAATTATTTGATAAATAGCATCATTAAACCCATTACACAATAAAACATCGCAAACACGAGCACAAGTAAATATTTGTGTGAGCATTCACACTGGATTTCCTCTCCTGGCATTTTGAAAAGCTCTTTTATTATCTCGCGACAGAATTGCCAAGTAGCTACAAATGTTCATGCATCATCTGCAAACAGAGAGGAAGAAGGCTGCTGTTTAATAAAATTTAATTTACCCAATGAGGGAACAGGGAGAACAACATATGATGCAAACAGCCAATTAGGTGGCATGTGCACTGATGACTAACACCAGCCAATTTGTTAACAAGAAGCAAATAATAAGCCGTAATCAAAAATAATTCAGACAACTGAGGCTAATAGACACGTTTACTTAAACCATGACCTGTTCCTTATTTCTCTGACGTGAGAAAACAGGCTGAGCTTGTTGTATGAATTGCTTATTGCAAACTGCTCTGGTTCCAGGTGTTGGAAATCCAGAGAGAGGCAGAGTGGCTCCAGGCAAACTGGGGAGTGAGCCCCTGCCCCAGAAAAGTGGGGCCATGGGGAGAAGACCTCTTAGGTGTATGGCTGCCTTGGTCTTCTCCTCCAGAGCTCTCTTCTACCACCAGCATCCTGCTTTCCCCTCTGATAAGGAGTCAGAGAAGTGCCTGCATCTCCAAGGAAAAGCCTGAGGTTGGTGGTGGCCCCACAGGAACAGCATCTGGTACCACATCCTGCTCCTCACGGATGTCCTCACCCCATGGGATGTGTTGGTGCCATCCTAGACACGGGCACCCAAGGAAGGAGGCACCTGTCTACTGACAAAGGGGTGAGAGCTCAATGACAGGCTTTTACAGCTTATTTCAGCCTTATTTCAGTGGGGTAGAGGTATTAGTAACAGTGAGTGGCCGGGAGGCTTCCCTAATGCCCAGCAAGTCAAGCTCCACCGCACTGGAGCCGCATCAGGGAGGCAGGAGCCACTTAATTAGAGCAAAGCAACTGACAGCAACTGCGCTGTAAATCTTCCCTTGCCGCTTCTGAGGCCCCTGGTCCTCTGCGTCTTAATACTAAATGATGTCTCAATGATGGGAAAGCGAGCAAAAAACATGCATCTGCGTTGTGCTGTCGCAGAGCGGGAGGGCAGGGCTTGTAAGGGATGAGCTCGGAGGGTAGCGATGCAAGACGAGGCTCCCATCCTCCCGATACTCAAGTTTTCTGGGGAGACACAAGGCAGTGGTTAACCAAAAAGAGTCAGTTCCAGACTGAGTCTTCCCTTTGAGGATAAGGAACAGGGAAAACACCTTTGGCAGTGTGGCTGCAAAACCTCTCTGCTGACCCAAACCATCCATCCCAGAGGCTGCTCCATCAATGCTGGTGAGACACGGCTGCTGGCACAAGCCTCGAGGAGAGAAATGGTGTTTGGATAATAATGTACAGCAGCCTGGAACAGCATTTGTATCCTGCAGGAGTTGTTTTCCCAGTCTAGGCAGGTTCCTGTGTGCCTGTCAAAGAAATTGGGGAGGAATGTAACTACGCTGATGAATACTGATATGGTAGGGACTATTCTCCCTACCATACTTCATCTGAGGTATATTAAAACAAATGTGTGCACCTAGTTGTGTAAAGCAGTGAGCAATGGGCATTAATTACTTGCAAACTGCAATAAAATCACATCTACTGCACATCAAGAGTGGATCACAGCTAACTATCTCACAACAGACAGAAACGACTCACTGCTTAGAGTAAGCAGGTCCCTAAACTATTTTATCTTCTCTAGAAGATGGGCATTCATTCTTTCAGAGGGCATTTTTGCCATTGCCAGAAAACAGATTAATTGTTAAATATTTACAAGTTTACTTTGCAAATGAAAGCATCATCCTCACAAAGTGGCCTTGTGGTCACTTCTCCTCACTGCTGAGGGCTTGGGATCCCACGGGCACTTTGGACGAGCTGCGTTTTCCGTGTTGCTGGGAGCATTGGGTAGTTGTTGGATGATGAGTGCCATTCCTACCCACTCTCTCCTTTTTGTGCTGCAGAAGGATGAAGCCACGTGCTAGAGGGATGGGTGCCCAGCCTCATTCCTGATCCCATAGAGAAATTTTCTCTTGGTCTGGGTCCCTCCCTTCTCATGGCTGACACCAGCCTCAATATCTCCCAGGGTTGGCTGCTCTGCTGACATTGTAATTTCCAGTTCAGGTCTTGGTCTTATATTTTAAAGGCATTTCAAGGACTGGGCTCTCCACAGGCTTCCTCTTTACTTCTGCCTTACCAGGACAGCACTAAGACTATGTCCAGGACATTGTGGTCCTACTCTGGAGGAGCATCCCCCTTCCTGTCCCCTTCCTGACCCACAGGCTCCGCAAACCATGGACAAGGCAATGACTTCCCACCACATCCTACACACGCTGCGTTATCCCCTACACACTTTGTTTTTCTTTTGCTCCCAAAGTCATTTCCCTGTGTTTTAGGAGCTCCTGAGAGCTTCCTTAACTGAGGACAGGAGAGGTCTCCTCACCACCCACTGCTACAGCTGCTAGCACTCCTGCCCCTCATCTCCTTCCTATAATATCCTGCCACGGGCTGGCTCCACCTGCCTGCCCAACCTCAAAGCCATCTCCTCCTGCTGCCTCTTCCAGCCCTGCCCTTCCCAACCCCTCACCAGTGCCCCAAACATCCAAGTCACCCCCTCCTGTGCTCTCTCATCCAGAGTATTGAGGATTATCTCCACAAGTCCCCAAGTCACTGTTTAAATGTGGTATTACATTTTCCTTTCAACCTTTAGCTTGTGCGTTCCTCACCCCATAAAGCATTCAGTAGGTACAAGGCATTTGGGCTGATGTGTATGTATATGAATGAAGCTCACAGCATTGCAATGCATAAGCCATTACCTCTCAGTGCCTCTCGCAGCATTTTTTCCTGCTTGTTCACCGTTAGTTTTATATGAAATGATTTGCAATCAGCGTGGGGGTTAAACGATAACCTTTCAAGGCAGCCTCGCTCAGAAGGACGCGGAAAGATCAAGTCCTCTGCCTTGGTGCAATCTCTTTTTGAATACCCGAGGTAATTCGTGCCTAACGCCTTAAGCAAATGTGCGGGGACATCATCCAGGCACCTTCTGGAGGCACATGGCCTCTGCAGCTGGGGCATTAGGAAACCTTGGCCAACTCTGGAAAAACATGGCACGAGCCCCTGTCCTGCCTGGGGTTTTGATCAGTCCCGGATGGCACAGGTTCGCATGATCCCCAGGCTACAACATCTCAAAAAACAAATGACAAATTGCACAAAATCAGAGCAAGTGTGGAGGCAGCAGGGGGAATACTTACCCAGATCTGGCTCAGAAGGTGGTGCAGGGGCAGCAGTGAGTGCTGGAGGAAGGTGCAGAGGATAAGGCACGGTGATGTGGGGACTCCTGACACTGCTGGAGAGCAATGCCTGCTGCTCCCCACTGGTCTCATGGCGCTCCCTTGCCTGGCATGGGGCTGGTAAAGCCTCTGGGGCTCCTGAGCAGCCCAGGACTGAGTCATTTGTATTCCACAAACAGGCTTTCTGCACTGACAACCCTTCAGCCCAGCTCTACGTTAAAAAATCATTTGCAAAGCAGTGGTGAGGAAGCCCTGCTGGTCAAATAGCCACCAGAGACACTGCATCAAAATCTTCAGGGAAAAAGCTGGTTTTCAACCATTTTCTATGGCTCACCCCATCCAGACAGCTTTAAAATAACAAATTGTTTTTCCTGAAATTGTCAGCAAGTAGCCAGCCTTTCAAGTGCAGATAGATATCTTGTCAGATTGTTTGCCCAGCGATGGGCAGAGGCAGGCTCAGCCAGCCCAGGCCCTGCAAGCCACTGCTGGGAGACATCACCACAGCATTTGGGATGGCTTCTGCCTTCTCTCAACATCAAAGTTTAATGGGGCAATAATTATGGTGGGGCTGGCCAGCCCATAGCTCTTGTGAATGGTGTCAGCACTTCCCATAAATGCAGCAGGAGATCTTCCAAGGAATTTCCCAAAGGATAAGCCATTTCGAGATGAAGCTGGGATGCAATAACCATCATTTCCAGACCTGATTTCCTTGAGGGTGGAGGGCACCATCTGGGTTTTCTCCCCGCGGTCCTCTCCCCAGTTACCCCTCTGCACAAAGGGTCCAAACAGCTCATTAAGTGGTTGCTCATGGTTAATCATCAGTCTTCAGTGAAGGTGGAAGGCCCAGGACTCCATGAGTAGATCCTAATGAAGTCCTGATGGGCTTTCTAGTTGTGTCAAAATGTTGGGGGACCCTTGGTATTTCCATAGTGAGAGACTGAGAGGTATCCAGTTGCTAAGCAAAGCTCATATATACTTATCTCTGGGTAATATTAGATATTTAGCAGTAAGGTGTTCCCTTGTCTTTAAAGGATACTGCCTGAAGAGGGCTGGAGTGCTTTCTACTGACTCTCCAGGGCCTGCTCTGTGTTTGAAGAGGTACCTGGATGTCTGCATTAAGCTCATCTCCACCCATGGGCTCATTATGGTCCCTGTCCTGTGTTAAGGCACAAGGCCTCCATCCTTTTCCACAAAGTACTACACAGTCAAAGTACTAAACAGCTCATGTTTATTTATTTATTTATTTTATTTTTGGTGCTTGCTCTCCCTGGGGAACCTTCAAGCTCTCCTTGCCATGGTGCCGAAGGCAGTAAACAAGGGGGAAAGCCTGGGCGAGCAGGTGCTTTTCCCTCATCTGCTGATTTGAAATAGTATAGGCAGCACCGGGCTGTATCTGAAGCGCAATCATTATATTTCCATAACTTTATCTGCAGAGGACACGGGAGCTACAATGCAATCAGCGCTATATAGTTTAAAGTGGAGCTGAGACGTATTGTAAAGTCAGCTGCAGCAAAGAACATATGGTACAGCTTGCCACCCTGCTATAGTATTTCTTCAAAAGACGTTTTTATTACAAAAACTAAGACATTATCAGTCAAATTGTAAGTAACCCATTTCCATTTATAGTGTACAGTCTACCCTCTGAGTCACATACAAGATCAGCGCTAACAGCTGCGAGACTTCTAAAAGTGTTGTGTAGTTGTGTTGTTTTTTTCCCCTTCTTTTTATATTCCTATGAATGTCTCCACCAGGGTGGCAAGTTTTGCCTCCTCTCCACGTCACACGCCAAGCATCGCCCCGTCTGTGCCCTGCTTCCCCAGGCTGTCCCACACAGACAAGAATTGCTTTACTCCTCTTACTAAACGCTTCCCACCTGCTGCCTTACCTGGAAGAAATACGTCTCCATTTCTTCTCAGGAGTGGAAGAGCTCTTTGCGATCCTTAGCAAGACCTGGGCACCTCTTGCCATACCTTTCTTTTACAGCACGTGTGGTGTATCTTCTTACTCCACTGAGTTTTCTCTCAGAAGCCACTTTTCAGGATTTCTCTGCAAAGAAAAAAGGTCAAGGTTATTTCCTCAGGGAAAAGGGGCAAGAGGAAGGTCAGAAAACTATTTGACCAGATAAATAATGCGCTCAATTGTCAGAAAAGTATTGAAGCAGAGCAGATGGGCTTTGTTTGCAAGCTCATTTGCATCATGAATACTTTGGCATTGCCCAGATTTTACACAAGCCTTCTCTTTAATATTTCGTTATTGTACAATTGTCCCTGTGATCCCTTCTGCAAACATGCATACACAGGCAATCTTTTCTAACAGCTCAAATTCAGAACCAGTGAAAGATGATGCAGCTACAGCGAAAACGTGTTTTTCTGTATGTTTAAGATGCTTGAGACAGAGCGTATGATTGTCCCCTATTGCCCTAGGCCATATCCCACGGGATATATTTAATAAGGGGGGATATTGGTTTTGTTTGTTTGTTTGCTTGCTTGTTTTGGGTTTTGTTTGTTTGTTTTGCCTTTTTTTTTTTTTTTTTCTACAGCTTATTTATATCTGAAGTAAAATTAGGTGCTGAAGCTTCAGTCCCATATCATTTGGAAGGGAGGATGGCCATTGTGTCCACAGAAAAAAAGCATTTTTTCCTGTTCAAAATACTGAAATAAGAAAATAAAGACTTGGCATATGGAAAAATGTTATGGAACCTATGGTATCTCATTGTGGAGATGGAAACTATGAAGAAGCACCTGAAAGAAGCCTTCAAACCTGTACTGCAACATTTTGCTGCTGCCATTTTGCTGTGCTCTTTTCAGGTTGAATCAGCAGAATGATGTTCCTTAGTAACATCAGTCTCCAAAACAGGACGTCCAGCTCTAGAAAATGGGGGGTACGCTCTGACCTCCTCAACGACCCCCATGCTGCAAACACTTCACTCACAAGCATCATATCCTGCCATAATGGATGAGTTGACAAGTGCACAGAGGTTAAGTGGTGGTGGCTCAGTTGCAGGAGACCCTCTGAGGACAGTGCAGGAATTCATATTACAAATATCCCAGGATATTTTATGAATCTATGAAGGAGCATGAGGGATGTTGGAAACGTTCAGTGCTGTACGAAGAAAGGATGTTGTGTCAGTGTTTGAAAATGGAGCAAACGTGAGAATCCTGCATCCTCTGAAAACCATGGTGTTACTGCAGGTAGGCACCAAAGCTTTGGATTTCAATCCTCTCCTTCTTCTTACTGGTTCTCAGATTATGCTAGACACCAACAGAGAGGTGAGCTCTATCAACAGCTGCACACATTTACCAGCTTATCCCTCACCCTCTTAAGAAGTCTGCTTAAAACTCTCTAGAAAGAGATGGTAAATTGACCCGCAGCCTTTCAGAGTGTTTGTGGTGCCTATCAGCCTCCAGACAAAGACAAAGAAAGTCCCATGACCGCATAGTACAAGCTTTGCATTTCCCCAGCCACCATCTGCATCCATGCCTTGCAAGGTAGGGATCTGTGCTGCCCACTCTGCTAAAGAGTAATGATTGCAACGCATCTTGCTGCAGCAATCCATTTATTTGTGTGGAGAAAACACTCGATGGCCGACTTGGCTGATTTTCAATAGAAGAGCAAAGATTTCAAGGTGTGATTCACTGGTTCAAAAGGCTCCCCAAATAAAATGGATCTTTACTTACAGGAGAGAGGTATCCAGCCTCTGTCTTACTGGGCTTTTAAGTTCTTTAGAAGTATCTGTAAATGAGGATGGGAAGTGGGGTTTTTTTTTTTGCACTTGCTTATGAGTAAAATCACTTGGAATTTAGGACAATTTCCTCACATGAGCTAAACAAAAAAAAGTCCACGTCCTGGATTTAAGACCTCAAGTGTCAAATGATATCACAACAGTTTTGTACAAATGAATAAGCACCTGAATTTGACTGCAGAGGAGGAAACAAACCAGGAAAAGGACCATGAACTGAGATACACACTTGAATAGGTAGAGAAAATACAGCGGAAGACAAAAGTTTTACTATTCCGCCCCAGCTGTGGGAGCCTTCAGCAGCAGGTGATGGGCAGATTCCTCAGGCTTTGGTGCCAAAGCTCATACACACAGACCCACCTACCTGTGAGAGCTTTGTAGCAGCCTGGTAAGTTTGCTCCTCCACAGCCTGCATCACTGAACCCCCTCATGGATGGAAAATTTGCCTGGAATTGATCCAGCAATGGTCCAGGACACTGGGCTGAAGCCTTTCACTCCTGGCATGTTTTTTTTCCATTTGTTTCTTTATACCTTGGCTCTTTGCTCTAATAGCTCAGGCAATCACCCATCTCCCCGCTGGAAAAGTAACCAGCATATTTCTATTTGCAGGCTTCTGGATGTAAGTCCTTCTCATGGGTGTTCTCAATTACTTCTTCTCTTGCAAAGGAAAGGAGATGGTATATCAAAAGAGCTACTTTGTTGAATGCATTTTTAATAAAAATATTTGCTGTTATTAACATTGAATTAAGACAGCACACTTTCAATGGCAAAGAAGAGGTGAAGTTTGTTTGTATCTGCAGAAGGGAGGTGAAAGGGGTAAGAGGAATTTATATATAAAGAAAAAAGAAATCTTAACTCCAGCAGGGTCTGCCCATGACAAATGGAGAGAAACCTTTGTGCAGCTATTATTATTAACACATTCAAGAAACTGCATGAAACCAGAGCAGCCTCATTGCAAATACACCTGCCTTGCACAAAGACTTGCACATCCCCCTTTGGTTTGGAAGCAGAAAAAAAAAAAAATAAACATACTGGCAAAAGGCTCCTCTTCACACTGAAGAAACAGATCTGTGCAGAGGCCTTGCAACTCTACTGATACAAAACCAAACCGATGTACAAAACAACAGCAACAACAACACTATTAATGTCTTCCCCCCAAATGAGATCTTTGTCCTAGCTTTTGTGGCTTCTTGCTAGCTTGTGATCTGTGTATGCTCTTTCTACTGAATAGACTTGGAGGATTTTATACCACATGGGAATCTAGGCCCGCAAGCTTTCACTTGGTTACAGCAATCACTATAGAGAGAGAGGGTTTTTTTCCGCTTTGCCAACTATTTTGTAACTAGGTGTGGTGCAGTCATGCAAAGGGCTGGCGTGGAGCTCGGGTGCTGCTGTACAAAGCCAGGCTGTGCCACCACGCGCGGGCTGAACCCCAAGCCCACTAGGGTCTGCCTCTCCCATGTCGGAGGCGTCGTCCCTTCTCTTCGTCTTTTGTCTTGCTTTCTTCCCCCCAGTACACAGAAGACTTGTTCCCATCCCTGCCTGCTGAATTATTCATCGAAAATGTTCCACTGGTATCTTCTTGTCTGCCAGGGAGCTCATAATCCAACACCTCCTCTTCAGTCTTGATTTACAATCAGAGCAATTAGCAACCCATTAAAGGTCTCGGCACACCCATGGCCATGAGGGCACGGTGTGCATCTCAGGAGCAGTCCCAGTCCAGTTCTGAAGACCTGTCAGCTACAAATTGTTGAGACGGGCTGCAAACCTACAGCAGGAAAGGGTCCTGGGTGGTTTTGGGTCAAACCAGTGAAACCACTGAAACCAGTACACCTGTTCAGGTCGATTGCAGTGACAGCAGGATGAGGCCCCATGTGTTGCAAAGGCATGAGCATCTTCCTTGATGGGCACACAGCCTTGCCTGCTCCCGGAATGGTTGCTCAGCTCCCCAGACATGTGGAGCTTCCTCCCTGCAAGCTATGAGCCCCCCACTCCTACCCCCACCTTTTTTTCTTTTTTTTTGGATGCGAAGGAGCTGACGGAATGTGAAGGGCTATGAGGGGTCATTGATTAATTCCCTCTGATGCTCTGAAATCAATCAAAAAATGGTAAGAAGCTGTCAATGGACAGCAATGTGGCAGAGCCAAGGCTCTCATCTCTTTTGTGGGCTCGTTGGGTCTGTTTTGGGGAAATCCACAGTGTGTTTGCTGGCATCTCATAGCTGCTGCTGTTCAGGACCAGTGTGTTTCAGGGTTGCAATCCCACTCTTCAGCCTCTAGAAAAGCCCTGATTCAGAAAAGGGCAACGAACAGCTCCTCCAGGTCGGTGAGCTCCCAAAGGAGGAGGTGGTAAGTGGAGGAGATCTCTCCCCAGCTGCTGCCCGCGCTGCTGATTGACCGACCAACACGCGATGCGAGGTGATGCACGGCCTCGGTGGGAAAGGTCGACACAAACAGCATCCTTATAAACATTCCCTATAGAAAATAGGTACATGGATTTCCTATTCCATCTCCCAATCTGCACTGGAGGCTTAATAGGTCAGGACCAGGGTGATTTATCACTTTCCCCCCTTGTCCTTTGCCTTCCTAACGTATTGGAGATGCTCTCCTGCATTTTTGGGCACTGCCTCTGCTAATGTCTCTGGAAAGATAATCTGTCAAGAAAGAATGTGAGAATTATTAAATCAATAAACACTGCTAACCTTTCAACTGTGTCCATCAAAAGAGATCTTCTCACTGCCGCAGCAATCGCTTGCTTGAGCAGATTGAAAGCAAAGTGTTCTCATTGCATTTGTCAAACACGACTGGAAAAAAAAAACAGGCTCTTACTCTGTCAGGGGAGCAGTGGTGCCCACGGGCGCTCACGGTGTTTTCCTCCTAAGCCTGTGCAGTGTTAGAGGGAAACACAAGCCCCAAACCTGTTGTTTCCTGTATGAAATTCTCCCACGTTTGCTGTTGCTGCCGGAGGAAAAGCAAACACATTCACACGCAGCCAAATCCAAAGATGTGAATAACACTTACAATTATTTCAACAACTTTTGGTAGGCTTTGTGTTCCCGAGTGCTCAACGGTCAGGCGATGACTAAACATTTCGCAGTTCTCACAGGGGCCAAGGTCTCCGATAAGTACACGGAGCCTCCTCTCGGCGTGAGCAGCAGCAGGAATTGCGTGTGCTCATCTCGTTAGACGGTCCTAGGGAGTGTTTGCTTCTGTCTGCACAAGAGGTATCTATTCTCAGAGCAAAATGTGTAGCCTGGATCTGGAACGCTGACTGGGGAGACAAATTCCACTCGTTCAGGAAATGTCTCCCTCCTCCAAATATCAACTTGTTTGCTCAGCTTCCTGGGAAACATGGGAACAATCTGTTAATAGGCTGTCTCTCTTGGGTTAGGAAAACATGATAGGGTTTGTATTTGAGGATCGTCCCTGTTTATGCGCCCACAGGGGTTAAACCTGCTTTCCAGAAGCTGTTTCCTGATAATACCGGTGTGCATTCCCCCAGCTTCAAAACAGCAAACTCACCGCTTAAAGCTGAGAGTGGAAACACTTCTATCTATCTGCAAAAGAGATCCCAGAAACACTTATTTTAAGCTGCCACAAGGGCCACCCAGACCATCCTGAAGCCTGTAGTATTTATGGTTTTTCTAGGAGAAGTGCTACTCTGAATCGCCTTTATCTCGCTGTGTGAATGGGCCAGGCTCTCGCCCTTTGTGCATGGACGCGCTGTACCAGCGGGCTTCCCGGAGACTGCGGGACAGTGATTTTCAGGAACAGCCTTATCTAAGCTAATCCTTCCGGGGAGAAGCACACTGAAATCCACTGCAGCTCTGAACGGCACTTGCAGGGGCACAACTTGTAGCGAGAAGTGATCGGGGTTGTTTTTTTGTTTTTGTTTTTGTTTTTGTTTTTTTCTCATGTTCTGAGGAGCAAGCAAAACCATAAATCCCTCCGTGTGCTTGTTCCCTACCACGAGAAAAATGCATGCAGTTAAACAGACCGCCCTTTTCGCTGGGCTCATCCCAGCCTCTGCTGCAGCTGGCAGCCCTGCTGGCTGTGCCAGCCCCTGGCTGTGGCAGCACAGCAGCTCCTGGGGACGCCTTAACGCCAAGGAGCTGCGCCGAGCCCTCAGTCATACCCCATGCAACTCATCCGGGATGAGTTAGCTGCGTGGTTATCCCCCAGGATAACCCCACAGGTTATAACCCCACAAGGTGCCTTCTCCATCCACAGAGGAACATTTAACGAGAGCACCCCTCTTTGTATGGCCCCATCACCACCACGAGCTTGAGCTAAAACCCAGCAATAACAGCCAGGGGAGCCCACAGGGGATGAAATACTGGAGGAAACCCTCACTGCTAAGCAGATGGGTCGCTGTGGGATTTTGTGGGGTTGTACCCATTGTGTGTCATCCCCACTATCAGAGCAGTTTCTACAACCATTGCAGCGTGCTATAGGGATGGGAGGTGCAGGATGCTGGAGCTCACACCGAGACCTCCCCACACCCGCTGAGCAGCAGCACCCCAGGGACACCCCCCGAACACGGGAACCACTGGAGCTACGTGGCCAGCCGCAATAAGAGGCAAGAGCTGAGAGTTGTGTAATATTTACATTTAATACGATCCACTGACATCTGACATTTTTCTGGTAAATTTTACTTGGGCCATAAACACTTCTGGAGCACTGAGTAAATTTTAAGTGCTCTGATGGTCTTTTGTGCTGGTGGTATCTACGTGAAAGTGAAAGGTTTTGCCACCTTCCCCCCCCAAAAAAAAAATAGGTGACCATCCAGATTTGTGACAGAATCGCTCATGAGACTTCTTATGCACCCTCCAGGCACCAACGCTGCAGAAGCACACACACACCCTTCCCAATTTGTCTTTGGAGTGTTTTTCCTGCTCTGGCTTTCACCCCAGGTGAAACAGCAAATGTGGCACACTCCCGTGTGCCAAATCCAGATCTGCTGAGCCCAGGTCCTTGGAGGATGCTCCATCCTCCCTCAGTGGGAAAATGTTGGTTACTTTACACAAACTGCCTGGCTGCAGCAGCACTGCATCTTCCTTGAGCGACTGGTGCCCAGCTGCCCCGTGGATGCAACGATGTCACAGACAGACACCTCTTAAAAAGCAATGAAAGATCAAAATTGGGGAAAGGAAATTAATAGCTGAGCAGCCAGTCAACCTCTGCTAGTGAAACAGAAAGCAGATAGACGGCAAGGACCTGAGTCGAACGCGATGGCTCCAGCCTTTGTCTCGAGTCTCTTACCCTACAGCCTTGGACGGAGTCCAGCCGAGCACTGTGGTATCTGAAACAGTATCCGACCCTGAAGTTGGGATCAATCTGTGCTCTGCAGCCTGTTAACTTTCTTTCTTTTTTTTTTTTTTTGTTAATCCTCCCCACGTTATTTTACATCTCGCCTTCCATCATGGAGAAAGAGGGATCGGGGCACTGCCAGGGTGACTAATGCCGAGCCCCCCAAGAAGCAGGGGAGAGTTCAAGTTGCAGCCAGGTGCGGGGCTTAATGGGCCTGGGTGAAGCTGCCAAGGCGTAATTGCCGTAAATCAGCCTGCGCCGCGTGGAGACAGTTCGCTGTGTTTTGAAGTCCATTTGCCCTTATTGCTTGTTCAGCTCCTTAATGCATTAATGATAAGATAGCGTGGTGGATGCGCAGCGCAGCCGTTCGCCCCCAAATCCTCAAGTGGTGAATCGATCCTGCACTTATCCAGCCTGGCCACGGAGGAGGAGGGGGACGTAGATCAAGCTGGATGCAGAACGGGCAGCAAAGATATTTTTTTTCCCCAAGGTTTCTTTCCCTCTGCCCATCCCAGGGGGCTGAGCATCTTTAAGGAGCATGGGGGCTGGTTTGCAGAAGCGTCCCCCAGCTTTGAGGAGACTGCAGCACTCTGTCACCTGCTGCCTGTCCACACGGGTATATTTTTATTTGTGCCTACCAATGCTTTTCAAGTGCCTTTCCCAAGCCAAATGTGCTGCATTAACAGAAAAAGGAGGGAGCACCACCGAAGGACTTGAATGCTATTTCTTAGCGGTCTGAGGATGGGCAAGCGACCCAGGGAGACCAGTTGTCCTCATCTTCTGGAAAGCAAGGTCACTGGGTCTCTGATGGGAGCCCCAGCACACAGAGGACAACCCCGGGCCATGCCCCTTGCAGGCAGCTGATGCTGGCCAGCACCGTGCAGCAGCAGCAGCTCCCTTGGAGCTGGCTGAGCCTTGGCAATTTTCCCTTCTACCCCCTCAGTTAGTGCATTGCAACTGCTTGACAAGTCACCATTGGACACATTTATGCTGCTGCTTTTTTCTCAGCCAGCCAGGAGAAGCCTGTCTGCTGGTGACGGGTGCTCGTGGGCTTTACACACACCCTGGGTCTCACGGTACATCTCGTCCCTGTCCTTGTCACAGGAGGGGCTGGCCTGGCCCCTGCCTCTGGGGGGTTTCTTCACATGCCTGGGAGAAGCACGGCCAGCCAGCTCTGCTCTATTAGCAACAAAACATCAGGCAGCAAATGGGAGAAAGACTGGAGCTCTGATTTGTTTCTCTAGCACAAAAGGCAGCCCCAACACCCTCCTTCTGTTTGGCTTCTGAAAGATCTTTTAACCATCGCCTCTAGAGAGACTTTATGTGCTGGATCAATTCGTGTCCTGAGCATCACGATGTACCCGGAATGACTCTGCAGTCTGGTGTCACCCGTAATAAAACTCCTTTATTTACTCTGCTATCCATTACCAAATGGCTCGCACTAACTTCTCCGAACACTCCTGGCTAACTGGGCTGCTCCCTCGGCAGAGGTCGGGGTCTGAGGGAGTGAAAATGGGGAGTTTTCTTCCCGCTGCTGCACACATGCCCCTGGCTGTCCCCCAGCGCTGTCCCTGCATGCCAGCAGGCTGCTACACCCCCAGCTGCTGCCAGCAGGGCTAGGAGGAAGAGGAGAGATGATGCCGTGAAATTTGTGAGTGGATAAAGCAGAGGGGTTGCCTCCTCGTGCTGTTATCCGCTGCCTTCGAGGCGTGACTCAGCTCTGAGGCGGGCGCTGCAGAAGGGAGACCAATAGCCCCACATCACCAAAAAGAAATAAATCCCCAGCGCTTGGATCCTGGAAAGACTTATCCACTGCACCCGCTGCTGGTACAGATTTGCACCTTTTAGTGTATTTTCAAGCCCTTTTTCTACTCTTGTCCTAAATAACCCAAGAATTCACAGGTCCCCTTAGGAGAGGGTTTCACACCCTGAAAAATCTCTCAGCAAGGAACCATTTCTCGTGCCCCCCCATGACTTTTCATCTGTCCAGTTTCGCCCATTTCTTCCCATCGTACCGCTTCCAGCCCGGTGAGGTCCTGGGGATTCTCCTCACTCCTTGGTGCCCAATTCCTCACCTCCCTGGGGACAGCAACTATGTTCCCTCGAGCTGCCATTGAGCTGAGCGCTAACTTTAATCTTTCCCCATAAATCAGCTTGTTCATCCTTATCTCTGTGTCTCATTTATGACTTTTTTCCCCTCTCTGCCATCTTTGCAGCATTATGGAGGCATCTATAAGGGAATTTAGCAGTATATTCTCAGCCTCATGGGGGAGGACCATCATTTTCCTGAACAATGAGGTAACATATACTATATGATAGGTGTTTTCTGAGCTATATGACTCTTCAACACCATACTTATTTTTACATCCATTATCACTGCTGGATTCCTCTCTGCAGTACAGATTTCCTACTAATTACCCCCCACCTTCAACTTTGCTCCTTAAATTGGACAGCAAGTTCTGGAATAGGCACTAAGCTGTTTTTGTGTCCTCTGCCAGTCTGAGTACTAAGGAACTATGTGAGCAGCAGGAGGAAATTATTCATCTGCACAGTTGTAGTGGTTATTTTTTATTATTATTTTTTTTATTTTATGCCCCTCTTTGAGGTGCCTGACACTGGCCTTGCCCAGTATCCCATCTCCAATGAAGTCGAAAAACTTGGTAGTTCCTGTGATCTTAACAAAGATGATTCTTTTCACAGATAAATCCATACCTGTATTTTTTTTTTCCCTGAAAATGAAGAACTGAGACTGCAAAAAGGCCCACAGGTCCCCATTCCCCTTGGTTACAGGCAGCTGCTTGAAATAGATGCTTCATCTGGAAGAGTCCACGGCACTTCCAATTTATGTTCATGCCAAACAAGGCTCTTTCCATCACTGTTGCAGGCACATGACTTGTAGTACAGAAGACCAAAAGCTACACAAATAGCAGTAGGCTTCAAGTAAGGAGCAATGAAGGACACTACTCATGTCCTAAGTCCCCACACCAGCAGGAAATTTGTTAGCTGAAAATGTCCAAATGAAAGATGAATCTCCATCCTTACAGTATTTCTAAGTGTTCTTTGTTGTCTTTTGCCCAGATGACTTCAGTTGTTTCATAAATCACTGCAGCTCCACTGAAGACAAGCAAGGCACCCAGACGTGCCCTTGTTCGGAGATGAGTGATGCTGAGTTGTCACTGTCAGCTCAGAGAAAAAGGAAAAGACTTTTCTGATCCCCTCTTCAAAGTGGGATATCTAAATTCATGCACTCAAATCTTTGCATAGGCATCAGAATAACTAACCTGCTCTTAACCTGGGCACTTGTAGTCCCACTTTTTAATGACCTTATCAACCAAGGCACATAAACACTTTATGCAAAAGCACAGTGAAACATAAGCAGGTTCCTAAACACTGGTGAATCAGGGCCTACCCATCAAAACGGGGTTGTAAAATTGTTCCTTTACGTGGTACATGGCAATGGACTTTGTGCCCATGTGTTTATTTCTTCTCATCTGAAATTCTACACAAAGTGTCATCTTTTCTGCAGCAATAAAACCAAGGTGCAGTGAGCGAAGTGCCTTACATTTTACAAGTGCTTTTCACCAACTAGTTGCAAATAAGTGTGATGGAAAGCACTGCTTATAATCTGAAGTCTTTAGTGCATTGGCAAAAAATGCAGGCCTTCCTCTGCAAATATGGACCCGTGGTCTGTATACTTGTTGTGTCACCGTTTGGTTTTTCAATGGGCTGGAAGAACATGGAGTAGAAGTCTGTGTCCTTCGGAGAGGCCCGATCTCCTTCCTTGGGAATGCAATCAGTAGCACAATGAAAATAATTCATCAGATTAAAGTACAAATAAATCCTGTCCTGACAATTGGATGTTATCATGTTCAATTTCAACTTAATTATTTTTGTATTTAATTACAGAATGGTTAATTGCTTCATTTTAATTATGTATCTCTTTTAATTAGATTGAGGCTAGAAAAACCTGATAAGGCTGCTACCACCCCACAGCCCTTCCATTTTCCTCCCCTTCCCCATATCTCACAATGTATCGGTTGCTTCCCTTTGCTTTGCCGTGAGTTTCCAGCTCCAGTTCTCTCCCAGGTCCCTTCATAGCTACCTCTTCTCTGCATGGCTTTGGCAAAGCCCTGCCCCACCTCACTGCTGAGCAAGGAGATGGAGGAACGTGCACGTGTGCCCGCGTGTGTGCACACATCTGCGTGTCTCCCTCATTCATGAAATGGCAGCTGAGTTTCAAGCCCAAGGACGTGGCTTCATGCACCCACCTCAGGTGGGCTACTCTGCCATGAAGGCCAGACGGCCACCAGGGACCCAGACACTTGCCCTCCATGAGGCAATGGGATGCACTCACCTGCCAAAGGGAAGAAATGTGTGTAGTAGAAAGGGAGGTGCCTTTCTAGCCTGCATTTCAGTGGTCTTTCTTTTCTGCTTGCCAGCAGAAAAATGTGCTCCTGAGCTTCTCACACAGCAGAAGAAAGTCCCAAAAGTGAATTGAGTCCAGAAACACCCTTGGTCTGCAACACAGCAGGAGGATAGCTCAGCGTTCTCCTTAAAATTTGCTGTATGAACTGATGGTTTGTTCTGTTTTTTTTTTTTTGTTTGTTTGTTTGTTTTTTGTTTTTTTTTTTTGTTTTTTTTTTTTGTTTTTTTTTTTTTGTTTTTGTTTTTTTGTTTTTGTTTTTGTTTTTGTTTGTTTGTTTGTTTGTTTGTTTTGTTTTGTTTTGTTTTGTTTTGTTTTCAGAAAAAAAATATATACTGGTCAAGGCTATTAAGACTCACACTTCACACACAGAATCACACACAGAATTTTCTAGGTTGGAAGAGACCTCAAGATCATTGAGTCCAACCTCCGACCTAACGCTAGCAGTCCCCACTAAACCATATCCCTAAGCTCTACATCTAAACGTCTTTTGAAGACTTCCAGGGATGGTGACTCCACCACTTCCCTGGGCAGCCTGTTCCAGTGCCTCACAACCCTTTCAGTGAAGAAGTTCTTCCTAACATCTAACCTAAAACTCCCCTGGCTCAACTTAAGTCCATTCCCCCTCGTCCTGTCACCAGGCACGTGGGAGAACAGGCCGACCCCCACCTCGCTACAGCCTCCCTTGAGGTACCCATAGAGAGCGAAAGGACGTCTTGCTAGGACGTCTGAGGCAGAACCTCATCACCATTTCTGTTATGTATTTATTTCTGTTTTTGCAGAAGGAGTAAGGCTGGATTCCTCGAAGCACAGCTTGCACCCTTCGCTCCTGCTCTGTCTGCAGCTCACCGCAGGGGCACAACATCCCTCTGGCTGGAGAGTCCAGGCTGTGTGTAAGCATCCCAACTGGGGAGGGAGCAGTGCCCTTGGTGAGCAGGGAGAAAGCAGCCACCTAAGCTCCTTTGCCTGGAGGAGCAAGGCTGAAGCCCAGTAAGGTTAGCACACAGGCTCCAAGAAACAGGAAAAAACCTACCAATTCACTATACGACTAAATAAGTGAATACTTCAGCCTGCTTAGTCCCATTAAAATGCCTATAAATATGAACAAAAAGCAAAAATGCAGGAAATGTACAGGCAAACAGTATTAACCAAACTAAATGATAAAAAACAGTTAAGTATTAATAAAGCTTTTACTTTAGGACTAATCCTATTCCCTTCAGCCATAAAGCCCTTTATAGGAGCATGCGCTTCCTCCTCCCATTTCTATGACCATTGATATTAACTACAGTACAAATGGCTCTTGTAGGGAAAAAAGACTAAAACCTGCCTTGCCTGGCAGCATCTCCTGCACCTTCTCTTATGCCCTTCTCATGGCACAGCCCTGGCCTGCTGCGTTTCTGCCTCGCATGGGGGCTGTTTCCTGCTCCAGCCTTTATCTCTTCATGTGATTCTTTATCGCTTCTGTGATTCTGTGAAACTCAGCAGCTACAACGCAGCCTGGGCTGAGATGTTTCCTGGCCAAAACTACACCAGTTCCTGGTGGGGAAGGGAGGCCAGGACAGCCCAGCCCAGCACATCCTGGGGCTACAGCTGGAGAAGGGGAGTGGAAATGGGATGGGCATGGTGGTGTCATGGGGGAGTTTGAGCGAAACACTTCCTAGCCGCCGTCTCGAAGAGCTCCGATCAAGTGCTTTATTTTTAATGCTTCAATTTGCTTTCCTCTTCTTGATTGTAATACCCTTCTTGAACTTTGCAAATAAAATGTGCTTTCCCTTTTGATTTTTGTCATCATCTCTCTGGCAAGGTGTCAGACTTTTAATTCCAAGCCTTCCATTTCCCCCCCCAGCTCGCCTTCCTGCAGGGCGAGGAGCTAACAAAGCATTTCTCCTGGATCCTCCTGTCTCCCATGGACCAGCACCATGCCTGCAGCCCTGGTCAAGATATATTGGGATTTTGGCACTGCCTCTTCTCCTCATGGGAAAGCAAAATTCACCAAAGTTCACTCTAGTATGACCTGCATTATACCGACTGATCTTGCCTCCATCAAGACTCCTCAGGCCCACACCTGACCAGGCCCCTGGTCCCCATCACACTGTCCCCAGTACCAGCCGGTCTGAGCCCTGTGCCCACGTCTTTTGGGGTAACCAAGAAATAGGATATGATGGAGCCACCTCTCAGTGTATCAGCCAGGCAATGGCCCAGTGGCAGCGGAGCTGACCCCGTCCCCAAAGATAGCTTCTCTGGGTGTGGGGAGATGACACTTCACTGTCGGGAGTGTAGAGACGTCTATGAGGGCAGTTAATTGAATCGGTGTCATTGGAAATGACTTAGGTAATGACAGATCATGTCAGCTCACGTTGCTGCTTCAGTTACTGGAATAAATTGGAAGAGAAAAGAACAGAAATAGAAACGAATGGAAGAGAAATTTCTACCAGATGTCGGGGAGGGAGAGGGTTTTATTTTTATCTCTCCATCTTCCTTCACCCAGAGCATAAGCAGCCCGTGCCACCAGAGGGGCTCTCACTGGACATGTGGACATCAGCACAAGTGCCCTGCTCAGCTCCAGGCACAGCGTGTTAAGCACCCCTGTTCCCTCCTCTTCATCCCAAACCTGGCTGAGACTTAAGATGAAAACTGCACAGGTTGCTTCAATGACAGGGCAGCACCAAGGGAGTCCTTGGAGAAGCAGCACTGAGCAAGCAGCCTTGGTACACCGGCAAGATATTTGCATTGGTTACAGAAAATGAGGTGAAATAAGAGTGGTTGCTCTGCTGGAACCACTGACTAAACTTCCATTGATTTCTGAGGGATTGGGGTTTCACCCCTGGGATTTTGCATTCCCTTGGCTGATGCTCCTTCATGGAGGACTGTGCTCCCACCTGCCACAGCCAGTCCATGGGAAGGGATGCTGGTGCTGCAGCCTGGGTTGTGTGTTCCTGTACCTCCATGTGAAATATTAAAATCTGACCTGGTAAAAGATAGTACAGAAGCACAAACCACTGAGGGCTCTGACTTGTTTTCACTCGTTGGCTGTGCCTTTCCTGGCAGCCAAGCCAAAGGAGACTCAGGCTTAGCGAGAGCAGGGCACTGAGACAGAAACCAGGACATGCATGGGGATGAGGGAAAAGCCAGCTGTACCCTGGGGTGGCTTTACTGTGCACGGCAGAGGACAAACCATCCATCTATGATGGAGAGAGGGCCCCAGCTCGGGTAGCACAGGGGATCCTGCCCACTGCTGAGACAAAACATGAGAGCGTCGAGAGCATCTGGCTGAAGGGCCTCTGTGCTCTCAGTGGTGCTGAGGGTTAGCCTATTTCTGGCTCGTTCTGTGATAATGCAGCTTGTGTTTTGGATGCTTGCTTGCACTTAAGCCTTTTAATCACTTGTTCATTAAGAAAAGGTTTTCAGGACACCTTGCTGAGAGGCAGCATCTCATATACCTCTGAGGAGAAAAAAACAGCCACTTAGTCAAACACTCAAAACACTCAGATCCTAATGATAGAATAGTAATGAGGGTGAAGTGTATTATCAGCTTAATGATAAACTAAGAGATTTGGCACCCATAACACGGGCTCACTCTCTAACTCCCATAGCTGGTTCAGGAAGGCTAAGTGGGATGCATCTGATAGGGGCTGCAAGCTGTATTTCCTGTTGGGACCTGGAGCAACCAAATTGCAATCTAAAATGATTTAGTGAGGCGTGGAAGGAGCGATGCAAAGTGGTGAGAAAAAAAGCTAGACCTTTCTTGTGGTGACTCATGACATAACAGCATCAGAAATCAAATTTACAGAGGCAAAAAATCCTTACAAGATGCCTATAATTTCCTGTTTACTTCTGTGCAGATCCATCTTGGTGGTGCAATAAACCTTTCTTAACTTATGTGGTGGAGGAACCAGTAATTTTGGGCAGGCATGCAAGTGAAGGCAATGACCAACCCCATGTTGTCTCCAGGTATCCTGGCCTCAGCTCACAGCCAGGGCTGAACCCCTGCAGCTGCTGGTGCCTTCAGTCGGGGAGATGAAAGCCCCATCTCCTAAATGTGACGGGCTTGGTCCTCACACTGCCCTGGGCAAAGGAGTAAGGGTGGTGCAAGGAAGGTGAGAAACCCCTTCTCTGCAGCACAATAGTAGGGATGGGAGACTTATTTCAAGGAGTAATTACAAAAATCCCAGAAAAGTGTAACAAAGCCAATAAAAACACCCATTACCCTCTGCAGGCAGAGCCCTTCATGGGGTGAAGAGACACTGAATTGAAGGCTCCCATCTGCTCTGAGAAACTTCTTCTTTCCATTGCCCAGTGCCACCACTCCAAAGCTGGTAGCAAGCTCCAATTGCAATAGATACACTGATTTATTTATTTGTTTATTTATTTATGCTAAATGGCTGCATGTTGAACTGGTCAGTATTTCCCTGCTCTTCTCGTGGATCATCACCACAGGGCAGCCAAGGTGCAAGGTATGGGATTGCCAGTCTCACATTTACTGCAGGCCTTGCCTTGGGGAGACAGGGAGAGACACCTGTGACACCACACCTCCATGAATATTGCATTTGCCAAGAACTGATGCAGTTTTACACACTTACGTACACAAATGTATTGGTCTGTCATGCATAAAGTGCCACCTAATGCAACGCCGTGACAGATGCTGCCCACCAAGGCAATCTACGATTGCGTTAACAGATTCCTTTCCTGGCAGGGAGAATAATTACTAACCCACACAGACAGTGGCCATTTAGCATGGTTTACCTTAAAGAGTGCTTCTCAGCTAGGCCAGAATGCAAAGAAAAAAAAAAATATTGCATCTGTAGTGAAGATCTAGGGAGCCTGCAGACAGCTAGCAGCAAGGTCTGGGGTTTAAAATTTCAATTTCCCCTAGTATGGGGCTAATTTTTATTTTTTTTTTTTCATCTAGGAAGTCTGGCCCATAGATTGCTGGGCCATTCAGACAGACCATGCCCTTTAAAGACAAACCAAGGCGCATGTTGCGTCTCCATGCATGCAGCATTATGTGTGCATGGGTGGTTGTTGAGGACCAAGGGGGGTAGTCAGAAGTGGGTAGACTCAGACCAAATGCTTCTTAAAATACAGATGAAACTGAAATAGGTTCCCAGCATCCATATGAAATTCTTCACATAGCTCTAAGATGCTGAGATCGATGCATTTTTCCCAGAGAGGGTGTTTCAGTTTTGCTTGAACTGCGTGGTTTTAGGGCCAAAACAGACCTCGTGATGTTTGCATGGTTGGTGGAAAAGCACTTTTTGGTCAAACCCAGCTTGCTGTACTGGCGGGCACTCTGGGCAGCTTTGGAAGAGGTGGTTTAAAGATGACTGTAACTCAGGATCCCTGACAGTCAGTCCCAAAGGAGCAAGCACTGTGTCATGGAGCCAAGGGCATGGCCGTCACCCTTGCCAGAAGATGCCCTTTGTGGCACCTGTGCTACTGGGACATCGCTAGCAGCAGGGGCCGAGCACGTTGGTGGCTGTCACGCTGATACTTTTC
Organism: Aythya marila; assembly: GCF_965140915.1. Taxonomy (NCBI): domain Eukaryota; kingdom Metazoa; phylum Chordata; class Aves; order Anseriformes; family Anatidae; genus Aythya; species Aythya marila. The sequence continues at coordinate 44,106,096 of NC_139043.1, read as the reverse complement.
TCCCAAGACATCTTCCAAGAAACGTCACTGACGCCTAAGAGCACTCTGTCATCTCTTCTATCCGTGATCCGCATCTTGCAAAACTCTATCCCGCTGCAGAAGGCTGAGGTGCATGCACACACTGCCCTGTAAAGAAGGCTGCTTTCCTCCAGTGCTTTCCTGGGTGCCAGGAAAATCTGGCCAAACCAAATCTGTCAGATAAATACAGTATTATTGTTGTTAGTAATAAATAAAGTAGCCGGTTCTTTCATTCACTGTATATAAAAAGGGACCAGCTTTCACTGGGGTTTATTTTTCCCCTGCAAAATCCTGCACTTCTAAATCCAGACCTCTCAAAATCAGTTCTACCTATGATGTAAATTCCTTTAATAGAAGAGTTAAAAATGCTTCCCACCATTACAGACCGTGGACTAAGGTGCACATATCTCAAGCAGCCTCAGACTGCCCGCTGGCTCAGCCACGAGAGCAGTGTCCAGCCTCGAAGTCTGCCTCTTCTGAGATCACAGGACGTGGAAAAGCCGCAGTTCAGGCTTGCTTCATGATTGATGTGTTGCTGCTCGGTGCTTTTACAGATAAAGCAGTGGAGAAATAATTAACGAGAAAATACAAGGATGGTGCCACCTGGAGCAAAATCTCATACACACTGAAGTCAGTGGGGATTTTGCGTCCTGCGTGGCAAGAGTTCACCTGACAGCAGGGAAACAAAATACGCAGATGAGGCAGCAGGTAATTATTCTGGTGTTTTTCCCCGTGACTTGTGGCCCAGGGACTCCTCTCCTGGCTTTCTCTTTGCACCCACCTTCCCCAGCTAGAGGCACACTGCACTTACAGACCCATGAGACGGGGCCTCGCTGCGGGAAGCTGCAGCCTAGCTGAGAGCTTGTTTACAAAGCAGATTGCAATGCAACACCAGCTCAAACAGCAGTCGGGTTTCACCTTCAGAGGCTGTTTTTTCATTTCTGGTCACCAGACGTAAGATAACAGGGGGAGATGGGGAGGAAGGACTGCAAGGTAGACATGCCAGGCACCAGGCACTGTGTGGTCTGAGCCTTGGTGGACCAGCAAATACCCACAGAGAATTTGTTCCCCCCATCTGCTCCTCTGTAGATCACTTTAAAAATTAACTTACTGTATTAAAAAGAAAATGTGATTGTTACAGTTAAGTGGCTGCAGTGCTAGAGATAGTTTGTCCTCATCCCTTTTAAATTATATCAAAAATGCACAATTAGTAATACATTTTCTTAGCCAGGAACTAGTGAGAATAAGTGAAGCTTTTGTTATAAATACATTTTATTTTGTGTCATAAACAGGTATTTTTTTTTCCACACATATAATATTGCAGAAGTGATAATTCTTCTCTACAGCACATTTCACACTCCCCTAGTTTCAGACAGATTAGTACAAATGACATTTTGTGCTCAACTCATCTGATTTTAGAAAGCACTCGTCTGTTAAGTCATGCTACGTTCAGATAATTATTCTACAAAAATATTCTTAAACTAATTGCATGAGTGGAGCAAAAATACAGTTACATCAGCTGGAAACCCTCTCCATGTCCAGCAGAAAACATGGAGCCCAGTGAGCTGCCAGGGTCCTTTCCCCAGTGAAGAGCGTGGACATTTGAGAAGGTCAATATTTATGTACAGTTCATATGTAAAAGTAAAATCACTAAAATCACTAAAAAGGTAATATAAATAAAAATAGATATTAATGTTTCAAAACGCTCAGAGGAGACATATAAATCCATTAATTTTTCAGCAAGACTGAATCCATCGGAGCCCAGATCTTTCTTTCTAATAAATTCGGTTGTCAGACTCTGAGTCATTTACTGTAGATGCTGACAGTGCTCTATCAGTATCCACGTTAGGCTCTGCTTTTGCTAGGATTTTCTTTCTTTGTCTTTAAATTGATCATGTGATAAAGCCTGCTGCTTGAGCAATGGGTCTTGCACCAATCAAACCACTTAGTTTATCAAATTCTTCCATGGCTAAAAATAATAAATGGCTATGGGTAATACTTTGCTGTCTTCAGAGTGACCAAGGATCAGTTCTCTTATGAGAAAAACAGTGCCTGAAATTAGATGTGAGCTCTGCTCTGTTACACTCCAGAGCACAAAGCAGCGTAGTGGTGCTCAGGAGAGCTGTTTTCTGAACGTTTCCTCCTAAGTATTACATAGGTATCCTGGGCACTGAGAAATGTAGAAACTTCTTTGTGAAGTTATCAGCAAAGATGACCTTTGAATGCCAGATGGGTACGTGCTACATGAAGGTCTCCAATACCGCTTGTCTTGGCTGGTTTTGTATTAAACCTTCCTCTTAAAGCTTCTTTGCAACATGTCCCAGCAGTTGTGAGTTTCTAGTGCCTCTGATGTTCAGTCCAGATGGTATCACTTAGATATTGGCAGAGGAGTCACGAGAACTCTGGACATTTTGTATTGTGCCTTGCCCTTTGTTGGGTTTACATCCTACCATGCAGAGTGGTTTTCACAAGCTCAAGAGATGACCAGCAGCCAGAATGAGCTTTTTGTCCTCCGGGCTGTAAATAGACAGGGGCTTGTGACCATTCCTTTATCTATTTATTTATTTTTCCCCATGATTGTACCTCTGTGCCGTTTCATGGGCTGCTATACTTCACATGATAGCATGTCTCAAATATGGTGATGGTTAAGCTGGTGCAGAACCTGATGTTTCCTTTGCTGTAAGCATGCTCATGCTACAGAGAGCTGCATCAGGTCCCTGTTGGCTTCTGGGTGGCTTCTATGGTAAGAAACTTAACTTCAGAGACAGCTGGGCACTGACCCAGCTTGGGGAACATCTGAGGGTTCAGCCAGGGAAGATATTTGGCCTGCAGTCTTCATCCTACCCATTGCAGAAGCAAAGGAGCACTTCCACCGATAGTTGTATAGGTCTATAGGCTTGGTCCTCTCCTCAGCCTGCTGTAATTCAAAGGGGTTAACACCAGGGTGGGACAAACTTTGAGCCCCACTTTATAGGATTTCCCTGTGATTGACCCACCCTCGCACTCTAATGGTTTTTCGTTTGGAAAACAACTTGAGCCTGGCTCCCTTAGCACCTGTCCTTCCTTTGATGGCCAAATCCCAAAGTGGCCAACAGCACCCAGTGTGAGTTGACACAGTGCAGGCCATCATACCCTTCCCGTTCTTCCTCACCAAAATTTTTCTTCGAGTTTTTGGTGTAACATGATCATGGTGCTGCATGTTATGGCCCCTGGCCAATTAGCTCACCCTCAGGCGCTGCCACAGGGCTCCAGCTCATGGCCTCCTCACCAGGTGGTCATGCTTCTTTTTGCCACAGTGCACTCCCTTTCTGCAGGGAGAACTTAGACAGGGGAGAATATAAATAGTCAAAAACTTACTCCAAAGGGTAACAGAAGAGGAAAAAAAAAGAGTTTCAGGGAAGCATTTTCAGCAAGTCCCGGAGGATTGCTTCACTGCAGGCAACTAATTTGTGGGGCTTCGTGCCAGAGGGTAGAGTGAAGCAGCACCAGGTTTCATGCGAGCCCAGAAAAGGTTAGAGCTGCATTTTAAATGCCAGCAGTATGGAGAACGGCAACAGCTTCTCTTTCATCCCCAGCTAACCTGCTCTGCAGAGGGACACCCTGCTGCCTCTCGGTGGGCAGAGGTGGGCCCACGAGGAGACATCACTGGTAGGAGGGGAGCGACGCTTTGCCCTATGGCCTAGGTGAAGTACTGTGTAATTCCACCCAGTGCCTCGTGCTGAGGTGTTATCTAGATGTAGATAATGTATTTGAAATGCTCTCTTTTATGGATATATAAGTAATTAGCATTCCTCATCTGCTTCTGATCGCGTGTAGAGAAAAACTCTAATAAAGCTATGTAAAATAAAGATGGGAGGCATAAAAATCCCCGTGAATTTTTAATCTGAGAAATAAAGAGCATACTGTTAATACAGTGCAATTGTTGCATTAAATATTTAAAATATACCTTCTATATTAAATTTGTATTTTAGCAAATATCTTTCTGTTTATAAACTTTTAATACATTTAATGAACATTGCGTTCAGCCAGCAGAAACTTCCTCGATAACAAGAGCTAAGTCTTTACATGCTCATCCTCTTGATCAAACATTTCCATTTTATATCAAGATACATTTGTACTTTTTCATTACAATTTATATATTTTCTACTTAGAGATAATGTAGTTACAAATGCTTCTTGTAAATCTTCCTCCCTCACATACCATTTCATTTAAATATCATTCTATTATTTACAATTGCTTCATTTTAATAAGAAAAGATGCTCACAGACAAATATTTAATCGAATGCTGCTTTTCCACACACTATTCATTTATTTCAAAATAATTTGTATTTTGTGTATGTTGAGCAGATACTGGAAAAAATATTATTTTGTCAGATTGTATTTCTGCAACATGCCACCGTTTGGGGTGAAAGCTGATATGAGAGTGGAAATCTACAGCCTCCCCAGCCCTGCCAGGTCTCTTGCCTCCTTTACTGGATGGAATAAATATGTCACTGGAGACAGCCCATCAATGGGGTTAAGTCAGCAATTATTTTACACCCCTGAATACTGAGCAGAAAATACATTAATCTGGTAGGAGATCTTACACCTGCCTCATTTTTCCATCTTCTCAGAACAGTCCACAAGAAACCCTTTCTGGGAAGGAAAAGAAACCCTTGTTCAACCCCACCAAAATCTCAGTAAAGATATCGATACAGTGCTCACTTTTATTCTTTTTCCCCTATTTTCTTTTTTCTTTTTATTTTTTAATTATATTGTATAAAAGTCCAGGCTAAATGAGGTGAACAAAAGGAGCTGGCTAATTAACTAAAATTGCCCATAGGCAAACAGTATCTTCATGCAATAATCTTACACAGAGTTTTGACCCTTTTTCTTATGGTAGGTTTTAGTTTTTGCCCCTTTTCCACACCATTGAGCTACATATGAAACGGTACTTACAGGAAGCCATCTGGCACTGGCTGGTAGAAGAAGCAGAGTTGGTGTCTTGGTGCTCTTCAAAACACAAATGCCAAAACTACATGCCAGATTTTCAACAGATAGAAAATACTGACGTTGATGTAATCATATTATCTTAGACAAAATAGGATGTGCTCAGACCTTTTTTCAACAGTTGCCGAAACAGTTGGTTAAGTGTGTTATGTAAGATCTCCTAAACAAGCACCTAATTTTGAATGGTTTTCTGAGCAATTGTTACCAGTTCCTATGGGCATGTGGGTTATGAAACATCCTTAATTATCTCATTACAATACTGTTGTGTTTTTTTTTTTTTTTCCTCCTTGACCCATCCCTCATTAATTGCTCCTCAAGATCCTGCTCCTCCTCATCTTCAATGCATGACTGTCTCATTTACTGCACGCTGTTCACACCCTGCTCTGCACACAGCATTATTCACGCCTTCCTGGGCTTTGCTGCAGTGTGTGGTATCCGTGTTTCACGAACGTTTAACTAACTCCCAAGGCGCTGCTGGTGAGACGAATTATCAGTGGAGATGGTTACGCACAGAAAATGGAGACACACACAGAGTGTACAGTCAAAACTACCCACTAATTCAGGGTGGAAGATTTGAAATACCTAAGGCTTATCATTTCATAGCATATCATATTTTCTACAGCACTTCAACTCAGAAAATAGCTTATATTGATTTCAGATGCAACTACGCATGCTAAATACTCCCGCAAGCCCAATCACAAGATTTCAAGCTAGGTATTGCAACATGGTCACCTCTGAAAGGCTTTGTTCCTGTGGCTTTCCACCATCACAAAGGGATTTTGTAACAGAACAAAACAACAACAAAAAAGGCTAGGGTTCAATCTCCAGAGGGGATTCGATTGAACCATTGAAGAGGATTGAAGAGGTTTTCTCTGCCCATAGCACCACATCCCTTGCTACACAGCTCTGATTCAGTCCAGCAGCAAACCCAGGCTGTGCACTCAATGCCAATACATTGGTTTTAACAACCCAGTTGATTTCAGAGAATACAGTCTGGCCATAACAAGCTGTAGATGCAAAGCAGAGTGAAATGTGAACTGCCTGGACTGCCTTCTTTCTGGCAGTTCTTAATGTCTGGGATATTTCCTTTACCAGCTTTATGATGGTAGCTTTTCATGCAATCTTCCACATTCTTTTTCTAAGAAAGATGATAGAAAATTAATCATATCATTTAGCATCAGATAACACCCATGTGGTCTGTTTGGGTTGGCTGTAACTTCTATATTTACAGCATAAACCTGCAATGCTGGAGCCAACCAAGTAACTGGTAACAGTGTTAAGCTTTAGTGGGCCAGAAGTAGAAAAGGATGAGACAGGTGAGGTTTGTGGATAACTAACACATAGCTGGGGAACAGCAGAAGTCATGGATTTGGGAGTCCATTACAGGCTCTGGAGGCCTGTCCATCTCTCTTGAGGCCAGCAGTGAGGGGAAAGTTGCTGGGAACACTGGAGAGAAATGTTGCTTACTCTACCCCACTTATGCAGTCACTACGGGAAGGTGTCAGGTGAAATTAGTGAGCAGTAATTGTCCAGCATAGAAAACCTGAATACAAATTGTTAACTCTTACCTAAGTTCTTAGAAACAGAAAGGAGTCATAGAAAATAGCAGGCCTTTTTAGCCAAAAGCAATACCCCCCAAAGTCATCTGTAATTAGAATAAACTCTGTAGTCCTAAAGAGTCATTTGAAATAGTAACATTTTGCAAGCAATATTATTTAATTAAATAATGAGCCACAAGCAGGAATCTAGAAAGATCAATCCCGTAGCTGTTAATGACTTGATATGCAACCCTGGAGCTGCCAACAGGTGAGTGTGCCCTGCTCTGCAGTGGGAGGCCAACACCTTCCAGGAGCACCGCCTGAAAGTGATAATTGACACCCTTTTGATCTCATATTTCAGCTTTTGCTTTTCTTTTTACAAGTGGTTCTCTGATTGACAGTGTTAAGTTGGATTTCCTGTAGGTTTGTGTCTCTGGGCTGAGATGCCTAGCTGATGTGATACGAGGCGTGGACAGATGCTGGCTTCATTGCCAGGATCCCTCTTCCCTTCCTTGTCACCCATGTTCATGAAAACTAGTAGAACCTGTCCACAAGTCCTTAGGCAAACTTTGTTGGAAACAAGGTTCAAAATACAGCAGGGAGGGCAAATGGATACAGTACGGTCATATAGAATTTTATTGAGAAAATGGAGCTGGAAAAGTGTGTGCACATAACTACTGCATGCAGCAGGGCAGGTCTGCGGAAAGTGCTTGTGAGCAGAGCACAGCTGAAACAGCTGGAGTTATGCCAGCTGACGAGAGCTGGAGATTGTGCCCGTATTATGTATTCTAGCCTTTCATCAGCGTGGTGTGGTGAGAGTCCGAATGGTTTACTTTTCTTAACACTTGAAGTAGATTTCTAGGACATAATTGCTGTAGATACTCCATGTATTTATTATCTTTGCACAATAGCTGGTTCCAAGGCTTAATAGAACAGGGTATCATTTCTTCCACAATACTGATGCCTTGTTAAATTATTCACATTATTTATTTGACAGATACTAATAACCGTTATTTGGTATTCAAGAGAAAGACAAAAATGACTATTTGTTACATTCCTCCATTATCTAATATTCAAAAAACGTATGTGATGTAAAATGTCTCTCTGATGGATGGCCATCTAGGGTGTGTTTACATGTTTTGCTTTATTAACAGAGAAAACAGCTACTGAAACTTATTTACAAGTGTCCCCAGGTACCCGGAAACTTCAGTTCTAATCGCTCAGCCTCTCTCTTCCAGGTGTAGAAAATGTCCTGCTTTGGAGCAGGTCCCTCTCACGCACTCCTTGGCCGTTTTCTGTGTGTCTGCCAGCCCGCTCTCACCTCCATTAAAACACTAAAACATGGGCAATGGCTTCGTGCTGTGACCCTCTGCGTGAAGCCGACGTCCCTCAGGGGGTCTCACTTAGCCCAGAGGTAAATTGATGCTGACATTTGCCTTCAGAGATGAAAACCTATTGTATTAATGTTCACTATGTGTCCCACCAACGCTGATACCCCACTAGGAAAAAAGCACCATTCATAGACTTGATTCATATGACAGAATGGGCTACAGTAAGGATTTGTTTTCCCATTGTTGTTTCCCATTGAGGCAAAGGGAATTTACATTTGTTAATAGACATTAGTCATGTAAATCTGCATTTAGTTCATCAATGGGAAAAAGGACTCCAAAAATTTTTAAATCTGATTTTCCACAAGATTAGAAACAAGCCGTACTTAATCATGTGCTGCTATCACTACTCCTTTTTTTTTTTTATTGTTGTTTTTAAGACTGTTATTCTGATTATTCAGATATAATCACCCAAATATATTCAGTTATGCGGAACAATGAAGGAAAATCAAGTGTCCTTGATTCCATGACATGCTCCTATGGAAATAACTGATTGAACTTTTCAAAGGAATGTATTTTCTCATCTTCCATATTAATCATCACATTATATATCGATACCATTCGAATGCAAAAACAGAAGTTTACTTCTAAATGTACATCCAGTTTCCCTGTTTGATTTCATCTTTTTAAAACCTGCAAACAAGCTATCAGCTGATTCTATTACCTCAAATAACAGGCTTTTACCCTAATTAGCAAACAGGAACAAACAAACCCCATCAAAGAAGAATGGTTCCAAGTTTTCCAGGTGGTATATCCCATTCAGGGCATAACAGCCAGGCTCTCAGCTCAAAAATGGGAATTCTTCAGGTAAAAATGAGCAAAGCAGAGAAACTAGGTTGGTCAGAGATGGCTGGGAACTGTCAGCAACATGAGGAGACTTCTGCATGGTGAGCATAACACTGGTTCAGAAAGTTGTATTTAAATAGTAGCTGTCAAAATCTCAAAAGTTGCTGTCAAAGGTAGAGGGATGTATAGGATGAGATTAGAATTCAAAATGGTCTTGGTAACCCTGTGATCCTTCTTCCAACAGGAGGTGCAATCCAACAAACACAAGAACACAGTAGGAATAATACACCAGAAAGTGTGGTCTGTGTTAAAGCTAAGACACTTACTTTGTCAGAGATGATAATAACGATGTTTTCTGACTCTGCCCCAGCAGAAGACCCAAGAGATGGTGAAGTTTGACCTAAAATTTGCAGTCCTGAGTGGAGCACAGAGGAGCCAAGGAGCAGGGACTCACCTCTCTTCCAGTCCCTGCGGAGCTTGGTTCAGCTGACGCATGAGGGTGAGAACAAAACTGAGTGCGTGCTGTGCCTTACTAAACACTGCGCAGAGCATTTGGTGAAAGACCTGTCATCAGCTTTTGGAGGAGCCAAATGAATTGCGTGGAGAGGGTTACATCCATCTACAGCCTTACTGACTCTTCTGATGTATCTGCAAAGCAGCACATCCCTCCTGTTTCCACCCAACTTTTACACCTGGACTTTGTTTCATTACACCATCTGACAATTTGCTGGTATGGAAAGCAAATACAAGATTGTTGCTTCTCAGATCCCTCTTTTAAAGAATCAGTGTGCTGTTCACCACCTCCGTTTCCTGTTGTATGACTGACTGAAGGCACAGGTTACGCATCGCACTTGGTTGTCCAGCAGTCTGGTAATTGAGTCTCCTCAGGAGCCTGGGGTGAACCCCAGCTGGCTCTGGTTATTTGCTGCAGTTCATTTCATCAGCTTGCTCTAAAACCTCCTCCACTGACAGTTCAATCTGAGACAGCTTATCGCTCAGCCCCAGTAACAAAATGTTCTGGCGTGGGAAGCTTCCCGAAGCTCCTCTCTAGCACAGAGGGCTCATTTGCCTTTGCTGTTCTGGTCCTGTCATCCCTAAGTGCTTCCATTAGGCCGCAGTCATCTGTTGGCCCTACGTGCTCGCTGGCAAGTGGCCTCTGCCCAATGTAGTTGAGAAAGGCTCTATTATTGGTTTTTATGCCTTTTAGTAAATTATTCCTCAAAATCTGTTTTGGCTTCTTTTACTATGGCTTTGCATCTGATTGCAGAGCTCACTCTCTTTCTGATTTTCTGAGCTTGGACACAATGACCACTTCTTTGACTGCCCTCTTCACCCAGCTGCTTAGTCTGAGCCTGTTTTACTTTGTTTCTAAAATATTTTCTGATAGCTGGTACTACCTCTACTGTGACCCTGTAGCAGTCTGTCTTAACCTCCACGCCACCTGCAAGCATTTTACCCTCTTGGCTGTTGCTTTTCGTTTCCTTTTAAGAAGGAAAAGAACTGTGTGAACTGTGAATATTGGTTTCTCTCAAGCACCCAGATGCTTTACAGGCTCTGTTGTTGCTGTAGCTGGTGGACACCTCCACCAGGGCTGAAAATGGACCTACCTTCTTTACCTACCCTACTTTAGTCCACTTGGTAGGGACTTTGTGGCACAAGGAGCCTTCTCCTTTTCCAGAGTTGGGGACTGGGACATCTCTCACCTCCTTCTTCTCCATTGCCTCAGCTGGAGCAAGTGAAGCAACCAAGGCTGCCCGAAAGCATTGTCCTGAGTTCTTTCTTCTCCATGCCTCCCACAACACCATGCCCAACAAATGAATGAACTGGCAAATAGCACAGTCTATGGAAACTGGCCTGCTCTGTTACAAAGGAAGTGGTCAAGTCATGCAATTACCTCTTCACTGCCTTTGTTTTGCCTCCTGTAGATCCTTCTTTTAAGATGTCCACTCACTAGATATTAATCTTTAAAATGTGATGGCTCGTCTCTTAATATGCACTTGACTGGACTCATCCCTGCATGCAGAAGTCTTCAGTGGCTTCCTGTACATTTCACAATCCAGCACAAAATCTGCTTCCCAGTCTTAATGACTTTGTGATTTATTGACCTGTCTGTCTTTCCTCACTTCAGCTCTGTAAGCGTTATTTATTCCGTTTGTATACCAGCTCAGGGAAATAAGCAGCACACACATCTCTTTTACAAACAATAAATGTATGATGGTGATAGAGCAACAAAAACATCATTAAGAAAAGTCCCTCCTTCAAGGTACTCATGCTCACTGCCTTTTCTGCAGCTTGCATAACCAGGCCCACTAAACTCTGAGTAATTATCCCTGCTTGGGATTTCTCCCTGATGCCATTATCCCTAATGGCACTAGCAAAGATTTTGCTTCAAGTGCGGCTTTCATTGACTGTGTAATCACCAACACGTTCACACAAATCACCTGCTGTACGTTGGAAGAGATATCTTGGGTTTAACTAATGGAATTTGAAAAGCTTTCAGTACAGAAATTTTCAAAAACTTATTCCCTCATTATCTCTTCAGTGGTTTTCCACAAAATGAAGTATTCCTCTTTTCCTGAAAAGAACTGCTCCAGCTGTGATCCCAAGCCACACTCCAGTTATTTCCCTGAGACCCAGAGACCTAAACTGGCTCTGACTCCACCAGCCTTGCAGTGTCCCTCTAGACTCCCAGGAGACCGTGTTTTTTTTTAAAGAGAGCCTTCCCTAGTGACACGGACATGGTGCGATGTTCTTGGTACTCAACCCTGTTCTGGTTATTCATGCACCTCATGTACACCAGCTATTCTCATGCGCAGGAAAAAAGGAATAATGAAAAAGCTTACATTAACCAATGCCCGCCCAGCAAAGCCTGTCTTCCACAGTATAACAGGCACTAAAAAGAACTGGCCCAGATTAAGCAAGTCACCGAGCTGTCCTCACATCAAAGACTGGATGTGCCAGACACAAGATCTGAGGAGGAGGGATCAGTACCACAAGAAAGACGTGGTGACCGTGGGGACAAGCGGAGCAAAATAAGCTCCAGTGAGATCAGATAGGTGATGTGAGAGACATCCTCCAGGTAAGTCTGAGGAGGCTGAGCAGGGGGCCCTCCTTGAGGCTTGCACATTTATATCCTGGCTTCAGAGGGTCAAAAGTCAAGCAGAAGACATGCACAGGTCAGTCACGGTGGCTTGAATTGGAGAGCATCTTCAGCTAAACTGCAACACGGCTAGAAGCAGCAAACACTGGTCACACCTAGAAAATAGAGGTCTGCAGCCTGAAAAGGGTTCTTCAGGGAAATCCACAGATCCCAGTGGTTAAGGAAGAAAAGGCTATTAAAAAAAAAAAAAAAAAAAAAGGTTACTAAGCTCGTCTGTATGCAGCACCAATGGAACTAAATGGGGAATACAGAGTGTACTTTCTGACATCCATGTTACCAGAAGTATTTTGAAAAATCAGCAAGTATACGAAGGAAGGAGCCACAAAACAATGCGACAAACAGAGAGCTGCTCTCTGATGGAAGGCTGGGAGTTCAATCTGTTTAGCTCATCAGAAAGAGAACTGAGGGATGATTTGATAGACAGCAGATAAGCACTCTGAGGGAGGAAAAATGTTGGGTATTTAAGAGCTCTTTTAACCTCGTGGAGGAAAGGGACAGCAAGTATCACAGACTGGATGGTGAGTTCAGACCGTTCAAATGGGAAACGTGGCACACATTTTTAGTACAGGGGTTGGCGGGCACTCGGAGCAAACTGCCGCAGAAAGTTATGGATTTCCTCCTCCATAATTATCCCAATGAATTATTAAAGTCTTTCTGAAAGATATGCTGCAGGGTAACGTGAACATCCTGTGCTTCGTACCAAGATAAGTGTGTTACACAGAGGGGCAGGGGAAGCAAGGGGAGACAGGAGCAGCTTTCTGGCCTTGGACACAGCCACCAAGACAAACACCTCTTGGGCTGTCATCCTGGATGCCCCTTGCAGGAAGGAGGCAGATAACTCCAGACAGCAAGCTGGAGCTGGGGGCCTGTTTCTCTCTTAGAGAGGGGGCTCTGGGGACCCTGCTCCTGGACTGACTTCCCTGTTTCAAGACCTTTGACAGCAATGCAGAAGACAGCCTTGGGTTTCAGCCTTTCACCACTTTTTAAAGGGAGGGCAGTGAAAAGTATTTGGCTTGTCTGTAACAGAGGAGACTTCTTTTTGTTTAGGTTTTGGATATTTACACGAATGATTCTTCAGTTAGCCTCCACTCCTAACATGCATCCATCCATCAGCTGTGACTCTGTGACTGTTAAAATTATCACCTTGTTAGTTTTGTTTCTTTTGTCTTTTTTCTTTTTTTTTTTTCCTTTTAAAATTTCTGCCTTGTATCCCTGGCTCTGTAAAACCAGCACTATTTTGTGGGTCTTTTACCTGGTTATCCTTTTAAACTCTACTAACCATGAAACCATATCAAAACAGGCGTCCGCAGGCTGCTCTCTGTTGCTGGATGCACTCAGCAGACACTAGCTGGCAGCACCATGTCTGCTGCACACACGAGCCCATGAAGTTATTCATACCCAAGTGCATTTTTGCTGTTTAGTCGAAATCCTATCTTCTTTACCCTTACAAGGTTTTTCTTGGCTCGGGATGCAGTTGTTTTTGTCGTTTTCTCGCCAGGCACAACACAAAGGCTTTATTGACTATTCTAGCTTGAGTAAAGGAAGATACCAAGAAGAATTTTGCTTATCTGGTAGGCTCCAGCACATGAAAGACTTACATTGAAACCATTTTCAGCACAGTGGGAGCCAGGGCTGCTGAGAGCCTGGGTTAGTGTTATTAATTTTTAATTCTTTATTATTGCACCTAATACTATTCAGCCATTTACAAAAACAGTCTTAGTACATGTATTTTCCATCCTTTTACTTCCAACTTTGGGCACTTAGCATCCACAAGCCTGGTTTCAGCTCTAGCAGGGCAAACACACCTGAAGAGGCCTGCAATCCTCTGAACTAGGAACCAACTCTGGGAACAGAGTTTGCTCCTAAAAAGGGTGAGAAAGCTGAGGCTGTTCCTCACCACACTGAGCAGGGAACTAGCAAAAGGTGTACCAGAGCTGGAGAGCAAGGAGCAAATTTCCTGAGGATGCTCTCTGGACTGAAAAACTCTGGAGAAGGCACCTCTCCTGCATGGGGAAGGATCCAGGGCAGTCACTTCCAGCTGAGCTGGTGAGGATGCAGGCCATAAACACCTATGTTGTGCAACTCCCTCAACATCTGCACAAGGATGGGTGCAACCACTTCCCCACTGAAGAGAGAAGCTCAGCATATGATAGACAGGGCACCGTGGGCCATATCTGGATGATTGCTCTTCATTTTTTACCGGGATGTAGCTGCAGTGAAAATACTGTAACTCAGGGTTGGAAGTCAGTGGTGTTAACTCTGATCATGAGAGCAGATGCAACAGGCCACAGCAAGGCCCACATTGCTGATGGCAGATGCTGAAGGAAGGGGAAAAACTGAGGAGCACGGCAGGGTAACACCTCTCTGCCTCCAGACACCGATAGCTCCAAAGGGACCTGAGGCTGAGGTGCTGCCTTCACATTTAATGGCTTTAGTTGGGAATTCTTCCCTTTTGTCTACTTTGCAACCCATGTGATTTTGGTGGTACCATGTCCTGTGGTAATGGGTTCCTTGGCGCACCTGTGTGCTGGTTCAGAGGCATCTCCCTGTTTGCTTTCAGCCTGCTCCTCAGCAGCTCAATCGGTTCCCTTATTTCCCATGCTGGAAGAGCTACCACAACTGTAAGTCTTGCTTTGGAGGCTAAACATGCCATCAAGACCTTGAGCCACGGCACAGGTTACAGCAACCGCTGGCCCCTCCAACAAATGCCAGCACCAGGTGGCAGGGGAAATGGAAATTGAAACCGGTCCCTGACATCCACCTTTATTCCCTTTGCTGAGCCGCATCCAGCCTTGGCTGACAGTCAAGTTCTGCGGCACAAAAATCCTGAGACCTTGTACGTACAGCCCACGTGAGCAGCTCTTGCTACGGAGAAAGCCCCTTGCAAGTCAGGAGCTGGCCCAGGAATAGGTTTTGCTTTCATGAGGAAAGGTTGCAGGTTCAGGCTCTAATTTGTTTGATAATTTTTTTATTGTGCTGGCTGACATGGTGAAAAGAGATTTATTCATGAAAAGGGCAACGTCAGCATCTATTCCCTATGCAAACAGATGAAGAAAAAATCTGTAAACAGCAGAAGTAAGTGAGAAAGCATGAAGAGCAGCATACAAAATTACCCCTGCCTTGTGGGTCACTTTGGAGCACCTTTCTATTTTATTTATTAAACAGTTTTCTGCACAAAGCATGTTTTGCTCTGCTCAGGCATCACGCAGTGAATACTAAAAGGATGCTGTAGCTCGGAAGCGCTGGGGGCAGGGGGAGTGCGGGCACGCCCCTTTTATTCCTGGAGTTATTGTTTTATAAATAAAAGGTGCTGCTGACACGGTGTGTACAGCGCAGATAGGGCGTAAAGAATCACTGCAGTGGTTTGATAGGGATGATCTGTCGCTGAAAACCCATTAACGCAGACGGTAGGTGAGGGAAATGTGCTGAAATGTCAGGATGTGGAACGCCGGGAGAACAACCCTTAAAATAGCTCCTCCAAAAATAGCCTCTGTGGACGCCAGGAGGGGGTTCTGCCCACGTTTATTTCTGCTACCAGCTCCTTGACACGCCATCCCTTGAGCGCAGGAGCCCGGGGACAAGGCGCGCTCTGTCCCATGCACGTGTGCCGCTGCGCACCGCTGCAGCCTGCTGAGGGATGGCAGCACGGCTCGGGAAGCAAATCCCCTCCATCTCCAGGCAGCTGGGGGAGGAAGCAAAGTCCTTGAGCAGCTGGCACATACACCAGGTGAGAACCCAGCTCCCCAAATGCTTCAGGGCATCCGAAGCCAAGCACATTCCCGTTCAATAACATGGTAAAAATCACCTCTTAGTACCGGGATGTTACCTGCAGAGCTGGACCAGCCCTCAGGGGCTACAGGTGGTTCCTATGCAGTCTTCATTTGTTTGGGAAACCACTTGTGTGGTTTTGGAGGAAAAAGCAACACTCAAGGTTAAAACAGCACAAAGCTTTTGGGTGAGTGCAGAGGTGCTGAGCGGGACCAGTGTGACTCTAACCGGGGTGAAGGGGAGGACCTAGCGATGCTTTTTAGCTGCCAAGTACGTGTCTCATCCGTATCTCATGAAAGGATGAGACCTAGAGCTCCACCACATTTCCCCACCCACCTTTGGTTTCTGCAGGAAAAAAAATAATAATTAAAAAATAAAAAAGTCATTTAGGCTAGGACCAGGTAAGCATGTGTCCCTGAGCATGCCGGCCACAGGACTAGTTATGCACCTTTGCTCTTGGTGCATACCAGAGGCACAAACCAAGGCAGAGAGGGAAAGGAAAACTGTAGCAGAAACTCACGTTTTGGCACACGGTGAAACACAGCTGTGTCAGCACCGTTTCATCTGCAATGTGTGCAGAGAACATAGGTGGGAACTCAGAGCCTGGGTTTGCAGGAGGCAGCTTGTGATTCAGTGTGATGACTCAGGACTTTCGGTTTCTCTGCAGGCAAAGGCTGCTCAGACCTTACTCAGGCAGAATTTCCATTTTTTTTTTTTCATGATAAAAGGCCACTCCTTGCACTCCTGGGTCCTGTCCTGATAAAGCTAATATTGCTAACTCACGGCATGTTGGAAATTATGTAGACGATAGTCATAGCCCTGAATAGAGTTGTAATCATTGTTTGCTGGCTTTACAGTCACTTTTCTATGCTTAGAAGTGATGTTCTCACACTCTTTTTGAAATCCACTGACCTCATGTTGTATCATCTGCCCAACCTCCCTGGGATCTACAAGGGAAACAACCATTCCCACATCCACCTCCATCAGGTGCAGGTGTTAGAGGTGATCTCTTGCTCCTAATGCCTGGTTTTGTTTTTCCATATACCACCTGTGTACCTCCACCTCATATTCAAGTCTGCAGGGTCCAGTATCTCCTTAAAGCAGGAGGAATACAATGCTTTCACCATCTCCAGTGCTTTGCTTTCCTCCAGACAGCAGAAGATGGGAGTGAGATTTATACCTAGGTCAGACCCAATTAAATAACATGGGATTTGGAATAAATGAAGTGTAAGCTGTTCATTTCAGGTGTTGGAAAGGATGAGGTGGAATGAAATCTGAGTGATGCTGTGACTGTGCGAAGAGTGGAGTGAGCAGAGGCGTTGCTGCACTTGGGAAGGTGTCGGGAGGAGGCAGAGTGTAGCCTTCGGAAGCGTAAATCACGGATCATATCCATCTTCTCCAGTCATTAGGAAAAAAGAATGAATGACAGAAAAAGAGAAAGGAGAGAAGGTCAACAGAGAAGGGCTAAAGGTTAATTTCCTGATTGCTGTGATATGAAAGGTAATGGCCCCAGATGCCTGTGAATTTCCTTTCAAAAGAGGCATCACCATTTAATGCACTCTTTTATTACCGCGCTCATGTCAGCTTCCTAGTGTTCCAAAACGGTCTTTTCTTCTGCTATTAATGCGATAACAATTCACACAACGTGGTCTTCTGATGGACCTTGAAGTTTTTGACGTGTTAGGTAAGGGCAGTAAATCTGTCAGAAACATAACCTGCTCCTTCTGAAGTCAATGGGAACTTTGCCTCCGATGTCTGTGGCGATGTGAAAGGTCCGATTGTGATGACTAATGGCATTAGTCACATCTTTACTGGAACCTGTTGTTTATGAACAATTCCAAAATGTTTGTTCAGAGGGCTCAATTTGGATGCAAACATTGCCAGCTTGTACTACGTTTTATGATATCAGGAGCTCTCAAGATCTGCTGTGTGTCACCGGCAGCCTGCAGGCTGCCCACTGCTCCCATTTTAAGTGAGCGATTTGCATTTGGGACGGCGGGTACCTTACAAAAGGCTCTTTCTTATGGGAAGCATTGTACACGATGGAAAAGCTGGAGGAGTGATCTTAGACCAAAGGTTGAAAGGTAATGAGGAGGTGGAACCGCTCCCATCATTTTCTAAATGGACAGTCGCAGTGGAAGGGCTGAGTATCAACGCCTTAGACTCAGCCAATTCACCTCAGTAATCCCATAGAGATCAAAAATTATTGCAGGCCCTTTGGTACAGGCAACAATTCCAGCTCCATCATTCCCTGACGGCAGGCAAGGGGCACAGCAGAGGACGTCCATGCTGCAGCCATGCAGTCACGCATGGACTGGCACCTCTCCCCAGGAGGGTTGCTGCCCCATACCTGCTGCAAGGGGTCCAAAAATGGTCCTCCCTGGGGCACAAGCACCCAGCAGTCCTCCAAAGGCTTGAGCTGCAGGGAAATAGACACGGAAATAGTTTGAGTTACACCTTGACCTCTTTAATTTGGGACATGAACTAAATCTGGTTGAAAACTGATGCACGGATCCAGCACGTGTGACTTATTTTTGTACCCTCCAACTACACTGGAGCATTTTACACTTGAGCAGGGAGCTGATCCCTACACAAACGGGCACTGAACAGAGTTACGCCCTATTGGCACATCTCGGGACGTCAGCCCCGTATATTGCCATTTTTCGGGATGTGGGATGTAAGATGAATAGATTTCATACCAGGACTTCCAAGCCTCCGTAGCGGGGCTGCTGATCAACCGCCCCATTCAGCACAGCTATGGCAGCTATTTGTGCTCAGCAGATCGCAGGCTGAGAGTCTGAGATTTTCTCGGGGTGATGTGTTGCTTCAGCTTCTTTTACGTCAAAAGTTGTTCGTGTAAGTGAGGAAATACCATAATCACATTCCCTTTGTGGAAAACAAAACAAAACAAAACAAAACAAAATAAAATAAAATAAAAAAGAGGAAAAACAACAACAACAACTTGCTCACGGACTCAAGTTTAGCCACTTTTTTGTTAGAGATGTCCTCTGGTGCGGGGCTGCACAGGCTGCTTCCCAATGACCATTACTTATTAAAACCCTTAACTCTTCCCGTGTTTTGTAAGGAGACCTTTATGGCAGATGCAGTGGTAAAGACTTCACCACGTCCCATAAAAATAAGTTTATTTTTCATATTTTCGGCCCAGATCCTTTCCGACTGAAGTCACCAACCTAATTCCATGCTCTATCAGGCAACGAGTACTTCTTTACATACCATAAGTTACAAGACTCAAAGTAATCAACTCCTTATGTTATTTGCAGCTTGGTATTTATTGGGATTAGAGTCAGATTCTTTGGAAACACTTTCTCGCACTGTTTAAAGACTCTCGGTTTTCTGTTTTACGTGGTTTAACCACTTGGAAGCTTTTGTTCAGAAATAACTCCACAATTCTTATGCCATAAGTATAATGGGATGATTGCATTACTACAGAAATCCTGGAAATTTATATAAATACGATGACAAATCTTCCCCTGCTTCCTTCAGGCTGCTCACGTGTGCTTCCTCCCTCTTGCATGCTCCACGCTACTGATGAATTGATCTGGGCTACTGATGAATGGGTGGATTTCTTCTTATTTTGGTACAATTTCAGAAACCTCCGTTCCCTTCTTGTAAGAGGATAAGGAAGCAGGAGCATCAGGGCTGTCCCGTGCAGGCAGGGTCTCAGCCCTTATTCCCCGGTGTCTTTGCCAGGCCATCATCCCTGCTGTCCCAGCACAGTGGTCACCTCCACCATCTCCACACTGGGCACATCCACCCAAGGGACAAGGAGCAGAGCTAAGGGGGTCCATGCGGCCTTGAAATGGGGTCTTTCCCCAAGTCCTGCCAGCAACAGGAGAGCAGAGGCCGGCGTCGTGCTCCACTCGCAGCCGGCTCCTCCGGGGCTCTGCTGCTGCTGCCTCTCAGCGCCGAGGGCTTGGAGTGCCTGTGCATCACCGGAGTGCCTCCCTAAATCAATAGCCTCCTGTTGCCGCAGAAATACCTAACTGGAGCAAAGATGTTTATTTTCAGAGCGGGAAACGTTGCTCCTGTGACAATGTTTTATTGTGATGATTTTGATCCCGAACCTGCAATCTTTACACGGAGACAAGGCTCCCCTTGATTTCAGCGCGAGCTTTGTCTGACGAAGGCTTTCAGAATTAGCTCTTTGCTTTTATTTTTTATTGGGAAACAAGCTCGTGCTTGACAAGGGAAAAGCAGTAAGTGGATCATGTCAGGGAGACAAGTTCCTGTGAGAAATTTCTAGCAGGAGAACCGCAGCCTTAGGATGGCACGGCAGTAAGCTACAAGGTCACAGCTCTAAGGTTTCTGCAGGGGAAAAATGGCAAAGGCGCTGCTGGAAGGGGGCCCAATATCCCCAGGGAGGGAAACCCAGCCCCGTGTCCACCTCGGGTACCCCTCCATAAAACAGGCTGCGGCCCTGGGATGAACTATAGGGAAATATTTCCAAGAACATTTACAACATCTGTGTAGTGGAATTAAACCTGTTTCAACCCGAGTGTTTCTGAGGGAAGGCGATGTGGCAGTGCTTAATGCCACCCCAAAGGGCTGCAGTCCCAGGGGGGCTGTGACCCCAGCACCTGCAGCAGCGACACCGAGCCCAAAATAAGCAATTTGGTGGCCTCAGGCATCCCATATCCCAGTGGGGTGCCAACCCAAAGCCCCCACTGCCCCCCTAGGGACACTTTGTCCCCTCGTTGGGTGGCTGCCGAGCCCCCACCAAGTATCGACCGTCAGGAGCCGAGGTCAGGCCAGCACAGGGCTCTATGAAAATGAGCCTTCGCGATGGCTCGTCCCTACAGCAGCCTGCCAATACGCCTTAATGGGATTTCACAGCCCCGGCGCTCACGCTTTTCGGGAAAAAAAAAAAAAAAAAAAAAAAAGAGAGATAACACTGGGGTCAATATTTTTAATTAAACTCATTCCTTCGCAGGGCGTGAAGCGCAGCCGGCCTGACGGCCAGCGAGGCGCTGGGGGGGGGGGGGGGGGCAGTGATTGCTGGGGGACCCCCTGCCCAACCTGCCGGTGGTGATGGAGGGGTTTGATGTAAAATAAAATATAAACGAATGGAATGGAGTTTATTACATTGATATTGATTATTTATTTATATGTATTTATTCTTATAATTTATTTTATTTATATTTTATTTTTATAATTTATTTTTTTATTTTTTATTTTATTTTTATTATTTATTTTTATTTTTCATTTTTATTTTTTATTATATTTTATTTGTAACATTTTATTCTCATTTCTGCACACTTCATTTTTATTCTCGTCCCTTCCCTTTTCCCATTTCCTTTCTCCGCTCCATTCCCATTCATTATTTTCACCCCCTTTTTTTTTTTTTTTTTCCTTTTCCCCCTCATTTTCTCCCCGACCTGCATCCCCCCCCATTTCCCCAATACCCCCCCCCCCAAAGGAACATCACTCCACGTGTGCAAGGAGGGAGGCACACCCGGGGGGTCCCCGTGCCCGGTGTGTGTGTGCCGCGTGTGCGCGCACCCCGCGGCCGCCGCCCGGCTCCGCAGTGCCCCCCCCCGTCACCTGACCGCCGCGTGTGCGCGCACCGCGCCGCCCCCCCCCCCCCAAACCACCTCCCGTTCTCCATCACCCCCCCCCCTTCCTTTCCCTTCCCTTCCCCTCCCTCCCTTCCCCTCCCCTCCCGCGGGGGCGGGGGTGCCCGGTATATACGGCCCCGCCGCCCCCGCCCCTGCCTGCCTCCTGCAGCAGGGGAGGCCGCCGCCGTGCCCGGCCCCAGCCCCAGCCGTGCAGGTGGGCGAGCAGCGCCCCTCCGCAGCGGAGCCCCCCCCAGGGGTGAGTGCTGGGACCCCCCCCCAATACGCGGTTGGAGGGGTGGGGGTCAGACCTTGTGCGTGGACGGCCCCCGGTGGGGTTTTGGGGGGTGTGGGGGGGGGGTGTGGGGAGCCCCCCCCTGCTCCATGCGGGTCCCCGAGGGCTGGGGGTGGAGGGGGTGGGGTGGGGGGAGCCCCCTGGCAGCGGCTCCCGGTGGAAAAGTTTCCGCAAGTCTGAAAATGCCGCGAGGGGAGGGTGGGAGGGGGTCCCCGCGGGGGTACCGGGGGGCACCGGGTACCGGGGGGGCACCGCGGTCTCGTCTCATGATGCGGAGGGCGCAGGGGAGCGGCCGCCTCCCCCCCCCCCCCCCCCACCCCCCCGGGCAGCCGCGGTGCCAATGCTGTAGGGTGTGTGCTGGGTGGGTGCTCCCCGCTGTGATTTTGGTGGTTTGGGGTTTTTTGCTTGAAGTTACAACGCCCCCACCACCCGTCAAGTCCTGTTATTCCCCGAAGTCCCACCAGCATCGCATCCCAACTGCACTTTGCCCCGCGTGGAACCACCCTAAAGCACGCCCTGCGTTGCTTTCCCAACCCTATTTCCCTCCAGAGAGCTGCTCTGTGAGCCCGGCTGTGGGGCCATCACAGACCCCCACCAGGAGTCTGCCCACCTTGGGCATATGGGAAGGTTCCAGAAGCACGGTGTGGCCATGGGAGCGCCCTATGCGCCCACCTCCCGCTGGGGGCTGCGCCAGGGAGGGGTCCATCAGGATCCAACCCCGATGCCAGGTGACCCAGGAGGCAGTGGTCCCATTGCTGGGTGTCTGTGGGGCTGTGACGAGTGCTCAGCCCCCCTTGGGCACCATCCAGGCTTTGGCTGTAGGTCGGAGCGGTCACAGAACCAGAACACCACCCAAATGTGGTTTTGCCACACCGCTCGCACCAGGGTGGTGGTTGTAAGACAGCCGTGTTGGTGAAGGAAGCCAAAAAGGATGGGATTTGGTGATGCTTCCTTCCAGCAAGCCCCTTCTCCTCCTGTGGCGTTGCAGCAACAGCTGCCTGCCCGGCATAGATGTTAAAGCACTTCATGCAGCAGGACGGGTGGTTCTGCTCTCTAATGAACTAGATCCATCACACAAAATTGGCTGAGAGGGACCGTCAACTTGGAGGAGAAAGGGAAAAAGAGTGTTTGAGGAGACCTTGATTTCAAACGTTGCAGTGCGAGTCCACCATTTGCCCTAACCAAGCACCTCCTGAAGGTGTGAAATAAGTGGCTTAAAGCCTTTTTTTCCCCTCACTGAGCTTTGACAGGGAGGAAATGGTTATGCATAACCATGCATTTTACGTGTTTCTTAAGCGCTCTTTCCTCTTGATGGTGTAGCCCTAACATTGAAATACCTGGAACGCATCTCTCTGCACCTTGCATACCGCATTTAAAACGAGAGCATCATGGGCGAAATCCTAGGTGGTAGGTCTGGGGAAGGGTGGGGTGTTTTACAGCTCCAACCCGCCAGGCAGGTGAATAACATCTTCCCAAATCCCTGGGTCTTGCAGGTCTCCACCATGGCTGGCGCCGCCAGGGCTGCCCTCCCACACGCGGCTCGGTGCGACGCGTAAGTACCAGGCGTGTTGTGTGTCTGTGCAGACTTCGGCAGATGATTATTTTTTTTTCTTCCCCTCTCTTTAAATAGGCGGGTTGATTGCGACAAACGGGGATGGCAGCATATTGCAGATGTTTTTTTGGTTGGGAGGCATTGTGGGTAATGGCTGAAAGACTCCGCTTTTCGTACCGAAAAAAAAGAGTAACTTGCCAAAAACTTGCCTGTATTTCCAGTGCTCACACCACCAGCACCTATTTCACCTTTTCATGTGAAAGCATGAGATCTTTCCATTAGTTTGCGGCAATGCTATGGCCTTTCTTGAGCCATTGAGATGTCGGCAGGTAGGTACCCCAAGGATTGCTTTAATGCCACTCAACACTCAATGACTAGATGAACACTGCAGAGCAAAGCTGAGGTATGGTAATGTATATAACTTGTTTCATGTGAAAATTGTGTTTTTTAATGAAATAAGAATGCAAACTGCCTTATCAGCATGAAACATCTGCCTATTAAATGCCTGTTCCGAGGGAAGAGTTGGCCACGTTTCACCACAGGTTAAGTAATTGTGGGTTAATAGGATTCTGTCAAATACATGCTGTGAAATATTAGTGTAACGAGTAACTATTCTTCTTACCCTGCCTGCGTTTTTACCTTCAAAAGAAGCCCGTGTTTCTGAAAACTCCTGGTACCGCATAGATGCGTGATGGCTGTCTGGAGACGCAAAATACACTTCAAAAGATGCCGTGGAGGGGAAAAATAATGGATGCTCATGAGATGAGCAGTTCTAGAAATGGAAGGCGGGGGCGATCGGGCCTTTCTGCGAAAAACGTGCCCTACCTGATTATTTTCCCTTCAGTACCTCGGCTAAATGATGCTCCATTTTGACTCGTGTTAGCATTATATTGTTGTTGGCTATTCTCAGTCAGGCTCGCCTTTCAGAAGGCAAATAAGGGCTACAAGTTTTGGTTTTAATTAAACTGAGCGTACGCAGCGAGTGAGTCCAAAGAGAATGTGGTATTACTTAAAATTGCTTTGAAAACAGAAAATATTGTCTGTACTTTCACAGTGTCTTCAGTATTCTCTGATAGCATGTATTTGGTATTTAATGTTGAGGTAAACCTGCCTAAAGTCATTCATATAAATGGCGATTAAGTAAATGTAATGCTCTTTCATGAGCAACTTGCACTTCTTATGAATTAGACGGTTAAATCCATGTGTTTATCGAAAGTTTCAGCGCTGGAATTTCATGAAGTTTTTAACATTCTTTTCACATACTGTGTGTTTGTGTAGCAGTGCCAATATATATGCATGGTGCAGGGAGAGGAAACAATAACATTTGCTTCATCTTATTTTAACCATTTTGTGCAGTATGTCATATGCAGATAGAGCGAGGGCGATGCAGGCTGCCTTGTTCAAAAGGTAGGGAGGAAAAATCCTCGCTAAAAATATTGTCAGGAAAAATGATTAATACAGGCTCCCCTGCCTGTTTTTTGGTGTGGGGGAGTGGGTGCTCTGGAGGAGGGTTATTTTTGTTTCTTCTGGTAATTCTTCATTTGTAAAGAACCGGTTTCCTACTTTGGAAATCAGCGAGGGAGGGAGGGATGGGAGGTGTTATTACAGGAAAAGGTCAGTGCTGCTCTCTTTCTTCATTGTTTCATTCATGGGGCTTTCCTTCTCATGTCTGACCTGCCAAAATATTATCTGGGAGGGAAGGAGAGGAGGAAAAGAAGTGCGTGTTTAAGATGCACGGGTGTATTGGGGGATGCTTACTTAGAAGACTGTAGTACAGCCCTACAGCCTAATGGAGTGAAAACATGACAATCCTGAGTCAGATGGGTGGGGCACAATGCAGTGCTAACTGTAAGCCTTTTGTCTAATAAAAATGCCTGAACCAAAGTGGTTGTCTGGCAATCAGCATCCCGCCTGACCTTTTTAAAGACACGACAACAAAGTTAATGAACGTGTCTTTCAGCTGCCCTGCAATATGTCGGGATTTTTGTGCATTATCAGAGAGCCAGGGCTTGTTCCGCTGTGGCTCGTGTCGCAGCATGGCTATTCTGGAGTTCGGGAGAGTATTTATGAAATTATTATTAAAGCCTTGAGCAAAACAGCCTGCCTACAGCTCCCGAACTGGCTTGTCTCATTCTCTTTAAGGCTTCTTTTCTTGGGAGTGCAATGAATTAACTTCACGAGTTTCACAGGGCTGCTGGAAAATAAATTCCTAAGCTGCGCTCTAAGACTCCTGTAACACCAAATAGTTGGAATTGCTAGATAATCACAGAAAACCTAGCGCTTTATCTCAGTTAAATGTGGGCATTGTTTAAAACCTTAGCTTAATGAGATAAAGCGTTATTAAGCCTTCTTGCTAGGAAAAATGTTTGAGCTTTTCGGAAAGCTGAACATACTGCGTGATTATTGAAGAATGCGTTGCATTTCGTAAGCGGGATGCGTGCAAGGTGCATCAAGTCGAATAATCCCAGATGCGTGAGCAGCTATTTGTTTTGCTAAATTTGCGGTGGAATAAAATGTACGGCTCCTACAAGACTCGAGTAAGCCTGCATCTACTGAAAAATCGTGTTGTGCGAGGGTCTCTCTGTTCTGACAGAGAAGATCATCAGTGTGAAGGGAATTCTATATGGCTGTGAGGTACCTTGGAAATAATAAAACTAATATTTGTGCTGGCTTGTTAGCCCATTAAATGCTTAATTACTTCCTTTAAACAGGATTGAGGAATTTCATTTACAAATTAATACTTGTTTTTAATGCTAGGTGACAGTTTCGCCACCGACGTGCAGAATTCTCTGAGGCTTATACTTTCTGTAGAGACAAACAGAATTTAATTTGCATGTGTCGAGAAGAAAATGGTGGCTTCTCCTCTCGGTGAAGACTGAATAGAAAACTAATGTGGTGACATCTTAACGCTGAGGCACTGTTTTGCAAAGAATAATGCATACGCTGGAGCATCATCATAAATTTAGACAAACTTTAAAATGAGCAGTGAATGTTTCGAGAGGCAGCTCCTTTCTGCTACGCTTAATATCTGTATGTTATAATGGGTGTCTGCATTAATAGAACCCACTCAGACTTACGATTATAGATAAAATGTAAATAGGAAATAGGCTATGGAGGGAAGTAAAGTGCTATCCAGGAACTGATATTTTTTTTCCGAAGCTTACTCTAGGATATTCAATGGTAGGATGAAATCGTATAAATGGTAAACGGTACGTATTTATCATCTGTGCAGTATTGATCTAGATGAAAAGGAAACAAGTAAAAATCAGCATTTTAAATGGAACTTAAAAATGAATCTCTAAGATTTTTGAAACCTGTAATCAGCCTAAATTGGAGGGGAGGAGAAGGAGGGGATTGGGGGAACTGTTGCGGGAGGAGAGCACATGCTCTACTTCAGCTGTGTATTTAAGGAAGTAGGTATTGTGATGGGGAAGATATAAAGCGACTGCCTAAATTTACTGGGTTTCAGATCAACTAGTAGCACTTGTGAATTACACAGCATATTTCTGAAAATCAGCGTGTTGCATCTGTGCTTTGTTTGAGCAGCAGACCTATTTGCGAAGCTGTTTGTCACACTGTCATTTTTATTCTAATAGGGCTTATATGGAAATATTCCTGCAATGCATCTAAAGAGAAGACAAATGGCAGTGTTTATGGAAGGCAGCAGATTGTACCGCAACGTGCGCATAGGGTGGAGGAGGCTGGCGTCCTGTCCCCCTGCTGCAGCCCCTTGCTAAAGAGGGATTGACATGATTTTGTTTAAATATGATGCGTGTTACACCGGCCTGATGTAAAGATTAACACAGTAGAGTCCTTAACCTGCTTAAGGACTCTGGGTCCTGCCCCAAGGTAAATAGTGAATACAGTTGTGTTTGCCCAGCGGGTTTGGCTGTGGGGAAAAATAGCTGGGAGTCTGCTCTTTTTTTCTTGCTAACTGCTGGTCTCACACACCAGTCAATTCCAATTCGGAGTTTTTCTGAGGAAGTAGTTCAGCCTTTCTAACAAACCAAAAAACTTCTTGGATGTGGTAGCTCTACTTCAGCTCAAGTCCCATTTTCTTGTATTTAAAAAGCAAACCCATCAACTTGAAAAAAAAAGGAAAAATAAATGCTGACCTATCTAGCTGATGTAAATCAGCAGTTGCTCTTGGAGACTTGGGATGTCCAACCTCCAAAGCAAATGTGGTCCTTAGGAATTCAGCAATATGCTGTTAATTTCATGTCTGCTTGGAATTTCATTTTTTTTTTAAAGCAAAAGGGGGGAGAACATGAATGAGGAAGATGGAAAAGAGGAAAAATAGTATTTTTTTCCAATTAGCAAAGAACTACTTTCCCTGGTGAATGGATTTTATTTTTCCCCGTTCGCTACGAAGGTGTAGCACATGAAGGAAGGTAAATCTTAGGGTCTGACTCAGGTTTAATAAGAAGGAAGGTGTAAGCTCCATGGTGTCCTGATGAGTTGTCACCTTCTTCTGGCATCCTTGTGCTGGGAGGCTCCAGCCTGGTGACAGATAGGTCTGGCTGAGGTTTTGGCTGCTCTTTATTCTGGTGAAAATCAGCGTTTGTCTTGGAGGTCAGTGAATAATAAATAGATTATTTTAAGGATTTACCAAAGTGTGAGTCTAAATTTGATTATTTTTTTGAGAGAGGGAATTCCAGTCTAGATTTCTTCGCAAATGAAAGAAAAGTATTACTTTGCTCTTTTGCCTAGCTGTTAAGGTAAGGACACCATAGGTGGCTTGAGCGTCTTGCAAGGAAGGGCTGCCTCCAGTCATCTCAGCTGTGCTTCCAGCAGTGAGAGCTCTTATCCAATATTGTTGCTGGTGCCTGCTCACATTGCAGTTGGCCAGGTGGGGAGCCTTTCGCTTTGGAAGGCACCGTGCGCTTCACCTGTCTGTACAGAGCTCTGGTAGCACGAGCTCTGGGTTTTCACTGAGCTTGCCTGTACGCTGTGGACTTTATTCCAAAGTGCTTGTCTCATCCAGGCTTCTTGAACCAAATGTTCACCAGGGTGAGGCAAAGCACTACTGTCAATAAAACTGTGTGCATTAGTCCTCAGAGCCATGTAGTGGTGTGCATTTACCCTCAGAAACCTTCTGTGGGGAAGAGGGTTTGCAGAGGTGCCAGAGGAGCAGATGGACAATGCAAGTCACCTGTGAGGGCTTGGGGGTTTTGCTGGAAGCTGGTGGAAGTGCTCTCAGCACGTTGTGGTAGGTATTGTGCTGGTGGTTATGTGTAACATCTCTGCTGCTGATGGATCACAAGGTCCCAAAGAGCCAGGGCAGGAGCAGGCAGAAAACTGGACGAGACGTAGGCAATTCTGGTGTGAGTTATCCCTTGTTTCATCTTTGCCCTGTCCTGGGGTGCTACTGGGGATGGGCACGCATGGGGAGCACGGAGCTGGTGCAGGCTGGGCGAAGCTTGCTGCAGGGGGTGATGCTGCAGCTGGTCCCAGAAACGCAGCCTCATCGCGTCTTTGCTGGTTCCCTAGCTTGGAAAATGTGCAAAACCATTTTCCTTCAAAGCGCTTCTCGAGGACTAACCCACCCAGGGGTTGAAAGCTGGATGTGTGAGGGACTGAAAGCAGATCAGTCTGTCACCAGTGCCAAGCCTGACCTTGGGCACGCAGATGTAAGCCTCCCTCCAGCATTGCTTCTCCAGCTAAGAACTGGGTGTGGTGGAGGGAGTGCTGTGTATGGAGATCCTGTGAGCGTGCTGTCAGGTCTGGTGTTTGTGAAGGTGTTCGTGATCCTTAGGGGAGAAACGGGCATCATGCTCCTGCTTTGTTACCCCATTCATATGGGTGAGGTGGGAAGCAGGGCTTGAATTCCTGCCCCTCACAGCCTTGCAGGCTGGTTCCTAAAACACGGGTGGTATTCCTGATAGAGAGGTCGATCCCCGGGGTGTCTGCATGCATCTAGCTGGCTGTCACTACCAGAGCATATTGGAATACACAGTGTGCGGGTCTGCGTGCAGCCTTCTTTTGGGGGAAGAAAGGCTTTTTCCTTCAGTGAAAGTGATGCCTGCTGGCTGGAGGAGTGGGGGGGGGGGGGGGGGTGTTGTGTGCTCCAAAGCCTGCTGAGGGGCTGTGGCCCTGTCGGGTGGATGGGATGTAGGGCTGTGGGTGATGCGTGCTCGGCAGGAAGGCCCCGTGGCTGTCTGGCTTCGCCCCTGGACAGCGTTGCTGGCTGGGTTATGGAGGCTGTCATTTGTCATCACCGTCTGTGACTGAAAAAGGCAGCCCTGACAGAGCGACGGGAGCGCTGGGGATGGCTGAGAAGCAGCTTGCAGGGCTGGTGGGCCTGAAGGAGGAAGGCGAGTGCAGAGGAAGGAAGGAGGCTGGGAGGGAGGCAGGGAGCGTCCCCCAAACACCCGCGGTGGCAGCTTTACCCTTGCACGGGGAGTTGAAATCTGCATGAACTGAGAGCAGTGCAAGTAAATGTGCCTGTTTGATTGCTAATAGATAGGGATTATTACTTTAAAAAAGGACGACAGGATTAATGCTCCTGACAGTCGCAGTACTTGGTGGCTTGATGGTGTTCCTGCTACTCCACCTGGTTTCTGTCCTTGGTTCCAGCAGGTGCCACTGCTTGGTGGGAAGGAAATCACCTCATGGTGATTAACTGCATGGGCTCACTGTTAGCACCAAGAAATGCTGAGCATTCGTGTGCCTGCTGTTCATGCTAAGAGCTGTGGTACCCTGTACTGCTTTGTGTGTTTGAGGGCTGCTTGTCCACTCATGCAACAT
This sequence comes from Aythya marila, assembly GCF_965140915.1. Taxonomy (NCBI): domain Eukaryota; kingdom Metazoa; phylum Chordata; class Aves; order Anseriformes; family Anatidae; genus Aythya; species Aythya marila. The sequence continues at coordinate 44,076,282 of NC_139043.1, read as the reverse complement.
GCAGTGTCCTGGAGACATGTTTTTCCTTCAGGTATGTCTTCAGCGCCATGGAAATAACTTTTAGGACAGCATGCTTTATGGTTTCAGCCAGATAATCCACTGCCTGTCTTCCTCAGCTGACATCCCAGCCTGGATTACTTCCTTTGGTGGGTCACTGTCCTTAGGAGCAGGGATCTCTGAGAACATGCACCCCATGAACAGCCATGGCAATGACAGTAGGAAACTCAGGACACATCTCCACCCACACCCACAGCCAAAATAGTCACCAGAACGCTTAGCAGTCAGCAGTCCAACACGTCCTGGGTGGTACGGATTTTATTTTTTAGGTTTAAAGCTGTATTTGGTTAGTCTAGAATAGTATGACTTAAAGTTTTTCTGGAGGCTTAATGCTGAAGTGGCGACAGGTCTTTTTTGTGCTGTGTCACGCTCCAGCTCAGGAGCACCACTGCTTATCTTCGGGGCGTGTGTGTGGCTGTTGGATCATGACACATCATGTTGGGTCAAAACATATCAAATACCAAGGAACAGCTGAACAAAACATTTTTTTTAAAAAAAAAAAAAAAAAACAAAAAACAAAAAAAAAACAAAAAAACCCTACACCAAACCTCAGAGGCTGCAGCAGTGCTGGTTTTGCAAGAGAAATCCTGGCTAAGTTAAGCGATTCCTTAACCCTGCCTGCCCTGAAACCTTGGAGGAAACACCCTTCTTGTAACTCAGTGGGTCAGAATGTGTAACTTGGGTGCCTGAGGAAATAAAAGGGCTGTCGGGATGCCTGCAGCTTGCCTGCTGCTATGGAGCTGCTGAAAACACAGACGAGTTGTTGCTGCTGCCTTGTGAAAAGGCTGGCAGGGCAGTGTTGCTGGATTTCCTCCAGAAGCACAGGAGTATGAAGCGGAGGTGAAGGAGATGTTTGTGACAGGCAGAAGTGGCACAGGTTGTTTCACAGGTACCTGTTCTCGCATTGTCTGCATCTTGCCTTGTGTTGCCTGCTTGTCTTATAAATAGATTGAGGCAGGAATATGCCTCATTATATAAATCTGAAAAAAAATACAGGATGCTTGGGGTATTCTACAGCTCACTTAAAAGTTTTTTTGGTTTATATCTGTTTCTGCAGCGGCCATGTGCCTGTGATCCGCAGTCCTGGCTGGTGTGTGGGTGAGACACGAGAGGCAGGAGGGCCTCTGAGTGGAGCAGTACAGAAATAGCCTTTCCATGGCAGGGATTTGCAGGGGGCGAGATGGGGATCCATGCCTGGCACATTGGGGCTGCCCTGAGCATTTTGATCCTGGGGAAGATTGGGAGAGGAGGAGGGTGTAGGACTTCTTTATTTTGGTATTTATCTGGTTTGGGGCTTTTCTTCCTCTGTCCTTGCACCCAGCCTGCTCTGAAGCCACCTCAGAGGCTGTGCCCTTGGCCACAACCGAGCATCCCGAGGGGAGCAAGAGGCTCCCTGCACTGCCAAAACACAGCATCACCCAGAGCCCCCATCCCTCCCTCAGACGTGTTCAGGGGTTCAAAAACTGCGCAACCCAAGTGCAGTAATTCTGGAGCGTGAGAATCCCTGATGTCTTATTACTGGGGAGAAAATGGCTCTGTGTGTGAACAGGAAAAAGGAGAATGTGAGAGTGCGTTTTGTAAGGACCAAAGGGTGTGGCTCAAGCATCAGTAACAAATGCTGGGAGGAAAAAATGCTCTTTGTTCTGCAGTCAGGTGGGCTGACAACTACTCTCGCTCCATCCCTGGCATGCATAACACCCAGCACAATTAAAAGATTTGGGAAGGCTTGATGCTATGGAAAGGGCTGCAAATGCAGCAAGTGAGGAGGTTCATCCTCTGATCTGCTTCCATCTTTTTTTTTAATAAGCAGTTAAGTTGCAGAGCTCGTCGATACCGAATTCAGTGTATCTGCGTTGTACGGCTGCATTATTTCAGTGTAAATGTTTTGTGTGCATAATGCTTCAAATGGGCAAATAAGTTAAAGCTCTTTAGCACTAAAATTTATGTTGGCCTTACATGCGACTAGAATTGGACCGAAGTGTACATTAAAGTGTATGAAAAACGTGTCTGTATATGCATGCAGTACAGCAAATCAGCTCGTAATGATAGCCTTGCTAATCGAAAATAATTTGAAAGCTGTTCCTTTTAAACCACCCGTGTTTGGCAGTTTTTAATTGCTTTAAAAAAAAAAAACAGGTTCAGTAGCTTTTAGATTTTTTTTAGATTGTTCCATGCTAAAGGAGCATCTTGAGCTTAAAAAAATCATTTCTGAAAAAAATCATTTTTGCTTTCTCCACTCCTCTCTAAGTTGGTTTGATCAAGTGAATAAAATATTGGTGTCATCACACTCACATTTGTAACCCCCCCAACATCAGAACTAAAACTTGGTCTCTTTGCAGTTGATGGCAAGAAGTGTAATCTTTTTGTATAAGTGCAAACTACCAACTTTTTTTTTTTATGAAAAGCAAGTGGGAGCAAATATACGAAGCAATAAGAGGATCTGGCCAAAATACATCTCTCTTCCAAATTTAAGTAAATTCTTTTAAGTTCAGGATCAGGAATTTAGGTGGACTTTTTATTTTGTGTCTTTTTATTTTGTGTTCTGTATGAATGCATGTGTATTTTCATATCTTCTAAGAATGTCTTCTTTCTTCTGGGAGGGAGAGAAATCTACTTGCAAATTTACATCTCGTGACATTTCCTTACAACTGTGCACTGGCTTATGTACTGCTAGAGGCCAGCCCATCATTTCTTGGTAAAAAGAACCTTTCAGCTCTGTTACCTCCTGTAGAGAGCTAATTTTCCAGCAGTCAGGCTCGATCTGGATAAATAATTAGAGAGCGCGCGAGAGAGATGAAGATGATCACATCAGCGCTGCCTGTAATTCAGTTAATACCGCCAGACCCTGTGATTTCGTGTCTGCGGCGTGCTTGCGTGGTCTCAAAAGCCGCAGAGGCGAGCGGCAACAAAGCCAATCGCTTACATTTGTCTTGGAAGAATTAGCGGCACTTCGCATTCATTTGCCGAAAGCCAGCAAACAGCTGCAGCGTGCATCTGCAACGCGAGAAGGTGATTCTCCACGCGTTCGCGCTTCCCCCCCCCACCTCCCTGTATGCAAAAAATGTCACCGTGCAATTAATTCAGGGGTGCCGCTGTCCTGAAGGGGAGTGAGCGCATCCTCTGCGGGTTTGTGTTGGGTTTCACGTCGGTACCGTGCACGGCAGGGCGAGAGGGGACCGGGTGAAGTCTGTTCTGGCACTTGGCGATTTTATAGCCGCCAGTCAGAATTATCTGATGGCAACACTGAGCTGAAGAGGTGTCTGTTTCTTTGAGCAAGCTGTAGCACTTCGCGTGGCTCTTAGCTCGATCTCTTCCACTGATGCTAGGGTAAACTTACGGTCTTGGAGGTTGTGTTTGTTGTTGATGCAGACTCGTTCATCCCGGTGCTACGAAGGGGTTAAAAATGCCTTTAGTCCACTTATTCCCAGTGGTAGCTCTGCAGCATTTATACATGGATCAGATTAAAATAGGTCAATATCTTTTGTGGAAGGTCTTTTGCCACTTTGGTGCCTGACTGCAGTACACCTACCTTGAGGATGAATGGACCCTGAGGAAATCGGTGCATTAACAAAAACACAGCCTAGGGATGCTTTAGGATCACATTCCTTTATTCATCAACTGAATCAAAGACTTGACAGAGGATACTTTGTCATCAAGTCGGTCCAAATAATACTTTGTGAGGTGATGGATAACTTCTGCTGCAGAAATAAAGCCATGTATTTTCAGGGGGAAGAGAGACGTGAGCGGTGTGGGTCTATTCTGTTCTTTGCAGTGTGTCATTTGCGTTAAAATTGAAATATTTCAGCTAGAGCTTATACACAGAACCTGATTAAAAAGAAAACTGTGTATTCAGGAGTTGCCTTATGGCAGGAAGTCTTTGTCTGCCTGTTTGCTTTATTGTGGTTGCTGACTGCCTTGGATTGATTTTTGGCTACCAAATCAGTATGGTGAGGACGGCGCGGGAGGCAGGGGTGCAGTTCTGCACTTGGTGGGACTGAGAAGCTGACTGCTGCCTCTCGGAGTGCAGGTTTTCTTGTTGTTTTTTTCTTTAACTTGGATTTTCCATATTATAAAGAGGAAGAGGCTTCTCTCCGATATAATGGAGCCATTAACATCTATTAATAATGCAGACAGGGTAAGTAGCTGGAGTTGGAGCTCCCCGGGGGCCTCGTAAAACAGATGTGCACTATATCTTCCCGGATTTGATAGCTGCTGGGGTCGAGGGGGTCGCTGTGGTTCCCGTTTATTTCCTCCGGCAGCGGTTTTCTAATTTAAGCACCTCTGTCTCCTGGCTACGGCCGCCCGCTGCGCTGCAGAGGGGGTGCTCGTGCCTTGCCGTGCCTGCTGCGAGCAGGGGCACCGCCGGGTGTCCCTGCCTCTGCTCCTCGCACTCCGTCTCAGACGCCTTTCCCACGCAGGTGCTGCTTTTGTTGGCTTCGCAAATGGGCAGGGGAAAGAAAAAAAGAAAAAAAAGGTAAGCGTTTCCTCCTCCTGAAATCCGCACTTTCTGTTTTCCTTTCTTGCATGGGAAGCGAGAAATATTTCGGCTTGCATTTCATGCACTGCATCACTTGACAGGAGGGCTAGCCACTGGAGGAGGGTGCAATCGCCGTATCCCCTCTTCCAAGATCGCGCTTCTTGGTTTTAATTGAACGTATTCATGGCCTCTGAATAGATAGTGCTGCATGGTTTCTCGGTAGCTGTGTGCCCAGCTTGGGAACTGCACGCAGGGGAACTCGAAATATCTTGCATTTTATTGTAATTTTCTTCCTGCAGATTGCTCTCCGAAAGTGGTGATAAAACATTAGTGCTCGTAGTGCATGGCAAAAAAAAAAAAAATCTTTATAATCAGTATTGCACTTGCATCGTGCAGGCTTAGGATCGCCTCCAAGCAAATAGGGGATGTGAATGTCTGTCCTTGTGTGTGCTTGTATTACAATATAGCCTCGCTGTATGCATTTAAATGTGGAGGTATGCACTCCTGCTGCCTTGTCACAGATGCAAGGGAAAAACCCTGCTACTGGCTCTGGATCCTTTTCAGCTGCTTACACCAGCTGTGTGTTATGGTTAAAAGTTTAGAAACAGAGGAAGGTCGTGTACCTCCTTTTGGAAGGAACAGACGGAATAGTTATTTTTCCCCCACCTCTTTTTTCATCCATTACTGTGTATGCAAATGACTGCTAGTGTTGCACTCTGAAGACTACTGTATTATATAGGGAAACATAATTTCTGCTGCTTTCCCTGCCGTAATACCCACAGAACTGGGTTGCATCAGTATTTGCAGAAAGACAGGCACATCAGGTAGAAAGGAACAAGAGGGGTGTGAGCAGGTTTTTTTGGAAGCCCTGCATAAGCCACGCTGTGGCTTCAGCAGGCAGCATTCAGAATAGGGTGGGTGGGCCTTACTCTTCCCCAAATTCATTTCAAAACTGAAAATAAAATCTGCCAAGGACTTTCAAAACCCCTTCTGCTGCATTGCATCCTTCTTCCTATGCACTGGGGTACTGCGCATCAGCTCGCCTGTCCTTGTGAGCGTACGGTGCTGCGCCAGGCGCCTTGCTCAGCATGGTGCTGTGTGGTCGCTGCCAGTGCTGGGTTAAAGTTGGGTGGGAACGGGCATGCTAGCAGTCTACCTGGCAGATCTAAAAAACATATAACACTCATTCAGGTACATATTTTTGACTCTTAGATTTTTCAGGCATTATTAGAGTCAAAAATTAAATGATAAAAATGATTATATACATTTTTGAGGAGAAACTAATTAATATTGATTTGCATATAAATGTGCAGTTTGGCTCTTATTTTCTTTTATTGGATCCAGACTATTCTTGCAGATAGGTGTCTATAATATACTGATCTTATGTTTCTGACATATATTTCAGCATAATATTAGTATCTTAGACTTGAAATGTGCACATTTTACAAGCTATCTCAATTAAGTAGTGTGTAATTTTAGTGACTGAACTTGCAAATCAGTTTTTTTTAAATAGAGCTATTTTTCTTGGGAAAACTTGCTGCCTGTTACTTCTGTGTTATTTGGAGAAGAATTGCCAGGACACTTGCTGCTTTCCTTACAGAAGAGGTCAGTAAGGCTTGGAACTGACAGGCTCAAAAGAACAATAAGATGCTGTTTTAAATCGAGCACCGAAATCATTGTTTTCTGTTAGCATATTGCTAATTTATAATTGGTTTGGTTAGAGCTGTTCCCTATTTGTACAAACCTCTAGCAGTCAGCCCCTTTTTCATGAAATCAGTGCATGATGCTACAGCTGCTGGTGATGTTTAACGATACTTTTCTCCAGGCTCTAAAGTAATCCCGTCAGAATCAATGTGAGACCTAAACATCAGCCAGCAGAAGTGTAGGTGGTAGGAGCAAGCTGTGCATTTTGTCGTTTTCCTATTGTGTGGTTTCAGGGTTAGCTTCAACTTTTTTTTTGTTTGTGGCATCGGCAGCTTATTTGAGCCCCTTTTGGGTTATCAATAGAGCAAATTTTACATCCAAAATGCAATTCAGATGCACAATATGTGATGTTTTAACTTGAATCATAATCAGGAATTAGATATGTAATAAATATAAAATAAAACTTGACATCAGTTAGTTTCTCTGTGGAATGAAGGAAGACTATATGGCTTTTGGAGGTGTTGACTGCAGAGTGTTTTATCCTTATTTTCCTGTAAGGAGGCAAATACACGCAGATATGATCAGTAATAGGAAACAGTAATTTTAATTACTTTTATGATTGTCCTATAGATGATAAAAATGCTTTTTAAGTAATAATAAACTAGAAACAAAATTGTATACTTAGGGAACTTTGCCGAGTATATAAATACATTACTAGAAGTCAGGCTTCCGCATTCTTTGGGAAACAAAGGAAAGATCCTCTTTCTTTGTTAATGGTATTTATCATCTTTAACTCATTAGTTGCTGAAAGCAGGGAGGAGATGTTGGAGGCATTACGCATTTTTTTTTTTAATTTAAATTTACATAGATTCTTTGAAGAACGCTTATATGCAGGTATTTTGTAGATAAAATGCATACAAAAATGCATAAGCTGCAGGCATTGTGCCTTCATGATGTTCCTTAAAAATGCAGTATTTTTATCCTTTGTGTTTAACGCCTTCTAAATAAAGAGGAACAATCATAGGATTCCTTTTTATCTGAACTTTGGGTGCATCCTTCTATAAAATACAAATGCTTTGTGAGGCATCTATGAGAACAGAACAAAATAGAAGGTATTATGGTGTGGTGCCTTATGACATGCCATGATTTGACCTTTTCTGAAAATATAGCATTGTGACTTTGTCTAAGCAGCTTTAATTTTCTTGGAATGTTAACCTTTAAGTGATTGTCTGCAAAACGGGATCAATTATGGGCTGGCATACAGCAGCATAAAGAAAATACATAAATATAAATTTCTCTTAACACAATCTCTTTTGTTTACATCTTCACGTAAAAGATGTGTACAGAATGTGAGGAATGTTTTTTATTTTGGGGTAGGTGTAGAGTTCTTGTGACAGTCTTCTTGCTGTTTCCAAGTCCAGTAAGTTTTTCACTAATTGAATTTTTAAAAGGGTGTTTCCGTGAACGTTTCATTCTAGTGTATCACTCTTACATAGGATTTACAAACCCACAAGTAAGTTGCGCAGCTTTTTCTATTTATCCTGTCTGTACCCGTTCCTTGAACTCTCTGCTAAGAGACAAAACATTCTTCCTTCTAGTCTTTCATGTTTTTGCGTGAGATCCTACAAACCTCTAACTAGGCTCCTTACAGTAGCTGCTTGTGATAACCTCCAGTGTGTTGATATGAGGGGAGGAGCAGAAATCTAACAGCTCACACTCCAGACACCCACGCTGATTGCAATAGAAGAAACTCTGTACAGCAGCAAAACAGAATAGTAAATACAGAGTAAGAAATCAGAAAAATGTGGCAAGTAATTGTAAAGAGGGGACCTACATCAAGCTGAGTTTTTTCTGTATATAGCACAATCGAATTCTTGCAGGTGGAAAAATCCTCAAATTTATATATGGTATTCACTTTTTGTAAATATATACTTGTCTCCTGTTTTCTGATCAACCAACCTCAAAAGAAAGTCCCCTTCTCCAGATTGTTAATCTGGCTTCATGCTTTTAAAAGATTCACGCTTGAATGTAAGAAAAGGGTATAGCATTGGTTGAAGAGACCTGAAAAGCAGCAATGAACCTCTCAGGATATAATCTTCCTAGTCTGTGTTGCTAAAGTCAGATACATAAAGTTAGCACAGACAAATATATATGTGGCAGGGTGGCTGTGAGTCTGGCTAGGAAGCCTGTGAGAATTCAGGATGCAGGTACCAGGGATGGATGGGGCAGCCCTTCCACGCCCTTTGAGTTTCAAGATGCAGGAATTTGAATTGCTTCTCCCAGACTTGTCCATCTGGGGACAGGATTGTTTGGATCACAGAAGGGTATAAATTAGTTATTTATTGAATGTGCCTGGAAAGACAGGAGACTGAGTTTGTGTACAGAATGGGAGACGACTACTGATTAGGTATGCTATGAACCATACATAGCTTAAATGCACGTGTGATGAATGTCTTTATTGTACACCCTTGTCCACTTTATCAGCTGCCAATGCATTCAATCATCTCCCTGAGGAGTGCTGTAAATATTGCAAACACCCAGCCCTTTTTAAATAAAACAAAACCTGTCGAGGTAGTGTGTGGTTTTTTTGTTTTTTTTTTTTCCTCACTGAAGTGATTAATTTTCCCTTCCACATATCTTGCCTGTTTGGTGCTCCTCAGAGGTTTGAAGGGAACTGGCTTGTTGCATGCAGGTTGGCCTGAAAGGGAGGGCAGGGACCTGCATGCTCACTACGGTGCACAGCTAGGAGATGAGAGGTGGTGTTTGCAGGGCTGTGCTGTGCCCAGGAAGGACTGGGAGGATGCTTGGGTGGAGCTCTGAGCTCCTTGTCTTGCTCCTTTTCAAGGTCTGTCCTCTTAGTACTCTGGAGATGCAAGTGGCAGGGGAAGCACTGCATTTGAGTGAAGGAGTTAAGAAAATGTGACTATGTACCATCTTGCTTCTGCATTTAACAAACTCCGATTTATTAAAATGCAAGCTCACTTTTCTGATATTGGAATTGCTCTAGTTTGACCTTCCCTCAAGGACATCTGTTATCCCAAAGGTATGTTTTTTTTCTTGAGGGAGTAACATCACTGTCCCTCCCTCCTGCTTATTTTATGCCCCAGCTCCTCATTTATGTGAGAATCAATGTATCTTCTTTGTGTGTTTAGACCATGAAGATCGCATAGGGAGATTAAACTGCCGTGCATGACAATTATGTGTACGTGAAACTCTTCATTAGCTTCTGTGCTAAAGAAAGGAGAAAATAGATGTCACAGACAAATTTCTGCCCAGTTTAGCTGCTGCAGCAGATGAGTGGGAGTTCTGAAGTACCTCTTCTGATTCTGGAGCAGCAGCATGTAGGTTTTCAGGCAAACCTAATCTCAGTATTAGGTGAACGGGGACCACAGCCACCATGCAGAGGTTTGTGCCCTGTCCTAGTTGTAACCCCAGGCTGGGAGCTGGGGCTACCCCTTAAGTTTCCAGGCAAGCATCACATGTATCCATGTTGCTCTGTGTTAGCCTTTATCTGTTACCTTCAGAGTGAAGGAGCAGGGTGCAATCCTTCATGAAACCATGGCCCCCAGTGGAGGGGCTGGAAGTAAGCCCTTCATAAGAGGGTTTGGGCTTTCAATTCTTGCTAAATCTCTGTAAAAAGCTGTGCTAACAGCCCACCCCAGCTGGCAAGGCAAAACGTCCCTTTCTGCTTAAACGCCAGAGGTATTTTTCCTAAGTGTGGTGAAAGCTCTTGCTCTTAAAGTTGAACTTTGAACCATTTAAAATTCATAAAACATCTAGGGATATGCAGATTTTCATATCAAAAGTCAAATCCAAGAGCCTTTTAAATACCTAAGTACTCTATAATTGGCTTGATTAGGCTAATATTAACTCCAAGTGACACTTCAGTGACATCAACTGTGACAACGGAAGTGACATTTCTGAATTGCCTTGTTTTTAGGGAGGATGTTGATCACTGCTTCTTTGATTGTCAGTGTGGAATAATGTTCATAGACCAACGTATTTCTGGCAGGCATGATGTCTCTGCTGTCTGCAGAGGTGCAGATGTTCAGGTTTGCTGCTGTGTGTAGGTTTCATGTGCTGACAATACAAAGATGTGGAATCTATGTCAACAGAAACCCATGGATTTCTGTCAATCTGTTCAGAATTAAAGAGATTTTCTGAAGATATCTGTGATCTTTACAATGGCAAGGAGGAATTGCCACTGTTAATGGTAAAGCCTATGAAACAAGGGCTTCAGTGGTCCAAGCATATGATGATAGTGTCAGCACAGCATCCTTTCCTTTCTCCACCTTGGTGGGGTACATGTTTTCAGTTCTGGCGTAGCTTTCAGAGGATTACAACTTCAGGCACTCAGCATCTAGAGACAGGCAGCTCATACCATTGTCTAGATCCCTGGTCCATTGTGGCCTGATGACTCCCATGCTAATACAAGATACACAGAACAACCTTCTCTAAGTGCTGTGCAAGCATTTGCTAGGCCCTGCTTGAGATCTTGGACGTAGTGTTAGCCTCGATAATGGAGGCCAATATTGCTCTTTGAGCTCATGCCCTGGCAGACTTTATTTCCAAGCTGTTTGGGCAGAAGCCTTTACTTCTGTCTGGACTTCAGTCAAGCTCTGTAGTACAGTAAGAATGCTTAGACCAAGGCCATGACTGCACATCGAGTGGAGACCCAACAAGTCTTTCAGCACCCATAAGACACAGTCCTCTACTGATACATGAATGTACCAAGCTGGCTGGGTCCACTCCTAAAAGAAGCTCATGTCTTGATGTCTTAGAGGACCACCAGGCTTGAGCTGCCCCTTAGACACACGGGGCATAGGTCTCAGAGCAAGGTACATGGTGGTCTGTCTTTCAGCTGGTTTCATAACTGAGGGACTGTCCTAGAAAACCTCTTGCAAGGGAAGCTGTTTGTACTTTGTCCAGTATATAACTTTACTAAACATATGAACACTTGAAATACCTTTTTCTTTTGAATATATTTTCTTTTTGAAGAAATAATTTTTTTTGAAGAAAAGTAATATTTTTAGTTACTTCTAACTGCTTGCTTGTTCAGCTATCAGTAAGAGATAATCTCTGTGTAATTTATAGTAGTCAAAATCATAATTGCTAAAGCAAAAATTTAGTGGCTAAAAATTCTAAGGATCTATTCAGCAATGCTAGCATCTTCTCTAAACTTCCTACCTACTAGAATGAACCTTAGCATTAAATATAAATGAATGCTCCCACATCAGGGGGCAAAAGCATCCACTAATCAAGAACTAATAGCTCTAGACAAATCTTCTTTTTGAGAGAAGGCTTGTTAAGTTTAAAAAAAAATAAAGTTTTGATGAAACTAATCCTATTTTTATCTATCTTTGTGCAATTGTTTTGGTGATAAAAGAGATGGTTCAACTTCTCATCTTGGCAGATCATTGTGATTGGGGTACCGCTTCCCGAAAGATTGAATGTAGGATTTCTTTTTTTCTTGCGTGGGATCTGCAAAATGGATTGTATCTAAGCAGATGGAGTACTGTCATTGTCTCTCCTGATTGACTACAAATAACCATATCTTCTGTTCACTATTCTGTTCTATTTACCTGATAATTCTTGTCTTTTAGCTTTGAAGGCTGTTGATATACAAGCTTGTACTTTCCCTGTCTGTTCCTTGGGCAGTGGAACCTTGGTCAGCTTTGCTGATAAATTCTGTAATATGTAATATGTTGTAAGCTGGAGAGACCACAGCCTGGGTGGGAACCTGATTGCACTGGCCTCTGCTTCCTTTTTGCTTCCCTTCTTTCTACCATTGATTGGATTTCCATCCAGCATCTTTTAAGTAACTTAAAGAGATGCAGCTGTGTAGAACCTATACTGCTATACATATCCAATTTATTCCAGTGTACACAACCATATATGTGACAACTTAGTTTTGTATCCAGATCTTAAATGTTACCAAGCAAGAAAATTAGCTTGCTATCAAGTATTTTCTTGCAGGTGCATTTTACACATGTGCACACAAAAAAATTTAGACTATTTTTTTCCTGTGTATTCTTGCTGTACGTCCTTTCCAGTAGGCTTGTTGAATTTACGTCTGTGATAAGTCTGTCATTCCTAAAGATCAGGGATTTTTGTCTGTTCTCACAATGACATGAGGTAGAATCTATAGAAGCAATATTTACCACAGATTGCCTAATCCAATTACTTCATTTTGAAAATGGGACATTCTTCTGTGCTTTATGGCTCTCGTGGCCTTAAATTCTGACACTGAATATTCCCTCATTGCTGTTGCTTATGGCAGAGGAAGAGTGTTTTATTCTCAATTTAATATTTTCTGTATAAACATATTCTAAAGCCGCCTCACACTTAATGCTGTGGATATGACAGGATGAGATTGTATGTGATTAACCAGGGGCAGTACATCTTGTTGCACATCTATCCAATAACACTAAATAAGCTCATTCTAATATGTTGCAGCTCTGAGGCTAATTAGCTAAGAGCAATAGTAATGTTCAGTTTACCTTTATGTGATGTGGAGTGTATCCATTATTGTTGTATGATCTTCTGGAATACCACTTACTATGACAGCTTTGTTATATAAAAATGCTTAATGTTCAGGTAAAAAGGAGCGAATAAAGTAGGATGCACAGAGTAAGTTACTTGAAAATTTCTTTGTTGCCTTCACAGTGACCTTAGTTCATGTTCAAAGGTCAGGCTCTTCCCTCTGTTTTGCACCTCAGAATTATGAAACACGTACGTGTCCATAGCAGTGTGGGTTATCTGTGTTTTGGTGAATTCAGCTTACCTTGCAGCTGGATCAAAGCAAATCGCTAGAAAGCTTGGGACCACCATTACAGTTGGAAGGATGGCTTATCTGTAATGGCTGGAAACTTGTTTGTCGTGAAGTCAATGGAATGTAATTCTACATAAGGATATTCAAAACCAGGGGATTTTTAGTGTAGTTTAACAACATAGTGGCTAAGTAGCCATTACTTCAGTTGTATGCTGTTAGGCAGAGATGGTATGTTCATCATTTGATCTTAAAGATAGCAGCCTTTTTCCAAAATAGTATTTTATTTTTTTTAGTAAATCTTAAAAGATTTTGCATGCAGCTATGTTTTTGTCTTTCTAGAAAAGATAATTAAATAGAGTTGTATGGGATTGTCTGGAAAGGGGCACCTGGGAATGACTACCGACCTAGTGGCTCCAGCAAATTTTGAAGAAGTTCCTTGTTGCACTTTTCATGACTGGTCTGTTTAGATAATGAAGGGCTGCTGTTGGCTAAGTGGCTGACAGGTACAATCTTCATACTGCATGTCTCTGATTTTAAAATCTCAGTTTTATGCCCTACCACCAAGGATCCTGCTGAAGTGTTTATGTTCTTAATATCTGCAAAAAGAAGAAAGATGGCTCTGTCTGTCTTTTAAAATGACATGAAACAGATGGAGAAGCACATGGATTAATGGTCAGCTGGACTGGAACACTTGCTAGGTGTTCAAATGAAGTGCTTTTCTAGTTGTACCCGTTGACTAGAGCTCACGGGGGGGTTGTCTGTTCCTGCTGTACTTCTGTAAAAACCTCTGACCATGCACATGATCTCCTTCATGTAGCTGATCAGTTGTCCCAGTTTTGCTTATCTGAGAAAATCCTGCAGGAAATAACTATACAGTTGGGTTCTGCGGTCATGCCCTAATATTTTACATGCCAAATAATGCGAACCCTTAATTACAAACTCTGCCACATCAAAAAATGTGGAGGGCTGACATTTGTGCCTGAATGTGTGTGATGTGTTTGTTGTGGAGGTAAGAGGCTGTAATCAAGGTTTTATGGGATATGGTAAAAGGAGATGAATGTGTAGTGTTTCCTTATCAGGAAGCAGGAATTAGTTCCCTGTGATAATGTAAAGTCCGTCCATGTCCCTGGACATGTGCTGTGTAGCCATTCATGTGGGCTTGAGGAGCCCATCAAAAGGGCCTCCATTAACTAGAATTTAAGAACAGTGGAGAAGCAGAGCTTGGTACCATAGAAGCCATGAGTGCTTTGGAGGCTTATTTCCAGGATTTCCTTACTTAGTGGCAAAGTACCCCTGGCTGACCATGGCACAGTGCCTGGGTGCTGCAGCAGGGCTATCAGAGGGTGCTTGGAGCCCACCCCAGAGCTGGTGTTCATAGCCCTGTCCTCCAGGCAGTTGTTCGGTAATGAGGGGTGGCCCAGGAGGCAGTGATAGCACCATCATCCAGGTGGTCCTGGTGGGTGGTGAGCACAGGCACGTTGCATCTCTCACAGCAAAGATCAGGGAGCTGCACAGAAGTGCATCTGGGTGCCTGTTAGGGGAGGGAGTCCATCTGTGTTTGTCTTCTGGGACCTGCTGTGGTTCCTAAGTTTGCATCTCCGCAAAGCTCACACTGAAAGGCCTGTTTCAGCTGGCCAATTCTTCAAAACAATTTGCTCGTACATCCATCTCCCACTTCCCACACCTACGCAGAAGTCTTTTTATTGTTTTCTTATTGCCTTCTCCCAGCTTCTCTCTATATGAACTAAGCCACACAGCGAAGGTGGTTATGAAATCTTTTGCATACCGACAGGGTTGATGTTTTCTACATCTGTCCTCTATTAAGTCAAAATGATATTTTTAACTTCATCTGCAAGTCTCACTTCTTGCTTTTTATATAAAACACAATAGATGGGAAGGGCCCAGCTCTCTGCATACACTCTTCTATTCTTTCGCTCCCTAGACAGGAAGCCCTGATTTCCCCATCTTGTTTACATAATTTCAGGATTCTTTAACGCCACCCACATGTGTATGTAAGTGGTTTACTGAGCCATGCATAATGTGGTCACTTGAATGCTTCTCGAATGCATAGGTATCATGTGAAGATAATGATCCATATAAATGCGTTTCCTAGCAAGAGGCTCATCTATGGGTTCGTTGTGTGTAGGTTGCCATAAGTGTTGGAGCTGCTTTTTCTGTTGTGTTCTTCTCTCCATTTGCTCAGCCTCAGATCCCTTTTTTCCAAATTTATACTTTAAAACAGATTTTCTTTTGTTAGCTGCATTAGAGATATTAATTATACTCATGGAAAGCCACAGTTAGGTGCATGTGTATCAAAAAAACCACTGCATTCTTTATCTGGAAGAAAATTGCAGATCATTTTCTTTAGTGATTTGAGTGGTTGGTTGCTGCTCAGTGGGAGAAGAAAGTAGAACTGTACTTCATACATTTTCTATGTTCTTTTTTTGAGGAAAAGTGTCAGGTTTTCCACACATGTTCATCCTGGGTCTGCAGCCTTCCAGAAAGGTTGTTCCGTGCTGTTCTTTTGGACGATAGAAGTAAAGCCATAGGTTTGCAAAACTGTTAATTAAAATCTGCTCCAAAATACATTCTTCTTAATTAAACAGCTGAAACGATCAATAATTGTAGGTGTTTGCTGGTGAGAGCTGGAACTTCCTTTTCCTGTGTGCATGTATAAAAGCATGGCTCGCCTTTGATGTGCCAGAGCCTCGTGGTCGAGCCATCCCCCGTGGCCCCCATTCCTCATACTCTGAGACTTTGCATCACCCTTCCTCCTGCTGCACAGCCCCGTTACTTCCTGCTGATGGAATGAATCATGCACGATGGGTGTCTGAAGTTGGAGAGCAATTTCGGAAATTAGGGAGCACAAAAGGTAATTATTGCCCTCACCATGACCATATAAAGACCGCAGTCTGATGTCATGAGACCTAAAAGACCAC
This sequence comes from Aythya marila, assembly GCF_965140915.1. Classification (NCBI taxonomy): domain Eukaryota; kingdom Metazoa; phylum Chordata; class Aves; order Anseriformes; family Anatidae; genus Aythya; species Aythya marila. Next base: position 44,060,393 of record NC_139043.1, on the reverse strand, counting down.
GCCATCTGGCTAGCCTTATCCAGTAATAGATCTCGCTTAAAATGAGCTATTTTAAATGTTGGTCATGAAGAGTTGATAAGGTAATAAATATTATGACTGTGCTCCTGTTCATGGCTCGGTGCTGCAGCTGGCTTAGCCGATGCTTTGTGTCTACACTACCAATCTAAAAAATGGGCTCAAAAGGCATCTGGCCCCATAAACATGTAGGTTTTCCATCCCTCGCACTGATGTTCTGCCACAGCTTGCAAAATGTCCCCCATATTTAGGAAAACCTGAGTTTAAGCTCAAGTGGTATCCTACCGCCTCTTGTGAGGGAAGATGAGATATGAGTTTTGAGGGGCTTCTTGAGGAGCCCTAGTTTATTTCTGCTTGTGGTGTAGCTCAGAGGATACTTAAGCTTCTCTGCTTTCATAGAGGCACTACCACCATATTCTTCTTAGGGCTTTAGGCAGTTAAATATCAGATTGGCCTTGGAGACAAGATTTTTTTAATCTATAAGACCATAACTGTTGGTCACAAGCTAGTACCTTACATTTTTTTAAAAATACACTTGGAAACGTGAACAATAACTTATTTTAGAAAAGTACATTACTATTATCAATCATAATGCTGAAGACAGACTGCTGACAATTCTGATCCATGTCCAACAAATTAGTTAAAACAAGGAATAAGACTTTTACAAAGATGATCTCAGAATACTGCAAGGCCAAGATGTTTCCATCATGTCATGGAATGTAATTTATAATCCATTGCAGAATAAACTCCCGAGTTTACATTTTGTAATGGAGGCTGCCAGAAAAAGCTAGAAAGCTTCTAATGCAGTTCATGATTTGAAAGCATTCATAATTTGGGGTAAATTAAATATTGATGGAGGACTGCCTATGACTGAGGAGAATGCACCCAGAGTCCCTGACAAGCAACAGGTTCGGTTTTAAAGGGAGTGAATTGGTTAGCTTTTTTATAGCTAGATAGCTACAAAGGCATTCTTCCTGAGACCAAAATTACCTTGGCATAAGATCAGTTTGTAAATGGCATTGTGCATCAGAACACAACCTCTAATTATCTGTATTGTAACTTCCAAGTAATCTCTTCTCCAGAGCCTTCATACTGTCTTACCTAATCAAGCAAGAGGTTTTCCTAATGTTTCAGCACGCTCATGTGTAAAAGGAAAGCTGTTCCAGGGCTTTGTGGCTCCTGAGCAGGTGGTTTTTCCTCTAGTGGTTGACCAGGGACGTTGAGCTGGTGAAATACTTGACCTTTCCTGCCTGGCAGACTCCAGCAACACTTGTTCTGGTGCTGCAGTGTCAAACTTCTGGCTTCCTCTTGGAAATACAGTTAGCACTGGAAGAAGGTACCCGCTGGAAAGCAGCGTGGGGGTTTGGGTATCTTCCTCTGCCACAGGTGCCGGGTGGCTGTGCTGGCTCCTCCTAGTCTGTCATGCTCTGAAGAAACTCAAGGAACAAGGATTTCTTGAAATGGCAGTCCTTGGCTTGCCTGCTGAGGTTGCCAGAGGTGTAAGGTGCAGGGGGTATACAACCCCTACAAGAGCAGCAATCATCCTGGTCCATAAAAGAAGCTGCTGCGCAATGATGGCTTCCAGTTTCTAGCAAAGTGCAAGAATTGCACCTTGCTATGTAAAAGAAAAAAAGTGTGATGACAACTTAGCATCTTCTCTACCAGTTCTTAACACAATCTATGTGAAAAGCAGCAGCTATTTCTGTTCCTTCTGTTTTGTCCCAGTGTATCTATTATCTTGTACCATGCTATCTCCATGTCATAAAACATGCTCATTGTTTTCATTTTGACCTGTAGATTCAGAATACAATTCTGTCTCATTTTAAGTTTATTGCTAATTCTTTTATTGAGCAAGACAAAATATGGTAAATGTTATCAATGAATAATTGCAGGAAAACTTAAAATACTTGCCTTCAGGACGCTGTAGGGTCCCCTGTGAGATGCAGTAACTTCTTTAGATATAAAATGTAATTCAAATTATTGATGTTGGATAGAGTACACAGTGTGGGATTTGTGTCCTGCTTTCATCACATCCATAGCTTCCATGTGAGGCTTGCAAAAGTAAGGTCTGTGAGGTTAAGCAAGGCACAGAGCAAGCGTTGTGTTTGGAGCACTGGTATATATGCTGACACTTGGTGCTTTGGTTTGGCCACGTATTTTAGTCCTTGCAGTAGCAGTGGCCTTCCATAAACCAGAGATGGGAAAAGAATAAGATGTTGAAGTGATTGACCCTTGAGTGAAGAGATGCAGCGCACAGAGCTTGTGAACTGAGCCCATGCAAAATGTGAGCATACAACACCGCATGGAGGGATAAGTGTGTTTGCACTGGAGCAAGGGTTTGGTTTTTATACACTAATTGATGAAATTGATCTTTCATAAAGTAGATTTGGAGTCTATCTGCTCTTGTTAAAATTGGTAGGGTTTTTTAAGTTGCTTTTGGTTCTGTCTGTGTCAGAAAAAATGATAAAAGATGTGGAAAGAAGTGCTTGGGCTTTTCAGAAAAGCCCTGAAATTATCATTTTACCCCTTTGGCGTGTTAAAACAGCAAATGGTAATTTCTGTGAATCATTAGTATCATTCAGGAAATCCACAATGATGTGAAGATTAGTCAAGATTGATACCTGGCTCTTCTGTAATTTGTGTTAAGCTCCTAAACCTTTTAAACTGTACTAAATTTGGATTGAAATAGCCTTACACTACTGTAAGACAGGACGGGTATTTGGAAATGTGGTTGTGCTTTACTTACCCACCACTAACTGCGATCAGATTTGATGTCCCCTCTTAGAGCTGACCTCATCAATGTCACAAAGGTCAGAGCCAAGGCGTGTGGCCCCTGTGTTGCCTGGCCGTGACATTTCAGTGGCAAAAGAACTTCAGTGTTAAATGGAGGAGGAGGCGGAAGGGACTGCAGGCTCTGCTCTACAATTGGGGATCTTTATCTTATTAAAAATGTCTGGGCAGAAGCTTTGTTGTTCATCTTTCCGTATAAGTGGATATATTCTCATTGTCTGCTGTGAAGAGGGATATTTTTAACAGCTACAGAAAGGTCCTTGGGGTACACGTGTACAATAATAATTTTTGGCTTTTAAAGGAAATCATCTGTAAATCCCATTAGTTATCATTTTTCAATTTCCATGTTTCTAAGCATGATTTAACTTCAAGTGTTGCAGTTCTTAAATCTAATTAAGGAATCGCTTTTAGCTCCCATCTGAAAGTCAACCCATTGCAGATTGTTTGATTAAACTTTGGAGACCAACGAATTAAAGCCTGTGCCCGTTGCGGTGTGAAGGAGCTGCAGGGATGCTCCTGAGCTGCGGTGCAGAGCTGAACGTGCCCATCCTCTGTGTGGGAGAAGCAGACCTGGCCTTGCACCCGAGGGAGGTGAGAGGGGGGTGCTGGGCAGATTTCTGGGTGATTTCCAGAGTTTGGTCCTTCGCAGGCTTTGTGAGCTGGTGGCCCCACATTGTCCCCCCTCTCTGGATGGGAAGCGGTTGTTGGAAGTACTGCTCAGGTCAAGATGCTGGGGATGACAATCAGAGCAATCAGCAGCCCCTCTTGCAGCCTGTCTCAAGCTGTAAATTCTGGTTGCTGCGAAAGAAGAGTAATGACCCGCCATCATCTCAAGCACTGCTACTTGTGCTCTGCTCCTTACAGCTCATCCTCACTCCAAACCTCTCTTGAGGAGAAAGCCAGGGTTCAGCTGGGGTCCTGCTGCTGTGGGGCCAGGACAGCAGCGTGTAGGACTGGCAGTGGACACCCCTTTCCTGGGAGATGCTCCCTGCCGAGGGCACAGGGCCATGAAAGCAGCCTTAGCTCTGCCCTGGGGTGGTCCCCACGGTCCCCATCTCCCGCAGAACAATGCGCTGGCCTCCCCCTCCCGCTGCGGTGGTGCTTTGTGCTCTGCAATATCCGATACCAGAAGCCATGGAAACAACCGCCGACGGTGGCTTGCAGAAGGATTCGTTAATTAAAAGATTTTTAAATTATAATAAAGTCGCTATCTTAAATCCAGCAGGGATATTGCGAGCAGTATCCCGCTCCACCATCGCTCTCCAAAACTGAAATGCAGCTGGAGATGAAGTGCCCCTCTGCACTCAGCTCTCTTTTCCTGTTATATCCCTTGTGATGGTGTGCTGAGATATTAGTATTAGCATCTCTGTAGCTGGAGAGGTGAGGGCTCAGTTCATCCCTGTGGCCACCCATAAGCTCTGCTACGACCCAAAACTCCTCATGGTGTGAGGCAGTGTGGGGTTCGTCCCCATCCTTGCTGCAGTCGGGGTTTGGTGGTGGAGCCGTACCCGAGAGTGAAGCTGAAGTAAAAGGATGTGAGTGAGTGTGGGGGTCTCACAGGAAGCAACAGACTGCCTGTGTGTTTGAGGGCTGGAGCCGTGCAATGTGTGAAACTGAGCATCGCTTCCTGCCTTTGCACGCAGGAATCACACAGTGCAAGGGGGTTGTGAACCTGAGAAATCAGCAGGCTCTGCTAAAAACAGCTCGAAATGTCACTTAAGGAGCATCTAGAGCATCTTTTCTTACAGGAAAGCATCTATGTGGAACAATGTAAAGCAGGTGAAGCAGAAGCTGATGCAGGAATGCTCCTGGGGAAGAAGGAGCTGGTGCAGGTCTGATGCTGGCTGACAGTTTCCTTGGGGTAACTGTGGTGCAAGTACCGGCATGGTGGTATGGCTGCAGGAGCTGGCCCTGCTTGCTCCTGGCAGACCCCATGTGAACTCTGAGAAAGGGATATTTAGGGTTTGTGTGGACAAGCAGGCAGGTGTGCTAAACCCCCACTGTGTCAGGGCTTCTTTATGAGCACGCTTTGGTGGTTCTCCCCTCCCATCAATGAATAAGCTGCAAGTAGCTTTTGCCAGTGTGCAGCGGCTCTGATGGCTGATACTCAGTGCTGAGAGATTCAAATGTGTGGTATGCAGAATAGGAAGAATTAATTTGTTGGTGTGTTCCTTCCTTTGGAAAAGGACAAACAACCTGGACATTGAAAAACTTTTTTCTTCTTGCACTCTTTTACATGGAAAAAATTCAAAATTCTGTAGACTGTATTTAAACTTTTCAGAGGAAAGTTTAAACTTATTGCAAGGTTGAAGCCTCTCAAATTCTTATCTGTTACTTTGTTCTCATTCTTATCTGAAATTAACTTTTTCTAAATCAGCCTCTTCTCCCAGAAAAAATAATTGATTCCAGCCAATAACAAATGTTCATCTTTATTTCATTGGCTTGTATCTTGGGCGGCACAAGGGACAGTGAGTAATGGCTCAAAAATACCCTGCTGTATAATGTAAGTAAACCACCCCATGAATCCAGTTAAACTCCGTAACCTTCAGAAGTTAAAACCGAAGGGCTTAGACCCTGCCCGCAAGTAGAATTGAGCATGCTCCAATCTTTTTGCTTTGTCATTTTCACATTAATCTACCCTTAAATGTAGATACCTGTATTGGCTATTTCTGTTCATTAGTGCCACCAACTAATTAACTTTACATTAAAATGAATGCATTAAAGGGAAGAAGTGTCCCAGTAACATACCTAGAGTTATAACAATGTTATGCTCCCCTGTGCTGGAATTGCAAACCAGACAGCTTGTAATTTACTTCCTAAGTGTCCTAACCTCCAGGAGGAATGAAATGAACTGTATGAAGGAAGGAAAAACAGAAGTTACATTGGTCTGTCTTGTTGAATAAAGCAATTGATAGAGTAATTCTTTGTGAACAGCAGAACTTATTTCATTGCGGAATGAAGCAATGTGCTCGGAAAATCACTGCTCTCTTTCTGGCAGGGTTGTTTCCACATCTAACACCTACCGCTGCCACTCACAAGGGTGCTTATGACAGTTGAAAGTTGCGTTAGAAGGAAGGAAAGCATTTCAAGCTGACTCATTCCAATAAGTGAACAATAAGCCCCGGATCCTCTGACAAGGGCATGTAGAAAGCGTGTGCTCATGTTTTTCCTTTGCTAGCGATGTGAAATAGGAGTAAAAGGGTTTTTTCCCCTCGTTTCCCCCTACAACAGTAGGAGTGCCATAGCACTGCCCCATCTCATTTCAGACCTCTGCCTTCTGTAAGTGCTGGCAGCTTTTCTTCCTTGTGATATGCTGCTCTAACCAAAATATTCCCAAAGTATTTAAAAACTGGTTTTGAATCAGGTGCAAGTGCATGTTGATTGACTTGACTTTATCAAACTAAACAAACTTCAGATTACTTTTCTTAAGATTTCAACTAATAAAATCCACTTTATCAGTAGTGTTTCACAACTAACCTGTGTGCAGGTATGAGAGCAGGCAACTGTTTTATTCTGGGTTCAGACCAGAACAAGGGTTTGCTTTCCACATTTACTGTGAAAGTCAGATGCAAGTCAGAAGAGAAAAAAAAAAAAAAAGACCATTTTTGCCAACTGTTGAGGCTGGGTTTCAGGAAGAGCCACCCCTGTGCACTGCACACAGCATCCGTCTCCAGCAGAGATCAAATCATGCAAGGGTCTTGCTTTCTGGCTCCTGGGCAGTGCTGAGCTGTGGGGCAGGGAGCGAGCTCTTTGTTGTGAGGCACAACACATTCCCACACAGGCTTCATGTCAGGCTTGGGGGCCAGGCTTTGCATTTGTCTCCCAGCTGTGTGGTGGATGAACCTGCTGAGGGTCGAGCTGGAGGCTGATGATAAACAGAGGGTTAAAAACTCCCAGTTGTGTGTTGGGATCAAATGTGTAGCAGTAACAGAAATGGGATAAAACTGTAATAATGCATGGGTCTAGTTCAGGTGTGAGCCCACAAGTGGCTCCTAAACAGTGCCACCCCTGAAGCAGATGCACTGGTGTAATGTCCTGCATGCCTGCACGTGGTGATCTAGTTCACTAACTTGCTCTGTCTTCGTAGTTTGTTACCCTTTGCAGGACGATTTGTGTGGTTCACTGCCACGCTTACTGAAAAGGAAGGGCCTCAAGTAAATGGAGACACCAGCATGAAGCAGATGGGATGCAGCTCCGTGGGATAAGTGAGGATGGTATTTATCCAGGGAAATGTGCTGCCCAAGCAGGAGACAGCTCTAAGGCATGTCTTCTGTAGCCCGAAAGTGGCACAAACTAGATGCAAGTCAACAGGGACTGTTGCAAGGAGTCATTGCACATAGGATGCATGAATTAGTCCTTTTGAGTTGGCTGATACCAATAAGGACTCGTGGAGAATATTTGTGTGCCTGCTTTGGGTCACAAGACTTGAAGGAAGAAAGATGCAAGGAGGTGGGAGAGGTTAACAGGCACGATGAGGAATTTAGAAAATAGGATGTAGGACAAGTTGAAACAATACAAGCTGTCACCAGGTCTCTTTGCTGGGCTGTGTGACCTTGAAAGGTATGAAAGTCTGATCAAAAGAAGGGAGTAACCTGTAATCTGTCTGTTGTGAGCAGGATAAAGAGCAGTGCGTCGCAGCACGGCAAATGTAGGTTAGGTTTGAAGGAAACACTTTGCAACAGAAAATAGAGAGAACCTCCTGTGGCAGCCTGGGCCATCCAGCACTGGGGAGTTCACAAATGATGTACAGGTGAAGGGGATGGGGGCTTCCCAGGGTCTTTGGGCTGTGTTGGTTTCCAATTCTTTGTTGTTTCATAGGTGAAAATTACTGCTGTGAGTGTGATTCTTCCTATATGCTAGGGGATGGAGGCGAGTGATGTGGGGAGGTGGCTCTGCCGGCCCCTTCAACATATCAGGGCAATTGCAGATTACAGCATCAGCAGGTAGCACTGCTCCTCTTGAAGATATTTCCTTCCCTACCTGTTAATTTCTTACATTTTTAATCTCTTTTGATTGTGGGGTTTGTACTTTTGTCTAAGCAGTATTTTTCTATCTGATGTACGCTGTATAGAAATATTATCAGCACATCTTCTAGCCTTAATTCTGCAATGCCTCGTGTTTTTTTTTTTGTCATGTGTCAGGTCACTAACATCACTTCTGTAGGGTTTTATAATTGCATTTAATATGTCACTTACTATGCACGCCTCATCTGATTTCTATGGCAATAATGAGATAATTCATCTGTGCTGGGTTGCACAGTCAGTTGTGTGTTGATAATGCATTTAATTTTACCGAGTTTCAAAATCTTGGCTGATCTTAGAGAAGGGTTCGAGCTGAGATAATTTTGTATTTTAAAATACTTATCAACTCCAAACCCTTAATGCTAGCTTTCCCTTTGTCTTTTCACATAGGGCAACTCCGTCCTGATCCATTGTCACTGCTGTCTCCTGCAAAATTTTACACAGAGAATTCGTACAACTTCTGTCATTTCATTGATAGAGGAGACAAAACGAGAAATTCTGTGCTAATGTTCATTAACTGCTTAGGGCTCACCTGGGGACAGGGTTGGAGGCAGGGGGGAGGCAGCCAGCTTTTCCACTATCACTGCTATCACACAAGCCCTTCTAACTCCCAGTGATGAAAGCACAGCGAACAAATTGGTGGGGAGGTGGAATATTTTCCGTGATTTGACAGGAATTTCTGGAGCTGTGCTTTGTCATTTTAGCCTGAGCGAGAGATACCGTTTTTAGGAATATTTTTAGGTTTTACCCACTTCTTGAAGTACTATATTTCGCTCCTGTACAATGGTTTGGTTGTGAAGTTAATTGCTCTTTTATTTTACAGTGACCTTGACTGTATTTCGTAGCTGAAGAAAAGCGACACTTAGGTTTTCTAATTTAAAAGCACAAAAGAGGTTGGAGGAGACAGTGTTAGTACCCAATTCGCATGCCAAGAAAAGGTGCTTATGTTAAATTATAGGCTGCTGAAGCTGGGACCGAAGATAACATTATTAGACTTTTGCAATAAATATGATTAATGGGACAACAGGGGTATAATTTGGGCCACCTCTTGTGTGTGCAACTTATTTATTTTCATGGGTAGGATTTTATCATTTAAATCAAATATATGCATGCACATATTTTCTAATCTCTCTCTCCCTCTATTTGGAGGTTTAAAAGGTACCTTGTCTAAAAATATGTTCTACAAAACCTACTCTGGCAGAATTTTTGGTAAAAGTGGAATTTCCCCTTCTGTATTGCCTCTTCCTCAGATTAAGATCCGCAAGGTTTGGGAAAATACAGGTTATTCTTTGTCACAGAAAACCTGCCTGAGATGTGAGAAGAGTAGTCAGAGTGCTGCTGGGTTTTGAAAATGTGAAAGAGGAGGATGGAGCAAGTGCTCTGGCTTGTGCTGCACGCTTGGAGCGGCTGCCACGCAGGACTCTGTCTGAAAGCCTCGTCCAAACAAATCATTTAAATACAGAATTGTTGCTTTACCAAAGCTGCAGTTCCTGCAAGATCTTTCATGCCTGCGCTCGAGACGGATGGATTGTAGTGTGGAAAGCTACAACGCATCTTTCAGTAGCCACTTAACCTCTTTTTAGTGCAAAGGGAATCAAAACACAGGACAGCATTTGCAGTGGCTTGTTTTTTGTCAAGTCTGGAAAGAAACTTGGAGTCCAGCAACAATGCTTCCCCTGCCTTACCTCTCTGAATATAGATAGGTGTATGAATTTCCAGCTGTTTTTAAGACTGAGATAAGGGAAAAATATCCTTTCACAAAACCAAGGGCTTCTTAACCTTTAAAAGCACAGACGTGGAAGATAGTGGTGGATGGTGGCATCGGCGTGATGGATTGGCACAATTCCCGTGCTTCCCATGGGGTCAGCGGAAGTGTGCATTATTCTGACACGCCGCTTTTGAGGGGAAATAAAAGTCTTTTAGAGCCCTAAATCATCTTTTGCAAGCAAGAAAGGGTTACTCTGGCAGCTGAGATGGACCTATCAGCTATTTTCCCCTCGAAGCACCGCCGTGCGCTCCTTCTCACCACCTCCTTGCCCTGACTTCAGTGCGTGGCACAGACCGGTGCCTTCATTGTGCTTGTGTATTTTTCCAAGCCTCCATCGTATCTGTGTGCTGAAACTTTGCTTGTCTGTCAACTCTCCCCTGGGAAACAGCTGATTTCTGTATTTTGGCAAACCGAAATGTAAGCTGAAAAGAGTGTTTTTCAAATACCAGTGTGGCCTGATAAGCTGAGAGTTCTTGACTGTGTGCTTGTGTCTCTCAGCAGGGTGTTAATCACCATCTTAGAAATGGAAAATCGGTTTAAAAGGCCAAAAGGAGAGATTTGGCCTTTCTGAAGTTTGAAATATTAACGTGCTTTCCTTAAGGGCCTGGAAAACCCTTAACTGTTAGCAAGATTTTGTGAGGAATACGAACATTAAACAAAGGCGCTGGGGGCGCTTTTCATCTTGGTGGAAAAAAAAAAAAAAAGCAACATTTTAAGCCTATGGATTCCAAATGCTTTCTGCTTATAACCCTACCTGCGGGTGGTAATTGAGCACGGTCCAAGAACTGCAGGAGGAGCAGCGGGACAGACATCCGTCCTGCTTGTGACCCCTCTCGTGGCTGCTGTCACTGCTGCACGTGGGACTTGGGGCTTAATGTGCGACCTATTCCTCATACTTTTAAAGCTTACTTGAGCTTTGCTAACACAGCTTCACTTTGGAGCTTGGGCTGGTGCCCGATGCAGATTCGCCACCAAGTTTTGTGTGCTCACCAAACACGTTGTTGCTGTGGTGGTGCAGTGGCTCTGCAGCTCCAAACATTGCTCTTTGCCCTTTCTCAGCCCTCTTTCTGTGGAGAATAAAATAGGAAGCACAGCTTCCTCAGTATGTCTTCATACCTCTGCCATCTAAGGATGGATAAAATATGTTTTGAAGACACGGGCTGCAATTGTTTGGTTTCCCTCCTGTAAAACTGGCTGCTTTCTTGGCTAAAATCCGGTGTCTGCTCTGGAATGGTGTTTGTAAAAACAGTTTTAATCCAGGCACGGTGTGTTAAACTGACACCAGCCCAGCAAAAGGTCTATTCCGAGAAGCGTGGCAGCTTGCGATGCTCTCTGCAGAAAGTGCTGTCTTGTAGATGCTTGCTTTTTAAGGGAACAATGCTGAATTTAAATAAGCAGCAGGAACAGCTCGGCTGTTTGATCCCTGTGCTGAAGTACATCCACATTTGAGGATCAAGACAACTCTGGAAATTCCTACATATTGAGCTGTTAAATGATGCAGAAACCTACAAAATGAATATACATACGGCGCAAAGGTGTTAGCCAAGTGCTGAAAGCAGAATAACTGCATCGGTCTGTGACAGAGCCTGGATGAATAAATTTGGCCCCTGGGAGTTTTCCTGGCTGGTGGGAGCTGCTTGGTCTGCCTGCTGCTGGCCCTTCTAGGTCCCGTGGAGCTTGTGCTCAGATGTTTGCACTATGGGTCTTTCCTCAGCCTAGATGGGTGCTCTGATTTGCCTCTGGTGTTCGAAGGGGGAAACTCTTTGGAGAAACACTGGGGTGGGCTACATCCATTTTACTCTGCTGCCCAAGCAGCTTGTAGCTGATGGATGTGAGGCTTCATGGCAGTGGTGGACGGGTATGTATTTCCAGGGAAGTCGCTGGAGGGGGAAAAATGTGAAAATGTAACACTGTCTTCAAAAGGATGTGGACCCCATGCTTTCTACTGTCACAAATGTGGTGCTTAAAAGGGAAACATGCTGGGGATTTCTCATTCCAGATATTAACATGGTCCTGTACCAGAAATGTAGCAAAAGGTTCTGATAACTCTACACAGAAAGCATCTTTAGCATCTATGTATTTGGGATTAGCCTTTTTTCTTTTTCTTCTTGAAAAGAAGCAAGTGAAATATTTTTATTAAACATCTTTACCATTTCCTTCTGTTAACTTATTAACTGATGAATGAGCAGATATTTGCATCTGGCTGGCCTGTAGATAGTTTTAAGTGTCATCACATCAAAAAAAAAAGTATCTGGGAACCACATTTAGCTCTTGAGTGGGTAGATATAGAAGAATGTAGGAATCTCCTTAAAACTGATAAATGATAAAATTAAGGAGAAACTGGAAGAAGTTAATTTTAATTCCTGGCAGGCTGAGGTAGAACTACTTTTGTATATCTTGCTTTGCATGTGTTGAAGACGTGTATTTTTTCCTTATCTAGGATCGCTGTCAAATTATCAACTTGGGAAATGAGACGTGTGTTGAATTTTTACACCAGTGACAGCCCAAGGAAGGGATCGGTGTGGTTTTTGGTACCAGGTGACATGGCCGTACTGTGCTTTAGCAGCTGGCTTAGTGATCTCCAGGGTAAGAATTTCTTCCGCTTCATTGCCAGCATCCTCTTCCGAGGAAATCAGTGTGGACTTCTGCAAATAGCTTTGTCCTTTCTCAAATAGACTGTGCTCTTAATAATCAGAATGAGTCGCAGGCATTCCATTAATTGTCCAGATAATTAGCTTTAGGCAATCTGGCGTTTCATCTTTGTCTCAGACTTAATCTCAGCTAGTTTTCGCTCAGTCACTGGCATGTGTAATTCCTCATCTATTTTGACATTTCTGTCGCATTAGCATTTATCATATTTCCATTCCTCTAGACCTGAGGAACCTTTAATCAATCGTACTGTTCTGTGACTTACTTATGCTACATAAAACGCATATCATTGTAACTTTTTGCATCCACTGACTTGATCAATGTGCATTTATTTTGCTAAAGTTCACTTGCAGCCTTAGCTGACTTTGTTTTTCTCGTAGCGCCTTCGTGTAGGTTGTTAAAATCTTCAGTGAGAGTTCTCCTTCCCTGGGCACGTTTGTGGTATTTTAAACCTAACTTTGCATTTATTAATCCCCAGAACAATGCCAGATGGTGAAACCCAGGAATATGTGATATGGATGCATGTGTGCGCCCATGTGCACACGTTTTATCTCTGTGCATGGCCGCACAGGCTGAGTTAGTGTGATGGGAGGTTTTATTAGGTAATAAAGCTGTGTTTCAAGTTATGCAGGTCACCTCAAGTGAGGACCAAAAAAAGGGGTTGTTCAGCTCCGTGCTGTATATTGCTTCGAGAAAAGCTTTTTAGAAAGCTCTGCTGTCGCTGGCGGGGAGTGCTTAGATTACTTTTCTCCAGAAGTTGGACAGCTTCTGCTAAGTTCAGACAAAAAAGAGAAACCGTTACCCTGTGTTCATTTGGAAAACTGTGAACCTCCCAGTTAGTTATATTGGTCCCAAAGTGCTAGTCTGAAACACTGCATGGGCATCAGGGGCTAGGCCTTAAATCTGTCACTGCTTCCCTAGGTATTGCAAGCTTTGTGTCTGAGGCTAGTAACGAGGTGGAGAAATTTGGCAGTAAAAGGAGGGAAGCATCTTTCTGCTAAGTAGACTTTTTAATTAGGTTTGGAATTGCTGAGAAATTCAGAACATTAGAGCAAGGTGAACAGGAGGAGCTACATGTGCAGAGGAAAAAGAAGTGTGGTGCCTTATTGAAAATGGGGGAAAGATTTCTAAAAGGTGTGTGCATTAGTATTCATTGTAGGAAAAAAAAAAATAGCGCAGTTGCTCTATACACTATTGATTTTTCTATCCTTGGTTTGTTTTTAAAAGGAGAAACACTGCTGTTTCTTCCCCTAAGACCAGATCTTTCCCACTGCCTTGTCATAGAATCACAGAATCATTAAGGTTGGAAAAGACCTTCAAGATCATCTGATCCAACTGTACCCCTACCACTTATATTTCCTGCTAAAGCATGTCCCTAAGTACCATGTCCCCATGTACCAAGTCCATCCTTTCCTTAAACACCCCCAGGGACGGTGACTCCACCACCTTCCTGGGTAACCCATTCCAATGCCTGACAGCTCTTTCTGAGAAGAAATGTCTCCTGATTTCTAACCTGAACCTTCCCTGGCACGACTTGAGGCCATTCCCTTTGGTCCTATCGCTAGTTATCTGTGAGAAGAGGCCAACCCACAGCTCCCCACTCCTTCCATTCAGGTGGTTGTAGAGAGCAATAAGGTCGCCCCTGAGCCTCCTCTTCCCCAGGCTAAACAACCCCAGTTCCCTCAGCTGCTCCTCACAGGACTTGTGCTCCAGGCCCTTCACCAGCTTTGTAGCCCTTCTCTGGACATGCTCCAGGGCCTCGATGTCCTTCTTGTAGTGAGGGGCCCAAAGCTGAACACAGTACTCGAGGTGCGGCCTCACCAGAGCTGAGTACAGGGACACGATCACCTCCCTAGCCCTGCTGGCTACACTATTCCTGATACAAGCCAGGATACTGTTGCCCTTGGCCACCTGGGCACACTGCTGGATTGCGTTCAGGCGAGCATCAGCCAGCACCCACAGATCCCTTCCTCTGCACAACTTTCGAGCCACCCTGCCCCAAGCCTGTAGCATTGCATGGGGTTGTTGAGGCCAGAGTGCAGGACCCAACACAGAGCCATGTTGAATCTCATCCCATTGGCCTCTGCCCATCAACCCAACCTGTCCAGGTCCCTCTGCAGGGCCTTCCTACCCTCTGGCAGGTCAACACTTCTCCCCAGCTTGGTGTCATCTGCAGACTTACTGAGCGTGCACTCAATTCTGTCGTCCAAATCATCAGTAAAGATATTAAAGAGGATGGGCCTGAATACCACTGGTATTTGCCAGCTGGATTTCATTTCATTCACCACCACTCTCTGGGCCCAGCCATCCAGCCAGTTGTTAACCCAGCAAAGAGTGTGCCTGTCCAAGCCATGGGCTGCCAACTTCTCCAGGAGAATACTGTGGGATACCATGTCAAAGGCTTTGCTGAAATCTAGGTAGACTGTCAACAGCCTTTCCCTCATCCACCATGTGGGTCACCCAGTCATAGAAGGAGATGAGGTTGGTCAGGCAGCACTTGCCTTTCATGAACCCATGCTGGCTGTCTTGCACGTGTTATGTGATTGCACTCAAGATCTGTTCCATTGTTTAAGGATGGAGGCAGTGGAGCAGAGGAAACTTTATCGCAACACAAGTGCCTTGGAAAATGTGCTAGGACAGTGACCTTCCCTCAGCCAGAGGGAACTGATCTATGCGTGACCGTCAGTGGGGAAAGCACCAGCAGCATGAGCAGCGTGGCAAGCAGAGCACTGCTTCCATGAGGCCCACCTTCTCTGCTCACACTGGCACCACTGTGGGCCGAAGCTGCACCAGGCATCGTGCAACCAAATGGCTGCCAGTATTAAAGATGCTGTGTTTCTGCACAGGGGACCTGTATTGTGCTGCTTCTGTTTTGACAGGAAAGTCCAAGGGGGCTTCAGAGCTTCTGTGTGGTGCAGCTGTGAAAGATGTAGCCGAGGTTCAGCCGTGAATGGGCTCACATCAAAAGGTGCCTGCTGCTCAGGAAGGGTGTCACATACAGACATGGATTCAGGGGATAATAATATATAGAGCGCTGGTTTTGCATGTAATAAATAATGCAAAAATAAGTGCCTAACTTTCTCCACGTGAGTAATCCTTCCTAAGCACATCATGGATTTGGAACCCATCAAATTCATGACTTCATTGATATCAAGTTGCTGTGTAAGCCATCTCAACAGTTTTAAGTGCAGCTATACCATTTTAAAGATCCTCATCCCCTTTGGGCTGATGCTGCAGCAGCTATTTTTTCCTTTTTTTCCAGGGACGTAGCATAATAGATGCAATTTTCTTGTTTAGGGTTCAGTTTCTGAAACATAGTAGTGTTTGTAGCTTTTGGTAGAGTTAAATGGGGCTCACACTATAATCTGTTCCTTCTTGTGTATGATTTCTTCTTCAAATATACTGTCACTTCATGGCAAGATATGTTATCTTCTATAGTCTTTTAGAGTTTGGTACAAACTGTTCAGAAGTTCCAGGCTCAAAGGTTTTACTGTAACTCATCCAATCTCTTTCATAACAACATAAACTTTTCACTCACTGGCTTACATGGGGCTTTGTTTGGTCTAACAGGAAAAAAAAATTCAAGGCCATGTTTACTTTTCTTTTGGTAGAAGGATTTACTACTTGTAGTGGAACTTGGTAGAGTAGTAGTTAAGTTTCTCTCCCTGAAAGATTTTAAAAGCAGAAGGGACTACTAAATTATTTAGTCAGCATAACACAAGCTATAAAATGTGATTTTCAGCTAGGTATCTTCCGCAGTGAGTCCCCCATCTGTAATACTGAGTGTGCCATACAGTACCTCAGATGTTGAGGATGCTGTTGAAGCAGCATGGTGATGAAGGTGAGGAGCAGACCAGAGCCAGCTTTGGCAGAGATGAGGTAGGGAGGGGTAGGAGGAGGCTCGGAGCAGCACCTTTTTGGCCCTTTTGGGTTGAAAAAATATATTCCTTTTTGGCCTGTTCTGGAGCAGCTCGTTTTCTTGGTTCATTTACCGAAGGAACAGAGACAGCGTTGGTTACTTGTCTGTTCCTGTGGTGTATATGTACCATTTGTTTCTAATAAGGATGACTTGAAGTCGTATGAATTCTTGTGCTTGCAGATGACTCTTTCTCAGCCTCCCCACGCACTTTGCAGCTGTGGGAGGAAGTATTTGAACACAAATATGATTCTGGATTTATGGAGGCTGCTCGTGTGAGTAGAGTTACTTATTTGCATTACTATTTGCCGGCGTAAGCTCATGCGCTGTGACTCTCCGTGGATTTGCTCCTGCCTTGCACAGCTTTCATCAGGGCAGCAAACCTTCACTCCCGTGAGCTTGCAGGGAGGCATACAAGCATACAGCAGGTTTGGCTTCAAGCTGCAGCTTCAGCAAGGCTTTTACGCCTCTGCTTTTTGACATCTGGACTGAGAGCTTTACTGATTCATTGCAGGTCTTCCTGGAGTACGAGGTGAGCTGCTGCGTCTCTGCCACATGTGTGAGTGCTAGATAGGCATTCAGACAAGATTACCTGAAAAATGGGCTAGGGAAACTTTAAAGCCGATGGAGCTAATCAGCATCCTGCATGCCCGGTCTATCAGGCACATCAGATTCACCAGCAGGACAGAAATCTGGCGTGCGGGAAATTAGGGTCAGGAGTGACGGGTGGGGAGGAGAGGGAGACGCTTAAGAACCATCCAGCAAGAAAATGGAAGGAGTCAGAAATGCATTTGCTGATGCTGCCTGTCAAAAATCAGAAGCTGATGCATGCTTATGAAGGGAGATGGGTTTGTTTTTTGTTTGTTTGTTTGTTTTTTACTTGAACATTTCCTAGGTTGTTGTTCTGCAATGGCTGGACAGTGTAGCACAATGAGGTCCTCTGATTCTTTGGTTGTCTTTGTGGTACTCTCCTAAATTATAGCCATAAATCTAATAAATTAAAGTAATAAGATTTAGTACTTCTTTGGGGGTATGACAGCAAAAATTTGCCTTTAATCAAGAAGTTATATCTTCCTGAAATTTCATTTATAGGCTGTTTCCTAAAATTGGGAACTTAGACTATTTCCTGTCAGTCTTAGTCTGCACTATTTCTCCTACATTATTTAAGGGTATTAAAATTGCATGGCACATACACTGTACCAAGTTTGATGAAAGAAAAGATTGGTCCTGACTTTACATGGAATTACACACTAGCCATTATTTATTGTTGCACTTTATTTCATTTGGGAAACAGGATTAACTCAGATGAGTACTCTCCGACGGACATTTCTCAGTAATATCCCCTATGCTATTTAACATATTTTGTAGATCTGCACATTCTGTTTCCAAAGAGCTCATTTTCCATTTGAATTGAGATGTACAAAGTCACCTTTTTAAATTACAAGAATTTATCATGATAAAATAGAGCTTTTTTTTTTTTTTTTAAATCATCAAGTGTATTTGTCTCCAGTCAGGCTGGAGGGAGTTGAGTAAAAATTTCCAGACAAATCCTTTCTCTCTGTAAGTCTCCTCTGCAATATATTTGTTTCAAGGCAAAAAATCAAATCCTTAAAACTGTAAAAAGAATGTTGCCTCAGGAAGTTGCAACCCTGTTAAAGTACTGTAAAGTGAAGTATGAGTCTTGAGCAAGTTGCCGTCATATTTGGGACCTTCCTTTGACTGGAGAGTCTAGTAGGGTAGTAAATAGTAAAGCAATTCCTCTGGTAATTTGACACATAGTAGCCTGGCTTAATAGCAAAGTATGTTCTTGGGAGAACGTATACATTGATCACAGAAAGCATAATTCTTTCTGCAGGAGCTGGTGGTGGTGGGGACTGGGACTGAAGACCCATGAGTCATGGCTGGGTTCCACCTCTGTGCATCACGGTTACAGCAGCGGCATTTGCATGGACGGGTGAACGCCATTTGATTCAGCTTGTGCTTTCTCTCTCTTGCATCAGCAAGGCTCATGCGCTGGCTGAGATCTTCTAAATTCAGCACTTCAAGGAAAAAAAAAAAAATAGGCCATTTGAGGAACTGTGCGCAGGAGGGCTGTAGTTCTGTTGCTTAGCAGAAAGGCACCATGCGAGGCTGTAGTTGCCCAGATCTCTCTTCCAGGTTTGCCACGGTACTGTTTCTCAAGGTGTCTTTTCTTTTGAACCTGTGACGAGGAGTGGGATTGTTCCCTTAGCAGCCCTCGTGTGTCTGAAGCCCAGCTGGTCATCCCCATCTCTCACACCTTCTGGTGAGTGCCCGACCTGAGGGCTGATCTCCTGGCCACGGTGTCATCAGGAGGCTGAAGCCCTGGTGTCAGAAATGGTCTCTTTTGTAGTAAGACAGCCCCGGATGAGAAAATTTTAGCCAAAACAAGGAGTGACCTTGTCATTTATGCTGGGTGCAGTAATTTTGCGCATTTTCATAAATGTTGCTAACGCGCTATTGCTGCCGTATGAGCCGGTCCTTGCTTCGCTGTAGCACAGCACTGAGCTGTTAATTATAGGAGTCAGAGGAGAGGTACAGCTGCAAATCTGCCCCGTCAGGATTTATCAGGCTCCATTTTGTAATCAATGGTTTATTTATTAAACCATCAGAAAATCATGCATGCACTCTGGCCACGACAGCACGCAGCTCTGCTGGGGCATTTTGGCTGAATCGATGGAAGCAATCATCTGCTTTACATCAGCTATCGAACCCGCACGGGTCCTCCAGTGATGAACAGCTTTATCGTCTGCATGGAATCGACTGCTGCCGATGCCTGGAGCTGGGAGGGTGGTGTTAAAAACACTGAATTTCTTAATAACTTGCATTTTCGTGCCTTTTTTTTTTTTTTTTTTTTTTTTTTTTTTTTTTATCTTGCTCTGGCTTCCGTGAAGCAAACCAGAATCTTAACTCTGCATGGCTGAATCCCCTGCAATTAGGGAGAGGCTAATGAAATGGGTTGAGAGGGAAGATGCTGGGAAGCACAACGGAGGGTGGCTGCAGCACTGCAACCGAAGCCTGCTGGTCTCATTGACCCGGCCAGAGGGTTGATTCTAGGGTCAGCAGATGACAAAATTTCAAAGCACAGTAGCAGCATCCTTTTATTTTTCAACCTGCTTTGTGTTTCCCTGCATGCCTGTGGTGGTTGATTAATTTGGGGAGATGGCAGGGGCTTGCCTTATGTTCATTTCCGAGCACAGATTTTAATGGGGGTAGCACGTCCCTCTGAAACACAGGGTGTTGGGGTAGGTGTTTTGTGTTCTCCTAGCTTTCATTTTTCTCTTACCAGAGCTCTGATAAAGAACCAGAGCCGCTAAAACTCCTGGTACCCACTGAGGGCAGCCCCTGTAACATAAGAGACCTCTTGCCTGAGGACATTTTGGTTGGAAACTCACTCCAAGGACCACCATCCTTTCCCTGTGTAATCATCATGGTTGTTACAACAGCAGAGGCTCTATTCCACCAGGCAGTGCAATAGTGACTAACTTAGGGTGGCACAAGGCATGAGGGATGCTCCACTCGTGGTGCTTGCCCTGTTGTTAGCAATGTGCCTGTGGATGCTATGAGGGAGGAACCTGGCTTGCTGTAAATCGTTTGTCTGGGGGTTAATTTCAGCCCCAACCTGTTTTTGACAGCTCGTTCACCCTAACGTGGGCTGCGGTACTGACACCATACCATTTGCCTGTTGTGTGAGGTCTGTTATTGACATAATGGGGCTTTATGGGATTAAAGGGCTTACTGCCAGCGCTAATTATTCAAAAGAATATATAGGTTTTTATAAGCCTCCAAAACTAGCCTTTATTAGATCTGCATTAATACATTTCAGCTCTTTGCCAGCAGTAATTCAGGCACACTGTTCCTTGCTTATGACCAGTGCTTACGGGAACTTAGAGGATTGGCAGGGAGACGGGCACGCAAGCTCGCACTGCTTGTTGCAGTATCAAGAAGCAGCTCCTGCAGAGTGCTGTTATCGGGGGCTAGTGTGTATTTCGTGCCATGCTGGCACAAGACACACTCTAAATGTCCCCTTGTAATGCCTTGGTTGGTATCCAGTAGTGTAATACTCAAGGAAAGACTTGTCAATGTATTATAAAAATACTGCTTTAAGTACTTACAACCCGTGTTTACTAATTTAATTAATTTCTCAGAATGATCCCTACAGCACAAGAGACGAGGGTACCCAAACCATGCAGCAGGATAAATGTCTGCCTGTCCCCTGGGGTGGCTGTTACAAACCAGGTGTTCACCACTCCAGGTGTTCGTTTTGGTCGATTTTGTGCTGAATTATAGTGAGACTCTGCAAGATCAAGAGTTAACTAACTGGTGATTAATCCGACGATATCCTTCACGTATGTATCTACACTTAATGTGTGTACATTAATGTGTGTACATTAATGTGTGGACATTAATGTTTTCTCCTCTGTTATGGTTAGTAATAGAAGCTCAGTGAATGTAAGAGTTGTGTAAAGCTGCAGGCATTATCTTCTTTCCATCAACCCATTTTCTGTATAAAAGAGGTCAAATCACATTAGGTTTTTACCATTGAGATCCTAGGGCTTCAAAGAGAGCCCTGTGAGTCTGTTCAATGGAAAATGAAACTAAAGTAACGTGTACTTACATCAATGCACTAAGACCTGCACTGATTTCTTCTTTTTCTTGCATTAGTTTAGAAGAGAGAAGTTAAATATCTGATGATAAAAGTGGATGGTAAAAGATCATGAATGGAAAATGATTACTCTTTCAAACGTCTTGTTGGACAGCCAGTTATACAAAAGGGAAAGATTGTTACCTCAGAGTTACCGCCTTGCTCCTCACTTGGGTATTAAATGCATTCAAACTTATACTAGCCAGTTCTTTGGTGTGCAATTTGTGTGCATGTTGATAGGGTTTCAAAAAGTGCTTTTTTTTTTTTTTTTTTTTTTTTTTTTTAACCCTCTGGGGACTCTTGATGCGCAAGCCAAGTGCTCCTACACGCATGATAGAGCAATTTCTTCGCTCTGGAAAGTGCTGCTAGATAGAAATAATAGCAGAGCAAACATTGACTTCCTCAGAATTGTTACTTGTTCAAATAAGGATACCATAACAAAACCGCACACTGGGTCAAAAGTGCTCTGCTCTGCGCTGATGAGAGCTCAGTAATTTTGGTAGCATTCCAAGAGAAGGATGGAGTTGATAGAAAGTTGGTGCACAGTACAGAGCATAAGCTTATATCCGATCCTGGTCCTGAAAGTCACTTAGTTTAAGTTTTAAATCTATTACTAAATATTTTCCTAACACTTTAGGACTTATTTCCTAGAATAGATTGGCAGGGCTTTGTTTTGGTCAAAGGACTCGTACTGATTTGCCTTCTTGCAAAATCTGAAGTTTGGCTGAGGGTTGGTTTTTTTGTTTGTTTGTTTTTTTGGATACTTAGCATTTTTTCACTGGAATTATTTAATGCGGTGCCAGTGGCACCTGGAGAGCAAAGGCATGTGTGTATATTCATTTACAAGAGGAAGAGCAGATTGCTCTTCTGTGTGCACTGTACACTATTACATGGCAATCTGTCAAAAAACTTGAACCCGAGTTAAGCGTGTGCATGTATATGCAGAGCCGATTTCAAGAACAGTTTTGCAGCACACACTGATTTCGAGGGGATTAATAATCTATGAATAAAACATACCCAAGCTATGTAGCAGCACTTCGGGTTTTGACACGGCAACTAGCGTGTGAAATGCAGAGGCAGTGTCCGCCCAGAAAAATGACTGGGGGCAGGTCTCCTGCTCCTGCACGGCAGCATGAGGCCGCTTCGCTTTGTGGAGGGGATGCTGTTACAAACCCAGGGAACATCCAGTTCAATCTGCATAGCATGCTGCAGTGTCTGCCTATTACCATGGCACATAAGTAACAATTTCATACTAGCATTTTAAACTATTACTCCCTCCTTAAACCGTATGCTAATTTTCTTAAAGAGAAGTCTAATTGCTCTCTTTATATGCAGCTCCGAGTCAAAAGCTTAATTTCTCCCTCCAGTTGGATAATTAAATCATGCAACGTTCATCTCTTGTGACTCCTCCTGTCCCAGAAATCTTACATTTTTACTCTAGCTGTCTTCCACAGCGCACAGCCACTGACAAAGCCTTCACCTTTAATTTACTTGTGCCACTAAGACAGCAGTTTGTTTCAGTTCAGAAGTGAGGATTCATTTTCCTTTTTTGAGTTTCACCGCATATTTCCTTCCCTCGAAAAGAAACCCTGTCTTTCCCACAAGTACATTCTCCAGGCATTGTAAAACAAAGGATTTTTTTTTTTCCCCGTGACCTGATTTTGCAAACCTGCAAGTGCTCCTGTTTAAATCAGCAGCCTGGCTCGCGTGGGGTAATAGTTTTGGGAATGGATTAACTTGAAAATCAAAGAAGGCGATTTGAATGCCTTTGTGGCACGGTGTGAGGCATACTGTTTGTGGGCAGCTAGAGCTAGCGCTGCAAGAGCGAAGCTGCTGCACAGAAACATGTGGTCTCCTTGCTTCATTTCTTTTCTTCTTCAAAAAAAAGTGCTTTTGAGAACTATGGGTGCTCAGCAGTGGATTGAGGAGACCCAAGCATGAGCAGCCCTACTAAAGCCGGGGGGGGGCCACACGTATGCCAAAAGTGAAGACCACCTTAGTCAGCCTTGCTCAGAAAATTGGAAGGATTGAGCCCAATGACAAGGGTGAACATCTCTGAAGGACTTTTCCCCTGGTGTGCTTGTGGAGTTTTAAGAGATAACGGTTAGTTAATTTGTGAAGTGGTGATTCTGGTGTTGAAACGTTGGTTCTGAGGTTATTTCTTGGGCACAGCAGTGCCTGTCACTGTAGTCCTGTTAACCGTGGCTGTTATGCTCTGATAGCATAATCCTGCTCAATCTGGATAGTTTGCTATCCAGATTGATAGACTGCTGTGTTAGGACAAGGCTTTGGTGAAGCAAGAGAAGCTACAAAAAAGCATGTGAAGGGCTAGCTTTGTGCTCTGCTTTGTGTTAGGCTGCTGACTTGCTTCTGAGTTTTCACAGTCTAACATGTCCACTGGTAATGCTGACTTTTCATTACAGGAGCTGCAGGTCAGCATCTTGGCATTTTCCCATTGATTTTTAAATGCCCATATTTTCCAGTGCCTTTCGTTCGTACCACTGTTCAGCATCAGTACTTAAAACGACTACACTAGTTAAGGAGGTGCTCAGATGCTGCTCCCCCTCCTTCCCCATCTTCCCCAGTACTTCTTCCAGTTCTTAACGTTTAAAATTAAAATAAAAAATGCTTTGTACCCAAACTTGTACCCGATGGCATTTGTAGCATTGGCTTTCACGGGTAAAGCCCCAGCTGCTTTGGGCCTTCCCAGCTTAAATGGGAGCACAGAAGTGATGGAAATGTCACTCTCCCTGCAATTGGCAGGGGAGCAGAGGTGGGTGGCATCACAAGGATGAATTTTTTCCCTTCCCTTTGATTTTGAAATAGCGTCTTTGCTCTTGCAGAGGTTGTAGGCTCTCAAGAGAGCAGGTTTGAGCACAAACCTGCTGCTCTGTGCAGCTGACGGGAAGGTGGACTCTTGCCTTGCGGTCTCATACCGCTGTAGGCTTTCTTTAAGCATCACTAATGGTTCTTCAATCGTTGTTTTATTGAAAAGTTGTTAGAAGAGCGCTGCTTAAAGAATTGACTGTAGTTGAAAGAAGGGGCTGAAAACCCTGAACTAGTTTCAGGAATAGTGTGCTCCATGCTGGGGGTCAGCTTTAGCCTCTAGCAATAGGGTTTTTTGTGTGGACACTAGCCCTGAGACAGCGAGGAGCCGCATGGGAGGAAACACGGTGATACTGGGGCAGCGATTCTGCCAGAGGTCCTGTGTGCCTCTCAACAGGCCTGCTCCCGAGATCACCTGGGCTGTTGAAGCCACGCAGAGATGTGAACTAGGAATCCCTTTGAACGCCGACCTTTCGCTGTTCCCGTTTTAGTGATAAAATATTCAAGGGAGCAGAAAGTGACCCACTTTGTGCACTGTCTGTCAAAGCCAGCAGAAGAGGGAGAGTACAGCGAGGGCACAGGTGGAACCCAGCGAATACAAATGATTTATGGAGTAACTGCTTTAAGCCTTTCCGATTACCTCTGTCATCATCCAGTAACATCTATTTATGGGCATGAGCTTAAATTACGTTGTCTAGAAGAAATGGGTGACATCAGCAGCGCTGGGACTGATGCACAGGCCAGCATCTCTCCATCCCTCTGCTAACCTGCGTGTTTGCCTGGTGAAAGCCGTGCAACCCTGTGCTTCAGCTTGGCTTCTCCTTGCCCCACAGCTCAGTGAAGCAAAGTTAGATATTTGGTGCATCCAAATGATTTGCCAGCTTTAACAGCATTTTTCTTGTAGCCTGGAAAGGAAGGAACTTTACCTGACCTAGTTGCATCTGAGCAGGAAAGATGCTTGACACGGCAGCTGGTCACTCAAGTGTATGTTCTTATCGTCCAAAATAACATCATCTTCAAACAAGGTTTGCTGAAGTAGAGGAGGAGGTTGGGTTGAGCTGACCCAACTGGTTGAGCTGAAGTTATGTTAGCAAGAACCACCCAAACCAAAGGAATCAGCCATCAAGCTGCCCATCTGCTCCCAGTTTTGTGCTGCATAAGGTGGGCTTGGCACATACCTCGTCAGGTTGCACGGTGGAGGTTTTAGAGGGCTTTTTGCAACAGTAAACAGAACACTTTACACTCCTCAGAGGCTCAAAATATATTTTTTTTCCTCCGTGGTGACAAAAGTATAGCCATATGAAAATTTGTAATTAAAAGTGATAGCAATAGATCAGCTAAAAATATGACCATTAGACGAGACTTAAAGGGTGTTACAGATCTTTTTCCTTTATGCCAAAATTTTTGAGCGTTTTCAGGAGTGAGAGCTATTTTGGGGAATCTTCTTTATCTTTCCTGTCACTTCTTAACTTTTCCATTAAACAGTGCCCTATTTCTGTTCAGCACACCGGAGAGCACGCGTTGCGCTGGTGCCACCAGTGAATTGGAGCTGTGTCATCTTCAGGAAATGAAAAGTGATCAAATTCTCTTGTCGAGGAGGACGCTGGTTTGGAGAGGTTGCATCCCTCTTTTTATAAAAATAGAACCCAGAAATCAAACTTGAACAAACTTGCGACCCAGATATAATTACATGCGTTTAAAACGTCAGGAGATACAGTTGGGTGTACGAAACCGCTTATAAGCAAAGAGCCTCCAAAAAACCACTGTGCTGTTTTTTCTTTCTGGGCACTTAGGCCCTATATAGTAACTGATTTTATGAAATCCAGGATAACTGTTAACCAGCAGAACTGAACTCTTCAGTTGCCTTAGTAACTAATCCAATCCAAGGAGGAAATAAAAATAGAATATATAATTTTAGAGCCTTTAGGCCCCTTGCCAAGCAAAATATTCTCACTAACAGCAGTCAGATTTGTGATTTGAATGGGTTTTCTTAATAGAATAGATTCTATTTGTTTTATGGAGATAAATGGTACTTGCTTTTCAAATCTGATTAATTACATATCCGGGCCATTAGGTCTTGTAGCTTCTGTACTCTTCCACAAGTTTATTTAACTAAAAATATAGCATAACTAAATATAATATAAATAAAAATGGAAAAAATGTTTTAGTTGCCGGCTCCTTTTCAACCTTAATCTGGTTAAAAAAATGAAGACTGCAGTATAACTCAATAAATCACATTAAATTGCCAGGAGGAATGTCATAAGCATCTGCTTAATTCAAGTGTGTTCTTTTTTCCGTATTGATTTGTAAAGCTTGTTGAGAGAAAAAAAGGATATTATTTTTCAAAAGTTATTATTGGTGAAAATTGCCATATCAACCCGTGGCACTGCTCATTCAAGCAAGGTAGGAACTTGGTACCTTTCAGTTGCTCTAAAAGGAATTCTCAGCCTGACAAAACATGCCTCCCGTTTTTAAAATACGTTGTCAAAAATGTGGCATTTGTTGTCAGCAGTTTTAGAGGCTTGCGCTGCTCGTGCACATTGCCTGTGCTTTTGCCAAGCTTCGTACGCAAGCCTTTTGCAAATTCTGGTGAGGGTCTGCATTTTTTTCCCCCCCTACAATTTTATCGGTGTCAGCAGTGGATGAGGGGCTTGGTGGACTGAGTCCTTCGTGTGTGAATGGCATTCCTGAAGCCAGCTCTCTTGCCCTTGTTCCTGAACAAGGTACGTGGTATGGGATCCTTTATCCCTGTACTTGTATCCTGAAACTGTCTCAATGCTTTGGGCTCTCAAAACAGAGAGTGCTCCTTCCACAAAACAGTCCGAGTACCTGCTTCTCAGTACGTCAACTCTGATCTAATTCCCCGCTCCTCTGAACTGCGCATTCAGGAAGTTTTTGGGTATTCCTTAATCTCTTCCAGTCTAGTAAGTGTTTTAAGGCAGGGCAAAAGGCAAAAGATTTGGTTTCCTGTGGCTGGTGTGTTTTGCTTGAGGACGACTACATTTTTAAGATGTATGATTCAGCAGGTTTGCCGTTCCACTTTAGGATTATCATCCTATAGGGTAAAAAGCTAAATATAGCAGATACGTGCTCTGCACAGCAGCTTTAATGCATTTTGTTCAGTGCTCTTTTTTTTCTCTATGCTCATGGAATTTCAGGCGCTGCTATTCTTATTTTCGGCATTGTAATTTATTAATACAGCTAACAGGCTCCTCTGAAGCAAATTAAGATTTTTCATCATTGTGCTCTGAAAGAACGGCATGCCAAATCAAGCAGGAAGCTTCCACTGGAACATCGCTGTAATTAGTTTACATGCCTGGAACTAGGAGAGATGGAGTAGGTATGCCTGAGACTGAAGAACCAAGCCGCAGCAGCGCGAGCCCATTGTGGTGTGGCTCCGCTCTCCAAAGCAGGGGTTTCCAGATGAAGATTTTATAAATAACTAAAAAAAAGCAGGAGGTGCTCGTTTTCTTCCCGGAGCTCCTGGTCTCTGCTGCCTTGGCAAGTTGCCGGGCCTCAGAGGTCTTGCCTGAATGTTTGTGTCTTACTGAGGATAAAAACAAAATGCAAGTGCCATGGTAAAAATGCAACTTGATCTGCTGCTATTTTTTTTTTTTTTTTTCAAAGAAGTTCAGAAAACATTACATTAATACAATGATTTGTGGCCAAAATGTATTATGCAGTTAATTCAAATAAATTGCAGTTACTCTGTAGCAAATAATTACCACCTGTTTCACATCTGCCTCGAATCCACTCAAAAAACAGCAATCTAGTCATCATTCTTGTATTATTTATGTAGTTTGATTATTTGCAGTCAGACTTCTATTTGCTTGCCCCATTTATAATAATTTTTTCATGCCTTCTGTACACAGAATGGCAAATTTAATAACCTCCTTAGGATTTGTTTAGAAAACCTTTCCAAATCTGTTTGCAGTGCATGACAAGGGCTCCTGATACACCGCAGATACTCGGTGGCCTTTCTCCTAATGAACCACGGCGCTGAGAGCGCTGCTTGCTGCTCTCAGATCCCCGTGGCTCCCTCTCCTCTTTAAAGCCCGTGCACGTCGAAGTGTCACCCACACTAAGGCAGTTTGCTGAGCTTTTTCACTCTCGGTTGAGACAGAAGCTCCTGAGATGCTTGTTCAAAGCATTTTGGGGCCAGGCAGATGCTTTGCTGAAACAAATGAGGGATTTTAGCAGGGACGGTCACCTCCTGTTACGATGGAAGCGCAGAAGGATGGTGACAAAAGCCAGATGTACCCTTCTTTAAAATTCTCAGAGCAATATGCCAGTGGAGCTTGTACTCTGTGATCTCTCAGAGCAAGATGTGCCATCGCAGCGTTTCCTTTCGATATTGCATTTCACAGCAAAACTGGGGGTGTGGAAGGGAGGGTGAGGGGTTACCTCCTTGCAGCACATCTAGATCATTCCCCAAAACCAGCTGAGCAGTGACTGGGGCCAGCATCCCTCTGCAGGGCAGGAGCAGCAATCAGAAACCTTGCCCTCAGCTGTGCAAGGATGAAGAGGAAAGAAATGGGGAAATAGAGCCCGTTACTCACCCACGAGTTTGTCTTCTCCATCATACCCAGCCCATATGTGTGTTTGCAGAGCTCTGATACCAACAGAGTCCCCTATACTTTAACTCTGAGGTAGGGTTGCTGGCCCCCGTAGATGTATTTCTGTATCAACACCCTCTCCCCTCATAAATTTTGGGCTTCCATGAAGGCAACTCGATTTCTGCAGTACCCCACCAATATGGCGTGGAGCTTGTGCCCCTTCTGTGTATGGGTGAGGGAAGCCTGGACGTGCATTTCTCATCCCCATGCCCTGCTTTGGGAGGGGAGGGAAGGCGTGGGCTGCGGTCTCAACGCATCTGCGAGTGTACCAACCCCAAAAAATTGCAGACCTGCTAAAAGTTCAGCTTGGAGGATTCCGAGCGAACGAGTTGCAAACTCAGCAGCGCTACTGTATGTATTTGTGATACCTCTCACAACTGCCTGTCAAAATTCCCCATCAAGGCACGTCGTGGATTAGTAATTATGCGCATCTATTAGCTGAGCATCCATTCTGTCTGAAAGGCTTTGTGGCAATATCTCTCCAAAGAAGCGCATATCTCATCTCGGTGTCTGCTAGATGGCCGTAACACCTCCCCGAGGGAGATGCCTCCGATAACACTATATTAAAGACGGGGCTTGGTTTTGTCTTTTAAACCTCTATCATACAAGCCAGTGCACAAGGAAAGACACCTATTATAATTTGGTAGACAAACGTTAACAAAAGCTGCCTGCACACATGCACACACGGAGAAGAAATTCAATGTTAACATTGCAGGAGGCTGTGATGATGACAGGAGTACTTTTATTGTCATCTCTGCTGGGGGAAAATAAAAAATAAAAAAATATTTTAAAAAAAAAGCCTTATCTGTGCAAATAACCTGAGCTTAGCTTCATTCCTGAGCAACCCATTTGCACATGTGAGTATGTTTTGTCAGCTCTGTCTTTAGGTAGGGATTAAAATGAAACGCTGTGCAGTTCTCATTTTCAGAATACTTGTGCTTGTTTCTGTTAAACAGATTAGTGCCGTAATAGTCCCATCCCCCCTCAGAGACGTGAACGTTGTACAGTAAAAATCCCAAATGCATGCTTTTCTCCCCCCCCAAAAAAATGCTTAATTGAACTATTATGCTTAGTTTTCCTGATTGTATTCTGCTCATTAAATGAGAGCGAATCTGAATAAGAACTGAAAGCAAAGCTAGAGGCAGAGGACAATAAAATCTATGGCTATTAATTCAGCTGAAATCCTCAAACATGACTGCTTCCAACTTGTTATCTTCCAGACACTAGATTACTTCGTTCTTGCAGTGACTACTGCTAGACAGACGCATCCTGTTGTGATAAAGGAGACCAGCTGGATTTAGGACTGCAGCTTCGTGTTTGTGGTATGACTGACCATATGTGATTCTCTGTCAAGTTTGCAGCTTTAATGGTAAATCTCCACAGTATTTGCACTTCAATTCATGTTTTTTTTTGCTGATTTGCTAACAAAATAGGGGGTGGCTTTGTGCAGCTGGTTTGCACTAACAGAGGTTGCATTGCGGTCTCTGCAAAGTGAAGGAAAGCTCCTGCATACTTGAGAGTTGCTTTGAGATGGGTTTTCCTCTTTGTTTGGTATGTTTGGGGGTGTGTTTCCTTTTGTTTTCTAGTTTTTCCTGATTTCTTCATCTTGGTTTTATTTTCTGTTTTTTGTTTGTCTGTTTGTACTGTTTTTGTTTTGTTTTGTTTTCTGTTTTTATTTTTTTAGGAAGAAATGGCATACCTATGTTTCATTAGGAATATAATTTTGAATTCTTACTCTGATCGTGGTTTTTATCTGGCTTCACCAGAACTGAATAATCCTGTTAATTCTTATTGTCTTCCTGCCTGCTTTGAGAAATGTATGTCTGCAGAGTATGGGCACAGGGAAGGTATATGCTTGTGAAAGAAGCATAACAGACAGCAGATAGAATTTGGAGAAGTTTGGGTTCTTTTCTTTTTTTTTTTCTTTTTTTTTTTTTTTTTTTCTGACTAAGGAGGAATGCTATCAAACCCTGGCCAATTTTGCTTTATTTCTGATCTCAGTGAATTGGCAAGTCACTGCCGGGTGAGCCTGCATCCCGACCTCCGAGGTCCCGTCCTGCTCCGGGTGAATCCTTCCCATCCACTGAGGGCTGACACAGAGCCTTCCCTTGGGAGAGGCACCAAATGCCATTGTAGCAGCGTTTGTGTGGGAGCCTGAAGAAACAAGCCAACCACTTGCAGCAGGGGTTTGCCAGAGATGCTCAAGTTCACACGTGCAGTGCTGCGCACGCATTGTTAAAAGCTTGTCCCCGCAGAGTGGGTTTTGGAGGCAGAAGCCACCTCGCACCACCTCGCAGTGACTGCATCTTCACCTGGGCTGGAGGGTTGGCATTTTGGCTACAGGTTTGTAAAGCGTTAGAGTCTGTGCTTTCACATACCTTGTGATTTTCAGTCTGTTTGGCACATCAAATCCAATGGAGTTCAGTAACAGAAAGCACAACACGATGTATCCGAAGCCCCAGCTAAATGCAGTATTGGCTCCTCCACATTCATCTGTTTTCAGTTTCTCTCCCTTGTTCTTCTGCCACACCACAGCACTGCAGAAAATCCCGCGTTCCTGCAGCTTTTGATCTCCAGTTACCCTGGGTTATTAGGCTGTCGTGTTAGCTCTCCCTATCCCCAGCTACGATTTGGCCATAAAAGGTTCGGTGGGCAAGAGCCGAAGGTACCTGTGATGTTTGGCTGTGGGCAGAAGGGAGAAACCAACACTAATATTAGTCTTCAGCTTTATGAAGGCAGAGAGATGAGGAGCAGGGGCCTCTTCTCAGTCATCAGGGTTGAGAAATTATTGCAGCCTGAAGAGTGGTTTGCTTTTCTTGAGACTTGAGAGCAGTACGCATCAGAGCAAAGGCCAGTGGTGGTCACAAGGATATGGAGGAAATGCAAATAGGAAAATCCCCTTCTTTTTTTTCGCTCTACGCAAGTTTTACTAGGAACGCACAGTGGGTTTATTATCAATTTGAATGGGTTACTTTCACCTCCATTCTCTTGGCTCCTCTGAGCTTTCTGGGTTTCAGTCAGAAAGTCAAATGCCACAGGAAAATCTCATCATCTGAGATTCGTAGCCTGAGGGCAATTGGAGAGGCATCAAAGCTGCTAAGCCAGCCAAGTGCCTCGAAGTCCCCCTTTTAAACAGAGAGAAAGTGTAGGTTAGCACCCCATGCCCAGCCCCGTTTTCGCTTTGGTCAAATACTCACTGTGGTTGTATTTTGTGTCGGACAGTGTCTTCTCTGCACCTTATCAAACACTTGACCAGCACCTCAGTTGTAGTGATCAACGTTTGCAAATGGCAACTTTTGAGAAAGGGTGGGAGAAAGGGAGAAATTATGATTTCTTTTCACCCTGGACCGTCAAAGCCCAGCAGCTGAGCACAGCAGGAGAAGGGGGAAGCAGCTCCATCCTCCACCAGCGAGGAAGATGCTCGGCAGCGCCGGGCGACAAGATGGGAGGGGAGGGATGCTTCTGGATGCATCGCTGCACCTTTACGCTTCCCCTCCAGGATTCTCAGTGTCAAGCCCTCGATCCAGGAGGAGCAAGAGAGGAGGCACCCCAGGAGCAATGCAGGCCTGTGAGCTTCTGCTCATCCCATGAGGGCTCGATGGCTCTCCACGCATTGGGGTGAATTTCTGCCCTTCCACCACGCCTCAGCGCTGCAGGGAGAATGGAGCAAGAGGCGAGGGCGCACAAATGCTCTTCCCAAAGCATCCCTCTTTTGGGGTAGGTGCTGGCCACGCGGGGAGCTGGTGAATAGAGGCGGAAAGACTGAGGCTGGTGATTTGTCACTTGGTTTTGCTGGTAATTCCTCTAAACAATGAGCAGGCAATCTTGTAATGGGCCATAGATTTCCGAGATGAAAGCCAGCTCATTACCGTGTAGATGTGAGTGTTTTCCAACAAAGAGTTTCTGAAATTGAGGGGTTAGTATCCAATTATTTATGAAAATTGTGCCTATATCTAAGTGGAGGCTGCATTATTTAAGTACTCCGAAAGAAAAGGGTGCACTTAAGCATTTTGTGCATATCC
This sequence comes from Aythya marila, assembly GCF_965140915.1. NCBI lineage: Eukaryota > Metazoa > Chordata > Aves > Anseriformes > Anatidae > Aythya > Aythya marila. Next base: position 44,028,107 of record NC_139043.1, on the reverse strand, counting down.
GAGATCTGTTTCCTTTGAGGCAAACCTAATTTTTCCGGAGCTAAAAGCTGTCCAAATTAAAAAGGAGCAGTGCAAAACAAAAGCTCTCAGCCTGTGTCCCCCACGGGGCCAGAGCACGGCAGAGCATTTAGCAAGGACCACGCTGCTGCCTGCTCCGACAGCATGATGCTGGTGTGGACGTCGTGTCGGTGCTGGGGGCAAATAATACCAGCCCCACCTTCTGTTTTGAAGTGCTATTCCCTGTTGTGTAAATTGGTTTCCTAAAACATAGTGGTGTTGGTGGTTGTTTTCTCAGACAAATGCAGTTCAATACTCCTCAATAGCTGTTTTTTAAGGTACTAGACCCCAGTCTCCCAGCCTCTAAGCCAGGATGTGTGAGGTACCACAGGGTGAGCTCTGCGATGAACCATAACAGCCCTGTCCTGCTGCTGCTAGGATGATAGGGGAACGGCTCTGACTTGTCCAAGGAGTGCATTCAGCAAGCAAATCTGTGTATTATTTCTTCAAATCAAAACAGGCAGTGACACCCTAAACTAATGTAGCGCCTACCAGAATGGTACATTCGCTCTAAATGTATCCCAGAGACTATTTATTTTCTCATTACGGAGAGTATGCTGGCCCAATGTAAATGTCAGTGAACTCAGCGCCTTTAGTGCAATGAAATGGGTAGATCTGAAGCTGCGGCAGGTCAGAGCTGGAGCCTAGGAGCTGCTGAAGAGCACTTGCTTCCTCGTTTCTTTGAGTGCATTGAGTCCCCTTGCCTGCTGGTTTGAGCCCATCGTCCTCAGAAGTGCAGTGACTGTACACACACCTGCAGGACCTCGGGGGGAGAAATTATTCTTCACGAAGTCTTCATCTAGCATGTTGGGGTGTGGTTTTTTGTTGTTTGGTTTTGCTTTTTTAACGAATGTTTTCTTAGGCTGGATTTTAAACGCTTCCATATCCACTCCAGGAAATGTGAAGTGTAAGAACTGGTTCTTAGTAAGAAGCAGTAAAACATCTGTATTATTGGGACGTCTAAAAACTGTCCTGAAGTCCTCAGTGTTAATGATCAGCATCCAGTACAAGGTGGTTTCTCCAACAAAGAACCAGCTCACTACAAAAGCATCTCGCTCTGTCTGTATAGCACATACCAGCCTTTATTAGGGGATCAGCTGATTATTATTCTGCTACCAGCCTTTATTTTCTTCTTCCTCTCTCTCACAGGAAGACTGCATACAAATACAGCAATCGATGGAGGGGAGATATTCTTCCTTTACGAGATTAATTACAAACATAGGGATGCTGTGTCTAGCCTGTGTGTATGATTGATCTTGCAGGAGGAAATGCAATAGGAAACTAACGCTTCCTTTTAGCCAGTAAGCAAAGTTCAAAGATGTTTACATTCTGCTAGGTAAGCACAGCTGTCTAAAGACGCCAAGACGGATGGACTGTCCTGTCAGCACAATTCCTGCCAAGGTAACAGGCTACGCCGTCTCTGTGGACCTCTCTCCGGCCAGGAGGCTGTAGGGCCAGAATCACTAATTTAGCAAACAGCTTAATTGTTGCACGTTTTTATTATTTTTATTAGCAGGGAGACCCACGCCGAGGCAATGCACTGGGAGGGGCGGCAAGTGGGTCGCCGAGGTTGGTGGGACCGTGCTGTTTTTTTTTATTCTTTTAAAACCTGGCTGGTGTAAGGAGCACTCTGCGTACTCTTTCAGCGGCTCACAGCATGTAGTTGTGGAAGCATCTGCAAGAGGTGCAGTACTTAGCTGCCCTCGTCTCTGTTTGTGCATAAATACAGCCTTACAAGCCGTGGATTTGGCTCGGGGTCCTTCCTAAAAGGCTCCTTTCATTCTTGGGCACAGGCTGGTGCTTGCATTTAGGATGAGAAACAGAGTTAAAGGTGAGGGATCCAGCTTAGTGACTCAGCCCTCTTCCTGGCAGCGTTTTAAATAATAGATGCACTACTGCTGATACTTAACTCCTGCCAGAGCTGCTGAAGTATACGGAGTATTTGAAATATTGATAAAACGTTGAATCTCTGCTCAGACAGAGGAGATCCCCACCTGGGGCTGGTTTTCTCGGAAGGCAAAAGAAACCAGCGGGGGGACCCCAGCTTTAATACCTGGTAAGGGCCTGAAAACCCCTCCCTGGAGGTTTGTGGAGAATCCCGACATCGATGCTGCAGCCCGTGTTGCGTTTGTACACGCGTGTAGGGAAAGGGCTTTAAAACAAGGGGTGTAACACATACAGCACGGTGAGCGCAAGGGGAAGGCAGGCTGCCTTTGTTCCCATCTCCCCCCCGTCGCTGGGTCTGGCGGAGTTCAGCTTCGGATTGACTTGGCCTTTTATTTCCTTCCTCGAGGTCCGGGGCAGCGGGTCCTGCTGGTGCCCGAGCTGCCTCCGAGCTGCAGCCGGCGTGGCCGCCGTCCTTCCTCACATCCCTCTCTTTGTGCGTGCCAATCCTGCCGGATGAACGGGGATCCGCTGGCTGTTCAGCAGCCGGTTTACTAGGCTTGACAAAGGTTATTGCAATAATTGATGTTCCTCTTCTAATAATTAATGTTAATGAGTCCACTAAACAGTAAACAAGACAACAAAGAGCTGTTAATGAGACAGTCTTTACTCATTTGTTTAATCTTTTAGTAAGATAATGGGCGATAAATATATCGCTATTCAGCCATCTTCAAGTCCTTAATGCGTGGAGAGTGTTTTAAAAAGAGATTTGAGCTAATTTTTTACACTTGCCTTCAGTAAATTCAGCTGACTGGGTAGGTGGGGCATCTGAAAGAGTTTGGAGACCTATATAATTAAGTGCCTTGACATTCTGCATCTGAAGGACATTGGCAGATATCCAAACACTGTGTTCTGCTCTCAAACCATTTAATTGAAACCATACAAAGTTGGGGGGGGGGGGGGGAGAGGAGGAGGGCAAAAAGAGAAGGGAGATCTTGGCAAAAACCTTCTGTGCGTTTTTTTTTCGCTATTGGATTGACCAGACAGGGCAACAAAGCTGATAAAACAGGATTAGCAAAATTGCATTGTTGGATATTATATGCTGTGTGACATGTACTACAGCAAAGGAATTTGGCAGGATTAACCTGCAGAGGATAAAGATGTACCAGACAAGCGGGCTGAATTAATAGACTGCTGTGACCAAAGCAAGGAAATCTATTTGCATGGAATATTAACAGCAATAGCAGAGCCCTGGCGGTGGAGCTGCACTTGCTGCACAGACCCAGAGAACCAGGCTCACCAGGCAAAAATTTGTTGTAGAAAAAGCATCTCGTTGGCAGGGTTTCTCGTTACCCCTTCCTGTTTCTAAATGAAAAATGCTGATTCATGGGGAGAGTGATCTGGGTGATTGGGTTGTCTCCCCCCAGACAGAGAAGTTAGTTTTCCTTTTTCTAGGAGATGAGGTTCTTCTCCTAACTAGTGTCATCCTAAAATAAATATTTGGTTTGGGTGTTTTTCCTCAGGGCACATAGAGCCAGCCAGCCAGCCAGCATGGGAGAACGCAGTGCTGTAGGTGTTGGTTACTCAGCTGTTGAGGAAATTGTACGCTTAAATACGTGTAACCTAGTGGAAATTGTAGGAAAGCTTTCCAACCATGTCGTGTTAGAGAACGTGGGAACTGTACCCCACAGATGAATGAATAAAGCCATGCTACATAAAAATGGAAGAATATGGATATTTCAGGTTGTGCTCTAAAACCACGTTGGACTATTCGAGGAGGTGAAGAGGCAGAAAACCAGCCTCCATCTGTGGTACAGTAAGGGCAGAGAAAGTCTTTGATTAAGTGTTCATTTCTCACTCATCTGCTGTACTTCTGCACAGGTTGCCTGAAAGCTTTCATAAGGTTTTAAACAACCCTGAAAAAGGCTCCTAAAAGGCTCGTTTGTTTGTCTGTTCCCACCCACAGTCCTAGTGGCAGACTCTGGTGTTCCCATGTGTCCTGGTTTCAGTTAGCACAGAATTAATTTTCTTCCTAGTAGCTGGTGGAATGCTGTGTTTTGGCTTAGAATGAGAAGAGTGCTGATAACACCCCGATGCTTTAATTGTTGCAGAGCAGTGCTTATACTAAGCCAAGGACATCTCAGCCTTTGCTCTGTCCTGCCAACGGGCAGGCTGGGGGGTGCAGTAAGAGCTGGGAGGGGACAGACCCAGGACAGGTGACCCAAACTAGCCAAAGGGGTATTCCATACCATCTGACGTCATGCTAAACAATATATAGGGGTGGCTAGCCGGGGGGAGGGGGCCGGACTGCTCGGGGTTAGGCTGGGCATCGGTCAGCGGGTGGTGAGCAATTGCATTGTGCATCACTTGTTTGTACATACTATTATTACTTTCGTATTATCACCATTGTATCATCATTATTATTATTGTTATTATTATTTTTGTTATTTTTTTTTCCTGTCTTATTAAACTGTCTTTATCTCAACTCACGGGCTTCACTTTCCATTTCTCTCCCCCGTCCCAGAGAGGGAGGGGGGAGGGTGAGCGAACGGCTGCGTGGTGTTTAGCTGCCGGTCGGGTTAAACCACGACAGTCTTTTTGGCGCCCAACGTGGGGCCCGAAAGGTTGAGATAACGGCAGATCTGATCAGAGTGTGTTAAACTAAAATTGGTGTAAGGATTAGACCTGCTTAATAGTCACTTGTCATGATGCTGATTGCTTTAATCACAACTCTGCTGCGCCTGTTTTCCAAATTGAGTATTATAGTACATTATTTTCCGTATTTGCTCTCTGTAGTGTTGTTTCTCCTCTCCGGGCCCTGGTTTCAGACCATTATGGTACTAAGTGTTATAGCAATGGCTTATGAGACGATAAAATATCTGGTCATGACTCTAACTTGGTATTTATACTCAGTAACATCGTGGACTCTGTACTTTGGAAACAGCATCTTGGGAACTATTAGCAATTATACCTATTGTTTTTCTCCATTAGAGAGTCAGTCTGTGGAGGGGAAAGGGGAGGATATTTTTCCTTACTTGCTTACTCTCCCTTTCTCCTTCACCACCCCTGTATCCTCCTGGGTCACTCTGCCTTCCTCCTTCACCACCCTCTTATCCCCTGAGCTTGTCACAATAGCTCTCCAAGATATTGAATATTTCTGGAATACTCAGAATACCATAGTCTTGTTGTTCTGCCTCATGAATGCACTTCAGATTCTGCTTAAAGTTAAACAACTACTTATGAAGCTCATCCGGAGATCTGCCCGGAGGCAGTATAGTTGTGGGTGGCAGGGAGTATGGGTGGATATGGGCAGGCATCTAGAGCAGTTGGCACCCCCAGTGTGTTGGAAATTCACCCCTGAACAATGGCAAAATCCTCAAAAACTGGCAGAATGCTTGAAAAAAAGGTGTAATGATTCTGGCAGTTCCAAAGTAACACAAATCATTGTAACGTGCTGGGGCCTGGCTCATGCCTATCGAGCTGCCATTGATACTGCTGTCAACTTAGTGACAGACCCTGCGGCCACTCCAAACCCTGTGACAGATCCAACGGCCACTGTGACCCCTACGGTGGATTCTGCAGCCGCTCCAGTCCCAGCTCCTGCAGCCGCTCCAGTCCCAGCTCCTGCAGCCGCTCCAGTCCCAGCTCCTGCAGCCGCTCCAGCTCCAGCCCCACGTTGGGCGCCAAAAAGACAAACATCCACAGATCCAGTGGTGCGTGGTGTTTAGCTGCCGGTCGGGTTAAACCACGACAGTCTTTTTGGCGCCCAACGTGGGGCTGGAGCTGGAGCGGCTGCAGGAGCTGGGACTGGAGCGGCTGCAGGAGCTGGGACTGGAGCGGCTGCAGGAGCTGGGACTGGAGCGGCTGCAGAATCCACCGTAGGGGTCACAGTGGCCGTTGGATCTGTCACAGGGTTTGGAGTGGCCGCAGGGTCTGTCACTAAGTTGACAGCAGTATCAATGGCAGCTCGATAGGCATGAGCCAGGCCCCAGCACGTTACAATGATTTGTGTTACTTTGGAACTGCCAGAATCATTACACCTTTTTTTCAAGCATTCCAAAAAAGACTGTCGTGGTTTAACCCGACCGGCAGCTAAACACCACGCAGCCGTTCGCTCACCCTCCCCCCTCCCTCTCTGGGACGGGGGAGAGAAATGGAAAGTGAAGCCCGTGAGTTGAGATAAAGACAGTTTAATAAGACAGGAAAAAAAAATAACAAAAATAATAATAACAATAATAATAATGATGATACAATGGTGATAATACGAAAGTAATAATAGTATGTACAAACAAGTGATGCACAATGCAATTGCTCACCACCCGCTGACCGATGCCCAGCCTAACCCCGAGCAGTCCGGCCCCCTCCCCCCGGCTAGCCACCCCTATATATTGTTTAGCATGACGTCAGATGGTATGGAATACCCCTTTGGCTAGTTTGGGTCACCTGTCCTGGGTCTGTCCCCTCCCAGCTCTTACTGCACCCCCCAGCCTGCCCGTTGGCAGGACAGAGCAAAGGCTGAGATGTCCTTGGCTTAGTATAAGCACTGCTCTGCAACAATTAAAGCATCGGGGTGTTATCAGCACTCTTCTCATTCTAAGCCAAAACACAGCATTCCACCAGCTACTAGGAAGAAAATTAATTCTGTGCTAACTGAAACCAGGACACCATGGAAGAAGGGATGTACAGAAACCATTTGGCCTTACCCTGGGTGTGACACGGCGTGCTTCACCTGGTGTGCTCCCTGCCACAGCGCGCAGGGAAGGATCTGCTCAGGGGAATCATCTCCATTTCCTCCAGCAGCTCCATTTAGAGCCTGTTTCTCCAGGATGTCTCCTGTTAGCGCGTACGTTCATAGCTTTTCTGCCTACCATGACCACAGCTCCCATCTCTGCAATGGAAAGACAACGTATGGGGTTTCCTTTGCATTAAATGGCATGGTGGGGAGGCTTGGGGTGCACTCTCCTTGTCAGCAAAGGCAGAAGTACTGCCTCCACATCAAACACATTTCAGGAGAACTACTGGAAATGAGCAGCTGGAGGGCTGCTAGGCCTCACATCACTTGCTTTCTCTCCGGTCTGCTGAAGGACTCCTGCGTTTAGTTCTCAGCCCCAGGGGTATGGGGCCATGGAGAGGAACAAAGGGCCTGCAGACTGGGTATTCATGGGTCCCAGCAGGACTTTTGGGGGCAGGGGGCACCATCCCAAATGCCAGCACACCGTGCAGCTCCTGGCATTAGACCAGGCATGTGCAGGCATCTCACCTGCCTCGGGTAAGGTGCGTGCTGAGGGGTGTGAGGCTGAGTGGCAGAGCGGTGCCAAGGAAGCCACACAGTCCCTGGGGCACCGTTCTCCTTCTGACAATGCCCTGGCACTGGTGAAGAAGCAGCAGCCTGTTTCTTCCGTGTCTCTTGGGGCTTGGCTGAGTTTCTAGGTTACTTCCCCTGCCTGCAAGCCTCCATCCTCCTGAGGTGGAGGCAGGACGTGAATAGCAAGGATGCAGCCGTACCCGTATCGCACTGCAGCAACCACCTCTACAGAGCTGTAGATCTCGAGAGTGGCACTTGCTGGGGGAGAAGCACGCTTCACGCTTTCATACCACTGTAATCGGGTGGGGGCACGTAACCTGTGGGGTCGACGGACTTAACTCTGTCCCTTTGCTTTCCAGCACGTGATGGATAGAGCACGGAGGACCCGGGGCCCCGTCGGGTGCCGTGCAGCAGCTGGTGTTGTGAATCAGGCCGTCGCCAGTCGGAGAACGGCTACTTCACAACACCAGGGTGGCACCGCACCACGCTTCGACCACCGGCCGGGGAGGAGCGGAGGTTCCCCAGGACGGACGGGCACACGGCAAGGGGGAGCACGGCCTCGCTGCCTCCGCCCCAGCCCAGACCTGCAAAGGTAATCAGGTGCTCAACTCCTATTTAGGCACCAGCCTCCCACGGCAGTCTGAAATAGAAGTTAGGCCCCTAAATATCTCTGCGGGTCTGGCCCCGAGGCGCCCGGCCTCGCTGTGTGGCGCGGGGCAGTCCTGTCGCGGCTTCTGGCAGTGGGTGGTGGGAAGCTGCAGGGTGAGCACAGCCCCTGCGTGCTCCACGTGTAGCCCAGCGGACACCTCGTGGCGTGTCGTCCTGTAAAAGGTGCTGTGGGCAGCGGGGAAGAAGCCAGGCTCCTTGGAAATGACACTGCAGCAGCCCCAGGTGCGTTGTAATGAACGACAAAGTGCCGAAAATAAAGAGTGGGGTTGGTCAGAAGTGGTGCCATCGTCTGCTGTTGTTAAAACAGAGGAAATGTTTGAGTTTGCATTGCTTGACAACCCCCAGAAAATGGCTATTAGACCCACACTGTCCAGAGGGGCCCTATAACGCTTGCCCTGTGTTTCAGGTCTGAATTTCAGGCTCTTCTACCTCCTCCCTCATACCATAAAGCCCACTTGCTCCTAGCTTTAAGGGCTGCAGGGCAGCACTTCCCACCTGGAGCCACGTCGTGTTCATGGAGGTCCACAAAAGCTGACGGCTGTGTGCACCCAGTAAGTGAAACAGAAACTCTGCTCAAGTTTTCTCTCTGAAAGCAGCCACATTCTCTTGGGCCCAAGATGTGCTTTTCACTGGTGGGGTGTCAGGACACACACAAGATGAGCGATAGTACAGGACAGCCTGGAAATGCAAGTGTAAAGTGGCAAAGGTGGTTGTGTTAGACACATCCTAATCTTCCTCTTCAGGTGGGCTTTCTACAGAAGCAACCCTGCACTTCCTTCATAGCAAAAAGCCACGCAGGAGATGTATGGGAGGCACTGTCATTCATTAGGAGAGGGCAGTCTGGTGATGCAGCTTAGCACTGGTGTTTTTACATTGACGGGAGGGAAATTAAGACCCCGTTTCTATTTCAGGCACCATGGCAAAAATGAGCATGAATTTGTCAATCTGATGTGCAAGAAGTATGTTTTATTAAACTTGTCCTCTGCTAATGCAAAATGTGTCCTCTGTGTAGTAGTCTCATTGTTTATTATAACCTTGCTTTAAAGCCAGATACCTTTCACTGTAAGGTCTGTTTCATGGGGTAAAATACACAAGCCTTTAGAAACGGGAGGTGACAGTGAAATAACCTCAATAACCCCTGCTCATACACTCTATTTACATCGGCAGCTATTCAAATATGGAATTAAATATCATTTCATCTTACACTGTGAACTAGAAAACTGTTCGACCTATTCAGCTGGTCTGTAAATACACATAACATTTGAAATAGGCTAGTGCTTAATATCCACTGCCGGGTGACCTGGCAGACTGTCTCCGTACTTCGCTAAGTGTGCTGTGTGAAGGCACAGTATGTGTAAGATGGCTCATTTTCGGTTCCCTTTGTTAAAGAATTTCTTGGGAAGTCACACTTCAGAGGTACCTTTGGGGCCTTTATTGTACTCTGTGTTTCTAACTGGAATCCATCACACTTTATGCTCTTCTGAAGTGATTTCCTAGCAAATTAATGCGTGCCATAATGTAGCACTGCTGCTGAAAATCAAACGCTCCTGCTCATCATTAAGGAGCCTGAGCGTGCCATCCAGTAGGGAGGATCGTGGGCTGAATAGCCGGCTGTCAACTTTAGATGATGGAAGCAATTTCTGTTTGCTCCATTCAGCAGTTAGAAGTACTTAATTTTAGCATGTACTACAAATGAAAGGTGAACGCACAGAATAAATAGCTCAACATGGGTTTTAAATGTGTGTGAGTGTTATTCTTAAGTAAGCCCCTGTGGTTCCCGTTCATTTTAACAGGAGTTCTTGCTGCTTGGATGGAAAACCCTCACATGTGCTGGGTTTCTGGTAGCCCCCCAGACTGGAAGTCCTTGCAGTCTGTGGATACCCATGGAGAGCTTCCTGGTGCTTTCTGGATCCTTTTTGGTACTTGTGGTCTGTTTCTTCCCAAAATACCACATCAGAATTGTTTAAAGACCTACTTTTGTAGTTTTAGTTTGGTGATGGGGTTAGAGCAAAGCCTATCAAAACTGAAACATGGGGCTGTAATCTCGTGAGATTATTATTATTATTATTATTTCTAAAGGGTTGTTACTGAAAGTGCTTTTTATATTTAAGCAAACAATACTTAATTTCACCCTCGAACCCTTTAAAATCTGAAGGGTTTATTTTTTCAGTTCATCTGTGTTGTACTATGGCTGTTTTTCTATTATTTTGAATGACTGACTCTTGTTTCTTTCTTTCACTTGCCAGCAGTGCATGCAGCACTTCAGAGAGTAGCATCCTGGTGAATTTTGCACTTTCTCCTGCATGCAAAAGCCACGTTGACAGTCACAGTAGGGCTAAGCAGCTCTCATGTTGTGTTTTCACATGCATGCTGCTTTGTTATCACGGAGTACCTCATGAAATGTGGCATTAATGGGTTTCCTTTTCAACTCTTTAATAGGGCTTCCTCTTTTGCAAACAACTAATATGAAATTAAAATGATATTTCAGACCATTGAAATACCAGCATTCAAAAACAAAAAATAGATGGGACTGAACTGTTGTATCCACAAACCTGAGTCAAGTTTTATTTCAGTGCCATAAAAGCATCTCAATAGGAGGGAGAAAATATGGAAAGTGTCTTCAGGCATCTTAACTCAAGAGGTGACACTAGGTAGGAAGGAAAGGGGCTTCTCCACAGCTACCATTTTAGAAGCCAAGGCACGTCTTTGATAGAAAGGCTGATCAGATTAAATAACCTAAGAAACCCTCCTTTATTTATTCTGACACCTCGCCTGGGCTTGGTGCTTCAAAATCACTTCTGTACAACTTGGACTTTGTTCAGCACGTGGCAAGACAATGGCCAGCGGCAAAGAGAGCACAAGAATGGAAAAAAGGCAAAATGAGCAAACAAAAAGAAGCCGAGAGGGATGGGGATAGCATCCCTGCAGCGAAAGCTGAGGATGTGAAGTCAGTCTGCCTTGCCCAGGTCTCCCTGTGGTAAATGACGGACAGCAACGTTTATAGTTCACAAATACAAGTATTTGTATTATATATACACGGCAGTGAAATCAGAGTCCTTTCAGTGGATCGTCAGGCCTCAAAAATACAAATAAATGGGGCTGAAACACCCCCACTGTGCAATAAAGTTGTACCACAAATAGTGTAGAAGTCACAAAGTAAAGCTAAAAGTCCATTTCACTCCAAGGTTGATATAAATGAGAGATGAGAATAAGCAGTCTCTGCAGATCATATGGACTAAAAGAAGTTTTATAACCTATCCTTCAGGGAGATACTCCCTGCCTAAAAGCCAAAGCAGAAGAGGTTTTGCTGTGTCATACTCCTTGTCCTTATTTTTAAGGGAAATTCCCCAAATTACATTTCTTTGGCAGACAGTTGCTGCCATTCTTTAACAAGGCTAGCTACGTGTGCCTCAATAAATGAGTTTTTATGTTGTATTTGATTAGACCTAGTTCTCCAAGCATTCGCTAACAAGAAAGAAGTACCCAGCCTAGCTTGCATTCGCAAGCTCAGTGCACAGAGCTCCTGCCACCTGAAGCGGCTGCTAACGCTGCAAATTACATCTTATACCAAAAACTGTGGCTGAGTTTCATGGTCTTAGAGCTGAAAAGTCCAGCAGAGGTTTGAGCAGGAGGAGAAATAAATACTGGAGGAGAAATAAATAGAAGGTGAGGCGCCGGGGCTTGTGAAAGGCAGCACGCAAGGCCGGGCCTGCACCTCTTCCTCAGGGAGTGGCAAAAGGCAGAGGGCTTTTGTGAGGGTTTTTTCCGTGCCTGTTCCTTAGGATGTAAAAATACTAGTTTCCATAGTGACAGCCACGTGGCCCGGCACTTACCCCAACTCCGGAGACACGTTACGGAAAACTCTCTGAGGATACAAATCCCCGTGCGCCCCAGGAACCTCGGCACTGCAGCTGCTGGTTTCCAGGGCAGCACTCCCACTCTGCACAGCCTTGCCCTTCGTCAGAGTCTAATTTATCTAATTCATTATTTGGTTGTTCCATCTAAACTTGTGGTTTGTTTTGTCCTACCTCGGGGACCGCCAGCCTGAGCTGTGGTACGACGGCAGCATCTCCTGTGATAGCTCTCCAGTGACAAGAAACATCTGTTTCCCTCCAGGAGTGGGTTTTGGTCCCTTCCCACTTTCTGCTAGTCTAAATCCAAAAGTGTTTCATTGCATTCTGACAGCCGTGTTGCTGAAAAAGCCCTTCTAGTTTTATTCTGTGAATTAAAACCATGTTGTCCTCAAGCCTGGAAATCAAAATGGCAGCATCCTGGCAGCCTGAACGCAGGTCGGGGAAGCAGAGCTGATGCTCCCTGCCACTGGCCCTGCCAAAGGTACAGCATTATCCTGTCATGGGGGAAAAGTGTGTGTTGTCAGGGGAAAGTAACCCTTTAACACCAATGCCTCCAGCCTCGGCTTCCCTGCCAGGGCTGCCCATGTCCTGGGTGCTTCACAAACTCAGACGCCTTAACTGGGGCCACATCTTCACTCACCCTGCCCAAAGACTGACTCCCTCAAAGGTAAGATCCAGAAAAATCCCAGATTGCAAAACACAGATGTTCAAAATGACTGAAACATTCGGTGACCAAGAGCAGCCTCACATGAGCTTTCTATTTTAATAAACTGAACAGCACCGCCTTGTCATGGGAGCTCGTATCCCTGCAGCATGGCTTTGTGTATTTATTCCTTGCTGATGTTGCTTTTGATCGCTACTAGATGAAAATGAAATCTTTGATGCTTCAGGGCTGCTGGTAGGACAGATTCAATGAGATGAAAATGCATTTGGGGAAATACCACTGAAGCCAGTTTTTGTTTTAATTTCCGGGGACATGCAGGGCTCTAATTCCTTCACCATAAAACCCTAGAGATATGAGGAACCACAGCAGAAGAAAGGCATGTTGGAAACACACATCAAAAGTCTGTCCTAACCCACAGAAGCAAACGTCTTTCAGAGGCATGACTGTTCCCCCCATAATCACAAGACTATTCCTTTTGAGGGCAATATCTGGTGAATCTTCACAGGCTTTGTGATCACTTCCAAGGGCTGTAGCACCACAGCATGCTCCCTGCGTGCCAGCCCCACAGCCTCCTGTCTGTCTTCAGTCCATCAATCTGTCCCATCACTCCTCTCTCCAGGTTCCTCACAACCCCACTGTGGGGTGGAAGAGGGGACCGAGCCCCTTCAAAGCAGTGTGTCCCGATCCTGCACACCCCATTCTGGAGCTCAAACACATCCTCTGCTTTTGAACCAACCATCCAGAGGAGGAATCATGGCTCATTTCTAACCACATAAGCGGCCTAAGGCAAATGGTGCCATACCGGATGATTTACACAGTGTAAATCACTCTTGTGCACAATCCCTGTGGCTCAAAGCTGACGTGAATCAGTTTACCCTACATCTGAAGAATCAGGTCTCTTCTTCTAATTTAAGCACATGACTGGAGTCTACTGGGCCTCTTAAAGCTGGTCAGGGAAAAAAAAATACACTTTTCCCCATACATTCATGGAAGGAAAAGTCCAAGTTTGGAAACAGCTTAATTGAAAAAAATCAGAGTGTTCCTGAATATAACTGAGATCAGCAGTGAGAAATGCTGGGATTTTCTCAGAGGGAAAAAAATACCCAAACCACTTTAAAAAAAAAAAAAAAAATCCTATAAAAATAGCACTAAATGGCAGTGAGCAAAAATTCTGGTGTGCTGAAATTAAAGTTTTCTTTTGTTGAATGTAAGGAAAAACCCACGGCTAGTGGTACTTGCAGCTGCTAAAGGCATTTATGTACATGAGGTGCAGCAGCAGGGGAAGGAGCGAGCTTTGGGCCAGGCACGGTGCTCTCCTCCCGCTTTTCCTGCCATGTCAAGGGGGCTCAAAGGGACAAGAAATTCAGACCTTTTCACATTTTCTTTCAGCATTTCCCTGGCTTTCTCTGTCTATGCCCAGCACATACCACAGAGGGGTTATGACACACAGCAGGGTTTCTAAGCATGCTTACGAGGAACAATGACACAGCCCCAACCATCCCAACTGAGGGTCGCACAGAAACAGATTTAAAGACCTCCTAGCCGATTGTGTGCCACGGACAGGGACACCGGCTACAAAGAGGCCAACAAAATCCCACCAGGGAGGAGACCTCACCACACTGCAGCCCAAAACTGTCTCTGCCACCCAAGTCTCCATGTTGGAAAGGTTTTCTTGAGAGAGGAAACAAATGAAGCTGGCTGCAACATCAGCCCTCAAACCTCCCAACAAGCCACCAGGCCTCGTACCTGGTGTTATTAGCAGGACTGATTTGCAGAGTGAGTTCCTCCACCATGCACGAGGCTTGGGGCTGTGTTACTATGGACAGGCCAGCATCGGTCTTTTGCACCATGAATACACTGATGCAAATACACTGGTGAAGCAGTATGAGAGTTAATAAAAAAACCTCGTACCTTCCTCTTGTTCAAAACCACGGTTTGGGTGAGGAAGAGGTCCATGAGAAGAGTCCCAATGCCTTTGGGAAATAAACTTTTGTTTTCATTTTAGTTACCCTGTGAGGGAGCAGAGCAACCTGGGTGAGTCCCCCTTTTGTCCCATGGCAGGCTATTATTTAGCACAGAAAAATGAAGCAGAACAACTACAAACCCAGGTAAGAGTTCCCGAAACTCCCTATAACGTGTTTCCCCTGACGATATGAGCTCTATTACATGGCCACTACATAGTAATTTCACCTTCATTTAGAGCAGAAGACTCTGAAATGGAAACTTGGGGGGAAAGAAGCCCTTCCAGACTGAAATCAAAACAAATCACATTTTTGCATATTAATTAGGCTCCTGATTGAAAGTGTTCTAGCTGCTCACGGAGGAATATCAACAGTAGTTGCTGCTAATTTAAGCCTGGCTAATTAAAAGGAAAAAGAAAAAAAAAAAAATTGCTCCCCTAGAAACAGCCACACGCAAGATGCATTCATGCAGCACATTTCATCAAGCTCAGCTTATTATATGTAGGCTTAGGGAAACAACCTGATGGGTTTTTTTCTCTCCGTTGGCTGGGCTTTCCACACAGCACGTGGTCTCCAGGCCCCTGCCCCTTGCCTGCAGAGCTGTGGTTGGGACCTGTGGGAGCACAGGGATGTTTGGGGGGGCTTGGGCAAGGCTTCCCCACCTGCATGGGACGTTAGAAGTGGCTGAGCTGGGACTGTCCCTGTGGTGGAGCTTGCAGAGATTGTCGGCTGCCAGAGTGGTGTTGAGAGGGATCCAGCTCTTTCCCCAAAGTCTCAGTAGTGGAGGGTGAAATTAAACGGTTATCACAACCTAGAAGGATGAAACACCGAGAGCTCTGCATTAATGGCTCGGAGATGTATGAATGAAATTACCAGGGCAGCACGGCCACTCATATTCACTATTTTGAAAGAATCAAGGAAAAGGGTCAGATCTGCAACCCTCAGATCTGTGGGGACCACCTGGGGACTGGGTCTCTGTCCATGGCTGCTCTGCCCCCTTGGCTCCTGCAGTTCCTTTTTACTGAGCTGGGTTTGTGCTCTGCAGCCTGAGCACAGCAGAGAAGTGCCTGGGCAAGCCTGCTGCCAGTCAGCACATTCGCACCAAAATGGGAAGACGGAGTTTGTTCTCCACCCTTATTTTTTTATGGTTATTTATTGTGCCTCTTTGAATTTGCATCCCAAGGGCTTCTGTATGACAGAAATGTAATAGTATTAGTCACCGTTTTACACATTAGGGAACATAATATTTAGCACTTACAACAATTTCCAGCTTCCAAGTGCCACACAAACATTAAAAACACACAGTATTTTTTACTTTTTTATTTTATTTTATTTTTTTTTTCAGAGAGAGCTTATTCTTGCCTGAAGCTGTACAACCTCTTTCTATTATCCCCCGTGAGAAATGGGGGAATTTTCTGTCACCACCTCTGCCAAGTCAGAGGCTATCAGTTTTCTGGCCTCTTACTCTGAACAAAAGGGAATTCCCTGGCTCTGCTTCTCCCCACTGATCTGCACACCCCATGCACTACCTGACCACTGAAGCCCACGACTAGCAGCAGGCAGCATCAGCAGCAGTGAATCAATCCTTCCTTCAGCAGCTTGTCCCATTGCCTGTAGGATCAAACCACACGCTGTTAAATTAGCTCACTCTTCACACAGGACTGGAGACGTGCTGTAACCCACCTCACAGCCCCGTGATTTCAGTCTTTACGATGACCCAGCTGACATGCAGAGCTCATGGGGGTAATCATGAGGCTGTTCTGCATCATTTTGGGAATCAAAGAGACCTTGTCTAGTAAATCTGTGTGCTGAGAGGGATGCAGAGAACATCTCACAGGGAGGTAGATCACATTTATGTAGGAACGTCCAACTTGTAATATAGTCTCATAACTTCCAGTTCTCCATAGGAAATACAATTGTGTCATCAGTGAGATAACATTTTACATGCCGTGACATATTCTGAATTCTTAGTCCTAGAAAACGAGAAAATTGATTAAAAGTTTTAAGTCTGTTCCCTTAACATCATTTTTCCACCCACAGTGGAGTCTGAAAGTCTTGCAGGATCTGTGAAATTCCTCCAAGTGTCCCGCAGAAAAGGACTAAGATGAACAAGCTTGTCTGTTATTCAATATATGCCTACATTCCTGACATCCCCAAAGGGCTCTTCACCTCTGCTGGAAAACATTTGGGATCCCCAAATCAAAAAGATAATTTCTTCATGTTATGCCTCAAGAAATATTTTTTGATCCTTTGCATAACAGGTCTTAATCTCGCCTTCAATTTTACTGTGTTTAGACAACTGTGAAAGAAGGATTAAGAATACTGTCTCAGTCGGACACATCACACGGGATTTATATTCGTTCCCTGATTGTGATTTGTAGTGCAATGAATTCTCAGGAAATATCTTAGGCTGGCAAGTGTGTTTCTCATGATGAATGACTCAGGCTGGATGGGATCTCTCTTGGGTCATCTAGCCCGTGCCCAGTAGTCATTGCTTCAAAAAGCAGTGATGTGGCATCGGTTGCACTGAAAGGTCTGCAGTGAAAGAGCAGGAGACTCTGTCATGATACGTATGTCACACACGTTAGATTTGACAAATAGAAAATAGTAAATCCAAGAACAACGAAGCATATAAATATGCCAATTCTGGAGTCATAACAATCCACAGTTTCCACAAATTGCATGCATTTTTCTTCCACCAGCCACAGCCCTGCATGCCTCGCGCATTTTAATGCACACTTGCTATGCAAATGAGTTTTCAATCACTCCTGGTTGTCAGCTGAACGAAACCCACAAGTCTCAACCACAAAAAGTTTCTCCAGACTCCACAGACGACAGGCCATGCTTCCCGGCCTAGCTACAGCCACGTCGGTGCTTGTTTTCTGGCAGGGCTGAGCTCTGGGGAGACAGTGGTCCTCCACCAAGCTGGGTTGGGAAAGAGGGAAAACTGGCCACCGAGAGTCTGTTAAATTGCAAAGCGGCCTGGTTCTCTCTCCCTGACAGACTGCCACGTTAAGGGGAATTTTGTAGCCTGTTTTCAGGGGGGAGTTAAGACGTAATGCTTGTAGTGCTTCAGCTGATACCTTTTGCCATCTTAATATCAAAATATCAGGGCTTATATTTCACTGAGTGCTCCATACGGCCTCTTGCTTGCCACAGATGTAAGCACAGATGGATTCTCCACACCTTCTAAGCTACACATCGCCATGAAAGCCTCTCCAGCCCCATGATGGAGGCACCAAGTTTCACATGGCCATGTGCACTTCCCTTCTCTCATCCTGGCCTCCACAGCCCTCCTGCAACCCCCAGGCCTGTAACTTGCCCTCGTAAGGCTGGTACCCCCTCTCAAACTATCTTGTCTCCTGACATGTTTAAACAGGAACAGTCCAGGCTGCAAAGCAGCTCTGTTGTGGGGCTTCACAGTGCTTTGCTTCTGAACATGTAAAGCTGGAAACTCTGTTTTGAGTTTACCATCACAGGAGATGTGGAAAAAAAAAAATAATTTGGTGCAAATTTGGTCCTATCTACCTGTTTTAATCGCTTTCTAGCACAACTGAGGGACATGTGGCAAAATAAATTTTTATAATCTCTGTGAAAGCATCATTTCTGAACTGCACCCAGCATTCTCCATATTAGCATTTGAAATCTTCCCATTCTTCTAGGGCAGAGATATCTCTGAAAGGAAGGGCAGGTTGGTGATGATACGCTGCTTTTCCCTCAGCAGCTCCGCAGTCGGTGCCACGCTGACTGGCTGCAGGCAGAAGCAAAAGTCATCTTGTAAGGAGTGTATGTTCCCGGTTCCAGTTTGCAATTAGTAGGTGCATAAAGGCACCTAGGATCTTGTATGAGGTTAAACTGGAGTCCTGACCTTGCCCAGGTTTACAGCAGAGTCAGGTTATTGTCCACAGGCTTTGCTCCAGGTTGCACACCATAGAGCAAGCTGGGAGGAGGTGAATCTTCCCTGGTGGTGGCTCCTCTACATAACAAAGCTTCAGGGTCATCCAGGTTTTAGAAAGGATAGAAACATCTACATTTCTGTTTCTCCACCCAACCCACAAACCTAAAATAGACCGTGGATAAAGCCACGGCCTTGTGGCCACCCCTTGTGCTGGCTGAATTAAAGCTATTGCTGAAGGTGCCCTGTTGGCAAGGCTAAATGGCTACACGTACGGCATTCGGACAATGGGAGAACTGATAAAAGGCTCTGAACAGCTTTAGAAATATTAAAAGGTGTAACCTCCTGAAGAAGGAGGCATTCAGCCAGTGCATGTTCATTCACTGTGACCCAGAAAGCAGATGCAGGGACGCTAACTGAGCAAGCCAAGCAGGAGAAGTGGGCAGCAAAGAGAACTCGGAGTGACTGATGATCAGAATCGGCAGAGAGGTCATAAAATAAATAACGGGATAAGGAGCCAGACGTGAAGCAGAGACGTCACGCAGAGCATCAAAATGAGCAATTGCCAGCGGGCAGCGTATCCATCACACAGCCGTGATGCCTCAGAGGAACCTCACAGGTGATCAGACGGGGAAAGCACATGGGGAAGTGGCAAAAAGCCCCCGTGGTGCCGCAGGACCCGCTCCAAGAAAGTGGGAGCATGGGAGCAAGAGGGGGCTCGGCCTTTTTCTGGGAGCCAGTTAATTGAATACCACTCACAGCATAGCTGCAGCAGGCATGCAGAATTTCAAGTGTCAAGGAGGTAAATTTGTATTAAAGTAACTGCAATTATACACAGCCTGCACTCACTCCCATGGGAGGCTGCAGCAGGTTTGCAATGGACTTCACTGGAAGCAGAATTAGGATGATAATCGATACAAGCACAGCCATCATTTTGCATTTTCTTGTAGCTGCCAAAGCCTACGATAGTAAAAAGCAAAGGGCTTTTTAGATTACAGAGCAAAGGCCTGCAGAGATTTCAGCTACTCTTGGAATAATGGCATGTGATCAAGTCCTTTTGTGAACAAAAAAAAAAAAAAAAAGAGAGAGAATTTCCCACTACGTGCATGTAATTCCAATGCTGTGATAAGTTATTTGTTTCACTGCTGGTTAGATCACCGTACAGTGTTCAGTGGCACAGAAGGTTTTGGTCAGTCGATGCATTTTTCATCTCTAGTATAAATATTGTTTCATTCCCTAACTGCGTTAGTGGTAGATAGATCTCTGGTGTAACAAAAGCAAAACTAGTTGTAGCTGTGCTCCAGAATTAACCATTTCCTTCAACTACACACACGACCAGGCTTCTGAAAGAGTCATTCAGCATATTAAAAGTTTGATTAAAAAAAAAAAAAATGCCATCCCTAATAGTGGCTGTGGGCTGTCTTTTGGCAGCAGGACAGGGGATAAATGGGAGCAAACAGTGCTGCAGCTGGGTGTAGAAAGATGCTCCCCTGGTGTACCTGGAGTCAGCTGGGAAAAGGACTGCTTGCTGAGCACCACTACCATGGAAAAAAAGCTGAGGGCTGTAAGATGACAGCGTGATGCCACTGCTGAGTGTCCAGCACAGAATACCATCATCCCTTCCCAGATAGCTGCAGCTTATTCCACGCTTGTGCTCTGAAGATTATGGCAGGGAAATCCTCATTTGGCTGCCATGCCTGGCTAACCTAAAGAAGTAACAAGGTCTCTAAACAGAGTTTATTTTCCAAGCAGATAACTCAGCCTGCTTCGGGGTGAGCCCAGACAATTCCCACGGACCACACTCGAGGGGGACTTGCTTGCCATCTCCTCCAGGAGCCCACCTGCCCTGGGGCAACCTGATAGTGCCCCTCTTCTTCCTGGGATAGGATTTCCTATCGATGAGACCTCTAGATTTTAGTGGGTACTTACAGAAATGTGGTGAGAATTTTGTGCAAGGAGCCAGAAGCTCCATTTTGCATCCCAAGGCAGAAACCCAATGCTTGCTTGCTTTCATTTGGTGCCAGCAATGGGACTCATTAGGAAGCTTCAGTGGTTAGAGGAGAAAGAGACAACAGAAATCTCAGGCAAATAAAAGAGGCAAAATAAAAGAGTCCTGAAGGAGCTTCTGATAGAGAAGAGGCTCTGCCCAGCACCTTGGCATGCAGAGACCCAGCCCCAGGGAGATTTAACCCATTTTGCACAGTGCTGCTAATAGAAATATGCACAATGTGCATCTTGTAGAGATTGGCCAAGGCAGAGACAGGGGGAGGACAGAGGAGAGGTGCATGGAGGAGAAGATCCTCACCAAGCAGAAAACCTTCTCTCTGCACAGTTTCCTTCTCCACCAGCTGATCAGCACATGCTGCCTCTTTCCAGCCCCACGTAGAGGGGCAGAGGGGAATGCATCGTCCCTTGCTCCTCCACCTGCTTGAATTCCCCCTGGGAAGATGGAGATGAGCAGCAAGGGCTGCTTGTGCTCCCTTCTGTCACTGCGAGAGTGCAACACTGAGACACAAGGCAACTTGTCCTGAAGGGTTTGCTCCTTTACCCAGCTAATACCAGAGCCTGGGAGCATTTTTCCCCTCCCTGCCTGCAGTCAGCAGCAAGGCTATTTCAGGAAAATGCCCATATAGTCTTGTTGGTAGAAGGTCCTGCTAATATTCAGCGTGATTGCAGGGGTTAAAAGGGTCTCAATTTTCAGCACTTTTCCTCTGCATATGCTCCCATTTGATAACACGATGCCTTCTCGCAGCTATTCCGCAGCTCCGCTGGCTATCCAGGAGAGAGATGTGACAGCAGATTTGGCTACAGCCCGGGCCCTCGGACAGGGGACAAGGATGAGGAGGGTCACAGCCAACCTCCGGCTTCCCCTGGGTGCCCCGGGGTCAGCCCGATTTGATGTTTGCATTCTGTTTGATTCATTCACCGCGCTATCAGTGCAACCCAAGACAACATGGGGGACATTTGTTGCGAGCTGGCCCCTTTTTCATTAAGAATTGGCCTAAATCCATCCACATTTAGCGGTAATTGCCAGGCAGGCAGCACAGAGCAAATACCTTTTATTTCAAATCCAAGACAAGTCAGCGCTGGCTGATAGTTTGTTGGCGCTTTCCTCCATTAATTAAGTACCTCTCATCTAATATTACACATGGTCTTTCTGAAAACCTCTAGTGAAAAGTCTATTTGTTAAAAGTGCCAGTTTAAGTCAAAACAACATCCAATATTGCAAATTAGGATTCCAGATTCCAGGATGAGATCTATTAGTCTTTCCCCTGTTTAACTAATTAAAAACGTGGAGGGACAGAATTTGTTTTGTCATTCTTCTGTCCATAGGACTCCTTCCCCCAGCTAAGAAAAGAACACAAAATTCCCTTCATTTATCTTAAGATATCGGCTGCCTCACCCATCTGTGAGCAAAGAATGTTTTTGCTTAGCTTGCTTAACTAAATGAATCTTGGTTCACTTGCTTGCAGCTGAAGACAAATTAGGCTGATTATATACGAAAGGGCATACAGTACATCTAGGAATTAAACTGCGATGGGGTATTTAGGATGAATGAAATGAATGGGCTGCACTAGCTTTGCCTCGCTTTGAACAATCAGCAGCTCCCCTCCGCTGCGATCTTTTTACAGCACTTTCAGAATAATCCCCCGTGTTATTCTCGCGGGTGTTTAAGCTGCTGTTTGCCAAGGATGGGCTTTTAAAGAAACAAACAAACAACAGCAAAAAAAAATCCGCATGCAAACTTTCTCACTTTTGCATGGGAAGCACCAGAGAGCTCAGCCTTCGTACGTCAGCCACAGAGCTCCTTCCAGCCCACGGCTCCAGGTGCTCAGAGGACAGATATAACAACAGCATCGCATCCTCCAGCATGTTGTTTCCCTCATCTCTCCCTCCATGGGATGCCGGGGAATGCCTGCCCGACCTGGCGGCTGGCACCTCACATTCCCTGCTCTCGGTGGCATGGGGTGGAGGCAGCGGCGCTGAGCTCTTCACGTGAGGGTGGGTTTTGGTAATGAGCATATTTCAGCCCGAATCACCAGCCTTGCCCCTTGAAAAGAAGGATCACCGGTGACAAAATCTGTGACGCGCAGCTTCATCAAATGCAAATCCAGGCTAATCAGATGGGCTGCACCCGGGGAACAAAATGCACCATACTTTCAGGAAGGAGTAATTTCTGCTTTGGGCACCACGATTTTTCAGAGAACAGTCGTAATTTTCGTGTTTACACAAAAAAGTGGGGATTCAAAATACACAGATTTTTAAAAAATAACCTTATGGGAATGTTCTTGTGGCGTGGAATTAATATAAGGCCATCCCATGTATGATTACTTCCCAGTATGACAGTGAAATATCTACCCATCTCCATACAGACTCAGAGCAGTGCTAGCTCCTTTGCAGTGCTGGTTTTGAAGCTTTGCAGCTTCACAACCCCATCATGGGGTCAGGAAGATGTTTGCACTGTGATTTATGTCAACAGGAGAAAGAAAAGCTATTCCTCTGGCAGCAGAAAAACATGTCTTGAATACCGGGTGTTGCCCCTATACTGCAATCGGATGAAAAATAAAAGGGAAATATTTGTGACAGGACAGGACAGAGGTTTTGACCTCTCTGTTGAAATCAACAGCCTCTGGGAAAGGTGGTAGAGGCTTGAGGTGGTCAAAAAGCTGTGGGAGAACTTGGCAAGGAAATCCCACTAAACACAGAACTACGCCGAGGTGTTGTTTGGATCTCGTAGACCGAAAGCCTTTCTATATTATGATCATCTTAAGGAGAGGTGGTCTTTTGGGTCACTTTAACTTGTATTCCCAACTGTGCCGAACACCTTACATTTGGTATTGCACACCAGATATATAAAAACAGATACACTGGTACCTAGAAGGTGCCCGTGGGCAACTGAAAGACAGAAACACTGGGTTGTTCACCCGCTGAGACACCGGGACCCTGAACCACAGCAAATCTTGAACCTTGGAGTCTCCTTGGAGTCTCGGCTCACAATTAATTAAAGCCATCCTTTTTTTTCCCATCACACATTTCCAAAACCTGATGTTTCTTTCCATCTGCTCTCCTGCATTTTGTCCAGCCTCTCCCCCAGCTGACCCTGCCTGCATTCCTACCACCACCTCCTCTCCCTGGCCACCCGTTGCTGTGGGTGGCTCCAAAGCCTGGTGTCATTCTTGTGTTTTCTGCACTCTGTTTTAGCAGCATGGCTGGTCATGGTAGGCTGGCTCTTCTGCCTGCTCATTTCAGCTCTTTTAATGAATATTCAGGCTATGGAAAAGCAACACAGCACTTTCTAGACCATAGGAAAACCTTTTTTCTCTTAATAAACATATCCAGGCTACTGCAGGAACCGCAGAGCCAGTTGGTCTCCGTGCACCGGAACATGATTCTGATCTTATTAAGAAATCAGAACAAAACTTTTCTCGCAACGACCTTCTGGCTGCAAAAATGGGGGAAGCAAATCTAACAAGCCAAATCCCCAGCGTGAGATAACTTGGTTGATACAAGGCAAAATATGGCTTTTGGCCTGAATTGGATGCTCTTATTAAATGCTGTTAGGTGCTCATGAATATAGGCTAGGAGTTTCCTTTTATTTAATGTTTTGGTTTTCCTCTTATACAACAGGCTTCTGTATATTATACAGGCTTGGTTTTGATGTATCGATACACCAAGAATTTATCAATCATGGGGAAAACAAGACAAACGATCACAATATTTTATTTTATTTTATTTTATTTGTAACACAATTGTTGAGCTTTCATGATATAAGCGCCAGAGCAGAATGATTAACTGCACACAGAAGTGCACATCCAGCTTTATTCTGAAAAATCGCATTCCAAATGCGCGCACATATATTTCGATAACAGCCATACAAGCAGATATTCAGTCACATCCTACCTCCCGAGCCATACACTACAGGCAATCAGAGAGATAAACCCTCGGCTAACAATGAACAGCTTTGTCTCTTCCCCAGCTACCATTCCCTGCCACGCCGAAAACAACTCCGCGTCTGCTGGAGGATCCCAGCTCTGAAATCCGAGGATTGTTCTGTCGCCGTGCGGTACAGTTACCATGTGCCAGATTAAAATACACATGGGCATCAAATTATTCCATTATCAGACAAACACAAATATGTCTCCCTTCATCATTATTTATACATATTTTTTTTTTAGAAGCTGCATTTCTTCCCAGAAAGGACTGCTTTGGGATTTACGTTTTTTATAATATATTAACATTGTAGGTAGCTAAAGGGGGAGAAAAAATTGCAGCAGTTCATTTAATTCATTTCGTACAGAATGGTCCGTTTCTGGAAAATCAGGGCGAAGTTACACCCAGCAGAGCTGTGAATGTTTTGCAAAATAACAGTGCTTTTCTTGTTGTCACGACGGATGAAATATAATTAAAATTTTACATGACTTGACTGCTGGAACACATTGAATGTAGCAAAAAGCACCCCCTTAGCAATGTTAATAGCTAGCTTGCCCTAGCAGCTATCAGCTACCCGATCTTCACAATGACTTTCAGTGGAACAGAAAGCCGCAGCATCCCCAGAAGGGGACATGCAGGGAAGGAGCAGAGCAGGGAGATGCCCTGTAGGAGCCAGGGAGCCAGGGATAGCCCCAGCTCCTGGGAATAAGTCCCTCGTGGGCACCTGGAGGAGTTTCTGGGGGAAAAAGATTTACACACAAGCCAGAGGGTGCTGGTTTTCTATAATGCGTGAGGACGAGGCAACATGGCTTACAAATAAAATTAAAGCTAGCTACACATACGCTGGCGTTGCAGTCTCAGTTGAGCTGCATCATTCACACTACTGCTGTATTAAGAGAAGCACGTACAGCCTGAGCCCTCTGGACAGACAGGGATTCCTCAGACAGAGGATTAAACAAATGCCCAGGTAAGAGGCGTAATGAATATGTTTTGAGAATGCCTTTCTCTAGAAAATGCTCCTGTACACAGATGTGAGCTGGGGCCACAGTTTTTAAACCATTCCCAAAAGGCTTCTTGTTAATAAAATAAGATTTCTCAGTTCAAGTCTTCCTCTCAAAATAACAATAATAGTAACAATAATAATACAATAAAAAAATAATTTACAAATAATTGTTAAAAAGGTTGAAAAGAAGAACAAAGCCAGAATTAGGGTTTATTTTGACTAACATTTGCCTACACGTCATGGGTTCAGACAGGAGAGACCAGACCAGTCCTGAGCCCCATTTCTGTGTGTCCGTACCGCTGAGCAGATGTGTGAGCCACTGCCAGCTGCTGGTACAAGCCCACACTAAGGAACAGTAAGCCATCCTGGGATGAGAAAGTGAAAAACTTTTCCCAGGATAAAACTGGGTTTACCACATTTTGGTTTACTATTTCTCCTCATTACGTTTTGATTTTGTGTACACTGAAATTTCCCAGTTTTGAGCAAAACTGAAAATAAGTGCCAGCTCTCTTCCAGAAAACCAGGAAGGCACAGATAGCTCACAGCATCACCGAGCACATTTGCAGGCTCTCTCCTTTCCCAAATCATCTTAAATATTTGGTTGCTAATTCCAACCTACCCAGCAAGCCCTCCACCCAGGACTCCCTGGAAATGACCAACCTATTCAGGGTACCCAGCAACTCTGTTTTCTTTCAGGTTCACAAGCTAAGAAAATAAGTGTGTTAGATGAGAATTTGAAAGGAGTAATTACGGTAGCACGAAACATGAGCCAAAAATGAATCCTGTGCCTAGCATCCTCTAACGTTTCCCCTTTCATACTATCAAAAGATCAAGTTCTTAAGCCTGCTGAACCACGAGGGCTATGAAACCCAGAGCTCAAACACAAGCTGACAATGAGAGGCATTTCCTAAAGCTGCCTTAGCAGGTGTTTCCTGCTGAAACGGGGAGGGTCACAAATGGAAATCTCATTTGGAAAGTTTCTAACCCCGGGGATAATATTCAGCGATGCTGCCACTCTCGCTGCCATCTGCACTAGGTGCGTGCTTCAAACCCAAGGCGGCGGCGCTCCCGTCCCACTGAGTGAGCCCAATTGTTTGCATTCTTGCACAAATGTGTGAATGGCAGCCTTCCGGCGAAGCAAATGCTGGGTCTGCTCCCTTCAAAGGGTTTGCCAGTGATCCTTGCCCTGCTGGCTTCATCCTTAATTGGCCTACACGGTGGGGAGCAATTAAAAATAAATGGTGGCTTGCTGCGCTGCTGGAAGGGGAAGTTCTGCGACTCCAGGCATGAGCACAGCTACCTTAGTCCACTGCAGGCGCCAAGTGCTGGCAAAGGAGATAGACCTGAGTGTTGGGAGTGAGCGCCATGGAAAAAAATCACCTCGTAGGCTGCGATGAATTACCACCAGCCTCACGCTTCAAGGCTCGGTTGTGTGGGGCAGGAGCACGCTCACCCTGCTGAGTGTGGGAATGGCATTTCCTACCGTGCCCGTAGCTCAAAAATGGGATTTTTCACCCTGTCTTTGCAAAATGGCTTGTATCCGAGTGGGAAAAGGAGGTTTCTTCGAATGAGACATCCACCATCAGAAGCTGTAAAAGTTTTAAATGAAAGCCAGCTAAGCTGGGACAATTTCCAACTACTTGTTAGTGAAAGTCCACTATAAGGATGAACCAAAACTCCTGAATAGTTATGGAATAAAAAACTAAAAATACAGACACTCACTATACACCAACCCATACTTCCATGACATTCAGAAATGTATTAAAGCACAAAAAGGGGGAGCTGGGAGTCACTCGATTTTCCTTCACCCCTAGAAGACATTTGTTACTGAAGGTGGTCAGCTTCAACCAGGAACCAAGACTTTTTGCATCCCCACAGGGTAAACAGGTTATATAAACTGGAGCTCTGCACAGAAATAGCTCAGGTCTTGTGTGGCCAAGTAGGAAACCCTGTGAATTTCACTGACAGCATATGATTTGCTCAGCTGCTGAGCTAGGACGTTTATGTACGAGCACACACGTTCGATGCATTGTTTGTAGACACCTCCAAAACACCTGCAAACCTGCAAGGTTTCCGCAGCAGCAGGACGCTGTGGGGGCTGCGGAGGCGCTTTTCATGTTCTCTCCATAGAGGGTTGCAGAAAAGAATATCATCTATAATTCTTCTACAAAGCAATGTCACTCATCCAAGGCGCTTTTCTTTTTGTCCATTAATTTGTGGTAGCTTGTAAAAAAAAAAAAAAAAAAGAGAAAGTTCGAAATGATGCAAATCTCTATAAAACAGCTCGGAGCAGAGAAACAGCGAGGGGCCAGTTGCTTAGTGATAATCACAAAGGCAGGGGAGAAAGCACTGCAAGCCCAGCTATATCTGTGCAGTCAATGCGATGAAAAGGCCACGGCCTTGCAAAGGAAACAACACTGAGCTGCTTTGCTGTGCTGCTTGTGAAGATTTCTTATGTGCTCATTCTACTTGATTACACTCAACACTGATAATCAAGTCTTTTGACTCCGGGGTTAAAAATTTCCTGCTAAACAACGTTCAGGGTACTAATATAATGTTACCGTGACCTTGATAACAAGGTGCCTAAAATCAGGTACTGCTTCAAAGCACAGAAAAATGGAAAATGTCTCACATATACCTTATGTTCCTCCTACATATTCAAAACTCTGCTTTTAAGCACTACGAAAGGTGTTTTGATGAGGCACAAAACAGGCCAGTGATATGAAGGCTGCCCTAGAAAGTTTGTCTGCTCCAAAAATTAAACAAATCCCACTAAAAGAAGTTAATATTAAAAGCAGGAGGAAGTCAGCAAAATGACTTCTGACTCTTGCTAGTGCCCTCCTACTGGAGATATGCAAGCCAGCTTTGTTGGCATTCAGGTTGTTTCCACTCAACATGTGCACAGAGAAATTTGCAGTGTCTTCAGGATCCCCAGTGCTTTCCTTTGATAATATATGTACACATCTGTGGCCTAGGAGCTGTGTATCAAGCTGGTGGACAATTACTGGCACTAAGAAGACAACCAGCCCGAGCCCTTTCCTCTGCTCCATCCCTCGCTCAGGTCCACCAGCGCAGCACCATCTGCTGGGAATAAGCACACTTTGGACAAGATCCCCACCCACCCTCCTCAACACAAGTGCCCTGAAAAATTCCATTTCTCTGCTTCTTCTTCATGATTAACCACGGCAATTGACAGCTAGAAGGACCTGGCAAAAAAAAAAAAAAAAAAAAAAAGTGCAGAGCCTGCCATAAGTTTGCATTTTAAGGTCCTGTCCACGAAGTCAGCTCGATACACTGGCCTCTAATCTCTGCAGGCTGACTTTGTGGGCAGGAATTGTCAAGAGGCTGGTTGGTGCAGGTATCTGATGCCAAAATGAGCCTGGAGACCTGAGGTGGGAGCCCTAGCTGGTACCTGGACAACCCAAGAAGCAAGTGTTAATTCAGCAGAAGGTGCTACTAGGTAAGAGATCTGAGCTAATGAGCATAAATCACTGTGTTACTTTGCCAGCGTTAAATCTGTGGGAGAATTAGTCACATTCCCACAGTCAAAACTAAGCTTCATGATAAAGTAGGACATAACATCTTTATTAGCTATGAAAAACCTCGTGCTTCCTCCCCACATTAACGGCAAGAGCCAGCTGGAGAATTTTGGCAGGCTATTTTTTTTTTTTTCTCTCAGAGATTTTTGTCTGCTCAGAAAAACATCCACTGGAGGAATCTGAACCTTGAATGGAAATCAGAAAACTCTTCTCTTGACAGGGTATTCCAGGACAGAATTTCTCCACCCCCAGAAGGGCTGATAGGGTTTAGGCTTGTCTCAGGCAATGTGCTGAGATAACCACACTGCTCCTGCTATGGGAAATATCTCCATTTGTCCCTCCTTGGGGATTTCCTCACCCCATCCTGCTGAGGGGCACAGGCAGGGCCAGAAAGACATTACTGAAAAATGGCCAAACTTTTTGCTTGCATAAAGAAATACTCTATTTAGTGATGCTCCTGCAGGCTGGGGTTTGGTGGGCTGGTATGTGGTTGTGCTGTTTGTTTGTTTGTTTGAAAACAAAAAAAATCCAAGAGAGTTGTAGGCATTATTTAGTATCAGCAAACCAGCTGTGCATGCTGTAAAGTGGCTCAGGATGACAGAGAGAGCAGCTGCATTTAGGAGAGCCAATTCATCTAGTTTGTTAAAGAAACTCTTTTCCACTCTTACTGGTAATCCCAATGGACTGAGTTAGAACAGACAAAACTGCTTGTCTCTTCAGGTTTTGAGTGAGAACTAACTTTTTATAAGTTCTCAATGATCAAGAAAGGGTTATCCATTATGTTTTTCAAATAAATGCTTCCTGTCTGGACTTATTAATATATATCAAAATTTTACTATTTCATTGCTGTTTGTCTATGGCTTTGCAAATCCACGATGCCGCTGTGTCATTTTCCCCGCAGCAGAGGCTGCAAGCAGAGCAGCCATTCAGCCCTGAAAAATCCAATCTACCCTCCACAACCTATATTTCTCCTAAAACATCTTATGATTCTGCAAAACAATTTATATCATGAGAATTTCATAAAATAGCAGGCAAAATTGAGTGCATAAATCTACATAAACACCTAACTGTAACAACCTCTGGCACTTTAATTCAACATAGTTTAGTTTCCTCATCATAAAAATGACTTCATTTCTCAAAAGGTACATTTTAATCTAAAGATTACTATAGTTTGAATAATCTGAATGACATTTCTGATTAATTCTTTTTCCAGCTCTTGTTAGTAACAACGAATGAACAGGAGGGAAGGTCACTCTGACCAACAGCGTTCCCCGAATCCAGCTGGAGACTGCTAGCAGTAGCTATTTACAGTTTTAGAAGACAAAATCTACAAGCCCCAAATATTTTTCAAGTGCTAAATCAATTAGTCAATATTTAAAGGCCATATATGATTAAACTTTTCCTTCGGTTGCCCCTGCAAACATTCCTGCTGTTCTTCCACATGTACAGTGAGTGCACAGTGGCAAACTACAGTCTCCACCAGCAGGTGCTTCATTGTGGGGAGTCAGAATAGTGATTTCTGACCCAAGAGCCTGAAGTTTAAAAAGTAAATGTCCCCAAAACAGTGATGTAAATGGGAGCATATATGAGAGGGGACAATGAAAATATATGGGTTGTGCATTCTAGTGAATACTATTGCACTGAATACAGCTCCTTTTCAGAGCAACATCTTTGAATCTCTACATGACTAATGAGGTGTGCTGGTTTAATTTGCTTTCATTTCACGTCAGCCACGTAGTATTTCATATCATCTCTTGAAAGCCTCCTGCTTCTCCTTGTCTTGTCATCCCCAAATGCAGAGGTTTGCAGGTGCGCAGGCTCCAGCTGATGGGGCCAGTGCGTGCTGGCCGAGGAGCGTAGCTGTTGCTTTGAAAGAGAGCAGACACAAAACCTGAGGTGAGGGTTCAGGGCCACAGGTTTTGGCAGTATGGGGTTTGTTGTATGAACTGCTATTTTCGTTCACGCTGGGGCATGCCTTTCACATCTACTCTCACATAAAAGAGGAAGACACAGGCCTCAGGGAAATTGTTGGCCAGCCATTGACTTCAGGCAGCTTTCAGGTCATTTTTAAGCCTTTAGTGAGAGAATAACATGGTCAAACACAAGGAACATGGGTTCTCATTCAGGGTCAGCCAACAGGCCAGCCAGGCTTCAGGGCCCTGAGGCGGCATGGGGTGGGAGCAGAGCCTCGCCGCCGCCTCAGGCCGTGCCCGAGGCCTGTGCCGTTCACACACAGCCGCCTCAGGCTGCTGCCTCCTTTCCACCCTTTATAGCGATTCTTGTATTGGGTTTTGTCCTGCTGATCCTACCCAGTTGAATCTGACTGAAATTGCTGTCTCTCTGTCTAGCTTTGCTGCTCAGGACTCTCAGGGACGAAAGGGCAAACCTGCGTGCCAGGGTGTCTTAGTGAGATATCAGGCAGCTCCTTGCACGGGACCACTTAACTGCTATTTTTCTACACTCAACCAATACCAAAAAAAAAACCATCAAATTGCTCTCTGTGACCCTATGTATAGCCTCTTGGCAATGCATTGCACTTGGCTGCACTGAGAATTGCCCAGAGGCAGCAAGGTCTCAGCTATTTACATCGGCCTTCTTTCCATCTCACTCTGTGGAAAACATTTGTTTAGACAAAGGGGAGGGTATCAGAAAACAGGTGTCAAAAATAAATGCTGCACATCTTGTCCAACCTCCCAAACAAGGCAGCAATGTGATAATTCATCGTTTTAACAAATACAGCCTCTAAACTAAGGGAACATATTGTGTGCACAGAAGTCTATAATTACACTGAAGTAAAGATGTTTGTTAGAAATATCCAAACACACTCACAATTAGGAATAATCATTTGACTTTGGTTACACCTTTGAATTTGCTCAACAACCAGGAATAACAAGATGACACTCCCTGGGGATTTATGTGACAAACCACTACCTGAAGATGAAGCTTAAAGGTTAAGGGATGGTGGGGAGAAGACAAGGCAAGACAATCCTGCCCCACAGGATTGCAGGGTCCAGCATTTGTCTAGCCCTGATCACCTGGATCTTTTGAAGCATCATTCTTAGCCCACAGAAGGCAACAGAGGGATTTCACTTGTCTTTTTCAGACAGATAGATGAGCATACAAAATGAATTCGAACTATTACCTGGCTCTTTTCAAGGTTCAAAACAGAATATGAAACTCAAACATATCCAATAAGCAGGAATAGATATTTGAAGACACTTATATAATGTAAATAATATCTACAAATTAAATAAGTTTAATAAATGTTAAATAAATATATACAGATTTATTACACAACATAAACTACATATAAAAAATCTTTTGCTGTAAATTCACATGGACCAAGGAAGAGGCTCATTTCTAGGAAGAGCCCTGAAAAGTCATTCAGACACATCACATCTGGTAACGAGACGGTCACCTCATCAAAGTTAGCTGCACAGAAGATCTAATAGTATGTCTTTGGGAGCTGTGTTGCTTTCCTCTTTTGTTTACAGGTACAATTCAGGCTTTTGATTTCAAGTCTACCAAAATCAAGCCTTGTTCCTGCCCCTTTGGCAGGCCATGATTTTAGACAGGTAAAAAGCCTAGCAGCTGGGCTCAGGTAAGAGTTTCAGCAACAGTTCCCCAGGACTAAGGAGACATGGCTTGTGGTCAGTGGATGATTCTTGATGCATTCACAGGTTTCTTGGAAAAAATCAACATTATATTCATCTTATGTTATAGCTTGTCTAGAGTTAATAAGATTTGACTAGCAAAAATGGCCAGTAGATTTTTAATTTTTTTTTAACATTTTCATGTGACTCCAAAAAAATACAAGGACGCCATACCATGTTCTTAATGCACAATGCATTTTGGTAGCAAAAATACAAGATACACAGAAATATTCAGTGCTGTAACTGTCTCCCCTGGCGTCCTTCTCAGCTGCACACAGGTTATGGGCAAGAAGGGCTCACAGCAGCTCCACCAACAGGCAGGTCAATACCAATCAGCATGGACTGGAAGGAGCAATTTTACTGGGAGGTCATAGTAGACAGGGAGGATGAAGAATTGTGGCCAGAATAAAAGACATCTCCCATGACACCGGGAAGGAAACAGAGGACAGAATGCAGCTACATTAGCTACCTGCTAATATAAAAGTACATAAAACTAGCACTGAATCATACTGTCTCAGATAAAACTGTATTTGTTCTTCCTTAAATGAAAATTTAGGAGCCAAACTCCGAGATAGATTTGTTTTTATGCTTTTTGTGATCAATATCTGTTCCCTGCTGTTAGTCTTTTTAAGATCCTTCCAGCCACAAAGCGAGGCATCTCTTCATATCAGATCTGGATAAATTGAGGAACCCAGTGTAGTATGTAACACAGGTATTTGTTGATTAAGCAAGGCAGCTTTCCCAAATTTGGAGCACATGCAGTTATTTTTTGATGGTGGTGGATATAAACAAGAAACTACAATTAAAATGAGAGAAGAAAAAACTTCTTGCAAAAATCTTATCACCTCACCCTCACCTCCCCTTCATTCAGCCTGCTACAAGATGCCAGCAAAGCACAGGGCAAAGGAGTCCCAGCCAGCTCGCTGAAATCCCTCCCACAAAGCTGAGGTTATTTCACTGATGCCAAATTTCAGTGGCAAATGTCAGGTGCAGGCACAGCCCAAATGGTAGCAGTACCACCAGCAAGGGTGGTACCTTTACAGCCTCACCACTTCCT
Organism: Aythya marila; assembly: GCF_965140915.1. Lineage (NCBI taxonomy): Eukaryota > Metazoa > Chordata > Aves > Anseriformes > Anatidae > Aythya > Aythya marila. The sequence goes on along the minus strand of NC_139043.1, from coordinate 43,994,635 downwards.
CAGAAAGCCACTAATCCAGAGGCAGTGTTTATGCAGGCTGCAAAGAGTAATATCGCTTTGCAGCTACCATCCTGTGTGGCACAACTTCTGAAGTGTATTCTGGCCAGAAGGTTCTCTGTTACCAAGTGTAATTCACGTGAAAGCTCTCTGCACCGGCAGATCTTCTAATAAGCAAGATGTCCCCAGACAGAAAGTCCTGCCTGAAACCCTACTGCAGAGCTCAAAACCCATAGCTCTATCAGCTGTAGGACAAGAATACCTGGTATATGACATTTCTTTCTTCTCTGGGCTCTCTGATGTTTAATAAAGGGTGAGCCTATTAGCCTTTCTCTTTCCATAGACCATTTTTCATCTACATGGATATCTTCATGAAATATGGAGGAACTTAATATCTCAGAAGTCTTCATCCCATCGCAGTCAAATTTAGATGAAACTGCCCAACGCTCAATACTTACTCAGAGGCCAGGAAGGAAAGACTGTCATAAACAGAAACACGTACACTAAGTGCAACACTGTCCTGGTTTCAGTTAGCACAGAATTAATTTTCTTCCTAGTAGCTGGTGGAATGCTGTGTTTTGGCTTAGAATGAGAAGAGTGCTGATAACACCCCGATGCTTTAATTGTTGCAGAGCAGTGCTTATACTAAGCCAAGGACATCTCAGCCTTTGCTCTGTCCTGCCAACGGGCAGGCTGGGGGGTGCAGTAAGAGCTGGGAGGGGACAGACCCAGGACAGGTGACCCAAACTAGCCAAAGGGGTATTCCATACCATCTGACGTCATGCTAAACAATATATAGGTGGCTAGCCGGGGGGAGGGGGCCGGACTGCTCGGGGTTAAGCTGGGCATCGGTCAGCGGGTGGTGAGCAATTGCATTGTGCATCACTTGTTTGTACATATTATTAGTAGTAGTACTATTATCATCATTGTATTATTATTATTATTATTATTATTATTATTATTATTATTATTATTATTATTATTATTATTATTATTATTATTTTCCTGTCTTATTAAACTGTCTTTATCTCAACTCACGGGCTTCACTTTCCATTTCTCTCCCCCGTCCCAGAGAGGGAGGGGGGAGGGTGAGCGAACGGCTGCGTGGTATTTAGCTGCCAGCCGGGTTAAACCACGACAGTCTTTTTGGCGCCCAACGTGGGGCTCGAAAGGTTGAGATAACGGCAGATCTGACCAGAGTGTGTTAAAATAAAATTGGTATAAGTATTAGACCTGCTTAATAGTCACTTGTCATAATGCTGATTGCTTTAATCTCAACTGTGCTGCGCCTGTTTTCCAAATTGAGTATTATAGCACGTTATTTTCCGTATGTGCTCTCTGTCATGTTGTTTATCCTCTCCGGGCCCTGGTTTCAGACCATTATGGTACTGTGTGTTGTATCAGTGGCTTATGAGATGATGAAATATCTGGCCATGACTCTAACCTGGTATTTGTACTCAGTAACATCTTCGATTCTGTACTTTGGAAACTGTATTTTGGAAACTATTAGCAATTGTATCTGTTGCCTTTTTTCATTAGGGAGTCAATCTGTGGAGGGGAAAGGGGAAGATAATTTTTCTTACTTGATCACTCTCCCTTTCTCCTTCACCACCCCTGTACCCTCCTTGATCACTCTCCCTTCCTCCTTCACCACCCTCTTATCCTCCGAGTTTATTACAATAGTTCTCCAAGATATTGAATATTTCTGGAATACTCAGAATACCATAGTCTTGTTGTTCTGCCTCATGAATGCACTTCAGATTCTGCTTAAAGTTAAACAACTACTTATGAAGCTCATCCGGAGATCTGCCCGGAGGCAGTATAGTTGTGGGTGGCAGGGAGTATGGGTGGATATGGGCAGGCATCTAGAGCAGTTAGCACCCCCAGTGTGTTGGAAATTCACCCCTGAACAATGGCAAAATCCTCAAAAACTGGCAGAATGCTTGAAAAAAAGGTGTAATGATTCTGGCAGTTCCAAAGTAACACAAATCATTGTAACGTGCTGGGGCCTGGCTCATGCCTATCGAGCTGCCATTGATACTGCTGTCAACTTAGTGACAGACCCTGCGGCCACTCCAAACCCTGTGACAGATCCAACGGCCACTGTGACCCCTACGGTGGATTCTGCAGCCGCTCCAGTCCCAGCTCCTGCAGCCGCTCCAGTCCCAGCTCCTGCAGCCGCTCCAGTCCCAGCTCCTGCAGCTGCTCCAGTCCCAGTTCCTGCAGTCGCTCCAGTTCCAGCTCCGGCCGCTACTCCAGTCCCAGTTCCTGCAACTGCTCCAGTCCCAGCTCCTGAAGCTGCTCCAGCTCCAGCTCCTGAAGCCGCTCCAGCTCCAGCTCCTGCAGCTGCTCCAGTCCCAGTTCCTGCAGTCGCTCCAGTTCCAGCTCCGGCCGCTACTCCAGTCCCAGTTCCTGAAACTGCTCCAGTCCCAGCTCCTGAAGCCGCTCCAGCTCCAGCTCCTGAAGCCGCTCCAGCTCCAGCTCCTACTGCTGCTCCAGTCCCAGCTCCTGCAACTGCTCCAGCTCCAGCTCCAGTTCCTGTAGCCGCTACAGCTCCGGTTCCTGCAACTGCTCCAGCTCCTGTAGCCGCTCCAGCTCCTGTGGCCGTGTCAGAGAAACGAGCTGTAGCAGTGCAAGTTGACCCTGCAGAGGGCATTCCAACCCCTGTGGCAGACCCTGTAACAAAGTCAGAGAAACGAGCAGTAGCAGTGCAAGCTGCCCCTGTAGAGAAGGTGAAAATATGGTATAGAAATTCAAGTCGTTTAGAACGCAGAGAGTCTTCTGCCAATCCAGGTGAGGCTTCTGCCAAAACTAAGTATAGAGATGACGAAGATGATGACGACGCTGGGCCGTCAAGGATTCAGGAGGAGGAAGATGAGGATGCCGAAAGAGCAACAGTAACTACCCGAAGCCTAAACGAGCGCGAGCTACGAGATGTGCGAAAAGATTTTGGTCGCTGTATAGGTGAGCAGCTTGTCACCTGGCTGCTCCGGTGCTGGGACTCTGGAGCCAATTGTGTGGAATTAGACGGCAGGGAAGCCAAGCGGCTGGGATCCCTTGCTCGAGACGCCGGCATTGACAAAGCAATTGCAGATGGAGCACGACCCACCAGCCTCTGGAGGCGTCTCCTCTCAGCTGTGAGGGAAAGGTATCCCTTCAAGGAAGATATTTTATGTCTACCAGGCAAGTGGACCACTATGGAGAAGGGAATCCAGTACCTGAGGGAATTAGCCGTACGGGAAGTGATTTATGAGGATCCAGACCTCAAACAAACATCCACAGATCCAGATGAAGTCAAGTGTACACGACCCATGTGGCGGAAGTTTGTACGGAGTGCACCATCATCATATGCCAGCTCATTGGCAATAATGGCCTGGAAAGAGGATGAGGAACCCACAGTGGGTGAAGCGGCTAAACAACTCCGGCAGTACGAAGAAAGTCTCTCCTCTTCCTTACAGGCCTGCGTCTCAGCTGTGGAGAAACTTTCTGAAAAGGTTCACCAACTTGAAGAGAATCTATTGTCCTCCCCACCTGAACCAACCAGTGCCCACCGACCAAAGGAGAACACTTGGGAGAAACTTTCTGAAAAGGTTCACCAACTTGAAGAGAGATTATTCTCCTTCGCACCTGTACAAAGCAGTGTCTCAGCTGTCAGGGGTAGGCGTTCACCCACACAAGGAAGACGATATGGTGGGTACTCACCCCGTGCCACCCTGTGGTTTTACTTACGAGACCATGGAGAGGACATGAGAAAGTGGGATGGAAAATCTACCGCGACCCTAGAGGCACGGGTACGTGAGTTGCAAAAGAAAACAATCAGGAAAAAGGGATTCTCCGAAAAGTTTGCTGCTCCAACTTCCAGCAGACAGTCCTTCAAACACAGAAACGAGGAAGATTCTGACCAGGATTAGGGGGGCCCTGCCTCCAGCCAGGGGGAGGAAAGGGACAATCGAGTTTATTGGACTGTGTGGATTCGATGGCCTGGCACATCACGCGCACAGAAGTATAAGGCTTTAGTAGACACCGGTGCACAATGTACTATAATGCCATCGAGCTATAAAGGACCAGAGCCCATCTATATTTGTGGAGTGACAGGGGGATCTCAGCAGTTGACTGTATTGGAGGCTGAAGTGAGTCTGACTGGGAATGAGTGGGAAAAGCACCGCATTGTGACTGGTCCGGATGCTCCATGTATCCTTGGCATAGACTATCTTAGAAGAGGATACTGCAAGGACCCAAAAGGGTTCCGGTGGGCTTTTGGTATTGCTGCCTTAGAGACAGAGGGCATTAAACAATTATCTACCTTGCCTGGTCTCTCAGAGGACCCCTCTGTTGTGGGGTTGCTGAGGGTCGAAGAACAGCAAGTGCCAATTGCTACCACAACTGTGCACCGGCGGCAATATCGCACCAACCGAGACTCCCTGATTCCTATCCATAAGCTAATTCGTCAATTGGAGAGCCAAGGAGTGATCAGCAAGACTCATTCACCTTTCAATAGTCCCATATGGCCAGTGCGAAAGTCTAATGGCGAGTGGAGACTAACAGTGGACTATCGCGGCCTGAACGAAGTCACGCCACCACTGAGTGCTGCAGTGCCGGACATGCTGGAACTTCAGTATGAACTTGAATCGAAGGCAGCCAAGTGGTACGCCACAATTGATATCGCTAATGCATTTTTCTCCATCCCTCTAGCAGCAGAGTGCAGGCCACAATTTGCCTTCACTTGGAGGGGAGTCCAATATACTTGGAATAGGCTGCCCCAGGGGTGGAAACACAGCCCTACCATTTGCCATGGGCTGATCCAGTCTGCACTAGAGCAGGGGGAAGCTCCTGAACACCTGCAGTACATCGATGACATTATTGTGTGGGGTGACACAGCAGAGGAAGTTTTCGAGAAAGGGAAGAAAATAGTCCAAATCCTTCTGAAAGCCGGTTTTGCCATAAAACAAAATAAAGTCAAAGGACCTGCACGGGAGATCCAGTTTTTAGGAATAAAATGGCAAGATGGACGTCGTCAAATCCCAATGGATGTGATCAACAAAATAACAGCTATGTCTCCACCAACTAACAAAAAAGAAACACAGACTTTCCTAGGTGTTGTGGGGTTTTGGAGAATGCACATCCCAAATTACAGTCTGATTGTAAACCCACTCTACCAAGTAACTCGTAAGAAGAATGAGTTTGAATGGGGCCCTGAACAACGACAAGCCTTTGAACAAATCAAGCAGGAAATAGTCCATGCAGTAGCCCTTGGGCCAGTTCGAACAGGACCAGATGTAAAGAATGTGCTCTACACTGCAGCCGGGGAGAACGGCCCCACCTGGAGCCTCTGGCAGAAAGAACCTGGGGAAACTCGAGGTCGGCCTCTGGGGTTTTGGAGTCGGGGATACAGAGGATCTGAGGCCCGCTATACTCCAACTGAAAAGGAGATATTGGCAGCATATGAAGGAGTTCGATCTGCTTCGGAGGTGGTCGGTACTGAAGCGCAGCTCCTCCTAGCACCCCGATTACCGGTACTAGGCTGGATGTTCAAGGGAAGGGTCCCCTCTACGCATCATGCAACTGATGCTACATGGAGCAAGTGGGTTGCACTGATTACTCAGCGGGCTCGAATAGGAAACCCCAGTCGCCCAGGAATATTGGAAGTGATCATGGACTGGCCAGAAGGCAAATACTTTGGGATATCATCAGAGGAGGAGGTGGGTCGTGCTGAAGAAGCCCCACTGTACAACCAGTTGCCAGAGAATGAAAAGAAATATGCCCTGTTCACTGATGGGTCCTGTCGTATTGTGGGGAAGCATCGGAGATGGAAGGCTGCTGTATGGAGTCCTACGCGGCGAGTTGCAGAAGCTGCTGAGGGAGAAGGTGAATCGAGTCAGTTTGCAGAAGTGAAAGCCATTCAGCTGGCTTTAGACATTGCTGAACGAGAAAAATGGCCAGTTCTCTATCTCTACACCGATTCATGGATGGTAGCAAATGCCCTGTGGGGATGGTTACAGCAATGGAAGCAAAACAACTGGCAGCGTAGGGGCAAACCTATCTGGGCTGCTGCATTGTGGCAAGATATTGCTGCTCGGGTAGAGAACCTGGCTGTGAAAGTACGCCACGTAGATGCTCATGTGCCCAAGAATCGGGCTACTGAAGAACATCAAAACAACCAGCAGGTGGATCAGGCTGCTAAGATTGAAGTAGCTCAGGTGGACCTGGATTGGCAGCATAAAGGTGAATTATTTATAGCCCGATGGGCCCATGACACCTCAGGCCATCAAGGTAGAGATGCAACATACAGATGGGCTCGTGATCGAGGGGTGGACTTGACCATGGACGCTATAGCACAGGTTATTCATGACTGTGAAACATGTGCTGCAATCAAGCAAGCCAAACGGTCAAAGCCTCTTTGGTATGGAGGACGATGGCTGAAATATAAATATGGAGAGGCCTGGCAGATTGATTACATCACACTCCCTCAAACTCGCAATGGCAAGCGCCACGTACTTACAATGGTGGAAGCAACCACCGGATGGCTGGAAACATATCCTGTGCCTCATGCTACCGCCCGGAACACCATCCTGGGCCTTGAAAAGCAAGTCCTATGGCGACATGGCACCCCAGAAAGAATAGAATCAGACAATGGGACTCACTTCCGAAACAACCTTATAGACACTTGGGCCAAAGAACATGGTATTGAATGGGTGTATCACATCCCCTATCATGCACCAGCCTCCGGGAAAGTTGAACGATACAATGGCCTGTTAAAGACTACCTTGAAAGCAATGGGCGCTGGGACGTTCAAAAACTGGGATACGCATTTGGCAAAGGCCACCTGGTTAGTCAATACTAGGGGATCTACCAACCGAGCTGGACCTGCCCAATCAAACCTGTTACGTACTGTAGATGGGGATAAAGTTCCTGTAGTGCATGTAAAAAATATGCTGGGTAAAACAGTCTGGGCTACTCCTGCCTCAGGAAAAGGCAAACCTATTCGTGGAATTGTTTTCGCTCAGGGACCTGGATATACTTGGTGGGTGATGCAAAAGAACGGAGAGGTCCGGTGTGTACCTCAAGGAGATTTAATACTGGGTGAGAATAGCCCATGAACTGAATTGCACCATGTTAAATAGTATATTATACTGTATGTTATCACTACCATGATTACTATAGGTGACTAATTAGAATGTATGGAAAAGAGTGTAACCTGAGCATGACATAAATGGTATGGAATAAGGGGTGGATAGATGTCCTGGTTTCAGTTAGCACAGAATTAATTTTCTTCCTAGTAGCTGGTGGAATGCTGTGTTTTGGCTTAGAATGAGAAGAGTGCTGATAACACCCCGATGCTTTAATTGTTGCAGAGCAGTGCTTATACTAAGCCAAGGACATCTCAGCCTTTGCTCTGTCCTGCCAACGGGCAGGCTGGGGGGTGCAGTAAGAGCTGGGAGGGGACAGACCCAGGACAGGTGACCCAAACTAGCCAAAGGGGTATTCCATACCATCTGACGTCATGCTAAACAATATATAGGTGGCTAGCCGGGGGGAGGGGGCCGGACTGCTCGGGGTTAAGCTGGGCATCGGTCAGCGGGTGGTGAGCAATTGCATTGTGCATCACTTGTTTGTACATATTATTAGTAGTAGTACTATTATCATCATTGTATTATTATTATTATTATTATTATTATTATTATTATTATTATTATTATTATTATTATTATTATTATTATTTTCCTGTCTTATTAAACTGTCTTTATCTCAACTCACGGGCTTCACTTTCCATTTCTCTCCCCCGTCCCAGAGAGGGAGGGGGGAGGGTGAGCGAACGGCTGCGTGGTATTTAGCTGCCAGCCGGGTTAAACCACGACAAACACCAAGAAGGAAATTAACTGGGTTGATGTTCTGACTTGTCCTTTGAGTGGTGACAACACTGCATTGAATTTATAATAATCACTTATTGCCAGCCTTAATACCAAAGAGTAATCTTTTGAAAGGGTGTCTGTTTCCATAGGTTACCCTGGTTATGCCGGTGGCATTCAGCACATGTGGCATTCAGCAGTGGTGATGCTACCACATTTTAAAAAGGTTGCATGCTGTGTTTGTCGGGGACATGCTCAGTACTGTTCAATACAGTCAGCACGGCTGAAAAAATACGTTTCAGCTGCAAAAGGTATTTTCATTGTTAGAGAGCAATACTGTCTCCAAGGAGAAAATTAAAAAAAAAAAAAAAAAAGAAAGAAAGAAAGAAAGAAAAGGCAAACAGCAGCCATTTCATAGATCTACAGCTCTGAAAAAGTCATATTCAGGTTCTGAAAACATACAGTAACTGTAAATATACTCCTCTTGTTCAAAAGCAATATAAACTACAGAATTTATTGGTGGATGCGGAGTGATCTGATGGTTATGGATGAAGCACCCAAGGAGAAAAAAAGGCACAGAAAGCTATTCTGACTATAAGGCTCCACACTTAGCATGTCAGACACCTTGATGCTATTAAATGGACACAGATGTAAGGTCTTAATGGATGTCCACAGAACAAGAAATTGAAGCTAGGAGCCAGTCACTGAGGATACCTCAATGTCCAGTGGTAAGATTAATCAGCATTCAGATCTGGATTCTAGTTTGCCACTTATCAATGTCACCATCCAAATTTCAAGGCTCTTTCCTTTTCCTTAGAGCACTGCTGAAGGTGCTCCTCTACTGTTCCTCCAGACTGAACCACAAAGAAATTCCCACCGTGTTTTGTCTTCAGATCTCCTTTCTTTCATTTTAAGGGTGATTTTCTGAAGCAATTTTATAATCTTTTTGTCTGATTTCTCCATGGCACACTTCCCTCTGTTTATTTACTGTTTTATTACACTGCCTATGTCTCATTCACCCCTACTGTACGGCTTTCCTAGCTCTGATTTACTGAACTTCCATTTCCACTTTTCCTTTCTTCTTTAATTTTCTCATTCAGAAATCACATTTCAAAATCCTTCTTGGCAGTGAGATGGAGGCGTCATGTACTTGCTGGCTTGCAGATGCTTTCCTCTAAAGTCTAACATCTCTTTCATCCAGCCACTAAAACAAGTTTATTCTGAAGGCAGATTTAGCAGTAGGTATGTGGTTACATACATGTACTATATAGTTCAAGCAAAGATATACTTTATTTGGAGCATTTTAAAATAAACTGAGACTTGGTTTATGGTCTCCTATTTGAATAATTAATTCCTCTATTGTATCTCTATTTTCCGAATTTCAAGTTCTAGTTAATTTATTAATCTCCTAGCAGTGTAAGCTAGGAAAAAAAAAAAGAAAAGAAAAGAGAAAAAAAAAAAAAAGACAGAAAGTAATGTGAATAAAACGGAATATGAACCTAAAGCAGAAATTCCCTCATGGAAACTTAAAACTGATTAGTGCCACTTTCTACAAGGTTCAGATCAGATGTGATCATCTGGAACGTAGGTCTTCCAGAATAAATGTCAAGCAGCATGATTACCAAAAAAAAAAAAAAAAAGGCGATTGGTTTAGATGACTTTCAAGCTTTGCAAAAGCTCAGTGTGAGAGGTCCTTATCCCTCCTAGGACCATCCTTTGACAGAAACTGCAGGAGCACAAAATGTGCCAGAGGGAAACACTGATTCCACACAATTGATAATTTTGATTTTTATGCTGTCACAATTCAGTAATAAATTAGGAATCAGAGGATCTACCAAAAGAAGCCAGATGGTTCATTATGAAATATACCAGCTGTCCTTTTCCCTCCGATGTCTCATTTTAAACTGGTGGAAAACGCAGTTACTTTAATCTACTCTGTACAGCCCTATAATAAAAAAACAGCCACCAAAATAAAGGTTGAAATCCCAGCTACTCCCTGGATTCATGACTCAGGATGTCATGCAGTGTAACCGCTTTGCAAAGCGGATCACATACCTCCACTGAGGTGCCTCTGCTCCCAACACCATACTGGTTGCACATCAATTAATCGTTGTATTAATACTATATTTGTTTCTAACAATATCAGCAGTGAGCTCTTTGGTTTCCGAGCATATCCAGTGGTTTCCAAACATGACCCCTGTCTCACTGAGTTTGTAGTGCCAGGGTAGAAAAGCTGCTAGCATGAACTGGGTCAACACCTACACAGCTGAGCTACCAAGGACATCAGCCCAACATGCACATTGTACCTCAGCATAATGAGGCAAGGTAGCACGATTCTCATTACAACTCATGTCAAAGGTGAATGGAAAGCAAAGGCATTTTTAGAGGGAAATACGCATATTGTGAGACAAATAATATGCATAATACGAGACAAAACTCCTGAGTTCAACAGGCTAGCAATAAACCTATTTCCAAACCAGCCATATATTTGAATAGAAGGCAGGGGGGCAAAAGAAGTTACTTAAAAATCATATCTGTGGTAATATCTTTGGGTGCTAACTTCACAAAACCAATACATCAGAACTGTTAAATAACCCTCCAGGCTGTAGAAATATACTTTCTCGGACATGTTGGACTAAAACCCTTCCCTGTTTGGTTTTAGTTGTTTTAATTTGGCATATTTTAGGAATGTAACAGACTATGAACATTCTTCAGAGCTCAATCTCAACTATTACAGCACAGACAAAATCTTTATGCTAAGGTTTGCTAGAGATAACAAATCTATTCCTCAACCAAACATGAAGATGTAAGGAAAGGATGCAAAAGGAAGCAGTCCTGGGGGACATTTTTCACATTGCCTCACCAAAAAATACAAAAAGACAATTAATTTTCAAGTTAATTGTTTCCAGTTCCCTAGCTCACAAAGAATACTTAATTCTTGTTGCTAGGTGAGTATATCAGCAATGTCCAAAATACAGCCCAGTAAAAATTGTGTAGGATTTGCTCACCTATGCAGCTGTTATTTACAGGTTTCTAAATATCAGCCCTTCAAAAACTTTTGGAAGATTGGTCAAACGTATCAGTGTTAGATCTGCAGCTACAGAATCCACACTGGTATTGAAAATGAAGTTGGTTGGGAGGCTAAGAGCAAACACTTGCTCCTCTGGGAGAAGAAAGAAAGAAAAATTTAATGGACTTTACATAAATGTAGTCACATAAATTGCATTTTCCTTCTTGGAAATTGCCAGTTATCTTTGAACATACCGGTTATTCTGGGGAAAAAAAAAAATAATGGTTTTAGGCAGCAGGATTCCCTTTTTACTTTCAGACACTGGGTACCTAGTATTTCTGTGACTGTTTAAGCGTCTAGCATGAAGAAACCAGTGAAACAAAGAAACAGACCAGCAAAAGCTGAATTAAGTCTAACGCTTAGATATTGCATTGAGGTACACAATTTACAATACTCAGGAGAAACAGGCATTTATCTTTTTTTTTTTTTTTTTCCAAACAAGACAGAATTTTACAATAAAGTTTAAACATCTGCTTGTAGTATTACTAATTCAGATGTTGTTGGAATGTGACAATAATTCATGTTTCCCCTAAAGCTGTTTATTTGATTTTTTAAGTTACTTACACTTTAATAACCTGCAGTTTTAATAAACGCTTGACATGGAATTTCCTTAAATAATACGTCTGCGTATTAAATCTCTGCCTCTTATTTCAAGCATTTTTTAAAAGAAGGTTAAATTGCTCTGCTTTGTAAGATAATGTTTACACTACCTCTTCTTAGCAATATTTTTAACTGAATGCAGTCTGTTTTTTAACATAATCCACAGCTGCTTCAAAATGTCCTTTCTGAGGCTCTAGCTCTTTTTTCAAAGGACTTGCATGAAGAATGTATTTAATTAGTATTCATTTCAAGTACAGTTTTTATTCATTTCATAAAAATCTGGTCTGACTAAAATTCTTATTATTGTAAATAACTGACTAGATACTAAATCTTGAAAATGATACCAGAGAGCAATAAGCTAAATCAAATGCCGTTCTTCCAGCTTTACTTTAATACTGCTTTTTGGCTTTTTTTTTTTTTTCCTTTCTTGGCTTGCTACCAAACTTCAAAGACTGTGTTACACACATCTGAACCAGAGAAGGTTAGATTTTGCCAGAGCCGAACAGTTTCATGTAACAGGAACCCCGCAGCACATTGAGGATGGCAAGTGCCGTACAGTTGGCTCCCCTTTATCAGGTCTTTTCTGTCCCGAGGACATGAAGCACTATACTGAGCTGAGGTAAAAAGTGACTAAAAACCCCTGTATTTTCTGCTTTGATAAGTTTTAGTTGGCCACTCACTGACTTTTTTGTGCTTGAACATGTGCGTAACCTAAGAAGTTTTCAAGCCTGCCTTGTATTTTTTTTCACTAATTGAGAGGTTTGCCCCCTCTCTCCCTCAAAAATAAAACATAAAAGAGTGTTCCTGACTTTATTAGGATAGTGATGTATTATCTCTACCTGTAGATGGAGATTGAAAGGTAAAATGAGTGGTTTAGCAAGAGTCGCACAGTGGGCCAATGCCAGCTGGTTAGAAATCCAAAGATGCCTTTATTAATTTCAGCTCCTCTTTCGCACCCACGGCACTCTACTTCTGGAAAGGAAAGACGCAAAAAGCTTTATTTCTGGTCCCAGGTCTCACATGAAGGAGAGCTAAGTCAAGGTGACTGCCTCCATTTGCTTTGAGTGGAAAATGGCTGTACCCAAGGAGGAGGCCATTAATGAACACCTGCCATGATGCTGACAGCATTGCTGCTGTTAAAGTAACACTTTGCTGGTAATAACTTAAGTTTCAGCATTTATGATTTCCATAGCATTTATGATTTTCATAGCATTTACCACACAAAGATTCGATCTTTGTACAACATTGCTTTCGTAAGCTCGTTTCTATGTGTTCATGTTCACAGTGAATGGTCTTTAAGCTTGGGTGGCCTCCATTTGTATTGGAACTACTGCATTTGCAGTAGTAGTTCAAATACAAACATAAGTTTTTGCAGTTTTCTGGCTACACAGTGTTTGGACTATTTTGTTCTGACTTCAGTATCTCCTCAGAAAATGCCGTATTTTAAATACAAAGCTTATGTAAGGTGCTGGTACGGACACAAGCACGTTCCCTCGCGGTTTTGGAGGGACTTTGAAGAACTGCAGGGCTTATTCTGGTGGACGAAAGACCTAAAAAAATAATAATAATAAAATACTATCAATAATAATAAAGGGCTGGGCAATGTGGTTTGGGGAGGGAAGGGCGGGGGTGGGGTGTGGGGGGGCGTTGTTTGTGTGGGCAATGTATGTGGTTTTCTGTGAGGTTAGGGGGCTGGTGTTTGCTTTTTTTTCGGGCTACGTGACTCAGGCCCGCTGGAGCAAGACCCCTGCCGCCATTTGGCAACGCCACCACGACCCCTCGGCACCTCCAGCCGGGGGAGCGGGGCGAAGTCAAGCGGCGTGGGCGCCACCCGGCCCGCCTCCGTCCCCGTCCCCGTCCCCGGCTGCGGAGCCTCCCTCGGGGGCTCGGCGGCGGCTGCTGCCGGGGAGGCATCGAGGGCCGTGGCGGTGCCCTGCGAGCGGGGCGAGGGACACGGGGCGGCGGGGGGCGTGAGGCGGGGAGGTGCGGGGCCGCTGCCTCCATCCCCCTCCCGGTGCTGCCGGGGCCGGGGGGTGGCGGCGGTGTCGCCCCGCTGAGGTGAGGGCTGAGGCGGGAAGAGGGGGTGGCCGCCCGCGGGGCCGGGGTGGCCGGCGTGAGGGTAGGGGTGTGCAGGTGAGTGGGGGCTGTGGGCTCTGTGGTGGCTTCTCCAGGGTGCTGCCATGCCGCAGTTAAGGTCGGGGAAGGTGGTGGCTGGTGGCGAGGTGGTAGAGAGGGTGGCTGCCAGGCTGAGCAATGTGGATGCAGGGGTAGGGGGTGAGCCCAGGGAGGTGTTGGTAGGCAAGAAGAGCTCTCGCCTGGCACTAAAGAGAGGAGCTGAGCAATCCTCACCATCATCTGCACACCCTGCTGTGCTGGATGGAGTTTGCCCTGAGAGGCATGCTCTTCTGTTGCCCATGCAGAAGGAGCAAGTCGAGAGTCAGAGACTCCCCGGTAAGAAAAAACAGGGGATCCAGTGCAGGGTGGCATCGCCAAGCGAGAAGGGTGTCACCATGCAGGTACCCCACACAGCCGTATGTGAAAATCGGGTGGCAGGAACCTGCTGGGAAAAGACTGGAAGCAGAAGGACAGGACGGGGTCAACAGCCATTTCTCTCACAAATTACCCTGCAGAAGAAAGTCTCAGCAGAGACCGGTAGCCCAGAAGGGCTGAACCTCTCAGGTTTCCCAGAGGGTTTGAGGAGCCCAGGAAAAAAATGCAAACGTTCCTATATGGAACTGAAATTGCAGATCCCAACCTCGGAGGAGGAGCTTGACAGCACAGAGAGTATTATCCCCTGTTTGCCAGAAGCAGAGGTGCTGCAGCCTAGGAACAGCGCATGTAGTACTGGAATTAAAGGCATTGGCTCCTTAATGATACTGAAACTGCAAATCCCAGATCTTAAAAAGAGTTTGGGGAACGAAGAATCGTCCTTGTCTGAACCGCAACCTTGGGAAGTGGTAGATAACCCAGGGAAGATGAATCGGTGTTCTTTAAAAGGTTCAGAAAAGCCCAAGGAACAAGGAAATAAATGCTTGAGAAAGAAAAGCAGTACATCTTTGGGGAAATCAAAACTACAAGAACCAAGAAAGAGAGGTGGATCTGCCTTGGTTGCAAAGTGTCTGGAGTCCAAGAAGAGGGCTGTGAGTCTGAAGAACAGGGACTCGCTGCACATACAGGGTATAAGTGGCCAAGAACAACCAACAGCCAGAGGAAAGCTGCACAAGCGCTGCATGATAGAGCAGCAGCAGAGCTCAGACGCTCAGAAAGGAGCAGATAGCCTGGGGGAAAATGGTAAGCATTTGTGGAAATACAGGTGGAGAATCTGGGCTTCCAGGACGAGGGCATGGTGCTGCAGTAAGACCTCGTTAGAAAGTGAAAAATCAGATTTATTTATTTTTTTTCCTGTGGGTAAGTGTATGTGTGGGGCAATGTCCTGCAGGCAGGAAGGGGTGGTCTGTGGCCTATCTCAACGTGGCCGTCAGCATGTGGCTGGTAACTTGGCTCTTACCTCGCTGCTTCTTGGGCTAGGGACTTTACAGAACGGTGAATACCAGTCTTGGACGAAATTTTTAGGAAGAGGACAGGCTTTTGTTGAAGTAGAAAAGCAGTTCTCTAGCACAAAGGAGAGGAGATCACATAAACTGGTTGGGGGCAGAAGAGGAAGAGAGAAGGGGTATCAGCAGCAGGCCCTGAGTAAGAATTTATTTTATTTGTTTTCTCCTCCAACATAGTGTACGTGTTTACATGTAGAAGGTAAGGCACAAGCAGGAAGAGGCAGTAGTTTCAGCAAAGCTAAAATAAAAGATAGTGAATTCTGCAATTTTATATTATTTGATTATTTTCAAATGTGTATCATGCAGTCATTAGTGCTTGCCTGTGTATAGTGCTGGGTTTTGTTGTCAGAACTTTCTGCTTTTTTAGTCACTGTTCTCTGCAAAGTCCTAAAAGATGCCGGAACAAAGATTTCATTTTGGTGTATGAAGAGAATATTGTATCAAATGAACAATTTTGAAGGAGGATTTTTAAAGAATTCTCATTGTCTTCAATGCAGTTGTCTGTAAGGCATTCTTTTTACTTCCAAAATGAGTATATTTAAATGACAAATACTTGCTGCAGGTTATTAATGAATATTTCATCTAGATAACAATTCCTGAAAAATTTGAGATACTAAAATTATTTTTGACTTTGAAAACTGAGGTCTTATAAAACCAAATTTTACCAATACTTTCTCAAGTTCATTCTCCATATGAAATGTTCACATGTACAGTTTACATAATCTGTGTGTGCTCTCAAATAAAAAGTAGCATTTTAGAAAAATGCAAGTCTTGGAATTTTCCAGGATTTAATTGGACAATATATCAGAAATAAATTATTGCATTGTTATAAACAAGCTTTCCTATTATGGAGAATGTACTTTGTAAACAAAAGTTTTTAAGGCTGATGGTGCAAATAACCTCGGTGTTTCCTTGCCAAACTTGCTCTAATTGGTTTCTGCCTGTTTTAAATACACAACTTCCAATAACCCTGTGACATCTTCAGGTTCTGTTCCTTTTTTTTTTATATACATTTTCTGAAGACCAGACAATTTGGTACTCTCACGTCTGCTAATAGTGCTCATTAAAAATGAAAAAATAATATTCGGTGAATTGTAATAAATGTTAAGGCTTATACAGTGTCATGTGCTTTGCTAGCCTTGAATGTTTTTGTCCTCTTTATAAAATAACGCATTAGGGTGTTTTTTTCCCTTAGTGTATTCTTTAATGAGACTACTTTGTTTTTAAGCAGCCAAGAAAAAATGGAAAAAAAATGAGCAAGACTCAGGTACACAGGCTGTGAAGAGTTGTAAGGCAAATCTAACTAAGTCAGAAGATCCCAATGAGAAGGAACCTCGCTACTCTGAATCTCCTGCAGCTGTTGCTTTAGGTGGGACTCAAAACAAGAGTTTTCTTTGTCATCCTGAAGCAAAAAGGTCTGTTACACAGCTTAAAAAAAGGAAAGCCAGAATTGATCATATCGCGTGCATATCGAGTGTAACTGCAGCAGAAAAAGTGATAAATAAATCTGCAGAACGTGTTGCTGACCATTGCAGAAACACCCGAAAGCATTGCAACAGCTTGCTCTGCATAACAAGAAAGAATCCAGTTGTGAGATTAGAGGCTTGTAGTTACATCAATACATTTGTAAAATCTTTTCTTGGTGGAACTGTCAGCACTTTTGATTTAAGTAGATTCTTCCATTTAGCCCAGCGTAAGAGAAAAGCTGCTTGTCCTGACAGTACAGTAGAACAGAGTGAAGTGAATCGCAGCACTAACACAATGCAAAAAGAAAGCTCACCCATAAAAAGTAGTTCGTTGTTGAATGAAGAAGTAAAACCTCAACATAAAGAAGGGCATCTTCCATGCCGTCAGAGTCGAGGCAGTAAGTTTTTGAGTGAAAAAAAAATGAATGTTGGTAGAAAGCGTGCAAAAAAGATGAAAATCAGTGAGATGTCAGCCGTGCAGAATGTTTTCACAAATATGCCTGATGAATGCACCAAGTGTGAATTAAAGGCAGACGTTGCCACGTCAGGCTCCTCTGCTGTCTTAGGACAAAACCATAAAGAAATGACTCTGTCAGATTCGTGGGATTGTACAGCAGATCTTCATACAGGAAACAATACTCGTGAAGCACAAGAGGCGTCAGTACAGAGCAAGAACTGTACCAAATCACTTGCATTTGAAGGTGGCTTGAAGAAGACATCCAGGCTCTCTGTAGTAGCAAAAGGAGAAGCTTCAAGCTGTGAGGCAGCACAGCAGCACTCTGCTACTTCAGGTAGTCTGAGGGCACTAACTCAAGCCCCTGGTGTTTCTAATTGTCTCAAAAGCATGACAGATGGAAAAGTGAATAAAGCTAATAAGAAACTGCGTCAGTTTACCTGTCAAAGAACACTGCCTATGACTGGTAAAAACGTTTGGCCTCGTGAATCTTGCGCAAGGACTTCTGAATGGGTTACCAAAAATCACTGGTCCATCTCAGAAGGAAACAGACTTCTAAGTCCAGTCTTTGAGGGATCCTCTGATCCAAGCAGCGTCAAAGCTGTAGGAAACAGTGCCGTGACAGAAAATTCGAGGCAGTTGGATTTGTGTACATCACTGGCAGAAGTTAAGGAATGTGCAGATGAAGCAGTAGACCTAAATGCCAAATGCCTGACTTCGGTTGAAACCCCAGAATCCTCTTCTATGGATATCGATGAGAGTTGTGGAATGAGCAATGAAAATGTGGAATCACCAGTTGATACGGTTAGAAGTGCTCTGGCTTTTAACCCTGATGATATGCAAGAAGTTAAAGCGACCTTAAATTTTCCAGCAAAACCAAAAAATAAAAACAAAGGAGCTGTAACAAAGAGAAGCCCGTGTGTGACAGTCCAGAATAATCCATCTAGAAGTAACAAAAGCAGAATAAACTTCAGCCCTAAGGCACCGGTTGTGAACCAGACGCTTCCTGACGTAAAACTAGTGAAAGCATTGAACACCAGAAACCTGACAAATTTCAAAATTCCCTTACGCAGAAACAAACCCGAATCCAGGAAATGGGAATGTGTCAGTTCATCAGGAAGAAAAGCCTGTAGCCCACTAGAGCTCCTTGACAGCTCTGGTGGTTCACAAAGGCAGAAAACAGATGAGGAGACTTCGGTAAATCCTGAGCAGCAGCCTCTTCCTGTGGTTAGTGATGCTACATCTACAGCTTCCATGAAGAAAAATGCTGGTAAGGTCAACAGGAAGGACTTGCATCACGATGGCTCTGAAACCCTTTCAAAGGAGATGCCCCCGCTCCCTGAACACGCCTCCTCATACCCGTGTCCTGCTCCTGAGAGGCAGCAGGAGTCATCTCCACGTGGCTTCAGTGCTACTGACTGTGGGTGGAAGCCGAATTTTCCAGAGCGTTCAGGGAATGCAGTTGACCCTCCTGCTGCCTTAGAAATACGTGATGGTGACAAATCAGGAGTGAATCATTCACAGCCCAAAAGTGATTTTTTTCCAGATGTTCTGGAAGCTTACAAAGAAGATGTTCTTGTCATTGATGTGATTCAGGACGACCCTGATCTTTTTGGAGCTAGTGAGGAAGAAGAGCTTGCACTCACAGCCTGTGAAAATTGGCCCGCGAAGGCATCCTGTGGTAGCATCTTCATTAAAGAAGAGAAGCAGAATCTTAAGCCTGAGTGTGCTGTGATTTCAGAAAATAGAGGTTCAGTAAATGCTAATTTTAGGTATGCTTATCATTCTTTTTGATGACAGTAATCCCAATTACTTTGATCTCCTATCAGTATACTTTGGTTGCAGTTGTAGGTTTCCTTAGAGAATTCGGCTAATGTTTGGGCTGGCTTTAGGGTTAGAAGTTTGAGGTATGGTAGGGTTCTGAGTGCAGATAAACTGTGCTCAGATAAACTTCCTTGTAAGGACAAGGATAAACCCTGAATGGAAGGAAAACCTAGTCCTCAAGAATTTGTCTCAATGATGTGAAATACAAAAGTATAAGGAAAGCTAATTATTAAGAGTAATATTCTTAGTAAATAACAGTATTTTTAATTATCTGGCTTAAGCAGTATCCCTTTGAGGGCAGTTTTTTAGTGTAAAGTGGTACGATACTTACAAATACTCCTTGCTTTCCAGGTGTAGCTTATACTTTTGCTGTCTGTGTTTGAGTTAGTGGCTGTCTCTGCAGCAGCCCTCCATTGTCTTTTTCCTTCCCCACTTCTCTTCTACCCCTGGACATGTGAATAGTCTTCAGATCTGTAATTTGGCTAACACGTTTGGGATGTTTATAAGCCTGCATCTTCATTCAGCAGAAGCCGAGTACACATTATCAGGCATTTGTTTTTTTTTCTGGGTTTTGAGGTGATAATAAAAGTCACTTTAAAGTAGCCACAAGCTTTTATAAAACAAGCAGTATTCTCTTGTGGAATAGATGAATTTGTCTACTCACCAGTCCATTTTCTTTTCTCGAGGCTCTGATAACTCTGTTTGATAAATGACTTTTGAGTTTGAATTTTTTATCTTAGAAAACCAAAGTTTAGAAGGCAATTGTATGAGATTTTGTTTCTTCTGAAGATAAGTTTGTTGTTGTTGTTTTTAATTGGATGGTGTTTGATTTTCTTCCTTGGCACCTTATGGGTTGTTTTATGTTACCTTTATTAAAAAAAATTATTATTATTATTTTCAAAGTTGCACCATCTTACAACAACATTCATTTTTTGACTCTTTGCTTCCCTTTATCCTTCCCTTCTTTATCCTTCCCTTCTTCCCTTTTTTTTTATTCCCTTCTTTATCCTTCCCTTTCATTAAACTTGTGTGAAAGTGGAAGGGAATCTTCTTCAATGTGCTAAGCGGGTTTTAGACATGAGAATATATTTAAAAAAAAAAAAAATATAATAATACTTTTTACTAAAACAAAACAAAACAAAACCTGAAGAACAAAGACCTTCTGAGCCCTTTACTACTGTAACCAACATGTGAGTGCGAAGTTTGCTATTTGTACAGTACTATCTGAAGGTCTGTTGGGTCTTGTAATTAGTTCACAGGGAGGATAAATACTCCCCTTACTTAGTAATGACATTGAGTTGGAGTAACATTATTAAACCATTAGATGAAGACTGACCTTGAGTTCTGTTTATACTGTACTACATATTTTAAAACAAAATGCTGTTTTTGTTCATGGTCTCTCCTTAGAAATATCCTGGTATTGTATATATTTAATTGTTTGGCTTTTTATTTTATGCATACTCGATTTTGCTTTGCAGCAACATCAGTTTG
This sequence comes from Aythya marila, assembly GCF_965140915.1. NCBI lineage: Eukaryota > Metazoa > Chordata > Aves > Anseriformes > Anatidae > Aythya > Aythya marila. The sequence goes on along the minus strand of NC_139043.1, from coordinate 43,974,332 downwards.
GAAAGCTGCTTCCATCTGTCCGCATAGAGCAGTGAGTCAGAACTGCACTGTTGTCAGCCATCTCGAGCTCGTGTAAATTCTAGTATATGCATGTTTTGCTTCGTGTTTGGTTAATACTAACCATTACACTCTAGAAAAATATAATCAAAATGGTTTTAACTAGAACTAGAGGTGCAAGGTCTTGATGCCTGCAGGTGGTGGCTGTTGCTGACTGTTTTCTCTACCTGTGTCAGAACATTGCTCTGATTTCCCTTCAGACTGATGATGGGCAGATGATAAGAGAAAGAATCTGGATCTTTGCTAAAATTGTTTCACTGGGTGTGTGCATGGGGATGGACTTCAGTAGATTAATTTTTGTATGATGGTGTTTCTCTCTGTTGTTGATACAGAACAGGGAGAGCTGGATGTCTGCTAGCAGCAAATTATTCTGAAAGCACATAGCTAGGTTGTTAAAGCTTTTCAAATCATGTTGAGTGTTACTTAGGAGTTTAATAATATTAAAATTGCAACTGGAAAGGACGCCATTGGTGCATTAATTTGTGCTCTTCTTCCAAACACAAAAATCTGAGATCTAGCAGCTCAGAGTCAGAAGATTTGGTGGCTATCTTTGGAAGAGCATCAGCAGCCATTCTTGTCCTGAAGACACTCATGCATTTTATTTTTTTCCTTTCAAATAAGATCTGTAAACTTTATTCCCTTTTCAAATGTGAAATAGCAAACTGAACAGCACTCTGGTTCACGTAACTTGTTCTGTAAAGAGAGGTTTGTTTAAACTTGATCATCAACAGCATACAAGAGCATCCTGCATTCACTACTCAAAAAATTCTGACGTGATCAGTCTGTTTCCATTTCTGAACTCAAAAATGCATTGACTTCTGCAGGTTCTGTCAGTGCTCCTAGATTTGGCAGGCTGGTGAGCAGAAGCCAAGTGTTGTAATAAACGTAGCTTTCTGTAGATGTTTGAGGCACCTTCTTTGCAAGAACTTGAAAAGTGGTTCTCATAAATTTTTCAGCCTACACAGCAGAATCTGGTAAGGATTTGGAAATGGCATTTGACCTGAACGTGAAGATTGCAGTCTCTTGATGTTGTTATATATTTTCCATTTAAAAAAAAAACTGTATGAAGATGACAGCTTTCTGGAAATGTCTGCACTGCGATTTTACAACAACAAAAAAAAGTCAATTGTAGGCAAAATCACTCAAGCTCTTCATTTCATAGAAATGTATGGTCATGTGGGAAAGAGATGAAATAAGCCTGCTGAGAGCTTCTAGTAAAAATCCATCTTATCTCTGCAGACTTGCTCTAACTTGATTAAACTCTGTTTTGTGGTATTTCTTGTAGACCTGCATAGGTGCCTGTGCCTGCATATCGGGTAGTTCAAAGTTACACATGCTGGGAAGCTTTCGTTTCCATTAGGTTCTTGCAAATTCCCATTGTTCCATTTTTCTGGGTAGCTTGTTGCTGTTACACTTGGTCTCATTCACCGGGTATAAGCTTCCAAAATCTGCGATGATGACTTTGTTGTTTTATTTATTCTGTATATGATTTTTAATTTATTTTTACCTTCTGCGCTTTTTAAGGAGAAATACACAATATTTTTCTAACTTAGCTTTAAATAGGTGAACTAAGTAACTTTCTGTGAACCTTTTTCTTATTGTCTTTGGGATTCATCGTTATGAAAAGTGTCTTGAATGTGAAATTGCTATAAATCACATTTTATAGATACTTGCAAATTGGTTTATTAGCCCAGTATTTCCATAAGTTGCTGTATAGAGAAGATTCCCTTTTTCCCTGCTTTAAGCAAAGGGGAAATGAGATGATGGGCTTTTACTAGAAAATTTGGATTTAGAAATGTTTTTACTTAACACGTCTAGGTGTATGTCTGTAGGAATGGACACATAGTCAAAAGAGATTTAAGAACACTCTAATGAGGGTAGCGTATTGGAAGTAAGGATTCTGTCTGTAGCTAAAAGTATTACTGAGAACTTTAATTTTACACAACTGGTTAGATGAATTCTCTTTTTGCAAGATGGAGATCTTAAATGTACTTTTTGTTCAAAACAGAGACCTTACCGTAAAGGAATCTGGGATGTTGAATCATGCTGGAAATTCACAGGATTTGGCAATAAAAGGTAAGCGTCTTAGGAAGGAACCACAAAGATGTTCAGTGGGAAAATCTGGGATTTGTGCTTTCCACATAAAATGAGAACTTGTCAGTAATAATGTTTTACTGTAACAGTGATTTATTTCCTAATTATGTAAAGTGCTTGTCTTTTGAGATGGTACAAACCTTTTACAGGGAACATGTCTTTCCCTGTAGTTCTTGTCTGTTGATAGTACTGTCTTTTTTCTGTCTTTTTCTTTTTTCTGTCCTTTTTTTCTTTTCTGTCTTTTGACATCTCTGGCACTTCGGGAAAGGAACTCTATTCGTTGATGAGACAATAGTAAGACATTGAGTGTTTTTATATTAATGTGTTAACGTTCGTGTAGGAAGAGTGAGTGGTTTGGGCAGAAGTAGCGTCTTGGAGAAAAAGGATTGAATTTCCCTATGGGAATAGTGAGCATTTGTGGGAGAAAAGGTTTCAAGCTTCAATGATTACAAGGCAAAATAGTAGTTAATGGGGGTGTAAGAGTTCAGATACCAAGACTGCTGAGGTGCAGGAGGGAGCAAGTGTACAGCTAAGCCTCTTGTTATGTAAAGAGAAAGGACCAGATGATAGAGCATGGCACCTGCAGTACTGACATGTCTGGAAAACCTGGAAGCCAGTCCTGTACTCTTTGGTAACTTCTACTTTGAATAATCTGTTTGTTGTTTTACAGCATATTCTAACGGAATTCGAAGTCTTTGGGTCTTCTTGTGGGGCTTAGAATAAAGAAAAAGGTTTAAGCAGCTCGTTCTTCACAGGCCTGAGTAACTTGGGATCCAGTCACGCACTTAACTTAGCACATGCGTGTTGATCTGTCCGTGATGACTCTTGACTATAACCTTTTAAAAAGATAAATGACCTGATGATGATAAAGACACCGGTGATTCTGTCACACGATGAAATAGTGAATTTCTTTCCTTTTATTGTGCTTAAAGAACCGCTTCAGAGAGCTGCAGTGAGGTGGCCTCTTCATTTCCTGTGGCACTTACAAAAGGTGCTGAAATTCCCTTGCACTGAATTCTTATCAAGTTCACTGTATCACAGGAATTTGATTTTTTTCAGAGCTGTCTGTATTTACTGCTGAGTTCCATCATGTCATTATGATAAACTTCGCCTCTTCTCCAGCAGAGACTTAAGTCTTTATTTGAATAGCAAATTAACATACATATCTTCGGCTGTGTTTTAATAATAAATCCTAACTGAATTTATTTTTAAAATATTGAATTCAATGTGATATAAATAAACCTGTTACACTGTTCTACAGGGACTACTGCAGAACATACAGCTTGGTTGGAATTTTAATTGCAGATTCAGTTTAATGTTTACTTGAAAGGGTTTGTGCTTTAAAGTGAAATAACTTTACATGTAAATTCTGCATTTAGGAAGTCCTACAAGTTCTTAAATGTCATAGGTTGTAAGTCTTTGTAATATCTAGGAAATAAAAGTTTTGTTGTCTTGTAGTATGGGAAATATAAAGTAATGTGTTTGTACGTTTTCAGCTACAGATATTAAAACCCATAATTCATCCAGTAGAAACAGTCCTTTGCGAGGTGTTACAGAGGGCTGTTTTGAAGATGGGCAACTGAGAAAGCAAGATGGATTTCTAAAGAGTTTTGAAATTAATGAAAAGGTACCGAGAAATCATTCTTTCTGTCACTGAGCAGTCTAAGAAATGGTAATCCATGTATTTGGATAGTTTTCATTGCTAATTTTTAAATTCCTGAATTTAAGAGATATTACATCAGGAGTTTTACAATTACTGCATGCTGTTGACATTTTAAGTTTTGCTTGATGGAACTCGGTTTTTTTTTGTTTTTAACATGACATCAATCATTTATCTTCAAATTTGAAGTGAAACAAGATGCTGTCATCTCAGTTGTTAAGGTAATTCTGGTTTACCGGTTGTATGAAAAATACTGTTTCAATGGACACATGCGAGCACCACTGTGCATATGTAATGTTTTTAGATAACATACTTAGTAAAAGTAGGTGTCAAGTATTTCTCACCGCACAGCCTCAGAAGGAAAGGATGGTGTTTGAACCCTGGGGAGCTGCACAGCCATCCTGCCTCTAAGGAGAAGCGTTTTGTGACTGATTACTTGGGCAGAAGTGCCATGACAGTACCATACTGATTTCCTTGCAGTTCTGAGGGAATGTTAAGCAATTTTCATGCTCAGCGACTTTATTTGACCTTTATGCTCTCTCACCTCCTTCCTCAAGATAATAAGTCTAGGTATTTTAAGAGTTGCTGAAGTTTTATGCTATTTGATAATGGATTGGAATTTGTATTTCACTGCCACTCAGATGTAGGTGCTGATAGTGCCTACTGTTTTCCATTACATCTGGAGTGGATAATGATTTTAACAGGGTAAGTTAAACTACTAAGTTCAGATGGCTAAAAATTGGTAAGTGCAATTACGAGGTAATCGAACAGTAAGGAATGGGTTTCCCTGGCAAAAACGATTTTTAAAAGCAGAATTGAAGCATTTCCTTCAGCAATGGAATTGGTGCTCCTAGCACATGATTCATAAAGTGAACAGCACTCTTTTGTCCCTAGTGTGTTAGAGAGGATGAAAGGGTCTGTCAAATTGTGTAGGTTGCTGGAGGAGCAGTACTTGCTGCAGTATTGCCAGGCCAATCCCCAGATGGGCTACTTCATGGTGTTGTGGCTTTATAAAATCAGTGTCCTAATATGTGTGCTCTTCTGTGCCGTGTTGGACAACAATAAATATCTCCAGCTAATCTCACCCAAACCTCAATCTTAACCAAAGTTAAGCCATAAAGTACATTTTAAATATCTTCACAGTTCAGGTTTGAAGATGGAGTGGCTGCTCTTAAACCAGAGGAAAAAGGTGAAGCAGAAAAAAGGTAAATATACTGTGTCCTTCAGGTAACCTTCACGTAACCCAGTCACTTTGCAAATGAAAGGTGATGTTTTTGCCAAAACACCACTGGCATTTTAATTCTTTTTTTTTTCTACTATGACATTAAAAAAAAAGTGTCAAATAGCATAATTCGTAGTGCTACGTACAAGAATATTACAGCCATATTACAGCAGTAGCCTAACAGACAACAGTTGGTATTTTGTCTTCTGACTTGTGACTAAATATAGCCACTTTGTGCCAGTGTCTCACCTGTGTTGGCATCTCTATATAAATACAATGCAAGATAGATTTCCAGCCACAATAGCATTTACTAGAACATAAAAGAAACTCTCAGCTTTCTTTTCTGCCTCTTGGGACTTTATAAATTCATGAGACCATTTAAAGATTTCACTCAAATTTAGACGGACAAATATTTGAGCAGCAGTGAAAAAAGGCGCTTAAAAACATGGCAGGTGGAGTTAAGCATGTGCTCAACTGCTACGCTGGCTTCAAGCTGTGCTTACTTTGTTTATTGTACTTACAACTTGAAGCGTCAAAGTCATATGCTTCCATTCAACATCAGCCCAAAAATGAAGCAGAAGACAACTTTGTAGAAAAAATAAACTGAACTCATGGAATACTCAGGTAAATAAGAGAGAAAGTGAGTCACAGACATTCAGAGTCATTTTCACAATAGTCAAGAAAGTTTAGCTGGCATAGAAGAACTGTTTTTTTCCAGTACCAGTCACATTCCTGTGACAGACTCGAAGTGTACCAGAAGTACATTATACCCAGAATATTACGTCTTTTCTTTTATCGGCTAGAAGCTTCAAGCTCTTCCTCCTGTTAAAATATTTTAGATTTACTATATGCCATAAATGGCTCTTTATGCTACAGAAAAAAAATAGATTATGCTGGATAAAAATATTTGTGCAAGTTGTAGCACATTAATCCATCTCTTTCCTTAACAGAGCAGTAGAGCTGAGATAAACTTCCTTAGTTGCAACACAGCACTCTGTGCTTACTCCAATCCTTCATTTGGAGCAAAACTCTTCTCTAGTCTTACTCAAAAATGTCAGTATTGCAAAGTTTCACCTAGGAGAAGACAGGGTTACTGTCCCTTTTTAGCAAATTCTGCCTCTAGTGATGATGTCAGTTAAAAAAAGAATTTGATTGTTCAGCTACATAGTTCAGCGTTCTTGACTGAATTGTGCAGTTTGACGTCTAGATTAAAAAGCAATCTGAGATTGTTATCCTGAAGGTAGGCTGCTATGAAAATCCTGTTGTAACACATCTGAGGCTGGTGTGGTGAAGAAGCATAAAAAATTTTTTACATGATAACTTGAAAATTCTGGGCGATGAGATCCACAGATTTTTTTATATTTTTTTTTTCCTCTGAGGACTAATGCAATATATTGACTGGAATAAAAGTGAAGATTGATATTAATGAATTTGGTCTTATTCTATGGAATTTATTCTTCTCTGCATTAACACTTTTGCTTCAGACTGTATTAAAAACAGTGTGAAGTTTCAAAAAGGTTTGTATTATCCTTGCTATAAGAAGTAATAAATAGCTAGAACATGCCTCTCATAGGGGATAGCAAGACTATTGCTTTCTCCAAACAGCAAGTGTGCTGAAATGTTGTTCATGCTGAACCTAGATTCTTAACTGAAGGGAAGATCTGGTAAAAGGGGATTTAATATAATACCCCCTTAATAAAGTTGTTGGGACTGCTAGCCATTTAAATATACAGTGAGTTTTTAAGCCTTGCTTTAATTTTTGCAGAAATTCTCATCTTTTAAATACTTAATCCGTCTTTATAGGTGTTTAATATATGAGAGAAGCGCGTGTTTAATTTGGCTAACCAAACGTTTGTTTTTTAACACTTAACAGTGACTGTAAATACACAGACCTTATGAACTGTGAGCTGCTCTCAAGATCTCCATTGCATGACCCGAAAATAGATGTCCTCAATGAAAGTACAGTGCTGAAACCCAGGAAGAATGGTATCGTATGCTGTATTAGTGAACCCTCCAGAATTAATTTTTGCAGTCGTGTTATCTGCCTATAAAGTCATAAGGATTTTCTCCAATTTCAGAAGTCATTGGCCGAAATTTGTTTTATTTTTATACATGGAAGCAAAAATAAACACGCTCATGTAAAAGGTTAGGGTTTTGTTTGTTTAGGTTTGTTTTCTTGATTCTTGTTTTGGATTTTTTAGCAGATTCCTATTAGGTTGGATGAAATATCAGTCATTTTATCTTGTTATTTATAGTTCTCAAATACTTTACTGGTACAATAATGTCTGTATTCTTAGTATTTTGACAGCTTGTGTTTTTAGCAAATAACTTATTTTTCTTTATTTGTGGTCGGAGAATGTGACAACAGGTTTTCTTGATTGATTGTTATCTGTCAGCAATGCTTGGCAAAGGAATTTGCCCACCTTGCCGAAGATCAGAAATTTCTTGTGTATGCCAACTCAAACATTTCTGAAGCATTTGCTAAAGTGCATCAAGGAAATGATCTAGATTTAATAAGCAGCACCTCATTTTGACCTGGTATATTTCACAACTGGGACAGGTACCGCTGAAGGGTTTCTGCTACCAGAGAAATCATAATGTAATGGAACCATACTCATAGTTTCTGTATCTTTTTCCCTGCACATGAGAACTCTGATGTTTAGCCTTACATAAATGCATAGTTTTATTTGGCAGACGAGATAGAGAAAAACCAGGACTTGATTACTTATGGATAGATAGGCATTCTGTTCCTTTGCAACAGCTGTTTTGGGAATTGATGTTTTTAGAATGATTGGTTAATGTGGATGTTTATAAATGCGGATTTTCTGAATTGAGATCAGTGGCAGACGTTCTTGCTTAATTTCAGATTACACTGCCAGTCAGAGTTTGTAGAACAATTTTATCATCACATCACTTAACAGTATGTTTAGGAAGTGCAAGAAACATAAATGCTATAAAAAGCAGCTGTGAAATATGTCTCCAGACTACAGTGGTTTAAAATTGCTTATGTTTTTGGCCTTAAAAGTGTACTCATATTCTGAAGAGTTCTTGTAAACCTTCCTTGGTATCAGTTGAAATGGTTACCAAAGCAAGAGCTTCAGTGCTGGGAAAGAGTAAAACAGCCCTTTTCTCCCCCAGAAAAGTGCAGGCAGGATCAAGCTGTTTCACTTCCTACTGCCTGCTCCCCTATGAACTTGGCATACGGTAGCAGGGAGAGTACAAACTGTTGTTGAAAGGACCTGGCCAGAAACTCTAGGCTGTGGGGACAGCAAGAATCTAGAGGAAAGACTTCTGAGCTGAAGTTCACCGTGGCATTTTTCTGCAGCTGCTGGCTGTTTTCTCAGTCTTGTTTCTGTCACTAAATCTGTCCCTTCCTAAATTTACTGAATTCCCCATCATCTCTGCACAGAATCGTGCAGCCATGACAGTACTTAACATTTGCATGTTTAATTGATCCATTTCTACTTCCCATCCTGTGATGGCCCTATCTGCTTAGAATGACATACCAATGAAGAGCCTAGTGCAAATCTCTACTAGAACGTGCCTCTTTATTGGATATTCTTTATTTAAACTGTAGTTTTTCAGAAAGCACTAAGCACCCTGCCTTTTGAATACCCAGTTCTTTCAAGATGCCAGATGGGCACCGTAGAAAGCAAGGCATTCAAAAGCTTTTACTTCTCTTTATATGTGAAGTTTAAGAAATTGAACTCTTATCCTCTATTAACATTATTCATTCTTCAGAAAAAGAAATCTCCATTATCGGCAGTAATTAAAGATCTAAACCCAAGTTTCATGTTTAAGAAACCAATAACTTCCATTGGGCTTGAGCTTGATATTGCACTGCTTGAAACATACAACTTATGAAAGGTTTTATTTCATTTCAGAAAGATAGTTTAAACTTTTTGTTAGTGATGTGGCAGTGCAAAGATTACTGGTAAAGTCTTTTTTTTTTTTTTCCTTTTAAAATTAAAACTTCTGGATATTTTCATTCCATTTCTTTTCTCATCTCTGTAAGTTAGATAAGAAACTTTGCATAACGTTGTGAAGTTTAATTGTGAATGCTTGCAATTAGGTCCTTACTCTTGAAGTTTGGTTAAAGTCTCAGTTTTAGGATAACTAAGAAAAGTACAAGTTCCATTACTGGTTTTAAATTGTATTAATCAAATTTTCATTAATCATTGCCATGACTTGACAGATTTCTAAATATAAGGAAAAATAAGATAAATGAGAATGGTTTCAGTATGGTTCACTTTATTACATGATCCATTTATTGTCTTCATCCTAATTTTTAGATTGTACATTTTCAGGAAAAGACCTTTCACTGCCATTGCAAAACAATGGAGATTCTGAGCCATGGATGACAGACAGAAATGCAAAAGTGAGTTGCAGAATCTGTAGTGATTTCAGATACTTCGGCACTAAATTTATTAGGGATATCGAGACAATTCTCCACAGGTCCAGTAAGAAATTACAAACCTGTTAGATTTATGTTTCTACTCCTCTAAAAACGTTAAAAATGAGTAAATACAATTTCTGAGAGCAAAACCAGTGATTTGTTCACACTAGAGATTTGCTGATTTCTGTTTCCAGCTTAAACAAAAATGAAAAAGGCTTTTTGTTTTACTGTTTTTGTAGAAGAGAAAAGCAAAGTTTCATATGTTTAGGAGAAACTGCATTATCCATTATGCTGGGCACTGAAAAGGGTAAAGGAATCTGACCCGCCCAGAATTATCATCTTGTTATCCAGAGCCATGCAGTGCAGTAGTTTTTCATCTTTCTTCTTCTAATACTTTGATATTTTGACATTCTTTAAACAAAACAAAAACAAAAACAAACAAACGCATGCTTTCAAAAATATTTGTTGTTTTTTTTTCTGCTTGTTTTAATTTTATTTCTAGGCTTCTCATTCAGTCCAGCAGATCCTGGAGATGATTGATTTGCCCCGTAAATATTGCAGATATTATTTCATGAGTTTGCGTGGCTGTGAAAGGGCAAAATGTTGGTTTCGGCACGTTCCTGAACAAAGACATGAAAAGGTAAAGAGATTTATTGAAGAAAGAAGCAGATTGTAAATGTGAACACTTTTTTAAGCCAAACAACATCTCCTGTGTTCATTTATATATTGAGAGAGAGTAAATGTCAGAGACTGATGGATCAAAAGATGTTCATCTTTTGAAGTTCATTTAAAAATATGCTAGAATTGTGAACTTGCAGACTTTTTGAGTGCAGACATCAACAAAAGAGCAAGAATTAGGCCATACCAATGAGGACTGGTAGAATGGGAAGGTTCTGAGACATTTCCATGCCAAGCATCAGAGCCCCGTAAGCAAACACAAACTTTGTATAAGTTCTTAAACTCAGAAGCCATATATGATATATAACTTTCTGCAAGTTTTGTGGAGCAGGTGCATGTCTATTTAAAGATGCTGTGATCTCCTCCAATGGAGCAGAAATTCCCGTATTTGCAGGCAATATTACTTTGCTGGTGGCGAGCAAAGTAAATGTGTTTTCAAACCCCCTAACAAAAAAATTCTACTTCCAAGAACTGTGCAAGGCAAGCTCATTGTGCTGTCATGTAATAAGATTTTGGCATTAGCTGAGACTTTGGCGGTTATGTAAGTCACTTAGTAGGAAATAAAACATTAAAACAACAAAGACAAATGCCTAAACTTGTCCTCATCAGGTCATACAAGATAATTTGTTACGAGTTAGAATTTTATCATTAGTGTTTTTCACCTTAAGTAAGAAATTACAAAATAAGCATGTAAAAATAATTTGATGTGTGTTTTTAATCAAACCTGATAGAGGCAAATAATATTAAAAATATTAAATTAATAAATAAATGTACTGTGTCAGAACTTTAAAAATAAGTCCCTGTAATTTGGTGTTTTCTTGATGTTGTTTCCTTCCTTTTTATGTTTTGAAAAAAGCTGCCTTTTTTTCTGATGTTCTGCAACCTCTTTGAAAGTTTATATGACAGCTTAAAAATACTAAGATCATTTGAAAATAATTCTTTATGGTATGTTTTCCTTTTGCCTCAGTTGTGAAATGTTTTTGGCAGGCTGTAGTGAATATCAGTGATTTCCAGCTAGTTTGTGTGAATTACCATGGTTTGTAAAGCTTCTTTTTACCTATACACATTGCAAAACGATAATTTTTGTGCTAAGCTATTAAAATCCTTTCCATATGATTTTATTTATGGTGTAGCACCCCAGCACAAGTACAGTTCTGCCCACCTAACGTAGCCTAACTTTGGTGGTAGTCTGGAAGCATATTTTCATTTTGTTTTGTTTTTGCTTTTTTTTTTTTTTTTTTTTTTGAACATTGTAAAATGATAATAGGCTGTACACCTCATGGTGGCACCAAAGTACATAAATGGAAGACAGGTACAGCAGCAACAAAGAAGTCATCTGCTCAGTTTTAGGGCAAAAATAAATCTCTTCAGGAACTGTTAAGCAGACCAGCAGTCCACTTGTTCAGTATTAAGTTTCCAATGATGATTGTTAGCAGAATTTTTGAAGAGAATTATCTTTCCCCATAATGGAGCTTCCTTCATTTTCATCAGGTAATGTGTTGATGCCTGATGGCCTAACCCACTGCGATTTAATACTCTTCACAGTTGTGATTAGTCACACAGCAAAGCAGTGATCTAATTCATGAAAACATTGTTTGTTTTGAAAATCAGCATAGTCTTGTGCTCAGCACCTTCTGCAAGTTACCAGTTTTATTTATTTAAAGAAAGTTGACTGTAGTTTCACACAGTGAAATCTCTTTTATATTAGGCAAAGTAAACAAGACTATTAAGACTGTTTTAATACTCCCCAGAGATAAGGTCATGGTTTTAACTAGGTTTAGACATCAGTTAGCCTTCCAAGAATAGCTGTCTATCAGAGAGTTTACAGCTTGGCTCATCCTGTCCATTCAGCAGTTACAGGAAATAAGGCTGAAAAATCCCAATCACTTAATATTTAAAAGGTCATACAAAACTAAATAATTTATTGATTCAGATGTCTGATAAATCTAAAGGGTTTTGGAGCATCGTTCGGCACTGAATGATGATATTCTTTTGCTGAGGTTTTCATACGTCTCTCTGGACCATCAGTGTCTCTGCAGCTCTAACAGCATCAGGAGTTGCAGGCATTTTCAGAAAGCTAAATGGGGTTGCTGTCTTCAAAATAAAAAAATAAAAGGTTCTGTGTTTGTCCAAGAGCATCTCACTCCAATTTAAAATTTTGTTAGTAAAAAGGAATGCTTTTGACGTTTAAATTAAAATGGCAAAAATAGTTAGTCAATAGTGCTGGTTTGGTGTGATTGGAGTGGCAGTATTGTCATCAGTTAGGGGTGGTTTTTATGCAGAAATGCAAAACCAGTTGATTAAAATAATGACTTATTAGTATGTGGAAGTATCTCCTCTTGTATCAGGTGTCTTGTTCTGCAGATGTATTCTTTGCTACCACTTACTGAAAGAAAAAAAACTGTTATTTGGGGGAAAAAAGGTGCCCAGCATCCTTCTTTTTGACTTATTTGACTATATGTAAGTAGCTTGAACTTCCTTCTTAAATTTTATTCCCTTTGGTTGCAAAAAAAGGGATTAAGCATTTGCCTCCAAGGACAACAGATGCATGTCACATCCTGATGAGATACCTTAATTTGAACGTTGAGATTTTTTGCTGTATGTATCTTCTAGTCCCCTGTGCTGACTGAGGATTTGTGTCACCAAGATACAGAGGACAACAGATAATTTTGTGGTGGTCAGCTTCAGCCACATGTAGTATGAAATGTGCATCTTACAGGTGCTAGTATCCTGTGAGAAAAGAACCTCTTGTAAAAACGATCCTGGTTTTGATCTCACTGCATAAAGGGCTGCAGCATGAAGTTTTCCCTCTTAATAAACATCAGAGCGCACACGGAGAGATGCTGAAAGATTTCATGAATTTTGGTGATTGTTCTTGTAATTTAAGCACCTCTGTGTTACTATAGTAAAACTGTTTGACTGGGCAGCCAGCTGCTTTTAGAATATAAGTGGCCATTTTGTTACATTTCTTATTAAATTGTCATACCAAGTGATTTCTGGAATCAGCTGGTGGGTGACAGAACAGTGTGATCTGTGCTGCTTTTTTTTAGTGTGTTTTTGTCTCTTCCTAGTTTCATGCACCTTCATTTGAAATCTATTACGATTAACTCAAAGGTTAGAGATTCTCACAGTTTACGTGGTTTATAGATTCAGTTTTAACTTTAAATTTAAACAATTAAATCAACTGAAGCCTCCTAGAAGCTGTAACTGAAGCACACAGTTCACTCCTTTTATGCATGTAGTATAACACGTCCCATGATTAAATCCTACTACAACTGGATTTTCCAAGCAATTTCACTAATAGTTGGAACAGTCAGAGCTCCAGATGCAATCTTGGCTTTTTTTGGCAGTCAGTCCAAAGGAGGAGGAAAACAGATTCCTAAAGAAAGCAAACTAATTTACATACTGTAAGCATGTGCTAAAGTTTGTTTTGGAAATGCCCTCAGCCACCTGGGATTTTGGATTTGGATTAAAAGAGTTAACCCCTTGCAAGAGTGACAGCACACACATAGCAAAGATCAAACATTCGACGTGATTTTCCACAAGGGGTGGCTTAGGCCACAGTTCAACAACAGTGTGATGCTGTTTGGAAATAAAAATAATAACCTTTATAGTCGGTGTATTTAAATGTACAATTTTAGTGTTGTTTGCCTTGGGGATCTGAAAAGGTTAATAGTCTTTAAAGAAAGATGTCTTGGCCACAAGCCAGTGCTTTCATGGTAATTCATTCGCTGTAACAGACTCAGTGAGTGGATCCTGTCTAATCGTGAAGTTTCGTTTAAAAATAAACCCAATTCAATTCTGCAATAACACATCTACAGTCGGGGGGGGATTGTGTCCCTTCATTGTTTGTTATTTCACAAAATAGTATTAGATGTAAGACCCATTTTAAATCGTTTTGCAGAGAGACTGTAAATTTTTCAGAAGTGACAAAGGGGATGCGAAAGGTTCTTGTTTTTGTGTTGTTCTTTTTTTTCCTAGCTTGGAATTTTAAGATTTAATCTGCATAGTTTTTACTTTTCATCTGCAGAGCTATAGCAGAATGTGTATCACAAAGCTGAGGTGAATGTATTTTTAAAGCAGCTTAAGACATTGATTGCTGAAACGTTTTTGTCTTAGTGTTAGCAACTTCAGTTCTCGATGATTTTATGACTTACTACTTGGTGCATTTGTGTAATTTTTATCATGTTTTCACTTTCACCTCTTTGCTGTTCTGTTTATTTAGTGTGCCACACTTTTACTAATTCCAAGTATTTTCAAAATCCTTTTTTCATTTGCTACAAGTGTACACACACGTGCATACAGCTGTGATTCCAGCAGCTCCTCTCCCAAACATTTCATGTATGTTATTTTCTATTTGATTTACTGTCCTTTGATGCTGCCTTTGCCTTCAGACCCAATTACCTTCTTATAGCTTATGTTGGTACGTATGGGTCAAATAGAAGCAATGTAAAGATTGTTTCCTTATACAACTCATGTTTGTGGGTAGTTTGTTTGGCATAAACTGAGGTAATGTTTTACTTTTTTTTTTCTCTTTCTCTAGATTTGCATGGCAATACTTAAGACATACATTAGTATCAACGAATCAGGTCTTCTAAAACGTGCAGGTATGATAAGTATCTTTTTATCTATATCTGATATTTAGCTTATTTAAAACAAGTAGACTTTGGAGAAAAATAGATGACTTCCAACAATGAATAAAGTTCTTATTTAGTAGGAATCCATGTGCTTTTCATATATCAGTTTCCCATTGAGGATGTGTGTTTAGATAGTCAGTTATCTCAGGAGGTTGTTAAAAATCTTACTTCCCTAGAAAATGATCTAGACTTTAGAATAGATATTGGGGTAAGAGGAAAGGTTTAACAGGACCAAGATTTTGTTAAGGCAGTTTTGAACTAAATACTGATTACTGAATACTGACTAAATACTACATATCCAAAAACTTTAGAATTAAGCTCTTTAAAGGAAGTGCTGTTACAGCATCCAAACAGCTTTAATTTAGTCCTTTCACACTGCTATATATGCAGACAATTAAAATCAACACATTTTAGAGACCAGAGTTGATATAAATCCATGGGAGCCTATGAGTTGAGTCATAAAGGGCTAAATTTTAGTCTGGACAGTCATTCTCTTTTTACCTACGTTTTTGAAAGCTTACTAGGATGTAGTACAGTACGAACAGGGGATCCTGTTGCACCCTGTGTAGTAACGTTGCCTTACTGAAATACTGAGTACTGAAATGCAGGTAACACATGTGCTACCACATCTAACCTGTTTTTTGTGCATTCTTGTGCTGCACTAAACTAGCCAAGCTTTCCTGAAACCTTCAGCTCAGCTCAATGATACGAGGTATTTCAGAACAGTCAGTCTTGGTTTAGTAATGTTAATGTTGCATTCAAACTTTCCTTTTACCTATTTTTCCCCATATCCCAGTGCCATAATATTCTGGATAATTAAGAGTTGTTACACTGCTTTTAAAATTTAAGGTAATAACCTGTCTAGAAAGCATCAATGCCCCCAAAGTGAAATTATTTTAATTGCTTTTTCAGTCCAAATATTTGTCAGGTATTACAGAGAAGTTACTCCTGGTGAAGATTTTGCTTTTCAAGTGCTGAACGATCTTCTCATTTGTTTGCTCAAGAACTGTTTGTTGCAAGAAGTGTTTCAGATACTGCGGGTAGCTGTACAGATTAATACACTGGTAGGTCACCTTGAAATATTTTGAACATTTTTGATCCATAGTTTCTCAGTTTTGGGGGGCAATACCATTTGTAGTAATAAGTTTGTTTTTACTTCGGTACTTAATTCTTGAAGAAAAAAAAATGTAAGCTCCTATTTTAAAAACTCAAACCTTTCTAGTTGAACAAAGTCATAAAACTAATTGTGCTTTTTTTGTCTAAATTATAGCCGGCTGTGGATGTTCTGCTGAAAGTTTTCGAGCACGTGGCTTCTTTGAATATAAGAAATGCTGTGCCTACATTAATCAGTACCTTTCGTAAGGTATGAGTTTGATTGTACTACTATTTAAAGGAATTTCTGAAAATAGCTTGCCTGTTTTAAAATGCAAGGTAGTTCTTAAATATTTTTTCAATGGTATTTTGTAAAAGTTAAATTGTGGCTAGCTGAATGTTTGATATGGGTTTTTGACTGAGATTCGATGTGACGTGTATTTCACTGATGCTTGCCTGTGGATATACACGATGACAATTCTTGCATGCTTACTTTTCTTCCCCCTGTTTGATATTACAGCTCATTGACGCTGGTATGTTTCTTGAGTTTGAACATTTTAATTACATTACTAAACTCCTTCAACAACTGCAAGTTTCCAGCCAGGAAATAAATGTTGTTTTGAATATAAAATCCAGGTATGCCTTTAAGAAGCTATTTCTATAATTATATCTGTCTAGTTCCTTTTTCAGGTTCTATTTCATAAATTTATGTAAAAACGTAAAAGGTGACTAGAAAGTATAAATTTAGGAGTTTGGAGGAAAATACAACCATATTGTGTCTAATTGTATTTTCAAATGCTGTCAATTTGCCATGCTTCAAAGATCAAGGATCATTACTTAAACCTTAGGTTCAGGCTGCCGTTCTGATTAGCCTTTTGAATATTGTCATAGTACAGTTTGATGGGTTGCTGTTCCCAACTATTTGGAGAAATTTGTACAAGTGCAGTCAAATTAGAAATGTAATTATTTAATGCATATTTTAGGCCAGCATAAGCAAGCAGCACTTCTGCAATAAAAATCATGTAGGCAGTAAAATTGTTAGTTATAATCTGAAGTAGTCTTCTAGTTTCATTTACTGTGCATCTTAAACATATGTGCCTCCACAAGACAAGTGTCAAGGAGGGTGATTTTTTTTTAGTACCACTAGTTTATGCTGGACAAAATGTGAAATCAGAGCCCAAACCTCTTCCAAAACTGTTGATGTTCCCCATCTCTTGCCCGAGTTTTTTTTGTTTAAATTTTCTGCATCATATATGCACGCACAAGTTGAGAAACTAAATTTGTGGTTCATAAAGGAAGATAGGATTCTTAAAGGAAACCAAACATGCACCAGGCATCTACTTTGTAAAACCAAGCCATCACTGTTTCAAGGAAAAGCACTCCAGAAATTGTTTGCTGCTTTTCATACTTTTCCCATACAATACCTTTCAACTATGGATTTGAGTGTTTTATACGTGCAGTTTACCACCTGTGTTAGAGATGATTTCACTTTTCAGATCAGGAATCACGTTCCACAAAGGAATGACCCTTTCCAAGTTGCCTCAGTATGTATTGTGTTTACAGCACAAACTGAGAAAGAGTTTGTATCTGGGAAGTCTGAGCAGCTTTACCGCTTCAACTACATGTGCTAGCTCGTTCATGTGTAGGTGAAGTGTATCTACGTGATAGCATCACACTGGGTAGGTGGATTCACTATTCCAGTGGCAGCATCAGAACAAACCATTACATTCTGAGGTATTTGAAGCTGAATTACACTTTGATTCATGTAATTAACTTTTTTTTTTTTTTTTTAACCTTTTTGTCAGACACATGTACAGTGAGGTCTGCATTTACTTAATGTATTGTAAGTCTTATTCCTGCCTGTTCAGTTACATTTATACCAAGAGAAGGGAATATTACCTGTTGAAAATACTGCTTTTCAGTTATTTGCATAACGTATGTACTGACTCCCTTTGGCATGATCATGAATGTCTGTTTTCAGTGTCCATTTTGCATATTATATGTAGTAAATCAAATAAAAAATTACATCAGTTTTCGATCAGTTTTGTTGATCACCTGCTAGTTCATAGCTTAGTTCAATAGGGTGTGTTAAAATTAAGTTTTAATATTTTTTTCCCCCGAAGATATCAGGAAAGACATTTTAAAAGCAGCTGGCTCTTTGACTTCAATTTGATAATGGCTGAAATTCAGGTACAGTGTGCATTTTTCAAGCCTTTTGGAATGTGTAAACCACGACTTTTTTAAACCTACATAAAATAGCAATTTTTACATCATTTTAAATTAATGTGATGATAATACATTTCTATGTAAAACAGTTTTGGGGAAAGATGAACATGCGGGGAAAAACTGCCTGGCTTTTCTGTGATGTCTGTACTTGTTTTAATTTACATACTTGTAGCTTTTATCCTAGTTTTGCATCTACTTCAAAAATCTTAGAATTGTCAGCATTTTTTGTTGTGCTTTTAATTGGTAATGATGTATCATTCCTCACCAAAAATTACTTAATACTTCAGCAGAATCAATACCTTATATAAAAAGGCATAATTGTGAAATGCAGGTTATTTTGAAGAATAAGAAAATACTACAGCATAACTTCTTTAATAGGCTACTGCATTTTTCACCCTGAGGGACAAATTACTTTTTATGAACAACTATAGTATAGTTTACATATTATTAGACTCATTGCACAGATCCTGAAACCTAAATTTAAGAAGGCAAGAACCTGGACTGTGACCAGGACTGGTCACAATTTTGTCCAGTCAGTTCCTGAAAACCTCTGTAATTCCTTGTTGGCATTTGTGTGTCACATACCTCATCTCGATTGGCGTACCTGCAGACCCTGCAGCACAGCCCTATGCTGTTATCAGTAGAATCCTGACGCACGTGGTTTAAATTTAACTATTCTACGTGCATGTGCATATGCAGCCTGTGCTAGATTACAGTACAGAAATGTAGCCTGAGCTCTAAACCTCTCAGAAAAGTTGCACCAGAGTACTGAATGTCTCATGAGGAGACATTGATTAGTCCTAGCCTGCAGTGATAGGAGGGTTCAAGTTAACTTAATCCTTGATGAAAGAAAACAGGTTTGGTGATGCTAACAAATTTTTTATGATATATATTATAAAAATATGTAATATGTTATAAAAATAAAAGTGTTGAGAGAGAAGAATATAAAACATTGAGGTTTAATTGTCATGTCATTAGAAATGTCTGTATTTGGTTATAATCTCTGCAGATTAACTTCTCTAGACTCTCAGATCTGTTCCTTTAAGAAATGGGTGATACTCTGTTAAAGTAAAATGTCATAAATCAGAATACATTCAGTAATGTCACACGACACAGGGTATATATTAGCTGCATTGTTTTCTGCTTTAAGTCTGTCTCAGGATTATCTCTAGAATTTCAGTATATTTTCTGTGGTGTTCTGGAAGCAAGCTTGCTTATATTTGTCACTCGTCTTCTTCATAGCATTGCAAGGAAAAAAACGATTGGAGTAAGATGGGAACTTTGTATGTTAACGCAAGAACTGGATGTGAACATTTTGATGATCTTCAGAAATTGTCTTTATGTATTACTGAAATACTAACAAGAGATTCTGAGAAAGACAGACCAGGAGTTCCTTTTTGCGATTTTGCTGATGCAGGTAAAATTAAGATGGAGAAACTGCTTTATTGCTCATCCTATTCTTGGTAGGGTTTTTATGAGGTCAAAAATAAAATCGTGTACTGACTGTTTTCTTCACATCAGTTACTTTTATCTAATACAGCATTCAGAATTTCTTTAGGCACAAATACAGTCAGATTAAATTATCAACAGATATCATTTTCTGGTAGAAGTGAAACCTGTGGTGCTTACACTGAAAGAGCTACTTGCTCTGAAAAAAGCACACTTGAGCTCTGTCAGATTATGAAGAGAAACCAAAACTCTTGGTCTTTAAGGAAGAATGTCCTGTTCTCAGGACAAAGGCGAGCATGTTTAATTATTGTCTGAAGTGCAACACTCTTCATAGCATAAATAAACTTCAGAGCTATAAATACGGCTGCATGTACTTGTACATTCAAAAACATATTGGACAGGGTTACATCAGGTATGTATCATTTGGTTGGTTAGCTTGGTTTCTTTGGTTTTTAGCAATTTGGACTTTCAGAATTTCTCAGTCTCCTGAAGAACCAAGAATTTTTGCAAGGGCAGGGTCCTCAAAACACCTAGTTCTTTAATATTTCTGGCAGGTTTTCTTTCTACTTTCCTCTCTATGCCTCTTCATTTACTTATCTGCATCCTTCCTCCTAATAAGATTGTAGAAGACGGAGGCTCAGTGAAGTAAGTGTCAGTGGGATATTACAGCTTTGTATTAGGGATGACTCAGATCTTTTTCAACCTGTATTAACTACTAAAACCTGATGAATATTTATTTCAGTTACGTGACACGACCTTTCTGATTACAGACTTTCAGAGTATAAAACAGCTTCCATTTATGACACGGACAAAAGGCTTTGATGGGGCTTGAAACTTGGTCTGTCTTCTGTAGAGCAGTGGTCTCCAAACTGATAGACACCCTATCAGTAACAAATTTGTGAACACTTACCCCCAATTTATGTGTATTTATTTATAAATTATATACATGCAGTACTGCACTGTATGTTTTATTATGTGCATTATAAAACATACATCAAAACAGAAATTTAAAAAAGGATGAAATAAACACTATTTTAAATTTTTTATTTAATTTATCAATGGCACAAAAAATACTTTCCCGCACCTGTGTGGGAAGAATTGTTTGTGTACCATCCCACACTGGAAACCATTGTCCTATAGTACCAACAATGCTTCCAAAGTAGTTAAATAATATGGCGTGAAAAAAATTGCAATTACCCAGTTCTATAGTGCCAGATTGAGAGCTTACTTTACAAGTAATGATGTTGCTAAGTTATGGTGTTACTAAGTTATGCCATGACTTGTCCAAGCATCTTATGGATAAACTAGAGAAAATAATGTCTGAATAAACTACTGTTATTGTCAGACTTAGGAAATAATTCCATTTAATGCCAAGTATTTCGGAAAATGTATTTAATATTTCACAATGACTGTCATTTTTCAAGTGTAAGTTCTGTGATCTGTGATCAAGTTCTTTGAAACAGCATTTACATGTGAAAAGAAAAATAATACACATTTTTTCTTTCTAGTAATAACAAACCCGACATGTAATGAAGCAGACAGGGTTTTCATTGGAAGGACTGGGATTAGCATGATGAATTCTTATCGCAAAGTGCTACAGTGGAGAAAGGTACGCTGCGCTATAGTAACCTGTTTGGAAGAAAAAGAATTTGTCTTTACCTTACTTGGTGCCAAACTGTTTCTCTAGTTGAGTATGTGGATGTGCCACCTGCCTCCCCACAATCTTCTTAATGCTTCTTAATTGTCCAGCTGGATCAAAGCGTTTCATTGTGCCTTTCTGGGCAGTAGTCTTCTGAGCCTTGCATGTGTGGGGATTTCTTCTTGCTTGCTTTGTTGGTTAGAGTGGAGGGAGTTGCTTGTGAGAATGAATACACTTTTTATTTTTCATACATTATGTAATTACAGCTTTTAAATGAGCAAAATATACACAGACTGTAGAAGTTGTTTTCCTTGTAGTGATAGATGTACAAGGTATTTGTACTGCTTGGTAGAAGAATGCAGCATGGTTCAAGACAAAAGCACGTAAATGAGCATGTTTCTGTCTGGTCAAGTCTGTCATAACTTTGTCTTGCAACCTAGAAACTTGATTGTTCAGGGTCCGCTTTGCCTTTTCTGAGCTAGGGATGAATCAGGGCTAAGAGACCGGGCTTCCTGAGGTTCTGGACCAAGCTGGTGATGGTTTCCCACAAATGCCATTTTCTTCCATTTGGTAATACTGCTGTATTCCAAGACCACCCAACTCAATAAATATTTCCTGCACTGATTCTTCTGAGCCTGACCTGAGATAGAACGGCTAAGGTCGAGAAGACAGAAGAGAGGCATAGCAGGGCTCCTCCTGCTGCACTTCGTAGTGCTCATTCCCCAGAACGCAACTGAAAGTGCTTTTCTTCTGTTGACTCTCGGGTTCTTTTTCATTTCACACATCTTGCCAGATTTGGATTTATGAGTTGCATGAATCTCTCAAAGAGTTGGACCTCACCAAGAAATACCCTTTACAGTCCTTTCCTGCTGTCCAATATTACAATGAGCCAGTGTTCAGACTAGACCTTTCACCAGATGTTTTCCACTCCTTAGGACTCATTCACTAATTGACCATAAGTTCACTGCAGCAAGCTCTGCTCTGATGTTAAATTCTTCCTTTTCATCATGGAAGGGAGAATTTGAAGCACCAGTGCTTCTGGGATGTATTTTGGTCAGTGATTGTATTCTGAACTCGCCTTTCTGTCATTAGGGCTGATCCTTACAAGTAATAATTACTCTGTACTGGGACACTTCTCATCCTATACGTGATTTCAAGGATGTATTTTCATGAACAAAAGCAAACTCTGCCTGTCCCCTTTTGTCTTTTTATTCTTGGGGATCCCTTTCTAGTTTGCATTAAGGAGATAAAATGTCTTTTGAACTACTGCCTATAGGGCATGACCATGAAGGATTCTATTACATGAAACTCATGCGCTGCTGTCTGTTTCCAGGGCCACCCCAAGTCCCAGGGGATTGCTGATAAAGGTTCTTGGTTTAGACACTGTACCCCCATTTTGATGAATCAGAAGTTTTGCAGCATCAGTTTGTTGAGAAGAAGGATCTCTAACAGGTCCTGATCAAGTGTGACACTGTTTTGAGAGTAAAGGGAAGAAAGAATTCTTTGCAGTAGCAGATTTTTAATACTGCACTAGAATTTTTAAAGTGTTTTTGTTCCACAGAACTCACTTGTAGAATCATTGGGAGATTCCTGGATTCTGTTGAGGTGGTCTAAATTCTTGCCATTGAGAAGTGTTCAGTGCTCTTGTTTCTCATTTAAGAGCTTAGTTTGGTTTGTTTTCTGGCTGTTGTCTTCAGCAGAGGCAGCATATATTCAGTGTTTGCAGGGAAATACCTTCATAGTGAGCTATTTTCCAAGATCTCCTGTGAGGGAAATCTTGATACTTGGTTCCGCGATCTCATATTCCCAGGAAGTTCATCTTCATTTCCTGACATCAGAGGCACAAGGTGCCAAAAGCACGAGTATTGTTTCTCTTGTATGATAGAGGTTACTAAGAGCAGGCAGTTCTTATGTTACTACTTTTTTTTTTTAATATGTGTAGAGCAAAAGATCATCACTCCTTTGACAGGGTGTCAAATCCCTCTCTCAATAGACTGCTCTCCGAGATCCTCAAATAGCCTCACAGACAACCTGTGATGACCATACTGGAGTGTGAATGAGGTGGTGCTCTGAGTGATTCTTATCAGAACTGACAACCTCCAAATGGATCTCTGCTTCAGGGATGTACTAGAACTGTCATTACTACTTCTTTCCAACCAGCTTTGCTCCATTGTAGCTATGAAATAAGTCCATAATCCTGAGATTATGGGCTATCTTCCTGATGCCCTGTCTTGCTTCTTCAAAAAAGTGGTCCAGAAAATAAGACAGGATGAAGGATGTGATCTAACCATAGATGATAACTGCAACCATTTCGTTTGTATTCTTCTACAGGTTATGTTGAGATAACCATTGCAGATTCCTGTAGGTATCTAAAAGTCTCCAATTTGGGGCATATGCCAGCTCACGGTACTTACATGCATACACACAAGGCATTTTCAGAAAGCTAGCTTCCTAATAAGTATGTTTCATTTTCTGTCAACATCTCTGTTTTTCTAAACCTCCCTTTCCCTCTAACGTGCTAAACCCTGCCTGTCTTTGCCTTGCTGGGGACATTAATTTAGTATCCCTTTTCAGCTTCATCAGCGCTTTTTTAGGTTGGTCACATCTTTATTATCTTTGAGGCTGCTACCTTTCTTTTATCTGTGACTGAGAAAGCCAGCCAAAAAGCGGAAGAAAAAGAAGCTTGACAGGAACCTTTTCTAGGAAACCAGACTAAAACTCAACTTGGTATATGATGATAAAGTTGTTGGTTGTTTTACTGTTGGTCAGATGGGCACAACTTCTTCCTTTTTTTTTTTTATCCTGCTGGGTAGAATTATCTGTTCTGTTTGGCTTATGCTGGATGAATTATTTCAGGTTAACTATTATGTCTCTACTGCAAAAAGAAAAGTCCTTATACGATATTCTTGGAATTACATAAGTTATACAGGGCTGAACAGAATCAAAAGAGTGAAAATATTAATATGCTAAAGCAAGCAAATGCAAATAAATTACAAAGCATATTAAAATACTGTCTGGGAACATATACTGTAAACATGCTAAAAAGAATAGTATGCTGGGAGCTGTTGAACAACAACTGTTTTGTTTTGTCTACAGAATCACAAAGAAAAAAAATCTGCTATTGTTTGTTAGAATTTTTACTATGCGATCCTTTTCTCGCTCCCCCCTAGTTTGGATAATGTCACTAAACTGATGTGTACAAAACTTAGTCACCAAATTAAATGTGCTGTATAATGTGTAGGTATTAATGTCATTGCGTTCTCAGACCTTCCCTGTTTCCTTTCTCACTCTTGTGCTAGGGAAGGAAGGTTTTGGATAAACTGCATGAGCTACAGATAAATTTTACAGTCTTGAAAGGACTTATGGGTGCAGAGAACTTAGCATCAAGATGCCAAATTGTTAATAATGCTGCAGAAATTTTTCTTAAAACTGGAAGTTTGGATGGAGCGACATGGGTATTGAGAGGTAAGCTTGGCTTACAAAGAACAGAGTTTTGACGTTCAAATTTGAACTGCCCCATTTGGTGAAAGCTTTCAGCTACAAGTTACAAGTTGGTCTGTAAATTAAAATAACACATAGTTGTTGGCTTTTTGGAATTCTGACCTACTGAAAGAAGAAACTCAGAAGTGTGTAAACAAGAATAGGAGGTGTTCTATAAAGTAACATGGAGGATCTAAAATGTTCTATTCATGTTTGTTTTATATTATTAAATAAATACATACATATCTGTATACAGATATAGTTAGATATGCCCCTGACAGTTCATTTTACTATTGTGATATTTAATAAAAGGGATTATTTAAAATTAAAGGGCTCTGAGAATCCATCTGAGAAGTATTAGTGATAAGGAAGAAGTTATTAAAAACTGCATTTTAGGATAAGTTTTGAAGTTTGTTTTCTGCTACAGTTTACAGCATACCCTTAAAGGCCAGAAGTCACAACATCCAGCAGTTTTAGTTCATAGAAGTGACACTATGCCATTCTTTGCTGCAGAGTCAGAATGGACCACAAATACACCACAGTGGCCCTGTGATGAAGAGGACATCCTCAATCGGCATAATCTGTTATATTCACTAGTGCACAACTACATGAGGCAGAGTTTATACAGGCAGGCACTGGAAGTTCTGCAGAATTTACCAGGTTTCCAAAATAGTACTGGTAAGTAAGGAGAGGTACTGTGTTAAGAGCTAAAAACGTAACAGATTTTTCTGTACTGTTTTTTTTTCTTTGTTTTCCTTGTCACATTTCTTGAAGAAGATGGATTTATACAGGCTCATTCTTTTCCAAAGAGGGTAGTGTCAGTGAACTCTGCAGCTTTTGTCTCACAGATGTGCACTCACACACAGTTTGTCTGCCTGTCCTGTTCTCCAGTTAGTTCAGTTACACAGGCCCACAAGGAAGATCCACTAAATTTTTAAAGAGCATACACAGCCTGTACAATAGGATAGAAAACTGAGCAAGCCATCCTAGACTTTTATACATTGAATCGAGTGCTCTTTTGGGCTCAATTTATCTGACAGTTCCGATGTGTACTTCAGCTTGAGATGGGTAGTTACTTAGGCTCCAAGGAAGCCTCAGCTGACTCCTGTCTGGACGTCTCAGTCCTATTATCAGTGTGTGCTTTTAGGCATTGCCTTAGTGTGGAAGACCATCTAGAGTAGAAGCAGATCTTCAGAGACCAAAATGTTTTTTTATTGGTGCAAATTTTGAGAGATCAAGTGAGGATTTTATTTCTAGACTTAGGCAAGTGAATGTATTTTTATCTGATCCTCTTGGTTTTCAGAGCAAATCATTACTTGAACGTTAATACTTCCTCTCTCACAATGTAAATGAAATGAGTATAACTGTATGGAAGGAATTTTGATGAATAAATCATTTCAACCTTGTGCCATCTTGCTCCTAGAAGCAAAAAGCCTGATCTTGGAGCTGGTCCCCAAAATTGAGAAGCGATTCTGCAAGTAGGCTTTGATTTGATTTGAACTGAGTAGTAAACATTCTTCTTTTCATTTCAGATACTGTTGATGTTTCTCAGTATGGCTGCATTTTTAACCTGCTGATAAAAGCCTGTTTTGAGAGCAAGAACCTTGGGGTCTCATCTTCTGCAGTAGACTTCATGCTTTCAAAAAATATAGCTGTTGATTTTTTTTTACTGAGGGGATTAATCACAGGTTTGGGAAGAAGTTGTTTGTGGAGTAAAGCTAGAACCTACTACAAAAGTAAGTTGCTTTTTAAAAATCCTTCCAAGATTTTCTTTGGATATCATTAGCAGCACAGAGTTTTAGGGAGAAAAGGGTGAGAGAAATGGCTCTTCCTTGTAAGACGAGCACTTTCTTTGTCAGTGTCAGGAATTTATTTGTAACCAAAATACTTATTGGGATATAGTGACAGTTGGGAATATGAATCAGTGGCTATTACGGGGCATGAAGAAAACAGATCCATGTTCAGTATTGGTAATCTTAATTTCTTATGTTTCTGCATTTACTCACAGCTGCTTTGTCACTGGGTTGCTACCCACCACTAGAGGGAAATTTACATCACAAAATCTTGCCAATTCCTTTTTACGTGTCTGAGATTGAGATGCTGTTGGCCATTGAATTATTCCTCGTTTCAAATGCCAGCGATATTCAAAGTCCAGGGGCTACTACTCAGTCTCTTCAAATAATACTGAAAAGGTTTGTGTCAGACATGTACCTTATTTATTGTACTTATCAGTCTAAACATGTAATTAATGAGAGAGTTTATTTTCTATTGGTTAGGAAAGAGAATTGTTTAAAAACTTGTTTTTAATCCTTTTTGTACAAACTGATGATGTAACAGTAAATGTTTCTGGTTTTATTTTTTCATGTGTAGCATGTGTTCCTGGGTGATACTGGCCTCTGTTCCCTAGCTGAATGTGTACTTCTGTATTTTCAAAAACAGGATAAGTTCACTATAGAGTCTTGGGTTGTGGTTAAGCATCGGAGGAGAAAGGCACAGTCAAAATGTTAACTCCTTTCATAAAGCAAATGCAACTTTTTTGGCTGTTCTTTGGCAAGTGCTTGGAACCATTTTATTTGATTCTCTCTCTAGGGAGTATCTTGGTATTAAGTGTGATTTTTTTCCCTTCCTGTGAGACTGAGTAACTGCAAGATAAAAATTTGTTTCATTGCTTCTCCCTCTTGTCCATAAACCACCAACCACTGTCACTGGATTATGCCTGTAATTTATTTTTCAAGACCCTATTTTCTCTGGGAGTGTTTGGCTCAGAATCAAGATGTGAAACTGCATAGCAAAGCTGCATTTGTTAAGAAGGATGAATGAGGGCATCTCAAACTTGAGTGCTGTGTCTTCTTTCAGCTCTACCCATCCTGAGAAATACATTTCTTAATTTTGTGGGCTTTTTTGGATAAATTAGATGGTGGTTGTTTTTTTTGTTGTTGTTGTGTGTTTTTTTTTTACCCTGTCTTTTTTGAAAATCTTACCTTTAAAGACACACAATTTGTTTTCTTTAAGTTTTTGTGCTATCTTTTAAGGGAATGTTAAATTTATCTTTGGAACAGTGGTTACTTCAGGTCAAAATAATCATGTCCTGTAAAATAAGAAACATATATGTTACATGCAGCAGAAAAGACAAATCGCACTCAGTTTTTTAAGTATGATCAGATTATTAGGAAAACAGTGCTGGCCAGAACAACAGTATCATTTAGAGAATTTTTGTCACCAGAAGAATTTTTCTGATTATGCTTGGGATATATTCTTCAGCTAATTTGACACCCAAGGAAATTAAACTTCATAGAGGGATTTATTTTTTATGAATATTTGTTGATGTAGAGGTTGCAGCCTATACTAGATGACAGTTTTGCTAGTATGCTGTCATACCTCTGCTTGTCTGCTTAAAGAGTAAATTCTGCTCTTGCAAAAACATAGGCATGTCACTTAGGCACATCCTTATTCCAAAAGTGATTACATGCCAAGCATGAGTAATCCTTTTGGATTCAAGCATGTTATATAAATTCTTGGAATATCCAATTCATAAAATGGTTTACATTCCTTTACTGAATTTGCCAGCCCAGACTAGAGCATTTCTTCATGAAATGTGAATATTGCAGACCTGCTTTGCACTGGCATTAAATCCTATTACGTTTCAGTACTGCAAAATATGTTAAAAAGATGTCTAACTTATTAAATTCTAACTTATTAAATTTAACTTCTTAAATTCTAAAGTCTAACTTATTAAATTCTTCAAAATAATCAGCTAAAATTTGTCTAGAAGTTAACATCTATCATAAGTGAATGCAAGGCATTAGTTTAATGTTTTTGTGATCTTGTTGCCAGTATAAACCATGAGGCAAATGGCAGAGGGAGGGCCTGCACGTTGCATAATTTTGTATTTGTGAAAATTCACTTACAGATGTGAAGACCAGACAGTTCAGAATAACAGTGACTATCAAGCAGGAATGGAGAGACTTAGCCTGGCTGCTCATGTGTCTGATCCAAAGCTTTTTCTTAAGCGTACGACAGTGAATGTTAATATGGAAGAAGTTTACAGCTTGGAGCATACATCTGCTCTAAAGTGGCTTCAGGAGAATATGAAATGGGCTGGAAAGGTCTGGCTGTTTCAGTAGTCATTAATTAATAAATAAAAATAAAGACTTTGGGGGAGGGGGTTCAGTGGTTTAAGCGATCATTGTTAAAACTAATAAAAATTACTAAAGGTATTTGCCACTGTGTTCAGCCTTACTGACTTAGAGCAGGGCTTCAAAACTCAAGTTGTATTTTTATGTACTTATTATCGATGATAATGCAGATAGTAGGACAAAAAGAGCATTTTACACACAGTAAAAAGCAGAATAAAACACCTTCAAAATCATTTCCCACATGAGACGTGCCTGACTTAGGATACCTTTCCTTCACAGAACTGAGATTCTATACAAGTCGCTCACAGCTGAAGGTTTAGCTGTGTCTAGATAACAGCTTGTATATGGCTTCCCATTTGTGTATCTGTGCATTTTCACTGAAAAGGAAAACTTTCTCTCTCCCTTGATGGTGCTCTTAGAGAGAAGTGTTTTCTGCCTTCGCATCTGATAATTGACTTTACCATTTTTAAGTTTCTGCCAACTGTACGATGAGCTGGAGGCTTGTAGCAAGCTGCTTGTAGCATTCCTATTTCTTCAGGAATTCTTCCATCTGATACCACTGCTCATCCAGTCTGTCTTGGAATTGCTACTGGAGGAAGAAAGATTCAAGTCTGATGACCTCAGAGATCACTGTCCCACCTGTACAGAAAAATACAGGGATAGAAGCTCTTACGTTTTTGCAGCTTATCATTCTTCTGTCGGGATCTCACCTGCTTTCCTCATAAAAACTAGCAGCTTCAGTAGTAACGATCAGATGGCATTTCTTTAAAATCCGTGTCCTTGATATACAATTGGCACTAGTTCTGACAGAGTTTGGGTTCTACCACTCGGTGTTCTCTGAGATGGCTCTCCCATTTGCAAGGCTACCCACTTAGGCAAATCCAGTAGCGTTCTGCTGCTTTGTTCCCTAGTAGCTGAGTGCTGGATATGATGGATATGAGGTTTCAGATGAGAAATCTGAACTGACGTTCTGCCAGCCACTCCAGCATTACAGGCAAGAGCAATTTTGGAGACTTCAACAAATTAAAACTGGCAATGTAGTCAACAGTAAGAAACTAAGTCATTTTTGCTAATTACGTCTTGTAAGAGCCTTTGTAGCTTAATCTTCCTTGGAATTAGTCGGAAGCTATCTGAACTTCAGCTAAATCCCACATTTCTGTAAGCAGTACCAGATGTGGCTAATACTGTGTTTGAGAGATGCAGGAGGACAAAATTCTCTTAGTAATCCTTACGGCTTCAAAGTTTGGGATGTTCTAGAGACAGCATTATTTTTCCAATATAAGTAACCTTGAATTTTTGCTTAGATCAGCCCCAGAAAAAAAAAAAAAAAAAATCCAAATGTTGATTTATTCTTCAGAGATTAGCCATCGACTTTCCAGGTTAGCTTGGAACTGTGGAAAGTTTGTGCAATGTTTTGGCTCCAGACCCTGAGTACCATCTTCAGCTGATGTGATGCAATCTCAGTCATATTTTATATTAACAGGCAAAGCAGCCTCCCCGCATCACTGCTAAGAAGTTCTGTTAAAACCGGTGGGTGCATCAGGATCCAACTGTTTCTCCCTATCACCATGATAAACCAGGAGGCAATTTAAATAGTTTTACTTTAAGTCTTATATCTTACACTTCCCTACTTTTTGGGTGTTTGAAACACTGCATAAATCTGGTCATTTTGTTGTGTATCAAAATTGCAGAAAGGTTTCTTGATCAGCGTTCTTAGTACCCTTTTGGTGACAGAAATTCCACGTGCTAAAAGGACGTAGCAAGTGAGGAAAACTTCATTGTGGAATGGAAATGCTCCTGAAAAGATGGAGAAATATTTCAAAGATTAAAGTTAAGGACAACAGAGAAGATGCATTTTTGCAGTTAGCCACCGCTGGAAAATATTTCTCTTTTTGCTTTTCCCCTTATACAAGTTCCTGTTTCTTAATAGCTGAAAGAATTTCTCTGCTAGAGATAAGCAACTCATTTGATAGCTTTTCTTTTTTTCCTCATACAGGAGACAAAAGGTATAGTTAGGTGTTTGCAGACAGAGACAGTGCTTCAAAAAAAATCACAGAATCACAGAATTGTGTAGGTTGGAAGAGACCTCAAGATCATCAAGTCCCACCTCTGACCTAACACTAACAAGTCCTCCACTAAACCATATCGCTATTAATAATAATCGTATGCTGCACTCAGTAGCTAAATCTAGACAAAGCTATTCTAATTCAGTATGCTGTTAGTTACTGATGTATGAGAAATGCCCTTGCTCTTTATGGAAATCTTAAATTTTCGCTGATTACAAGGTATGCTCTTGGAAAGATGACTTTTATTAGGTATGGACAGTTTCTTGTAACTAAAACAGAATAATGTAGTTTGGAAGACTTGCAACGATTTTATTTGAAAGTGTTGATAGTTTTGAGAGTTTTTAACCCACCTCTTGGATGGAGGTGAGAAGCTGGAGATAGAAGCTTGATAGTTTTACGGTGTTTTATAACGTAGTAAAGGGAGGTATCGTTCTGGAGGAATTTTTAAGATGTTAATAAATGTTGGGTTTTATTCTTTATGTGAAATACCCAAAACACCTGTGAATCAGTCATTAAAATATTTAATTCCATTCAGATCTCTATAATTAATATTCATAGGTATGCAAAAGCATAGGCCAGTGACGCAGAGACTTTAATATCTAGTAACTACTACAAGGATCTCAAGTACGATATACTGTGTGAGGAGGTTAAGAATGTGTGAAATCAGTCCGATTATGCATTTTTTCACCATGCCATAGCACATAATGTAGCAAATGCTCATGAATAAATTGGGCTGAAGCTCCCAGCTGTGGACATGGCCAGCTTCCAGTTTTAACTGCAGGCTCGAGTGGAGGATCTGGGGGAACGGCCTGTGTGCTGCGCTCAGCTCGCTGAGGAATCCTAATGGGATGCTAGTGAGACTTCGCACATGGGGGGAGAGAGTAAAATGAAACGTCTCTGGTGTAGCAATCAAGCATTTAATTACCAAAATCTTAGTGCCATACTACTCAGCTTAGGAAAATATGGCCACATTAAGAGCGATTGCTGGTTCACGTTTTTGTCCTTTCACATTTCTCTGGATGTGTCTTGTGTCTTTGTCTCGTGGCAAATCTCAGGTCTACGTTTTTCAGTCTTAACCCTTCTGCATCTCCTCTAAAATGACCGGTATCACATCTAGTACCAAAAGCTACTAGTGATGTTGTTGGCCTCAGAGCTTCTGTGCTTTGGGGTGTAATGGGACTGGAGAAACTGATACCACTTCTTGACTTCCCTGCAGACTGAGGATGAGGAAAGAAATAAAGGAGCAAGGAGAAAAGGGCTCTGTAGCTGTTCCTAGCAACTTTATTGTGAGAAACAATTTATTTCTCCTTCTTTTTTTTTCCTCTTTCTTTTCTTGTGACTAGAGGGCTTGTGATTTTTTGTTTTTACTGATTTTGCACTGCTCATCTTGTTTTTCTTAGCTATTTTCCTTCATCTGGGGACAGTGGGACCTTCTACTGTCCCCTTATCTGCTTAACATACTCTCTCCCCACTGTTATGCCACTGTTACGCCTCCACAATCACTTTGGAATATGCAAGGTTAGTGGAATTTTCCACTGCAAAAACACAACTTGAATTCTCACAATTCTCACATTGTGATGCTTATGTTTCCTTCTGTTAGGGGTCAAGAAGTAGTCAAAATACCTACTCTTTCAGATGTTTAGATGTTTACACTTTGTTGTAAAGCAACCTTTCCATTCAGAAATGTGTGTGCCACTTTATAGAAATTATTTGAAGGTGTAGATTACCCATTTGTTTTTATGGACTTCTGGCCTTTCTGCTGAAATACATTCACACCTGAAGGCCATTCCTGCTGAGCCAGTGGGAGGAACCGTGCAGAATGACAGGTAAGCCCAACCTATAAAGGAGAATGATACCAGATAAAGTCACAGTACTACTTGCACAGACTATTGTGACAATATTCATAAACAATAAATGGTGAGAGCTTTTGGCTAAGAAGGAGGAATTTCCTTCCTGTGTTCAGAAGGGTGGGAGGAGATTGTTGTCCTGGATCTGTTAGAAAACAGGTACCCCGTGCAATGGAGCTGGTATCTGGCAGCATCACCTCCTGATTATCTCTCCCAATTTATTTTTTTCCTCACAGAGTAAAAAGAAATCCCAGGTGAAAAGAACAAATGAACAGCACACTTTTCTGTTGAATCAATTAAAATTATTTTCCCATCTGCATAATTATGCAACCAATTTGCTTACATAACGGATGGCTTCTATCAGGAGGCAAAAACATGCTGCACATTATGAAAATTATGCAAATCCCCCAAGGGTTGTGCGAGTGTTAACTTGATTTAAACCTTCACTGAACTACACGTAGTTCCTAAACCTTGTCAGCCCTCTTTTTAGCTTTTTCTGCCCAGAAATGCAAGAGTGTATGCGAATAGTGACAGTCCGTAATAGTTAATCTCTTTTTGTTCTTATACTCATCAGCCGTAGATGTTTTTGTTCTGGGGTTGAATGTCTCTGTAGCAGCATGAAGTACCTTGGAAGCGAAATAGGTGTATAAACGTGTTTGCTGTTGGGAGTTGCAGAAGCTTTTTGCTTTTCCTCTGGTGACTGCAGAGCTCGTGGCTGATTCTCTGCCCACTTGGTATTGTCTTTCTGCAGAATGAAGGAAACTGGAGGTGCACGTGAGAACTTTGATAACTCCTACGTGTGCTTTGGGAGAGCACGTTTCTTGTTTCAGGGCTATTCCTCCAACGGGAAAGGGAAGAGCTGGGGACACGCTGCACATGGGAAGGGACAGCATCTTTGCGTTGTGTGTTACAGGGCGGAATGGACGGAGTGTTATCATGGAGGTTACAGGGTGGGATGCAGTTTGTGACCAAGGCACCGGTGCCAGGTGGAGTGTGGTAGCCATACCCCTTGCGTGTGTTTCACCTGGCTATGACGTATTGTCAAAAAGCGCTCAACGCCACCACCAAATTCCACACCATTCTAGTTTTGTGGAAGAAAAACCGTTTGTTTTTGCTGTTTCCAGTGCATTTTACTCAAAACCACCATCCAAAACCTGCCGCTACCCACACACACCTCAACCCCCTTTCCCCCCCCCAACGAGGCGGGGCAGCCATCGCCTCCCCTCAGCGCATCCGCGCTGCGCATGCGCAGCCCCCGCCCGCAGCGGGAACCCCCATGAGCGGCCGCCGGGCCCCGCCCCCTGGCGCCGTTTCCGGGGCCGGGGCTGCGCCGGGCGATGGGGGTCGGGCCCCGGCGGGCGGCTGGGTGGGCAGGGGCAGGAGCGGGGGGCGCCGTGCGGCCGGGCCGGGCAGGGCCGGGGCTGCTCGGGCTGCAGCAGCCGGGCCGCCTCGCCCCGTGCTCGTTGCCGGCTCTCCGAGGGCTGCCCGAGGAGCCAGGCGCAGGTAAGCCCCGACACAAGGCGGTGGAAGCAGCGGCGGCGACCCCCGCGTCCTGCTCGGGGGGCTGCGGGGGGCGCCGTGCTCCTGAGGTGTCCTTAGGGGGCGAATCCCCCCCCCCTCCTGGAGGCTGAGGCTTTAATTTGGGACGGCTTCCGAGCAGTTAGCGGAGCGTTTGGAGCAGGAACAATGATGCTTTTGTCTGGTTATGTAAAGCGTCGCCGCAGATTAGGGAGATTTTGTTGTGTTTTTTTTTTTTTTTCCATCCCCTGTCCAAATAACCGGAGGTAAACTTGCAGGGGGAGAGCTGTCCCAGCACCGGGGAGCCTGCTGCTGCTGCTCCTGGGGAAAATCCTCACTTAATACCATTGCCACAGGCACTAAGAAGCAAAGGGACCATTGTCCCGCTCTCCTGGATGATAATCAGAAGGTAACTTAAAAGCTGGAGAAATTTATCTCAGCATGTCTTGCCTCTACCTGCACGTAATAACATACTCTTAATAAACTGTATTAATCTCAGTAAGATGCACTTCTCAAACTTCAGCTGTTTTGCTAAACAAAGTAACTTTGACACCCCGTTGGAAGCCAGGGTGGTGTCCCTCAGGTAATGCCTCACCCCGGGTGAAATAACACACTTGGGGTGCTTGCTACTTTGTAAACTGTAAAAGCCAAGTTTTTTCAATAAAGTATTCTTAAAAGTGCACCGAAAACCTACGAGGAAACGTTGCCCGTATGGATCTTCCCTCTTAATCCCCATTAATCAATCAGGTGCGTGGCTGCAGTCTGATGTGCTGAGTGTTTTATCTCCTGTTTGAAAACGCTCAGTTTACGGATGGATAATCCAGAAATATGAATTCTTCTCTCTGGTAGAAAAAGCTGATTAACTTTTGTGAGTGCCAGCAAACTTTTCAGAAGGCTAACAGGCGTTATTGCATAACAGGCCTTCCCTTTGCTTCTATGTCTCGGTCCAATAAAACACTTGGCAAATAAGTTTTAAAATACCATCACTTGTTTGAAAGTTTTGGACTTAGTGGAGTAAAAAATAACCTGGAATTCCATTAATTGGACAGGCTAATGCTTGAAAAGCTTTATTTTTTTTCTTTTCCATACTTAAGACAAAAACTGAACATCAGGAGAAACAGGAAACATTTTTAATGCAAATTTTTTTTTCCCCTAACTAGAACATCTTTATTCATCTTCTAATCAAAACACAGTAGAAACTCTTAATGTTTGTTAGACTCCTTGCAGTCTGTTTGCAGAGCAAACAGGAAACTGTTCTCTGTGAAACTTTTTCTTTGTGTGATTTCTCAGTTTTGTACTGCTATTCTCACTTTAAAAGTTATCACCCAAGATTTAGAGAAATGCTGGTCTATGCTCATGTTCACTACTAAACAGTTTTTTTCTTTTCTTTTTTTTAAGTGAATGGATGGCCAAAAGCTTTCTTGAGCATTGAGTCGTTGAAATGTTTTGCTGCTTGAGAGTCGTGAGAAGGTAAGGCGTGTTGCTGACTTAATTAGCACGTGTTTAAAAGTTTGCTTATGACTTGCATGCATGTAAAATTGATGAGGTGTTTTTTGTTTAATCCTTACTTCTTTGGCTTTTTCATCTGTACAGCCTGAAGCTATCAACAGAGCATCCAGAGTTGAAAAATGCCCAAAAGCTATGCGCTTGTCCTCAAGCAAGATGCTAAAAAGGCTCTAAACAAAGCAAGGCCTAAATAGCTTAATTATGAGAAAGTGGTATTGTAAACCTGAATACAGTATCCAATATACTGTATTACTGAGTTATTAAAGCTCAGTGTTTAAAAAAGAGTGAATGTATCTGTAGGAGCGAGCTTAATTTAACAAAGCTTTTCAGTGCAAAAAGTTAGGCTTCAGGGAGATGTGAAGAAAAAGTAGAAAGAAAGCTGAAGGGAATTAATCAATAAATTAAATCTGCCCTAGCATACGATTGCATAATGTATTCTAAGAGAGATTGTGTTTCACGTCTTTCATGGAGCGGAGACGGCTGCCCTCGAAGTGGTTATGACCTTGATTTTAACATGAAGCCTTTCTCTGCTCTTCAAATCAGCATGAAGCTCTGGGAACAATATGTTGCCCCTTCTGCAAGAAGCCATAAGCATCTTCCTTGCATTTTCTCTCCCTAAATTCATTTCGATTCATATATTTTGTCACTTCACTTGAAGGATGCCTCAGAGTTCTGTCTTTCATTTTCGGTGAATGAATTCTTCCTCCTGTCACGCAGACTAATTTTGGCCTTTGAGCGTTTCTCTTTTAAGCAAGTTCAAAATAGACTTTTGGCTGGCATCCTGAGCCTTCCTACTAGCATGACAGAGTTGTTTAGATACAAAACAAGTGCACTGAAGTTGTCCATACTTGGACATTTTTCTTGTAGTATAGCAGATGGAAATGATTAATAATTTCCAGGTGCATTGGAAACTTTCCCCAAACTACTGGAAGCAGCATGCAACGTAGCTGGAGGGTAAATGTGTACAAACAAGGTGAAACAAGAACCAAACCCTTTACTTCTTTCTTCCCAGCAGCCAGGCCTAGTAGGATGTGGGTTTCTGATGTGGCTGTTAATGAAAATCTGACATCAGATAGGTAACTGGTTGGATTCGCTTTTTTGTTGTTCTTGCTGGAAATAATTTTTTTCACCGTCGTGTCCACTTGCTACAAAAGACAAATATGAAAGATTTTTTTTTTCTCAGCAAAACAGTTGCATTTGTCTTTCCGTGTTCAAAATAATAAAGCCTATGAGCAAGTGGATTTCCCATCTGGTGTGCTTTGTTTCCTTTTTGCCAGGACAGGCAGAGGTTTTTTTTCCTGTGTCACCGAGCACCTCTGGCACGTTCTTTTTGAGAGCTTTTTCTCTCCATAAAAGCATGATATTGCCAGAGTACTTCACCATCTCCTGCTGTTTCGAGTAGGATCGTGAGCTATAGTGATGACTAATCTTAGAGCCTTTTTCAGACGTGTCCAGCAAGGAGGTAGAAATGTCTGCCAGTAATAAATGACAGACTTCTGTCTTCCGTTTAAATCACACTCACAAAAATTATCTTTAGTCATTAGCAGTTGGAAATTTCATCACTCTTCTTACGTTACAGGTTTTCCTTCCCACTTCTCTACACAAACTTTTCCTGTTTTCAGCAAGCTGACTTTTAAGACCTGCTAATTCAATATTTGCCTTCCTCTTAGAGGCAGAAACCATTAGCTTTAACTGCTTTTATGTTTCTAATTGAAGAGCTCAAAAGGTTGACAGAAGAAAGGTAAAGTAAGGGTCATAGCATCAGCTTAGCAACTCGGCGGTTTCATTTGCCAGTATGAGAAATGCTGTCTGAGCACAGACTTAGGGCTTTTTGGGGGTGGGTTTTAATTAATGAGAGCAGTCAGAAACAGTCTCACGTGTTTCTGTGTCCAAGGTTGGCTTTTTGGTATAGGATGCTGAGCAAATAGCTCTCTACAGTCTTGCTTAATATTACTAACATAGTTTTTTGTTTTTTTTTTTTTTTATGTGAATTGGAAGCAGCTTTGTTTCTTACCTTCCGTATATTTCTTACTGGGGCTTGCAGTTTGAGTGAATGTTACTGTGAGGAGTGAAACAGTATTGTATTGCTTAACAGAGCAGAATCCCTACCCTTCTGAGTTGCAAAACAAAATTAACGTTAATCACAGAGGAAATGATTAGCCTGTTGAATTTGTTACCCTGTGAAATCAGGTGAAGGAGAAATATATCATTCAATATTCACGCTTTGCCTCTTCTTGCCATTTTTAAATACACTGTAGTGTATGCTGACTTGAATATCAGCTTTAAGCTATGGCAGGAAATGGTGGTGGTCTTTAATTCAGAACTTGCTTTTTCTTCCATTTCAGTCTTCTGTTGCACAAATGTGCAGTTTGCAGAACTGTTGTTTAATTTATGCATAATTGGAGTTAGTCAATCTTTTGCACTTTCTCTACTTCCTAGAACTTCAATTTGACTTTTTCTTTGTGGTCTTACTTGAAACAATCTTCTTTTCTACCACTGAAATTCGGTTTTGTTGTCTTTCAGTGAAGATCAAAGGACAAAAAAGTGCTGTCATCTTACTAGACGTCTCCTATAAAGGAGTAAATGTTTGGGAAATTAGATTGAATCTGTTTCAAAATTGACGTGACTATGTGACTCTCAAACAAATGCAGAACTTCTTGGTTGAATTGTGGTTATTATATCTGGGAAAAATTTAATACTCCTTGGCACTGCTTGAAGAAAAAATGGGGGGCTGGGTTTTTAACTTGGAGATTCAAAAGTATGCAAGGGTTGTTTTTTAGGAACAGCTGCAAAAAATACCACTAAAGCCAGCCTTTATCATTCTAACTACTTGACTGGGAAATTATCATTTGAGCCTACTTTAGAGGAAAATGTTATTGTACTTAAATGTCTTTAATCAGCCATTAGCATCCACCGTGTCTGGAACCTGTTAGGTTTGCTCTGTATAAATGCAGTTTTGTGAGTCCCAAGGGGAAAAAAAAAAACAGCACTCAGACTTCTAATAACACTTTTAAATGATTACACTTGCAATTGAGAATGTTTACTCCATTCTGTCACATTCTAATGTAATTTATACCAGTTTGTCACTTGATTGGTTGCATCATACATAAACATTTTATTATTTTGTTAGGTTATGTCTGGAGAAGATATTGCTACAATGCATTATTCAGTCAAGAACGTTGTCAGGAGCTGATGCCATCAATGCTCTCAGACCTTTCTATTTTGCTGTGCATCCGGATTTCTTTGGCCAGCATCCCAAAGAAAGGGTAAAAATCTTACAGTGGGATTTCTTTGTAAATGTGGTGTGCATCAAGGATGGAAGTGTGCTGTTTTCCTTGCTTTTGGGGTGGGGTAGCATTACAGCTGAATACAGTTACAAAAGAACAAAAAGATTCACTGCTTAATTTATTTTTAGCAAGGATAGATCCTTAAACATTTTTTTTATTAGTCATATTTTCTGTTTAATTCTTGTAATGAACACAATGGAGTCTTTTCAATTTAACTTATAACATTGCTTGAAATGCCATGCATCATATTTGAAATCAATGGATTATTTTCTTAAGTCCTTTTTTGAAAGCCCTAAAAACGGGCTTGGGGAATCCGTCACAGGAATGTACAAGTATGTGCATCATACAGTGTATTCATGCAAGGTAATTATTCATTTATGCTGAGAATATGAACTGTGTCGTTCAGACAAAATTAGCAAAATGCTAATTTTGCGTTTGAGATTAAAAAGGTTTAGATGAGAACTGGCCCATTTGTGTGTGTTTTTTTTTTTAACAGGAAGTAAATGAAAACTCTCTGAAGAGGTTAAATGGCTACTTGGAGAATCTGCAGAAACCAGGATTTCGCTCTTTTAAACCAACTCAGCTTACTTTTTATGTAAGAGAAAGAGAACCAAACTCTTCTAATGTTCAAGAATCCTTCAGTACTTCAGGTGCTTTTATATCATGCAGAATGTATCTTACTGTATTAAAAATCTTGAAAGAATTTTGTGCAGTCTTTGATGCCTTGTGCAGTCATGATGACTTTTCAACTGAATAAAATGCTGTCAAACCATGAAAACGTGTATTAGATCAGACCAGCTAAGACCATCTTAATTAAACATCTTGAACTTTTAAAAGTACTGAAAGAATGAGAATTTGAGGTTAAATTGCAGTATGATGAAGTAAAAAAACACAAACAAAAAAACACTGATGTAAGTGATAATTGTTGTGCTTCAAATACGTTATTTATGTTTAACTTGAACAACAAGAGGGTCCTTGTTTTGCAGACAATATGTAGTACTCAATAGCAGGGTGCCTGTAGGATCAGCAGGAATTTCTTCTGAAAGCAGATGCCGTATGTAGTATCTGAAGCTTTAATTCACCACGTGTTCTCTTAGCTTTGAGACTACAGTCAATATTGCCAAGCTCAGAATAGAGGTTTTCATTAATTTTGTTTTATGTATTTGTTTCTCATGAACCAAAATGCCTTATCTGACAGATGAGTTTTATGTTCTATATTCTGCTAGTCAAAAACTTGAGCAAATTGTGAGGGACCTTACTGCCAGAAAACAAAAATATAACTGTGTTTCAAGAAAATAGTAGCAGTATGTCCAGTCTATTTATGCCAGTTGAACTGTCAGCAGCATTCTGCTTCTGACTCCAGAACTGGCTTCCTTTCTTATTGGGCAGTTAGTCCAATCATTTAACTACTGGACCTTAATTTTAGCCAGTGTGTAAGTGCAAATTCCATGCAAATTGATGATCAGTAATAATATGAATTCTTTGTTGCACTGCCACTGCTAAAGCAAAATAATATTTTCTTGGATTTTGCTGCGTCTGTGGCTAGATTTCTGATTTGACCAATGATTCAGATACTTAAAAATGTTTATAGTTCTGGAGATAGATGACTGTAAAGGTTAAACTGCTTTGAATTTTGCAGTGAATATTGAAAAAACAAGGCCATAATAATTTCTGCGTATTCGCACCCTTGTTTTTAATTTTTTAAGATGAGAGAAATGTGAATGTGGTTAAAGTAATTCAGTTAAATAATGCTAATTTTTATGACTTGTATTTTTTAGGGTTTCGAGCCGTCAGTTTTACACTACATACTAGAGATCTCCTGAGCACAGTATTAGATATTCTCAACTCCTGCAGTTTGTCTACGGAGCATGTTCAGAGTTTGAATGTGAACTCTCAGCCCCACAAGGAAGCAAAAAGCACACTGAACAGACCGATCAAATGGGATAAAACTTACTATTCGTTTACTGGATTCAAGGATCCTGAGGAAGACCTAGAACAAGCCCAAAGAGTGGAAACTACTTTAACGTATGTAAGGCTTGTATTTGATTTTATTTTTGTAACCTAATAATACGTGAAAGGAGGTAATACATGAAAATTAAGGTCAGAGTGTTTCAAGTTGCCAGATGGCATAGCATTGTGCTTCTAAGGGTCTACCATCAGTTACAAATACTAAACTTGTGTTATATGCAGCATGTTATAATTTAGAAGCTGGTTGTTTATAAACTGTATGTGCTCCTTTTGGGGACAGGGTTAAAAT
The DNA here is from genome assembly GCF_965140915.1 of Aythya marila. Classification (NCBI taxonomy): domain Eukaryota; kingdom Metazoa; phylum Chordata; class Aves; order Anseriformes; family Anatidae; genus Aythya; species Aythya marila. The sequence goes on along the minus strand of NC_139043.1, from coordinate 43,933,085 downwards.
CAGCGTATCAAAAACTTTTTTTATAACGATGAGACTTCTGTCATTGGAAAATAAAAAATACCTGTTGTTCGTCCTAGCATTCCACAACGAAAATCACTATACTACATACTACTGTAAAACATTTATTAACTGGGATTTAGCAAGTGTATAACATTTTTACTTGTTTTTACACATTGACAAGACATGACACATTGCAGTTATCTATTAACAGTCTGGTTTTAATACCTAGCCGTTTGGTGCTGGGCTCCTTTTTTTGTTTGCTTTATTCCCTTAGAATACTTTATAAGAATTGAAGTATTCGTTTGTAAAAATGAGTGTGTGGGAATAAGCTTATGCTATCAGCCAAGGCTAAATCTCTTAAAGAGTAGCTTTCTCCTAAAAATAGAATGAACTGTTTATTCAAGGCCTTAGATGTGCACCGTAAGTCATGTTTCCAGGGTTGTGATTACTGACAAAAGAACGGTAAAACTTTGACCTGTATAATCCGTGCTCATTCCAGCTCTGTAAGAGTTTTGTAACTTGGCCCTTTAGTACCACCTCCTTTATTTGACAGTCTCTTAGGATAATTTATTTATTAAAGACAGATGATTGGGAACTTCTTTCATTAAAGCACTGATGTCTGAAGCAGCTCGCCTAAATAAATAGCACTAATCTGCTGCTCTACACATTTCACACCTCTCAAAGTTTTATAGTTGCAATGTTGTCAAAGTCTTTCCATTCAATCTGATTGCCTAGTCCCCCTGAAGATACAGAGCAGCAGGTTTACCTTTGTAAATATTTTAATGGCAAGCAGTTAGTGCTTTCAGTTTCTGACCTCTACTTTAGAAAGAAAAAAATCTCTTTACCTTGTAACTTGAAATAAAGCATCAATGTTAGCAGTAAGATGTACTGTTTGTATGAGAGAGAAAATTCAACGTTCTACTTTTTTCCTCTTTTTTTTGAATTTTTTTTTTTAGATCCTGGCTAGATGATAATGAAGCAAGTGCAGTTAAAAAGCTAAAGAAGAGTTTGCCACTTAGAAAAGAACTTGAACGTTTAAAATTGGAACTTTCTCATCAGCTCCAGCTCTCAGATATCAGGTAATAAATTACCTTAGTCGGATTTGCATTAGGACAGCCAAAGTGAGGCATTTTGTAATACGGTGCCATAAGTTTTAAAGGCCTATTCTAGCAAAGCAGCTGTATTTCATGTATGATACTGTTATTGCATTGAACAAGATTTCTCCAGAAGAATTGTAGCGGGACAAAAGTTCCCTGTTACAATCTGCTCCGAAAGACCTAACATTTGTAACTAAATACATAGGTTTGCTATGTTTTGAGGAGTTAAGAACCTTCCAGAAGTTACATTAGCCTTCCATCGTTTAGGAAAGAATTCAAGTACCAGGAGTCTGAAAAATAAATATATTAATAGGAAGCTACTATTTGTGATCCTCCAGCCTAATGCTCTGGTGTTTAAAGGTTGAATGAGAATGTTAGCTTTGTTAATTGAATGTTAATTCAGTACTTTCCATTGAGAGGCAGGTGTTTAGACCTCAGCACTCATAATGGTTGCTTGGGAAGACAAATGCCATAACCAGGAATGGCCGTGTCCCTCTGGTCATCTGGAGTCACCTGTCCTGGCTGTTTCCTCCCACCTTGCCCACCCCCAGTCTGCTCCCTGATGGGGGCAGAGCAGAAGAAAAAGAACCTCAGTGCTGTGCCAGTGCTGCACAGCAATAGCCAAAACATCAGCGTGTTGTCCTTGGTCTTAGTCAAAAATCCAAAGCGCAGGGCTGCTATGAAGATAAGGAAATCCATCCCAGCCAGGCACAGCACAATCCTGGAATGCCAATTTCCCATTCTGAGATGGTTCAATATCAGCCAGCAATTTTTCCAAAGATGAAAAGCATCGTTTTTTGATATACTGGCAACTTTTTAATTTAAACACTTTTTGAAATGATTAATTAATAGCTTGTCTCTTCTACATGATGGAAAGAGATGTCAAAACTATGTTTATTAAAGTCACTAATAAAGCACCTGGCTACTGAGTGGTTTAACAAAGATGATATTATAGAAGCAAAACTTATTCCACTCCAAATGTGGTTTAAAAAAAAGAAAAGGGCAATTTACTGCTAGAATCATGATATTTTGAGCTAAGAACTTAAAAGACAACTTCCTTTATATACAATATTTGCTGCTCTAGACAAACATTACACAGTGTGCAAACAGAAGCTGCATGCCACGTGAGTGGACCGAATCCTGGCTCGTATGTTACTATTTGCTAACTAACCCCCTTTTTATTAGGCAAGAGGTTTAATTTTCAAATTCTGTTCCATCCACCAGCTTTTATATTTATTTTTCTTAGATGAGTTTACTCTTATCTGTTTTTATCCCATATTGTTCTTGGCACTTATTTCAAGGGAGATTGAGAAATTTTATTTAGACATTTATCTCTTCAAATAGCATGACATGGACAGCTTTCTGATAGGTCTTTGCTTTTATCACTGTCGAAGAAGTGTTACTTTGAGTCATTTGAGTTGTAAGGTTCTTGTCTGTATCTCAGCCTGTGTGTTGTTGTTTTGTTATTTTTTTTTATAAAGCTGAAAATGAAATGCTCGCATTTGTATTTTTATCCAGGTGGCAAAGAAGCTGGGGTATTGCTCATCGCTGTAGCCAACTGCACAGTCTAGGTCGCTTAGTCCAACAGAGACCTGAAGTAGTAAAGAATGTTAAAGGTATATTTCCACTGCTTGTTCCATATATCCTAATAGAGTAGTGATTCAAAGGCTAACATGACTCTTCTCTGACAAGGGAGCTGTAGTATTTTTTCATGAGTGCTTTTGATAACTGCAAAAAAAACTTGTAGGCTTACTAAAAGGGTGATGAGAATTTACATTTTAAGCTACTGGTTGTTTTCAGTGACCCTTCCTTACAGTGCATTCTCTACACTCAGCTTTTTACTTCTTGATAAATGCAAGAGGAGTGAGGTGAAGGCACAAGACTAAGTACTACAAACAAATGCAAAAAATTCAGACTGTCTTTGAAAGGATAGTGGGTAGTGACAGGTTGTTACTCGTGGTAGATTCAAGACAAAAATGCTAGTGGTTCTCTAAATGTACAATATAAGGAGGACTTCATAGAATCCCTTTAAAATCGTATTACCGTGTGTGTTCAATAAAATACTCACAATGAAGTCCCTTCTCAGGAAAAAAAATAAAATATTCTGTAAATCTGACACACTATTTTTTTTGATATAGCTGTTTGGCCTTGGCAGTAGCTGTTTGCTGTAATTGTAGCTCCACATTTTTTGCCTGTTTCCAGATACTCAGTTTTGAGTGGCTTTCATTTGAGGGTTCACTTAATCCTTTGTCAAAAGACAGAGTGAGTAAAACAATAGGTATAAACTGTGTCAGATTTCAAGTTAGTTTCTTTACCTAAGCATGGTAAGGATGTAAAGTGCTAGAGAGGTCTGTCCTGTGACCCTGTTGTAGTCTCCATTTTCAAATGTTTTTAATCATATACTGGACAAATAATTGTGAGTACCTAAAAGTACAGTTGGTCTTGCCTTGGGGTAAGAGGATGGACTAGATGTCTTGAAGTCAGTGTTGCTTGCTCTTAAGTATTTTGGAAACACGATTGCTGAGAGCAGGTTGAAGTGTCTGTATGCTGAGGTAGAGAGATGGGTTCAGGAGAAGCTTTTTTTCTTCCCCTAGGTATGTTTTCAACATAATTAGCTGCCTTTTCCATCTAGACTCTTGAAGAGTAATAACTGGTCTCATAATTGGAAGCCATTATGTTCTATTCTTTTGTCCATTTTTTCCTATCTTAGAGATTCCTAATTATTTCAATCTCATCCTTGTAGTTCTTGCAGAGCTTAACACCAAAAATGGAATGATGCTCCCTTTTTACAGTTGTCCAGTATGCTTCGTTACAAAGACAACACCTGCCCTTTTGATCTCAAAAATGAGTTATTGTGGAGTTACTAGTAGCATTACTTTAACTTACAGCTGGTTCAGCACGCAGCATTATATTTAGTGATTTTAGACAGTTCCAGCCATGTAATGTTAATGCTGCATAACATAGAAATTGTCATCTATTGTTTTACGGCAGCGAAATTAAGTGGCTTTATTTGGTTTTGGTTTTTACACTCTTCAGGTTTGGTGTCTGGTACTTTCCAGATCTTCTATTTAAGCCTTGTCTTGCAGACTAATACATCACACTGAAGACATCTGTTGGAAGTTTATTTTGATAAGTAGTTGCCTCTGCTATTTCCCTCAAGAATACTTGAGAATCTTTGTGCTACACTTAAAAATAGCATTAGACTTTTATGTTGCTTTTATTCTTTCTTAAAAGCAAGCCAATAAAAAACTTAATACGAAGGCATTCCTGATGGCTTGAATGCTGCAGATAGCTTTGTGGAAATAGCGTTGAATGATTGTGCTAATAGGTCTTTGACCAACCTTTTCCACATACTTTAAGTACACAGCATATATTTCTTTGGGTATGTATTATTTGTACAGATTCTTTGAAGATGCAGTCTGCTGCAATTTTCTTTTTTTAAGAACTGTCTTTGTAAGAAAAAGTCTGGTTAACTAAAAAAATCTATCAAATCTATCTGTTCAAACAGAGAAAATAAAAGCTAGTTGAGGTTGGCATGGAAAAATTCTGGAACCAGAGTTCTTAAGAATCACTTTTTCAGATTCTGAACAGAAGGAAAGCACCGGTTTATTTTTGTGCAGTGAAAATGTGTTGCTTATGACTTACATGGCTAGACCTTAAATAATTGTGGGAATCATTACAATAACCAAACTTAGTAAAGAGCTTTCTTCAATCTTCAGGGCGCACAGTGGTGTTCACAGACCGTTCAGGTATGAGTGCGGCAGGCCACATAATGCTGGGGACCATGGATGTTCACCATCACTGGACCAAAGTAAGATTTCAAAGCAAGTGATGCTGTTTGCTATGACATCCTTTCTTAAACTGTAACCAAAATATTAATTGTTGCAGATCACTGATGAGTAATTTAAAGGAAATAATGCAGCTGCTATGTTTAGCATAACTGTGTATATTGCATCCCAAATTTAATCCTGTGATGTATTTTTACTAACAATCTCTGTCAGATCTTTACTGCTGCTCCTGCTAACAAACAAAGTTGTATTCCTGATTAGATGTAAATCAAACTAATTTGTTATGCAAAGCAAGCGTGGTGATGGTATTTGCTTTGGAAGTCAAAGAGGTCTGTATTCAAACCTGAAAACAAGGGCTTTTTATTTAAAAGTGCACCAAAGATTAAATACACAGGAAAAGTTGATGAAGATCTTCATGGGTCTGGTTAGCTACTTGTTTTTTAGAGAGTAGAAACTTCTGTCACATTCTAACCCATTTTAGGAAGCGTTCCTATGTTCTAGTGCTTTATTTAGGAATTACAAAAAACAAAAAGAAAAGGAAGTAATAAAATAATGTCCACATCGGTCTGTAAAATGGTTTATCATAATGATACCTAGAGGATTTTTGCAGTTTTTCCATACAAGGAATGCAAATGCTGAACCAATGGAAGTTATGCCAAAAGCTGCTTGGATTCCGCTGCTCTGTCATTTCTAGAGAGATTGGAACAATTTCAGAACAGTGGCAGTATTTTTTATATGAAAAGCTGCATTCTAGTAATAATTGGGTAGGTGGTAGGAAGTGACTACTATGGACTTTTCCTTTTTCACTTTCTTCCCTGTTCCAGCCTTCTCCCTGTCACCTACCTTTTGTGTATTGACTCACAAGTCTGAACGTTTCTTAATCTTTTCTGGTGTAGATTTGTAAATCAGGAGCCTCATCCTTCCCTCCCCTCCCTTCAGACTCCAGACAAAATATGTTACGAATCAAATCCTTAGAAAGAGCTTGTTCCAGCAACAGAGACTGCCTTTTTTTTTTTTTTTTTTAGAGTTGATATAAATTATTCTGTCAAAACCACTCTCATTAACAGTATGTAGAATAACTCTATCACTGTAACTGTGCTGATAAACATTTTACGTAGGCCTTAAATTATAATTGTTTAGGGATCTGAGAGTATTAATTTCCATAGATTGAGAGATAAAGGACATCCATCTATCTTGTTATGGCCTTTTGGTGCCTTTATAGTGTAAATACTGAAAATACTTACAAACATTTTCCGTTATATCTTGCACCAAAATGTATATATGTAATATTTCTAATTTTTTTATATGGTTTGATTAATTTTTTCCCTTGGATCACGTGTTTGCACTGCTCAGTGGCTCCTTTTTTATTTTTATTTTTTAATTTCTTACAATTACAATGTTCTGTGTAACATAGGAAATGTTTGTTTGTGTGTGTGCCTGCACAGATTTTTGAAAGACTGCCAAATTATTACAAACTTCAGAAAAGGCTGCTGTTTTTGGAAGATCGGATAAGCCAACTTCTGGGAGGCATACAAGTTATATACATAGAAGAGCTGCAACCGCTGTTGACTCTAGAAGAGTACTACGAGACGCTGGACTCTTTCTGTAATAAATTACTTGACAGTAGGCTACGTTTTCATCCTCACAGTCTGCGAGGCTTGCAAATGATTCTAGAAAGGTAGGTATTTATAGGGAAGATTTCTTCCTTCTAGAGCTTTTACTGCTGTGGTGTTTTTTTTTGTTTATTTTTTTGTCACACTGATTATTGCTTTCACTAAGAAGAAAACTAAATTTCAGACTTTCATGTCAGTCTTTTAGTTCTCAAGGTTTTGTATGCCTTTTTGTGGGTTCAGAAGGAGTCGGACTGAAAGACGTTCTGCATGTTTTAATCAACTTCAGAGTCAAAATTAGAGTTTTTATCTTACAGTGTTGTGCTGGTTTAAATCACAGAATGGTTGAGGTTGGAAGTGATCACTGGAGATCTAGTCTGACCCCCCTGCTCAAGCAGGTTCATATAGAGCACACAGCACCAGATTCACATCCAGATGGGCCATAGCGTTCCTCATTGCATCCCTGCATACCCTGATGGCATTCCTATATTCCTCCCATGTGGCCTGTCCCTTCTTCCACATGCTCTTTACTTCCTTTTTCTGTTTTGAGTTTTTCCAGGAGCTCATTGCTCATCTGTGCCCAGGTCTTCTGCCCCCTTTGCTTGGCTTCTTACTTGTAGGGTACACCAATCTTGAGCTTGAAGGAAGTTACACTTGAATATTAACCAGTTCTCAGACCCACCTTCCTTCTAGGGCCCTAACCAGTGGGATCCCTCCAAGTAGTAGGTTCCTGAAGATGCCAGTTTGCTCTCCTGAAGTCCAGGGCTCCAATCCTACTTCTTTCCCTGCTTCCTCCACATAGGATCCTGAACTCCCCCATCTCATGGCCACTGCAGCAAGGCTGCCACCAACCTCTACATCTCCAACTTGTCTTGTTAGCACAAGGTCCAGCAGCACACGTCTCCTCGTTGGCCCATCCACCACCCATTGATCAGTTGACATCAGTGCTCTGAAGGAACCTCCTGAACTGTTTATGCCTACCTGTGTTGTCTTTCCAGCAGACGTCAGGGTGGTTGAAGTCTCCCAGGAGAACCAGGGCCTGTGATTGTGAGGCTACCTCCAGCTGTCTGTAGAAGTCTTGGTGACTTCCTGATCAGGTGGCCTGTAGTAAACCCCCACAGTGGTGTCATCCATGATACCCTGCCCTTTTATCCTTAGCTTCAAGCTCTCAACTCGCTCATAATCCACCCTGTGGTAGAGCTCCATACGTTCCAGTTGTTCTCTCACATAAAGAGTAACTCCACCAGTAAAAGGGTTTGCACCATTAGAACAACGCAGTTAAGTATAAAGGTGTTGGTGTATTTTTTTGATGCTTTTTGACTGAGTTGCCTATGAAAAGTAATGAAAAGATTTGTGTGATGCTTCTATGTTCTCATAAGCCAAAATTGATTAATTTTTTACCAGCTATTCTGAATATGATATAGTGATATTCTTACTCATAGTTAGAATTCATTCTGAAAGTAATTCATGTCAATGTTTATATGAAAAAAATACCTTGTTTTTATTTCCATCATGTTTCATTACAGTGATAGATATACACCAAGCTTACATGAATTTGGACATTTTACTATCCCAACAGTCTGTGATCCAGCAACCCTTCAATGGTTTATTGTTGCCAAAGCACAGGAAGCAAGAGAGAACCTGAAAAGAAAGGAAGAGTAAGTGTTTATATGACTCAGTATGCTTAGCTTTCGAAAATCTTTGTATACTTGTAGCTGTTACAGAACTTTGAAGAAAGTATTTGTGCTCTTCTGGTGGAAATAACTTCTGTTTCTAAAGTAAAAATGTACTTACCAGCTTTACTAAGCTAAAAATTCAAGTGTTCTGTGAATGAACAGTTGTCAGAAAATACCCATCCTTCAGCTGATAGAAATAGTTGTACTTTATTCAGAAATTGTACTTTATTCAGAAATTTTATTCAGAAATTCAGATCCTTGCCTACAAGACACTTTTTTAATGACATCCCAAAAGAAGAGTTTTTCTTTTTTTGTTAACAAAGGAAAATTCTTGCTCTTCTATGGAGTAAGAAAAGCAACATACTTCTACTTATGCTACTTAAATTGCAACAAGAAAATGACAAAACTAAAAACAGCTGAGGCTGACTAGAGAATTGTTATTTCTGGTTGTTTGTCAGTTAGATGAGGAACAGATTAGGTAGCACATAATAAGGGGAAGAGAAAAACTAGGGATATAATGATGGAAAAAAATACATCCTTGGTACTTTTTCACAGGTGCTTGTGAGATGAGAGTGACTACAGTGAGTCTCAGTACCAGCACTTAACATTAAGTCCATAGTATGTAATATCCAGCACACTTGTGAATTTTGTTGTTGACCTTGTGTGTTGTTTGTGTCTTTGAGGATTAAAAAGAGTGTGAAGTAGAGATACCAATTTTATTTCGAATAAAACACTGTGATGGATAACCGAGTGTTACTATCCTTTTACAGGTCGTTACTGCAAGTTTATCTTTCTGCTTTCAAAAGCTTTTAATGAATTGCTGAAACCTCACACTTTGTCATGAGCATATCTATGATCTTATGAAGGTTATTTTAGGAATAAGCCTTACTGAAAGCTTTTATGGTTTTAGCTCTGTTAAGATCTCATTCCTTGGGAGGACTCGTTTGGGAGGACTTTGGTACAGCATGGAGGTTCTTTGGAGTTTTTCCATAATCCAAGCACAGCTATGAAGGGTTGGTTATTTTTGCCAGTGATAACTGTTGAATAGCTCTCTATCCAGCTTTCTGTATGTGACAGCTGGAAAAGTGTTGTCTATAGAGGTTGGGAGGGATGTTGTAGCAAATGTATGCATTTGCATCTGGTAACTCACTCCCCCCCAAAACCCTCACGTTACCCCACATCATAAAGACACTCATCCAGGAATAATGACATCTTTAGGTTAACAGTGAAAGAACTGTGGGGCTCCCCTCAGAGTATAAGCAGCTGTGTTGTAACAATGTAAGAGGCAAGCTAAATATCTCAGCTCTTCTGTGTGTTGCATGATTGCTGGTTTGTATGAAACAGTTGAGAACAGCTATACTCGGTCATATCAAAGGTCTGTTGAAACCCCATCATCTGTTAGCTTATGGAAAGGCTATGTGAATGGGGCAAAATTATGGTGTTCTTTTTACTCTGTACTCCTCTCCAGTTTCTGACAGTCTGTACTTGACTAAGTACTTGAAGCTGGAAGTGTTATCTCATGTTAAAAGCATTCACTAGATCTTTATTCCCTTCTTAATTGTCTAATTATTTTTTGAGCCAGCTTACACTTCGTGGCTTCAAAATATCCTGTGGCAGCAAATTGCGGAGTTGAATTAGGTTTACCACGTGTGTATTGAAGGAGGGAAGAGGTATTCTTTATTTTATAGACCATGGCCTGATGATCTCATTTGGCGTTCTTGTTCTTATGCTGTAGGTAATACAAAACAGTCACTCCGTATTTATTACCTCTTCTTTTTGTGTGTGGATATGTCATGTTTCTCTGGTAGTGTCTCTTTATTGAAGCTGAAAACCCCTTTTTCCTTTTAATGGTTCCTTGAAAAGAGCCCTTTCTGTACTTCTGATTTTCTTTAGCATCTTGTGGCTGTATAGGGGATCTGAGATAAAGAAAAACATTTTGAGATGTACTAGATATACTTTGAACATGCAGGTGAATGTTTTATGTGTGGTAAATAGCATAGCATAATTGGAATTCTGTATGACCTGATGTGCTGGAGAGTTTGGACATTGCTGTTCCACAAAATTGTGTTATTTGTGCGGATAATGTCAGTCTTCTAGTATGAATCCACTTCCTCACTTTCAGAAGGTAGCTGTTTTGTATTGTGGTAGAGGTATAAGCGTGCTGAATCTGATCTGAATCTGCATCATACAATCCACAGTTTCAGTCATCTTAATTCTGCAAATTAACTTTACTTCTGAGGAGCTTGAATTTGCTGTGTGATCTGTCTCACTACTCTTTGTTTAGAGTGAATGGAAATAATCATCTGCAAGTTATGAATTTGTTATTCTGTATACTTCCTACAATTAGTAAGTTACTACCACACTTAATACACATCAAGTGACTGTATCTGTCATCCCTTAGATTTGATGGCATGCAGAGTACTGTTAAGAAGACAGAGTAGTTACACAGTTTTACTCTTAAACTTCGTACTTCCAAGGTTATTTGAGTACTTCCATGCCTTATATTAGAAATAGACCTCACAGGATTTTTCTTTTGGTATTTTTCCGATTACCTTGTTAGCAAAAAAAAAATAAAAATTTAATGATGCAGGCTTTCAAGTGTGTAGGCATGGTGTTGCCCATGGTCATGGAAGAATACGCAGTTTAGCTTCTGAGGCAGATGTGGGTATTGTCCTGCACCAAAATTACAGCTGTACCATACCTGTACATGAAGAAGCGTTACCTTTGTTTACATGTGTGTAATCTGTAAATGTACTTATTTAAAGGTTGGTTCAAGTTAATGGTTTTTGAAAGCTCTAATTTTGTCCTCGTATGTTGTCTTCATTTGCTAGGATGATGATTACAGAAAAAGAGCTCATTGGTACTTCCACTGAGAAGTTTTCTTTGGACCGGCTGTATAAGGAACCCAGCGTTTCCAGTGCACAGATGATAGATTGCTGTAAGCGGCTGCTGGAAGAATCATTACCCTACCTACAAGGCATGCACCTTTGCATTTCACACTTCTACTCCGTGCTGCAGGATGGAGACCTGTGTATACCTTGGAACTGGAAAAGCTGAGGACCTATCTGATAATCAGATGAATTGTTTATTTTCTGTAAGAGGCTATAAATATGAGTGTTTTTAAGAGTAAATTATTTAAATCTGTATTTTGATATCTGTACTCAACCCTCAAATTTTCTTCTAACTGCTGCTCAGAAAGGATTGGGGTCCTAGGCAATTTGCACAATGCACAGTATTGCAAGTTCTAGGTGAAGCATCTGTACATTCTCTGTACTGCTGTAGGAGTCCCAGTGTGTGAAAGCAGTTGCCACACTGCATTTTTGTAGTTAACGGTGAAAAGATATTAAATTGCAAGTCTGCAAAAATGTGCATGTGTGTTTTTAATACACACGAATATTGCCAGACAGACTTCCATGAATATAGAGTATAGTACTCAAACCAGACACTACATATCACCTTAATGGATTTTTTCAATGCAGAAATTGAGTATATAAGTTATCTGGTGGCAATATTGGCATTTCATATTGCTACCTCTTAATGAATTAAAAAAAAAAAAATTACTTCTACTCTGCAGAAGAAAGCAGTACATTAACTTGGTCTCTATAGTACAGTTTCATATGCTGGTCCCATATTGTTGCCTTAGAATTTCAAAACATGCCAGTTGTACTGTCTGCACTTACTGTAGAGGAGATGTCATTCTATTTTTGTTTTCCTGTATTTGTGAAGCAAATACAATTCAAATTTTGTGAAGACTTATCTTTATGTACACTACTACCAGATTGCAAATCCCATTCATGGCACTTAGTGCCTGAGTAGTTTAACGTGACATCTAAGGGAAGGAAGCATTGATTTGAGTGGGGTTGTCTGCAAGTGTTAAGTACTTCTCAGTGAGAGCAAGGAGCTTGCAGTAAGGCTCTGTAGAGCAAACGTGTCTATACTGGTACTTTATTGCTTAAACAAAATGAAAGTGTGTGAATTTGTCAACGCTTTTTCATTGTAATACGTGCCAAGATGTGTTTTGTATCTGGGTTGCTACTTTGCAAAATATCCTTTGAGGAAAATCCAACAGCTTAATATTTATGGACTTCACCGATAACAACTGGCAAAAAAAAAAAAAGGATTTTTCTGATGTTTACCTGCCTTATATTTACATCTGTATCGAGGAGGGAAATTGTTGGGTTTCTCTAGTTTTTCAGTTGAAAGGTTCAATTTCAAATTATGATGTTTTTTTTGTCATCGTTGTTGTTAAGTTTGCAACACTGTGTTCTCAAACGTGTCTCTTAAAATAGAGAGGCAGACTGGAGTTTCTTGGGCCTTTAGTTCAGCCAAATGTTTAGCAATTCCTGCATAGGTCATAAAGTTCAGTTGATAGTTTCTTCTGACTAAACAATTAATTTCTATTGCTTGTTACTTCCCCTCCCTCCACCTAGTATTGACAATAATGTTTGTGTCCCATTTGAACTAAGCAACTGAGCCAGTCCTGTCACCTGTAGCTCTTTGAAAGTAGGGCAGCTCCTGTAATAAAAGCTGCGTAGCAATTTTCTTCTTCTTCCTTGAATTGAATGCCCCTTTAGAGGCATTCAGGCAAGAAGCAGCTCTCCAATTTCTCTGTAGAAGAGAGAAAATGTTTGATGAGGGAAGGTTAGTAGACTCGATTGAGGGTCTAGATGTGATTGTGACAGGAATCCCGCTAGGGATTGAGTGAGGCTGACATTAATGTCATAAAAAAACAGTGATAAGACTTACGGACCTTCTCCGAGTCTTAAAGAAGGCAGCTAGAAGTGGCTGGGGAAGGAGAAGTAAGCTGTAAAAAGCCCTTATGAAAGGATGTGGGATCTTTCAGCAAGTGTAAAGGGTCTGTCAGGACCCCGGCCTGATAGGAGTAGGCAAGGACGGGCGAGAGGGAATCGGATGATGGAGTTTAAATGTGGAAGTAATGAAAATAATTGCAATTAGACGCTTCCAGTCTGGAATACATCTCATGAGTCTCGCCATTCCGTTTAGCAGGGAAGTAGCTAAAATCCTCTGACAAAACATGTCAGCCCCCAAAAGGCTGGCAGCCTGCTCCTTGGATGCTCACTGCCTGGCTGAGTTCTTGGGTTTGTGCAATAAGCCAGTCACGGTTCTGCTGCTGTCTTCCCAGAGAAAGGGGCTGCACGCTACAATCTCTAAAAACTGCTCAAAAATTGAGCAGCAGCAAAAATTAAGATTCTTTCTAGTTCAGTAATTCAACATTGTAAGGTCTGTATCTTAGCTGAATTATAGCACACTTTCTGTGGTTCAATTTTACTGCAGAACGGTTGAGTTTACAAACATGCTGTCCTCACAACCTTCTTTTTCTTAAATATATGTAGGAAAGCCTTGGGGAAAAAACCTGAACTTAATGTGCGTGTCATAGGTATTATTTTATTTTGACAGGTTTGATTTATTTTGAACACTGTCCTGAAAGTAACAGAACTGTCCGTTTAGGTAGCTGTGTGTATGGTTTAAATCTGTCAGAATTATATTTTATGTTACAGTATTTTAATTGGGGGGTGGGGAGGGAGAGAAATGGGGCTAGAGTTCTGAAAGCCTTTCATCACAATGGCAGAGTGGAAATGGGAATTTGAAACTGTGACCTGCTTTTAAATGGGGCAGAACACCTCGCCTTCTGCTCAACAGACTGTATGCTGTCAGCTCGTCGTGCCGATAGTTTTAAATGAGTATTAACATCTACCGTGGTGGTTTTTGGTACAGAATTCCTGCTTGCTCTGTGACCAACAAGTGAAAACACGCTCAGTATGAAGTTTCAAGAAGTGTTTGTTTTGAAAACAAATTCTAATGTTAAATTAGGTGGAGTTGGTGTCTTGCTGTTTCAGTCATTAATGTTTGGCTTAATTGGAGTTTTCCTCCTCCTGTTTAGAAATCTGCAATAAATGTTTGAAAGATAAGTAAAAATCTTTCCCAGTGATCAAAGACTTGAAACGTGTGCTGGTCATCCGTCGTGAGTTAATAAACCACGGTGCCCAGATCGTGTCATTCAACCTCTCCGGAAGGTTTATTCTCTTAGTGCAGTTGCCAGAAGGAAATTCAAAGATTCAGTGCTAGAATAAAAGACACGGGGACTTAAGAAAAATAAATTAAAATCACCTTTAATGCGTTATTTTGATGCTGTTTAATACTTTGATCTGGAGATGCATGCAGTGGCAAACAACAATTTCCATTTTGTCAGGTGTATGCTTAACGTTTTATGGCATCAGTTCTGTATGGATTACAGTGCTACAGTTTCCTACGTGTGTTTTAACAGCTTAATATGCAATTTTGATTCTCTGAGCTGTATATAAAAATTGTATGAAATAAGTGAAATAATATCCATCTGGTCACTGTTCTTCTGGCTATTAATTGCTGTGATATGCTTTCAGGGACCGATTGGCTTGTATTCACATTCTGCAAGACACTCAAAATGTTGATTATGAATCTTGAAAAAGACTTAAAACTGGTAAATATCGCAGAAGGTTAGAGCTGATGTATTTAAGCGTGTTTCAAAATGCATCAGAGCTTTTCTTGGAGAATTTGAATGGTTCTGATCGAGATTGTGTACGTTATAGCTAAAAAGCTTTTTTATTGGGAAAATGGTGAAATTTTAAAGCTCATTCATTTAAAATTGTCATTCTGAGAATACAGCATGCATCTGAACAGGGTTATTTTTGTGATTCCTTGGGCTTACACACATGCTGTATGTCTGTAGTACATGGATCCAAAGACGAGACTTCCCTAATATTTCTTTATAAGCATAACAGTGTGGGAATTTGTAACAGAGGAGGCTTAAAATAAATAAATAAAAATCAAATGCAACACAGCTGTGAGAGAGCATGGCTGTAAAAATACTAAGTTAAATTCAGAGATACAGATTGTGCTCTTCTTCTGTTGCATATAAATACAGGAAGAATTTGACTGAGATATGAGGCTAAATTGGGATCTCAATTCTGTGCGTGGAAAAAATGTTCAGATTTTTACCTTGTCCTGTTGAAACTACAGTATATATTGAAGTAACAGAAAAATATTCTTTTGCAGTTTGTCCTTTACAGCTACATATTCCTTACACGATTGCTTAAATACTGAATAATTTAGTACTTCATTTTTGCTAAATCCTCTGATGGGGCGCTGTATGTCTAAGTAGCCAGACTGATTGATTGCGATCTCTGTAATGTCTTAAAAAGAAAAAAAAAAAAAGGCTTTTGACGATATTTTATTTAGTAGAGATGAAATTTAGTATTTTCTTGCTAGCTTTTACATTCTGAAAGTCTCCTTACAATCTTGTTTCCAGCTTTTGGATATTGTGTGTCACCATCTGTTGATACACTTAAATATTTTTTGAACACTTTTGCTTTTCCTAATGTGTTTATCAAAAGAGAAGAGGCTTAGATTGGCTCTGTCTATGCTGTGAGTTGTGCTAACTGTAGCCCCACTCCCCCTAGACTCTGCTGCCAACCCCTTTTCAAGCTTCTCTTGGATTTCAACAGCAGAAGTAAAAAAGTTTTGGAACCATGGTAGAGGCCGAAGGTGTGCTGGCTGCAACAACAGCATGAAATGATGTTTAACGTAGAGGTTAGATAAAAGAGCAGGGTTATAATTTTCTTGTTAATTCGTTTCCAACATCCCCACCTAGCTGCTGTGGAGAACAAAAGGCAATTTGATGTAGTTGAAGATCACAGTCCGCTTTAATTTTTTTTTTAATTAATTCTCCTTAATCATCCACTTTGCTGTTGGATTGTTGTAGGGCCATAGCTGAGCAGTCAGCTCATGCCTGCGGTGGCTGTGCACACCCTCCGCCTGTAACTGGATATTCTGGGACCATTTACTAAAAGCAGCGATCGGATGAGAACCTGATGTCCTCCCTCAAGACCACCCTGTGATCTGACAGCCACAGTTCAAGATCAAGGCATTTCCTTGATAGCGCTTTGTCCAACCCGCACGTTATTTTACCCATCAGTTTGTCATGCTCCTGGGAACCTCTCATTCGGGGCTGTTTTTTTAATGTCATGTTTCTAGTTCATTAAGTCAGTGGGTCATAGTTCTAGGCTGTTTTTGAATTGTGCTTGTTTTGTACTCTAAGGGCGTAGATGACTCCAGTTTTCCACCCGCGTTCATTTCAAGCAGTCCATCGAGCCAGAGCTATGACTTCTACACAAAGAATGCTCAAAAAAAAAAAAAAAAAACATTTTTTAAGAGTAAATGCAGATCCATAAATTTCAGTTTCACACAAAGGAAAATTCCTGGGTGATATTATCAAAACGGACAATCCCTCCAACAGGTGGTATTTAAAGACAGGGCAGTTGGTGCATTGCATGATCACGTGCATGTTCTCTGTTTAATCTTTGAGCTGGTGAGACCTTTCTGTAAAGGTCACGAAGCTTTAATATGACTAACCAGTTTACAAAGCTTTTAGCAAGAGGGAATCTTGTCTTGGATTGTATTCATATGATGCCTGGAACAGTCTAAGAGCTGGATCTCTTAGAGCCTGTGTTACCAGAAAAGTCAAATTAATTAATCAAAAATCAAATGAATGAACCAAAATTTAAAAGACTGTATGTTTGCAAATGTATTATTACTGTCCAGATCTCTGCTGTCCTGATATGACAGATTCTGGAGTAAAAATAATCTGTGCTGTAAATCGGGATGTACATGCCTTCTGGTTTTGGCCAGAAATCCCCTATATCAATTTTGGAATGGTAAAAAGTGGGTGGACCAAAAGGCCCTGCTGAGACCAGATTTTTGGCTGAGACCAGATCCACCTCCAACAAATTATTTACGTTCTGTAAATTCATCAGCCTAATACACATCTGGACGAGAGACTTCTAAAAACTACTTAAAGCTTCTACTCAAAGTGTTGGTATGAGACATTAATTAAAGATATAGGTACATAATAAGTTGAGAAAGACATGGCATGAAAATAGAAACTACAAACATTTTAAGAAACATCAAGAAGATCACAAATAGATGAATTCATCCCAGATTATATCTAGTGATAATTGAATCAAGCTTTTATCCGTGTGTTGCCATATATACATTTCCCTCCTCTTGCCTAGTAATCTCCATTCATCTGGTCACTGGTTGGCCATGGGGCCATGTGCCATATGTAGGGCTTTCCAAAGAAACGTGGTTGTTCTTGGTGATGCTACCTGGGTGGCCAGCCCTCCAGCAGCCACGGAGACCTTACTGCCTTTGGAGGTATCTTCAAATGTCTTGAACAAGTCCTCACAGATCTCTCTCAGAAGCCTTAAAACTTAATTATGTCTTAATTTCAAAGGTCACTTCTGAAAAGCTCCTCTCATCAAGTAAAGCACTAAGAGCATATAATGAACTCGCTGTATGTGTTCTAGAAATTCCTTCTGGAGAAAAGCAGCACAGCTCTGACCAGGTGAGTGGCTGCTGATTTTCTCCCTCAGAAGATTATTCTTGGGAGGTATTGATCATGGACGAGTTTACTCTAAATATCCATGTCCAAACAGAACAGTGTTTAAGAATAGAGTGGAAGGGATTAGGTGCTGAGCACATCTCTGTCTTGCTCCTTCCTCTCCCCTCCGTTTGCCTCCTTCAGCACCGTTGCTCCTGGGCAAAGGCTTCTCTGTCCTGAGTGAACAGGGACCATTGCCTGGAACAAAGAGCGTTGAGAAATTACAGTTTCCAGAACTGCTTTCTGCTTCTGGTGGAGTAAAAGCTGCTCTGGGTACAGGCTGTCATCCTGAGCCTTAAAACCTCATGCCCAAATAACGTCAGAAAACTCCACTACAGCTTTACAAAATGTGCTTGCGTTTCAATACATCTCTAGAGAGAGTCTGTAGAAATGGTGATTTCTCCATGACACAGGATGTTTGAAAAGTTCTCTTTTTGTTCTGAAGATACATTTTTCCTTGTTACTTTGCTTTATCACCTTTCTTTCCAAAGATAATCCAGCCTTTCTTGAGGGTAGAGTTAATACTAGGTGAAATGCTATTATGCAGCGATTAATGGCAGCCTAGGTGCAGTTAGCGACTACTTCAAGTGGGCCGGGTTTCCTAATGATTATTTTGTTCCGTGCAAATTTATTCTGCAGACAATTTATTACAGCGAGTTCTTCTCGGTTAATGAATTTCTGAAACGTTTGCAGCATCGCCCCGAGGCGCTGGCAGAAATTGCCTTGTCGCTGCCCGTGTATGACAAAAAACCAACGTGGATGGGATCAGGCAGGTGCCCGGCACACTTGAAAGGTCTGCACGGTTCCTTGCTTCTGGGGGGAAAAAATAAAAAATAAAAAGGGCCTGTGTAAGTGAAGAAGACTGGAAAATGTGAGTGTTACAATCACGCTGCATACTGTTAAAGTTGTGGAGTGAAGTCTGTAGAGGCGTCCCTCTTACCTAGGGCATAACAAATGAGGTGTGAGAAACAAATTGGAGTAACAGTAAGCTCTCCTAATGTCTCCCTTTCTGCTTTATTAGTCATTGTAAACCTCCTGCTACCCAGGTTGCAACCTTGAGATTTAATTTTATTTTATTTTTTACGATGAACATATTTAGAGTGAAATTTCGTGTCCCGTAACTTTAGCCGTAGCCTACGTTATTAAAAATTAATTTAATGGTCCTTGAGGATCCAACTCTGGAGGTAGCAAACAAGCATCTCGGTTATATATTGTCTTCAATTATTCATGGAGAACTATGGGGATTTTCTAGAACATATCTCTAGCAAAGCACAAAGCTGTTCTCCTAATGCCAGCAACAAAGCTCCACTACTTAGTTTCACAGAAATGGACATGATTTCCCCATTGGGTTTCTCTGTTTGAACTGTGTAATATTTTATCACATTTAATAAAGTTTATTACAAACATGACTTGGGACGAGAAAAATCCTGGTGGTGAGGCTAAAGCATCATTTAATTTTGAAAGGACGTTTTGCCAACAAGAATTTTAATATATCACCATGTGTGTGAGCATAATAAATAGCCCAGCACAAATTACCCAGCAGCGTTATGAATCATTTTCCTGCGCACTAGAGCCATTTCCTCGTCTCTTTGCACTGCTAATTGCGTTTCTTTTATCTTCGGTGTTGTTCTGGTTTAGACCCTGTTGTTGTTGAGACTGCTTTGAAAAGCAAACCTGTTTTCCTCAAGGAAGCTGTTTAATTACGGAGCTGCATCTCCACCCTGGGTAAGGGCCTCGTTCCACCTGGTTTGCCGGAGGTACAGGTGCAAAGGGCTCTATAGGAAGGGTTTATCTGGCAAAAAAAGGTTTTGAGAGCCAGGGTCGAATTCAGGATAGCCAAACCAGTGAAACTTTGTATGGATACTCGCTCTGGTATTTCTTTTTTGTTGCTGTATTTCCTTAAACATATATGTTTTGTCATAACCAAGCTGAAAAAGTGTTAACTGCTCTAATACTGTTCCCAGCCAGAACTGTACCAGAGTTATCAGAAGTTAAATGTACGCTTAAAATGCTGTAAATTTTGCATAGATGAGCCCTTATGTGGCTTCAGCGAAGGTGTTTGATTTACACCACAGCCGATGTGTTTTAAAATACTTCCCCATTCCTCAAGCGTGGCCTTAGAGTGCAGCGCTGCTGCGATCCCCGCTGGATGCTTCGCATTCGGCAATCTCTGCTCAAACAATACAACACCAAATGTCCTGGATTTCTCTTTGTAGATTTCATTTTTAATCTAAAAGATCTGTAACTCCTGCTACAAGCAGATCTGATGCACAAGTTTTGTGAAATATATCTATTTTTTTAACCTCTTATTTTGTAGGGCAGCGCTTTCTCTTTTCCCTGTGATTTTACTGCCCTAATGGAGGGAGGGCACAGATCGGTGCAATTCTCAGCACACTTATTACTGCACTTTCTACAAAAGTGACCTTTCCCTCCCAACTACAACAAGGTTCAGAGGAGAGCATTGTGCCCTGAACTTCACACCGGTGAGCTCCCCCTGTGCAGGCAAGTATCGTCATTAGGAAACTCCACTGTCACTTGACCCTGGCCCTTGGTGCTTCAGTGCAGCTTTCCTGCAGGGCTGCTGGAAAAGGGTCTTGCTGTTCACATTGCCAGAGATAGCTGCTGCCACGAGCGCAGAGCTCAGCCCTCTGAGCCCCTTCCCTTTACATCTCCTCTGGGTATTTGCTTGGTGTTCAGCAGAAAGCTGATGCGTCCAAACCCAGCTGAACCGCGGCCCTGCTGCTGCTGGCCTGCTCCTCTCCCGGTGCCACGAGGTGACAGCCTGGTGACATCTTAGTGCTGGCCTGGGGGAGCACGGATCAGCGGGGTCTCCATCAGGAAGGAGGCAGGAGGGCTGGGTCGATGAAGGGTGCTGCCAGGGTGAGCCTCAGGCCACCGGAGGCAGATGTGGAGGCTGGCACAGCTGGCGTTTCATTTCTCCTGTGGGTTTGCTTTTATCCACCTCCTTCACCACAGCATCTGCAGATCAATAGCGGCAAGGTGATAATGCACAGGCTGTGAAGCCCAAGGGGACGTAAAGAGAGGCAGGAGGTGGCAGGGGCTGTGCTGTGCTTCCCCCAGAGCATCGCCTCCTGGCAAGCTCCCAGCTTTTAAGCTGCAGGAGCTGGGAGCTCAGAGCTTCTTGAGGCCTTCTTGCTTCAGCTACAAGAAGCATTGCGCTCGTGTGCTCTCATTCTCATCTTCAACCACCAGGCATCTGCTGGAAAAGCTACACAGCAGGCTGTACGCGATCCAGGAAACTCCTAGGGTGTGTTGGGGATAACTTCCAGCACAAACCAACCTGAGGACAAATGCTACTGGGCCTGGTGCAGATGAACTCATTAAAGAGGTTAAGATTGGAGGCAGTCTGGCTGCAGTGACCATGCCTTGCTTGAGTTTGTGACCCAGAGGGACACGTGCACAGTGTAACCTCTGCATACATCTTAGATGACCTCCGTGTTTTTTTCTCCTCAGCAAACATGATGTTTGTTGCTTTCTAGTGCCAGGGCGCCTGCCCTCACTGTATTTCTGGAAGAAGCTCTGAGTTTGTAGATCCCATACTTTCATGTTAGAAGTTAGTATGGTTCATGATGACCTGCTGCCCGCACAGTTCTCCCACTTCCCATGTGTATCTTTTCAAATTGGGAGGGAGTTTTCAATATTCCTGACCACGCTTAGTCCCTTTCAGCTTTGCAAATGGCTCAAAAACCTTGGTCCTCCCCTCTGTTCTTGCTGCGAGGGGAAGGTTTTGATGATCCTTCAGTCTGGCCCTTGTGGGAGGAGATTCGTGCATATTATTGGATTTCCAAGTCTCCCTCATCTTTCACCTCTGTCGCCTCTGGGGAGAGCATGACCCAGCGTTTGAAGTACCCATTGATCTGTACACAACGATCAAGAAAGCAAAGCCATTGGGTTTCTGGCCATCATTCGGGCTGTGAGCTCTGAGGAGTAGCAGCCCTTGGTCCTACAGGGTACAGCAGAGAGCAGACAATGATCAGCATCCATCTGCAGGACAGAGCTTCTCACCATCCCCATGAGCACCTGGCTCACCAGGAGGGTTGAACTGGGGGTCTTTTATTATTTAAGCTTTTATTTTCTACCTGCTAGCAGAGAGTGTGGACCAAATTCAGCTCAGTTTGGGGCCAACACAGGCGGCAAAGTGTTCCTTGTTGCGCCTCCTGCCTTTGCCTGCCACCACCACTGCGTTGCCCAGGAGCACACCCAGACCAGCCCCACCAGCTCCAGCTGTGGGGACACTGCCTAGGGACCAGCAAGGCTTCATTAGCTGGTAAAATGAGTTATATTCTGACTCTTTTTATGGTGCATTCAAAAAGAAAAATACCTGGATTATCTGTATATCCTGATGATTGAGGATTGTGTTCAGTCTGCCTCTATGGATAAACTCTTTGGGTCTATATATTTATTTTTTTTTAATACAAAGCAGAAAATGCTTATTTTTAACATTTATTTATCTATGTTGAACATAAATCTACTTAGAGGTCCAGTGCAGAACGAACCTTTCAAATGCTTTAACAAAGGGAATGGCACTTGAGACCAGAGCTGTGTCCTGCTGGAGCAGCAGCCCAGCAAGCGCGATGAAAGATATTCCACCGGGGCGTCTCTGACACACGCTGCCCGTAGATTTCTGGTATTTATTACGGAGGGACGGGAAGACAAAAGCTCAAGGGAAAACAAAAATCTAGGTCTGCCTCAGGTTATTATAAACTGAGAATTGATAGGCAGTCTCAATTGCCTGTTGCTAAGCAGCCAAGAGAATTGGTTGACCATACCCTTGTCCTTTTTTTTTTTTTTTAAAAAAAAAAAGAAAAAGCAGAAAGCTTTGTGTGTGTTTGTGTGTCCACGTGCATGTGTTAGGAGCATGTTAAATAACATGTACATGTTGTGTTAGATTGCAGAACTGTGATTTGTGAGGTTGGTTTTTTTTTTTTTTTTGATGAATGTGTTTGGGAGGTGCTACTGCATGGGTGATGCCAGGTCCCAGGCAGACAGAATAACCCGTGCTTTAAAATAAAAGTAAGGATGGAGAGAAGGAGCCAGAGAGAGACTCTGCCATGTCTGTGAGGGCAAACAGCACTTTCTTGGGTTTGAAGGATCCCTTTAGGATGTGATTTTGCATTTCCCTGAAAACCGGTGATGGTCACAAGGACTGAAGCCCAACGAACCAGCACGAGATGGCCGCTGGTATAGGAGTGCACCCAGGCCTGGAGATGCTCGGCATGCAACGGGGGGCACCCGCAGGGGATGGACGCCAGGCCAGCCGCATGGCCGAGCAGGGTCCAGCCACCCCGGCCCCCTCCTTCCCAGAGCACGGGCCTAAAAATAGACATAATCAGGTTTCAAAGAGGAAGCGAAGCGAACGGGTCAAGTGTCGTGACCTCAGGCATGCTCCGAGGCTGCTTTTCTCCCGCCCTGGCTCTCCTCTGCTGGGCCTCCCGGCGCCGTTTCCGGACCAGAAGTGGCCGAGCTGCGTGCCCTGGGCACAGCCGTCAGCAGTGACCTCTGGTCAGGGGCTTCCTCCTTTTTATCCCCCTTTCCCCAGCTCCCCATCCGCTTTCCTGCCGCCTGCAGCCGCTCCTTCCTTGCCCGCAGCTGCGACCCAGCCCTGCCAGAGCCAGTTGGGTTTTGGGGCGCTGAAGCCCCACGCCGTGTAGGGTTTTTCCCTTTGCAAGCACACAAGCAGCGGGTTCCTAAAGCCAGCCCGTCCATTTGTAGGGTCAGATGGTTGAGCATGCCTGTGCAGCCATAAAATCAAAATAAAATCAGCCATAAAAGTCATAAAATACTGAAGTGGTGTTGGGAACTCAGGACCCAGCATGGGGAATGCAGAGGGCAGTGTCTTGGCAATTGCGGCCTTGTTTTTCCCAGCTGGTGAGAAATAACTTCACCTTCCTTAGCTTTTTCCCTGCTCGAATAACTTCTAAAATGTTGGGGTGATTGTTTTTAACGTGCTTTGCTTTATGTTTCCTTCTGCAGCAGTGCAGGGAGGTGCACAGCGGCCTGGCATAGTAACAAAACAGGACGTGTTGGTTTTTTCATTTGCAGATCTTCATGTCTGCTAGCATTTCACTCCATGGTTTGATTTTACTGCAGCAGTATTTCTGAGGTCTGAACGGTTATCTTAACCACTGCCATCAGTGTTTGCTGTCCCCTCGCTTTGTCCTTGTCCCTTGCTTTGTCCTAAAAGCCCCGGCCGCCACATTCCCGGCGCTCCACTCTCGCTTGCCTGTGTCCAGCCTCCTCCCGCATCCTGCATACCTGCGATCCTTTCCTGTAAAACACGGCGGAGGATTTCAAAGACAGGCGTCTCCATGCCAGTCCACCCATCCTCTCCCAAAATAACCGGGCCACACAGGGAGGTGGTGGCCGGCCTACAGAAGAAAAAACTTTCCAGGAGCAGTGTGGAGCCATGTGCTCTTCAGCTACATTTCGATTGTGTGGGTACAGTAGGTCAACATACATAGCACATATATCAACAAGATAGTCAATACTTATTTAAAATTCACAGTGTTAATACTGCAAAATCACTCTAAAATACTATATTTAGAGTAATATCCCTTTTTATTCACACAAGAGGAAATATCTTCTTAGCGGGCACATTCCCTGCGTAAAACATTCATCAGCTGAAAGCTGCACTTCTGCATTTTTCTGCTTCTGTATGTTTTAAATCTATTCCGGGCACGTGCCTGTATCTGTAATGAAGTGTGGAAAACTTGGTGCGTGTCATTTTGATGTTTATTTGCTTCCTCTGCAAAACCAGGATCCACCATCTGAGGCGCGATTTGCCTTAGGGTCCTGAAAAGACTTCAGCTCTGCAAATAAATCGAAGAACTGCTTTAAAAAAAAAAAAAAAAATCCAAGCTCTTCCAGTGGGAAGCTTCACTGACCCTGATGGGATCTGCCGTGCAAACTGGTAACAAAAATCTCTGTAGGAGGCTGTGTCACTTCAGCTGACACCTGGAGAGTGACAGCCTGGAGACCAGGCATGTGGCACGAGCTTTTGGTGCTGTGGTTAAGCATGACATGAGGCCATGGGCATCCTCAAACTCAGGCTTATGGTGAGCTCTGTGGGGCTGCAAAATCCCTGCCCTTGCCAGGGGCTCACATGTGGCCTTGCCACCACCTGGGCCTGGTGAAACCCTGTGGGGAACTGCTGGGCATCTTGAGTGACTGAGGGCCCTTTCTGAGGCTTATTGCACCAAAGTCTTCCCTCAAAGCCTTTGAGGGACCAAAGTTCTCTCCCTCAGCCATGTAGGGACACCCAAAACCAGACCCTGCAGTTCCCCAGGTCCCCCAAGGACAGCAGTGCCCGGGGCTGCCTGCAGGAAGATGTTGGCTGCTGCCTCGATGCCCTCGAGCTCTCCTGTGTGTTGGATTACCATGTCCTGGTGTAGTGCTGGTTAGCAGGAAATGCCATTTTGGGTTGAAATCCTGCTTTCAGCAAGCTGGTGGGGCTGCCATAGGCTCTCCTTTCCAGCTGGTGTCAGCAAGCACCCACAAAACTGCACTGTATTGGCCATGCGACGGCTGAAGTGCACGGTGCTGTGGCAGTCACAGGGTTATCATGTGTTCAGCCCCTCAAAAAAAAAATGAGGATTTATACAAGCACAGACTGCAACATTTCCTGAAAGCTGAGAAAAATTTCCTCCTGACTCTGACTTGTTCACATAAGGAAAAATCCCTCTGTGTCTGCCCCAACTGAGCACCTTGGGCAGCTCAAACATGGACGCTGAGCCTACGTGAGGAGGCCAGACCCGAACCTCATGATATGTGGTGTGACCTCTGCAGGCCGATGAGGAGCCATGAAGGGAACTGAGCTCAGGATGCTTTTCTCAGGGCTTTTTCCACAGCGCTGGCTGGCTTCATTTGTGTGTGAATTTCTGCTCCAAGTGGCACGGTTGTACAGACAGGGACAGACAGACAGCCCGAGCTACCAGTTGATTCCTGTATCCTGCAGCTCAGCCCAGGGCCTGTAGTGTGAGGCTTCCCTACCTCCTCTCATTCTTCCTAAGAAGAGAGCGAGTGCTGAAAATAAAATCCTCCCAAGAGGAGCCTGGTTTAGACAAGACTGGGAATGGTCATGGTGTGGGATCAGAGATAAACCACACCGGCTAAAGGGAATTGGGTGCACTTGGAAATGTTTTTTTGCTGTGAACAACACTGATTCCTCGTGGCATTTTGGTGTGAGCGCCTTAAGCTCCACCAGCTTGCCAAGCTATGTATCTTGCACTGGTTGCTCTTGAGAAATTTCACCGTTCAGCAGCTGGGTGGTGTGGCACAGAGTATGACCCATGTCCATATGGGTGTTTTGCCTCAGTTTCCATACCCTCCTGCAGGCAACTTGGCTTTAACCATGGGCAGAGACCCTTGCTCAGCAAATTAAAATGGGATTTGGTGTACTTTGTTCCTCATGTTGGGCCTGATCGGAGGAATAGGGCAGAAAAGGATCCAGTAGTGAAGGGCATTTAGGAGAGGGACCGGGGAAAATATCCACTTTGGATGGGTAACTCTGCAAAAGCAAGGTCATCATGCTCCATTTGTTTGACATGGATATGTTTTGCAAACCACAGTGCAACAAATTGATACCTCTAATGTTTGTTCAGTCCAGCAAGAGAGACCTGGCATAATTTAACAGAAGCTTTTTAATTACCTTTTAGGAATGCTGATGAATTACCTGGGAGAAGACATCTCATCTGGCTGTTCTCAGAAAGTGAAATGGGGTAAAACACGAAGAATACATAGCAGAAAGCAAAAGAGTGGTGACTGTGGGACCGATCTGATGCGTCTCCTCACCCCAACCCTCTCTCTAGCAACAACGAGTAGCAGATGTTTAAGGAAAGATGAGAAGCAGGGTAAATGCAAAGTGATCTTCTCCTTATACGTCCTCCCAGCTTTCAGCACACAGTGCTTTTGGCAAAGTTGTGAGTGCCAGGGGAAAACATATATATGAGATCTTCTCTAATTCTTCTTTCTGTGATGCATGAATGTGGGATTTTTGTCCCGAATCCACATGAGCTCATTCAGCCACCGAGCAGGCTTTTCAGAAAGACGGCATTATCGCAATAGCCAGATCTTCTGTGCGGCTTGCCACATGACTGCTGTGAGAGGGCAGCCTGCCAGGCTACCCAAATCCAGCCAGGAAGCCCACGAAACACCACTCAACAAGTCACGCTAACTCCAGCTTCCTAGTGGTTACATTAATGGTTGCGACAGTGACCACAGGCTGAATGGCGCGTGTTCCTCTGCGGTGTAAGAGCAAGGCCGCAGCCTCGTGTTGCTCCATCCTCGGGGGCTAAAGGACAAGTAATGGCTGCAGGGATTGCTGCAGCTGGGTTAAGCATCCCTAATTTTTTTTGTAGGCAAAGGAAATGCCTGAAAATGCCAGCAAGGCAGGTCAAGGAGAGGACGTGGCCAGCCCGAGGGGCAGCCCCAGGCTGTAACCCACACCGGAGACCGCCTGCTCGCTTTCCCGGCCTGAGCCGGCGGTAGGAGAGGAGGGAAAGACTTGGGGCAGCCTAATCCAGCATTAAAGTCCTGGCTAATTCTCTCCTTCCTGAGGACACCTGAGACGCGGGGCTGGCGCGTGGGGGCCGGCGGCTGCTTCCCAGTTGGCTCCGACAGCTGCGATCTGCAGCGCTCGTCTCCGGCAAGGTACGGTTTCTATGGGACTGGCACCCCAGGGTAGGGTTTCTGTTCCTGGGGGCCACCCCAGACCTTGGGGAGGGAGGGATGTGGCTTTCTGGAAGAATGGAGAAGGAATATTTCATGTAAGCATCTCTCCTTGGTGCCAGGTGGGGGATGCTAAACCTCTGTTTCCCTCCAGCAGCATTGCTTGGGAAAGGGGAAAAGTGGTTCCACAAAGGAGAGGTCTCCTGTACCCCAAATGTTGGACCTCCTAGGATCCAGGAGGAACATGATGTCCTGAGGACCCAGCACAGGGAGGAAGGCAGGGAAGCCCTGAGCCATGCAGGGAATAGGGCAGGCCATGCTGTGTACAGTTCATCTGGAGATGTTTTTCCCCATTTGCTGCCAACAGCTAGGGAAATTGATGAGTCTGTGAAAAGGCAAGATGAAAAAACTCAAAATGGTTCTTGAATGTAGGCTTGTAGAGTAGCGGATCTCTGCTTTGGATCTTTATAATGTGGGGATGCCTACATGCAGATCTGAACTAACAACAATATCAACTGACCTGAAACAAAAAATCAGTCAAACCAATGCAGAATTTGAAAGGAGAAAAGAAATAAGAATAATGTGCTTTGCATTTCCCTGTCCTCTTGAGTTGTTTAGACCCACTGAGGCTGAAACATCTTTAAAAACGTATAAACAACTCAAAGAACTAAAAATAACACAAAATGATTAACTCATCCAGCCATATGTTCACAAGTGATGCTTACTTTCAAAATAATAGAATCAAGATTGTGTTTTTTTAAATCCTTGCTGCATTATTTAAGTACTCCATAGTCTGTGGTTAGCATACATATCTACATCCTTCAACAACTTTGCTTTCTAACTCTCACACTGATTTCTTTTTCCTCCTTATTTTTGATTTCTGCTATGTGGAGACTGAAATCAGTTGGGCCAAATAAGCTTTCTGGCTCTTCTGCCCTGGCACAAAGCAGTCTTCTGGAGAGAAGAAGAAGAGCTGGTGGCTCTGAGCTGTCCGAGGGGCAGGGTGTGAGGTTCAGAAGATGCTCATGGAGGGCAAGGACATGGGAGCAACTCCCCTGAGTTTCAGCATTGGCTCAGCTGCAAAACTGCTGAGTGTTCTGGGGAGGTTCTGGGCCACTGTTCCAGAGCTGTAAAATGGGGGTAACACTTTCAAAGCTTGAATGGCTATTGGGAGGATAGTGACTATTAATGGTCACAAGAAGCTCCACTGCTGGGAGATGTGGGCCTTATAAGGGCTGCTATCTCTCCCTTGAGAGAAAAGGCTTAAGTAAAATCAGCTGTCTCCACTGGTATTAGAATCGTTATCACATCTTTAAGCTGTCTGGGTGTAATCTTTCTCCTTTTAGAACTAAAACTGCATTTTAAAGCTCTAAACTGCAATTTGACCTTCACAACTTGGCCAGATTCCTTGAAAACAAGGCTTGGAGCTTGCATTTGATTTTCTTCTCACACTCCTGGCCACAGCTGGGTTTGAAAACATAAATACCAGCCATCCACATTCAAATAAAAATGACTCTGGAGTCCGAGGAAAAATGCAGCCATTATTTGGAAGCTGTACCAAAAACTGCCGGTTGCCCTCCTTCAGAGTAATAAAACACAGATAGTTTTAGTGAAGAAGTAAAATTAGTTCATGAGTTTCTGGCCTGATACAGCCCGCTTCCTACCCCTGACTGCTATTCCAGACTGAAGTTTAATTCAAGAGTTTATGTGAAGATGCCCTATTGGGACAACACAGTGAATCTCGCCAATGTTGCAGAGATGAATGCCTTTATTCTTCTTGAAATAAAAATGGTGCCATGGGATCTTTCATGCCTCCCTGCAGACAGGAGCTTGATTTAAAATGTCATCTGAGGGATCGCATCACTAGAAGCACATATTACTTCCTAGCTCGGTGCTAGGGTGTTGACAGAAAGCAATAAAGTGTCCTCAGCCATGACATGCAGTAAGATGTTGTGCTCCGGAGGCAGAGCGAACGCTCAGCACCCAGGCACCTGTGCTGTGGAGAGGGACAACCAGGCTCTCGGGTCCCTAGACGACGCTGGCAGGATTGTGCCCTTCACTGGAGATATTTTTCTACTCTGTTCAGTATAAGAATGGTTTTGTAAAGAGCTAATGAACTTGAAACATCCCCACTGCAGCATTTACTCAGCTCAGCTTCTGACAGCGTAATTTACTTTTCCCCATCCGCGCTGCTATTTTCAGACCCAGTTAGTGCCGGTATTTCAAGTGTAAAGATCCTTGTTAAGCAGAAAGTTTTCCATAATTTATCTATGATTTAAACCATCCCTTGAAATGTGTTTCCTTAGTGGTGTCAGCAACCTCCACCACTAGGACCCCCATCATGCCCCCAAGAAGGGTCGGAGCCTGGGGCAGCAGCAGAGCCATGGACAAGCAAACAAACGTCCCTGCATCATGATGGGGCAGCAGGCACCACCATGCCTTCACCCAGTACCTTCATTAAATAAGCACATGGGCACATGTGTGAGACCATTAATTTGGGAGGGACAAAGCTGAGACGATGACGATTATCATGTGCAAGGTTTCAATGGCTGGCACCAGCTCCTCAGGCACATGAAATCTGCTTGGGTTTCTGTGCAGCTCAAATCGCTGTGCTCAGGGACATTTCTGCAGGCAATGAAACCCGCTGGAGCAGCTTTTGCTCTGGGTCTGGTCCCAGGAACATCTTCTGAGCATGGTCCCAGAAAGAGCTACATGCAACGCGTGCCGGCGGAGGCTGAGGTGGCAGGCTCCCCTCTTGCCCTCCTACCAGTGGTTCTGCTGAAACACAACCCTCGCTTTAAATCGGCTGCAGTGAAACGGAAGGCTTTGAGAAAACAAACTCCCTCCAAACATATCCTTAACTTCATTTCCTCTGGTGGCCCTCCTTGTTTCTCTGCTAGGTTTCATGGGTCACTTTGTATTATTTTTTTTTCTTCTTCTTCTAATTTTAATTCTTGTCCCACCAGGGGTTGTTCTTTCATAGGATTCCAGCCATGAGTTCTCAGATGGCAATGAGAACTGAGACAGGGACCTGACTGTGTTCTCTCTCCTTTTTCCTTTGCTCTGTTCTCTAGTTTTTAAGCTGAGTTCTAACATACCCCATATTTTATTCATTTAGGAGGATTCTCTTACACCACTAGAAAAGTAGATTGTCTGCTGCTCTGTAATCACTCTAAAAAGATTAAAACCAATAATAAATATAGCTTTTCTTAAAACATTTTTTCCACCAAACCCCACTTGTATTGAAACGTAGCCATTTGAGCACCATTTATTTATCACACTTCTAACAACACAGCCAGATCATCCTTATCAAGAGTCTGTCCTTACAAAGACAGCAACATCCCGTGCACTAAATAGGGGTAGAGCTGAGGTCTGCTCACCCTATGGGTTCAGCAGGAATTAAAAAAGGCAGAATTTGGCAGCATTTCTGTTGGAGCTGTCTTGTGGATCAGACCCACAGAGGAAGACAAGTGATGGGCCAGCTCCAGCTCTCCCTTCTGCCTGGGCTCAGTGGCCCATGGGCTCCCACGGCTGTGTTGCTCTGGTGGTTTTCCACACCTCCAGCAGATACCACCAGTGCTTGCTGCGGGCTTTGGGGCTGGTTCACGTGGACTTGCAGACCATCGCTTGCTAGGCATGATTAATGTGGTCTTTGTTACTCTGAGGCAACGGGTTACATGGTTTTTGCCAAACATCTGTTCTTACAGGCAGCAGGCTCAGCGATCAGCAGCTCCTGATGAGGATCAGGAGTTGGGGTTAAGTCTGACAGAGGTTCTTTGCAGCTACCTCCTCTTCCACTTCTCAGTCTTGCCAGACAAAATTTCACTTTGTTCTCTTGCAATCCCGCATCCTCGTCTAATGTGGGCTCCCTCAGAACAAAACCCAGGGCTGGGAAAACCTCTCCTTCTGGTGTTTGCAACGATGGTCCCCCCTCGCCCACCGCCTGGAGAGGCGGTGAGGGGAAGATCAGTGTGATGGAGGAACCAGCCACTGGGTGCCACTCTTGTCCTACCAAACCCCGCCGGAACAGCTGCCGAGGAGGAGGAAAACCCCAAAAGTAGCCTGTGGGGCCGCCATGCCCACCGGCTGTGGGGTGGCAAGGCATGGATGGAGGCACCTTCTCCTCAGGATGGCAGGGAGCGGGCGGTGGGCCTGCCCATGAGGGACGTGAGGTGCTGAGGCATATGCCGCCAGGAGATGCTTTCCTTGAGGAGATTCCT
Organism: Aythya marila; assembly: GCF_965140915.1. NCBI lineage: Eukaryota > Metazoa > Chordata > Aves > Anseriformes > Anatidae > Aythya > Aythya marila. The sequence continues at coordinate 43,901,571 of NC_139043.1, read as the reverse complement.
GCGACCACCATCCCAAAGGGCTCTCGTGTGCTCAGTGCTGTGATGTCTGGTGTGATCAGGGAGAAGCTACCCACCCTGCTGTAGCTTATAAATCTGCACAAATGGGTAAAAAAGCACTCTGTCTCCTCACAAGGATGCACAGACTGCAGTCTGCAATGTGCCTGCTGTCTGCCTTGCTGTGTGGGGTGGACATCGCCTCGTCAAGCTGAGAGCACCGCCAGGTTTGCACCTCGTGTTTTCCACACAGCACCCACAGTTCCTACTGAAAGTACATAACTGAGACCACAATATCAGAATTCACATTAAAAAAAATGGGAAGCAAGTGCTTGCTGCAACCGTCAAATCAAATGTCTTGTGGTAATTATTGTTAAATTCTATGCCTACCAGCAGTATACACAGAAATTTCAGGTTATTTAGGACATTTACACTGATGTTTGAAAAGAAAAAAGAAACAAGGCACGGGAATGACTCTGTAAGTACAGATTTCAGATTTAACCTCTACTGAAAAATTCATTGGTACCTACCTACCTCTCTGTTTGACCTCAAGACTATTAATCCCAGAGTGAAAGCCCTGACAACTACATCTCCATGCAGGCTTTCGGAGCAGGATTTCTCCTTGTGCCGCATGGTCCCCCATAAAGGAAGCCCCCATCCCACATGTGCACAGCAGCAGTGTCCCCATAGCCCACAGCAATGTCCCCGTGTTGCTTTTATGACCACTGGAGATGGATGGACCTAGGTCTCCACTGACTTCTAGCCATAAAACTCCGAGACACCTTTCTGCGTGTCTGCGGGCTATGCTCAGTCAGATGAATCCCTCCTGGAAATGTGAATATTGAGGGAATGTGGATTGTATGGGATTTCATATGCTGTGAAATTAATCTCTACTCAGCCCCTGTGGGGGAGAGGAGGGTTTAAGCAATGTGCTGGAAAATTTTGCCTCCTGAAGACACTGATCTTTCTCCTTTATTTTTCTTGCCATGTTTTGCTTTAAGCCTTCTTCAGGAAATAGCTTGTGATTTTAAGGTGAGATCTCAGATCTACCAAAAAATACATCTCACAGTGGCCAGAATCTGCACCTCACCCACAAAAAAACGCTTTAGCTATCTCAGTATGTAAACCAGGTAAAAGAAGAGATACAGAGAACTGAAAAAATGTGCTCCTGGAGCTAAGGCAGACGAAAAAGCCCACCTCTGGGGCTCAGCAAGGAGCTCTGAAAGCCAGGACATGGCACTAGTGAAAACACCACCAAGAGCGGTTTGAAAGACCACAGAAAAAATTATTTACCTGAATAATGATAATAAGAAGAATAAAGTATATTGAAGATTAGGTATTCCTTTTCCTGAGGAAAAATGAATGCTATTGTTTGGGTTGTCTGAATTTCTGAAGGCTGTAGTTACCATATAGTCCAAATAGAGCATGAGTGGGAGTTTTGCCTTTTATTGCCCTGGGACAATAAATCAGACCATGGTCTGGCTACACCTAAACTGCTCGTTCCCATAGGGTAAGCATGAACTTGAAATGCACTTATCTGCTTCAAAACTGCAAAACTAGCAAGGCAGGCCAAGGAGTAATAATTATCCAAAATCCTGCAAAAAGCTGCGAAGATTTCAGTCATGTCCAAAACATGTAATTAGGCCTTCTATCGATTTTTGGTAATTAGAAATTTCCCAAATATCTCTGAGCATTTTCATTACTTTGTCAATTTTCACCAAATAGTTTAGACAAATTATTTTCAGCAGATGGCTTGTTATGAATAGCTTGTGAATTTTTCACTTTGACATCTGTACTGTGTTTATTGGGAGGTTTAATCAGTTCCTGGGCTGCATGACTGAAATGTTTGCAAGGGAGGAAAAACGAACACAGGATACTAAATAAGAAACAGTGCGTTTCAAGGACAAACATATTAAGCTGACTGTAGTCACAAACACTTTCAGAGATTTCTAGCCATCGCCAACTAGATTGTGGATGCTGGATGCCATGATAGTACGTGTGCCTGCAAATCAAACTCGTGTTGCTCATTCACAAGTGTAATTGTGAACTTCTTCTCATTATTTAACAGCCGTGTTGTGTAGTCAGAACTCATTAGCAGAATTTTTGTTCCAACGAGTTATATTTTAACCGCATGCCCAATCCTTTCTGTCTCAACACTGATGGAGGGTATTGTTAAGCAGAGCTGCAAGTCAAAATGGGCTGCATTTATCTCCTTGCTTTGTCTTTCTCAAAATAACATTGGAAGATAAGGTACACTCTTTCTTTGATCAGTAATCTCCGTCTCTTGAAGGGTGACCACAAAGGATAAGTATGCATTGAACAGAAGTTGTAATGGCCAGCACATGATTACAGTTTCAAGGAATGGGAAAACTAAAAGAGAAAGGAAGAGCCCCAAACATGGGGGAGGGTGGAAAGGGAGGAAAAAGGGCCAGTATAAAAATCTTCAGATATCTCCAACGGAGCAGAAACGTAAGACAAACATGCATTTAAGGGTGGGAATCGGCATATTCTTGCTTTAGCGCCTCTCTTCCCTCAAGATAATTTTGGAAGCAAATCACAGTAGTAGAAGCTAACTACTGAACAAGGATCGTCTCTGTGGTATACGGCACATGGTGCCATGGGCTCTTGGCTCTTAGCACTGCCAGCATGTGAATATTAAATAAAAATAGCACTGGGAGGAGTGGTGGGAGGTTGTGAGACTGCAGCAGAGCCGGCTGCAGCAGCGCAGGCTGCAACACGCTCCAGGCATCAGCCGTGCCTTTCCTCGTGCTGAAACTGCTGTGCCGACCACCTCGGGCCACCCCCGCGAGGCCTGGCAAGCCACGGCCAGCCTCGGGTTTCTTGAAAGGCTTGCGATTTTCTGGGCCGAGTTGCCATCCCAATGGTAAGTACTAAACACTTTAATAATTCATAACCAGTCAGCAACATCTTAAATAATTTAACAAACAATTTGTCAGCTTTTCTTGTGATGGGAGATGCTGGGTGAAGAGTGGCTGCGAGCAGGTTCGTGTCCACCTTGCCCCCTCCCCAAAAGTGTGCTTTTCCCCAGCCCACTCAGTGACCTTCTGCCATCACCACTCATCGTACTCAGAGCCTTTTTTCTGGGGCTGTTCTCCTGCCCACCAGCCTTGGTGGTGAGACTTTGCTCTCCCAGCTCCCTGGTTCCCACTTTGCTCCAGTTACGCATTTTGCTTCTCAGCAGAGCAGCACAGACACGGGATGCCCCAGGAGCTCTTGGTTTGTCACCCAAGCTGCCGTGCTGAGGGATGGCAGCAGCCCTGGGGCAGATGACCCTTCGTTCCCACACAGCCCGAGCAGCAAGTCCCAGCAGGATGGATGTTATCTTCCAGAGGCATGGAGAAGTCCTCGGAGCAATGCTCAGTTCAGAGAGCCTCGCTGGAAGATAAAGCCCTAAGAGAAGTAAGAGACCACCTATGCTCGAGTCAAAACCAGCAGTTTGCCTTGGTTGCACTGTAGCATGTCAGCAGCATAACCCAGGCGTTGCGTTAAACACAAACACCACCCCGTGAAGCCAGCCAAGCTCTCCAGGTGCTTAAAATCATGCAAGTGCTTAAGATGGTAATTGAGCAAAGCGTGTAAGGATTACGAGTGGTGTCAGCTTAGGCAAAAGGAATATGTAATAAGGCACAGAGAAGCACTCTTTTTATTACTCTTTGAAAGAAGACTGCTATCACTTCCAAGTAGTTCCAGTCCTGCTGATGGATACAAGCCCCTGCACACAGGCTTTTTTAGCAGAATTTTTTTTAGGAGAATTTTTTAGGAAGAGCTGGTGGTGGATGTGTGAGGAGCAGAGATGAGCACCATGAGGGATGGCAAGGGGAGCAGGACAGAGCATCAAAGGGCTGCAGTGCCCCAAAACTGTGCCCATTGCTGCCACCACGACATCTCCCCATGCTTTGAGGGTGAGAGCTCAGGCATTTTGCAGGAAGTTGTCTAGCCCGGAGAAGCAGGTGAAACTCCAGCAGCGTCTTTCTTACCCTGCAAACACGTCTGGGGCTAATTGGCACGGCACAGCGCTTTCAAAGGCACCAAAGCAAGGCTTAGGAGCTTTACCCGTCCCCTGAACAGGTGTAAACTTCTAAGCATTAAATCACTTTGAAAATTCCCTCTAGGCTTAAAAGTCACTTTGGTGCTTTTGAGAATTTGCCTCGTGACAGGAAGCCTCTGTTCCTGGACCCTGCTAGTGGCAGCCCAGGGAAGGAGCCTTGCCTGGCTCAGGAGACTGCTCACCCTCCACCCACAGGGATGTTCCCTCACACGGACACATTTCTCTTGTCCCAGGCACACCAGGGCTCCTGGGCACAGCCCTGGCCCCAGCAGGAAATGGCTGGTGATGGGAGGATGAAGCAGCTCTGGAGATCACCTCGAACCACGGGACTTGGACTTTGCCTCGTAAAGTTGTCTTCTCCATCACAGGTGGCATCTAAATTACCCTTTGTAGCAGTGAGTAGGTTTGTCAGCAGTGGCTCAGTGCTGTCATTTGCCAACAGGAGTTTCTACTTGATCTCATCAGTACCCTTACTCACAGGTCTGCTCAGCCACAATCACAAGCAGAAGACTAATTAACTTCTCCGAAGTGCTCTTGTAGCCCTCTGTCCCTGCTGTCTCTCTCTAGACCTGCTGATGGTTCTTTGATAGATTTTACTGTGCTCGGGAGAATCCCAGCTCTGCAGACACTGCATAACGGCAAGGCTGCCCCAAGACTCACTCCTGTTTTATAACTGCAGTAGTTTTTGACTTCTTTTCGCAGCGGTCCTCCCCCTCTGTGCAGGTTTTTCCCCTCAGTAATGTCAGAACCCTTTTTGACAAGATATGAGCTGGCATGCTTGGTTGATGTCAGGAAAACCATCAGTTAGTGCATGGGCAGGAACCGGCCTTCTGGGAGATGCAATACATTATTCATCATCTTCCGAAGATCATCTAAAGGTCAGGCTATTTTGGCCTCAAGGTGGATAAGATATGCATTCGGCCTCACGGGCTGGCCACGGTTCCTATACCTGCGAGCCAGGGGTATTACACAACGGGCTTTTATCAGAAACCTGCAAAGCAGAGATGGCTTCAGAGCCTTGCAGATCACTGGTGCTGGGATCAGATAATTATCTACCTTTTCTTGAGACAGCCTCAGTCTGTCATGTCAGGAGAGAATCAGCACTTCAGGCTTTGCTAAAAGGTAGGGCTTTTCTCTTTAGCCACTGAGGAACCACCACTTGTACTGGGGTTTCTGCTGCCATTTGGATCCATGCAGTGATAGAAATCCAACAAAACTTCATCATAAAAGACAAATACACGAGTTCAGTTCGGAGCCTCTCCATGCCAGGACCCCCATGGCAAGATGCCCAAGGGCAGTCAGGACAAGGCAGAAACTGCCAGGACTCTCAACTACTGCTGGAGGGCTTGGAAGTTTTATTTTTTTCTGAGTTGCACAGGTTCCCAGGGGCACTGGCAGTTCTGTTTTGACAGTCACGTAGTCAGCCTTCCCCCAGCCAGGCCTTTGACCAATATTTAAAGTATCTTTGAGAGGTGCCTAACAGTCCAGGAAGTTTAAAACTTAAAACTTTTCCATCTTCTGCCATCTTAATTGTGGTCATTAGCTGTCACCACAGCTTGGAGCAAAGCTGGGGACCGCTCTGCTGTGCCCCAGCATCTGAGCACACAGCGAGAGGGGATGGGTGCCGGGGTGAGACCCAAGTAATGAATCCCCTGGTGCTAGACCAGCTTGCTACTGAATGCCCTCAGCCCATGTATGAGATGTTTTTGTTCCACAGCAGCAGATTTTACTACCACCTAAAAGAAAGGCAGAGTTCACCTGGTCAACAAGAACTGCAAGGAGTTGCTCTGTATTTAAATATCTAATTTTCTGTCTTTCATATGGGGCGAGCACCAACCTCACCAAGCTGTGATGTGCCCAGGCACACGGCTTCCTACCTTCCATTGCCATCTGACAATGGACTTGGAAAAAACTCTTTCAATACTTTCTCCTGGAGAAGAGGAGGCTCAGGGGTGACCTTATCGCTCTTTTTAGGTACCTCAAGGGAGGCTGTAGCGAGGTGGGGGTTGGCCTGTTCTCCCACGTGCCTGGTGACAGGACGAGGGGGAATGGGCTTAAGTTGAGCCAGGGGAGTTTTAGGTTAGATGTTAGGAAGAACTTCTTCACTGAAAGGGTTGTTAGGCACTGGAACAGGCTGCCCAGGGAAGTGGTGGAGTCACCATCCCTGGAAGTCTTCAAAAGACGTTTAGATGTAGAGCTTAGGGATATGGTTTAGTGGAGGGCTGTTAGCGTTAGGTCAGAGGTTGGACTCGATGACCTTGAGGTCTCTTCCAACCTAGAAAATTCTGTGATTCTGTGATTTGCCTCAGTGCCACAGTGGAGGATGGTCAGGCTAAGCACCAGAGAAGTAAGTTGGATGGAGGCAAGTCCATGGGACCTGAGGATGCTGGGGACGTTGGTCCATGTTGCTGTGAGACCACTCTCTCATATCTGGAAGGTCATGGCAACCTGATGACCAGAGAAAGATGCCTGCCTTCAAAAGAAAGGTAGAAAGGACAATGTGGGGAAGGAGCAGCCGACAAGCCTCATCCTTGTGTCAAGGAAAATTATGAAGCAAGCCCTGAGGGACTCTTTCCAGGAAGGGATCCTTTCCCTGTTTTCAGCATTAGTGAAACTGCAGGTGGGGTACCATGTCCAGTTTGGGGCTCCCAGTACAAAAAAGGATATGGACTTACTGGAGCAAGGAGTCTCTGATGTGGTTGGAGGACTGGAGCGTGATGTGTGAAGAACGGGTAAGGGAGCTGGGTTTGCATCGCCTGAAAAAACTGGCAGAAGTCATGAGCTGCAGGGAAGGAAATCATGCCTGGACGTAAGGAAAAATTCTTTGTTGGTGGAGGGGAGGCAGCAGGGGGCAGAGAGGCTGGGGATTTCTGTCATGGAGATTTTCAAAACTGCCCTCATAGCTTTTTCTCTACCTGCTACCTATATAACATCGCTCTTCCAGGGACTACAAGAAGCAAACATTTTTACCCAGCTTATTCTTAAATGCTTGGCCAGAGCAGAGCAACAAAAAGTGCCGAGTGACGAGCTGAACACCTCTGGGGAATGGAGAAGCTGTGGCTGGCCCAAGGGTGGCACGAGGGCAGGAAGGTGAGTGCCTAGGGCTGAGACAACACTCGGTCTCATCACCTTGGAATGGGACTTTACGAAATGATGGAGAAAGCCGCTAGTGGCCACAGCATATCTGGAATTTGGCCTGGAGTGAAGTCAACAAGAAAGAAGGAATAAAACCCCCAACATCAAAGCTTTCCTCTCGGGGTCAATTTACACCTTGGAGTTGTCTGCCGCCAACGTGTGTCAATCTAACAGCTCGCTGCTGAGCAGGGAGGGGCTGCGTGGCTCGGGGACCCCAGCCCGGGACCCCAGCCCTCCACCTCCTGCGAATCCCCAGGCAGCTGGTTTTCCTCCATCCACTTGGCACTGAAGAAGCAGGATCTGCAACTACGCATTGATACCTGGCACAGCGACTGGCCAGGGGAGATTACTGACTAGCCATTTACTTTTACCTGCAGGTCAAGCTGTCTCTCTGCTTCCTGCACCGCCACCTTGAAGGCTGCCTTCCTACCGCCACAGAAGAGCTGCTGCAAATCAATCCTTCGAAAAAGTTTCCTGGCGCAGCCCCCAAATCACTTATCTTTGATTATTTCTGGTTCCACCGTGCAGTCCGTCGTGTCTTGAGGGCACGGGACAGAAGCCAGGGGCCCTCCAGCGCAACCGCTCGCTTAATTCCTTGGGTGTCTTCCCTGCTGATAGAGAGCAGAGATTGGCAACTAATCTATATATAGTACAGCACCACGGCCGAGACACAATGGCTGCATTCAGCGTGCATGCATGGTGATGTCAGCAATGGATGCTTAATTGCATCATGGGAAGTGAGGGGAGAAAAGAATTGGGAGAAAAAAAAAAAAAAAAAAAAAAAAGAAAGGGGGCCCCTCGCCCCTCCACTTTACATAATTTCCTTCGCCGCCAGATGGGAAGGCATGGGAATGCCGTCCCCGCATCTCGGGAGCTCCCTCCCCTAAGCCTGGCACGGCCACATCTGTTTCCCTGATTTCCTACGCTTCTGATCTTCTTCACCTGCCCTGCACCCCAGCGTCTTGGGAGAGCTTCCTGAGATGCCGCCTCCGCCGTTTGAGTTGGCTTCCTGAGGCTCGCTCCCTCCTTCCTTATTTTTACCTCTCCGCCTCGCGGTAGCATCCAGAGGCTGGTAGCTCTGAAATGCTGAGGAAGGGAAGGGTCCGCACCGCAGAGACCACACAAGCCCCTTGGCTGCTTTTATCGAAACAAATGAGCATCTGTACGGCGAGGCCGTGGCTCACAAAAGGGGCTGTCAGCCTCAACACAACTCCGGCGCTCCGCGGCGAGCAAACAGAAGACACACAAACTTCTCTTCCCAGCTGCCATCCATCATCCTAACGTACGTGGGTTTTATTTGGAAGGAGAGACAACGCCCTGCTTCAGCAGAGCAGAAAAAGGGAAAAGATACTCGGAGCTGTGGGGTTCCCCTGTGTGAGACCTTCAGCATCAGCCAAGTCCTGGCTCAACGGCTCTAAAATTTCCCCGAGTCGCCGCCTTCCCTTTAAAGTTCCCGCTCTTGCAAACAGTTTCTGTGGCATCCTCTGCTTGAAGAAAGCTTCCCTTTGTCTTATCCCCCGGCCTATTTGTGGCTCCCAGGGTGGAGGTATACTGGGAGGGATTTACACCAATGTGCCCTTCTGCGTGCGGACACGAGGCACACTGCAAAGGGACACCGGAGAGCCTCCAAGAAACCAGAGGGTCCTTGAGGTGCATTTTTGGGAAGGAGGCTGTAGCAAAAAGGGATTCAGCTGAGTGTTGTGCCATCAGCATGCAAGAAGGGCATTTACGAAGGACCATACAAGTGCTGTCAGGGTCCCGTGTAGGAGAGGAGCCACCCCAAGAGCTTCTCATGGCCAGGGAGAGCTGTCTGAGCAAGAGTTTCTCCCTCCTTGGCTGCCTTGTGGAGCCAAGTGGAATTGGGGTCTGAGACTTGAACCTCTCGCACGTCCCGCGGGTGCACAAGAGCCTCATCCTGTAACCTGAGTCTGGAGGTAGCGAGGTAGCAAAAGCTTCCTCTGAGCCCACCTTATGGCTTTCCCTGCAGGAAATGCAATTATAGCCAATTACAATACTCGAGCGAACCCGAAACTTCGATTATCACTCTGCAGGGCTACTGGCTTGTGTATTCCCTCTGGTAAAGGAGCGTGTTACCATTGCTGTACTCTCACTGACCAGTCAGTTTCAACACATAAAACCCGAAACATTTGAGCTCTGGGTTAGCTCTGAGACTATTTTTCTGCTAAGGACGCTGCAAAAACACCTCCGCTTTTCTCTCTCAGCATCCAATTCACACCTCTGGACCAGACCTGCCTTGGTCAGAGCTGCTCCTGTGCTAGGGAGCAGGGTTAGGATCGGTGCCACAAGTGCTTGCATGGGTCATGGTTCACCCATGCTCCAGGAATTGTGGTCCCTGGGGAATGAGGAGGAGGTGTAAGGGCAGCACTCTGTCTCAGCTATCCTGAAGACATGCACAAGGGCCGTATCCTGCCCCGCACAGGGCTGGCCGTGGCGGTGCTGCGGGGTGTTTGGGGCCAAACCGGGGGCTGCTAGCAAAGAACCGAGGTGCCCAAGCATTTCAGCTCCCTCCAGCAGGTCTGGAGGGAGCAGCTGCTTGCACCCTGAGTTTACACAGCTGCGTGGAAGCGTTAGCAGCTGGCAAGCCTTTCTCCCCCGAGCGGCAGCGTGTACCACCTCCTGCAGCTAAATGTGCTCCCCCAGCCCTGTAAAAGGGTCCGGGGGGGGGGGGTGGAGGACAGTAAAGGTGGGGCTGACTGGGGAGTTACAGCCGAGTTAAGCATGCAGAGAGGATAAACGCTGAGGGAGGTATTGGGGCAGCGGCGCTGTCATGAAACAGGAGACTAATAACGAAACGTTTGCAATTATTAGCCCGTAATGTTGGCACCTGCTTGCTGCCCCCAGCTGCGCTGAGCTTGTGTTCCTTGACCTGCAGAGTGTGTTTACAAGATGTGTCTACTCTGCCAAGCTTTTCCTGAAGGGAAAGGGGACCCGATGGGACTTTTCTTTGAAGGTGAGTTGAGAGCCCTTTTTAATACCACTCCAGCATCAGTTTTTGTGTGTGTTTTATATAGCCCAACATCCAGTCACTTGCCTGTGCTCCCAAACCTGGATTTAGACCGTTCTTAAAGGCAAGCATCACTTCTGAAAACCATGACAGGATTAGGGCAGGGCTGGGGTGAGGAGAACAGACATTTTCATCTTCTGGCCTTGAGCCCATCCTGGAGGGCAATAGTTGTGCTGTCAGCATGAGATTAAAGCCAACGCAGGTACTTAGTGGAGCAAGGGATCTGATTGAACAGATGGTGAATACGGAGAGATTTGAGAGGTCTGGAAACTACTTTTTGAGATGCAGTTACTGGGAGAAAAAGGTGCTAAAAGTCCTTGAGATGTAAATCCCTCTCAGTGGTTAGAAATATATGATTTTCAGCCAGAATTTCTGAAAGGAAGAGTCAAAGAATAAGAATGCACAGGGAAAAAAATAGTTCTCAGGTGCATACCGAGGAGCAGGAGAGCTAGAGAGACGCCTAAGCATAAAAGGTGAGACTATCAACATAAGTGAAAAAAACTTACTTTAGCACATCCAAAAATTGACACCTTTGGATCGGCTCTGTGTTGTCAGGCATGACAGCAGGGGCTTACTGCTCTCAGGAATGGAGAGAAGAGCATCGATCCCCTAACCTGGTTGTGTCTGGGGTTAAAAGCATTGTCAGCTGCTCGAGCACAATATCCCTGCTTGCCAACAGCCCTTGAAGGGTGCAAAGATGCAAAGTTGCATGCACGCCAACACGGTCTAGAGATTTCACTTGCACGTGTGAACAGGGAGGCTCTCTGTTCCCCTCTGGATCCTACCACATCCCAACAAGCACATCCTTAAACTCAAGGTGACCCTGCTGGAGGGGAGATGGATGGGTGGAGGAGGGGGCATCAAGAGCTTGAATTAAATTGCTGCGCAAGCCAGTTCCCCGTGATTTATACCGTGGGGACACCACTTCACCGCTCCTTTACTCCCCAGCCCTCCACCCTGCTCGAGACCCAGCATACCATACAGGAAGCTCAGCAACACATGCAGAAAGTTGAACTTACTACTGTACTTACTAATGGATCCAATGACAGATATATGGTTGAGCGAGAGTCAGTGCGCAAGAGCAGGCATGGCAAATTTGGAATCTGAGGCAAATTTAGAAGTTTGTGCTTGCAAGAGGAAAAATGAGGAAAGGGGGGGAAAAAAGCACAAATCAGCGCTAAAGTGGCTGGACTTAAGTGGCACAGTTGTCCATGGAGTACCGTCATGGTGAAAGCCAAAAAAAAAAGATGGATATTCCTCTGAGTGTAATGAAAAAGCCGCCAACAGCAAGCTAAGGAACAACAGCACACCCTTCCTCTTTCACTTATTTGGGACTATTCGACAAATGTGAAATCCCCAAAGATGGAGGCAGCATCAAAGCCTTGCTGAAGCCTTTACTGGGACAGATCTGCTGGAAGTGACCCCCTCACACACGGATTGAGTGGGGGAGGCAAAGATCCAAGGAGGATGCAGCGCTGCGGCTCTTGCCTCTTCCTCACTGTTAACAAATGGAGAAGGAAGAGGATTCTCGGGTGCACCAGGACAGGGAGAGTTTTAGGCTTTTATAATTCATAGAAAATGTTACATAACACTTAAATTGATGAACTACTGGCTTGTTTTTTATTTTTTATATCTGTGGGCTCCTTTGGTATAGCAATATCAGGGATGGAAATGTTTTCCAGGTCCTTAGGTGCAAAAAAAAAGCCACAATGACAGAGAAGTTTGCTCCTATATGTTTATTACTCTTATGTGTGTGTGTGTTCAGGGACTTTTACCAGCTACTCATCCTCTTCTGTTCACACACCATAATGAGCTTTGAGCTTGTGTGCTGCCGTAGTGCTCAACACAGCAGGGCAAAAACCGCCCGGCTGCTGGACCGTTTGACGCAGGTGGTATAGGGGAGAGCTCCTTATGTGAGTGTTTGCCTCTAAAATTACAGTAAAATATCCCCAAACCCACAATTACTGTACCTGGTTCTATTTAACAAAGCTTTTAACCTTCAGACCCCTGGCTTTTCCAGCTGTATTGCTTTTGGCAGGAACACTGTTCTGTTTGTCCTGTCGTGCTGCTGGCAGAAAGCAGATGCTTTCCTTCAAGCAGACAAAGTTTCCAAGCACGGACAGTGTGGAAAGCACATCCCGACATTTGAAGCAGATGCTAGGGAATGACTCAGGTGCAGTCTTCCATCCTAAAGCCTTATTTTTCTCTGAAATAAAAGGGGAAAAGGAAAAAAAAAAATAATGTATTTTTAATGCACAGGTCAGCTACAGTGGCTGGGCGGTTAGTCAAGGGCAGACAAACGTTGCCAAATAGAGATTTTCCAATTAGGCAGGAGCTGGCCCAAATCCTCGGAGCTATTTTGAGGCTAGGTAGGTGTCTCCAAAGATCTGGCCAGTTGTGCCCAGATTTTCACATTGTCAGAATGTTTTAACATTTCATATCTTAACACAGCTCCGATGCGATCGCAGCAGAGTTGTGATTTCGCCGCAGTCTAAGTGAGGGACTTGCCTCGAGAACAAGCTACGCCGTTTCAAATTCAGATGGCAACAGCATATGAATGGGGGACAAAAGAAAGATGGGAGAAACAGGCATGAAAAATACAGGAGAGAAGGGAAGAAATGCGAGAAACCTCAGCAGAGTGACACAAAGGAGAATGCCGAGAAATGCTTCAGACGCTCACGTAAGCAGTAAGATTTCATTTATTTGGCACGGAGGGACAATAGCCCTGCTAACCAGGATAGCTATTGTTCTTTTGTTTTTAGGAAACAAAAAGGGTAGATGCGAAGCATGAGCTTCCCAGGGAAAAATCATAAAAATAAGTTCTCATCCTGCTGTCTACCGAGGAACCAGCGGACCCCCGTACTTCACCTATCACCCTCGCGCTGTTACTCACCCCCATGTTTGTCGGCTTAGAAAACAAATGAAATATATCAAGGCCTTGCTCTGTCTGAGGAGAGCCGAGGGTTTTTTTATAGCAGAAGAAGTTAATTGGATCGAAAAGCATCGAGTCAATGCACTAAGCAGAAAAATGCTCAGCGCTGTCTGCTGTGTCGCCGGGCACACGAGTGCTCCAGCAGCTGATGTTTCAGAAGCGAGCGTGAGATCAGTGTATTCCCTTTAGCTTTATTTCAGTGCTTTTCATAATGAAAACAGAAAGGCATCCATACTTGAAAGCCTCAAAATGCTGCATTCCTTCGGGGTTGTGGAAGGAGGAGAAAAGAGGGACTTAGATCTAGAAAGACAGAGGTGCCCAAACACGGGGATGACAGTCGGGGAATAAGGACCCACTGTCTGGGGACAGGGAATGCTTATAGGTTTTTACAAGCTCGGGGAGGGTTTAAGTGGTACAGGAGGTGCAGGAGCTTTGGCACAAGCACAGTGGATCCTGTCAGCAAAAAAGGACCTTCCACAGGCAGGTAGCCTCGTGAACCCACAGGGGCCATTTGAAGCATGGAGGCGCAGCATTTCCCCCCTCAGCCGGCTAGCTGAAAAGCAAACAGCTGTCACCGAGGAAGGCAGGGGTGTCAGATATGCCTGGAGACACGCATCGGGGGATTTCTGCCCAATTAAAATATTTCTGAATGCAAAAGGCGAGGATTTCAACCGAGGGGGCTAGTGGAAGGCATTATCTGGGAAACCCAAACAGCCCGGCTGGGCGTTTGTTGTTCGGGGAGTTACCGCTCTTCGCAACTAACTGGCTTCATCTGGAAAAGGACAAGCTCCACAGCATCATAATCCTCTGCGTCAACCACAGTACAAATAAACAGAGTCGAGTCAAGGCTCAATGATTTTTTAACCTCTGCTAGTCAAAGCCGTGGTGGGTTTCACCTGCACGCTCCGTTGTGAACATATGGATACAGGATACAAAGAACAGAGCCCCGGAGCCGAATCCTTTACTGATAAATAACGCAAGTTCCCAGCTGCATACACTACTGAGGGGCACGATAAATATTCATGCTTGTTTATAACCTAATGCACAGGAGCTGCCCTGTGGACTTCTTCAGCGATTCCCGGTGCACGGTCTGGCATAAGGATGCTGTGCTCTTGAGTTTCTCAGGTCTCTGAAGAGCTTTTGGAGATGTTCGCAGGCATGGCTCATTGCTGGGTTTAGTACCTGTCAGCAAAAGGCGTTTTTATTTCTAAGTACACAGTTTCAGTCAGTGCCTAGTTTTTTATACGTCTAGGGCCTAAAGAGAGGAGGAACATCATTCTGTGTAGATCGATAGCCTGTTTTCCTTTTCACTCTTTTTTCCCTTATTTATTATCACTACTTGATGCACATTTGTTTTGAGTTCATTTGGCTTTTTTTGTTTGTTTGTTTGTTTAACCACCTCTTCCATTCACAATCCTCCACGTACCCTTCCCAATCTCAGCTCTTCGCTCTCCATCATCTCCCCTCGCGAGGGGCGCGGCGCCGCGGCAGCCAGTTGGGATGGATGCGAGCCCCCCTCGCCCTGCTGCTGTCACAGCCGGGATTTCGCGGCGGTGCGAGGGGGATGGACGCCGATTTTTTGCTGGCTTCGTGGTCGGGAGGGGAAAGAGCAGCAGAGCCGGGGCCGGCCGCAGCGGCGCAAAACGGGCTGGGCGCAAGGATGCGGCAGGTTTGAAGCCACCTTAGCGCCCCGACGCTTTCGCAAAGCCCCCAGACGAAAAGGAATAAATAAATTAAAAGGGAAAAAAAAATAAAAATAAAGGGGGTGGGGGGTGAAGGCGGCTGGGGGTTCCCGGCTCCGAAAGGAGCCACGGCAAAGGGCGGGGGGTCCGGCAGGGCGGATGGGGGCAGGTCGGGCAGCAAGAGGAGAAGGAGGAGGAGGAGGAGATGGAGGAGGAGGAGGAGGAGGAGGGCGAATGTTTCCTGCCCGCCGCCGCCGCCCCCCGGCCGCCCCCCGGAGCCGGGCGGAAGTCAGCCCGCGCCGTCGGAGCTTAAAAGGCTCCCGCACGCCGCCCAGCCCCAGTGCCGGCGGCCGCAGCGGGGCCAGAGGCAGCGCCGCCAGCCCTGCCGAGGCCGGGCCATGCGCTGCCCCCCGCCTTGAACCCCTTCCCCGGACCCTTCCCCACCTCCCAGCCGCGCCGCCGGGGCCGGGCTCGGCCCCGCCGCACCCCCGCCGGGCCGGGGAAGGCGCCCGGCGCGATGGCTCTCCCCGGCTGCCGGGACGGTGCCGCCGCATCAGTGAGTAATTGCTGCTAATTCGCCCCCCGGGGCCGCCGGGCTCCGGCCAGGCGTTTTGCAGGGGGAGGTGGGTTTTAAAAGGGGGGCGGGGGGGTTGGCTGCTTTCCTTTTTTTTTTTTTTTTTTTTTTCCTTCCTCCCCCTCCTCCTCTTCGCTCCCTCCGCCCGGGTTTTATATTATTTTTGTTTTCTCAATAAAACCCCACGCGAAGAGGCGCGATGACAAAGGAAACGTGATCCCAGGCGCTGCAGGGGCTCCGAGCGAGCGAGAACCGAGGAGAGGAGGAGGAGGAGGGGGGCGAGCGGAGCGCTCTCGGATAGCATTGCACAGCGGCTCCAATTTGTGCGAGCGAATATAATCCACCCCCCATGAATAATTCAGGGCGGCCGGCGGGGACCTGCCGCTGCTCCTCTGCCCGGCCGCGGCGTGTGCGAGCCCAGCCCAGGGGTGCTGCTCCGAGCAGCCTCCGGATCCCATCCCCTCGCCGTCCCCGCAGCCTTTTCTTGAATTTTTTTCCTCCCTCCCTGCCCCATCCATCTCCTCCTCCCCTGGGTCCCGCCGGTGGGGTGGGCACCGAGGCCGCCCTCCATCCCCACCCCCAGTCATGCGGTGGCGGAGCAGGCGTCGGCGGGGGAGGACTGGAGCCGGAGAAGTCTGCCCGGCCGCTGTGTTTCAGTGCCTCTCTCTCTCCTAGAGCTGCTCTGGATTGCAAAAGTGGAGGGGGGAACTGAAACGAAATTTCCCCTTCCCCCCCGCCAAGCACAGGTTTAAAGGAAAAGAGGACAAAACCCAACGCCCCAAGAAGAAAGAGCGAAAGTCGCGCTAAGCCCCGCTGCCCCCAGCCCGGAGGGAGCCGCAGCGGCCGGAGGAGAGCAAAGCAAAAGAGCCAGGACAGAGCAAAGCAAAAGAGCCAGGACAGAGCAAAGCAGAGCTGAGCTGAGCCCGGGCCCCGGCGGCCACGGGGGGGGACCTGGCGCCCGGCGCCCATGCACTTTCCGTCGAGGGAGAAGACGGGTAACCAAAGCGCCTTGTCAAACTGCTGACCCGAGGGGGGGAAATGAGAGGACTGCGTGAGGTATTGACTGCTGCGGGGATCGATACAATTCGGCTAATGCAGCGGGGGATCGGGGGTTAAGTACATGGAAGGGAAGAGAGGATCCATTTGCTGAGGGAGAGCAGGTCGGCTACACCTTGATACCAAAAATACCCCCCCCCCCCTTACTCCCCTCATCCCCACGGCGGCGAGGTACGAGGCGAGGATCCAGCAGCTCCCTGCGGACCGCCGGATCGATGACACCCTATTTGCAAACCCGGCCAATCGATCCCACTTGGCAAAACGACTGATCGATGCCAGCGTGCTCGTAAAGCCCTTTGCAAAACTACCTTCGGCACGCCCCCCCACCCACCCCTTGCCTCACTTTTCCTTTTCTTTTATTTCTTTTTTTGCGTGTTGAGGGGGAGATCGGCTTTTCTCCGTCCCCCCCTCCACCCCCCGCCTTCAGTTCCACCCGGATCAGGCCCCTCGCAAATGGCTTCGTTCCCGGAGGCCGACTTCCAGATCTGCCCGCTCTGCAAGGAGATGTGCGGCTCGCCGGCTCCCCTCTCCTCCAACTCCTCCACCTCGTCGTCTTCCTCGCAGACCTCCAGCTCCTCCGGGGGGGGTGGAGGAGGAGGAGGAGGAGGAGGTGGCGGCTCCTCGTCCTGCGGGGGGGGCCCTCCGAGGCGGCTGCACGTCCTGCCCTGCCTGCACGCCTTCTGCCGCCAGTGCCTGGAGGCGCAGCGGCACCCCGGCGCGGGGGACGCGCTCAAGCTGCGCTGCCCCATCTGCGACCAGAAGGTGGTGATCTCGGAGCCGTCGGGCATGGACGCGCTGCCCTCCTCCAACTTCCTCCTCAGCAACCTGCTGGACGTCGTGGTGGTGGCGGCGGCCGCCGACGAGCACAAGAACGGCCGCCCCGTCGCCCCCGGCCCCTCCGCCGCCGGCTCGGCCCCCGGGGTGGGCGGCGGCAACAACCGGCACCACGGCCGCCCCCCGCCGCACCGCTCGGCTCCGCCGGGCTCCTCGCCCGCCGCCGCCGCCTCCTCGTCGTCGTCCTCCTCCTCCTCGTCGTCCGCAGCGCCTTCCTCGACGTCCTCGTCCTCCTCCTCGTCGTCGGGGGGCGGCGGCGGCTCCTCCACGGCCGCGCTGCTGCTGCGGCGGCCGCACAGCCGGCAGGGCGAGCCGCGCTGCAGCTCCTGCGACGAGGGCAACGCCGCCAGCTCCCGCTGCCTCGACTGCCAGGAGCACCTGTGCGACAACTGCGTGCGGGCTCACCAGCGGGTCCGCCTCACCAAGGACCACTTCATCGAGCGCTTCGCCGCCGGGCCGCCCCCCTCTGCTGCTGCTGCTGCTGCCGCCGCCGGGCCGGCTGCCCCGCTCGCCCTCAGCCCGCCCTACCCCGCCTCGCCCTACAACATCCTCTCCGTCTTCCCCGACCGGGCCAGCTACTGCCAGCACCACGACGATGAGGTGAGGCCGGGTGTAGGGCTGTGGGGCCCCTCCCGGGGTGCTGAGTGCCGTTAAGGGTCGGTATGGGGCCCCCCCGAGGGGTGCGGTGGGCGAGGAGGAAGGGAGGGAAGGGTGGGGGAAAATGGCCGCGGAGCCTCCCCGAGCCCCTCGGGGGGGTGGTGGGCACGGAGCAGACCCGAAACCGAGAGGGTGAAGGTTTTTTTTTTTTAACCCTTCGACTCAAAATAAATAAATAAAAGACATCTTTTTTCCTTGTGAAGTTGGTAAAATGATTCGTATTTTTGACCCAAAGTTGTCCGCCCCCGTGCATCCCACCTCCGTCTCCCGCCAGTGGCTAACAGTTTCTTGTGGGGCGAAAAAAATTTTGCTCTATGTGGTCTCTCTTTTTGCCTGAAAGCTGCCCTCCAAATGATTTCAAGCGCTCTCAAAGAGACCGCTCCTTCTTCAAAATGTGCTGGAAGTGTGTTCAGTCCTCTTGGGATGTGGCTTCTCGCTGTGATAACTCGCAACCTGGTTTTTCTTCTCCAAGTGGGAAATGGTGGCTTGCTGTGTCCCCCCCCCTTCTGGGGGTCAGGATGGGGGGCTTTGCTCGAATTTTCCAGTTGCCTCAGTGCTAGAAATAGTTTCCTCCCCGTGCCATATCAGCATAAGCTGCTTCAGAGGGAAACACTGGCTGAAGACAGGGTAGTGTGAGAGGTGTAAGAGTTTTCTGTGGGATGCTTGTTTAATAAATGCTCGAAAGCATTTAACGTAGTGAAACGTGGTGATGTCCTTAAGGGCAAACTGAAAGCAGAGGCACTTCTACCTCCTCTAACTCTCCTGTGTCTTGAACTTTCTAGAAAGCTCTGGAAGACCTCTTCTTGTTTGTTAAAGCTCCCAGTGACTGAGGAGGGAGAGTAGGAGTTCAGTGGAGAAAGGGGAAAAAACTTAAAATAGCACTGGGGGTCAGAGGGTGTGCTCAAGGGGCAAGGAAACTTTTTAGGTTTTGTTTTCAAAACCCATCTTACTGGCCATTTTGCTGTTTTTACAGCTTTTTATGGTATCTTTCTGCTTGTGGGTTTCTTGCTATATGTAACAGGGAATGCTGGAGTGAAGGGACATGGAATTCTTAATATACTAAAAAATTGCGCTTTACCCTCATTTTGGACTACACCTTTGGGCTAAAAACTTCTCATTGTTGTGTTTGCAGAACCCAAAACTTCTTGTTGGAGTGTGTTAAGTGACGTGCTGGAGCATGAGCTGTGGCTGTATCACAAGTGCGCAGCTCCTAGAGTAGATGTTGAGTAGTCCTTACCACCCAACAAAGAAGTGGCAGGGGCAGGAGCTTCAAGTTATTTTGTAGACTTCTTAAGTATAAACACCAAAGGGAAGACATCCTAGGCTGGCTCCAAATGTACAGCTTAACTAGAAGTGACCTCTAAAGAGGCTTGTTAACTTATTCTATGTAACTTTATTTTCAAAAGTGTGCTTGGAAAAGGGTGTATGCATCAAGATCAGTCTTGGGTGTCCTTGTGTCCTGTAGACCGAGAAATTGTTTTAAAACAAGTGAGTGTTTTCAAGCCCTCAGCTCCTGTTGAGAAGCTTTTATTCTGCAAATTAATGATCTACGGCTGTTCTTGATTGGTGAGTTTTGGTGGTTTCTTAATGTGGGTGTGCCTGATTAGTATTTGCAAGTATTTATTAACTCAAGGGGAAACATTTGGGAGAGACTATGAGGACAGTTTATACTGTAAATCTTTCTCAATTAAAAAAGAAAAACAACATGTGGGATGCAAGATGTACAACTTTTGAGAGAGGGTGGCTGCAAAACAGTGAGGGTTATTGCTTGTTTAATTCAAAGAATGCTATTTACAGCCTCATAAAAGGTATGATAAATAGAAAGGCAGCCTTCCAAGAGAGTGCTTAAGTGATGCACTAAACGCATTATTAGACAGCCAAACAAAGTAAAAGCAAACCTAAAATGCAAGGCTGGAATGGTAGCTCGAAATGTTAGTCTGCGCAGTTATAAAATGTGGTTCTACTTGGTATGCAAGTAGAAAAAGCTGGTGACAGAGCAGGATATTCCCTCACAGGCGTGTGTCCTGCAGGTAAGTTCAGGCACAGGCAATCTAATCTGTAAGCTGCTAGAACAGTAGTTCTCAGATGTAGAGTGCTGCTTCCCTAGGATATATCCTCCTCATCCTATTTGAGATAAGTTGCAAAGAGTTTGACCCTGTTCCTGCAGCTTCTCTGGGCCAAAGCAGCTGGCTTCCTTATCTTCTTCCTCTCTTAACGTGATATTCCTCTGTCCTTCCACCATCAGTATATCACTTGTCACCTTTTGGTTCTAGTTTTCAGTGTTTTTTTCCTCCCCTCCTCCTGGGAAGTTCTGTGTAGTTCCAATCCTCCCCCATTCCCACATCCCCATTTTGAGACCCCGTCAAATGAAAGGGGGGAGACAGCACTGCCGATGGCTGCTTGCTGGGTGTGTTCCAAGTCTCAGAACAAGGCTACCGAAACACGTTTGCTGGATGAAATCAACATAGCTGCCCATCCTTTCAGTGCAGAAAAATAAAGATTTCAGCTCTCACTGATGGTAATTAGTAAGTGACTTCAGGCACTCACAGAACACAATTTAACAGCTCAACTTCACTCACAATAACAATAACAACATATTGTTTGGAGGCAAATATTTGTTTTCCTTAGGGAAAACAAAACTCCAGGCACTGCTTTCAAGGTGGATAGTGCCTGTAAATACTAGAGATGCATGAAAGGAAAGTGAACTGTGTTCCTGGGGAAAAAGTAAAGGCCAATCTTTCTGTGTTTGTTAACAGAGCTTCTGCTGATACCTGGTCCAGTTGGGCTAGTTAACACTTGGAACCTCATTGCCTGGTATAAAATGTTTTTGGGACAGCAAGGGGAATACTTAATTTCAGTCAGATATTTCAGAGCATTCTACAAAGGTACCAATACTTCTGTTGCAGCCCTGAAGTTTTCATCTGTGTGACCATGTTTGTACGGATAAAACTGTTGCAGTAATAACTGGATGATGCTGTGATAAAAGCCAGTAGAATAGGACTTTACCATGGAAAAGGTTCTACCGCAATCCATAATTAAATCAAATGAGCTGATTGTTTTTCAGCGTACTTGATTGTCTCATATCTTGGCATGAAAGGTCTATTTTTCTTTTTGTAGAATTATCAAAGAGACTACAAACCGAACTAGGTGCTTAAAAAATGCTGGAATTGCTGTAGAATGTTTGGCTTGTTGAGATGAAAGAAAGTAACTGGATTCAAATAACTTCACTATTGCAAGGAGTGGAAAACACAGCAAGTATCAAGTTAAATGATGTGGAGTTTCCTTTGTGTGCCAGTCCTCAGCTGTGCTACATGGTTTAGTTAGTATCACTTGGTACTTGGTCAAAAGACTACAATAGCAGACTTCTAACACTTTCTAGGGAAAGTGCAGAGTGGATAAACTCAGTCAGCTTAATGGTCTGTGACCCCATAGTTCTCATATTGCTTTACAGGTTCCATCTCTAAAGTGGTTCAGAGACCATAGGCAAAATCCTATAGTACCATGGCTTACCCCTGCTGCAAGAAAGGGTTTCAATTTTTTTCCTTTTTCCTTTTTTTCTTGTATCAATTATGGTTTGATTATGGTCAAATTCTTCAATGATTAATTCACAAACTCTTTAGCAGTTTCTTATTGGGTCAGTGAGTTGAAATAGATTCATGGGGATATCAGTGCACTTGGGCAAGACTGGCTGAAATCAGACAGCTATTTTGAATCCTAGAGTTGCATATATTCCCTATTTGTCTCTTTAGACAACAAATTGCACTTATTGTTCTGCAGGTTGTAAAAGAAAACTTTGAAAACTTATGTGTCCCTAGGAGAAGGAATACGAACATCTGCCATCTCAGCTGAAAGTCTGGTACCTTGGCTGAAATTGCTGACTGAATTCATACCTAAGCTGCTCTTATTAGTGTGCTTCTCTGGTTCCACAGCAAGAGCAAGCTGTGTGGTGACATCTCATGGCTCTTCAAAGAAGAGAATCTCATCTCTTCCTCTTCCCACCAGGCTTGGTTGTATGTGCTCAGCAGATGAGCCTGAGCCAGTTTAGCTGATTAATGTGGTAGGAAACTTGTATTCCTCCTCCTAGCATTACTGCAAATTTTAGTTGCAGAAGAACCTGGTTAAAACTGAAACTTTACAAGGGAAAAGGAGGAAGAGTGTTTCTGGGAAGGAAGCATAGGTTAGATATGGTTCCCTTTTGTAATAGTTTGCCACTGCTGCCAACATTGAGCTTTGCTCTATGGCACTCTTTATGTTGTCCACCCTAATGTCTCACCAAAACAGCTGGCATAAGGGGAAATATGCCTGTCCCCTTAGTTCTATCTTAAAGGCTATTTGTATGAAACTGAGGTACATGATTCAAATGCAGGGTTTTCCTATCTGTTTTTTTTCTGATCACTGGGATTTATTTTTTTTTTTACCTCCAAACAAATAATTAAACTCTTAGGAGTACATTCTGGAGGCATCAGTTTTCATATGTACTTCATAGTAGTGCCTCCTATACCTTTAGCTTTATAGGACAACTTCTACATGATCTAGAGAAATGTGTATTACCAGTATATAAATTGTGCACAGACTTCTTTAAATATTGCTGCTTTGTTTATCGTATTTGCTGCATCTTTTTGTATATCAAATGCATGTGCAAGTGTCCATTCTAAAGACAGTACTTTGAATTCAAGTTCTGACATTTGTTTTCCTTTTTTTTTTTGGTTTTTACCTGGTAAAAAAAAGCAGAACACTGAGTTACTTTGTTCATACATGGCCCATGGAATGGGGACATAGCTTCTGGATGATGAAAGGCTTTATAAACCTCTAATTTGACATATATCTAGCTTCTTACTTCTGGACAGTGTTCAGATACCTGGTGCTAAGCAGCTCACCTCTTAAATTGCCTTGCTTTCCTCCAGTAAGCGTTTAACTTCTGGCTCTTCCCTGTATGAAAAGGTATTTTCTTCAATTGTTTTATTTTGTAAGAGAATGTAAGTCCGTTCAAGTTAGCAATATCATACCAGATAGAATAAAAATCAGTTAGCAATACCATATGGGACAGAACAAAAACCTACCCTCTACTCCTCTCGTTTGGTACAACTGACATTCAAATACTCACAACATTTAGGGAAAATACCGTGAAGCTTTTCCTGGTGATAATTTGATACCATTATGTTCCTGGCCTAATTAAGCATGACTTCAGATGGTTTCCAGTGAGTTAACTGGAAGAAATATAAATGCCTTATCTGTTTGAGGGACTTTCATGAGCTCTTTTTACTTGGAAAACTTCTTAGAATCCAACAGTATCAGTACAGTAGAAGCTTGCATGCAGAACACAGCATAGACTTATGAAGTTATAATAACTTTATAAAATAAGGCTGAATATGTGCATACAGAAAGGCATGAAACTAATCTCTATACTGAGGGGAAAGGAAAGTTCTTTTTGTAATTTCACTTTCACACTTGGAGACATCATGGTTACAGTATCACTTCAAGAGAGGGTCTGTCTGAATTTTGTATCAATTTGGCAAAAAAATCTTGTGTGTTTAGGAGTATCCTTTCAGCTAAATTTTCAGTGTGTAAACATGCGTGCCAGGCCATGCTTCCTTAGAGGAAAACTACCTAGTTATCCCTTTTAAAGTTAAGAAGGTATCACTCTTCTTTTGGTACTGTCTTGGCCCTGTTAGTTCTCCTGCCATGCTCCCTTCCTTCCTGCAATGCTGTTTGTGTCTTTCCATCAGACAAAAGATCTTGATGTGTTGAGAGCACAGATCTTAATTTGCATGAATGATGTGTTGAACACATAACTGGTGTTACCAAAGATAAGATTTCACAGGTTTGTCTTTACCTGTAATCTGCTTTCAATAGAGCAATTAAAAATATAATATTGGATCATAAATATGTAGTACATAATTCTTAAAAATGCTTTTACCATGTCACTAAACTTGAAAGTGTAGAAATACTGGATGGGAATGGAAATACTGCTTGGTAATGCAAGAACTCTTTAAATTTAATGAATGGACATCCCTGATTCTAAACACTAAGAGTGGGGTTGTGTTGTACATGAAAGGAGCTGCAGCCAAGTGCATGTACAAATCCATTGACCTACTCTCTAATTTCCATTCCTGTGCTTGTTGAAGGGCTGTGGGGATGGGATGGTATTGTCCTCTTGTCTAATAAATTGTTTGTGCATCCAAATCAACTTTGCAATTCATAGAAATAGAAAAAAGATTAATAAAGAATCAACGATACTATCTGAATATTAACTGGAGTTCAAAAGCTTCTTTACAGTGCGATATGACATTGGACAATTTTAGCTTTTGTTCTTCTTTCTTTCTTTTTCTTTAAAGAAAAATGGTTTGTAGTTGGTACAGTAGTCCTTTTGCTAAAATTCTGTGTCTAAGCTACTTCTCCCTTTTTCTTTCCTTTTACCAACCTTCAAATAATTTGTCAACTATGGCATCTATAGCTAATCACTTCATTTGTGAATGAAAAATGCTGAACAGTTCTGAATGCTCTAGTTCTTCAGCATGAAAAGGAGTGAAAAACTTGGTACCCACAGATGAGGCTTATGAATGTATGTTCTGTGTTGTATTGCTGTGCTACATTTTGGCTATGTGGACAATACAGACACTTCAAAACAATTAATTCATAGTTACATGTTCAGCTGCAGGAAATAAGAGGTCCAGCCCTCTGTTTCACTTGTGTATAGCATGCATTTCTAAAATGGTATTTCTAAGATGGTATCTGTTGTGAAAATAGTTTCTTCTAACCAAAGAGAAGTGGAAAAACCTTGTGTTTGAAATAAGCAGCAGATTAATAGTCAAAGGCTGCTGCCTTCCTGTAGCTACCTGAGTAGTTATCTTCCTCCTGTCAGTTACTCTGTGGTATGATCCTCACCAAGCTCACACTATCACCACCAAGGCTGGTCCCAATGCTTTCCAGGACTGCTGAGTAGCAACTGCCAGCCCTTGCAAGGGTCTTGGTGCTCTGGGAGGAAAAGCATGTATGGTCTCTGGTGATAGCTCTGAGTTAGAGGTAATAGCTAAGCTCGTGTTGCATCATCTTCCCTTTAATGTTGGCCTGCGTGCATAGCCAAAATATTTAAAGGTATTTTAAGTTTGCTGAACCTTATCTTTTTCTGTTTTTCTGTTGGTCTTGCATGTTCATCCCATGCATTTTGTGGGTAGGCAATGTTGCTATAAACTGCCAATTACTGTAAATATTTCCTTTCCCTGGTTAAAGTGTTGTCAACATACCTAACTACTAAAGGATGTGTTCAGCTGAGTTAAAGGGCTGTGAGGGACTTCTCATTCAGAAATTAAACTGGTGGTATTATCAGATGGCAATAGCTCTACCTTGTTGCTGTACCTTCCCTTTGTCCTGTGCTGTCCTGGGTTCTGTTTGGACAGCAAGTACCTAAGCATAGAGAGTGGCAGGCATATGCTAGAAGACTAACTTTGTACAACTTTTTCTTCAGCTGATCTTGGTGAACAAAAAGCAAACTTGTTTAGGGGAAAATGCCAGCTATCAACTTCAAAACACCTCCTTTCTCTTCATTTAATTGCTGCTTATTGCTTGTGCCATCCATACTGTCAGTAAAGTGTACAATATAAAATTCCCTGAATGTTTGGTGTAAGCAAAGCTTGAAAGCTGTCTGCTCTGTAGATGCCTTTAAGCTTTGGAACCCAAGCCAGTGTCGCACCAAGGAGCGAGAGGATGCTGCCCTCCTACTGGGAACTAGCTGGCACCAGTCCCTGTCACCTGAGCAGGTAACCATTCCTGATCTTCCCTTACATTGAGTAATGTCACATCAGGTGATGGGGGATGCAAGATAAAAATCAGGTTGCTTCCAGCGTTTTGCTGTGTCTTTGTCATTTGGAAGTCCACTACAGAACTACCGGGTTCTAAAATGCCTTGGTAAGTGCACAGACATGTGGAGCAGAGTGCATCTCTTCCCTTGAGGAAGAACCTCAGAACAAAAGGACTCCCCTTCCCTTCCCAGGGCCTGCTGGTAAAGGGTTAAGCTCCCCCAGCAGCGCCCCCGCCCCCACCGCTATATATGGTGTGCCCAAAGGCGCTGGGGATTTAATACATTGAAGTCGGAGCGTGAAGGGGGTCTGCAGCCTGCTAGACAAAGTCACTCAGATTTCAGGAATACTTGATCCATACAAGGATGTTACTTGAGAAAGGCACTTCTCGGCGAGAAACGGGTTGCCAAAGGAGCTGCCCCAGTGGGTCAGACACACTACGTGGGCAGCTTGGCAGCCAGGCTTTCTGTGGCTGGCCATAAATAGGAAGGGCAGCCCAAATTCTGGTGAGAACCATCTTTGCAGAGAAGTCATTATTTGCAGGGGTAATAAAAACCCTGCTTCTGCCGCTGACATGTTTGCAAGTTCCAGAAACTGTTGCATGGATAAATTCTTGAGTTATATTGAATCAACTGAGTAAAAGATGAAAGAAATAACAAATAGCATTCCTAGTTATTGTAGAAGCAGCTGCAACATGACAAAGGTGTCCCAACACAATGTCTTTGGTGTCAACTTCTGCTACAGGGGTTTAAGTGGATGGGCAAATATTTTTGGAAGAGAAGGGAGGGACTGTTATTTAAAAAAACAAACTCTAAAGCAGAACTAGAGATCTGGCAGTGGTCAGGAGTAGATGAATTTCTCTGGAAGAAATAACCAAACTAACAGACAGCCTTAAAATCGCAGAAAACAAAATAAGAAAACTACTGAAACAGTGAGGTCCCTGTTTTTCCAGTGCTGCTTTTACTTAATAAAATGGCAACTGAGGATGGTTGGGAGGGACTGTAATATACTTTCTTGCTTCCCTTCTTCCTCCCTTTGGAGTATTGTGGAGGTATTGAGGGTTAGGCATGAGGTCAAGGTTAAAGCAGGGGCTGTTGGTGATGTCCAGAAAGGTAACTGTGCTCTTTCTTAAAGTTGAGGTGTCTGCTGCTTTCTACATTCCAGACTGTCTATTTTAACTGACAATACTGTTTCGTGGTGGTTTTTCTAGCATCATCTGTTTTCTCAAAGGCTGTGGGTCTCTTACCAAAGCAGAAATAACTGATAACTGAGGTGTATGACCCTAGAGCTCTCTGGTGTGAGGCATGGCTCCTTTACTTGAGGTATGCTGTATGGCTGTAGGTGAAAGGGCTAATACAGAGGTTGGCAGGCTGCTGTGAAAGGAAACAAGCCTGGAGGGTCTTGAACTGACTCTTTCTGCATATCTGGCATGCTGTTGGAAGGCTACCTGCTCCAAACCTCAGGCCACTCTTAAGGTTTACTTTTGCCAGGGAGAAACTGCATACAGATACTTATGAATTTGATATACTTGCTGGGATAGGTTTTGGAGAACTGTTACTTGTCAAAAAAACAATTTATCTTCATGTTCTTGCCTTCCTAGTAAATACGTTATCTCTACATCTTGTCAAAAAGTAGTTCAGTAAAGTCAAGTAAGCACCTCTGAATTTGAGCTGCTAACTGAAGCAGTTGAGTGAAGCCAGCTGAAGGGATCGGACATGCTCTAGTAAGTTATGTCTTTGTACCAAGGGTAGGAAACCTCCCCTCCATGTGGGCTTGAAGGGAGGGAAGAGCTGCTTGTGGCAGGGGTTGCTGCAGTCTTAAGGTGAAACAAAGTGACTGAATCCTTGGGGTTTGCTTGAAAAGTATGTGTAACTGTGGCTAGGTACCTACTCTTCTCCTTATTTATCTTCTGTCCTTACTTAGGTTGAGGGTAACCAGTCACCACTAAAACACTTAGCAGCTTGAGAATTAAGTGTTGGCATCTTACATCACTGTCATTAAAACAGACTAAATAGATGTGAGGGAGTCAGGGATGGAGTCACTTTGGTGTGAAATATTTTTCAGGGAGTAATTGTAGGTTTTAACTGAGTGTGGTGCTGTTATAATAATTCCTGTACGATCCAAGATGATAAGCCTTCAAAGGAGTGTTAGAGAATCCGCTGGAAGCTGTACAGCACTGAATTAACAGTGCACACATTCATTTTCCCTTTCAAGAGCCCTTGGCATTGACTGGATATAGGTAAGGCGGGCTTGTCTTTGTGAAGACTTGAGTAGTTGTGTTCTCTGGCCACTGGAGCTTCTAGTGGCATACTATATGCTCAGGTCTGGATCAGATCCAAAGGCTGCTCTTCTACCTGATCACTTCCATGTCTGTTCTTTCATTATGGCTCCTCTGTCTCTGAGCTAGCAAAGTCTGTAATCACAGAGTACTTCAATTACTTATTGGTGTTCCTCATAGCTTGGTCTCCTGGCAATGATGCCAAAAAAAAAAACTTGTGACACTGAGAGCAGAAAGGGGAGAACCTTAATTTTATAAGTACAGGTGTTGCAAAAGTATGCTTTTTTTTGTCACTAGAAGGCAAATTCACCTTGAACTACTGTTTCAGTTAATAGCTTCACTTTTATACCTCAGTTTGTAAATGCTGCACAGTAATTGAATGTCAAAATTGGTAGAAAGGATCATAGTTTAAGAAGTCACAAAGTTAAATTAATAGCTTCATCTTATTCGTAAAGACGATTAGGATATCTTCATTCTATAAATGCCAACAACTTTGAAACCTATTCTTGGTATGCATTCAGCAAAGAACAGGACTGCTGAGGCATTCAAGCTGATGAAACCACTTGGTGAGTGGACTCTAAGCAGAGTGTGGGAAGAGGAAGCTGCATATTTTTCTGGGGAGGAAAAAATGAATTGGTGTTTAACATGCAGGCAAAGCAAGAAGACCTACACAGAACCAGCCAGTTGCATCACTTGGCACAGGTATCTCCTGTCATCTAAATCTGAACTTCCTGTGCTTCAGCCTCTTTCAGTCTGTATATCCTGTATCTGATCCCTTTACCCATTCATTGGCAAAAAGCAGCAGGGTGAGCTGGCTGAAAACTAGGAGGAAGGAAGCAAATGCCAGGCTGGCTGAACTAACTGGACAACAGAGGTAGGAAAACCCTGCAGCTGTAAATGCAGTATGGAAGAGGGACAAATAAGTACTGAAGTTGTTCCCTGTCTCTTGTCCAAACTTGCTCTTCTTCCCTGGCTCTTCCATAAGTTTAGCCACCCAAACACTGAAATGGAATTAAATAGCTAATATGCTTTGCATGGGTTTTTGTTGAAAGCTGTAACTCGCCTTTTGTTATAAAGTATTCTTGTGATCAAGTATCTCACTATTTGTTAGGTCTGGGCACTGTCTAAGCATGGAAGACATCACTTCTATTGAGTAACATGCTTTTGTTAATTTGTTGATTGTATATTATCAGTATACCTATGTAAATATTTTATATAGTGTTTATGAAGATTTGGCTAGCATAGTAAGGCAGGCTGGCTTTTCTCGAAGAAAAGATAAAATTTGATAGCTAATCAATCGAAGAGTAGTGTATTGAACCAGAGTCCTGTTAGAACCACCCTTCTGTCTTAAGTGTTCAATGCAGATGCTTCAGGAAAAAAATGTGAAGCTGTGAAGTACACAGTTCTAAAGAAAAGAGTTCACAAGGTGTCCTTCTGTTATAACTTATTTGTATCCTAAATTAATATTAATTTATTAATATTAATAATATAATAGATTATTATTAATAATATTATCAATAATATTACTACTAATAATTAATATAATATTATTATTAATATAGTGGCGATATAATATCATTATATTATTATTGCATTAATATCCTAAAATATTTTTGTATCGGTTTTCTGAGCAATAGCAAAAAAAAGTCTCAACCTGAAAATACCATACAGCAAATGAAATTTTATCTCTTCTAGAAGACAGCATTTTCATCTGTTTTTACTTTGAAATTTAAATTCCTTTTAATGCCATGTAAGGTGGAAACATAAATGGAAACATTTCTCATAAGCTAGGGGGTAGATTGGAAAGAGGAAGTGTTGTATGTAAAAACAAACACCAAAATAAAGAATGAGTAGAGAGATGCTTCCCAGCTGAGATGACTATGTGCTATCCAAATATGCTATCAGCAGGTGAGAGATTTGCAGAAATGCTGTGCTGTCTTGGAAATTGTTTATTCTTCCAGGTAATCCTTAGCATATGAAAGAGCAGTTACTGCCTTCCTGAAATTCACGTGCATTTGGATATGGCTTTGGCATGAAAGTCTGCCAAACTACTCATTCTAATGAAAATACGCTCTGATTATCAGTCCTGTCACTTCTGACAACTTGGTTTGTTCCTTGCTATGAAGAAAAATCGCCTTCTATGTTGTGGCTTATGATTTTCTTAGGAAAACTGAAGGTATGCGTGTAAAGAAATAGTCGCCACCTGTATTAGTGGATTCTCATTTTAGAAATGTGCTGGCAGTTTTCCAGTTGGCTTCTGTGGCAGAGACTGGGTTTGATAGACAGCTATATAGTTCCTTGCCCTTAAAGAAGGGGAAATATCCAAGGTGACTTCCACAGCTGTAGATCTAGTTACTTGGTTTGGGTGCATGTATTCTAGTGAAGTAGCACGTGCCCCTTGAGCAGTATGATGTGCAAAGATATAAAGTACTACACATGCAATCTAAGAAAGGAAACTCCCATCTTCAGAGACCCCTGTCTGACCCAGGCAAACTGCTGCCAACAGTTCACTAAGAGCAAATGGCTGTTACTGAAAGATACTCTAAATCAGTGAGAGAGTATCATGGTATGCGGGTTGTTTTTTTCCTATTTCATGTATCTGTTTTTCTCCAAGCAGGGGAGAAGTTCCTGCCAAATGTGTATGGCATAGCTTTTTTATTACGATTAGGTATGTATAAATGCTTTTAGCATGAAAGATCTCTACAAATCAAAGTTTAAACAAATAAAAAAAAAAATCAAAACCAACCAAACAAATTCTCAAAACACCCAGCTCTCATGTGGTGAAAGATGCCACTTCTTGGAGTAAGCTGACTTGTTTCATGTTTGATCCCATATGGAGTTACGGAGGGAAACCATTCCTTGAGTGCTTTTGTTAAATAAAGCTGTTGCCATGAATTAAGCAACACTGCCCTGGAATGTTTCTGATCATGGTCTTGCAGAGCTTGTGACCTTTGCACTGAACATGTGAACTGAAACTTCATCTTCCAGTGTTCAATAACCATGTTAAAAATTCAGAGGTGAGGCAGTCTTGGGATTTCCTTAGGCTAGCTTAAATGCCGAGTGAAATTTAAGTACTGATTTATACAGTTCCTCTTTCTTTTTGTAACCAAGTCAAAAATGAAAAAGTAAAATCAGATTACTATAAAACATAATTTTGTCATGTTAAAACTACACTGATGGCCTTTTGTAGCTCTAATTTATTGGTACATGGTACAACTTAAAATATCACTGCCATGTCTAGAAGCATCCAGTTACTATAAACCTAGATGTTTGTAGTGATATACTACTGCTGCTACTTGAAACAATTACTCTAATCTGACTAGCCTCTTCAGGCTCTATACCCAGTTCTTGGTTAACTGGTTTGTGGGTGAGAGGAGTAGGAGAAGAGAAGTTTAAGACTCACAGCATTATGTTGCTGGTCTTCCTAACCTACTAGAATACTAACAACAATTAGTATTCTTCTTTCCCAGATAGAAACACTGCCATCTCTTGGCTATTCTTTGTTCTGACCTTTTAAATATATTTTTCTAATTTCTTTCAATGTTTTCTGATATGATTTGAGTAATTGGATGAGGATGACTGTGGAAGGCTTAACATACATGTATACTACAAACCTGAGATTTTGTATGGAAATTCTAATTGCTTTACTTATCTTACCCTGGAATAAAAGGAAAGAGGGAATGTCACCTCTAGCAACTCAACTTTTGGCATACCTGTTATCTCCTTTAAAAACATTAGGTGAGGATGGGCTGTGTTCTTGCTAAACTAGATGACCAAATAATTTTGGCAGTAGTGCTGGCGTCTGAAAGTAATGATGTCTGGCGTAAGGGGATCCGGTCTTTATTCCCTACAAAAGGGATTAACAATATTTTTCAGTGGTGTTCTTTTGACCAGATTCAAATAGTGTTGATCTAATACTAAATTCTGAATTCCTTAGAGTTGGGGAAGGATGGATGTGTTAGGTTCTAATTGTTTCTTATTGCCAGCTTCATTGGAACCTCTTGAGTGGTTAAGTATGGAACAATTTTAGTATTGCGTATGGTGAGTGGGGTTACGTTAATTGTCTCTTCATTCTTGAAGTTTCCCCAAGTGAGAGGGAAGCAGCACTTCTACCCAAATGCCTTTGCTGTGAGCAGCAGCATCTTTTCCTGTACGTGTCCAGCGTTGTGCTGACCCAAGTGTTTGGTTGTGGTGAGCCTTCTTCCTGAAAATATGTAGAAAAGGGTGACTTCAGGCCAGTCAGTCTACCAGATCTGAAACCAGCCTTGAGGAACACCCAACACTGGTTCTTAATCCTGACAAGCCTGTCCAGCTGGGTGCTGGGAAGACTTCATGCGTAATGCTTGCCCAAGTGAGGGAGAAGTGTGACATACCACTTCTGAGGACTCTCTGCTAGCTCTTCTATGCAGAGAGCAGTAATGCCCATGTCCCAATGGGGATAGGCTTGAAGGCTATAATACCAGTTAGTGCAATCCCCACCCCGTGTAGAAAGTCTTAGGGGAATGCAGAAACTTGAGAAAGAGACAAGGTGCTTACAGAACATGAGAGGACAGCAGTGGTGGAGTGGGATTGTCAGGTTGCTAACAACACCCTGACTTCTGTATTAGCAAATGGAATTAATTTCTTGATGTGTAACCTAAACTCTGGGATGGGGAATAGCGGGTATGGGTTTCCAGCATCTGTTCAGAAGTTGCATCTCAATCCCTGTCCCAGAGGTAGTCAGGTCTCCTTCTTATACTCCCACCCCCTTCGAGTGTGGGGCTTGCTGGTGGGAGGTCATGGTGGAGAAGCAGCTTTGCTCTTTTTTAACCCAGTTGCATGCATTTGTTGAAGATGGGATGGGCATAAATCAAATTTCCTGTTCTGTGAATGAACCTTCAAGCCCAACTTCTGGGATGGTGTTGAGGTCTTTTCAGTATTGTAGAGCAGAACCTTAGGAACTGGCCCAAGAGAGAACAAGGATGAGCCTGGCTTTCCTTCCAGTAGGAAAGGAAAGGAAGGGGTCTAGGACGACACTCCAAGATGGCTATTATTTCACATCATTAAATTCTTTGTCTTGAGTTAAGCAAAAAGCATGTTACTACAGTACAAACTAGAAAATAAGCAGGAGTTGCTATTTAAAAAATGCTATGGCATAGCAAATCTCTTCACCCCAAGCTGTATGCTTTTTGCAGATTTTAGAGTAAGCAAATTGAAAAGGGTAAAAGATAACACGTTCTACTAAGCCTTCCCTTATATCTCAACTTTCATTAAGAACTTAGTTGTCTGTCTTCATGAGTCATAAGGTGTAGGAGAGCTCTGAAATTTCATTCTTGGATTTAAATGGTAAGTCATACAAAGGTCCCAATGGTTCCTAAAATATTTGTATTGTGTTCAGTAGCAGAAGTATGTTAAGTTTTGATGGCATAGAGTAAAAGTGCATTATGCAGAGTACTGTTGCCACGTCCTGAATAAAATCTGTTTTTCAGTGTGCATTTACCAGCATGCTTATTGCTGAGTCTGGCACACTGTATAAGCAGGACGGACTGATTTTTGAAATGGAGGATTGGCAAAAATGCATTAAAAACTATTTTTCTGGAAATGATTTTGTACTGAAAAATTCATTAGGATAAAATCTTAACTGGATAATTCTGGTTCGTTTGTGCAAGTAAACAGACCACAGAAACTTCAGAATTGCTTGCAGCTATTCTGGTGGCAAGTCCTCTGAATGGAAGAACAAAAACCTACCTTAAGATTTCTTTGCAGTGCTCTGGCAAAGCTTAAGAGTTTTTTAACATCTCAAAACACGTTTGACCTCCCCACCCTTAAGCTATTCTGACACTCTTTACCCCACTGCATTTCAACAGGAAAGAAAGATCCTTTTTATAGCCAAATGGCTTCCTCTTCTCTTCTCCCTCTTTTCCCTTCCACCCCCCACCCCAGAGTGCCTTTCTAGTGTTTAGGCTTCAGCTGCTGCCCGGATACTGGCTACATCTGTCTTGTTTAGATGGTCCTAAGGAAAAACAGCACAGAGCATGACCAGAGGGCCAACAACAAGATATGTTTCTTTTCAGATCTGAAAGGAAGCCCTGCACTTGCTTCTGCCTGTTTGCCTAAACTGTTTTTAAATCAATCACAGCTAGGGCTGGTAAATGCCTTCTCTTCCCTCTCTCAAACTCCGAAACGCTTAGATCCTAACGAGTTAAGTATGGTGGTGTTCACAGGCCATTTCCCCTTGTACCACTTCCAATCGGATGAAATAAACCCTTTTTAAGGGCTCTCTTTGAGACAGCCATTGGGGAAAGCTTGAAAGTGGAGTGGGGTGGGACTGGGAGGTCTGGAAAGCCACAAAATGTTTGCACTTACCAGTAGGCTGGGCTTTTGTATGGGCATTAAAAGGGATGGATTAAAAGGTGATTTGGGGTCCGAACACTGCTTGATGTTTTGTGGGGGTTGTGTTGTAAGAAAGATGGTGGCTGTCAAGAAAATAACTGTAGGGGCTGATGGAGGACAGTGTGGTTCCTTTTTTGGGGGAGTCTTCTGATTTTTGAAGTGGAGGATGAAGGCTGGGACACGACAATCTGTGGCAGTCAAGAATGGTGTTAAATCTTGGGCTGGTGGGTCTGTTTTTTAAAGGTAACCAGCTGGGGTTGGGAAAGGGAAACAATGCATCTCCATGAAATGCATTTATAGTTGAAATGGATTTGTTCTTGTGACAGTATCTTGTAATATAAAATAGGAGGTTTTAGTACAAGCCTCTCAAGCATTTATTTACCTCCCAACTTGCATGTTAGCCTGGCTCTGCTGAGGTGCCAGTTTTTGGTTAGAGGTCACTTGTTAGTGTGTTACTCATGGAGTAAGAACAAATTGCACAGGGTTAGGAGATGCAGCCTAAATGGTTGGTGTGTTACTTGGCTCTTTAAACTTTGCACGAGCCATTGCAAGGGTGAGACTCTTCTGGGTTTCATCTGTAGTAAGTGCTTGAACTTTGGAACCCACTTTCCCTGCTTTTGTGTGGGGAGGCAGAGCAAAATGGATGTTTGCACTGAACTCAGCACGTGCACCGAGCTTCAGATAACAATTTGGCTTTTTAACATCTGTGTGTTTGGCGTGTTGAACCAGCAGTACAGGGCTGTCTCTGTATTGGCACTCTGGACATAGGAAAAATAACTGTGAGCTCACAGGTGCTTTACCTTTTGTTGCCATGTGCTGCTGAAAAATAGCTTGTGATTCTGTGCTGGTGCGTACCCTAACCTTGTTCTGAGGCTTCTTGCTTTGGTGAACAGACTCTGAAATTTGTGACTAGGATGTGTTTAAAAAAGGCAGCCTCTCCTAATATATGGTGCAGAATAATGTGAACTAGTAGTTCAGGCATATTTTTTTTTAAAAACACTTTCCTAAATGTGGATTAAATAGGGAATTAGGCTGACACACACACGAAAGAATTTAATAACTGAGTCCTTTTGACTTGAAGGGGGTAAATTTCAACTTCATTCACTGATTCAATAAACAAATCTGTGGCCCAACATCTAATTCTCAGCAGACCTGGGTGGCCACACACTAGAATAATAGGCTGTGCCCACCAAACTGGCAGGACTCAGGTGCTGGCACAAACTGCTGTGTATACTACCTGGATTTTATCGTGACCAAGAGACCTGTGGAGCCCACAGAGTCGAACACGCTTGTAAATAAACTGGAGCTTTGTCCTGACTGCTCTTAAGAGGAGTGGATTTCCCCAGCTGAAACGACCTGTTAATCCCCAGGACCTCCCCAGTTTGAGACTTGTGCGCTGTTTTACAATCTGTGGCTTTCCCCTGCAGAAACAGTGGGATGGGGTAGAGAGTGCAGATTAAAATGGTGTGTATAAATTAAAATGATTAGCGCTTGCTTTCATTTTCAATTTAGTGATGTTTTGAGTGTCCTGACTTAGCAAGAGGATGCTGTAAGGGCTGGTCTGGCTGCAGGAATCCTGCTCTCCTTGTCCCTTAGCCCTGTGTGCTGCCCTCTTTCCCCTGGTGTGGGGTGGGAGGAGGGGCTCAGCACCCAGGTTGCTGGAGAAGAGGACCCAAAAGGTAAATGTTCCCTGTGCACAGGGGCAGCATGTGTCTGGAGAGAACCCCGCTGGCATTAGTGATAGCCCGTGAGGGGAAGCATGAACACGGACCTGCCATTTGTATTCCTAGCCACCAAAAGCTGATGTTTGGCCTCTGCAGGCTGCCCCCAAAGCCTCCAGCTCCTCAAAATGGAGGCTGTTTGCTGATACAAAGGCAATCAGCAATGCTGCCGGAGGGCGTTCCCTCCCCACCACTTTGCTCCTTCGGGCTGTGGTTCTGCAGTGGCCAGAGCGAAGTGCATGCTGCTGGGAGGAGGGGCAGGGCAGGCTGGCCCCTGGCTCCTAGCTGCCTGTTCACACAACTTGCCTTTGCTCTGGCAGCTTTTTGTACCTTCAGTAGTATTCCCAGTGCTTCCAGCAATCAGTACAACATGCTGTATCAGGGAATGGAGCTGGCTTGTCAGCAACTCTTAGATTCGGGGCAGCTTTCAGCCAGATTGGATCTTCGATGGCATTGCAATATGCTAATGCCTGCAGGAGGGAATTCACTAAGAACTGGGGGGCTGCTCTTTAATAGGAGAGTGTTACCTTGAAACAGTTGTGAAACTTCAGCTGAGTATTTGCAAGCATAAATCTGAGGTCATACTTTCACCATAAAATAGATGAATGTTTTAATAGGTTCATAATCTGAAAGTAAAGCTGACTTCCCTGGCTGTTCCTACATAGCAGCCCTAGGAACGTGCAATGCTGATGAAACTAGACAGAAGAAACTGTGGGACTGGGGTGATTACCAGGGGCTAAGAATCACTCAGGGCTGCGTTGGATCTGCTTGACACCACGAAACGACAGGATGAATAACTATCTCTTAGAGTAAACCTTGAACCACATTCACCTTCATAGCCAAAGCATTGCCTGCGGTGAATTTGCTTGGCCTCTTTTCTTCCACATTAAGCTATGCAGTTAGCACAAGCTCAGTCTTTATCAAGCAGCAGCATTGGTCCAGTGCATGAAGAGAAAAGTGTTACAACTGAAATCTGTACGGGTGGGTTTTCCCCCATTCCTCTATTTACATAGGCTCTCTATAAATACGGTCTTACAATGTAGCTATTAACGCTTGGTTGTTAAGTTGTTGTCCTTTATCTTTTAGATTTGTTGCTTGTGTCTG
Organism: Aythya marila; assembly: GCF_965140915.1. Lineage (NCBI taxonomy): Eukaryota > Metazoa > Chordata > Aves > Anseriformes > Anatidae > Aythya > Aythya marila. The sequence goes on along the minus strand of NC_139043.1, from coordinate 43,864,342 downwards.
GCACCACAGCTTTTCACCTGTCTTCTAAGTCAACACTTGCTTTATTTTTTTTTTTTTGAAACAGGCTTTAAAGAACAAATGTAACTTTGGGCTAAGGGAAGAATATTAATGTACAGTGTAACTGGGGCTTCTGTTCACTGTAAGGGTCTTTTGACCTGCTTTATTAGTGGGGGCATTGTTCTGGTAAGCCATTCCAGGACCCATCCTGCCAGTCTTCTGCACAGGATTAATCATTTCCTCTTGACCTCCTGCTCTCTTTTCCTAACATGTTGCATTGATCAGAATCCTTAACTCGCAAGTTTGCTCCTGTTTTTTAAAAATGGGAGGAAAAGGAGGGGGGGAAGGAATGCAAAGAAATTAGGTATAATGTCTGCTGTTAACATTCTTAGTAAGCTTTTTTTCCTTTTTTCTTGACTCCTCCCTTCTTCCCCCAAGAAAAGAAATCCCTTCCTGGTCTGTATTAGCTCCAGATCTCAAGCATCTTGAGTGCCTCTGTTTCACTAGAATTATGTTTTCTGAGCATGCAACTTCCTGCAAGATCAGTTTTGCTTATAGAGGTCACAGTTAAACTTCACCTAGCCGAGGCTATCTGCTGCTGATCTACCAGATTAGAGCACTGTTAATGTTCTCTATCTGCAGTATTTCTACCCTGGGTAAGCCAGCATCAAGAAAATACTGCATGTGACTCTTATGTTTTATTTATGCCAGCAGAGAAGGGTATTAATGAGGTCATATAGGGTACATCTTAACAGAAAATTCCATGTTTGTTTTTGCTGGCATCTGTTAGGCCTTCAACGGAGCTGTTGACTTAGATACAAAGGTCTGCTGCCAGCCAGTCCCAATTACATCAGGAGCAGGAAGGAATACTTGCTCTGTCCAAAATGACCAAGGGTCCCTGTCTTCCCCTACTGCCTGTTATCAGTGGCCAAACTGAGCTCCCAGGAGCGGTCCTCTCAAGGCTCAAGACTTCTTGGCTGAGCTAGTTGTTCTGGCCCACTGTCTGAAGTGTTAATGGCAGCTTCATGGAAGAAGGAGGCTGAAAAAAGCTGTTGTGGTTAAAAACAAAGCTCTGCTCCTCATCAGGCCTCTTTGTGCAGCTATAATGTCCAAGGTACTCTTCTACTCTTCACCCTTGAGGTGAAAGCATCTCAGCTTTTGCTTTTCTCCAAGCAGGAAAGAAGGCAAGGTAGGATTTAACACTTCCTGGAAATAAGTTACTGTGTTTGTGTGAATAGTGATGCCAGCTGGTAAGCTGTTAAGTTCACGGCCCTGATAAGATGCAGTGCTAGATGCCAGTGCCACTCCCAGGAGCACTTTGTGCTGCCCGGGCTGTGTGGGGATCAGTCTTGGTACTCCAGGTTGGAGTCACTCAGGGGAGTGGCTCTAGAAGACTGAGAAATGTGACAAAGCATATATCTGAAGACTTTGCATTTCTGAATGTTGGAAATGAGAGTGCCAGGAGTGGATCATGAGCTGGGAAGTAACTCAGTGTGGTTCTAATAAAAACAGACTGTAAACTCTGTCTCTAGTGAAACTGTTACTCCCATGGAGCAAGAGAGGTCAGTGTGACTAGAAAGCCCGTCCACTAAGCCCATGGAGTCTGCTGAGGCTGAGACAATAGCCCTGTGTTCCTGAAACTGTGGGGGTTATTAGCTTTTATTAACCATTTGTTTTGGAGGAATCTCTGAATTCCACTTCGGTTCCTGCCCTGAGGTAGGGTTATGGATTGTCCTTCCAGTAAAAAAAAAAAAAAAAGGCAACAAAACCCAAAAAACTGTCTTCTCACTTCAAATAAGCAGCAAATCTGGACCAAGCAAGAAGACCACGTTACAAAACCAAATTTTTTGTTGCTTTGTGTGCATTCACAAAGGAATTAGAGGTAAGAGGTCCTTTCATAAAAGCACCTCTGTGGAGGAGGAAGTGGGCCTGCTGCCTGCTTGGTAATAGCCCAAGTAAAACAAGCTACCTGCCCTGAAAGAGTTCAGGCTGATCGCTGTGCATAGGAGCTCTGGGGGAGCTGCACCTTTCCAGCTTCTTGCAGAAGGTGTTAAGAGTGTGTGAATGGAGGGAGCTTTCAGCCATGCCCAAGACTTTGCTTTAAATAGTTGGTTTTGGCTGCTGTTGGCCACCACACCCAAACATCCAGGCTATTGTCCCCAGCTTCTGCTGCCTGTTGTTCTCTCCAGCAGCTCCCCGGTATCTGGCTGTAGTGATAAGAGGCACAGTAGCAAAGAGGAACGTGCAGTTGCAGAAAGGGGGCCTCTTTGGTCACCCCTGGTGTAACTCCCACAGGCCTGTCTGCCTTCTCTTTGTGTTTCTCCTGTAGAAGGCTCCAAGGTCCTTTGTTGTCATTCAGTGATAATGGACTGCTTCAGCTGAGGAGCACGTGGGGATACTGCATAACGTTGTGCCTTTGTCATGTGTCATCTTGATGGCCTGTATTGGCAGTCATTGCTATCATCAGTCAATCTAAGATGATCTAAGAATTTCCTATTGGCTTTTCTTTTTTCTTTCAGAGCAACTGCTGTAGGGGTATGCATAGATTATTTCCATCCTTCAGACCGAGTGCTTGAGAAAGTCATATTAGTGGTTCTCTGGGAGTTCCTTGTTGATGGTTTTGAGTTTTAGGGTGTTTTCTCCCACTGTGAGCTTGAAATATTAACTTGAAACTAACTGGAAATACTGGCTCTGATCCCTTCGTAGAGATGAGAATGGAGGTGTAGCAAATCTTCTGAGTGGAACTAGAAAAGTTATCTTTTGCATAGCAGCCAGAATGGGGCTGAGGTAAGGTCAGGGCAATTGGTCAACTACCATCTAATTGCATTCCCATAGCACTCTTCTTCCTGCTTAAGAGCAAATGGTAGTCTGTAGTATTAGGCTGCTCCTTATGGTCCAGAAGGTATACTTGTCTCCCTGGAGAGCTCTTGGGCATAGATCTGTCTTGCTTCTAGCTCAAACAGAAGGGCCTTCTCAGGAAAGTATATCAAGTAGCTGGATTTCATAGGTTTTTGACAGAACCATAGAATCAGAATGGCTTGGGTTGGAAGGGACACTAAAGATCACTTTGTTCCAACCCCCCTGCCATGGGCAGGGACACCTCCCACCAGCCCAGGTTGCCCAAAGCCCCATCCAGCCTGGCCTTGAACGCCTCCAGGGATGGGGCATCCACAGCTTCTCTGGGTAGCCCGTTCCAGGGCCTCACTGCCCTTAGAGTAAAGAACATCTTCCTTATATCTAATATAAATTTATTTCTTAAAACCATTATCCCTTGTCCTATCACTATAACCCCTGACAAAGAGTCTCTCATTAGCTTTTCTATAGCCCCATTTAGGCACTGGAAAGCTGCTCTAAAGTCTCTCCAGAGTCTTCCTCTTCAGGCTTAACAACCAAGTCCCTCAGCCTGTCCTCACAGGAGAGGTGCTCCAGCCATCTGAGCATCCTTGGGGCCCTCCTGGACTCTCCAACAGGTCCACATCCTTCTTGTGCTGGAGACCCCAGTGCTGAATGCAGATTGCCAGGTGGGGTCTTATGAGGGCAGAGCAGAAGGGGACAATCCCCTCCCTTGTCCTGCTGGCCACACTGCTTTTGGTGCAGCCTGGGACACAGTTAGCTTTCTGGGCTGCAAGCACACATTGCTGCTTCATGTTGAGTTTCTCATCAACCAACACCCCCAGGTCCTTTTCTTCCAGGCTGATGAGAAGCTGCATCACAGTATAGTACCCACTTCCAAAATTACAGTTCTAAAATAGCCATATTATCCAGTCCTAGTTTAACATCATTCGATCTCTTTATATGAGAAAACTTAACAGGACTATGGGTTGGAAAGCTAGGAAAGTGGGGAATGGCTATTTTTAGCAAGGCCTCTTCTAGCTTTGAGTACTGTACCCTCTTCTCAGGACCATGGCATGGGAAGGCAGTGCAGCAACAGCCAACTTTCTAAAGCTGTAGCTTGCAGACCTGATGCAAATGTTGCTCTGCCCCTCTTGTAAGGAAAGCAGCGGTGGTAGAACCTATCCTCTAGCAAACAGTGGGTACACATTACCCTTGCTTCAAGCAGCCTACCATGGTGTCTCAGGAGTGGGTTGGAGTATGTGCTAATGTGGTCAAACCAGAGTGCTGACCAAGTAAGAATCTCAGATGACTTTTCTCTGAGATATCTTGACAAAGTTGTGTCTTCAAGTCTCTGTATAGGAGACATCTGTTGTGGTTTTCTGTTAAGTGTTACCTGTATTGGGTACCTGCAGAAAGGTTTGAAGGATAAACAGCCCATCTGTAGCTCTTTAATTTACCAGCTGAATGAACTTTGAGATTGTTTAAGAAATTGCTGGTACGGTCTTCCTGCATTCTGTTCTGGTAGGATTTGTTACTAAAGCAGACTTAAAGTTAACAGTAGGTTTGGACAGAAGTTTCACTTCTTGTGATGAGCTGTGTGACCTGCATACACAAATCTGCGTTCGAAACCAGTTATATGCATGCTGGCTGTCTGAAAGTGAACATTTCCTAGAAATAAAGGCTGTGAGCAGAGGGGTTGTTGTGCCCACCCTTAGTTGCTCAGGTGGTGTGCTTTTCCCTGATTACAAAAAGAACAAGGTAGCTGGCAGCACAGGGGATGTTTTCAACTCAAGTCATCAATGCCTACTTGCAGTTTTCTGAAAAATATTTCTCCCATGCCATGAAGGGTTGTGGATGTGATTCAGTCCATGCCTGGAGACACTGCTGTGACTCTTAGGCATCAGAAATCCCTTTAAATACCTGTTCTGCCCCTTGCCAGGCAGCAATAGCCCCAACTCCATTCTAGGAGCTTGGAAGCTGATGGACCAGAGCTGAGCATGCACAGCCTTGGTGTTCAGCAAGGCTGTGTGTAAGGACCAGGTTGGGAACTCTTACCAGAGGGGGCAGTAGCAGATAAAATTTAAGGTCTTGGAGACTAGAGGGAGATGATAGCCTTTGTTTCTATTTTTGCTACCTCAGCTGTGTTAAATGAAATGTTCTAGTTCTTTAGTCTGAAGAACCATGATCAGTCACAAATGTATTGCTTAAAAATACATAGCCAAGACTTTAAACTGTGACTTCTAAACTTAAATTATTCCAGGAAAAATGCAATTTTTGGATATTCTCAAAAAAGTATTAATTGCGGTTTTAATTTCTCCTTGCTCTCCCTACTAGATGAATAGAAGTTACTCGCATGATTCAAATGTTTGAGTGTCTTTGCCTTAAAGCTTGATAATTTTCGAACTGCGCTTACAGCTAGCAGAGCAAATTTTGTCTGGAGAGATTGAAGGGTTTGTTTAATCTTTGCCTGCGAGACCTAAACTCCTTTCCACCCCCACCCCTCTCAAGGATAATATTGCACTGTGCCAGATTGCCCATATTGCCACCAGAAAATTGCTTGGACCACTTCTTACAAAATCAAAGGTCAACTCCATGCCTTGGTGGCAGCTGGGAAACTAATGATTTAATGCTGCTTTGACCTTTGGCTTCCTAGTCCGTTTGAGCCTGACCCAATGTTTTAATTTTCCAATACTGCTGGGCAGTTGGCTTTTGTCTGTTTCCAGATGTAACTTGCATATTGAGGCCTGTTACTGAAGTGAGAACAAAACAACAAAACATCTCGGCCTAAAAGGGGAAGGAAAAATAACAGCACCTAAGTTCTTTTAAACTACAAAATACAGCTGCCCAGCGAGGCTTGACATTGCTGGCTGTAGTTGGGTTTATCATAACAAAATGTGAATATTTGTCCAGCATTTGCATCTAGACCTAAAGCATTTTAACTGCAGTCTCTAAAATGCCACTTTTTACAGGTCTGTAAAAGGTAACTTAATAAAAACAGTAGCTCTTTCCCATTCTGTTCCCAATCTCTTCAAATCGTTTTTTTTTCCCCATGATTGGAAGAAAAATCAATGTTTGATCTGATTGTGGGAAGCACGAGAAATGTGAGCAGTTGGCTCACGAAAACGTGTGTGCTGCTTTTTGGTGGGGGGGAAAGTGTGAAGTGAGATGGAAGGCAGTGATGCCTTTGCTTTTACTGATTAGGAATTTCCTTTTTTTTTTTTTTTTTTTTTTTTCCTCTCAAAGCACGGCAATGTTTGATCAAGCATCAGTACTTTGAGTACTTTGTCGTGGATTTCTGGTGTATAGGGTGAGGTGAAAATTGCACTGTTTCTTTACAACCCCCGCACCGGGCACAGCTTGAATTTGCTATTAATGGTGTGATAATGTTGGGGAAAGTACCCTGAAGTGACCATTCTTTCAATGAAAAAAGGAATTTCCATATGCATCAGTACTTGAGTGGAATCTTTCCAAGCACTCAGCAATCCGTTTTTGCCTGGCCCGGCTGCCCACCAGGTACCAGGACTTGCTTCTTGCCTGAATTACAGCTCAGCTTTCAGAGGTCGGTTCGTACCCGGCCTTGTGTGTGAGAGGTTAGTTTTGCAGAGCAGATGGGCTCCTAAAACTTTTATGGTCTCCAGTCAAATCACCTCAAGCTGTAATCTCATTAAATCCTAAGTGAATCAGTGGTCTGGTTATTACTTGAAAGGGGAGTTACAGGAAGCGATGTTCCTGATGCAGTAGGTCTGTCTTGGTACTAAGCTACCAGAGGTACTTGCCTGTGTGTGTGGCTCTTAAAGTTGCTCCATTACTTTGATTACAGTGGAGGTGGTATGCGGGGTGCAGTGAGTTAACCTCTTGGTAGGGGACAAAGGTAGAGCCGCAGCGTTTCCTGAAATCCCTATTGTGGGCATCTGTTAATTTGCAGAGTTGAAATTCTCCCCTGCACTTTTGATCACACACCCCCATTACACTGTCCCAATAAGCCTTTTGTCTTAAATTAACCTCAGAGCTGACTTGAGGAATCACAGTGGAGTGCTTAATGCACACAGTTGCTGTGAAAGAGCTGCGTGAAGACCTTGTCAGAAAACCCTGGAGCTCTCCCTTCCTCCTTTCTTTCATCAGCATGTTGTCTTTGGGAGTTCCTGTGCTAGACTTGATTAAACAGATAAATAGGCTGAAGCAGAGGAAGGCAGGTAGCTTCCTTGAGAGTCTTTTAACCAAGCAGACTTAATTTAGTAAATTAATTTACCTGTGCTTGGGAATGTGGCTAAACACATTTTGTTCTGCTGCCAGGATTGCAGAAAATCTCTGTACAAAAACTGATCTATCCCCTGAAAGTTTTTTAGCAGGTAGGGGACATGAAGGGCTAGCTTGGCAATGCACTGAAAAGAAACCTGGCTGCTGCTTAACTCGTGTTTTACAATTTGATGCGTTTGTCAAAACCTTAGTAACTGAATGCCAGCAATGCCTGGCTGTAATGCGTGATGTGGGGACATGAGCATTTGTGAAGACTTCCTGCTGATTGTGCCCAGTTTTTAAGAAAATATTTTGCATTGCCTACCTGGTTTCCCCCCTCAGGACAAAACCCTCCTTTGTGTAAACCCAGTCTTTTGGTGAAACTGTGTACCCCAAATGCAGTTGAACTCCTGGTGCTTGTCAGCAATAGCAGATTTGACATAATGTGGATGCTGCACTTCCACATCTTTGCTTCGTAGGAAAGGTACTCTTAAGGAAGAGCCCTTATTTAACAAGGCAGTGCCACTTGAATCACAAAACTTTTTTTGTAGTTAAGACTACTGCCTCTGTTCTCTTCCCAGGCTTGAGCAAGGAGTTAACCATGTCGGTTATCCCTTCTCCCCTCTTCCTTTGAGCCACGTCTGGTTCTCCTCCCTAGTTCTGCCTGGATAGCTTTTCTTTTGTTTTTACTGTCGCCTATTGAACAAACCTTCTATATTTACATTCATCCTGATTTAAAGCTCAAACAAGGCTACAGTTGAAGTTTAGATAAAGGTTAACTTGCCTGCACAATACAGAAGCAATCTAAAGCTAGGAAGTGTTATGTGGAACAGCTGATGTTGCTGTTGAGAAGGTTGGTACTTTCACTTAATGTTTTAAAGTATTTAAGCATTTTAGAAAACCAGAATGCTTTCCAATTCTTAGTCTGATGTATATTGCCGAAGCATGCCAGGGTTGGCCCTAAACCTGTTTTAGCTTGGTTAGGACAAAACTATAATGCTCCATAACAATTTACTTGGCAGCAGTGTGAACATATACACTGTATACCACACTACATACTTGACCCATGGGAGCCTCATGGAATGGGTTAAAAATAGTGCGTGAATCATAACTTAAACCTTGAGTGGGACAGAGGCTTGTCTTTGGTCTCTCTAGACTGAACATACTACACAGTAACCGTATCTGACACAATGACAAAATACGATTTGTTTACTGTTTGTAAGCACTTCAAATCTTCTCTGTGGTTTGAAGGAGTTATACTGCTTTCCTTCCATTGTTTAATTATATTCATCCTGGGATGCTTCTCTTCCCTCATCTCCCAAATTAAAAAAGAAAGCTTTCTTAATTCTCTCCATGAGGGCAAATAAAAATAAAATTGCAGTACTTGCTTTCTGTCCTTCTGTCATAGTTATTATCTTGTTAGTTTAAAAAAAAAACTTGGAGGGGGGAAGGGAAGCCATAGGATTTGAACTTGTTTGTTCCTGTATTTCACCAATTTGGAAAGAAGAGGAGGGCAGGTAAGTGAATAATTTAGAGCTCTGAAACTTCTGAGGTCTTGCTTCTGCTCTGTCACTGGAGAGACAAGGAGCTAGAGGAACATTAAAGGCATACTTGAATTCTCTATCAAGACTTGTCTGAAGCCTTCAGAAAGAAATATGTTGAATTCTGTGTTAACAGCTTGTAAACAAAGGTTTCGGTTCTTACGGTTCTGTAATGGAGATAAAATTATTCTGAGTAAACACATCTGCCTTCTAGGAACAGATCTACTTATTCTTAGATCTGTTTTTCTTTTATGATTTACAGTACCTTTTTGGCAGCAACTGCAGAGCCCTGTCATTATATGATAGATGGACAAGAATTTACTCATTCACTCACAAGGGATTAAAGAGTAACCTGCAGTAATGTTTGTTATATGATTATTGAAATGCCCTGTGGCTGTTAAGACAGCTAGGTCTTCCAAAACAAACACTAAATACTAGAGTTCATTTAGAAGTAATAGTGCACTAGCACCCAAAGGATAACGCTTTCAGGAGGAGTCTTTCATAAAATGTGATTGTATAATCCTCTCTAAAATTAAGGGGAATTGTAACAAGCACGCTAATCTGATAAATTTGGTCTTGGCTTTCTACTACTAGCAGCAAAGCTTTGATCCTCACGTTCAACATCATTTCTGGGAATAATATACGCAGACATACGTGCCAAGTCATATGCTGAGAGCAGATAATGATTATTTTGACATGGATGGTACAATTAGGTGGTATTAGCCGAGGAACCCCGATACAGTGCCTATATAATATGCTGTGAGAAGCTACTGCCTGGCTCTGCGACTCACCACTTCTTTCTTTCAATGCAGTCCAAATTTGTTTTTGCTTAATTAAGTTTCCTCATTTATGAGGAATCCCAACCAAAACCTCAACATGTTGTAATCTTTTTCTTCCTGCTCTGAAACATGTGTACGTAAGCTAGTAAAGTTTTTACACTTGCATATTTTTAGTGTGAGCGTTTGGGAGGATGATGGTAGAGAGGGAGAGTCTGAATGCTTTTAAAGAAGATTTCTTCCAAATGTTCATGTTAGCAATTTTTAGGTTTCAGCGAAGAACAGTAAGTTTTTTCAAAGACCTCACCCAATAAGGAGTTCTTGTATGTGGGTATACAGCTATAAAAATAGTGATTGGGACAGTGTGAGGCAAGAGGAGAAGAGAAGGCAAAGAACAGAAGAGCGGGCCAATTCAGTGCTGCCTTTGTGCTTTCCACAAAACCTGTTCCACATAAGCAGTAACTAAAAACATTGCAGTATAAAACACTTGGAATGGGTTTATATGTCAGTTTTCCCAGACAAGTCTTGCCTGTATTTCCTAATAAAAGGCTACAGTCGGTCATATTTGCTTTGACCTGAGTTTGATGTGCATATGGCACTTGGAGGTAACTGGACTTGTTTAATAGGCATGGATTGTTTCACAATTAAAGAAAAAAAAGTTAACAGCTCTTGCTGTGTGTGAGTTCAGTACCACAGCCATTCTTGTTACAGCTTTCCTCTAAAGACAGCCGAGCTGGAAGGCAGGAGCAGGAGGAACAGCCAAATTGCTGTTCCCCATCAGGTGTCCAACCTGCAGTAGCAGACAATGCCGAATGCTGGGGGGAAGAAAAAGAAGGGTGAGACTTTCTCTTCCCCTGTCCACCTCAAACATGTGCACACTTGGCCAACCAGGCAGTTTCTTCCTGAGAATGTGAGAGGCAGGAGGAATTCCTTCCTAATATCCAGGTGATCAGCTTATGCCCTAAAGCATAAATCAGTAGTGCTGTTCTTTGTTTTTTTGCTCAGCACAGCTTAAACTGTCATAGGGTAGCAACAGAGTGCTGTTTGTGAATTTAAACTGATGGAGGTATTTCTTTCTTGTATATGCAAAAGCGTTTGAACCTTACCACAAGGCGTCATTGCAAGCAGCCCAATCCCTTCAGTAATTGCTATCTCTGTAGTGATATTAGCTTGCATAATGCTAGGTAAATCTGTTGGAGAGCTGATAGTGGAAAAGGGGGAAGGGACGGCATCATCCACAAGTATGTGGGCTGATACTGCCTACAAGGCTGTTACTCTTAGCAGAGTTTAGTAGTGGCGGTGTTAGATAGCAGAATTGCTTCATTTTGCTAAATTTATATCTGCAGTTCTTTGTTAAAACGGCTTTGAGGTTAGCTAGCCTAAAAGTCGATGCATTTTTCCATCCATCCTAGCACAAATTCTCCTTTTAAAAAGGCACAGAGATGCTTTTCAAATTCTCTAGAGATGATATAACATTAAAAAATTTTTAAGAAATTGGAACAGACAAATCTCCCTCTGATTGGGAGAGAGAAATGTCAGGATAGAAATTAAAGCTGTTGATACTTAGATTTTTATATCAATGTCACTTCCATATTGAAATGTCATCTCTGAAACTTGTTACTTCTGATTTCTGTTCTAGTTTTGACTCTGGGTTCCCTTGCTCATCATTGCTACATAAGCAAAGAGGGGAACCACTAGACTAAAAGGTGCAAAGTAGGCTAAGCATTCAGTTGGAGATGGAAATTCATAGTTGGGTAGTTTTCTAGTATTCTCTAGCTGCTGTAGTTTGAGTTAAAGGTTAAATTCACGTGGTGTTTAAACAGTTTTTCAAATATGCACTGCAGTATTCTCTCTTACGAGTATTAGATGCTGTAGTTGAAGTGTTACACTGTGAGAGAGAAAGCAAAATATTCTAAATACTTTTCTGAATCAAGACTCCTAGTACTGCTTGTTTAAAAACAAAACCACCCCAAAACTGCTGTGGATCTGTGTCAGTATTTTAAAAAGTAAAAACCTGCAAAGCCACAGTTCCTCTGGGTAAATGTTCTTTTCCCTCAGCTAGTTTTCTCAGCTCCCTAACAATTGAGCATTATGAAATTAAGATGTCTAGCCTGGTAGGTTCTCTGCCTTGTGTGCCCACCCCCCCCCCCCCCAGTGAAGCCCACTAAAAATTAATGGGAATCTGTTGTGTAAATAAGACTTAGCTCACCAAAGAATTTTCCTAGGTAGCAGTGGTTTGACTACAGGCTCTGTAAAAAAAAAAAAAAAAAAAAAAAAAAAAATCCTGCAAAAGACCTGTTTGTGCTAGGATTGGGAAACTGCTCTGGCAAACTGTGCACAGTCCATCAGCTTAAGATGTTCCCCAATTGACTCTCTTGCATGAGGAAGAGCTGGCCTTTGAAGGAAGGCTGGGAATTTTGGAGTTTGATTTCTCATTTCCCTTATCGAATTAAAAGGGGTTAGGTGTTTCTACAGTATGTTAAGAGACAAAGCTTCTACCTATTTGTTTGCAAGGCATATAAATAATAGCATCCTTGCTGTCAACCCTCTGTAATGGCCAGCCAAGGACCTGAATGGAGGTGGTGGTCTCTGTAAGGCAAGGAGCAGGATAGAGCTGAGGAACACAGATGTGAAGGGGTGAGGACTCTACTGATGGTACCCACAGGTAAGAAAGTGGGAGCTCCAGCATACCTTGATTCCCATTTCTAGCATTTCTAGCTCTTCATGGGCATGGAAGAGAATTTGAAAGGCTCTCTGATGTTGAGCTGTGTGTGAAAAGAGGAAAATGTGCTGAAGAAGTTCATAGGGATGTAGAGGTTTATTGGTTTTCACTTAAAAAAAAAAAAAAAAGGTTAGTGTGATTGCAAAACAATTGTCAATCCATTGCAACTTAAAGCATCACTGAAATTGCAGGCAAGCTTTGGCAGAGAAGAAGGCTCTCTTTTAAGAGATCTAAGGAGGTAGGGATGCTGAGCAAGTGACCTGCAGGGACTCATGACAGTGGCTTGGACAAAACGGCCTTGAAGTGGAACTGGGTCCTGACCCGCTCTAATATCTGCATCCACAGCAGGCTATTAATGTGCTTTCTTGAACTGTTGAATATTTAGATCCGCCCACTGTCCCCTGTGCCAAGACCACCCTGCTGCTACTCGTGTCATGTAGATTTGGCATAGAAGCTGCATTTAAACAGCTAATGAGTTGCATGCTGAAGCACAGGCTGGTCTCCCCTATTGAAAGCTCTAAAAGAGCTGACTTATCACTGGCTGCATAATCTACTAGCTATTGATACTATTGCATTTGCCAGCAGACTGGCTACTTTACCTGCTTAACTGCCAAAGCAGATGCTGTGACTTTTTTTTTAAGACAAAAGAAATGGAGTTTTCTTACCCCAAACAATTTCTTCAGAAGGAAATTTTGGAATGCAGATTTACTGTTACACGCTGATAACCCACTGTGATAATTGTACCCGTGCCACTCAGTATTAATATTAGAACAACATTAAGCCTAGCTTATCCCTATTTAGGAAGAATTGGAGCAATGTGGCTGTGAAATGCTCTTTCTAGTCTATTGATGACCAGAATCTCAGAGGCAGTATGTTGCATCAGATGTCCCAGTTAACCTGCACCCAAGAGCTTCAAGGAAGCTAGCTGATGAGATGATAATCTCCAAATGCCAGACAGACACCAGGCAAGTGGTGCAGTGCTGTCCATGTTTGGAGTGGATGACCAGGGTCCTGCAGCTGGCAGAGGTGCTGCTGAGGTGCTTGGGATGCTGAGTTTCCAGGGCTTCAGGTGGGTGACTAAATTCTAGTTGTAAGATTTCAGTCCAAAGCACAGGATTCAATTTTGTATCATGCTGGAGCCAGAGGAGCCTTAAATTGGCTTTGCCAAGGGTGTGACTTCCTGCCTCCTAGTGCAGACTGCTGTGCCACTGAGGATGTGCCCTTCAAAGTGGAACTTGGTTGTCCTTTCTAACCCAAATCACTTTGAATTTGTAAATGCTGCTTTCTGCTACAAAGATGACTTAAATGCTCTTTGCTTACTCCCAGCTGACTAATACCCACTGGATTTTTTTTCTGACTTTGGTTAGTGGAACCGTGCATCTTCCAAAAAAACTTTTAATGTAAGTGATCTGACTACCAACATTGCCACATCAGCTCTCTAAAATATGCAGCTGCTTTTACTGGCTTTATGACACAATAGCAAGACTGGAAAAGGTTTAAAAAAAAAAAAAAATCACAAAATGTAGGGGCATGATAGGTTTGGTTTAAAAACCTCTTTTAATTTGTCAGACTCAAATCTGGTTAGCCAGTGCTCATCTCAAGTTCACAAGGTCAGATTGAATAAACCAGTTCCTAAAACGAGTTTTCTGCTGCTTGTAAAGATCCCCACATCTCTTAACTGGGATGGAAGGCGTGAGTGGTGAAGGGTGGTGTGGAGGTAAAGGAGAATGCAGGAGGTACAGGGCTTCCTCTTCCAGCGGCTGCCAGCTACCAGGGTGGTTTAATTTTAGGGTGAAACAACAGCCCTGAGCTGTGGCTCCCCACCAGGAGGACTGCTGGTTAAGCAGGGGTTGGTCTTCCCCTTCATGTACTGGGCCTCGAGAGCTACCTGTGTATTCGTAAGTTATTTGATGCTTATCTTCAGTATTTATATTTAGTATTCGTGTTTCAAGGGTTATTAGTGGAGAAGTTAAGGTACCTAAAACGCTACTCCGATCCTGGTGTGAAACAAACTAATTGATGCAAATCTGTGCTCCAAAGTTGCATTTAAAATGGGAGCTAAGAACCAGGTTTGTGCAGTGTGAACAATATTACCTCTTTCCACTTAAACTCTGCAAGAATTGTCTACATCAGGCCCCGATCCAGTTCTCCTGAGTGATGTATTTATGCTGTTAAAGCCTGTGTGTATTTTAAATATATATATAGAGCTGCATGAATGATGTGGGGAAGCATTTTTTTCTAGATCTTCTGAAAAAAAAAATAGTGGAAGAAAAGGACTGAAATTCCCTGGAAAATGAGTTTATACTAAATTCATAATGCTCAAAGCCTCGCATAGTACCTAACAAAGCCACTGGTGTTCGAGTTATTGTCAAGGGAATTAAATAATAAAACACCTTTACTAATGGAAAATTTCAGACTGGCTACTTTTTTCCAAAAGGTAAAACCAAGAGACTACTGTTTTGTCTGTGGGGTTTTTTGTTTAAGATTACAGGCTAGCTTTCAGAGCATCAGACTTCATTTGTGTTTTAAAACATAGCCTCCTGTGTTGCTGCCTTGTGCTAATTCCTAACACTGGAGGCTTGAAGAAAAATCTTGTCAGGGCTCTGAAATGCCGTGATGACGGCGTGTTTTGTGCAGTGCAGCTATGTTCCACATGTTTTACCGCCAGTTGTGTGCATACATGCTCTTGTGGGCTCTAAAATGAGGGAAATCAAGTGTTGGCAAGCTGGGGGATGAACGGCATCAGCAGGATGGCTGAGAGGCCGCTTATTTAAATGCAGGTTAAGGATAAGCCTCCTCAACTGCTGTTTTTGCTGCATTTTCTTCTGTCCCGGTGCCTACTACATTCCACTGCTTTTGTCTGCCCTTGGTATTTGGGAAATTTTGGCGAGGGCTGGGAGGTGGGGGTGGGGGGGAGCGCGCTGGAAGCTGGTCAGCAGCGAGGAGAGGAGCGCTGGTGTGGGAATTGTGGAGTGGGGTCAGGGTTTAACTTTAGTGGCCATTCATCAGATGATGATTGATTGCTGTGCAGTCCCAGGGGACGTTTAACAACATCTCCGCCCATCCCCCTGCCCCCTTTGAAAGCAGATGGACCAAAAAATGGGGAGAGCGACACCCAGGAATTCCTGCTGTTGTAAAATGTTTTTACGGTGCACTGTACAGCCTTTCCTGAAGCAATCACATTTATGGCCTTGCTGTTGTATTTCTTGGGCTGCTGTGGCTGTAAAAGATGAATAGCCCTGTAATATGGTTCACTGATTCTGTTTAAATTGAAGTAGGCTCCCTTTATTGTTTTGTGTCTAAAATTGTGTGCCACCAATTCAGGAAATATTTCCTGTTTGGGAAATAATCAACCCATAGCTGATTTATTTTAAAATAAATCACTTTTAACTATCTCTGAAACTATTCTGCTTTTGCTGCTGACTTTTATCTCTTCATTTAATTTTGATGGAACTCTAAAATACGATTTAATGTAACAAAACAGCTCTCTTAAAATATACTGAACTTGCTCATGCAACTTCTTCTTACTGGAAAGCTTTACTGAAATGAGTGTTGATAAGGTAAGTTTTTCTCCTAAAAGCAATCATGGTTTTATGTAATTATATAGGAGAGGAAAAAAAAAACAAAACCAACAAACTAGCACAATTCAGAAATTCTTTGAAAGCAATCTGTTTCTGCTTTCTCCTTGCTTATTTCCTTCCTATCTGTGTTAGAGAAGAAAATATGGTTGAAGGCTTTACTTGCAAAATGTCTTTGTACATTCAGGAAAATGATGAAATTAACAGGGCGATGGTTGATTAGCTTAGATCTCTTTAGTTAGCTTGCTTAGTATTGTCTCTGCTTCTTCAGGTGGAGGGGGGGATTTTTTGTCTTTGCTCTTTAAGTGCTGTTTTCCCGGCTGTGTGTCATAAGCAGATCCTGTTTTGGAGGACTTGGTAGTGCTCTTCCCTTCCACTACCCCCACCCATCCACAGTTCAAGACTCTTCTTGTTGTTTTAAGGGCAGTGATCTGGGCCCAGAAGGAGCTGTATGTTGCTGTATTAACCGTGCAAGAGAAATTCAGGGTGGCCTTGCTGCTGAGAAAGGCTGAAAGGGGGAGGCTCTGCCAGCTTTTAGGTACACTGCAGCTGCATTGGGGCTGAAATGAGAGCAGAGTCCTGTATCGTCCTAAAACCTATATCAAGGAAACACAAAATCAGTATACCAGTTTTTAGATAAGTTGCTTGTTTGTGTGTTTGCTTTTCTCCCCCCTTCTTAGAAGCATGTATAGAAGCTCTACCTATCAGTACCCAACGTCTGTTCCCTGACCTAGGGACTGGGATGCGAAAAACTTGAGTATAACAATAAATGAGTGGCTGTGGATGTGAGCACAGACAAACTGGATGCTGTGCTCCAAGCTCTGTTGGTCTGACTGGCACAGATTCCCCTTTGCCCTGCACAGCTGAGTACTTCCCAATTTAACTTGGGATTGCTGAAAGTCCTACTGCTTGGTAGAGCCAATGTACATCCTATTGTGTGCTCCTGTTCTTGTTTTCTCATTTGGGGTTGGTGTGCCCAAAGGGGAATTTCTGGGCAGATCTTAGCTCATCTAGGAGTTGAGGGGCTCTTCCAGTCTTTTGGTGACCACCTTCATTCCCCACTGAGTGCCCTAGGGGTATTAGGCAATTGTTCTTTCTCACCTGTGTATTTAAGAACTGTTTTAAATAACAGTATACTGATGGAGATCAGTCCATCAGTCTGCTTCTTCCCCTTCTTTTTACCTAAGCTTGGTAATTCCTTTGCTCCCCGATTTAAATCTAAGTAATTTCACCATTTTCTATTTACGAATTTTCTATTTACAAAGGAACAAACAGGAGGTTTTGTCAATGACTTTGTAGTGTTTACTCAAAATACTTTAACCCACATCCTACATAATCTGCACACTTCTGAAATGAAATTACGGCTCTTGTCACTCCTCATTCTAAATTGAAGAGGGATGTTTTCCACCACATGATGGTGGGTGGCAAGAGGCAACTGTGAATGTTAAATTGAGTTTCTCTTTGGCTTGAACAGCAGGATGATTCTTTGCAGTGGACACCGTCACCTTCCAGGAATGCCTGGCTGGCAGGACAGGTCTGTGGTGTTTACCCTAGCTTTTGCTTCTGGTGTTGCCTACTTTGGAGGGCTCGCAACAGATTTAACTTGCTTTTGGACTTCTGTTCATATGGTCACCATTTTCCTTTCAGCTGCTCTGCTTGATTGAGGCCCCAAATCCCTCTTGTATGTTTTTAAAGTATATCGGATTCATATGACTTAACTTGATACCCTGTCTTGGTTTTCATTCTCTCTCAACTTCTCAGTTGCTTAAGTGGAGTCATTCAGCAACATGTAATAAACATTCCCTGTAATTTCAACAGCAAAATTACAGAACGGCATGAGCAAGTGAACATTGTATACAGATTTAGACAACCGCAGTGTAAAGACAAGGAACTCTGTAGTTGAGGAAGATGTATATAGAAAAATGCATTCCAGAACTGAGGCGGCTTTTACATCCTTAAAAAAAGGCTGAGGATCTGAGACGGTGCTTAAGGGTTTAGTATTTGAACAGAAGCAAAACGAAGTCTGCTCCAATTTCCCTACAGCAAAACTGAACCTTCAAGAAAAGGGTTTTAGTAAAATCTGACACGTGCACAAATGCACACATACCCCTTTGAGAAATTAATCCGTGTACCACTTCAGCTGTTGCACTTACAGGAGCTTAAAATGGCAGTTCATGCAACACAGGAAATCTGAGGGAATCACCTGTCCCCCTTCCCCCTTTCTTTTGTGGGAGAAGGGAAATGGGGATGTCATGTGCTGTATGGCAGGCTGCTAGCTGCAGTCAGAGGGGCTGGATGACAGCTGTGAGGAGACAGCCATATCGAATACTTGCCCGGGCTTTGTTCTACTCTTGCTGCCTTTTCTGAGGTAGACCTTAAATAGCTGGTGATGGAAAAATTATTTGTACTGTAAGCTGCAAATAAGGCTCCACAGTGGTTTTCTGACTCTTCTGTGGTAGCCTAGATTTTTCTAACGCTACTCTAAAGTCTTGCTCTTAGCTACATGCACTTTCTTAGAGGCTATCTTGTGTTGAAGTTTTGTGTTCCCTTGCATCTTTGGAAACAAACCAGCTGATCTGTTTTCTTCTAAGAAAGCAGTTCCATGGAAGATGCTATTTTTGTGTGCTACTTCCCTCTACTGGATGGAATGGAAATTGTTATGGCTAGTGAATGGACCCAACTATTAGGTTGGGCTGATGCCTTGTGTGCCTTGTGTAAGGCTTTCATTGTGAAGTGAAAATACTTTTCAAGTGCTTTGTGAGTCGAGTGAGATTTAGTTATTACTCTGAGTTCCCCGTAACACACAAACGCTTTGGGCACGCTACTGTCTTGTCTTGTTCTCCTCCAACTCAAGCATCTCCAAGTATCACCAGTGTAGAAATACTGTGGCAGAGCAAAGGTTTTGTTGCTTTGCAGTTGGGAGTGGTAGGATTGAGTTCTGCCTAATACTGTCGTTGCCCTAAATAAGCATAAGTGGTTTATGTGCTTTGGGAAAACGGGATGGTTCTCAGCATGTGTAATGTCCCCACTGGGAGGGGGAAAGGTGGGGATGCTCTATTTATTCTCCGTTGCAGTGATTATTGTGACCCACTTCAGAGAATGTAGTGTTGTGTACGCAGGAAAAGTCTTCATCTGAAACTTGCCATAGATGACATCTCCAATCTGTAAGTGTTGGCAGATGGCTTCCGTTCTTAAGAGGAGCTGATGTGGACATTCTTCCTAGTATTGTATTGCAAAGAAAACAATGACACTTCCATCTAACTGTTAAAGTACAATTTGGAGCTTACTAGGAGGGATTGCTCTTCCTCTGTGGAGAAACTATTGTGAAGTCTTTGCCCATTGCTACTGCCTTCAACCACCCTTTTTAAATTATCTGTTTTTTCCTGTCACTTTTTTTTTTGCCTTCAAGTCTTCACCAGACAGTGATACAGGTTTTTCTATTCTAGGTACTGCATTTCTACTGTGATACTTGCTCTGTCCCCATATGTCGGGAATGTACCATGGGACGACATGTGGGTCACAGCTTTATCTACCTCCAAGATGCTCTTCAGGACTCCAGGACTCTTACCATCCAGCTCCTGGCAGATGCTCAGCAAGGACGACAGGCTATTCAGGTAAGATATTCCCAAATGAAGTGCTTAATTTTTCTCTTCTGTTCCCCCACAGCTTTTTCTTTACAGGGCAAGGTGTCAGGCAAAAAGCTCTCTGCTTCTTCTGTCAGTCTTCTCACCCCTTCTGTTCTCCCAGAACTGACAGAAGTTGCTGTGTAGGTGAAAAGAGTGCTGTTATGAATTTTGCATTCTTGCAGCGTAATCCTGTCATGCAAATCATAACATATATGAAGATCTGTCCAAACACACTAGAGCATGAAGCATTTTGAACCAAGTTCTGATCTTACGTAGCAGTGCTGAGCATGTTTTTGTTTTTACAGTTGAGGCTTATTTTCACATGTCTGTCTTGTCTGTACAGCATCTGTACTGAAGCCACCTATAAGTCTGGTCATGTGTGTTCAGCGTTGCCACCAAATGTAAAATCAGCTGTTTGGATTAGTGTGGAACTTCTAATCTAATGTTGGGGAAGGGGTTGGTTATCTCCATACAAGGATTGCTCTGACTACACAGGTGCATACTGCATCCTACCTCAGCTATTTTACAATGCAAATACGAATACTGAGCGAGAACCAGAAAGAACGTAGCACAGTTCACAATTCAATCTACAGAAGGAATTTACACAGGGAATTAACCTGCTGAGGATCTGTGGATAATTAACTTGTGCTGAGTGTAGTATCTAGTACTAAACATTGTAATATTGCCAGTAGTTTTCTTTGCATGAAGAGTCTTTGGACAGGCAAGGTGTAGTGCAAAGCTACTCTGCACTACCATCTTGTTCTGTCAGCCTTAAACGCTTTAAATTTAAGCTGGATACTCAACACTTCTATGTGAGACTTAACCATCAAGACTTTTTGAGTAAACACTAGCAGAAGAAAGTAAGCATTCCCAACTGGATGCGCTTTCCTTGCAAATACATGGTACAGGAAAAAGCTTTCCATTCATCACTGCTTATTTCCAGTAGATGAGTATTTGGGTGGGTCTTTTAAATTTTCTTACGAAATCTGTTAAATCTCATCCTCTGAAGGGAGTGGTTGCTGCTAATAGTGGTGTTTCCTAGCTCTTTTCTTGTGGTACTACAGAATTCCTGTGTACTCTGGGCAGGTGTAGGACTTGTATCTAGAGGGCTGGCTGCTCTGAAGTTGGGATCCCTTTCTGTGATGTGAGGCGATAACTTCCTGCCTCGCTGATAAGTGAGAATAAACCCAAAGTTTTAGCCTGACATATAGCTATAACCTTTTCTAGGTAAACTTGTTTAGTGGATCAGGAGCAGCTAAACTTTATCTCATTTGCACCTGTGGGATGAAATAAGCATTGTGATGATATATAGACTTTTAAAATGTTGATACCTCCCTTCAATTTATGGTGTTAACAGCTTGCATACATCAGAACAGCAAACACAAAAGTTTTGGAACTGAATGGCTGATTTAAAACTGCATGTCAACACAGAATCCTGCAAACCTTACCTTCTAAGACTTGCTTTCAATTGAATTGTAAGGCTCTTCAGCAGAATCCATACTGAAACATTTAGCATGTCCCCAGAATGAGCAAGAAGGAAGGGATTATACTAGTTTAAAGAACCTCAGTAGTGCAGTGTTTTAAATTTCTCCAGGCTGTCCTGGACAAGGGCTTGTCTGTTAGTAATTAAATTACTGCTTTTGACCTCCCGGGCTCTTAATCATTTAACTGGTCTGGATAAATCATCTAAGTAGTGACTGTCTCTTGGAGCACACACTAGCAGAATAACACTGAGTACCACTCTGCTAGCATTGCAGGCACGCTGTTGTGCCTCCTTGCTTCCTACTGGGTTTACTCTCCTCCTTCTCAGTTCTCTTCTGGCTTTTCTACTGGAGGCTTCTGCTATTGTGGTGAGCTGACTGCTTTATGATGGCATGGGCAAAGGGTGGGTGGCCCTGATGCTGCTCATGTAACTCAAGCAAATAGCAAAATTGAATTATGCTTGTCTAATTTTGCTGTGGTCCAGATACTGTCCATGCAGGTTAAGAGGCATCTTGGAAGTGCTAACTAGTCAATTTTTATGAAAAATTCTGTAAAATAAACTCAGTTTTTCAAGAACTGACTTCTTAATGCAGTGGTTCTTTTAATCTGGACCACTCTGCAGAAACAGGGGTAGTGAGTGAGCAGATCTGTGATGAAGTTGAGGTAGTAATCTGTGAGTGAATGTGGGAAGACTACAACTCTGGTATTGCTACCTTGCTAGCAGCAGCAAATAGAACTGACACAGTTGAAAGCAGAGGTGTCTGACTTAAAGGTTGGTGCAGTGAGCCTGCTACACAAGGCAATTTTTAAAGAGCAGAGCTTTCCTTGTTCTTGGGACAGCAGGACTGTGAAGCTATGTGTTTATCCCAGGGAGGAGACAGCGTGTCAGCATGAATTTAGGACAAACCCTGAATGAACTAGACTCTAAATTAAAATAAATTGGCTTGAATGCTTTTCTTAAAGCTTGGAAGCAGTCTGTAGAACTAAATGCCAATATAAGCTGCAATATGAGGAACAGACTGGTGTTCGAAGGGAGGTTGAAAAGTAATATGGTGCACTAACACTTCTTAGCGGGATTGTTTCATAATGCTGTATTAGTAACTTTCCTAATAGGCTAGGAAAGCGATACCTCTTGGACATGCAATGTTGAGGATGGATGAAGAGGGGTGGCTGGGAGGAAAGGGAAAAAGGTAGACTCCGAAGGGCCTTGCAGGAGAGGGGAAATCAAGCCAGGAGTCAACTGGCTGGAGAGTATCTGGTTAACCAAAGTTGAAGGCTTTTAGGAAGAAATGTTTATTTAAACTCTTCCTGTGGCTTTGGAGGAAAGATTGTTTTTCAGACTTGGGGGGGTGGGGTGGGGGGAATTGCTGTGCGTTAGGATACATTTCAGGACTGACTGACCAGATCAAGCTTCAGTGAATCAAGATGCTGAAAAGCACAAACCTGACTCCTCAAAGGATTCAAATTCCCCCCAAAACAAGTAGAAAGCCTGGCGACACGAGGCTTGTTTTTTTCCCCCCTTATTCATTCTGCAGCAAAGGAAAGCTGCTCGCCTGGTGCTGCCCCGCTCCTGGCTTGGAGCGTACGTTTCTAAGCCCATCCCCAACACAAGAACTTGTGCATGTGTAGCTGAGTGGTGAGCTGATCCAGCGGAGAGGGTAACCTTTCGGTAGGATTACTCTTTTGGCTGAGTCAGCTCCCTGGGCTGCTTCACTACAGTGCTACAGGGACTGATGATGCCAGGAGCAGAGCAGAACCCCCCCAGCCCTGTTGCTTGTAGGACTCTTTCTGAGCAGGCTTATCTCATCACAAAGCTATCCTCCTTGTGGAGATAATTTTCTAGCATTTTCAGTGACTTGATTCATATAAGGGTCTGAAAGCCCCAGCTGACATCAGATTAATGGGATGGGGGTGTCACATGAGACTGTTCCCTTTTGATACCCGTCAGCTTGTCCCGTTGACTTGCTTTTACCTTATCAGAGTGCACACTTAGCCGTCTTCTTTCAGAATTTTTTTCCAGGGAGTGGGCCACAAACTGAACGTAAATCTGTTATGATGATAGATAGATGGCTTCTTCAAAATGTCATGTTCTTAAAATACATCTATACATGTGTAATTGTATATATGTATATGTATGTGTGTGTAATTTAATGCACTTGAGGAGTAACAGTAAAGCATTGAGTGCTTCCTTCGGTTTAGGGTTAATTTCCAGGTGAACATGGTAAAATATGGTTTGATCTTTGTATGCCAGCTGTCTTAAAAATAGCTTTGTTTTTTAAATTGTATCTCAGCTTACAGCTGTGTTTGCTGGGGTGTTTGGCAATGGCTTCATTTAAATGTGGAAGCCTGCTGTGGGACTGGTCACTAGCAGAGCGTGGAAAGAAGTGACTTGCTTTCCAGCATCAAATGTTTAAGCTTTGGTAAGGAGAGCCAGCCAGTAAGGCAGTGCCCCTTCTTGCAGAAATAAACTGGTATGAAGTAGATCAGCTGGACCTTGAGCACCTTCCCTCTGGAGAAGGAGGGAGAGAGGTAACCAGGAAATCTGGTCCTCCAAAGGAGGAAGCTGATCTGTTGTCCTGAGCCTCTGGAGCTTCCCTGTGGGTTCCCATACGGAATCTGTGCTGCTGCCGGGAGACCGATAGCTGAGAGGGATGGCACTGCTGTGCTGCAAAGCATCCTTCTGGTGTTGTCACACTGAGTAAGCTCAAACACCCCAGTGCATGGCTTTGAAGTCAGGCTAGCCAGGTGGCGAATCTAAAAATGAAGCCTAGCAAACAAAACAGAAAAGCACAATTGACTCTTTCCAACAGCCCAGATGAAAGGAAATATAAAGCAGAATACAGTTCCACAAACGGTCAGTTAAGTCCTTAATGTAAATCTAGCCTCTCTATCAAGAGGCTGATTTTCTGAAGGTACTTCTAATTATATTGTGCCTTGTTTTAGTGAATTTCTTAGTTTAATACACAAGTAGATAATTACCTAGGAAGGCAGATTTTCACACATTAAATCCATGGTATTTTACACTGCAAGTCCGTGCTACTGCTCTGCCTTTAAAATTTAGGCAAAAATCACGTTCCTGCAGTACAAACCAAAGCGGTTTAATTTGTCTGCCATGAGCTAACCTCAGCAACATGAGGCTGGAGCCCTCCCTGTGTCAAAGCTCTTGGAGATTCTATAAGCACTGTAAGTAAAAACATCTTAGTTTGTTCACGCTTTTTACGGAAATCTTTTAAATTGGCCCAATGACTGATTTGTGCTGTGGCCATGCCAATATTACTTCAAAGCAACTGCAAAGTCTATCTTAACATTCTTACTGTAGCTATACATTACCTAAGATCTCCAGTTAATTTCTCCAGTAGAGGAACACTACGAAGTTTATACCCTGTTCTTGATAGAGAAAGCTGGCTCTTATGGCTGAAGTAATAGGGGAAAAAATCCTGTAAAACCAGCCCTCTATCTGCTTGTTTTCCCTTCTTTGTGGTAACAAAATATTTATGGGTGGGACACCCTTAGCATGTGGTAGAAAGGGGCTACCCTGAGATATACAGAAAGACTTCCCTAGTTTTTTTTTTTTATTTAAGTTGCTTTTAAAGTCCAGAGGGGGGTTGCCAGAGTATCTCAAAGCTTTTCTTCCCAAGAAAAAAGCCCCTCCACCCCCATCCTTCTTAAGTAGGATAAACTTGCTCTTAAGTTCCTTAGTGTTTAAGGTTTAAGTCTTCCATATTGAGGTGGGAAGTGTGTATTTAAGGTTCTTTATCCCCTGTCTATGAAAGGACCTTTTAAACACTCATGCAAGCTTAGCGTCGATGGTTGGCGATTCAATCACCATAACACCATGCAACATGTAAAGGCGTTTTGCCACAGTCGTGTTCTACAGCAGTGCTCAAATAGAGGACTTTCTGAACTGATCAGATGCAACATCATGGCTAAGCATCTGGATTATCAGGCTCTTCTGTTTGAGACCTAGGTTGGCCTCTGATTAATTGTGTACTGTGTGAACCGACTTGTGAGTGTACCCAGATAATTAGGGTAGCAAGCTGTAGAAACTCATAGTGAGGGTTCTTATTGAGTGTTGCACATTTCTGGTCATAACTTGTATTTTTAAGGAAGTGGCACTACTGAAAACTTGAGCAGTGATTTCTAGAAAAATACTTCTGAATGTGTTATAGGAAAACTTAAGTTAAAAAATATGAAATGCTAGAAGGCTTTTAGTTAACTTGAGGCTCTGGTTCCTGGTGGAACCAGCTCTTGATGTCCGAGAGAAGATAAATCTGGAGAACTGTTGAAAACTGAACATGGCAAATCTTGCTTTGGACCCCTCCATAGTCAGCCCAGATATCCAGAAATGCAATCAGGTTCTCAATACTACTTTGCTACTTCTGACTGTTGTAATGTCAGAACTGCAGTAGCAAGATCATTACTGGAAGCTTTTTGCAGGTTGTTAGATGTTAGCTAAAGGGGAGCTCACAGAGGTGTCCTAAAGGGCACCAGGGCTTCAAAACAACGCTGCTTTTGGCCTCTTACTCACAGCGGGCTGAAGCATATAGAAACTAGCCAGGCACATCTGGGTTTCTAGTGTTTCTAGTCTTGCCCTGAAAAGGAATGGTTGAATTGGCATTCTGTATGTAGGTCTGGCACCCTGGCTGCCAGTGACACTTGACATGTTTGTGCAGAGCCAGGAATAATATGTAAAATGCTGTATGAATTGATAGGTATTGCTACCTTGAACGTTCAATGGAGTTGTATTTTTCAGCTTGTACAAAATAGCTGGAGATCATGAGACTTGTGCACTTAATAATCCTCATTAAACGCTCTGTAATCTGAAAGTACAGGTAATACTGCATGCCGTTGTCCTCCTGAAGCATGTGTTCTGTGTTGCTTTTTGGGTAGGTTTATAGAGAAGAACAAGAAATTCTGAAATGGGCTGGTAACAGCATCTAGTGGTGGATGTTTGCTGGATTGAATTGCATTCCATCATGAAAACATGATTGCCTGCCCCCTGGAACCTTGATTTGCAAGGCTTCCATTTGTTGTGGCTCTTAAACACACTCCATCATTACTTGAATTTTAATATGACAAATTGGAAGTACTAGTTTCAGTCTGAAGCTTGCAAGATATGTTGCAAAGTCCTTTCCTTAATTTTATTTTAAGCAACACAAGACACTGGTGACATCCATAGTAGAATGGGGAATATCTTGGTCATGTTCTGGCCCCTGGGTACTCACATAAGTGCAAGTTGCAATTAGGCAATTTACTGTATCTACCAACAGCAGGAGCCACAGTAGCTGTTACAGAATTTGTGAGGGATAACTGAACTGGATGGTCTCCTAGACAAAGTCCTTGTCTCCAGTTTCTGAAGCATATGAACTTGTAAACCATTGCATTCACAAGCACTGGAATAATTATGCTATGAAGTGTACTCTTTAAAAGTGCTCTTTAAAAGGATTTGTTATAAAAATATCATGTGCCTGACAAGAACGAGAAATGCTGCTTCTCAGCATTGTTCCCAACAAGCTGACCTCTCTGAGGACAAGCTCTGCATAAAAATACCTGCTAAACAAAAGGGGAGATTCATTGTGGCAGAGTTGTGATACCTTACAGTAATTAGTGTGAGGGATTTCCACATAGTGAAGGCTCTCGAAAGTTATCCTTAAAGCTTCTAGTTCCTGCTTCAGGCAGGTAATTTGCCCATTGCTGTTCTCCCACATACCACTACCTGCTGCCCTGCTTGCTGGTTAGCCTTCTTAGGCTGTTACAGCCTGTTTGGGTAGAGTGTTATGGGATCATGTGAATTTTCTAAAGCTTTGTTAATATTCTGGTCAATACTAAAGCTGTAGCATTGTAGCATCTTTGCCATCCTTAGCTGCTTTGAACTGTTTAGGCTCAGACTAATAACAAATCCACATGCCATGAGTTGTTGGTAGACAATTTAAAGCTATAGAGTGCAGTTCTTGCAGAAAGCATTGTAAGGATGCTTTGCCAAACTGTAACTGGTTCCTATGGATGAAAAATCAGCATCTCCTATTGTGATGGAGTTCATGAGTGGTTTTGGTAATTTTGGTAAAGAACTGAGAATAGCTGAGATTCTTCATGCCTTATAGCTAATTGCAATGTGCACACAGCTCAGCCCTAATGGGTACTGCTGTACAAAAAGCTCCATTTCAATCAAGACTTTCCTGCTATCAGAAATACTTTGTAGAATTAGAATATGTATGGATAACATCATTTCCCTATTACTTACATTCTTAAGGATATATCCCCATCTCTTAGCAAAAGGAGGGTATTCT
Source organism: Aythya marila (assembly GCF_965140915.1). Taxonomy (NCBI): domain Eukaryota; kingdom Metazoa; phylum Chordata; class Aves; order Anseriformes; family Anatidae; genus Aythya; species Aythya marila. Next base: position 43,837,262 of record NC_139043.1, on the reverse strand, counting down.
GCTGTTCTTGACAGGACTAAATCTGCTTTGGAAGAAATAAGTTTCCTGACAGTAAAAGCTGGTTCTGTATTTAGATGGTAAAGCAGAGATATACGGAGGCACTGTAATTCTTGCACGTGTACTTTCTCAGCTAGGACTGAGACTTACTGGCTTTTTATGAAGTCCTAGTCTGGGGGCAGTTGTTACAACAATTGCAAAGCAGACATTTCACAAGATTTTCCTCCTTTCTGTGGACTTGAAGTGGTGAATTGAATTTGTCTGCTAGCTTCATGTGAAGGCATGTCAGGTCTGGGTGGAGTAGGATGTTCAGGCTGTCCCTTCTAATTTGGAGGAAAAAAAAGTTGGGGATTCTAACCTGGAGCTAACTGCATGAAGGCAGAACAGCTGAAGCATGCTTCTCTTCCTGAGCCCTGTCCTGCAGAGGTGCTGTAGAGTAGCATTCACATCTTCCTCTACCAGATAGCAAGAGACTCCTCATTAAAGATCAGAACCGTTGTCGTCTTGTTTTTCTTAGGCTTGTCTTTTTCATCTTTTCTCTAAGGGCTAATGACTTGATAAAGTTAGTCTTCATTTTCCTTGCAGTTCTGTATTCCTACATGACCTGGAAACATACTCTTAATTCAGTAACTCAAACTTGCTCTAGAGTAACTACCTGGAATGAGGAAACACTTATTTTTGTTTGACAGGTAATAGTCCTATTGTTGGCATAAATTAGATGCTGTTAATTTGCCAGTTCAGACCCTGAAAATACCACTAACTCTGCTGTATATAAAAGATAACAAGAAGCCCTGCCTAACTTTATAGGCAAAGCTGGAACCAGGTAGTTCATGGATTATCATATCTGCTTAATTCTGTAAGTGCCTGTGGACCGATCAAACTGAAGATATCTTCTGTAAGACCCTAGAAGTGAAGCCCTTAAATTACATTTGTTCTCTTTATCAGCTATCAAGACTGCAGTTCAGAGGGTATCTTGAGCAACACTACACACAAAGTACAACTTAAAAATTTTTCTTCCAGAGCTTTCCTTTGCCACCTAGTCTGAAATAGCTTAGGGAAGTTCTGAGATGTACCAGTCTTTCAAACCAAAGTGAGGAAAAGGAATCAAAATCTACCAGAAAAAATCTGCGTTCAAAAACAAATATTCATGGATGTTTCCATGGCTTTCAGTATGCAGTGTGGAAAATTAAGTTGAGTTTTCTCATCTGCCAACAAGTAAAATCTTTCCTTGTCAAGCTGTCAGTGGTGTGCATTGTTGGTAGGGTGTTGGATTTCTTGGGTATGTCAATGTCAATATCTTTATCGGTAACATGGATGGTGGGGTTGAGTGCTACCTCAGCAACTTTGACACCAAGCTGTGAGGTGCAGTTGACACCCTGGAGGGAAGGGATCCCATCCAGAGGGACCTGGACAGGCTTGAGAGGTGGCCCTGTGTGAGCTTCATGAGGTTCAATAAGGCCAAGTGCAAGGTCCTGCACCAGGGTCAGGGCAATCCCAAGCACAAATACAGGCTGGGTGGAGAGTGGATTTGGGGGTGTCAGTTGATGAGAAGCTCAACATGAGTCAGCAACATGTACTTGCAGCCCAGAAAGCCAACCATTTCCTGGGCTGCACCAAAAGAAGCACGGCCAGTAGGAAAAGGGAGGGGATTCTCCCCCTCCACTCTGTTCCTGTGAGATCCCACCTGAAGCCCTGCATTCAGCTCTGGGGCCCCCAGCACCAGAAGGACATGGAGCCTAATAAATTTATTAAAAGAAGAAAATCACGTCTGTTTTCAGGCTTTGAAGTACAAAATGGGTGAAGGCCTGGTAAAACCTTAGAAATGTCACTTTGTGCCTTCTCTTGAAGGTGTAGTTAAATGTCAGTTCTTACAGGTTTGGTTGATCCCGAAATATGTCTTTTTCTTTCCAGTTGAGTATTGAACAGGCCCAGGCGGTGGCAGAGCAAGTTGAGATGAAAGCTAAGGTGGTACAGTCTGAAGTCAAAGCAGTGACAACTAGACACAAGAAGGCCTTGGAAGAGCGGGAGTGCGAGCTGCTCTGGAAGGTAAGTACTTAAACTTTTGTGCTTTGTACACTTGAAATTGGAAATGTGTTCTTTAACAGCACAGGGCTAGATTCAAATGTCTTTCCTCGGAACACTGAATTGAAATACCACTTCAATTGAAATACTGTTTTCTAGGAAGCAGGATGCTGGATTCTGGTCCTGGTTGATTTTGTTTTGGAAGTATCTTTGCATCACAAACTAGTTCTCGGTAGGGACTACTATATCCTGAGGCAAGCTCAGCATCACAAGTAAGGTGGGCGCTCCCCCTGCTGGCTCAGCAGCAATACATCACATCTCCAGTGCTGAACGATGAAGAGAATGTCCACGTTTTGTTTAATGAATATCCCTTTAAAACCTCTAAAATATTTCTGTATAAGTATGTAGTATATGGGTGTTCTTACAGAAGGATCCACTTCTCATACACAAAGGAAAGGAGTAAAGCTGTATATGCTGTGTCCTTAGAAACAAATCAGTATAAATCTGGCAAGACTAGCTTTCTTGACACACCCAAGAACTTGCTTTATTCTATAAAAAGTGTAGTTGCCTTTTCTGATTAGTGAAACGAAGTAATATGGCAGGGTTTTGGGTTTTTACTAGCAGAATGAAAATATTTTCCAGCAGCAGTATCTGTACTCAAGTACTTTGAGTAATCTCAAACTCCTGCATTTGCTTCAGCCGTGATAAATGTGCAGGGTGGGGTAAGACAACAATGGGGGAAGTACCTGGAAAGGTAATTTAATGGTCATGTTTTTTTTAATGTCTAGCAGTGGTCCTTTGGGTCCTAATGCAGAACTGAGCAGAAACACACTCTTTCTGCTGTTGGCCTAGCTCTTTTAGATCAGCCAGTCAAATGGACTTTTCTGTGACCACAAGATTGCTGAAATTGGTATAGGGGAAGGAGCAAAAATGCATGGTAAAGGTGAGAAAGCTTAAAAGTAAATTTCAAGTGCTCCTGTAAATCTGCAGGTGCACTGGATGAAGTATAGCAAAAAAAAAAAAAAAAGGTCCTGTGTGCCCACTACCCTTATTAAAGGCCAGGATGGCCTGTACATGTGGTTGAGGCACTGGATGTCAAGAGGCAGTACCATTCTGCTAAATTATTTCTGCCCTGCCTCTTCTCCTGAAACAGAATGGAACAGTAACTTTCTGGTTTAATCTGTTGCTGTAGGTACAGTGAGTAATCTCTTAAAGTAGAGGCTTGTGTTTTTATAGTTCTCTTGGTTTTAGACATTCTTATAAGAACAAACTTGATAGTTACTGTTTGAAGGCTGCTTTCTTGAGGTACTTGGAATGAGGGAGAAGTTCACTTTCCACTGTTGGCCTTGCCCAAGAAACTTTGGCAGCCTTTTCTTCTGAGGTATTACTAGTACAGAAGCAAGAGTTTGTATCCCAGCATAGGTGCACTTAAAAAAAAAAAAAAAAAAGCCCACACTGAGAACAAGTTTTCTTCAAGTTATAAAACTGTTTCATTTTCATGAAGGAAAAAATGGGTCTTGATTGCATACTGGTGTGAGAAATGATTCTAGCATAAAAGAAAAAGCAGAATGCATGTTTAGGCCTGATGTGAGGAGTGCTAGTGAATAATTTTGGGTACTAAAGCTGATGTCAAAGTACTCATGACTGGTAATCTTTTGGAAACTAGTGACTTTAATGAGATATTGGAGGAAGCATGTTTGATACTTGTTTGGAAGCAGTTGTGTAAAAATATCCCTTAATTTTAAATGAAATGACGTGTTTGTACATCTGTTAACTGCTCACTTTGTGAAGTCTGAAGACTCAGTTATAAACTGTGACTTGTCCCTCACCAAAATACATTGGTATTGTTCTGCAGCCACATAAGTATCAGGCATAAATAAATGCATTTTAACAACAATAAAGCAATTAATTAAATTTACAAAGCAGGTGTACTTTTCAAGTTGTCAAAACTGATTTTGACAAGTAAATGCAAACATGGGCATGTTTTTAATAACAAAACAGAACTATTGTTGGTTGAGCTTCCAGCCCTAGTAGGGGCTGGCAGCAACTGTCTGTCCTTTGAAATGACATTATGGCATCCTGTTGTAAAGTAGTAGCTCAGCATGACTGTCAGTATTTGTAAGAAAATATCAAAATAACTGGATCCTAAAAGGTCCTGGAGATAGGTGTCTGGTATTATCCAGTCCCACGAAAACAGTTTGGGCAGGCAAGAAAATGAGGAGAGCCCGTATCCACTGGCTGATGCCAACTCAGCATCAGCCTTGTGTGATAACAGCCCACCCTCTGAAATTCTTCTCCATTCTCCTCTTAGAGATGCTTTGGACTCTGCTCTTTGAGAGCTGCAGTAACTTTAGTCTTTAGAGTCTAAATAAGATGTGCCTTCTGATGATCTGTCAAGTACCTTGCAGGTAGGGGGTAGAGTAGCTTTTAAGGAAGCAAGTCATTATTAGCTACTAACCAAGCAAATCTTTCAAATAGAACAAATAGAATACTGATGCGGCAGCTCCATAGAGCAAGAATGTGTGATTTTTAACTGGAGGACTGGAGAAAACCATGTGAATTTGGCTTAATAGTTGTTTTTTCTCACTTGTGTTCTCTATGCTATAGTTTCTAAAGGCTTGTTCTACCGTTTATCTTATCACTTCCTGTGTCAGCATCCTGCAATAACTACGTAACTGTTTATGTAGAAGGAACATTAGGAAGTGTTTGGGTGTCACGGGTTGTCTTTCCCTGATAAGTGTGCTTTTCTTCCCCCTTCCTCTCCCCCAAGGTGGAAAAGATTCGTCAAGTCAAGGCTAAGTCACTCTACCTGCAAGTTGAAAAGTTACGTCAGAACCTAAATAAGCTGGACAACACCATTAGTGCTGTTCAGCAGGTCCTGGAGGAAGGTCGTACCATGGATATTCTTCTGGCCCGGGACCGTATGCTGGCTCAGGTGCAGGAGCTGAAGAATGTGAGGGGCCTTCTCCAGCCCCAGGAGGATGACAGGATCATGTTCACGCCCCCTGACCAGGCCTTGTATATGGCCATTAAATCAATGGGCTTTGTTAGCAGTGGGGCTTTTGCTCCTCTGACCAAAGCCACCGGGGAAGGCCTCAAGCGCGCACTGCAGGGCAAAGTAGCCTCTTTCACAGTGATAGGCTATGACCACGATGGTGAGCCTCGCCTTTCAGGAGGCGACATGATCTCTGCAGTGGTGATGGGTCCAGATGGAAACCTTTTTGGGGCAGACGTCAGTGATCAACAGAACGGGACCTACCTGGTCAGCTACCGTCCACAGCTAGAGGGAGAGCACCTGGTGTCCGTGATGATGTGCAACCAACACATTGAGAACAGTCCCTTCAAAGTCATGGTGAAATCTGGGCGCAGCTACATCGGTATCGGGCTGCCTGGGCTCTCGTTTGGCAGCGAGGGAGATAGCGACGGCAAGCTCTGCCGCCCCTGGGGGGTTAGCGTAGACAAAGAAGGCTACATCATTGTGGCTGACCGCAGCAACAACCGCATCCAGGTGTTCAAGCCGTGTGGGACTTTCCACCACAAGTTCGGCACGCTGGGCTCCCGGCCCGGCCAGTTCGATCGTCCCGCTGGTGTGGCCTGTGACATCTCGCGTAGGATCGTCGTGGCTGACAAGGACAATCATCGCATCCAGATCTTCACCTTCGAAGGGCAGTTCATCCTGAAGTTTGGGGAGAAAGGAACAAAGAATGGGCAATTCAATTACCCGTGGGATGTGGCCGTCAACGCAGAGGGCAAAATCCTGGTCTCTGACACGAGGAACCATCGCGTTCAGCTGTTTGGGCCCGATGGTGCGTTTCTTAACAAGTATGGCTTTGAAGGGGCACTCTGGAAGCACTTTGATTCCCCCAGAGGTGTGACTTTCAATCACGAGGGCCACTTGGTCGTGACAGACTTCAACAACCATCGCCTGCTGGTCATCCACGCAGATTGCCAGTCAGCACGCTTCCTGGGCTCGGAGGGCAGCGGCAACGGGCAATTCCTGCGCCCGCAGGGAGTGGCGGTGGATCAAGAGGGGCGCATCATTGTGGCCGATTCCAGGAACCACCGGGTGCAGATATTTGAGTCCAATGGTAGCTTTTTATGCAAGTTTGGCACTCAGGGAAGCGGCTTTGGTCAGATGGACCGTCCTTCAGGTATAGCCGTCACCCCTGATGGCATGATTGTTGTGGTCGACTTTGGAAACAATCGAATTCTCGTCTTCTAATCTGTGTTTGAATTAGGAAGAAACTGTCTCAGGGAAATTCTTCTAAGAGAAAATGAAAAAATACAACGTTGATTCAAACCTACCTCATCTTTAATTTTTTTACAGATGAATGTACTTATCTTTTCTGCAGGGAGTGAGCCTGTAAAGTTAAATTCTATCTACCTCATTGTCCTCCCTTCCATCCCCAGTTTCTCTCCTCCTCCCCGTTCCAACACACTCACAGTTCAGAAAATTTTTACCTCTCCCCCCATGGGGTTTCATGCACAAACATGTGTTGCTGTGCACATTAGGTGGTTTGTGTGGTATATTCTGTAGGCTTAAGCCAAAAAGGCGCTATAAGTTTTTTAATGGAGAAAATGGTAGTAGGTATTTGTAGAGAATTTGTGTTCTTGACCATACTGCAGTTCTGTGGGTGGGGACACGGGAGGGGGATTTTTTTTTTTGAATTGCTGCTGCAGCAGAGAACTTTTTCCTGTTCTCCTTTTTATACCTCAGTGTGTTTGATTTACTGGTGAGCACAGTGTCTTGTTCCCAGAGACTTTGAACGTTTTGTGGAAGTGAGTGGGATTTACTCGCCAGGAAGAGCAAGTTTGCATCTTTTTGGCATTTCTGTGTACTTTTTCTGAAACACAGTAATCCAACAGCACAAAGAGAAGCTGATGAAAATGCACAAAAATTCTTTTGAGTTGAAACCAAATTGTTCCTTTTAGTGGCTTAGTTCAGTTGTCAAAAAGTTTAGACAAAGCAAGGCTTCCTGTAGTGTAACCTGTCCTTGAGTTATTTCTTTTTATTCCTTTCATCTGAAAGTTTAGTATTAAAGTTTTTTCTGTTATCAGTATGTATGCCTAATCTGGATAAGAAGTTATGAGGAGCATTGAAACAGGGAAAATCAAGCCCTTGATTTAATTTTTTTGTGAAATGACTAGCATTTTTTCTTTTTTTTTTTTTTTGGCCCTCCCCATAGGGAGACTTTAAGGGGGAAAAAGTTCAATGGATTTGTTAGAAGTGGTACCTATTTCCAAAAGTAAGAAATAAGCACAGCTTTGGAGATTCAGGGTGAGTTTTGGAAAAATCAAGTCTCTTGTGTTTAGAGGATTGCAATAACTATCAGTGATGAAACTTTTTTCATCCTCTGGCTTTCCCAGGGAGCTGGACTGGAATAGTCCAGAAGCTCTAATTCAGTATTTCAGGTGGGGTGAGCCTGTGGCTCCATGTAGCTCTTGCTACAGATCCAAATGAAAAGTTACTAGTTCCAGCCTAAGGCAAACTATATCAAGATGAAACCTTTTTCTTTTTTTTTTTCTTTTTTTCCCAGGGCAGTACCAAAGAATTCTGTGTAAAAAATAAATAAATAAATAAATAAACTAATGATCCTTAAAAGCTTGGAGGCAGGGCGAAATTAGCCCTTTCAGGGATATAAAAAAAAAAAAAATGCTCTTTTGAGAAGCAGAAACTTTCTGGGACAATAGATATCTTTCTAATAAATGAGGGACTTTGAGGCCCTGGAAGTTCTAGTTCTATTCAAAATTTTCAATTCACATTTAGCTGTTAGTGCAGGTATGGCCTCTGGAGTTGTTGCTTTATCCTCTGGGTAAGGCACTTAGTGGCAATGGTTAAAGTTAGGGAGCAGAGGGCTTTTCTGTCACTCAGTGATGGAAGGATTCATGTATCAGTAGTCTTTGCCTTGGAAATGCTATGGGATTTATATTACTGTTTGCAAGAGAAGATCTCTGAAACATAAACATGGTCAATGTCTGAAGGGCCTTTACCATCCTCTGCGGAAAGGGTTCATCCCTTTGCCAACTATCATGCACAAAAGTAACCTGAGATTGAAAGGCTCTTCATAAATGTGTGAGAAATCACAAGGTGCACTTTCCTTCTTGCTGCTTTTCCCCTCCAAGGAGTGTTAACTTTCTGGGTTTTGTAGAAATCCTGATGTGTTGCATATAGACTTCCTCCACTTAGAGGAGGCTTAAACTTAAAGGACCAGAAAGAAACAGACAAATTCAATGAGATGGCAAAACCTTTTAAAAGAAGGGTGAGGAAAAAACATCTAAATTAAATAACTGTGCTGCCTTTCAGCCAAAGCCTCAAGGAAGCAAACTCTTCAAGGCAGTATGTTTCAGCTGGGCTTAATCTTAGGATAGCATGTTTTAAAAACAGTCTTCAAAAGGATAATCTTTTATACAGATGTCTGTCATTAAACTTGTGTGGCCACTCAACACATGGGTATGAGAGAAACCTAGTTTACCTTCAGCTTCAAGTTCTACTTGTGTGCATGCCTCCCGTCTTGGGGGTGGCCAACGTTTATGGCAGATGTCCGTGTTTGCTTCGTATTATTCAGTCCAAGAATTAATTGCAATTTTGGGCTGTGAAAAGTAATACCTGCAGGATCTAGATACCAAAGAAAATTGGTTTTAAAAGCTTTAATATTTAGTTTGCTGTGTCCTTGCATTTAACCTATCATGTCTTAATGAAAATGCCAGGTCTATCAATATCTTGACCTGAGTGGCTGTCAATGTTAGTGTGCTAGAAACGCTCTTTCGCTTTGATGCTTACTGGGTTCCTTCTCTGGGGCTGGGAGAAGGGAGTTGTTATCCAGGCCTTCGAAAAAGAAAAGGCTAAGCATGTGTTCAGCGTTATTGAACAGAAATATTCTTGCCTTTTTCCAGCCTGCACAGTGTAGAAGGTGACACACAGAAGTTGCCCTCTGCTGTTTGGTGTGGAGCCATTGCACAAACCGCCAGTCCAGCTCTGTCAGGGAGAAGAATGACTAACTTAACTTGCTGTCCACCTAATTCAGTGGACTTGCTCACAAACCAAACCATTAGGCCTCAAGCGTTTGACCTCACACGTGTTGGGGAGCTTTTTTGTTTTAAAAACACTACTATTTAGCTACCCAAACTAATTCCTTAACTTTGTCACAGATAGTGCTAAGCACACTTGGTCTCATTGAAAAGCAGTAGTGTAGCTTATAAAATGGAGTTTTATATGCAATGAAAATGAGTAGCGATAATATACAAGTTCAATGCCAACATCAGACACTTTCTAAAAGTTCCTTATAGGGTAAGATGTAGCTAATGAACAAGATTCAAACCTTGTGCTGTTTTTTCCATACATGTTCTCATGCTATGAACTTTCTAAGGTTAATGGCCTGGTATAATAAAAAGTGTACAAAGGGGAAAAAAAAAAGCAAGGCTTTGAAGCTTGATTGCAAACCAAACAAGCCTAAGTGTTCGGAGTAATCTTCTGAACCGGTGGAGATGATGGCCTGGAGAAGGGTAAGGTGAGCTTGTGCCTCTTTCTCTTAGCTCTAGCGTTGGCAGATGAGATGTGGGTAACAGACCTGTCTGCTAGAACTCCCAAAGGAATCTCACCACGCCAGGTTAAAACAGTGGCTCTCCGGCAAACTTTTTGCTTGACAATGTTATCAGCGGTCAGTTTGGCTGTTCCAGGCTCAGCCTATGAAACAATCTTGTCCCTTCTCCGTTAAGCAGGAACTTCAGCCCCAAACCGCAGCAGACACAGTATTGATAATGCAGGTCCTTCAGATAACTCACTCCTTTTATTTAGTACCTTTAAATAACTTGAAGCCCATAAACCCAAACTACAAAGAGATTTAGTGAATGATGACAACACCTGAAAACTAATGCGTATTGGGGCCAGACATAACCAAGTTGGGAGAAAGAAGAGCAAAGTGTGTGGATGTGGCGTTCCCTTGTAATTGCAGGAAAATGGGCCTGGTCTGTTTTGTTACAGTTACACCGAAATTAATTTTGGAAGAGAGCAGGTTTATCGGCTTATCTGGCCATGTCTTTGATCATAAGATTTCTGTTCAGTTCTGGTTTAAAAGAAATTGTGCCAAAGTGTTTTGTTTATTTTTTTTTAAAGGAGTGTAAGCCAAATGGTGCCAAAAGGTAAGAGGGTATTTAAAAATAGAGATATTTAGACACAGTTTGGAGCTGTATAAAAAATGAACACTGGTACTTGCGTTAGACAAATATTGTACCTTTGGTCTTTGTCCTTGGGAGTTTGAAACCCAGTTTGTGGTACAAAATGCACAACTAAAGATGCCACTATCTTTTCTTGAAGTTCTACCTCACTTTGCAGAAGTTAATCATCTACCTCAATTTAGCATCAGACAGGTTTGAGAAATAATTGAGAATCTGCCTGGGGGAAGGATTCATCCTGCTTTTTGGACAAGCATTTAACTGAAACAGATATTAAATGTGTACAATACGGTGGCTTTTGTTTTTTGTTTTTGTTTTTTTGTTGTTTTTTTTTTCTGCCTGCCCATGGAAATACTAAGCTGCCCTTGCTAGAGAATCTGTAAATAAAACCAAATGTTCGTATACTCTGGCAAACAGGACTGAGATACCTGAAACACTTGAGTTTGATCCGTTTTCACTACGAAGTATGGAAATGTAACCTCCTTTCAGTATTATGACACTACTAGCTGACATACTTCATTTATTTGCAGTGTTCTTATGTCGATGAGACCTAAAGGTCTTCTCTCTACAAGAGAAACTTTTATGCATGCCTACGAGTATGTCCTGTTCCTGTGTGGAAAGACTAACGTTATGATTGCTGTAAACACAATGCTGTACCAAATGCTTGAAGGGAATAAGATACTGATTTTTTTGACTTGGTGATTGTATTAGTAGCTTTCTTGACACAATGGGATTTTTTCCACCATGACAAAGCAACCAAGTTCCTATTCCTGGAGGGCGGTTTAAGTTCAGATATTCTCAGGAGAGGCAATTTAAAACCAGTGTGTTGGGTTTTTACACAACTCTAATGGCGACACACAACGTGCCCCTTGTTTTACCTGTGGAGTAAAGTTGCAGAAGCACATTTTCAGATCACTGTATTGAAAGATCTTTGTTCCTCCCCTGCTCACGTTCGGGGGTGACAGAAGCGGGTACAGAGACTCCCTAATAACGATAGGCTGTGTTGGGTTTGGTAAATGTTATGGTGGAAAATGTACATTGATGTCTCTAAGTGATCTTACGGGTTAACAAGCCAGAGTGGCATCTTTTTTCCATCATTGTTTAACCAATAATGGTTCTAAAAATGCTTTGTGTACCTGCATGGTCTTAGACCTTCTATTAAATGATTGTATCAACTTACAAACTCAGGTAGATAATTTTTTAAGCTCTTTTCATGGAGCCTTACTGACTGAATGTTAAGTGTCTGTGTAGTGACGTAGTTAAGTAACTTCCTTTTGAGCTACCAGACTAGTTTAAAAAAAAAAAAAGTCCTTTTATAGGTTTGTAGAGAACTTTTCAGACGATGTAGTAGTTTTTTCCTTCAGAGGGAGAGATGTCTGTTTCTGGGTTTTGTTTTTAGTTTCTTTTCTAAAACGACTGAAGCTTTTAACTAGGTTGTAAGGTGTGGTTAGTCACCGAAGTTGGTGGGGGTATCTTACTGTACGTGACTCTTGTTCGTGCTGTGCATTACCTGTCAAGTGCTGCTGGGTTGGCGCAGCGAGGGTGTCAAACACGTGCCTGCAGTGTGAGGAGCTCTGGCCTTGCTCAAGTAGAAATTGGAAGCCTGTGACAAAATGGAGGTCGTGCACTTGAAACCGGTGCGACAAACTTGCATTTTCTGCCCTCATTTAATTGCCTGTATGTGCATGGCCCCATCCTATAAAACTTCATTACTAGTGTATAACTGGTGTTGCCTCGATGCAGGCTCACATCAGGATCCAGAATGATTTTGTCAGCCCGTGGATGTTGGGCATCCTGAGACAATTGGGTTTGTGGTTTCCCGTTCTGCTGCAGTTGTTTCTCTTCTCTTAAGCGATTAATCATGCTGCTCTCCTAATAATAATAAAAATGTCTCAGCAGGACAGACAGTGCTTTGCTTTTAATGAGCTGCTCAGAGCTTCTGTATCTAATTGATAATGAAACAGGCTGTGACAAGAGCTGCCATGCTCCGGGAAGGGCATCACATTTCTACTTGGACAAAAAGCAGCATTCCTGGCTGGGGGATGTTGAGTGCTGCGGAGAGGCAAGCACGACAGGTTATGTGCAAACTTTTATGTAGAGTAAGCGAGCAAAATGTTAGAACTCTTTTTGTGTTAATGGAGGCTTCTGAATGTATCTCTGTGGTCCATAGGGAAGGCTGAAGGATGTAGCAAGGAGATGATGTATCAGCTACTGGCAGCCTTAAAACAAAGTCAGTGTCTCTCTGGACTTTAAAATGTTCCTATGCAGTTTATTTTATTTTTGTTTAATCAAATAAATGTGATGAGTTTTTTCATGGCAAACTTGTCTGTGTTTTATTCTGCATTAATCAACCACCCAGTCTTCTCTACTATGAGGATGTAAAAAGAAGTGTTGTTATTAACTGGAGACAGCCAGGTTCAAATTCTGGAAGCTTACTTAAACTTAGAGGTGCCTGAGTGGAAAGGGGAGGAGAAATTAGGTGCTAAGGGGTCAGGGTGGGCTTTTTGTTTGTGTTCCTGAAAGGTTCTGATGTGTTGCCAGCTTCTTATTTGTCTGATCTATTAAAGACCAGTCTCACTGTCACGACAGGAGGAAAGGTTCAAGAATTAAGGCCACTGCCTGACTTCCCAGTGTGGAAAGAAGCAGAGGTAGATTCTAGTCCCCTAAAGTACCGACTTGAAACTGATTTTGAGCTGCAGTGCTTTATGCTCAGAGTGTGTGCAAGTGTAGGACTGCTCAGCAATGCCGTGTGCTCCAGTCACTGGCTGCTATCCCCCTGCAGCTGGCACCATGATGGGTACAGAGATCACAGCAAGCTGGCAGAGGAGGAAAAGGCTGACAGGTGAGTTTCAAGATCACCAGGGGCTCTGTGCTTGGCACAGCTGTGGAGAAAAAGAGGGAAATTGAAGAGGCAGCCTGGGAGGACTCTGGGCCCCATTAATACAGCTGCTACTTGACAAAATCTCCACCTGAGCTCCAGGGGGCTGGTACAGCAACAGGTGGGACCTATTTCTCCTGGGCTGGGGCTAGGGGTTTCTACAGGCTGTGCTTGGGCAGGAACCAGTAAGTTGGCCTTCACTTCTCAAGTGTTGGATTTTAAGAAGAAGCTGAGGCCACCACTTATTATGTCAGTGCCAGAGAAGAGAGGTCCTTGCCCAGAAGGGTTTTTTGATAATTTCTTTCCCTTGTGGTTGTGCAGCTTCATTCCTGCAACGGGGAAAAAAAAAATAAAAAAAAAAAATCCCAAAGGCAGAGTTGCTTCTTTCTGAAGAGCTGGGGAGGAATGGTTCTGCTCACATGCAAGTGCAGCTGCGATAAGCAGTGCAGGGGCTTGGGGCAGGATAACCTCCACCATCCTTCCCCGAGCCGCAGGGCAGCGCTGCATGCCGCGGGGTGGAGCCGGGCGCTGCATTAGCATTTTTTGCATGTGAATGCCCTGCATTCCTCGGGGGGCTGGGAAGGGCAGAGAAGAATCCGCTCTATTCAGGACCTGAGACCACACAGCGAGTATCTTGAACCTTTTTGTGTTTAATCAGTCACTCTACTTTGACTTGAACGATGGATCAGCTTCTGGGCTCCTGCCTTTTTAGAAAGGTGAGCCTGAAATGTTTTCTTTTTTAAAAATAATTTTTAAAAAAATTATACTCCCTCCATGAGGACAGCAAGGGTGCCACCTCCTACATCAACTGATTAAAAAGTTGCTGATATATGGCATGCCTTACTGAGGCAAGGGCTAAAAATTATGTTAGGGAAGCCCATCAGCTAACAAAGATGAGTCTGTTAACATAGTTGCTTCATTATTACTGCTGAAGGGACAGCCACTTCTATGCTCAGTCTGCAACTCGCACATTTTTAATAAAGCTGCTGTTCTGCTCACAGCTGTTTGCTTGTTTTGTTGGGGCAAAGCTGGGACACCTTTTGCACAACTCACCTTACAGAGAGCAGGACTTTCTGGCTCTGCTCTCCTGGTAACCGCTGGGCTCTGTGACCTTCTGGAGGGGCGATGTTAAGGGCCCTGAAGGGCCTGAAGACAAAGTACAATGGCAGCAGAGACACAGCACAGGGAGATAAGGTGTTATCCCAGCTCCCCCTGGGAAATCACCTCAGAATTAGCTGAAACAACACGAAATAGGCAGGAAAGGGGGAGGGAGAGAGTGGCTACATTCCACACTGGGCCCTGATTATCTTAGGGCTGGGTTAAGGCTCATCTGTTTTCTGGTGCTCACGGTAAGTAAGCAAAGTTCATGCTGCTGTCTATTGTACACCTGCTTTGTTTCTGCCTTTCGCTCAAATTTTTTCCTGAAATACAGTCTTCTAAACCCAAGGTTATAAGCAAGCAAGCAAAAAACAAAAAGAGAACCACTATCTACATACCCACTCTTTCTTACAACCCCACACTCTTCACCTGCACCATCCACTAGGACAAAGGCAGATGGACTAAAGCAACTCTGTGCTGCAGCACAAGGCCTTTTAGGACACCCCCCTTCCTGCTAAGTGAACTGCTATTCATGTCTGAAACAGAGCCCAACATCTCTTCCTCTCTTAAATAAGCTTTACAACCAAAAAGACATGACTAGAGGCATTTAGGTGTTTTATTAAAAATTTACAGAAATGAACACACTCCAGCAACCCCGGGTATGCAGGTGTCCTAAGTTAAAAAAATATACAAAATCCCAAGCCCTCATAGAAAGGGCAGCAGCAAGCTCACTCAAAACCCTCACTTCCTTTGAACAGTGGTGAAAGCGGGCATCTGAATGGGCTGGATTGAATGGACTGGCTGAAAAACGGGCTTCTTCCGCATGTCAGAGAGTGTTTTCACAGAGGGGAGAAGCTGGTTTCTCTTGATGATCTGCAACGCCAGCTGAGTGTTACCTGCAATGCAAAAATAAAAAGAGTTGTAAGAGCTTTGTATGACTTTTCAGCTCCTTTGCGTCAACAGTGATGCCTAAGCCCTGGCATCATTTCCTTGCTAGACCATGTACAAAAGCAAGCTTCCTATTCGCTGAAGGACACAGCCATTAAAAACACTAACAGAAGTAAGTCTGGACTCCTAGTACTCGATTCCACCTCTGCTCAGCTGAAGACATCAAGCTTTAATCTCGGAGCTGGAAGGTGCCAGAGCCCCTGCTGAACTCCTGGAGGCACCTCTTCTCACTCCCACAGCTAGGGCAGAGAGGTTCTCACACAGAATGCCCTCACAACGTCACACTAAGGAACAGGAATGCAAGTGTTAAGAATATATGTAAAATCTGTTTTTAAAAGGAAAAAAAACATGTTTTTTTTTCCCAATTGTATGCATGGCCCATCAACTAAATATCTATGTACTTGGAAAAGGAGCTCTTTGTTAAAAATTAAACCTATATAATTGTAGGAGGAAACCTGTTAAGTTCTGAAAAGAACATTTTTCCTCTTACCAAATATTTTACTTTCATTAATGTTTTAGTTTCAGAAGAGAAGTGGCTTTTTCTTGCCATTCTTAGAACAAAACACAGCTTTAGCCCCTTTGGTACTCTCTTCTGTTCTGTGCTTCTTTGTTGCACAAAGTGTTTCTAAATTGGAATTTTGGAAATATCTTTGCAAGGAAAACTTAATTTCAGAATAAAAAAAGTCACGACCTCTGCTTCCCTGTAATGAAAGGAAAACGAGTATGCTGATTCAATCTGCTCACACTGCAGAATCCAAGTACGTTTTCCCATTTTGTAGGTTTTTTGTTTTTTTTTGAAGGTTCACTGAATTTTCATGAAAAGAATGGGTTTTGGAAGAGTTACCAATAGTACAAGCTTTGCGTCATAGAGTACTTGCTGCACAGCCTTTGACGTAGCTTCTTTGGGAACTTGGATTTGAGTTTTCTTTTACTGTAAAACCTTTAAAGCTCTCTTATAGTATAAACCTCATCACAGGTTTTACTGGGCCTATTCAAGACTGCTGATTTCTGGACAAAGTATGGGAGATTTCAGCTCAGAAGACGCATGTTTAGAACGTCAGGTGTTTACTGCAGTCCTGCTCTTATACACGTGTGCTTTACAGGTTTAACAGCAGGAATTGCCAGCCAACTAAGATAAACTGCCTTCTGTCAAAACAGTTTACGACTATGAAGTTATAAAACCCCCACACATTTGCAAATAATTGCTCTATAGAAATGAGGGTACAGACACATAGATCCATGGCAGTGTAAGAACGGAGATAGGGCCTAAAGGGTGTCCTTCAAAATGCTGGCACAACTCTAAAGATCAGGAAAGATGGCAACTGTTCTTCCCCATGCATCCCAAAGCTAGATTGACAGAACATTTCACAACTTTACAAATGTGTTCTAATCCTTTCCCTGTGTTAATTGTGAACTCCAGGGAAAGACCTAAGGTATTATAAATACCAAACATTACACTCAACATTACATATTCATTCTATGTATTAAATCAGCATTTTAATATTGGAAGAAGAGTAATATTTACCATTCTGTAGTTCAAGATATACAGCCAGCAGAATAGCCTCTGGAGGGATCTCTTTGGGGTGGATCAATGAAGCAGCCTTATGGAAAAAGAAGGTGAGAGGGGAGAAAGAGTGCTTAAGAGAAGTATCCAGCTCAAAAAATGCCTCTTGACAAGACCATTAACATCATCTTAGCTGACAAAACCACATAACAATCTGTAGGGCAAGATTTTTCAAACTAATACACACAGTTAGATTCATGCATGCAAGGAGAGATTGAAAGACTGTCTGCCTTGCAAGATTGTTTCACACTAATTAGCAGCACCATCTGCTGTATGCTTATGTCAATACGAGTCTGTCATTCTTGGGCCAATTGACTGCGATTTCCTGCTGAGATGATGGGTGAAGGTAACCTCCATTGCTCCGAAGTTCAGAATACGAAGTTAACAAGGATCATCACAAGCAAATATGTACGTTTTTTCATCTATGAAGTCAGTGATGCTGTTTTCTGTATTAGCTCCAGATCTGACTTCCCTACTCTTGATCTCCTGCATGCCAGGTACATGCCCTTGATTTCCTTTGGCTTGCAGCTAAGTCCCTGTGCTCCAGCTGAGATGTGTCCGAAGCTGAGAGCCTTTGGAACAACACAGCCCTGCAGAACTGCCTCCAGCAGGCCCCAGACAAGTCTCTGCTTTCTGCCTCACCAGCTTCTCTGTCGGGAGTCATGCCAAGTACCAGACTGCTGCTCCTTCCCTTCGGTTCAAACAGAAGGGCTCCCTGAAACTTCACTGGGAAAGGGAGGAGAATATAACAAGGTGAAAGTGAGCTACCAGGCCCTTCAAAGGAAAATGCTATTTTTCTCCTTATCCTTTGCCTTCCCTCTTCCCAGGTCACTGGATATCAGCATCATGTTGGTGTATGGTTTGGTACTGCAGGGCAAAGCCCAGCCATGAGCAGCAAGAAAAATGACAAATAATAAAGAATTTGTCCCTAC
Source organism: Aythya marila (assembly GCF_965140915.1). NCBI lineage: Eukaryota > Metazoa > Chordata > Aves > Anseriformes > Anatidae > Aythya > Aythya marila. The sequence continues at coordinate 43,819,651 of NC_139043.1, read as the reverse complement.
CTCTGAAACTTACTGTTTTCAATTATTTATCAAATGTGAACACTCGATAATCCTAGTACAAGGATGACTCCTGTGATGACAGTAAGACTGAACCCTGAAATTTTATCTTTTTCTATAAGGGCCCAATCCAGAGGGCACGAAAAATGCATATTTGTCTCTATACATTTGTAGAAGTAAATTGTGTTTGAGATCAACCCATTTCCTGAGAAAGAGAGGACAGATCTGCACAAAACATGAGACGCTAACAGGACTGATTCCTGATCAGAAAGAGGTGCAAGATAATCATTTGCTACAGGGCTACCTGGCAGTGGTACCTGGTATCTGCATCCTTCTACAAGAAGCAGATGGTGGAGATGCTCCCCGAGGAGAAACCAATTATTCAACAAGCTAAAATACGGGCTGGTCCAGCCATCCACTGGACCTGCTCAAGAGAAAATGGTCTACACAGTTCAAATTCAGCATCCAGTAGTAACTTGTGTCTGTTCTACTGAAAGAAGGGGAGTGAGCAGCCCCTAACCGACCTGATCTTACCAGGAGACCAGGCAGGCAAGAACCAGACGTCCAGCAGATTGTAGCTGTTCTCTCAGCCCTAAATTTCACAGCTTAGATGGTGAGTTAACTGATCAAAGACAAGGAAATGCAAGGCCCTAAAGAACCTTCTCCTGTAGGATATAACAATTACTACTGGACTGTTAAAAAATTAGAAAAATGGCTTCCTAGTCATCTTCCACTGTTTTGACACAATCGAAAAGAAATCCTTAAAAATAGTACTGAACTATTTACAAGTAGTAACTTTGGAATTCCTTCATGTTACAAATAGAGGTTGGTTCATTAAGACAGAACAGAGCTGCCATCTCAGCAAAGCCCACATATAAATGTTGAGCTGTGAAATCACCAGGATTTGCTGTGATCTACCTGGCACTTTGAAGGACATACATTTGTCCCTAGAGCTGCCTTCAGATTTGTTTTTCATACCTGATGGAGACACTTTCGAGCTTTGTCATATTCACTCCTCAAGCAGTAAGCACTTCCGAGGTTGAACAACATCATTGTTCGTGCAGATGTGACCGAACTGGGATAGCACTGGGGGGTCTGCTTGCCAGCTGCAATTGAAGAAAATATTTTTTTAAAACCTTTATTCAGAGCTGCCCAAATAAGTTCCTGTACTCTGCTGAATATGCTGGCTGGTACTTACAAGATTCCATTGCCTCATTCTCTCCTTTGTCAGACCCTACAAAGTAAAAACAGACACAAAGATATCATTTTCTCTGAGCTTTTTTTTAAAGCTCATTTAAAAAAAATTATAGTTACAGGTCAACAGATACAAATTTGCTTCTTCCTTCACGGTCTGACATTGCAGAGGGAGAACATATCAGTTTGCTTTCTAAATTTAAGCTACACGTTCCCATAGTTAATGTTTTGTTTCCCTAAGAACTTTTAGATTTGCAAGTAGGAACAATGAAGTGTAAACTGCAGTCATCTGACTGAAATCAGAGCTGCTGTAGTCTTAATTATGCAGGTGGGCTCTTGAAGTATTTTTGTCACAGACTACACACTCCCAACTGGAAGCACTGCAAGATACAGATTACATTCTCCCTGCTCCTACCTCTTACACAAGCCCTGGCTTAGAGATTAAAAAAAAAGGAGGAGAAACTACGAAGCAGAAGTTAACAAAAGGAATTTTACAACATTATGCTTACCACTACAATATACGGTTCTATTTATATTACAGAATTAGACATGCCAAAGGAAGGACGGGCATGCAAAAGACAAAACAAAATCAAAGCAGGAACTAAAGCCTGGAGGAACAGACCAACCCCAAACAATCTTGCATCTTAAAACAAGTGATCCTAATCGTCATCATATTTATACACAATGTTACAGCAAGAAAGCAGCCGAGAACACGACCAGTTCTAATCAAGTGTGGATTCACTAACCTTGATCCTGTTCGTTTGAAGAGATCCCGAGGGAAACATCAGTGACGTTCTCAGGGTTCAAGTGAGTGATGGCATCAGATATTCTGTCTAGAGAGATGAGAGCTTCTGCTGCATACAAATGCCCAAGAAACCTACAAGAGAAAAGGGTCAGGTACAAATGTCAGCATAACAACCCCCAAAATTCACTGTTCTTACACAAGACAAAATTAATTCAGTTTTTAACTTCAGCACATGACAACGACTGCTTAATACACACGCATGAAGTAAGCTTGCTTGCGTAATTCCCCTTTCTGACATCTGCTTTTTACACCCCAGTGTTCCAAAAAATTCTGTACATGAGTAATGCCAACTAATTCATGCACAGGAACAGCCATTCTAGACAGACAGTACTCAGTATGGCTTCATCTCAAAGAATTAAAAAACAGAAATGGTTACAAAAACTCCCCCATAATATCGATACACCTAAAATTTGAGGTGTTAAAGTGACTTCACATTCAATAAAAAGTTAAACTAATTCTGTAAAATACCTTGAATTTCTTGCATTACATAGCAGTAACACTGCCTTTAGAAAATTATGTGTTACCTGGCAAATCCTCTAAAATCTTGCTTTTATAAAGATTGCACAAAAAGATGAGCTTCTACTGTAGTTTGAAGCATGGGAGCCAGAGATGTTAATTGACGCGGACAATTTTAGCGAATGCTGCCAGCATCCATAAACACAAGTTAGCTTGCTCTCTGCTTGTACTTTACCAGTTTTGCCAAATGTCATTAGTACCGTAATAGCCTTGTGTATATTTTATTCAATTCCTGTCATACACAGGAACTCAATGCACAAACAAGGTCAGAAGGACGGGGCCAGAGCTCCCTTTTTTTGGATTTGCAGAGGCGCATCAGAATTGGTGAGCACAAACAGAAAGAGGTTTGTGCATCTTTCCAAAAAGATAAAAGCCAAGTTAGAACTGAAGAACAGAAATTAAAGAATGGAAATTCTATGAGCAACAGCAAGATGTGAAGTGACAATCCTGCACATCCAAGGTCTGGTGCCCTGCTGTTTGAGCAAACCCACCCCTCTGAGGTGGTAGTTTGCTAAGTGAGTTTTCAGCTGCATGCTGGCTCGGGCAGTTGTCTGCACCTAGCTGCTTACTCCTGCCCCCTGTGCTGTGCCAACACAAGTAGGTGCTGCCCACAGTGAGCCAGGACAGAGATCTGACAGTCCTGCACTGAAGGGGAACTGCAGCTGAAGATCAACAAAGAGCAACAAGAGCAGCAATCGGTTCTGAATTACACTGAATTCACACAAACAAGGGGACTCACGTTCCTGCGTGTCAATGAACATTTAGTCAGAGCTTCAATAAGAACAGGAGCACGCCAAGCAATTCTTTGCATCAGATACAGAATGGGCAAGCAGCTACAGACATGGGAAGCTTCAACTCAGAACTCTCCAGCAAAAAGCAGGGCTGAGAAAGAAGAAACGGTCATGTCAGACTTACTTAAGAGACCCTGACAGCTTTGGTTGCTGAAGGAGTTTATCTGCGTGATTCAGTGCCATGAGGTTATCACCCAAAGCCAGAGCCACGTAAGCACTACAGGCAAGTATTGAGCACCTGGAGAGAAAAAAAAAAGGCAGAAAAAAAGGAGGGAACCAATATGTTAAACAGAAAATTCTGGGATTTCAAATGCAGCTGTAAATTTTATCCTTTATCTGGATTTGCTGAACATTTGTTAAAGACATTTAACATTTCTTAGAGTATAAAAAGAAGCAGGAACAAACAGAACAGTTTGTAATCTTTAAAATGATTCTGATCCTACTATGAATAACTTCTGTTTTCATACTACATTTCAGACATTATTTATATAGGATAAAAGCAATAAAGAAACTTCATATACAACACAAACAGTTTAAGATATTAACTGCTCATACACAAATGTTTAAGTACATATAAAATTTAACAGCCATACAGCATCCATACATTCCGTTCTTACTTGAAGTTATTTCACATTCAAGGAAAAATATTTGGAATTACTAAGATATAGTCATACCCCCAAAAATAACACAGTACCATTTTGAAGTTTTGACCATTAATAACTGATGGACCTCACCACACATGACATTTTTCTCATGGACTTTTCCACCCTCTTTTTATTCTTTAAAACCTGGGTTTTCATTCACATTTCTCTGCCCTCCCCCTCTTCCTGCAACAACGGGTAACAGATTTCTGTAACTCCCAATCCTATAAATCACCTTGAACTACAGCTGCCTTGTTGCAGTCAATTAAGTTGTAACAATATTTCACTCTTCTATTTTACAACATTTGTACACAAGGAGACCAAACCGTAGGGAGTTTTGTTGTTTCCAGTTCTGTGTTACGCTGAGGGTTGTAATCCTCTGCCAAGAGCCTGATCTGCTATGTGGCATTTTTGTTGCTGTCACAGACTTTGATGGGTTTCCAAAAACACAAAAATCTCTGACAGCTCTTGTAAGGCAATCTGAATGACTCATTTTCCATCTTCACACAAGAACCCCACGTCAGCATGCCTGCATTAAGCCAAGCTTGCCAGTTGGTAATAACTCCCCTCCATGTCCCTGCCCCAGCCTGGTGAGTGCAGGCCCCCTCGTCCTCCCTGGGGGCACAAACCTGGGCCTGCTTTGCCTTGCTGTGAGCACGGACTCCTTTCTCCTCCGGGGAAGGGAGAGGGGATCCTCTTAGCGAGGTCTCACGTTGGGAGAGATGCAAGCAGAGCCTTCGACTCTCCTGCCAGGAGGTGGGCTATTACCCCGCCAACCTTCTGGCAACTGTCAAGCCCACTCTGAGTCCAGCAGTAAGTCATGTAATTCACGGCAGGGCCTGGGGTGCCTTTATTCCCGGTTCCCAGGAGGCATGCTCTTTAATTATGCACAAGCAGGATAAGAAACCTCGCCAGTGTTTCCCCCCTACCCCCCACTTCCTCTTTACCATGCCCAGATGTCACATCAAATCTGAGCACATACAAAAGCTTTCAAGAAAGAGAGGAAAGCTTCCCCCGGCTCAAGTCCCCGACCGAAAATATTTCTGAAAGGTTGTGGCTGTGGGGAGGGGAAGGGAAATGGGGGGGGGGAAAAAAATCCCTGAAATAATGGCCTGCTTCTAACCAGCTTCTTTTCTTCTAGACCTCAAGGAAGAGCAACTTTTCAACGAGCAGAGATGCTAAATACCTTTACACACGAGTCAAGGCCTGCAGAGTTGGGTGCTCCTACCCTGTAAGTCAATACAAGCCTTCTGTTCACCACAGCATTTTAAAACTGTTTTTTGCTTTTTGAAAGCATAAATCCAAACAACAGGCATGCTCCGGTCACACAGCAGATGGGTCCGACTAGATGGAAACCTATTCCTCTGCCCGAAGGATTCAGGGCCTGTTAAGCCCTTCAAGACCTCAAAGAGATCCTTCAGCAGAAGTCCTCTGAAGAAAACATCCACGTTTTCCTCCGTGCAACGCTTGGATTCATTGTTGAACCAGCCAAACCAAACGCTCAGGAGATCTGACAGCTAATCAGAGCAGAAGAATTGCACCACAAGGGAAAAGCCAAACTAGTTTTTCACCCCGGTCGGGATTCTGACAAAACTCCGCAGGTCGTCTTTAAGCACTGGAGACTTCCAGCATTACTGAGCCCCTCCGTTCCCTAAATAAAACTGCCTTTGCACTAGGAAAAAGAAAAATGTTTTTTTAAACTGCCAGATTATGTCAAACAACCTCCTGGGTAGGTTTAGGCAACGAGATTTGTCAGCCCACACTGACTGAGGGGTTGTACAACCTAACCTATGTGCTCAGTGTAGCTCATTCCACTGGAAAAAAGGCTAACCAGGGCAAATCCACTCCTTCAAAACTTACCATGAAGGCATAAGAATGGCTTCTCTAAAACAGTTGGAGAGCATCGCTAACCTGAAAAGTCTGTCCAACTAATTTGCACACAAGTAGCAAACAATACGCCCAACACTTAAGCTTGGTTTAGAGTCCATTTTTAATTTTTAAGAGTCATTTAGGGGCACAGTCAGTCATTTTAAACTCGTATTAGGATGTTCAACTGTACAAAATCATAAAAAAAAATCCCAAACATTTAAATTCTCCATGTCGGTACCAGAAGCAATGGAGACTTCTCAATCCAGTGATTGTCAGCAAGGGGAAAAATTATTCTACTCCTCAGAATAATCCTCGCCATTTCAGTATCTCTTTTAATGTTCCCTGACTGGACATGGATTTTAACTTTCTCACTTAGCTCCTCAGTGAGCAAGCCAACAGTAATACGTTAACATTTGAGCCTACCACATTTTCATAGCCATCTGCAGAAACCTAGGAATGGTTTTAGCAGTTACACTCTAAGGATGTCCAGTCTCATGGATTTAACCAGCAGTCAAAGCAAGTATTGAAAAAGAAAAAAGATCAATGCTTTTCCTTTCTCTACATGACATTCTTTACCAGAAGCAGCATAGTTCTTGCTAAACTGGTAGGTTTTTCCTGACAGGCTGTCAGGTTTCATCAGTAGATAACAGCTGATTGTGAAAGAAAAGACTATGCAGTTAAGAAAACCACGATGTGACACCGTGTGATTTTGACATGTGGCAACCACATTTTCAAGTCAGGAGAGGAAAAAAAAAAAAAACACAAAATCACACCACACCACTGTTTTTAATCCACTGCCTTCTATTTCAAGGAGTATCCTCTTGCATCACTGCAGAATAAATAATCAAGGTCTCAGTAATGTCTCCTCACAGACTACTGCTAAATTGCCTTTAAACAAATACAAGTAGATTTGCTATACACAAGGCAGCAAAGTAAAGGTTACAGTGGTCATTATAAACCGCAGGTTACCTGGGGTTAGGCTGGAACAAAGTGTTACTCACGAGTTTAAGTGGGAAATTACTGTATGCTTTGTCCATAATGGAAACTTACAACAGATTTCTTTTTTAAGAGGTGGTGCAAGCTTTATACTAAGAGATTCTCAGTGGGCTAGCAACCACCTGAACAATGCCATTAACATTTCAGTATATGATGATCTAATTGGGGAAATATAAAGAGATTTCAGACAACACAATACTCATTTGGACAATTTATTGTGTTTGGTTGTCTATGTTTCTCCAAATAAGTATTTCAAAGATCTTTGGGAATACAAAAACACTGCAGCCAAGTTTTATTCATGTTCTTCCATGGTAAGGAAGTCAAATGCCAGGACAAAGGCAACTTTTCCTTCTATTCTGCGCAAACTATGGATTTGTTTCATGTGGGAAGGCTACCTGCTGAAAGGGATTTTTCTGTTTTGCCATCAGTTCATTGTCACCCGGGACAGAAGGAATTTTATATAACATGCAGTAACAGTTTAAACTGTGAAAAGAAACTACATGACAAAATGGTTGTTTGCACTACAATACCAAGAAATTTAAGGCTTCAAACAACAATCAAGTTGCAGCACAAATTGTCTATCACACTGGGAACAGTGGAAGCATTTACATATTAGTAGCCTGCTACAAAAGCAAAGCCAAGTACACTAGCTTAGGCTTCTTTTGTCTAATTAGCCCTGTAACCTGTTGTCAGGCTCGCATTTGTCTTAAATCTATTTTCAATTGTTTCTACAGTACTGCAGCAATCAAAGAAAAAAAGAGCTGTGAAGAGTCCAGAGAAAACTAGGTTATCTGAACTGAAAATTATGCAATATTATAGATGATAAAATCTAGATTATAAAATAAGACCTGGCCAAATAATGTTGAATCAATTCTAGGAAGATAAAAACTCCAAACTGCAGATACTTGTGCAAATATTTAGTGCAAGATTCCTTGCTCTCTTTAAGTATCTCTTCCAAAATGCAAAGTCAAAACTGAGACAAAGAATACATGAGATCTGACAAGCCAAGAATCATCTCACAGTAATTCATTATCACTCAGAGAAAAGCTTTATTTAGAACCAAAACATCTGAAAAGGTGTAAAAGCAACCTAACAGCTACCATCACTTACTATTCAGTAACTGGGATAGTATTAAAAGTATTCCTAGGGTATTTATTACTTTAAAAGCCAAGTCACATATGAAAAAGTGATAATAGTAAGTTAATTAAAAATAAAAAGGTTTTAGTCTAAGCCATGGTTGGGATAAGGCAGAAAGTGAATAAACTAAGGGGAAGGGTGGATTATTAAAGGTTTCATCCCTAGTCCAGATGAGAAGAAAAAAAAAAAAACAACCAAACAGCAACACCCCACCCCTACATCCTATCTCTTCTCCCCACACACACCAACATAAAACTTAAACCCTACTCTAGAAATGGCCTTTGAAATCCTGTCTTATATGTTACAGTAAAGGAAATAAAGTTACCAACAGGATTATTTAAATAGATTTTAATTATTTCTTCAATTAAATGCATAGTTTTGTTTAATATCTTACCTAATTCCACAAAAAAAAGTCAGCTTTTGATTCAGCTTCTTTAAGAGCACCACTCTGACTTGAAAGCAGTATAGCTGCTTTTACCACTTTGATTTTTTGTTCCACTCAGCAAGAATTTGCCACTGAAGAATGTAATATTGTGGGCTGACTTCACAAACCAGCCTTACCAAATCTTTAAAAGGTAAAGGTACTATACTGTAATTTTCCCCTCTTCTGCTAGTCAGAAGAGCCATTGTCAGATTTTTAGCTTTGTCATTTATAGATCTGGATTTTTTGGTTTTACCAGATATTTAATGGCAAGCCTATAATAGTGGGATCAAACGCAAACGTAACTATAATCTGATTTGAAATTCTGCAGTTTCTACTTGTTGTGACTCAAAGCCTTGAGGAAAGGAAGCATGTGCATGTAAACAAAATAGTCATCCTTATATCAACAACTACAATGCTATACTGCAAGTGCCACACCATTAAAAAATGAAAAAGCTAGCAATGACCCCAGAATCACAGCACAGATTAAGAGGGGTCTCATTTAGTTGTGAATATTCTTTGTTATTTACTTGCCTTAAATTTTCTAATTCCTGTTTCTTCAAAGGCGAAGAAGGTGGAGCTGCAATGAATTTATCCCCTTCATGACTTTTATTGCTAGAATAAAACCAGTATATTAATTAGAAGGAGTAACTGCAAATAATTTAAGATCTCAGCATAACAAGCATTGATATTTATTCACTTCATTTTAAAGGACTGCAAAAATTCTATAGCCTAAAAAAAAAAACAGGAAAATGAAGCTATGTAAAAATTGAGGCAAATGCTGCTATCAAATAGTTAGGATAAGGAAAAATGGGGGCATATACTGGGAAAGATTTGACTGACACACCAAACAACACATGTCACTTTCCACAGCCTTGAGTTATTTTTGAAGTTCCTTGTAGTACAAGAACTTTAAGCTCTGGAGATGCAGAACTTACTGCATTTGTAACCTTCTCCTTCAACCAGTAAGAAAAGCAGTAAACTAGCTGCTGTCCTAGACACCTCTGTGATTAGTTACATACATATTCTATAAAGAAAAAACCCACAAAGTACATCTTCCATTAGATTTCTAGCTACCCTTTATTTTTATTATGTCAAAATACACCCCTTAAAAAAAACAACAACACTATCTTAAAATTAGGCTTGGGGTTTGTTTGGGGGCCAAATATTCACTCTATTTTTAAACATAGGCAATTTCACTCCCCAGTAAGCTGATAGACAACCTCCTTCCAGAATAAAAAATGGAAAGAGAAGGTTAACAGTGGCACCTTGGCAGAGAGATGGTTTATGAACAGATCAAACAATCTGAATTGAAAATGAGTTCCAGCCATTTAACAAGCGGAGCTTTTTCCACTGAAGTACAGTTTCGTGTCTGTTACAAACAGGTAAGATAATTCCAAATTAGACCTTCAAACAACAGCACTGAAGGGAACTTGACACTGTTGTAGTGAAGGTACTTCATGTGACGCCTTTGCTAAAGATAGATTGTAAAAATACCTGTAACCACTGAAAATATTCACAGATGTATTGTGAATGAGAGGAATCTGCCCAATAGCCAGCCTGTTCAATTAGTGGGATTTGCTTCAAAATTATCCTGTTCAATTAGTGTGATTTTCTTCAAATGCCTTATATCTTTTACTGCTCTCTCAGAGGGTCCCTTGTCAGAGGGAACAAACCCTTTTAGAACCTTTCAGAACGTGACACACAAATGCAAGAAGAGCCTGGAGATTTTGAAATTAGCAGGGACCACTGAGAGACATGAGGGATTCTTTTTTATTCTTTAAGTGGAAGAAGCATCTGCTTTCAAAAGCAGAAGGTAGTAAGGGATTTTCCTGTCCAGAGCATGCTTTTATTTCCTTACTTCTACAAGGAAAAGGCAAAGAAAAAGCAAACAAAAAGTAGGTCTTGTCTGAGTTAGGGCCACCATTTTATTTTCATTGCTGCTCCCCAATGGGCCCTGTGAGCTTAAGTCAGAGGAGCTTCATTTCAATGGGCTGCATAAAGCTTAACAGGTAAGTTAGCTCAAGTTTTATATTCAAAAAATATTGAAATATTAAAATTAATTAAATTCAAGGTGTAATTCAAAATTCTGATTACCTGCAAGCTTCACTGCTTTCACTGTTTTCTGCATTTCCACCTAGCTGATTACTAGTTTTAGAGCCATTTTCTTGCTTTGACTCCTGCTGGTCTTCTGGAAGTAACAGCAAGGCATTTCTTAGACAAATCGCTGCAAATTCCATGCTGGCTACAGGTATTGCTGAAGACTGCCCATCACTGAAAGAGACACAGAAGACAGCTGGTGAGTACCAATCCTACTAAATTTAAAAGGAAAAGCAGAGCTCCAGAAAGACCTGGATGCAGAGCAAATTTTATTTATGAAGATAAATACACCCTGATATTCTTATGTATGGAAAGTATACCATGACATCCAAATAGCATAGGCAGGTTCAACTACGTGGCAATTACAAGAAGTTCTCTTGTTTTGATTGAATTCACTACTTAAAGTCTTATGACAGAGGAACTAGATTCCACCTGTAATTTTTTAGAGTGGATTACCAAAAATATATATTTTAAAGTGAGAAAAAGACAAATTTAGCTAACTGGAAATGCAAATTTCAGAAAAATCAATTTTAAGTTTTAATGACTCTTAATTACAACAAATACACAATTAAGCCCTCTGCTGGCCATAACAGAGGAGACATCCAAATGATGTTTAAGCAGGACTCGAGCATTTTAAACACACCTCTTTTCACTACATGAGTAATTCCAAAATGAACACACAATTATTCCATGAAAGTTTAAGAGTCCTGATGAACAAACACGTACCCCTAAAAAAACTATGATAAAATAAAGACCCACGGAAAGCATACTTACTTATAAACAACATTCTGTATTGACTGGGACGCCAGGACTATCTTACGGTGGTAGCCTTGACCTACTATAGATTGCACAATTCCCTTTTTGCTTGGAAGACCTTTAGTCTCTTGTTCTGAAGTCTAAAAAAGAAGGGAAAAAAGAAAGAAAAGGAGGACTAAGATATTATGGCTGTTGAATGAGAGCTTTGCAAAATACGTGAAAACTGGAAGAATTCAAACCCAACTACAATGCAAGAATAGTTTGGTTTTTTTCCCACCCCATATGGGTACAGTTTTAAATTTAAGTACCATGAAGATTCAGATACTTTCTATTGCCTTTGTGTTGCAGAGGGATTTAACTGCACAGTGTTTTCACAGATTAGTTCTGACAGCTTGTCTGATAGCCTACTGACCTAGTTTCTCCTCTGTTTTGAAAGCAGAAGAACAATGAATTAAGTCGCATTAGAAGAATTGCTAGGATATCAAAAAAATCATACGATCAGCCAAATAACATCAGAATTGTCACTATGATTTGCCATCTTCTCACCCTGATTACACAGCATTCAAAATGCTCTCAAACTGTTCCATGGGGAGCACAACGCTGAACTACAACATATGCAAAGTTACATTGAATTAACTTGTTAAACAGATTTTGGTGTATGCAGATATTCTGGAGATCAACTGAATTTAACACACTAATTATAAGTCCCAAAAATCAACTCCACACCACACTTATTTTAAAAGAATAAACAGAAAGAAAACAACTCTAAGCCAACTTTGTTGGTAAGTAGAATTAGTGACAAAGAATTGCAGTTGTAAGGAAAACTTATGCTAGTAAATAGGTGTCACTTTTCAGAAAAAGTTATCAGAATCCAAAGAAAAATATTTTATGGTAAATGCCATTATCACGTTAATAGTAACTTGAAAACAAATATTAAAAAGATGCAGTGAGGGAATCATCTGTCTATAGCTTATAAACTACAATACTAAAGCAAGTAAAAATCTGCTTCAGTAAATTAATTTTCTGTAGGATGTTCAGGGCATAAATATGAATCCAGAGCCAGACATCAAGGTATATTGTAAATTGAGCTACAAGGTCAAATTACATTTGTTTAACCATTGGTTTTAAGGCCTCACTTGTCATGTTGCAAATCTTGTAATTTAAGAACACTTCCCTTTTGTCTTTAAATATTAACAGCACCCAAAGTTAACTTCTACCTCATAAGATTACAAATTTGGGAAATGTCAAGCTGCTTTTGTTACCCAAATTCATGCTCCCTGATACACCATACAATGTTACAGCTGTAGGAGGAAGAACATTAAGCTCCAGGTGCCTAACACGATCTAATGCTTTAGTTGGTCTACAGTAAGTGAAGAAGTTACCCATAACTTTCTTCCCTTGTCCCGAACTGCTAATCACTGTTCTTGTAAACAGGTTCCTAGCTTTTTTTTTTTTTTTTTTTTTTTTAAACCAAAGACATTTTGGACCCAACGCTCTCTAAACTTCGATGTTGCATCTGCGAAACGGGGGCACAAGTAAATCTACAAAACTGCTGCGAATAGCTTTGCAAAGTTTCTGAAAGAATCACAGAATGGCTCAGGTTGGAAGGGGTCTCAAAGTTCAATTCCTCTGTTCACAAAGACAACGTATTTCATAACCACAACCAAACATAAGGAATTTGCAAAGCCACTTACCCCCTTGTTGGCAGCAATGCAGCATTCAGCTATCCTCAGCCAAAGGCGAGGGTTTGAGTGATAAACCTGGACTGCCTCAATCAGGCATTCGAAGGCAGCTAAAGGCCTCCCGATATGCAGGAGCTGAATTCCGCAGTTGTAGAGCAACTCATACCGTTTGTTGGTCAGCAGCGTACACATGGGCCTCCCTGAAAATTTTTTACCTGCAGAAAAAGATACGTAATATTGGATGTGCAGCTCAGGAGAGCTGATACCGTGGACCTCTTGTAGCGGGGGACAAGAGGGAAAAGTAGGAGGGAAGCTGTGAGAAACACCCAAAAAATTAAAACAAAAACAAACAACAAAAATCACTCTAATTAGAGAATTCACTAGCCTCCCTCTGTAATCAAAGCAAGAAAACTTTATAGTATTTATTTTCTATCTACTGTTAGCAGGACCACAGGTAATGTACCAGTCTTTACTGATGCATATCGTGTCACAGAAACTTTGACTATCAGTCAGGGAGATCTGACAAAACCAAAGACCAAAAACAAGATAGAAATAATTGCCCTAGCCCCATGGCATGCCAAAGAAAACAAGAAAAAGGAACATTTCAAAAGAGATGGAACAGGAATTTTGTTGGCAATTAATGAAAGCTTTTACTTTCTTCATTCGCCCATCCCTTTTCCACCACCCATTTTCATCTCTTGCAAGTCTTACCTGGATCTGAACTACCTGTTCCTAGCTGCGCACATGCATTATCATTTTCCTGTAAGGCTTTTTTGAAGTAAAAAATTCCTAAATTGTGCTTTCCCATTGCAAAGTGGATGCAGCCAAGATTGTTCCAGAACATGCACCTTAAGCATTCACCTGAAAGAAGAGCGAAGGAGTACTTTCATAAACTGAAAAACATCACTGAACCCACAAAGCACTTTCACCACTCATTGGTTAGCATTATAACGGTAGTTTATTAAATATGTTCTTCAGCAAGATGTTCAAGGATTATGCAGTTATGTCCCTGTCTCAGGTATTTTAATAATCTGCATTTCTGTATATCATTCTATTTCTCTGGGAAAGTTCACCTAAACTGACCTACAAGGAAGAAACCAGAGAGCTTCAGATCTTATGCACCACGTTTCAGGACACCCAGGTATAAAGCCAATTTGACAGACTGCAAGTTGAAGTAAGTTTATCTGATTTTTTTCAGTGCTTAGTGTGTATAAACATTTCTATTTTTTTTTTTCTAACAGATGGCTCTTGTAAAAAGGAAATTCTTTAATGACGTTATCTACCTACATTTTACAAAACAAACAAACATGTTAAGCTAACCTTACAAGCAGGAAATGCGCTCTCCTTCCTAAATAGATCATGTTGACATAACACTGTAAGAAGCTCCTTCTACACAATAAAGGACAGAAAAATAAACTTTTGACTTATCTGCTGGTAACTGAAGCTTTACAGTGTTACTATTGTTTAAAAAGAAAAAAAAAAAAAAAAGAAAGAAAAACCCACACCACTACAAATCAAAACAGTGAAAACCCAGATGATTTCCAAACAAACAAATTAACCTGACATTATTTTAACCATAATTTTGGGAGACTTAAGTGAACATTCCACTGTTGCTTACACAAAATAGTCATTTTAAAATATACCTATATTTTTAACAAAATGCTGAACTATAGAAAAGACTTTAAGCATAAGAATTGCCAAAAAGTAAGTTACAGCAAATGCCAAAGTCTCAAAATTTAATGCCAGAATAAGCATTACTGCAAATATTTTGAATGTTTTTCTAAATTATGAAACTTATCTGCAAATACAGAATTTTCTTGAAAACTTTATAGTCCTATGATAAACCCAGGGCCAATTCTGCAACTTCTATCATCTAATTGCAACCTGTGCAACAACATTACATATGTAACTTCTTGTGCTAAAAGGACTTTTAAGAGAACTATCACAAAAAAAGCATTGAACCAAATGGAAGTAAAGATATTTAGTAGCTTTACGCTACATATTTTTTGAAGCCCTCACTCTCTATTAATACAAGACAGCTTTCTCTCCAGATTTTTTAATAGATGACATCTAAAAATCTCAAACATACTTAAGTAAATTAGTATACATTGTGTGTACACATACAATGTATATGTTTTTATTATACAAATAACTTTAAGAGCATACAAATACTTTCTGTGCACATGTACACATACATACTTTCTAGATATAAAAGTAACTTGAAATGGCATTTGACTGAAGTCAAACCTTAACACTTCATGAAACATTTGAGTTTTCCCCATGATAAGTACCATAACTGCTATAATTTCATCTTTGGGTATAACCTAAAAATCTCATTTCTAGATCTAGAACATTGCCTTTTGTTTCACGTTTTGATCTACAGAACTGAATATAAGCCTTGCAAATATCACATTTACACCTTCAAAAATCCTTAGATACATAATACATGATGCACAGATATGTAATCCACTGACTAAATGAACATTTGATTAAAACCACAACAGCGTTAAGTGCAGAAGTGCAACAATATAGTTGAAAACATACCTAGGATATAAACCCATGACATTTAGAGCCTGCCTCTAAGTAATTTATTAATATGCTTAAAATTAATATCAACAAGTAGCCCTATTCGTACCACACATTTAAGTACTTGCAGGATGAAGGTTTTTTATTTTACCTGTTTTCATGAAGCCTGGATGTTCAGCAATGTTTGCACTGTTTAAAAGTTTGACTGCTTTACGGTAATTGCCCCTCAAATATTCAAAATTACTCTTAAGAAAGAGAGAAGGAGCTGACTGTGAAGGAGAAAACAATAGTTAATTATCTCATTTTATAATTTCTACTTCTAGTGTTAAATCACTCCACACTCAGCTTGCCCCCTGCTGCCATTTTAAGGATACTTAGGCCCTACTGATTTCATGAAGTAGCATTTCTTTGTTAAACACTTACCTCTGCTGAACTATAAATCTATATAGATTTTGTTGTTACTGCTCTAAAACCAAATATTATGCTACAGAACTCTGTCATTGCAATGGCCAAGTGCAGAGAATCTCCCTTTTAAGAGGATCTTTCTCCAACCTGTCTTCTAGTACACTCCTCCCCATGCTTCCCTCCCTGCGGAGTTCAACAACTTCCTCCTGGGCTGTGATTTTCCTGGTCTGCCACAGACATCATGATGCAGAAAGCTTTCTGTCAAACTAGCAGCTGTTGAGACTGGCAACAAAAGGGAAGTGCTCTCCTCCTACTCCCTGCTCCTCAGTTAATGTAGAATATATCTGGGATGTTGGACGTAATTCTGAGTTGAGAACTCCTACGTAAAAAAAGAAACTGCTTTCTAGCAAGAGATAAGCCTCCAAAAAACTTCATCAAATATAAAAAACAAGACACTGAGTACCCCAAAATTAATCTGTTATTAAGGAACTGAAATCAGTGACATCAGAAGACTTTATTTCCCAAAGCATTTATAGTAAACTAACACTTGTTTTGCATTGCTTAAATTATAAACCAAACTTGACCTGTTTATTATATAGCTTCACTTCTTTTCCTGTCATTAAAAATAAACAGCAATTTTCTGCACAACTGAAAACAATGTAAATAAGAAAATCCTACATTAATTACACTTACAGAAATGATCATACAAGCCCAAATGACAATATACATTATTATTTCAGACATCCATTCTCAAGAACATCTTCCTTGTAAAACAAGTTAGTAAATTCAGCTTTAAAAGAGGGGACAGACCTAGATTGCAGAAACAAGAACTTTAAGAATACTTACGTTTCCAGCTGTATTCATAACAGACTTGATCTCCCTTTTGCATGCTTTTAGTGACTTCATCTGGATATAGGCTCTCACCTTATACTGTTAAAACATTAAATTTGTAAATTAAAAAGAGTAACTTATACAGGCTTGGAAGATGAACCATAGCTAGAGATCTGTTACAAAACATTCTACATACATTTTAAAAATAGGCAAGAAAAAGTTGCTCAAAAAGCCCTTCCAAGGAAGAAATTCTATTCAGAGTACCAGCAAGTTTATAGGCTTTGTATTTACAAGAAGCAGAACTGTGTTTTGTTCAATGGTCATCAGCAACTCTATATTCAAATGCTGAGATACTAGCAGTTAAAATGAGACTGACTAAAGTAACCGAGCTTTTTAATTCCAGATATTTACCTGCTCGACTGACAATACCAGGAAGCAAAAGATGACAGAGAAGCATTTTGTTTCTTCACGTATTTTTCCACAGAACAGTACCATGAAAAAAAGCCTTAGCTGTTTTAGACTGTTTTATCAGCAAACTGATAAAAAATCAACAGAGCTAACTACAGTTTAACAAAGATATGATAAAGATGCAGGATCTGACATTGGGATTTTTTAGGTTGTCAGTTTCTCCTGTACATGTATCTTAGTAAAGGAGAGTTAGATAAACCTATTCTTTTCTTTTACAAGATGAAATTCAAGGATAGCATCACAATTCATGCTGAACTGGATTTTATGCAGGTGGTACTCAATTTTAAGAAAGACTGAACTGATACTCTTGTATAAATCACACGTAGACACCTACCTGATGTATCTTAGATTTAGCAACTTCTATTAAAGCTCCACTTTCAGCTTTTTGATTAGAGGAGTCTTTATTAGTATTATTCCCTGACTGTGTCAAATGAAAAAAAAAAAAAGAAATCATTAATAGTATTCACTTTTAACATTCAGTCTACAGATTCCTTCTTCAGCTATTTTTAATCACTTATGAGGAAGAAAAATAGTTATTTAATGATAATTAAAAAAAACATATCCCACTAAATATTGTGACTTGAGCTTTGTGATCAAAATCCAAGAATGACCATGCCAGCCTATGAAGCACGTAGTTCCATGTTAACAGTAGTGTTAGGCCGCTATGGCATTGAGATCTTTCAAGAATTCTCCTACCCAGGAGGATGATATGCACATTCTAGGTTCTCTCTTTCATATTATCTCCAACAGAATTATTGCATACTTTAAAATAAATGCAAGTATGACATCAATGGGAAAAGGCAAAAAAGTGTCCTCTTTTCACTTCTAAGCCATCATTCATTCTATTATCTTTTCTAAAAGACACACACCAAAGATTTTGTTTGAAATTATACCTAATACTTTCAGGAACTATATCAAACAGATGCTTGATTTCACACATGATGACACACAGTTTCAATTCCTCTGATATTGATTTTCCTTTCAAACTCAGGGGTCTCACATGGTCATAATCCAAGACACATAAGAAAAACTAAGTATATTTGACACCGAAGACAACTGTCTTGCTATTGCAAGTCTCTGACTTCAGAGATGTCTCTTAGCTCCTTAGCAGTAAGAGAAAAGGGTGGAATGGAAGGAATATGCAACTGCTGTACACACTTAATATGTGTACATTTTCTGAAGTTACAGATGTTCTAACAGTTCCAAAATTCTGAACTACTTTAAAAGACTAATTTTTGATTCAGTAAAAACATGCCTCTGATAAAGAGGCAGCAGCATTCATATGATTTTAAGCTTACCTCGTTTTTTCCATTCTTGCTGTTATTATTGCCCTGTGAAATCATTTTTTCCAGAACAGCAAGCAGATGCAAGGCTTTCTCAGCTTGGTAAGTTAGCAGGTACAAGTCCACAAGCAAGAAGCACACAGCTTGTGCAAACTTCTCTTCTGTATAAAGCAAAGAAGCAGAAGTGACTTTACAATTGTGTAAGAAAAAAAAACAAAGCAGACTCCTACATACCATGGATAAGTACATAAACACAAAAAACGAATTAATTCAAATGATGTTAGTATGGAAGCAGAGACTATGGCTTAACATGTACTTAGACTTTGAGAATTGGTGTAAGTTAATCAGCACCAAAGATCCAATGTCTAAACAGATGGAGCCATGTGCCTACACAGAATCCCATAGGACTTAAGAGGATTCCATACAAATACATCTCTGCATTTCTGGCTTCACTGAGTAGTTCCCAATAGGTAACCCAAGAACTGGGAGGCATTGAAAGAGAAGCACTAACACGTACTAGATTTATTGAGACCCACACACAACATATGCTTCAGACTTGTCACTTCATAAATACCTCTTAAAGTTGTCAAATATCCACTTCAGTTTCACTATTATTTGTCTGCTAAATATCTCTGAAATACCTTCCACATCCCAAACTCAAATGTTGTCCTTGATTTAAATAAAGCATATTCTTCATTCCTAAGCCTATCATTTTTTTCCTTTTTTTTTTTTAATAAGGCAGTTACAAATCACTTTTCTGGTAACTACAGAAAGATCATTTACTCGTTCTTGTTACTGCGTGAAGAAAACTCTTCTGTCTACACACCGAAAGGCTCTATAAACTGGTACAGCTTCTCTCCAACTGATATAGCTTCAGTGTACTGACGCAGATGGTACAAAATAACAGCTTGATTGTAATAAAGCATACTATTTTCAACATCATCTAAACCATCCATTTCTTCAACAGCAGAGTGAACCTGTAAAAAAAAAAAGTTTCATCAAACTTTCCATATTTACGATTTTAAAGTGTCAAATATTTTACAAAAAGAATCCAAAGGTATTAATTCATCTGAAGAGAGGTCAGAGTTATAAGCTAATAAACTTCACTGTTGTTCAACACATATGCAGTGAAAGATTTATATTGAAATAGAAAACCTTCAGCTGAGTAGTAAAGTAACATTTCAGCTTTTTATGTTATATGAGAGTAGTTAGACTTTCAGGCTAAGAAACCATCTATTCTAAGAACATAGCAGTTCTTACTACAGTTAACCTCTGGAACGCTTAAGGTCCAAATCAATTTCAACAGTAACTGAAAACTATAAAAGCAGTGTCTTAAATGATTAAAGAGACTCAAAGGTTTTAAAGTAACTTTACTTTTCTATTCATTTATCAAATCAAGGGGAGAAGGGGCAGAACTTTTCTTTCTATTTCAATAGTGAAGATCCCATCACCATTAATAGTACTCAAATGTCACCTTTCACATCAATACGTTTGCATTACCTGGTTCTTCAGCTGGTTAAGGGTTTGCCTCAAATTGTCTGTTGTAGTCTGGTTACTTTTACAGAACTCCGCAACAGCAGTATTCAGTGTTATTTTGTAGTCATCTTTGTTTATGTCTTGAAGGGTATTTAGGTGTTGCAAACAAGCATCATAATTTCCAGCCTAGAAATGGCACATATCAGAAAGGTATTAGAAGATATTAACTTGTTAGTTTGGACTTTGTAAGCTGTAATGAAAGTATCCTCTGTATAAGTCTACAAATGCAACATTTCCTTTATCAACAGGGAGTGAACTAAAGCTAAACAGCCACACACATAATTCATTTTTTATTCAGATTAATAGGTATGAGAAGCAAGGCAAAAAGCTGAGGTTGTAAGAAAACCTGAAAAAAAATGTAGAGGAAGACAATGGATTAGTTAACATAGATGTTTCTATGAAAATCATTATTCTGATACTTCATCATAGTAAGTTTTGAGATTATTTACTCTGTTTTCTTAATCTTTCCCCATCATGTGTGCATTGAACAGCTGCAGCTGTTTATCTAAGTCTTAGCACATCCTTTTTACATTCATTCCAGATGAAGTGAGGAAAATTATGATTTAGCCTGTTGAAGTCTGCTTAAGACAGGCTGGCAAAAGAGGGGCAAGTCACTTTCCCAGGACAGGTTTACATGTATATACGTATACATTTTAGCTGTTGAATGAAGTATTCAAACATTTGGGGACCTACACATGCTTAAGTGAAACCACGACCCAAGCGTAACGCTCCTGAGATGTGATTTAATGAAGACATCCCTTTCTTTGACCCCAGGAATAGGCAAATTATTTTTAAGGGCTTCAGAAACACATAACCTATTTCAGTTTTAGTCTTTTCTGTATTTTAAGTCTCCTTTGGGCAGTAAGAATTTAGTCACATTGAGTGGTGAAAGAACTCCAGAGTCTTTCAACTAAGTCAAACCTAAGTAGCTCTTTGCTTTCTAAAGTTTGACTCATATACATAAATGATCACCTTCACCTCTTCCAGATCAGGTTTACTTCCCATCTGGGCAGTCAGATACACAGGATCATTTCCAGCTCTGTCAACATTTCACAATCCAAAACTGTCTTTTGAGTACCACCACCACTCTCCACTGACATTTTCTCCTGCTTTTCTAAGTGCTGTTACAGTGAGCTGCTTCTGTGCACCTAACTCACTCTGCTGAGGGCACCTCCACTGCAGAGAAACCCTCCCTGGTCCTTCAGGAGAAACCCAGCCTTTTGTTCTTCCCAAAAAAGCAGCCATTCTGCAGCTATTCTTAAAAGAGAAGCACCCTGTCCTGTCCCTTCAATCTACTAGGACAGCACAGTTACACAATTTGTGGCGACATGTAGCAGGATATTGACACAAAGTATTCCCACAACTCTGTATCAACACCTTGGACTTCCTATTGCAAAGATACATAAACATAGGGATTTACAGCTCAACTGCTGGCAGGCTCTGTGAGTGAGACAGCCACCTCCCAAGGGTTTTCTTCACTTGTTCTCGCTCAGAGCTCCTCTTCAACAAGAGCTGCTTTCACTTCACAGCCACAACGCTTCTAAACATGCTTTGACTCTGAACACCTTGAACCCTTAAATGCTCAGCTTATTTTGTGGTGTTTTTTCTCTTGTCCTTTTACTCTACTCCATTAGTTAGGATCTAGAATATAACATACATGTGTTTTATAGTAATTCTCTCAAGACAGAAATTACAAGTGCAACATGATAACATAGCATGCAAGACAGTCCACAAGGATACCTAGAGCAATCACTTTACAAAGCAAAACTGACAAATAAGGCACATTATTAATTCTGCTCCCATCTGTCACCTCCTCAGAGCATCACACTTACAGAGCTTACAAAGCTCTCAAAGCAAGGGAAAGATCATGAGATAAACAAGGTGCATTGGACCAGGATAAGACTAAAGCTGAAGCTGTCAACAGATCAGAAGTATTTTAGGTATCTGTGGGTAAGCTGGAAAACAGGCAACCCTTTCCTATACCTTCAGTTCTCAGGATCAAATGTCAAACGGCAAAAAAGTATTGAAAAAGAAAAATTGAACAAGAAACTCAAGACATCAGCTGTAGTCAGTTTAAGGATGAACTACATGAACTTGATGTAGCAAAAAAGAAAAAAAGGAAAAAATAAAAGTAGTAACGAGTAAAACACACAATCAGGAATTTCAAAAAGCAGTATTTAACTTTTTACCTGAAATCTATTTAACGTATCCAAAAGTTTAGCAGTTATGTGGTAAGTTAGAAGGATGGGTTTGACTTTGTCTTACCAGAAAAGCTTGTAGTGCACTGCTCGACAGCTCCTTCTCCTGATCAGTAATCCCTGAAGTACCTGCTCCTTCATGTTTCTCAGTACCTTGATCTGTAAAGTGGACAGATGATTACAAAAAAGTCTGTATATGTGATAAAAGCTATTCAGCCTACAAATATTGTTTCTGCTGGTTCTCAAGATCCACCTGCCAGCAGGAATAACACTCCATATAACTGCAGCTCTCTGTCCCAACTTCACTAAAACATCTCCAGTTATCCAACAATCCCAACTACGTTACCGTGCTCTCAGTCGATAACCAAAGTCCCGCAAGCTAACTTGATATGCACACATTTTAGATTTATCTTAAAAGCTGCAATCACACACTAGAAATAGACTTTATTTACATAAAAATCTGTAGGGAAGATCAAATGCTATCCAGTGATTACACAGCAAGATGCCATAAGGAAATGTTGCCTATAAGCTGCCTCAGTCCTGATCTCGCAGGTCTTTCAGTGACCCATCTCTCTTCTAAGGTGAGCAGCCATGGTTTAATTTGCATCTTTCTCACACTTCTTTCCCCAGCACCTTCTCCAGTTCTATTTATCTTTTCCAGGTTAAAACAAGAAGAACAGCATGTAGAATTTATGATGGTGGCCCCTCTGAGCACTTACACAGTCATAGAATAAGGTTTTCATTTTAATGGTCTTCAATTCATTTTAAATAAAATTTCTAATGTGTTTTTTACTTGTTGGGCACTGTTGAGCTTACTGGTCGGGAAGGAATCTCGCTGAACTCTTTTGACATCATGTAATGAAGAGTTCAGTGAAGTTGCACTGAACTACAGCACAGATGTTCCATGTTAGAGCAGCTGAAAATAACAGCCAGTCCCTGCCTTTTACTGAACATAAACTACTGGAGGAAAAAAAAAAACAGTCACCACACCAGACTCGCTTGTATCTGGAAGCAGTAGTTCTAGAAATACTTCCTACGTTTCAGCACGAGTTAAATCACTTAATGTTTTTGAAGCATAGACTATAAACATCCAGGGTAGGAATAAAACAGAGTTAATAATCGATTCATGGTTTGTGCTTGTTGCTGGGAGGACAGCAAGATCCCTTCCATCACCCCACACAACAATACACTTCCACATGAACCATAGCCTTCATCCTGCATCAAGACGCCAGAGAAGATGAGATACTAAAACCCCAACAATCTTTCACCAGCTAGTTACAAAGCAAACACCGTGATTTAGACAAACTTTGGGGTTCAGCAATTTCAGCACTCAGGAGGGATGGCTCCTTAGGGTGTTACAGAACCGTACACACCTGCTACAAAATCAACTGCACATCATGCAGTTACCGATGCCACTTGTGCTGCCTCTTCCTTAGAGGGGAGAGGCAGAACAGAAAAAAAAAAGAAAGTCAGAAAAGCCCAGAAAACTTTTGGGATGCCCTGGTTTACCCACAGCCAAAGAGAAAAGGAACAAGAAGCACTTCTCCTCAAGCTAAACATCTAAAGATCTAAATCCTTACGGCTGGACAGCTGAACAAAAACCTGTCGCCTTTCAAGGACAGCGGTGAATAAACAAACAGGTTTTGCCTCCAACTTTTGTGCTAACAGACATGTTATCTGCTTTACTTGCTCAGCAGGCCTTCAAGATTATGCTAGTGCAAGTAAAGACAACGCAAAGACTTGAGAAGCCAGAAGCTTTGAAGTTGATGAGGCTCGGTCTAGTCAAGAGGTTCCTTGTGTTCCTTGTTTACCTCTCAGGAGCGCCATCCAAACCAGTGTTGCCCATTGGTACCACCCTATAAAAGCTCATCGAGCAAAGCACTGCCAGTGATAGCGGGCTTACGGAGGCCTGAGTCCTGAACTGAAATGTCTCAAGTGAAAGATAAACCAAGACTGGTAGCTGCCTAACAGAAAGTGGCACTTAGTGCTTTAAATGCTGCTTGGTGCACCTCCTAGGGAAAAATCAGGACGGGTCTACAAACACGTCTTATCATGCCTCTAAATCTGATCATATGTTTAAAAATAAAAATAAAAAGTCCTGTGAGGAGCGGCTGAGGGAGCTGGGCTTGTTCAGCCTGGAGAAGAGGAGGCTCAGGGGCGACCTTATCGCTCTCTATGGGTACCTCAAGGGAGGCTGTAGCGAGGTGGGGGTTGGCCTGTTCTCCCACGTGCCTGGTGACAGGACGAGGGGGAATGGGCTTAAGTTGAGCCAGGGGAGTTTTAGGTTAGATGTTAGGAAGAACTTCTTCACTGAAAGGGTTGTGAGGCACTGGAACAGGCTGCCCAGGGAAGTGGTGGAGTCACCATCCCTGGAGGTCTTCAAAAGACGTTTAGATGTAGAGCTTAGGGATATGGTTTAGTGGGGACTGCTAGCGTTAGGTCAGAGGTTGGGCTGCTCAAGGAGCCCGTCGTGTTACCCCAGCCCGGCTCCACCAGAGCCATTTTCCCTCAGAGCTGGGGCACGGCACCGAACCCTCCCCCCCCGCCCGGCCCCTGCCCCCTCAGCCACCCGCGGAAGGACACCTTCCGCCCTCTGCCATACACCGCGCCGACCGTATCCCTCCGCCGCGGAACGGCCCGGGCTCCCCCCGCACCCGCTCACCCGCGGCCTTGTCCGCCGCCATCCCCGCCGCCGCCGTGCGGGCCGAGGCGGGTTACCGGGCCGGGGCTGCCGAGGATGCTCCCGGTCCTCGCCGGGATCCGCGCCGCTCTCCGGGACTACTTTCCGCCGCCCGGACCCTGCCCGCCCGCCGCCGCCGCCGCCGCTGCCGCCGCTTCCGGGTTCCCGGCGAGCTCGCGACGTGCGGCCGTTGCTGGGGAGCGTGCGTCTGACGTCAGGGCGCGCCAACGCTCCGCCTCGGGAGGGGAGGGCGGGAGGCTCCCCGCTTCCGGGCCGCCGCCATCTTGTGGGGGGCTGCGAGGCGCGGGGGTCCCGGCGTGGGGTCACTGAACTGTTAGGGTCGGAAAAACCCTCCGAGAGACCTGCTCCGACAGCCCCCTACCACCAGTGTCAGCACCAAACCGTGTCCCCAAGCACCACGTCCAACCTCTCCCTCAACACCCCCAGGGACGGTGACTCCACCACCTCCCTGGGCAACCCGTCCCAACCCCTGAGCACTCTTCCTGAGAAGAAATTTCCCCTCATTTCCAACCTGAACCTCCCCTTGCGCAACTTGAGGCTATTCCCTCTGGTCCCATCACCAGTGACCTGTGAGAAGAGGCCAGCCCCCATCTCCCAAGCAGTTTTTCACACCTTTTATGCCCTGGTTCCCAGTGTTTACTCTCTCCCTTGGTTCCTCGTTGGCCAAGTACTACTGTTTCACAACCTGTCCGAAGCTTGCTACTAGTGTACACTGAATCTCAGTTTTCTTTTGAATTAATCACTTCAGAATATTTATTAGTTTGTGTGGATTATCTGCCTGGCTGCCTGAAGTGCTGTTGGGTTGCTTATTGCTGTATCAAACACAAATAAAATCAAATGAAATGTTGTGGGTTGAGGCAGAGACAGTTTATTATGACAGAAAAGAAAGGAAAACAATAACAGTACTAATAAAAATAATGTGTACGAAACAAGTGATGCATGATGCAGTTGCTCACCACCCGCTGACCTATGCCCAGCCTACCCCTGAGCAGCCAGACCCCAAACCCCAGTCAGATCCCCCAGGAACCCTTGGTCCATCCCAATGGAAAGGGCACTACCTGGGCAATCGGTCTTCCCGTAGCAATTGCTACAGTTGAGGCTCTGGGTGGAATATTTGACCCATTTTATCCAGGCATTCACATCCCTATACACACCCCGTGTCAATTTCAGATGTTTGCCTGAGATCCTTTTTCATTTTTCCAACTTTTATAACTGTAGGACTTTGAAGAGGACCTCCCCATCTTAGAGTCTCTCCCCATCTTAGGTGACTTTAGGGGACAATTCCCGTACAGCTATCCTAAACCTGGCTGTTGGGTCAATCCCAGTCACATCTGCTCCGAGACCAAAGGTATGGTTAATAAGGTCATCAGCCTTATTAATTGTTATAGTTATTGGATTACATTGTAGAGGTTGGCAGTTGGGCTGAGCAGTTCCTTTAAATATGCTAATTTGGCTCTTTAACCTTTTTAAGCTATTACTTGAGCTGGGTGTATACATCCACCCTTTGCAAGTAGTCATCCACCATACATTACTCCATCCTGGGCAAGGGGGGCTTCAAACAATCCCCTAGTCTAAGGTTCAGGACAAAGATATTTGTTCAATCACCATTGGGCATTTAAGTTCCCACAAGTCAACACCTCACAAGCATCAAAAGTGACATTTTGTGGTAATTCATTCTTTGTCATGTTTACCCATATCTTGACGGGATACCCCACTGCTCCTATTTCCCAACCACCTCTTTGTCAAGTGGTTATTTGGCAGAAGTTCTCTCTAAGGCATATAGCCATCTGGATCAAGGCTAAAAATTGGCCTTCCCCTATTGCCATTTTTAAGCTTTAAGTCTCAAATAATTATGCACTGATTTACAATTATGAGCCTGTATGCAGAGTCTATCACAAAGTCTGCCTTCTGACTTTGAACTTCAATGAGTCTTCTGTAGGCACAACTTCCCAGGTATTGGGATTGATGGATGCCTTTACTCGTGTATAATGAGTCCAGCCTTTCTCCGCCATTCTTACAGCTGTTTCAGTAGTAAGTGGTATTTGGAATGGTCCTTCCCATTCAGGCCGGAGCTTTGATTCCTTCCAGGTATGCATCAGGACCCAGTCTGAGCCAACAGTCTGTGAATCCTAAGAAATATCAAAGAAGAACATAACCTGAATACACAGTTTCTGAGAAAAACAACCTTAGTTTCAAGAGTACGTATTTCACTGCTCCTACCCAGGTATGGTAATCCAAACATACCACATGGTGAGACTCCTCTGCTTTCCTAGCAGTTTGAATTTTGAGAAGAGTTAAAGTTAAGCATTTTGTCCAGAGAAGTTTAGTTTCTAAAACCAGTTTTGACAGGTGTTTATTTAATGTCTGATTCATTTGTTCCACTTTCCCAGAGGAGGAAGGATGTCATGGAGTATGAAACTCCCATTTTATTCCCAAAATTCTCATTAATCCTTGTAAAATATATGAAGTAAAATGACTTCTTTGATCTATTTGATTCAAAATAGATTCAGTAAATCATCTTTTTCAATCAGTATAGCTTCATATTCTAGAGTCTGTCAGCCATCTTCCTGCTTTCTGAGTAAGGGTAGTCTTCACTTGGTGAGGGGCAACAACAATGAATTGCCCTCCAAAGGTCAATTTTTCTTTCTTCTACCAGTAAGGCAGTTGCTGCTACTGCCTGAACACACTGGCCATCCCTGGGATACGAGATCTAATAATTTAGACAGATATGCTACAGTTTTTCTTCTATATCCGCACTCTTGGGTTAAAACCCTCAAAGCAGCACCCTCATTTACAGTTATAAAAAGATGAAATGATTTATTTAGGGCAGGAAGAGCTATGACTGGTGCTGTAATCAGATCCTGTTTTAGTTTTTCCACTCTTTTTCTTCTTCTGTCCAATTCAATGTATTGGGTTTCTCCTCCAATAATTTGAAATATAATATCTTTGTTTTCTGTGCATATGCCTCTATCCATAATCTGCAATATTTGGTTAAAGCTAAAAATTCTCTTAATTCTTTCTTTGTTCAAGGGAGAGGAAGTTGCACAATTCCCTGAATCCCTTCAGGGTTTATTCTCCATCTGCCCTTAGAGACTAGATATCTGACTTCTTTTTCCACATATTGTAATTTATTCTTAGATACCCTTACCCTGTGTTCTCCTAAAAATAAATAAATAAATAAATAAATAAATAAATAAATAAATAATCAGGAGTTCATTTGTGGCTTCTTTTACCTTTGATTTTTTCTACCACAGATATCAACAAATCACCTACATTTGTAACAACATCCGCCCCTTCTGGAATCTTAAATGTTCCTAAAATCTTCTCCAATACTTGCCAGAACAAATTGATGGGATTCAGTGAATCCCTGAGGCAAAACGATCCATCTGTATTGTCGTTTGTGGACCGTTTCTACGTCTTCCCATTCAAAAGGTTTTCTAATAGTTGTTGATTCTACCCTTCTGTTTTCTGAAGTATTGTATATCTGGCCATGCTTTCATCATGAAATTAACCTTTAAAAGCCCCTGTGCTACAGGGTCATCAGGATTCATTCCTGAATACCTTCTCGTCCTGTCTCTAAGCCTTTCCAAGAAATCACTCAGAGTTTCATCTTTACTCTGCTGAACCTCAAAGGCTTTAATAAAATTCTGAGACTTAAGTACTGATTCTCTAATTCCTCTAAATACCATTTCCAACAAGTCTGTCATATTAACCCTATGCTGAGCCTTATTGTTGTCCCAGTTAGGGTCCACATTTGGAAATTTTTGCTCTGCTGGAATTACCCCATCTCCTGGAGGATGATCCCTTTCCCATTCCTGCATTGCTGCTCTTCTAATCATTCCTCATTCTTCCCCTGAGAATATCATATTCAGAATTGCCATCACTTCTCCCCGGGAATATAAATTGTGGCCCCTGAAATTGATGTAATGGCTCTGCTAATCCAATGGGGTCCTCAGTGAGAGACTTCATTTTCTTCTTAAAATTTTGTACTTCTCCACTAGAAAGGGGAGCATTTACATACCCTATTTGTCGAGGTCCTAGCGGAACTTCCCAGAGAGGATACATAGCAGCTTCGGTAGC
The DNA here is from genome assembly GCF_965140915.1 of Aythya marila. Classification (NCBI taxonomy): domain Eukaryota; kingdom Metazoa; phylum Chordata; class Aves; order Anseriformes; family Anatidae; genus Aythya; species Aythya marila. Next base: position 43,790,718 of record NC_139043.1, on the reverse strand, counting down.
ATCAATAGTGTTAGTATTTGGGAATGGAAAATTCTCAAGATCTTTTCTACATTATTCTAATTCTTTTACAAGCCTGGGGTACCTCCTGCCTCTAACTTTGTTCAGTTCCTCTCTCTTCTTCTGGAGCAGCTACTACAGCAGCTTCTGCTGCTGCAGCTTGGGGGTTACAAGGAAGATAAATTCTCTAAGGGGTCCCATTCATTACTTCTCTCCTCCTCTTTCTCTTCTCCTCCTCTTTTCTTCTTTATTCTGATATTAGCTCAAAACCAAATGTGTTTCTTGTATCCAACAAGCAGCATAATCTGATTCTTCTTCTGAAATTGGAGAATTGCTATTGACATATAAATTCAAGGCCTGACATACCTAGTCTTCATCAGACCCATATTTTGGCCAAACATACCTAGTCCTCATCAGACTCATATTTTGGCCAAAATGCTGCAGTTCCTTTGTTTGGTTCCTTTGTCCAGACTAAAACACAATATTTAGCCATTTTCTTCCTATCTTTTTGCTTAGTTTTGGGGTTATTCTTCCAATTTCTTAGCATTCTTCCTACAGGACTGTCAGTAGGCACTACCTTTGGGGTATCTCCCTGTTCCCTGTAGGGTACCACACACTAACTTTCTGGTTCTAGAAAATGGGGGTGTACTGCCGAGCACTTTACCATGCAAGGGGTACTGTCCACCACATTTCACAAGACTCTTCCCTTCTCTCTCTTATCTCACACTTTGTTTCCGGCCATGCCCCTCATGGACCTACAGAACCACGGATCAGGACTCCACACTCGCTTCATACAAAAGTACATCTCAATCACACATCACTCAAGAGTCTTACCCAATTCCCAAAGCAATACTTAATATTTCTTACCTTGGTCTGTGCACAGAGTTACCGGGTCAATTCTCCAACCCGGAGTTCCTCCCTTCTCACAGTACTTCTTGTTTCTTTAACCAGTCTTGGGCCCTCTGCCAGCTCTCCCTAGAACCACTGCTGTCAATGCACAGGACCACTGAAATCAGCAGGGCGCCCCTTCCTGCTGCTGCAGTGTCGGGGTCCCCAGTAGGCCACTGGATCCCAGATGAGCTCCCAAATTGTGAGAAACACTCACTGGCCAATAACACAGGCTCAAGCAAGGATCTCAGTGAAGTAACCTTTTATTTGCGATTGTAGTGGTGAGCATCTCACAAGCAGGAGAGCACTTGTAGACTCACTTTTCACACCTTTTATGCCCTGGTTCCCAACTCCCCTGGTTACTTATTGGCCAAGTACTACAGGTTCACAACCTATCCGACGCTTGTTACTAGTGTCATACAAACCTTATCAACCTTTAATTCTTCCCTTTGTTTTCCTTATCTTTTGAAACCTCAGTACTGTTTTCAACAGCTTTTCAGCCTTTTGGTCACGTATACCCAGCCAGTGCTTTTCCGCTGAATATCAATCTAGTGCTTGTTTCCCCCCATACATTGTGCAATCCCAGGAAGCAACATGCCTTGCATTTCCTATGCTTATGTTACCAATTCCGATGAAAAAAAAAGAAACTTTTTTTGTTCCCACATCACACACTAGAAGGGTTTTCCCCTCACCATTCCGGCACAAAATTTGATTATTTACCTACTGCTCACGCTGCAGTTTCATTTTTTTGCCTGAGTGCAAGAAAAAAACACAGGCTTTTCTGAAAGAACCCATCTGGAGTTTCAGTTTGGTTTTGCATTAATCACTTCAAAATATTTATCAGTTTGTGTGGATTATCTGCCTGGCTACCTGGAGTGCTGTTAGGGTGCTTATCGCCATAGCCATTAGGGCGGATGAGGCAGCATTGCGCCTCCGGCCTGCATTCCTTGTTGGATGGCTGCTTGGGCAGTGGCTTAACCCTGCTGGGAGCCCCTCATGCTGCAAGGCCACTGTCCTCTGGTGGGAAGGACTCTGATTAACATTTTCTATCATTGCCATTATCCTTGTAGTTAAAGTACAAGGTGAACAAGACAACAAGAGGTGAAAGACATGGGGTAAATGGCATTTGCAGTGTCTGGAGTAGTCATAAATATTAAAGACTCTTAAGCGTCTGTAATGACTTGGTCATACTGTAAACCTTGAAGCATTTCAAGACCCCCAAGAGAGGTCTTTGCATGCCCAGCAGCTATGCACAGCTCTGGTCTGTCATAGGGACAGGGACAGGCCTGGAGGAGCCACCTCCACCCACAGGTAACTGCGGGATGTGAAGCGAGGCTGCGAGCAGGGGCCTGGGGGCCCTGTCTTGCTGTCCCTGGGGACACACGGACAGTCCACATTAGCTGCCACTCTGTGCACATGACTTTCCATCACTGAGCTCCCCCTCTCCTTCCTCTGTGTCAGGGCAGCTCCTCCAAGACTCTGCTTCTAAAATTTTGGCATCTGTTAATATGGGAACAGTTTATTGCATTATCTCTCCGGATCTGTTTCTCCAAGACTTCCCTCCACCCACATCTATTCCTGCTGAACATCAGCTTGTTTTGTTCTTGCAACAGGAACTGTGGATCTTCGTAGATTCTGCATTATATGATTTCAACCTCATTGCCAGCTGACAGCATTTGTCAAGAAAGACCAGGCTATCTGAAGCATACCACACCTGTTGCATGCCTGTTACACATTAGATAAAGATTTAAGGATGAAATCTGTCTTTAGGGAAACTGACCGCAAAACTTGTTTGCTGGAAGCAGGATTTCTTACTGGTCATCTTGTCAGAAGTATCCAGTTACTTTATTTTTCTTAACTCTCCTGTTCGACACATGGGAGATGCATGGTTAGTAAGGAGAGTATTTAACAAGGGGATACAGTTGGAAAGAAATAAGCACACGTGTAGACACACCAGCTCTGAACACCTTCAAACTATCACAGCTTTTAAGGAGCCAAGCTGTGTGAAATGACAAATTTTTTAAAACACTGGTTTGGGAATTTCAAGATCAGGGTGATTTTTTTATTTTGTAGTTAAAATCCGGAATATTCCAACTTCTGTTTAGTGATTTCTGTTAATCACAGCTCCTGCAAATCTTCTTCAATTTACCCTGATCTTCAGACTTTCTTATGGACACGTGTACATATATAGGAGAAAATCCTGCAGTCCATATACGTAAGCATTTTATTCCAAGCCTCTGAATTTGTTGCATTTCTTTTGTGAGAAATAGCAGCTGGCCCATGCTGTTAGCCCAGACCTGTATTAGACAATAACTGCCAACAAAGTAATAGCAAGCCCTCCTGATGTGTGTATATATTTACTAGCCTTATTAATTATTTATGCTGGTATATTCTGGTTTGGTAATCAGTAGAAACTACCAAAGCAAAAGCACTTTACTCCTAGTATAATCGTGCTTTCTCTCTGACTATTATCAAAACAAGAAAGTTGCCAAAAAGCCACCATGACACAGTAAGAGTGCCTAATGTGGACCCAATGTGAACATACGTCTTCCTCTCTCAGGTTTGCTACTGGGTTTGTCACCAGTGCCGAAAAGGCAGCCTGCTAGTTCCAGGGCATGCTGCTCTGAGATAGATGGGCACCACGATGAATTCACTGTTCCCTACTATACCTCTTCTTTGACAGTCCTGTCAAAGCTCATTCAGCTTGAAGCATGGCAGCACTGGTATCCAGCTTCTCATCTCTTCTACAACGTGACATCTAGAGGACAGTCACGGTAATTTGCTTTATCCATCATGCTATGAATTTACTGCAGGGCTTCTTTACCTGAGGGGTACTTGCAGCAATTCTTGATATACTTCCTCCATTGTTTTCCCATGTCTGTGGCTTCTATTTCCAAAATCAAAATATTTATTCAATTTCTAAGGCACAGATATTTTTGCTGGTTTTTATTTATTTATTTATTTATTTTTATTTTACCTTTTATCAATATGGATTTTTTTATTTTTTTATTTTTTTTTAAGGAACGTGTCACAAGTAAAATCATTTTCCCCCTTCTTATTAATAATCATATCTTATTTGCTTATGTGGGAGTGAAAGGTACTGAAGGAAGGGAAGACACACATGCCCTTTGTTAACATTGCAGTTCAAGCATACAGTCACGCAATCAAAATTGTTATTGACATTTTTCCTTCAAAAATGAATACTGTGATAGCATCACTATATTACTGTAAGGGTAGGGGAAAGAATTTCTTGAATGCATGTACATCCAATTTGCATTCTGCCTGAGGTGTAGTAGATCTTGTCAAGTGAGCAGATAATAGAACCTGTGACTGGGCTCAGTAAGGCAGGTACGCCATCTGCTGTGGAAGATCCTGAATAAACTCAAATATCCTTTGAGAGAATTATTATTATTATTGTTACTACTAATAATAATATTAATAAAAAATATTATTAATAAAAACAACAACTTTTTTTTAGTATTTACTTTTGCAGTAAAGAAATAGTCCCAATTCAGGCTTTTAGCTGAAAGCTCAGTTTGGAAAACAAACAAACAAACAAACAAACAAGCATGGAACAGAGATGGGCAGATTATTCTAGGTTTCTTCTGCTTATTTCTAGGTCATGTCAAAACAAGCAAAAAGGACCCAACTGCAATTTGTAATGTGTAAGTGGAAAAAGGCAGTTTCAGAGGAATAAATCATGTCTGTTTAGGGCCAGAGTGTAGTCCCAACATCTCACTCCTCTCCCATGCAGTACCTTCCTTTAATACACAAGATTAATTAGGCCAGGGTTTCCTCTCTGATTTTGGCCTCGCTAAGCAAGCAATTTTTCAAGACTTGCATACTCAAAGTTCTTGCATACTCAAAACCATCAAGACAGCCATCTCCTACGCAGCCTTGCAGCAGCAGATAACCTCTCTGCTGTTCATGTACAAGCAAGACCTGTCTCATAGAGGAGAAAATCAGGATTTACAACATCCCCCACCACCTAGGAAGAAAGGGAACAGCATAGCCAGCTCCAAAGGGAACTGTAACAGCTACAGTTCTTTGTCCAGATACAACCGTATAGAAATCTGGGCAGCACTTTGTTTTCCTAGTAAATTCCAAAATACAGATCGTTTTATGTAATACATCTTCTATTAATAGGGCTTCCCATCCCTTGCCCCTCTAACATTAAAAAGCGCTTAACCCCTAGGTGGCACTATTTAATAAAACAAGACCTGTTTAGGCACTGTATTTTCCCCCTACAGATGGAGTTCTTATTTAAAATGTAAACTAGTGTAAATGTAAGTATGTTGAATGCAGCTATTAGTCTCAGTTTGGTAATCCTCTTTTTCTGAATCTATCTCTCAAAGCCAATATCTCTCAAAGCCAATAAAATATACTGCTGTGAATCTCATTTAAATACAGTATTTGTGCCTTCAGAGCGCTATGGAATATATTTCCTGGAAAATTACAGAGCATTGCAAACTATTATAGTTTTTGTTCTTTCCGTGAGCAGTGAATAAAACAGCGTAGGCTGTGTTTAGCAATTCGCTTGGAGCAACAGTAGAGTGATAGCTGTAAACAGCTGGTGCAGAGCTTCCCCACATCTCCCGTATAATCTCAAAGATTATTTTGGATCAGGTGGAGGCTGGCCCAGCACCACACGTCTCCAGTGCACATTTTCAAACTCCCCGAGGTACAGCCATCTCACAAAACTTTACATCCTCAACCACGGGACATGTAGGCAGGAGCATGCTCCCTTTCCATCTGCCTCATGTAGGTAAGTTTCACACCAGCCCCTACTCTCCATGTAAAAGCTTCACAGGTGGGAGCCCTCTAACTTTTCTCATTCCTGCAGGTTCTGGAAGACACTGGTTTAGTCCTTCCTGATCCTGCTTTTCACACTGATGCTGGAATTTGCATTGCTTGGTGGTGCAGGGGAAGAATGCTAGACTTCATCCTGCAGCCACAGCAGCAGTACCCCAAAAATACCTTAAGTAAACCCTTCTTGCACCTTGTTTCCACAAACAAAAAGGAGAGGGAGAATACCTTGAAGGCAATGCTTACCACTATGACAGCTTTGCTCGCAGTCAAATGTAGGTGACGATACTGGGAGACAAGCCAAGGCTGAAAGGACCTCAGCATCCCTGGGGTGTGGAAAGAGAAGCAGAGGGTACAGAGCTTCTGGGTGCAGGAGGTACCACTGGGAAACAGAACAGCAGAGCTTAAGGCAGTTAGAGGAACAGTGCTACAGTCTCCCCAATAAATCTCTATGATTCTCCTTTTGAAAAGATGTTCTTTTTTTTTTTTCCCTCACGTTGTAGTACCTGATAAATAGCTCCTTCATGGCATCTCTCAACGCCCCCTTCCCTCATTCTGCTCTGATTTTGCCTGTATAGGCAATTCTTATGTATATTCTCTCCATCTGGCTTTTGTGATAGCTTCATTATCTTTTTTTGTTAATAGCTTTAAGTTTTGAGATCACCCAAATCGTGTTATTTTGTCAGACTTTCTTTCCTACGGTAAGAAACAAAATGTTTTTTATATCATCTTTGTCACTTCCCCTCTCTGTTGTCATCCAGAAAACAATTGTGCATCTGATTACAATTCTCTGAAAATCAACATGGTCATGGAAGGAAAACTGTAGGCATATCACTGTACTTTTTGGGTTATTTACTTTTCTGTATAGAAGGCTACTCTAAAGCTTCTGAAGCTTTAATTTCCACTTAAATCCTAAATTGACAAAAAGAGCATTTATTTCAACAGAAGCATACTGAGGCCCAATCCTTAATTCACAGGGGGCAACTTTTCCAGTGTGACACTGCTAAGAGGAAAAGGATCAGGGCTCTAACTCATTTAGTCACTACATCGGTGACTTTTAGCACAAGCAGGAACTGATTTGCTCACAACAGTAAGATGTCTGCTTGACTACTGCCCAATGCGCCAAGCACTACTTTATGCCCTTCCACATTGCAGAGTACTTTGACCCTGAGATGCAGAAATAGAAAGTGAATGTACCTGTGTTCAATCAGAGACCTTGAGCAAGTGCTGGGTCTTCGGCCCAGTCTTAATTCTTCCTGTGCCAGCCTAAGCTCATACATACACTGCAGGAAGTCTAACGCTCGATGTCCTTGCTATTGCAACAGTTAGGAAGCTGATGTTTGTTGAGAAATTTTTATATCACCAGGCAGGAACAATCTATAAATCAGAAAAGATAAGTAAATTCTTACTAATTATACATTTGTGGTAGTTATTATTCTTCATATTTCTCCAAGCATTCAGGAAGAGATGGTTTCTTTCCTGAGACATTTCAAGCAATTTGTTTTTCTCCAAAGATATAAATTAAGTATTTTGCTGACAAATACTATTTTATTTATTTTTTTTAATTCTCAAGGGCATTTAAGTAAACTTGAAATATTTTTTTTTCCAAAACATTTATGAGTTTAGGAATGTAAACCTGAGTATATTTTATAGGTCACACAATTTGCTATTTTGAAGAGATAGAAGGTTTGCTTATTCATTTTTGCCTAAAATAGTAGGCCTCTGTACAACTCGCATCTAAATGCTTTCATACTGCACATCTGCAGATCACATGAAGATATCCAATTTTTTTGTTGAGAAAACCAACAGGAAATACACTATTGGCAGCTACCATGGTTCTCTGTGCGAGACTGTAAGGTTAAGCTCTGTGTAAGGCTGTAAGACTCAGGCAGCCTCCAGTTCAAGTTGAAACTTCCTTATGTAAGATACGCTATTAAATACAAAGGCCTTTTTTTTTTTTTTTTTTTGATTAAATTTTAACTTGCTGAGTAAATTAATCAACAATTAATAATTAAAAACTGATTAAATTTAACTTGCAAATAAAATTCTGTGTATGACCCTGGATGAATCCGGGACAAAAATCTCCATCCATATCATGATTTATTTACTTATAAAGATTAATGTAGATTTTATTTTGTTTTAACAGTTCATGTTAGCCTTTCAAGTTCCAAATATATTTGATTGTAGAAATGTAGAGATGTAGAAACCTCTGAAAGCTGTTTTACCTTCTTTCTGTCTGTCCCTTTGCCTAATCCAAGTCAATTATAAATGAATGTGGCCTCAAAGGATGGAGGAAAAAACATAATGAAAATAGTCACATGGTCCAAAACATTAAAAAGATGGGAATCTATTTAAGGAACGAAACATGTTTCAGGAGCTGTAGAATCTCTGCGGACTGACATATGGGAGTCGTATGTCAGCATATGCCTGTGCTGCACGTACAGCCTATATCCTTTGCTAAATGCTATTTGTGTCCATAAGTTGTAGCAAGAAGATCAGGTTTCGGTGCAGTTAGAAAAATGCACAGGCATGAAAAAATGTTTAATTTTTAATTATCTGTAGAAGCAACCTTACACATAATTTATTCTTTCCTTACTCCTTTTTGTGACCTCTGAGAACATCCTGACAGCTAAAATAAATCTACCCATCTCACCCCCTGTTAAATTCTCAGCGTCAGGAAAGATGGGACCGACACTCTGATTAACCAGAAAACAAACACTACAGACTTCTGGAAAAACTTCAATTTTTACTCTTTTTGGCCTCTATGTGAGAACAAAGCTCAGTTGCAGAGAAAAAAAAAAGATTCAGAAGATGCAATGCATACCAACATGTACCCTGTGGGCAAGAAATATGGGATTAGGAGAGGGGAATACTTCTGTTCGAAATCTAATCATATAATAACCTAACAACAAAGTCACAGCATTTGTTTCTCATTTCTAGACTAGAAATCCTATTTTAAACCTGAGAAATCTCTCTCTTTGGAAACATTTTTTGAAATGAGTACAATTTAAGTTTCAATCAAACAAAAATAAGAAAAATGCTGGGAAATTTCCAACACCAGTCAGCCGCAAACTAGCTACAAGATATGATCTAGCCTCAATTCCCATGCTGTTTCCAAAAAAAACCTTCCTTTCTACAACCCAAAGTTGAGGATAGCTCTTGGTTACAGTTTTAGGGCCCATATTAGAGTCAAACTGTATGTTTGGCCATTCTGGCAACTCAAAAAAATAGGTTATTATGAGCTGCAAATATCAACAGTTAACAGTAATAATTGTGAATGTTGTGTAATATTTGATGTGTCTTTATTATTTGTTACATTACTCAAGAGTAAATGGAAAGCAAGTGTTGTAATTGAAGGTACTGCATGACTGTGAATTAGGTTTGAGTGTGAAGAGCATTAAAGCTGTAGAATTTCCAGTATAATATAGTGTTGACTGATTATAAAAATAAAGTAAAGGGTGTATTTACTTGCTTTCTATATGGAAACAATTTAGATTTCTAGTCAGAAGGTCAGGGAATGGATTCTTATCTCAGGCTAAATACAAATAATTTTGCCAACATCAAAGGAGCATCCTTAAGTTGACACTGCTACACTCAAGATGAGAAATTCACTCACATTTCTGAGTCTCAAGCACAAGTACTGAAGCACTCATTTAACCATTCAACTTCATTAAATGGGACATAGAGTAATTACATGCCAACAGCTAGAAAAAGGAAAGCTGCTTTTAACACGCATAGATCCCAGAATTAGACAATCACCAGTATTTCACCAGAATTTCTGCCTGAAGATTGTTGTACTGAAATGGAGGTTATTATCATAACCAAACACGGTGCTGGCAGTTCAGGAGGAGAGGCTGTGTGATGTTGACTGTGGTTTCTGCTTCACTGCATTACCTCGCAGTGACATTAGCACATATTTTACATTCTGTGAGGGGAATGCTTCCCCTCGTCCTCTCTACCACTTGGAAGCATTGAAGAGATGAGAGCTGACACTTGAAAATACTATAGTGCTCATGATCTCGTCAGAGTATAAGATGGCCTTCTTGGATGCAGAAAATTCAGCTGCCTGGAGTGGTTTTGCTTTGTCCAGCTGGTGTCCTACCATCTTCAGTATGAGCTGAAATACAAAGCTGCTTCCAGACACCACTGCTTGTTATTCACTTGACTTTACTAGCCTTGTCAGAGTTAATTGGATTTGTGACATGGTCAGATGTTTATTTCTTGATTCCGTTGTCCCTTACCTTACAGGACACGTATGCCAGGAGAAACTACAGTACATCTAGCAAATACTAAAAATGTGGAGAGATACATGGACATGCTATCAATGTTTTTAAGATATAAAACCTAAGGAAATGTGATTAAAACATCCTTTATTCTAATCTTTCCTAATATTTTCAATTAGCCTCTGATTTGTCAAAACAATTAAAGCACTCAGGAATCTTTTTGTTTAAATACACTCATGAATCTTTTGACAGTCTAATATCACACTCGTTAGTTTAGTCAGGCATAAATGCCCAAGTATTACTGTAGATGAATACTACTTTGGGGAAGAAGGCAAATAAATCACAGAAATATAAGGTTACACTTCCAGTAAAATCTCTTAGTTTATTAAGTATTAGACAGACCTACACTATTTATTAAAGCCATTGCCTACAGCCATAATTTTAGTACACTTTTCTTTGTGTTAGAACATTTTATGTCTTGTATATAAGACGACATAGTCTCAGGCTATAAAATAGCTCTTATGCTATTTTATATGCATCTTCTAAATCTTTCCTACTATTACTAATATATTTTCCTGAAAACTTTTTAAAACACAATGAAAAACAGGTATTAATAACTTTGGAAAAACATCAAGCCATTTAAATCAAAAGCCACAAAAGAAGAGGACTTCACTTACATCTGCTGCAAAAGATTGTGAGTTTGGGAGCAGATTCACTAGAAAGGATTTGTTCTGAAATGCAATCTATCTGATTACAGAAGTTTTGGTCAGATGAGAGGTCCATACATTGCCTTTGAGAATGGATACAGACAGACAGACAGACATATAAATACACCTACAGGACTCACAACACACCATGATGGAAGTCACAGTGGATATACTAAGTCACAACACCAGCCTTTTTTTTGGGCTTGGAACATGAGTAAATCAATCACACTTTGGTCTTCAAAAATGTATAGAAATTGTTGAACATTCCTTTGTATGTTGGCATGAGCTAAATTTCATGTATATGATATTAAGAGGAAGAAGAGAGAGATACGTAAACAAAGCATTTAGGCCCATGCTTAACTTTAAATTTGTATCTAAATCCTTGTGAAGTCAACAGCTATGCAGTTGGAGCTATGCCAGTGTGTAGCTGAAAACATGACAGTCATGATATTGTTTTATACAGTCATGTTGTTATTAAGTTTGCAGGCAGACAACAACGATGCAACTACTTTTAATCTGTAAATGTTGAGGTATGTAGGTTTGTGAGAAACATATTAGCAACACTTTGATATTGAGTGGTACAAAAGAAATAAAATCAAGGACAAACTACTTGTCATCATTTCAGCAAGAACAGGTAGATATGATTTATCTCTACTTCATTCTCATTATTAGCATAGGTCCAATGCTTTCAATACACATCAAGCTGGGGTAGCACAGATGCAAATCGATTGAGTTTGGTTTCATTTTGGACGACTTATTGAAAGCATCTGCTAAATGCGCAACAAGGTCAACCCTCTCCACTCCAGCATATCACATTAGCTGTGAAACAGAAGAACTAATAACTTATCTTTTAAACTACAGTGCTTCCATCCTTCAAACTGTACCGATTTAGATAAGTCATTGCTTCCAAGGAAGCAATGGAAGGCAGGGTTTGATTTTTCAGTATTACATAAAGCGAAAAGATTATCCATCTAGATTCTGAACCCATTAATCTGCCTGATGAGAACTTCAGGGATGGACCTAATAACTTTTGGGGCAATATGTGATGTAAATTAATGCTATGATGAAGCAGATCTATCAGAATCTCATCTTTTTCAACATCATTGCTTCTAATGGACAAATTAATTATAAGATACAGTAATTATCTTATGCTCTAGTGTATTGTGTTAATTAAAAATTCTTTATTACATTTCCTTGAGGGTAATTATAAAAAATGTATCACCTCCAGACAACAGTCTATAAATATTTGCTGTATCCTAGTTGCTTCATTACATTAATTTTGTGTCTCTCAATATTGTTACTTAACTTCAGTAAAATGGAGTGGGTTTTATTTTTTTTTATTATTATTGTTTATTTTATTTTGATTTATAGGGGCATCTGGTAACACTTACTTTTATACAAACATGAAAAGTTACAGTCCCCAAAATTTCACTAGCATTGTTCTGTGCTATTAAACTGTACTGTCCCCAGCACTGACAAGATAGAAGAAAATCTATTAAGGTCAGTTTTTATTTATCATCACAGTCCTTCCATAGCACATTATTAGTATAAATGGTGTATCAACCACCATGAATCTCTGATTAAAAAAATGCATGTTAGTCCATAAGATACTGATGAGGTCTGACTGAATCTAAATTAAGATTATATATTTGTAGGAGAAACAGGAATGACTGTTAGGATAAATAAATAAATAAATAAAAATAAAAAAAGCAAGATCCAAGCAAAATCTAATGCTCTGTCAGAAGCCAAATTATGATTTAAAAAGTAACATTCTTCTAGACATGCGATTGCATTTTGTGTCATTTCTACATGTTCCTTGAAATTAAGACTGCTAAAAAGGGGCACGTTGAGTGCATACACCCCTCTTCTCAGATACAGGATCTTCCTTAGTGACAGGAATGGATATGGCCACTGATAAACCTCTTCCTCAGAAAACTACCGAAAGCTGGCACAAGATGAAACATCCCCAGACCCGAAAGTTCCTTGGCCCAGCTCCCTGACTGGAGGCTGTATCTGGAGGCTGTCTGCATGGCACGTCACCCTGTGATGCTGAGGACCCTTTGGGTGACACCTGCGAGGAGGTCCACCCAGCCACCCACTGTGGAGCCAGCAGCTCTGCAAGTGCTGCCATCCTTGACACAGAGGCAGATGTGTATTTGGGAAGGATGGGCAACCTGCCAAGTGGATGGGTAGGTGAGCTGGCAGGGAACCAGAGAGTTTCTGACACAGATCTGACAAGCTTGGGTTCCATAGGGCTCCTTATCTACATCATACAAATTCTAGATCCTATTCGTACCAAAGTACTAAATAGTTTATATTAGGAAGTATGTTTTATAAAAGTCCATTTTCTCCCTCCAAAATGCATAGGGTAAAATTTAACCTGACAGTTTCTCATAAAGTTCAGATAAAAGTACACATTAAGCAACAAATGCCTCATTAGAAAAATTGACATTGAAACAGGTGGAACCAAATAATCTACCTGGTTACTCAGTGTCAGCTGGTGCCTGCCTAGTGCAGCACTGTGTGTTGTAGAAATTCTGCAGCTACTGCTAAGAGACTAAAGAGATGAAATATCAAAATATCACAAGCAATGAATCTGCTTAAACATGGCACTTCTCCAGGCAGGCTAAGGCCATTGGCAAGCAATGACTACAAATATGGATGTAAAATGTTATCACTCACCCAAGTTGTGTTGATTTCCCCTAGCTAGAATGAGTAGAAAGGAAAATGTGTTCCAATTCAGTTCGGTATGAGGTTGCTTCAGTACAAACTTTAATCAGTCTCCAAAAGTATTTTAGATATAAAGTAGCACATCATAATTTTAATGAGATTATATTACTTACTGTATCTGAGCTAGATCCTTCAGCTTGCATTGTGCAGTGCTTGCTTGCTCACATTTTTACAAAAGCGGGTAAATCTACAGCCTTTCACTTGATAAACAGTATAACAATTAAGTAATTAAGTAACTACTACATAGTTCTTGGAGTAGCTACACTTTGAAGAAGTTTAACAGCCTGTCTGCATTAAAAATAAATAAATAAAAATATCTGGGGACTGAAAGTTGAATCAGCGCTGATGAATGCCATTTTCCTGTTGTACCTGTGTCAATGCGTTGCACTCTGACCAGAGAGCTGTCAAGCTATGACCTATGTATTGCTTTACAGCCAGGAGCTGTAATAACTGATAAGCAATGCCGACAGAGTTGCACGCTGTGAATACTTCCATGTTACTCTGTTTGGTTTTCAGTATTCTTCCTTCACCATCTCACGACAAACACAGGATTCTTGCCTCCCCCTAAGTATTATTTAGCCTGAGAGCTAAATAACTTGGGAGCAAAGCAGCTTTGTGCAGTGCTGTGTTCATTCATTTCTTATAATTACTAGAGCCAGTTTCAGCTGTTAGGTACACTCTAGCTTCAATTTCTTTACAGGAACCTATGGAATCTTTTAAGGAAGACACTCAGGCATTCTGTGTTTTGCCAAGAAGGAAGGTACCAGCATGTACAATAGTGGTTTACAACCTAGAATTTCTGTTGTACCACTACCAAACTTTAGAGAGAAAGTATCTGGCAAATGAGGTGAACCATGCTGTGACAACAAGCACTCTTAGGGCTTTACTGTTAGCACAGGGGAGGGAGTGTCCTGATTTAAGAATTCTGCTCATCCTCTGTCTTTGGTAGAGATGTTTGCACTTATGAAGAGTAATAGATTGGCAGTTTCTCAAGAGCAAGTTATATTTCTCACCGCAGATAAGCATGTCTCATTTCATTTTGGCAACAACAGTTGTTTCTATTCATTTCTGAGCTAAAATCATGTAGTTCGAGTTCAGTGCTTTTTCCAAAGAGAAACCCCATCTTCTATGAAGAGCAGCCTTCTAGTTTTTTTAGCACATATATTTTACGTCATGCTAAGGAATAATTTGGCTTACATCCCTCTGCCATGTGACAATGTTAGGCCAGGTTCCAAGGGAGAAAAAGTAACACCTGATGACCTAAAACCTGGGGCTCAAGGGAGCCCAGGGAACCAGAAGTGGCACAAACACTGCTTTCTTCTAACACTCTTGCAAAAAGCCTTGTCTCAAAGCTTCCATATTCATGTATTTCACAGTATAACTTTTCTGAGTTATGAAGAAAGGGATGGCCAACTCTTCTTCCCAGACAATCAGACAGAATAATAGAGCCAATAGGCAGACAGTACACATTTCAATGCACTGCTTTGCCATGCACTCTCTGGAGCACCAAGAGAAACTGCACATTCCTTCAAGTCTTCTGTTATAGTGAATTTTGTCTGTTTGGCTCCCTTTCCTAACAATATCTAGCAGCATCCAGAACACATGCTCATACTATGTTAGAACATGATAATAATCCCATAAATGCAGAAAAGATCTACATTTTGTAGATCTGTAAGCCCTGGCCTTTCCTACCTTTATTTCACGCACCTGTATGAAGCTGAATTTCTGTTTCCACCTTGTATGTCCTTGGTCACCGGCATTTTTCATGAGACAAACAAACATTGCTTCTCTACAGGCTGTAATGGAAAATGGCTGCTAGTTATAAGGAGGATTTCAAAAGTACTTGGTCCACCCAAATCTTCCTAGCAGTTTTCAGCAGCTACAGACAGCATTTTATCTGTCAAAGTGGCAGCAAACACAACATAAAATATAGAGTAGGCCCAATTTTTAGTGTGTCAGTAGAATCAGCCTGCAGTTATTTTTAACTGCCTTGAAAGCTTAGCAGGAAGATACAGTTAATCCTTTAAAGGATTTGCAGGTATTCATAGCTTAATAAGTAAGCATAGTGGATTAAGCCAATAGAAGATTGTAGCCAGTCTTCTAAAGACAACCTTTATGTGCTCATATTCAATAAAATAAAATAAAAAGAACAATGTTATATATAGTCTTGCCTGACAATCACTCTCAATTGTCCATATGTGCCAGAATCTCACACTGAGATTAAATAAAAACATTAATTAGAGACATTAAACTCAACATGTGTGATAATTAAATCATCAAATACCAGTGAATTTCTGGTATCTTATTTTCCCTTTATCCTGTAAATCCTTTGAAAAACAGAACTATATCCTGAAAATGAATTCAAAAATGCATCTACAGTAAAAAATAAAACTAAACCAGTAAAGATTTATTTTGGAATGAAAAAAAAAACAGGAAGGAACTGATTTTAATAGGTCAGATTTTATATTGCTTTTATTCTTCACAGAGAAAAATTCACACATTATAATGCATCAGGTTTCACTGACAGTGTCCAAGCTACGAGAGATCTGGGTTCTTCAGCATATTCATAAATGAAAAGTAGACACGTAATAACAAAAAGACAAATTCAGATGACACAAAATTATTAGCCTGAGGAAATCTAAAGCTGGCTATGAAAAGCTTCAGAGGATGGTTCAATACTGAATGGTGATAAAATGCTAGAGGCTATTTGATATCAGTAAATGCAGTGCACATTAAGAGAGGAAGGGAAAATACACATATGTATATATTCATGTGGTGTTAGTCAGCATCACCAGGAAAGCAATCTGGAAATATCTCATTGCCTAAAGAGGCACTTAGAAATTACTAAAAATTGTCGGAGAACAAACACAAGAAGTCTTTGCCCTGTATATATTCAGGCCAGAGACACATCATGAATAACATATGCAGTTTTGGTCCTTCAACTATCAAAAAGTTTGTGGCTGAATTAGAAAAAAAAGTAAAGGAAGATATGATAGAGATGTATTAAATCACTAATTTTATGGAAAAGGTGAACGGGGAACAATTATCCACTAGCTTTCACGATAAAAGCATTGAAAGGCATGAACATTTTTCTGGTAATAATAAACTGAATTCATTTCCATTAGATATCATAAGGCCCAAACTATACGTGAATCAAAAAATTCATGACTTCATGAATTCAGCAGTTCTGTTCAGTAGTCCAGCAGTAACTATTAAACAAAAGAGTCTTCTAGCCACTGAAGGCTAGAAGAACATGATAGAAAAAAAAAAATAAAATCACTTCAAGCATGACTGCCTCCTTACAATATTTTACTTATTTTACAAAATGAATACCTACTTACTCAGATGGGATCCTAGGTTACATGGGCTTTTCATCTGGCTGAATTCAGCAGTTCTCAAGTCCTTGTGACTAGAATAAATGAAAAAATGACTTACACCATTTGGCATATTTTTACAAGAAATTTGTCCAGGACATCTCCAGTTCTCTCTCTATTACTTAAAGAGAATCAAGGATGAACAAAATTGTCTCATAAACTGTACAACTGAAGAAGGCTAGTGTCCAACATATTTTTAGTGTTGTATAGTCTGATTACCAGAGAACCCTCTTCTTTCACCTTTCCATTCTGTTAAATGAAATATATGTACAATGACTGAAATATATGTAAAATGGTAAAAGAAGATGATTAAGATTATAATTAGGACGCTGCTATTCTCAGATTATTCAATAGTGGAATTCAGTTTGACTCTGCCCCATGAACATAACCACGAAACATGGGAACATAGGGCCAGAAGGGAACTCCAGAATCACTGTGAATGATCCAGTCTTATGCTTGCAGTTGTATCTCTTAATCCCTTTCAGAAACTGACCAAATCCCCTTTGATAAATGCTCAATCAGATGGCAGTCCCAGAGCATCTTTGCCCTCATAGAAAAATCTTTCCTATTTCTAGATTCAGTGTATTCTTCCTAGTCGCTCTTATGCTTATGACTTACGCTCTTACACCAATGCTGTTCCCTTGTTTAAACAGAGCTTTTATATCTCTGGTAGTATATTCAAAGACGGAATACTCTGTACTCACACATCTCTTGTTCTAGGAGCTGTGTAGATGTGCTAGCACATTTCTTTCAAGCCATAAGCCCTGCCACCAAGACAGACAGCTTTTCTCAACATGTATTCAATGCCAAACCAGTGTCACCGTACTGATTCACATCTGTAAATAGTTCAGTGGCGGTTCGCTCAACTATTTCTGTACCACAGTTCACTGTGCAGTGCAACTATGCTCCTTATCTCATGTGGTACCCTTCTAATCCCATGGGTCACCAAGCTGTCTTTCTCCTTACTGCCTCTGTTCTGAATTGTCTTTTGGGAATGTGGAATTTCCACAGAACAGATTCTAATTTTCTCATACATATCAAGTTCTTAATGTTTCTATGACAATCTCTGACATACAAAAAAAAAAAAAAGACTGAAAAGATTATGGTGTTATTTGCCTGGGTCTTCAATGAGTTTGAACTGACAGCTTTGCTGGAAATCTTAGCCCCATGAGTCACCACAATGATTCTGAAGTTTAGTGACGACTCTACTGTGAGAAAGACATCACTTCTTACCATTCTGGAAGAAACACCTCCTTAATATAGTAATGGCAGACTGGTATCATCATCGCAGAGTTCCTAACAGATGCCTGAGAAGAGAAGAAATTCAAATAAAGCAGTAGGAAATGAAGATTAGCTCAACACCTGTCAGTGATTCTGCTTTTTTTTTTTTTTTTTTTTAAACAAAAACCCCAGAGTCTATCTTAATTCCTCACATGTTCCAATTTTCCCCTGTGTAGTCCATTTTGCTTAGCTAGCCTGGACTAAGCTAGCTCCTTCTCTGGCTCTGTTCCACACTGCAGATTTGTAAGAGTCACTCTTACTAACAGATACTGCACAGACAGCATGGCTTCAGGAAGCCTGCCGCTTACCTGAATGAACACTTCACTTTCACATTAGTTAGTACTTCCTTTAAATTGAGGAAGGGCAGTGATCTAGGAGTTGGAATGAGAGCAACTGCTTGGACAGCAGGCTCTATTTTGACACAATCATGAAAGGAAGACCAGCATGACTGTCTGCACACATGTTAAAAATAAAAATAAATCTGAGGGCAGAAAAGGGCTCCAAAACACAGGGAAACAGGAAGAACTTTATCACAATGCAAAGACAGCACAAGAAGCTCCAGGACACCAATGGCTCAGAGTGACTTGGCGGACAAGGAAATGAGGGACATTCCTATGTTTTTTAGATTAATTAGAATGGGGAGAGGAAAAGTGCTGTGAAAGACACGGTGAATTAGGAAAAAGGATATGTTGGAAAAGAATTAAATGGAGAAACATTTTAAAAAATCTGCCCTTCTGCTCATATTTAAATGCTGGTACTGGATATAACCACATAACAAGACTATCATATATGAAATATTTATTCCTATGGAAGTAAGATAAAATATTACTGAAGTCACATATGCAGACTGCATATATTTGCCACAATATGAAACCACAAAATGTTTATTTTTAAAGCAATTTATTATGGCTACAACTTGCAGCCTTTAACATATATTTTGGAAATCTGTAACACATACCTGAAATCAGACTGTGTAATTAGACGGAGTCTAATTTGCCTGTATTTGCCTGGTAGAGGAAGCAGCGTAGTGGTCCTTCCTCACTCCCTTTCTGCTGTCGTGATGGATGTCCTTCTGGCACTGTATCTGGCTTCTGTGTTCCTCATGTGCTGAAGAAATGAATGAATAAGAGGAAGCAGCCTGCAGAAACTCTCTGTGATTAATCTTTCTTTCAGGCTCACTTTGCATTGCTGCAATACCTCTACTGTAAAAGAGGTTTCACTTGATTCAGTAGAAGAGAAAAATCAGCCCCATAACATGTCTCACCACCACTGCATCCATATACCTATGCATACACCCCTTATGCTCCCGACTGGCATTTCAAATGTCTGTTCAGAGGCAAAACAAAGCAATCAGAGATTTCAGATGCAATCTGAATGACATGAGCCAGACAAATTCTTCAGCTGAAGTGTTTGCTCTTTCCAAAACGCTGAACGTTGTGTTAATAAACAACAATATTCATTTCAAAACTTTAGGAATATGTGGCTGAAACACAGTTACTGTATCCCTACAGTGAGGGGTCAGCCAGTTTCCACCACAAATCAGCATCTTAAAC
Source organism: Aythya marila (assembly GCF_965140915.1). NCBI lineage: Eukaryota > Metazoa > Chordata > Aves > Anseriformes > Anatidae > Aythya > Aythya marila. Next base: position 43,771,159 of record NC_139043.1, on the reverse strand, counting down.
ACAAATGCAACACGGCAGCTTGTAAACAACCAGGGGAAAAAAAAAGTTAAAATACACTCAGCAACGTCCAGTGAGGAACAGAATGCAGGAAAAAAAAACAAACACGAATGTCTTATAAAGCATGTCATGTTGAATAAAACAACATTTTTTCCTTCCTTTATTTGATTTGGTGCTGTTACTCACTCAGGCAGTCTTGCTGTGAATGAGTTTCATAGCACAGTACTTCCCTGAAGTAAAATACAATCCTGTGATCCTTTTTCTTCACCTTGGCAAGATTCTTGCCAAAGTAAGGTGAAATTGTTTCATTTTGCCATGAGGAGCAAGATTTTTGCTTTTATCGCGAGTAAATAAATGTAAATAAATCTATGAAATATTCTGGTTTGAGTGATAAGAGGAGAGTGTTTGATGTTAAAGCCTGAATCGCATACCATTGAAACCACATACCATTGAAAACTTTAAATTCAGATAAAAGAATAACATTATTTTAGAAGACTGGTCAATCCTCAGCCACATCTACAAACCTGCTGCGATCATATAAGGTTTAAGAATTAAAGCCAGGCCTTTCACTTGAGCGCAGCTTCACCGAGAGAAGGGCAGGGAGAAGAAACTGGCAGGTGCTGGGAAAGGGACAAGAGCGAAGCATCTGTTCCTGTGGGGATTTTTCTGTCCTCCCACACATTAAGGGGAGAGAGCCATATGAAGTGTGCACAGCGTTTATTTTTAGCCAGTCAGACAAAGGGCCATCACATTGCTCTGTCTCAAGGATGGCTACAAACGCCTGGTGCTAAGATCTGATTTTTTTCCATTCACGTTTTGATTTTTTCCCCTTACTTTGTAAATGTTATCTTGCATTGCCCAGGCACATTTCTAATATGTATCTTCTTGGCACACTTGGTTCAAACCTGCTACATAGCAGAATTTTGCACATAGCACCTCTCGATACAACATAAGGATGTATTTCTTCAGGATTTAAATAAAAGCCAAAAAAACATAAGCCTTCTTCCACTCTAAAGAACCTTCATAGCTCTGTTTACTGAATATATAGAGATATATTTCAAGGTTTGCTTTCAAGTGAGAACTCTTACTGCTAGTATTACTCCCTTTATCACATTAAAAGCATTAAGAAAAAACCTTCCAAAGAACTGTGAGGCAATTCTAAGGCAACTATTAACCATCTCATTCCCCATATTGCCAATTTTTGTTTTCTATTTGTTTTCTATTCGGCTATATTTTTTCTATCAATTATCAGATTACATTCACAATTTGTTTATATTAACCAAAGTAATCCATTTGTTCAGTTCAGAGGATGAAGATGATTTTAACAGGCAGTTCTACTGAAAAGAACATAATTCTTAATTGAGATATTACTCATAATTCAGAGAAATAGAAATACAGAAAAGAGTATCTCCTTCCACCATATGAAAAAACATACCACTTAGCTAAAATAGCAGTTTCTAACCCAGGAATTTAAGGAAGTAGGCACATATTTCTGAGCTCTGTAGACCTACTAGACTTTTAAAGGGAAAAAATGGAAGGAATAGCGTAGGTTTGTGTAAATAAAATAAACATATTCTAAAATTTTTGACTGAATGTGCCTTGAGGGGGATGTCCCTGGTGTCCCAAAGGGCAGGCAAGGCACTCAACTCTTGGTTGCTCAGACCCTGCATGGTTGTCTTCTATGCATGCATAGCAAGCACATATTTTTACTTGTCGGGTATATAAGGCACATTTTAAATCCCACTGATTCCAAGTTAATTTCAGGGTGGACTATGTTTAAGGTGCTCTACTACATCAGCTGCAGAATGCTAACTAGCTTAGATTAAAGAAATAAAACACTGTATCTGTGAAAGAAAACTCCCTGGTGTCCTTTGCAGCAGACCATAATACTCTGCTTCATAAAATTACAATTAGCCACGCACATTTTTAAAAATTCACGATGAAGTATGCAGAGAAGAAATGCAGAAGTGGCCACATTGCTGCGCGCTCTGCAGAACTTAGATCTCCAGCCTGCCAAAACACATCACTGGATGAGTAACATGACTTGCACTTGGCCAAAAGAAAAACATAAACGTGTTAGACATAACTGATCATTGTCTAATATTTCTTATGGATTAATTCCATTAAGTCTCCCAAAGTGTGGTTGCTATTCCCAAGTATTATCCATACCGTTCACAATAGGAAATTTCAGCATTCAGGTTGAAATACTCACCCTGTGCTGATGTTGTCCATTTGCAATTTGTGCTATTGTTGATTATTCAGCTAAGTCAAACAGTATTTTTTTTTCCATTTCCTAAAGGAACAATTTGAGCATTGTAAACAAGAAAATAACCAGTGATTCACTTTCAAGATTAAGTTTCAGATGACTAGCTGTTAATACAACAAAAAAGCACTTTCAAAAATCATTTAACATCTTCATGAATGCTGCCTGAATGTTAATCACACACAAATTCACATCAACAAATGATGACAAATCACACTCGTCTTTTTCTTTTAAAGGTTTGGTTTTGTACTTTTAAATAAACTATAGCCAAAGGCAACAACGTATCTTGCTGGAAATTCTACTTTTTTCATTGCTGCCTTTTCAAAGAGATGCTTTCTGCACAGCGAACTACTAGTGCGTATTGAGCGCTGTGACCTTTATGATTTTGATTTCAACAACAAGGTCAACATTGCTAAGAAGACAGTTTTGCCTTAAAGGCAAAATCTCTCCAACAACCTAAAACGAATCTTTTAAATGTAATTGAACTGTAACAATTCATTTCCATAGGCTTATGAAAAAAGTTGCCTTCTAAATTCGCAACCAATTTCATAGTATTTGGTCATTGACAATACAAGCAGACAGAGAAGCTAGACCTTTACTTTGGGGATTTTGCGCAATGTTAATTCAGACAAAAGTTTTTTACATGAAGACTGACAGCCAACAAGCAGAGGAATACAGAATATCCAGCGCACATTAGAAAGCAAGAAAGGCACAGAATACATGAGAAACCAAGCCCCCACTCCTGTGAACACTAACAACTGTGCACCGGAGGTGTCTTCCCCTGATGGTCCCCCCTTGGTCAGCACAGTGCATCTCGCTCGAAGCTGTACAGCTGACTCCTCTCAGGGTCTGCACTCTGGCATCACCCCAGGGCAGCTCACAGAGAAACGTGGATCTTGTCATTAAGCCATGGACAATCTCTTTTCCAAGTTAAAACTGTTGCTAACAATCAATGCCTGAAATAAAATTGTCATCATAATCGATGGACATAGTTCTTCATTTTGTATGTCTTGCATAGTCAGACCTACCCCTGCAAGTGTAATAGCGACTGCATATAAGATACCAAATCAGAATGCTAATTTTCCACTTGGATATACATAGACATCACAATATTTTAAGAAAATGCATTCCAAACTTGTAACTTGAAAACTTGCAATTTGATACTGGGGAAAGATATTTAATGTGCTTGGGTAAATCACTACAGGTTGGGTGAGGCAGCAGGAAATGAGGCTTTTGCATTTGCTGGATATCATTGTCATCAGCTCCTGTTTGCAGTTTCCTTTGGGGTAAAAGCTGCACGAAGTGGTCCTTCCCATATTTTCACAAGATCATCTTTGGCAGACAGAAAATTATCTTACAGGGGAAGAAAGGAAATAATGTTTTGTAGATTTCCTTTCTTATTCTGTCATTGCTTCATCTCTGTTACAGGCTTTTTCTAAATTTCCTCCTCCTAGCATGCGCACAGTTGAGTACGAATAACACTCACCGCACAGCAGCCCTGCTTTTTATTCAAGATGCTGTATCAGCGTACTACCTAGTTGATGAAGACTTGATTCTATCAGTGTTTGTTTGAATCTCGCTGTTCTTTTTTTTTTTTTTTTTTCCCCAAACTATCCTGAGAGCAGGATGACCAAGCATTTCCCTTTTCACCTTGTCTCTATTTCCTGAGAGCAAAATGAAACGGAGAGGAGGAATAATAGGAGGGAGGGATTGCTTCTGGTGAAGGTAGCAAATACATCAGCCAACCATCATCAGAACTGTCAGGTGTGAAAATCTGGTACGTGAATCCTCAGAGAATTTCCACTGCACACATCTCTCTCAAAGGCACACAGCAAAATCCTCCATTACAAGAGGATGAGACGGTGAAAGCCACCTTAAAAAGGCTCCACAGTGAATGGATGTCAGGGGAAGGAGGAGGGGAGAAAGAAAAGAGGTGGTCTTTTCTTTCACTGTGACTAAGCTTTGGCAGATTTGCAATCACCAGATACATTTTTTTTTTTTTTTCCAGCTAGCAACATTAACCTCCGTGAAAACAGAAGGGCAGGAAAACTGCACCATCTTTTCTCAGCATCAATATGTTCCCTGCTCAGCACAAAACAATATGTTCTTATTATTCCACCATGTAGTCTTTTATTTTCTATAACTTTCACGTACTTAAATACTACTTGCTGTCATACACATCTTGTTTTCAAAAAAGACCTGGGGGAATACCATTTACATACCTCAATTTAATATAGGTCACATGCAAACAATATATGGCTAATTTATTTGTCAAGCAAAACACAAATTGTGTTAAAACCAGTATCATCCATTTTAGCTGAAGTAGATAGCTAAAATTTGGGGGCTTGGAAGTTGTTTCAGTTAAGGGATGTATAACGGGACCTGTTGTTTTGTTGCTTTAAGTTATTTGCAAAGGATATAAAGAGAATTGTTTCTCTGAGAAAAGCAGCAATCAAACAAGAAGTTTAGGTTCTCATAATTCCAGCTCTCCCTATAAGCTAAACCTTGCCTTACTGCTTCCTTCCTTTCGCTGCAAACTACAACTTCACCTGCAGCTGAGCTGACCAGACATTTGCCATCACAGAAGGGCCATCCCCACCCCACTGCTTCCTTAATTCATCCCTCCCTCTGCCTTCTGCTCTTCCCACTTTCCTACTATATAAGCGATTCTGCTCCTTGCCCTCTGCTCTGGCTCTGCCACTTATCAAGCCCTTTCCACAAGCTGATTTAACTCGCTAAATTAGAAAAGTTCTGCCTGTCTAGTAATCAATTTTCTGCTATTTTAGTGATTTACATCAGTTCACACAACAGTGAAGAAGACCAGAAATAACAGAAGAGGATTCATGGCAAATGATATGGAGGGAGGGGAACAGATGGGAGCAGAAACTCCTTTTTTTGGTTGTGAAATGTTAAAATGCTCTGCTCTCTTAGGAAAACTTTAGTTCATGCAGTAAGTGTTTTTTCTTGGTGGCTTTTCAGCAGCATTGTTCTGTTTCCTGGTCACTGTTTAATGGATGAGACACCTCCACCAAAACTTTGCCATTTTCTGTACCCTGTCTACAACAAAATACGTCTGATCAATAACTGGGCATCCATTATGATGAATTCAGTATACTGGTCTCACTGTTTCAGGTATTTATACCTGAAGGACCTTGCCAAAATTTGTTTTCATGAATTGTGAACTGTAAGTTCTGGTTTGCACCTGATCTCGGCTAAAGCAACAGACGAAAGGAACATCCTCAAGTTGCGCAAGGGGAGGTTCGGGTTGGAAATGAGGGGAAATTTCTTCTCAGGAAGAGTGCTCAGGGGTTGGGACGGGTTGCCCAGGGAGGTGGTGGAGTCACCGTCCCTGGGGGTGTTGAGGGAGAGGTTGGACGTGGTGCTTGGGGACACGGTTTGGTGGCGCCATTGGTGGTAGCGGGGTGGTTGGACCAGGTGATCTTGGAGGTGGTCTTGAGCTCTGTGTGGTGCTGAAGCGGTTCAGCTGTGGCTCCCCACAAGGTGTGCGAGCACCCTGCTCCCCACAAGCCCCGCCTGAAGCCTGTCCCCCCTTCCCCACCCCACGGAGCTGGGGCCGGGGCTGCCTCAGGGAGCCGCAGGCCCGGCCCCGCCCGCCGACATCCGGGCTCCTGGCGCCGCCGCCGCCCGCCCGGCGGCTCGGGGAGGCGGCGGCCGCAGCAGCGAAGATGGCGGCGGCGGCGGGGAGAGCCGCTTCCTTCGGTGCCTCCGCGGCCGGCCTGGGCTCCAACGCCGGCTTCTCCTCGGCTGCGGCCGGCGCCGGGGCAGCCAGCGCCGGCCCCGCGGAGCTGCGGGCGGGGGGCGATGAGGACGACGGGCAGAACCTCTGGTAACTGGGGGGCGGCGGGGCGGGGGCGGGGGGACGCCGAAACCCGCTAAAATCCCCCCAAAATCCCAGCCTCCGCGGCCCCCTCGTTCCGTTTCGCGTTGAGGGGGCGGCGGGGGCCGGGTGTGAGCGGCTCCCCGGCGGTGATCGCTGTGTCTGTGTGCCCCGCTCCAGGTCCTGCATCCTCAGCGAGGTGTCCACGCGCTCCCGCTCCAAGCTGCCCTCGGGGAAAAACGTCCTGCTGCTGGGTGAGGCGCCCCTCCTTCCTCCTCATCATCCTCATCATCCTCCTCTTCATCCTCCTCCTCCTCCTCTTCCTCCTCTGTGTGCCTCCATCCCCGCCCAGCCGGCTTTGGGGCGCAGGGGGGAGCGGGCGCCTTCATGCATGGGTGTATGTGTGTGTGAGGGGGGTGTATCGCAGCTGGAGGGCTGCTGGGTGCTGCTACCAGCAGCTGGATCACTAAATCAGCTGCTCTGCCCCTCCTTTGTCAGCCTTTCCAGCCCTGCAGGGAGCTCTGGTCAGCATCTGGGGACGCACTCCTAACCCCGCACACGGTTACGTGGCCGCTGTGCGCCCGCTGATTCTCCCTAGCCTCGTGGTTTATATTTCCTTGAGTTCTTTCAAGTGTGTTTTTTTTTTCTTCCTCCACGCTCCTAAAGCCGTCGCTGCGACCCTTTTCTTCCTGTCTGGAGAAGTCAAGTGGTGGCCTACAGCGTCTGGTGAAGGAGAAAATTGCGCGAGGGCTGTGGGCTGGCCTAGTGAACCTGTTACATCCTCGCCCTCCGTTTGTTGCTTTTTATGCGGTACAGCTGAGGAGGCTTTCGAGATCGAAAGGTTGTGTTGATCTTAAAGAAAGGAGAGGTTGCATAACGATTGACAGCTTTTTGTGGATACTTTAAAATTAAATTGGACGACTGTCCTTCTTGAAACTTGCATTTCCTTTTTCTTCAAGCTGTGATCCTTGCCAAGAAGATTACATTCTTGGCTTTTTGGCTCTTCGTAGGCTACTGTACAGGATACTGGCAATCTGTAATTCTCAAATTGAGACTGGACTTCTTTCAAAACTAAAGAGGGTATCATGAATGTTTTCAAGCACTCATTTAGCTTATGTTTAATTTGCTGCACAGAAATATGCTATTCTCTCATTTACGTAGAGCTTACAGAATGACTAAGCCTAGCACTTAACTCATGCTTTTCTTGTTTTTTTGTTTTTTTTGTTTTTTTTTTTTAACAAGATGTGCAGATTAGTAGAAGAAATTCTAGTGCTTTCTCAAGAGTTGTATTTTCTAGAAGGATGCGGTCCAGAAAAAAAAAAAAAAGTTTGGCATGTATTTAGGAAAAAGAGCATCAGATCTGTGGACTGGCCAATGAGGATTGTGGTCGTGTTTTTTGTATGAATATGTAATCTATGTATTCTCTTGGCTGATCATTTGCAAGCCAGCGTGCTGGCCCTGAAGTACACTGCCTTTGGAAAAGGAGAGGTCGTGTGTATTCTGTACTGGCCCGTTTCAGGTGTGCAGTATGTGAAGTTTTGTCTCTTCAGGTTCTCAAGCTGTGTATTTGCTATTTCTCTGTTATCTCACACTTCCTCTATTTTTGAGCTTTCTTCCTTTAATTAGTTTTCTACTAACTTTTGTTCTTAGTGTGGATCACTTCTTGTCATGGCTATTTCCAGCTGCATCGCTCTTAGAATACTTTTAAGCAGCAGTTGTAAAGCTGCTGATGAGAATTGATAGCTCTCACTGTTTTGAGTTAGAGGAGTTACAATATTTACAGTATAAACAGTGTATTTGTCAAAATTTCCCAGCTGAAACGTGATTTGTAGTAACAAAGTAATGCTTTTTGATATGAACTGCATCTTAAAAAACAAAACAAAAAAACAGCAACCCACACTTGGTGTTTTTTCTTTTGCCAGGATGTTTTTTTTTTTGGATTTGCCTGCAGCATTTATATTTTTCCAACACTATATATACTTGTATGCCTAATTGTTCTGGGAGCCTGGTTGTTGCAGGCATGCTAATTCTGCTATTTCAGCAATTTATTTTTAGCTTTGTTAACATCTCATTTTTAAGAACCTGGAAAAGCTTTTAAAACATCAAGAAAATAACTAGAGGAAAGCAGAATGCCAAGTGTTAATCTCTGGATAGGACATGTTTTGTGAAGTGAAAGTTACCATAATACTGGTAATTTTCTTCTCAAAATTGTCAAAAAATGAACAAAGGCCAACCTACAGTTGTAGGTCTCCGATATTGTTTCATTTTTTTTTCTGTGGAGACTTCAGGCTTTGGCAGCACATGTAGTATAAAAGCATTTTTCCGTTATTGTGTGAACAAATACTAAAAATGCAATCTTCCCTAAATGTTTCTGTACAGCAGGCATGCTCTGATTCATGGGCAGCTCTGTCATAGTGACGATAGCTACCTCATTTAGCAAATTATACCAGCAGATAACATAAGACAGTCCCTGCTTTCTGAAGGAAATGGGGTGCTCTGGTTGCCATTTCTAGCTACTATTTGCAGATAGCCAAAGGCTTTCGTTGCTGGGATATATTTTTTCCCTTTTCTGCTGGTTTCTTTTTTTTCTGATCGCTTATGTAGTAAAGATAGCTGATCAGAAGAGAGTGATGGTTTTTGTCAAGTATGATGACAAAACTGATGCGGACAACTGGGAGCGCTCTTGCTCATTGCCTTCCTGCTGTAATTACACCTGAATCAGCAGGTGGAATAGATGAGACAGCTAAAAAGCCAAGACTGCGGGTTGTGGATGGAATCCATAGCACTGCACAACGTGTGAAGGGATGAATTCAGAGACCCAGGCTAGTCAATAATTCAATCAATTGCAGCACGTGCTCAAGCAGTAATATTCAGAATCATTCCAGGATGCACAAGCAAACAGGCTCCCTAGCTTGCAAGTGAACTGAATGGCTGCTTTCTATCAGGCTGCACATTTTCTTTTTTACCCCAGACATCTCACTCTGCAGGGCCAGGCCTGTTTGTTTGAATCTCTGAGCTCAGCTCCTGGCTAAGGGCTGTCAGGATGCTCGAGGAGTTCCCGCAGTCCACAGCCAATTTACAGGTACACTTTTCTGTGTGCACGTGTTTGGGAAATGACTGTTATTGTGGGAAGCTGCCGCATCTCAAGGAGCTGTTTCAACTTGCCGCTTTCTTTTAGCGGACCCTTGAACTATAGCACGCTTCAACATTCAACATTTGAACATTAAACAGCAAATTGTCATGAGAGGATATAAATTCATTAAGAAATCTGCTTACTTCTTTTTTAGCGTTGAGCACAAATTTACTTTTCCATTTGATTTTTTACCTGTTCAAATAGCTGAAAGTTTTGCTGCGATCATTTCATCGTTACAGCTGATGAAACGTCGCTTGTTGATGGAAGCCTGATCATTCATCTCAAATGCTTCTTAATTCTCTAGTCCTGCAGTTGTTCGATAACTATTCTTCCTCTTCAAATCTAAACTTGCAACCTTTTCCACCCTCTGCATGAAATTAAAGCCTTCCAGATGTAAGACAAGTTTTATTTCAGTCAACAGTCATAGTTCTAAAGTGTCAATTGTTTTGGTGGGACACTGACCTAGGTAGTATTTTAATTGTTAGCTTTGCATCTACGTTTCTTAGAACCCCAAATGTACTTTTGGAGAATGTTCTTCCTGCTATAATACGTTTCCAAAAAGCCAGAATTAAATGAATGTTGTGTGGTAAGCCTTATTTAGTCAGAACCAGCATGGGAAGTTCTAGAATTGTTGAATTGCATTTATTTAATTTGCCTGCTTTGCCAGAGGTGCTGCTGATTACTGGATTTCTCTCAGAAATAGCTCTGAAGGTGAGGATCGTGGAAGGAATTGTGTTTCTGTGTTCTCCAGGTAGGATAGTGACAGGAATACCAATAAAGACGTCCCTTCAATACCAGCACAGGATTATTCTATTTCAGTAGTGAGCCTGGGTAAAATGCACTAGATGACTTACAGGACTTAGTAGGTGATGTTACAGGTGGCTCAGTGCTTGCATTCGAGATGTGTGCTGCTCATACTCATTGTAGAAATTTCTGCAACGTTTGGCTTTCTCTGCCTTAGGTTTTTCCAAGCATAAGTAACACTGCTGTACCTGTTTCCACTGTCAGACCAGGTGTTCTTGTGTTGCAGGACTTAGCAAAAGGCATGCTGGAACAGTTGCCTACGGTCTGCTTTCCATCATGTTGTGCAGAAACGCAATTAATGTGCTCCTGGTTTAATTTTGTACTGCCAGAAAAAAAAAAACAAAAACAACAACAAAAAAACAAACAAACAAAAAAAAGGCAAGTGAATGATATGTGAGGAAAAAGGTGCATTCAGTGGAGTAGAACAAACTCAGAGGAGGAAGGTTTTTGTCTAATGAGTAAATTGTAATTTAGTGGCAAGTTATTTGAAGACTTGGTAGCTCTTACTTACTGTGAACTTGTGTGTCGTTTTTGAGGAATTCTGGGGAGGAATCTCATCAGCATAATTAATTTTGTGCCTCAACTCTCTGAAAGCAAACTAAATTTGGCTTACTCTGATTATTTTGGTCTTGCTCTGCAAAAGGCATTCTTCAGTTAGTATAGTATGTGTAAACAAGTCTTTTTCACTAATACGAGGCTGTGGAAAAGGCAGTTATTAGCCTGTGCTTGAGAGAAGTGTTTATCTTGAACGTAGCTGTAGTACACGTGCCCTTGACTCTAGCGGGAAGGCTGTTGTGTCTCCACTCCACTGGATTAAGCTTCAGAAATTCCACGAGGTGTGGAGCAGAGATCAGTCGCTCTGTGACTCTGGGAAAGCTGCTTTGCCCGGTTTGATAACTCAATTTCAGCTTTGACTTTGCTCTATCACATTTAAGTGAGGTTGGCTGTCTTCTATCAATACAAATATCTGGTGTTTTATTAAATGCTGTGAATCTTTCTACCCAAAAACTGTCTTTTTGTAAAAGCATAAAGGTAGTCCACAAAAAGAAAACCACAACCGTTTTCTAGGGAAGGGAGAGGATTAACTAGAACCGTTGTCTGTAGTTTTGCTTGGCTGTGCCTGAATATTGTTTTTAGGGATGAGTTGTAAAATTCCCATATCAGGCTGGATTTTAATTGATATTTTTAAAAAAGCAAACAACAAAATCCATCAAAGAGCCAGTGCCGTTATGATTACACATGTTGGATACATCCATGGCTTTCCAAAGCTGTTGAAAAAAAATCAGAGCCCCTAACGTAAGAGGGACAGACCAACAATGCTGATGACAGAAAGAAAAGGCTTCACTTTGCCTTTGCATATTTTAATCGTGCTTGACAGTTTACAGTGGAGAAAATTGAAATGAAAAGTCCAATGGAGATAATAATTGTATTTATGGCAACTCCTTGTATAGGCTTCTGTGAGAATTCAGTGTCTTGCTTGCTTGTTTTTTGTGCTTCCTTTCTCTTGGAGGTCAGGAGCACGAGGATGGGCACCACATTGCCCTTCCTGGTGGGAGCAGCACCATGGATGGAGATGCTTTGACAAGCACAAAACCAAGCTCGAGGAGCTCTTTGGAGGAGGAAAGGAACAGTATGGGGAGAGAAATGAAATGCCTTTTGTTTAGTTGAATGAAAGGCTTTCCATTTGGTTAACAAGACAGTGAAACACTGTGTGTAAACAGATTGTTTTGACTTAGTTTCAACTGCTTCCTAGCCTGACTTTTCCAGAAGAATTACATCTGTTGTCCCTCTTGTGTTTGTGTTCTGCTGTGGTGTGCAGCACCGCTTGCTGGCAAGCATGGCTTCTGTTTCTTCACTGTATTATTAAAGTACAAGTGCAGCTTGATGTGATGAAGAGCTTTAGTTCTTCAAGATTTATTTTGGAAAAGGAAGATCTTCTATGTTAAAAAGAACAGGATGCAAAATCTTAAATTTGCATCTATCTACCTGAGTTTTATTCTACTTTGCAGTTCTGTATCAGGAATTGTGTGTTGGAAACATTTTGCTCTATGACCTTACATGTAGAAGTTGGTTGTTAATCTGATTGTTGCGTGCTATAGAAATAAAGAAGCCAAAGGATTTTCTGTCTCAATCTTGGAAGAGGAGTTTGATGATTACTCTACTTGGAGGTACTTAGTCCTTTGTCTTATGTAGTATTTTAGTAGAGCTTTAAAATCAACTATAAAACAACTTGTTTAGGAGAACAAACTTTCCCTTTTGTCTGAAACTAAGCAGCATTGCTTTTTCATGTACTTCACAGACATCTGGAGATAACAAAAGATATTCTTAAATATATTAATGTTCATAATGTCGTGCCATATGTGTGTCTGTATATACGTACTCTTGTTTAGGAATAAATGAGTATATGCACACTTTCTTATAAGTGCCTGGCAGCATTTACACTAATTGCATTACAACGCATTACCCAACAAACCTAAAAGAGCCAATAGATTTTAATTTCATCACAAATAATTTCCTCTCCCTCTGGCAGAGAGAGGCTTCATACAGACTAAAAGTATTACTGTAGAAGACTTGAATTTTGAGAGGTCCTAAAGGTTAGCATTGCATGCAAATAGAATTAATTTGCTAACGAAGTTTCTAATAACTATTCAGGAGTTTTAGATTAGCATTGTTTTAAGGTGTTTTTTTTCTTTTCTAATATTCATACTGAAAAATAACTACAAATTAAAATTATATGCTGCTGTTTCCCAGCATGACTTTATATATTCAAGACGTGTTGAATTATCAGATTTGTTTTGAAGATTTTAGGTTGGAAAAAAAAAAAGCAAAGTTACAAATATGTTTTTGCAGCTATCACGGTTTTTAAAAGTGTATGCAACATGCTTAAAAAAAAAAAAAAAAAAAAAAAAAAGACGGAACCTGAAGTCTTAGTTGCTCTCCTGTTAAAGGCGAAGTAACCTCTTCCTAACTTACGAATTGTGTAGGCAAGGGGGAAAAAGTCCTTATGTCATATGTGATGGTCCTGTTATTCCTTTGACAGCTTTTTCAGAATATTGATTGTAATTTGGTTTATGAATATTTTGAGGTGATTGGGTCACCCACAGAATAGGGCACATCTGGGTAGGCAGCTGTCATGCACCCTTGAGAGTGAGTAGTCGTATTTGTAGACTGCTTAGTTGTTTCATTGCTTGTTTTGAACTGCTTGTCAGGATGCCTTTTAATGCTTTTCCCCGTGTATATTTTGCTTTCCCTTATATCATCTGCAAACTTCACTATTCTCTTCATTGACCTGAGTAATTAGTTAAAGTAATTGTGAGCCCTTCAAGCCCCAGTGATGCATCATTCTGGTTTTGTAGTGAGTGATAAGCACTCCTCTCTGCAAGCAGTAACTTGTAGGATAGTTATATATGCCAGTGATCCACCTACCTGATCTTGGTGTTCTGAAATGGGTGGATGTTTGATAAGAATATTCTGATCAGGCTTCACTAATTCCATGATGAGAGGTTGAAATGAGTACTTGGAGAAGAGGAGGCTCAGGGGAGACCTTATGGCTCTCTACAGCTACCTGAACGGAAGGTGTGGGGAGCTGGGGGTCGGCCTCTTCTTGCAGATAACCAGCGATAGGACCAGAGGGAATGGCCTCATGTTGCGCCAGGGGAGGTTCAGGTTGGAAGTTAGGAGACATTTCTGCTCAGAAAGAGCAGCCAGGCACTGGGACGGGTTGCCCAGGGAGTGGTGGAGTCACCGTCCCTGGGGGTGTTCAAGGCAAGGCTGGACGCGGTGTTTGGGGACATGGTTTAGTGGGTGACAGTGGTGGTAGGGGACGGTTGGACCAGGTGATCTTGGAGGGCTTCTCCAACCTTAATGATTCTGTGATTCCATACTGTGCGTGCACGTGTCCAAAGGCACTAATTTTACATCCAGTCAACCTGTCTTATGCTGTTCTGATACTTATTTCTGTGTGTGCGCAGAAGATAATTACTGGGAAATGTTAGGAGTGAAAATAAAAGTCTTTTTCCCCAGGGGAGGTTTACAGCATTGAATTTCTCTTTACTTCAGCTGTTAGGCACTATGGGGAGTAGCAGAGCACACAACACAGCCCTGAAAGAGGGCTGGCTTGTGGGATGTAGATTTCAAGTTTATCTATATTGTTTAGCTTGGGCTCTTTAAAACAACAAACTTGTACAGATAGCATTGGTGCAAGTATGGCTTAGTTTAGAGTGCTTAAGTGTACCTTTGGAAATGGTTAGAATTTTTCATAACCACAGATGTTTCTTAGATTTAAGTTTTAGGCACTTCTGTTAAGGACTGGCAGATGTAGTGTGCAGAAGGTGCTAAACTTTCCCAACACAAACAAGTTGTAATCTTTCTTACCACGTGTGTAAAACGAAGTAGAAGGCAAGATAATGTAGCTAGAGGTCAGCTATCCTGAGAAACTAGGAAAGCTGTGAAGTGCAATCCTCTTTGAAAGGAACAACATTTAGTTTTGTTTCTTGAGCAGTCTGATGGCACAAACGAATTGAAGCTACCTGCGTGTGTGCTTTTATTACCTGGTGAAACGACAGAATGACTCGGACAGATACCTTGGCAGAAGTAACAGCGCCTTCAGCAGCACAGCTTGCCGGTGTAACAGCTCTTAGTAGGGTCTCCTCAGCTATTTCTGGGTGACAAATAGAAGAAATCTGGATAAGTACTTGGGCGAGGGTAAGGGAGCAATTATATTTCATCTGTGGTGAGGAAGCTGGAGTTCTTCACTTTTCAGGCAGAATTTCTTGTTTGAAAGAATGTCCTCACAAGAAGAGGAACACTGATGAACCGAAAATAGCTGTGCTTTCCAGCGTTTCCTGTAAATTATCTGTGATTGTGTTTTCTTAGGTGCATCTACATTTAATAAATATAAGGACCTAGCTAGCTAACTTTTTTCAGATAGACTTAGAGTTTAACTGATACAACTTCATGTTTCAGTTTTAACTTCTCTGCTGTTATCCAGAACTTAAACTTCAATTCTGGTCGTTTTCTCTTTACTCAATGGAAGCAATTTAGTATTTAAAGAAAAGTCTTTCGGGTTAATTAGAGTAAATAGTTATTATGCTTTCTGGTAGCTTCTACACTGTCAGTCAAATCTGAACCTAAAGTTGAATTCTAAATTGAATGTTTCATGTGATTCTCTCTGGAATTTTATGTTGGGGAAATTCAACGCCAGTTCATTTGCCACCTTTTCTGCTCTCTTCTGTGGTTATACCTATGGTATTCTTAATGTAGCCATAATGCTGTCTGGAAGATGATGGTCAAGTTCCTTTGAAGGAGAAACTTCAGTATGTGTAACAGTGAAAATTACTGTCCTAGAACTTTTATTTTTTATGTAGTGTTTATATTTACAGTTTTGCTGTATAGGAGAGTCAAATATTCTGTTTGGCATAAAGCTGATAAGGCCCTTCTTAGGAAGCTGCTTTTAATTTTATAACCTGCGAGTGAGTTTTGAGAACTTACTAATGTCTGTCCTCAGTAACTCTTAGGTACCCATCCTCCTGTTAAACTAGAGAAGCAGAACCCTGATCTGACTTCACATTTAGTTTGATTACTCTTTCAAACTGGAAAAATTGCACATAAAGTCTTTGAGCATATACTTAGAAGATTTTCAAGAAGAGTCTCTTTGACAGGAATTGAGCTGTTTACAGTTTGCTTATGGTGTAAGGTTGACTAGTTATCTGAGCTCCCTTTTGGGGGAGAGAATAGGCGGGCATTAACAGTGGGGTGAATGGATGTGGATTGCAGGCTGTGCATGTACCCAAGTATGTGAATTCTGGTCAGAATGTAAGGCAATGGGTTACAGTTTGAAGAAACTTTAAAAAAGTGACAGAGCTGTAGAAGACAGGGTTGGAAGAAATCACCCAGAAAATGAGAAGGAAACTGTTTTGCCTTGCTCAGCCTGGTGTTCTGCCCTGCTTGATGGGGAGAGTATTCTTCTGATTGTAAGATGAGTTTCCTGTTACATGAACTCAGTAAAGACTTTGTTACCACCTCAGTTGCTACTGAAAGACTGACGTTGTTTGGAGTGTTAAACAAGGCTTAAAATGTGTATAAAAACTTGTTCCAAATAGGGTAGTCACTGCCATACTTGCATTTATAACAAATCAGAAATAAGATTTGAAGGAGAAGCACAGACTTCAAACAAATGAATGAGTTGGGCAAAACCCTCTATATTTTGAAACTTTAATTAGAGTTCAGTCATCTTGTTAGCACAATGTTTCCTTCTTGCCACAAGTGTTTTTCAATACGTAACTGAGATTAAAGATTGAGTGGTTTCTAACTTCTGTCTCTCCAGGTGAAGATGGAGCAGGTAAAACTAGCTTAATAGGAAAAATTCAAGGAATAGAGGAGTACAAGAAAGGAAGAGGAATGGAATATTTGTATTTAAATGTGCATGATGAAGATCGAGATGGTAAGTTTGTATTCATAATAATACCTTAAACCAAAGTAATAGTTCAATAGTGTGATATTTGGAATGAAAGTGGTTGGCTTGCTTTCTTGATTATTTGCAGGAGTTCAGTTTAGTCCACATGAGTGATTTCTATATATCATGAGACAGTTTCTCACTCTAATCTCCTTTAGTATGTATCATGAAAGGAGAAGAGCCAGGAAAAAGGCTGAAAAGACCAGGAAAACAGCCTTATTGTGATGTTCTGAATGGATGCTAAGCAAAAGCATGCTTATCAAACCTAGAAGAAAATGTGTTTTAAGTTCCAGACACCAAATATCTGCACCTATGGAGTGGATAATATCTGGGTATTGTTCTCAAAGATGATTTGACCGAGGTTAAGAGTATTGGGAGTCTGTTCTGAACATCTTCGCCAGAACTTGTGTAATGAGAGAGAAAAACTTACCTAAAGGCAAAATGTAAATATACTAAGCTGTCTAATTTTGAATTGCCAGCTCTTGATTCATCACTGAAGTTGTGTCTATAGGATATAAAAGTACACTGTTTTGGGGGAAGATATTCTATTTGTGTGGTGATTGGCCTTTTGCAAACCTCAGGAATAACTTCCTTGTCCTTTCACTCTCCATCTAATTCATTAAAACTTAGAAGAAAAACTTGCAGTTGTGCTCTAGGTTTCTGACAGGTCAAGGTACCTTGTGTTCTTTAAGAGTTATGTAGACATATATTGGGTGAATTCAGCCATCTCTTCTCAGCCCTTGGTCTGCTCACCTGTCAAAGACTGCCACCTCCCTGTCAAAAACTCCAATTTCCCCTTTCTAAGTTGCTTCTTGAAGCAACCCATTGTCCCTCTCAAATGGAAACGTTGAGTTCCATCTTGGGGCTTTCACTCTCAGGTAATGTGTTTCAGATCTTCAGATATCAGCCATTAAACTAGATTCTATAAACTTCAGGGTTTTAGAGGGGCAGGTCTGCACAAGCTGCTTTCTGCTCTGTTGTTACATATGCATGTTCAACTGATTGATAAAATGTGTCATTTTCTTTTTTCTTTGTATTTTACATGTCTAATTCAGATTTAATAGCTACTATGTAGTGGACTGTTTCGAGTAAATCTCATAAAATGTTTCTGCTTTTGTTGTAGACCAAACAAGGTGTAATGTATGGATTTTGGATGGTGACCTGTATCACAAAGGTCTTCTTAAATTTGCAATGGACGCAAGCTCTCTAAAGGACACTCTAATTATGTTGGTAGTAGACATGTCTAGACCTTGGACTGCACTGGATTCTTTACAAAAATGGGCAAGTGTTGTAAGAGAACACATTGACAAGTTAAAAATTCCGCCTGAAGAAATGAAAGAAATGGAACAGAAGTGTGAGTATTGCACAAATATGTAGGAATCTGTTTAAATCAAATATGCTTAATGCTTTCTGCACCACTTAATGTTTCCACTGCAGCTTTTTTCTTGTTTGGAAAGATGATTTAAAGCTAGGAGTTCCAGATCAAGCAAGTCAAATTTCAGATAAGTCTTAAGTAACTATATGAACAATGCTCAATACTAGTGTTTGTTTCTAATGGAGGTACTTTAAAGAAACAAAAAGCTTTAAGAATAAACACAGCTAGGTCGAGTTTATAATCTTGTTTCTTACAGATTTTTGTAGGTAAGATTTGACAAATTAAAAAAAAATCATAGCTTTCTATTTTATTTAAGTATTGTAAAGGCAAATCGTGGTCTTTCTACACTACATCAGTCTTCTACCTGTTCCTGTAGCTAGTGAATCTTACAGAATTTTGGATCTTTTCTCTGCCTAACAAAAATGTAGATGTTGAAAGGATTCACTATACCATGGTAATGTTTTAGGGCCCTTTCTACCTGAGGTGTTACATTACTATTGATGCTAATGCAGCTATATGGTGTGTGGTTTTGAGATACTATGTAGCTCTATCAGTTTCATGTCTTTTTAGCTTAAATACACAGAGCACAAAGTTCTTGCAGGATTCCTTAAACTATTTGATGGAACTGTCCAACGTCATTACTCCTTATTACTTTCAGGCATCCACTGTATTTCACTTGGGGTACTAAGCATATGAGTCCTTCCCCCTTCACCTCTTGAAATTCCTGCAGGAGTGAACATTTGGGAGAGCTGTGCGTCAAGATCAGATAGCATGAAATCTTACAAAATCTAGGAAATAAAAGTGATTAAGTGAGTCAAGAAACCATCTAGCCATTAAGAGTTTGGTTTCTGGTTTAATACTTAAAGACATTGATGGTCTGTGTGCAGGGTATAGTAGAAACCCTGGACACAATCCAGATATGAATTGGAATATGAATTTGAGCCTCTTACGATGTGACTTCATGCATTCATTTGGGTAGCAGGCTGCTGCTGCTGCCAAAATGAGGGAGGAATCTTGCTTGCCTGAGTTTTTGCTATGTAATCCTATTCTGGTATCAGGCTCATTGCTCATGAGAGGCTCCTGTGAGCTGGTTTAACTTCTGATGGGACTGAAATCTACTGGAGGGTTGTGCATCTAGTTTTCTGGAGGTGTTCTGCTGTGCTCGTCTTCCAGTTTTAGCAACTGAACCCTCCTCAAAGAAGGGACCCTGTGAGAACCAAGACAGATACAGAAGGCATTAAGGGATACGTAGCAGCTGTGTGTGAAGGGTTGTGAGAACTCTTCCTGTTGCTGAATTCAGCAGCCCTATTGCCTGGTTGCTTTAACTGTGCCTCTAAGGAGGACCCGAGATAATACCTCACAGCTCAAAGGCTGTGGAATATAACATTCATCTCTTCCCCTGCTTTTTGTACCCAAATGAAGACGAGTATATCATGATCACACAGCAGCAATTCTGGGAATCCGCCAGAGGACTGCCAGTGCTGGAGTAGTGTGATTTCTATTTTAGCATGTGATTTTCCCAGAACAGACAGGATGCTGTTTGAGAGATGCTCCCTTGACCAGCTGACGTATCTTGGTGAGAGGAGACCAGGGTTTAAGATACGATCGTTCTGGGAGGCGCTCAGATCAGATTGAAGCAGCAGTGTTCCCTGAATAAGAGCCTGAACTGACTGCTGAAGTAGAGATGATAATCTGTACGTGTGCTTTTTGTTAGCGTGAACTTTGAGACCTGTAGAAGGACGGAGTAACCTCACCCTCAGGTCTTCCTCCAGGGCCTCCAATAATTCAGTGGTGTGTTAAATCAGCTGATGCTTTTCTAAGTATGAACTCAGGGCTCCAATCAGTTCGGAGGAAGTAAGGATGGATTAATGTAAATCAGGACAAAGCAGTGAGGAAGTACAAGAGCAGCTAGCTGTGGGTTTGCATGATGCAGCTAAATTTGTCTTGCTGCCTGAGTTCTTAGCTGAATCAGGGAGCGCTGCTCATGGAAAAGTAATCAGTGGTGGTTTTGGGTAAAATACCGTTTCTGCCATGTGAAGCAGGACACGTGATGTGAAAGTACAACATCTGATGCCTAATATTGCATCCATGGCAGCAGGAATATTAAGTGACCCTGTAATTAAAGGCTGGGGTGTTTTGCAGCAGAACCTTGCAAAAGTTACACTTAGAACCTCATTTTTTTTCCTTCTGATTCTTGTTGTGTTCCAACTTATCCTCCTAGCTAAATTTTGAAGTTGTATCTGATCTATTGTGAAAATCATGCTAGATATTTAATACACTGTTAGCTAATAATACATCTAATCAATACTTATTTTATTTGTTTAATAGTATTGTAGATTGACTGTACAGATAGAAGTGTAAACGAGGGGTTTTTAGGTCAAACGTGGTATAAGGTAGCAGCTAAATAATATGTGTAAGGCTTTTTTATGTTTATTCTAACAGACTCTTACTAATTTTACCAAGAAGAATGCAAGGAAATGTGTTTTCTTTAAGGGACATATCAAGCAGTAATGGTTAATAGCAACTGCCTAGTGGTTCCACAGTGATAAAATAAAGATGTGTTAGTGTTGTCCTTGTGGACACTGATCTGGTTGTGTTCTTCTGCCTGTCAGTAAAGCAGATCTGACTTCCTAGTTCTCTCTCGTGCTACACAAAGCCAAGAAATGGGTGGTGCTCGATGCATGTTCAATTTTTTCCAAATAAAGAAGCAGAAAGTACTATACAATCGATAGTGCTAGAGGTCAATGGCAGTGGAAATCAATGTTGAAATAATAAAGTAGCTGATCTTTTAATACAACTTTTTTTACTTTCAGTGGTAAGAGACTTCCAGGAATATGTAGAACCAGGCGAGGATTTTCCAGCTTCTCCACAGAGAAGAAATACTTCATTACAGGAAGACAAAGATGACAGTGTGATTTTACCCCTGGGTGCAGATACACTAACATGTAACTTAGGCATTCCAGTAGTAGTAGTTTGTACAAAGGTTTGTTTCACATTTTAGGTTTTTTTCTGTATATTTTATTTAAGGAACTCTGTCAATTCTGGATTTGGGTTGGGGAAAAGCATGGTTCTTAGTTCATTCTGGATACTTTAGATAAGAATTCTTTAAAACATGTTTAATGTTAAAGATTGGGAATCTTCTGGAAGCCCTGATTGCATGTTAACTTGGAAGTAGTTTTTCCTGTGGTTATGCCAGTTTTCAGGGAATTGAGATATTTTTCAGACCTGGTTTTATGCACAGAAGTGAGCTAGTCAGCAAGCAACTAAAATTCCCTTTAATCACCACAGTCTTCCTTTCTTCTGCAAACAATGTTTTGGATTTTTAGATATTTTTGTTCTTTCTGTGAAAAAGGTTTAGGGTTCTGGTGCTGCTGTACTAACTTTTCTCAGTTGTTGGTGTTTCTGTGGCCTGTTTTGGTTTGTGTTAAATATGTAACATTTTTATTCTAAAAAGAAAGCGCTGTGGTTTTCTTTTGTGTCCCCCAGCTCTTCAGTTCTCATTGGCATTAAGCATACTGCATCTGCAGCCTCTGGCCCATAATGAAAGAGTAAACCTTTTGATGCATATGCTGTTACTTTGCTGGAAGGTTAACCCTCTCATTTGAAAAGCATGTTTTTTCTCTTTTCCCCACCAGCACCATTTTTTTCCTTTTGCTTCCATATTTCTTGCTTTTGCCCCCTTTTGCAAAGTAACTGGACAGAAAGGTGGTGTTCTGTAATACCACCGTGTAAAAACATTGTGCAGAAAATGGTGGTATCATTCAGTGAGACAGTGTTCAGCAGAGGCTTTATCATATAGTGTGGCAGGAGGTAAGGGAATGAGAAGTGTCAAATGCTTAATCTCTCAATTTAATGTTGATCACAGGACATGCATGCCAAGTTATGTATTAGTTTTAAGAGATTTTGCTCAGTTACAGCTTTTAAATGATCTCAGCAGGTTTGTGGGTTTTGTTTTTCTCTCTGCCACTCACCCCGCTCTACCCCTTATTCCCCAGTTGTGCACTGGAGGTGCAGCAGCACTGCTATTTCGGCAGATAACTGAGAGTGGTATATTAATTCTCTGCTTATCTCAACAGTGCGATGCCATCAGTGTTCTGGAAAAAGAGCATGACTACAGAGATGAACACTTTGACTTCATTCAATCACATATCAGACGGTTTTGCTTACAATGTATCCTTAAATGCATCGTAAAGACAAAAAGGACTCAATTTTTTTCATTAATTATGACTAGCTTAAAAGAATTTTTGCATCTGTACCAAAGTAGTACATAACTCCTTTACTGTGACTGGAAGTCTGCTTCAGTTACCCCCCACAGATATTGCTGAACTAAACTCTTCTATTTTCTGCTGGTTGAGTTTAATGTTTTTTACAGACCTATTAGAGCCTAGCATGTCCCCCTACTATGAATTTCGTTACTTGCCTTCATTACCATATTTAGGAGTCAGTTCCTTAATCAGTAAGTCTTAGCCAAAAAGACTAAGCCAGCACGTCCCTAACACAGCAAGAAGATAATTCATATAAACATTAAATCACGTCAGATGTGCATAAGATGATTTTTTTTTTTTTGGCCAAATATGCAGTCCCTTCAGTGTTCAGTAATTCCACAAGCGAAGGTAATAAGGGGAGAAAAACAGTTTGAATTGCTGTAAGAAAGATCCACTGGGTTTTGTGTTGGTGCAGATGCAACATACGTAAGCTGTCACTATGATATTATTACTTTTTTATAAATTAAATATGTATATTACACTGGTTAGTGTCATTTAGTCAGCTAAACATGCCAAGAACTAGATTTAGATGCTAATAATATGCCTTCATTATGTTACCATCATTGTGCTGCGGTAGAGGGAAGTTTAAATACCAGTGGGGAGAGAGCAGTTAGCAGATGGAAAAAATAGTTCAGGAACCTGGCACTTCAGTTAAGTATGGAGATGGCATTTCACTCAAAAAGCTTTTAAGACCTATTTTTCAAAATGGAATTGCAGGTAATTGTAATAAGTTTTGTAGGTGGAGGAAGAATGTGAAAGATTAGTAGGAATTAGTCCCTGCAATTGAATATGCCATGCGTAACCTGGAATTCCATTGTAAACTTCACTGAATGGGAGTTGGATGAGATTAGATTACATTCTTCCTTCAGAATTTGAATTTCATACATGTAGGAAATTCAACATAGGTTAGGGTATTTGGCATTTTTATAATCCCAAAGTGAAAATTACTTAAAACTTCCCTGGCTGCTTTTATTAATCCTGTGTATAAACAGCGTTACTTTAATATTGAAGCATGTTGGAATACTAAGCACTCTCTTAGAGCTCAGGCCCCTAATCTAAAAACACAGCTGGGAAAGCGAGGATGTTTTGCATTTTTGAAGCTACAAGTGTTAATGCTGTAGTGTGTGCATCACATCTCTACGTAGTCCTGCAGGATAGGATAATAACAAGATAAAGATATGGTATGAAAATTTTCCTATGCAAAAAACAAACAAACAAACAAAAAAAACCACAGTTTTGAAGACATCACAGGGAAGCTTTGAGAGTGAGAAAAGCCTGTACTTTAAAAGCAACAGATGAGCTGCCCTAAAATAAATGCAGGAAGAAAGATTTAAATTACTAAAAAGCTTATTTCAAAAATAGTGCTGGTAGTTGTTTGACCTGTATGATTTTGCGTTCCCCCTTTAAATTTTACAGAGGAAGTAACCTTTAAAGCAACAAAAATGCTCAATTCACCATCTCTTACCAACTGCTAAAAATGAATTTTCTTTAACAAGCTTGTTCAGATGGGGCAGCACTTATCTACACCTCAGTAAAGGAGAACAAAAACATTGATTTAGTGTATAAATACATAGTCCAGAAGTTGTATGGGTTTCCTTTCAATGTTCCAGCTGTTGTTGTGGAAAAAGATGCGGTATTTATGTAAGTTACCCGTATTATGTGTAACAGCATTTAGAGCCTGCTTTTTGTCTTATGCTTTTTGAAGTTCCCTGTAACATTCTTGTAAGCTGGGGTTTGTGAATGCCAGTGGGCTGAAATCAGAAATACCGCCCCAAAGAGAAATGTTAATCCAGGAGACACTTCTTCCTCGTTACGGTGGACCAGTCCCAATCTACAACCAGTTGTACCTGATTACGTGGAAGATAGGGAAGGATGACAACTTCCCTGGCTTTCGGTTCTGTGCAGTTGAGGATAGCATACTAGAATAACCTGAAGTAACCATAGAATTTGAAGCCAAATGATCCTTTTTCTAGTCCTGCAGGTTGGGATAATGACAAGAAGATAGGAATATTGCACGAGAACTTTCAAACACTAAAAGCAGAAGACAGTTTTGAAGATAACATCAGAAAACCACCGGTCAGAAAGGTAAATTAAGATGTTTTAAAAGGAGAATAAATATTCCTAACATTTTGGCATTCAGCTTTTTACATACTTATTTCTGTCAGCTTTTGGAGTGTTTCCTTGAGACTTTGCTTCCAGTTTATCGCAAGACTGTGATAAGTTTATCATAAGACTGTGATAAACTTGTTTTTGCTTGTCTTGTTCTCAAAGTTCTTCTTTATTTATAAAAACAAAACAAAACACTCTGTATGTGATTATGCAGCTTCCACAGTATAACCAGTACGTTTCTCTCATAGTCTTTAAGTATGTAGCTTGACAGAACTACATGCTAGCAGCAGTGGACCCATGTGTACAGAAGCTATTCAAGGCAAATATTTTTGTGACTTTTTCTAACAAAGCTAAGAATTTGGGATTGATCGTATTTCTAGATGTGAATATTTTAGCCAGGAAAATGAATACTATGCCCTTTCTGTAATCTTTAGGGGAGAAATCAAGACATACAATGCTACCTAAAATACAAAGTGTCCAACAAAAATACAAGTGGCAGGCTTTTTGCATGCTTCTAAACTCGAGGCATGGATTATAAATTTTGGTGTTGGTCTTTGCCATGTTTGTTTTGGCAGTTTTTGTGCTGAGCTTATTTGGAGGAAAAGTGCTTGAGACTTGATGCTTTGAACTGGGATCTAAGATCTCTGTCCATTTTATAGACCAGTCTAATGTAGCACAGGCAAAGAGTCACTTTTGCAAAAGTTACTAACAGTAACACCAAGGTTAGGTCTGCATAAGTTAACAGAGAAAAGGGAGTGTGCTGTGGAGGGCCTGCGTCTGTGACCAGAAACATAACTGTGTATCACACTTTAAATGCCTTTTAAACTGTTTCCTTGATGATTCTGACACCCCCTGAAGATACCTTGTAATCACTTGTCGTTCCTCTTTTATTGAACATAAAACGGATCTTTCCATAGATACATCTAGATTTATGTCAGACAGGTCAAAGGACTAAATGATCCTTCCATTTCACTTCCAATTAATGTAACTTAAATGGAATTACAAGGTGTCAGTCTTAAATACAGAAAATGTGTAATATAACATGGTGATCACGTTTCATTCATTACTGAACGCTTTGGTCATATTGACTCGGAGGTGTAAAAAGAATACTTCTTCCAGTTAAAATGATGTTTTTGGTTTTTGTATTGCAGTTTGTTCATGAGAAAGAAATTGTGGCAGAGGATGACCAAGTGTTTCTTATGAAGCAGCAGGTAACTTTCTGTCTAAAAAAACAATTAGCCATTTAACAAGATCCTTGATAGAAGTTTGGTTTTGTATTCTTAGTTACTGTAATATCTAACATTACATGGGTTTGTGTGTTTTCTTTTGCAGTCGCAGTTGGCAAAACAACCACCTACTGCTGCAGGAAGGCCAGTGGTTAGTAATAAGAATTTTAAATACCGTTACATGAAAATGATCCACTCTCATATGTTTAGTGTGGTTAAAGCAAGCAACCCTCTATCAAATAGTTTTTAGTCTTTTTTTTTTTTTTAAACTATGTAGTGTTGAAAGCCTACATCTTAACACTGCTCTAAAATGATGATGCTTCTTCACAGCTAGACATAACTTGTATTGCCAGCAAGGGCTAAATGTCATGGCTTTACTTTTCATGTGTTAGAGAACATCTAAACAGTTACATGACTGACCTTCCCATCCAAAGAGTGTGCCAGAGAGCAAATGGCATTTCAGCTGAATTGTCTTGGTGAAACTTTTCCTAAATTTGACACTATCTCTGAGAATATTGAGACTCTGGAGAGGGAAAAGAAAAGAAAAAAAAAAAAAAGGGTCAAATAAGAACTATGACAACAACTACATTTAAAATGCTATTAAAATAACTAAAAAGTTACCAGTTTAATAGAGAGCATGTGATATTTCAAAGGTGGCTTTATCTTGTTTAGATGAACTGCAATTTTACAGAAAAAGGATTTGTTATCTTTGAAGCATTTTTTTTTTTTAAACTGGACTACCTTTAGTCATTTCTACAGTATCTATGGCATGCATTGTCTTTGCAAGAAGCTGGAATAGTTCCTCTGTAATCTCATCAGTACAGTTTTCATTATGGTCAGAGGCACTACTGAACAGCACGTGGACTTCAACGTTTCTTGTTGAGGTGTGGAGGGAGTAAGCTTCGCTAGTTGCTTCAGTTGAACTGATGTTAATGTTTCTAATGATGTCATACAAGTGTGGAAGAAATCACATGCTTCAAGAAAATTCTGTGTCATTTCAGCTGTGTGGGATACTACGTTGTTTCAAAAAAAAGAGAACTGTGAAACAAGTGCTTCATTTCATGCATGATATAATTCTGTAGAAGATTGACAACTTCAAGCTTTGGCTTTTTTTTCTCATCCTCTTTCTTTGTGTAGGATGCCTCACCGAGAGTTCCCGGAGGATCTCCTAGAACACCAAATAGATCTGTGACATCAAATGTCGCCAGTGTTACACCAATCCCTACTGGGTCCAAAAAAATTGATCCCAATATGAAAGGTACCTTTTCTTTTGAAGGCACAAACGCATTTGGGGAAATAAAACAGCTGTTTTACTTCCTTTCTTTAATGTGCTTATTTAGCATAAATAACTGAAACACTAAATCAGTGTTACTAAACCTAATAAATTTTGTGTGTTTTTTGTGTCCCCCCTCCACCTTGTAGCTGGAGCTACTAGTGAAGGAGTCCTGGCTAACTTCTTCAACAGTCTGCTGAGTAAGAAAACTGGTTCCCCTGGTGGCCCTGGTGGTGTTGGTGGCAGTCCTGGAGGTGGCAGCACTGGTGGTGCTGGCAGCAATTTACCACCATCAGCAAAAAAGTCAGGTATGATGAAAGATCAATTTCTAACCTAAACTGTGGCATCATTCTTATTAGTACAGCTCATCAGACGTATGAATGCTTGTGTTTTGTTGGTACTTGATGATAATGTTTTAGACAGCAAGAGAAAAAAACACCTGGCTCCCCACTTACATTTTGTGTAGATTGACCCGGAGATAAGCTTTATTCCATCTGTGTGCTTCCTCCTTCTGTATGCAAATCTCAGTTTGCTGAGCAAAGTGCAGAAGTACTTCCTAACTGGGAAGTCTGCAGCGCTTGTTGGAGCAGCGTCTGGAGAGCGTTGTAACAGGAGCTGTTGTGTGCCACGCAGAGAGCAGAGCACCTGCTGAAACATCCCTGGGGAGTGGCTGGCAGGTGGCTTGGCTGAATTCAGCCAGGTGAGGGCAGCACTGCAGAGAAGTGGTGCATCAGAGCTGTGGCACAAATTTCAAGAATAAAATGAAACTGTTAGGGAGGAAAAAATGTTCTCAGAAATATCCTACTATGCAACAAATGAAGGGTTAGGGGGTAGCCAGTTGAATGTGGCATGTAGTTAGGTTTTCAAGGAGTTACCATGTCACCTCCTCACCTTCATTGGTACTTACTGTCCTGTGTTTAGTGTTATTGATAAAACTCACTTATTTTTTCATCTGAAAATTGGTTGGTTTGGGATCTGAGTATGATTTGAAGAGCAGCACAGGACATTTAGATGAGCTGTATAGATAGTTCCTGTGAAGTTGGATCTTCAGCAAGGATGCTTGAGACATTGCTAAAACGCCGTATACATCAGAATTGTCCTTTAAAGTCTGAGGTACTGTGCCCTACTTGTCATGGTGTGAACAGTCTCTAGTTCTGCTCTGCCTGCCTTTTCCTATGTCATCTTTTCCTCTCCTGTGGTAGAACGTGGCAGATAGAAACCTAGACTGAGTGATAAGAATGACCTGGTGGAAAAATATGGTGTAAGTTAAGCTTGAATCAGGTCTAAGTGTGATTGCACAAATGTCTGTGCCATTCCAAGATACGAGGAGGTAAGCAGGTGAGGAGAGAGAGGGACTTGCCACCTGAGGGTGTGCATGCACCCAGCTGCAGCAGTATCAGGTCTAAGCTGACTGAGTGCGTGAAACTGACCTTATTGGTCTGTGGTGAAAGCCTTGATTGCCATTCAGAATTAGTGTAAAATACAGCTGATACAGGAAAGTATATTTTCTAGCAGTTGTGAATCCTTCTAAACAATGTTATGTATTTTTAACCTTCCATTAACTCTCCATATGCTGACAATTTATATTATAATTATGGAAGTTATTTTGAGATATCTGGAATATAGAAGGATGTGACTTTATCGCTGTTGATTTTTGGCCTTAAGTCTTTACTTTGCAACCCAAAGTGTCCAGTAACAATATTTGGGATTTGTCTGAAGCAAAAATGTAGTTCTTCCATCTTGTTTTTTTTTTTGTTGTTGTTGTTCAGTTTAACAGGTGCTTCTTGAGTATTAAAGAAACCACAGGCTTTCCCAGAACTGTTTCATAAACGTGACTGAATGATGTGCATTTCTTTTGTAGGTCAGAAGCCAGTTTTAACAGATGTTCAGGCAGAGTTGGACAGAATTTCACGGAAACCTGACATGGTCTCTCCAACAACCCCTACATCTCCCACAGAAGGTGAAGCATCTTGAAGACACCAAATAAAACCAATTGTTCAGTTTTCTGGGATAATTCAAACTTGCCTCTGCCTCTTCCTTCAGTGACTGGAACTAAAGAACTGAAAGATCTTTTCAGAACACAAACAGTTTATGTCTGTCTTTCTTTCATGTGTTGCCCAACTTAACAAAAGGGAGCTGTACAGATGGAAAATGGTATCACATCATGTAGGACTGCTGTTCACAGTGCAAGAATAATAAATTTAATTTCTTGGGTTTTGTTGAAAAGTCAGCATAATTCTGTAAAACTGGCAAGTATGTCCACTTATCAGGTAAAGGTTGCTTAGAGCAGGAAACTGATACACACCACAGGCACTTAATTTATATTGATTTCCCGACCTGGTGGTCAGGTTGAATACCATCTTAAGTAGAGCTTAACCTCTAAAGGAGAGAACTACTGCTAGTTTTTGTAAGAGAAAATGAATTGCACAAAACTGTAATGACAACAATAAACTCCAAATATATTTGAACACTTCATTTGGAGTACGTTTGCAAATCTGTTTGATCTCCCCTGAGATTAACACTGCGTTCAAAAACCCATGCAAAAATTTCATTCCAGATATGTCTTCAAATTAGTGGCCAGTTTTTTTGGTTGTTTGATTAATTTCAGACACTGAATAAACGATGTATAAAGAAAAAGCAGAGGTTAAATGTACAGATAATCAGTATCCAGATTTGTCTATATATATGGCTCGGCCTTAATGTCCCCCACTATGTTTCCCACATGAATTATGGTTTAAAATTGGTCATCAAAACTGTAATCAGTTAATAAAGTATTCTCTGCATTCAAATTTAAGTAACTTTCATTGAAGCCATGGTGTTCTTTGTTTACAGTTACGTTTTATACCGCATACTTAATTTTTTTAAAACATGCTTCTTATCTTTAACCTCTCTGTGAATAAGATCACTGGGACAGATTTAAACTTCCTTAAAACATTGGTTCTGGAAGGAACTGCCTGAAGTCTGCTGCATTTGTTGCTAGGAGTAACACCAGCTTATCAGACTTGTGTGGATTCTGCTGTAATGTATTCTGAAAACACCCTAGTTGCACTAAGGATCCTGCTGATGCCTTCGGTATATTGTACGAGAAGTAGTTGACTGAGGTTAGGGCTTTACTTCAGCTTTCGGTACACAGATGTTGAGCATCCCTTTACTGATCTCTTTTAAGCTTACGGTCTCTTCCTACTTGCGGCTACGGGATAGTAAATGTGAAAAGTATATCCTTATTGAGTAATTGCCAAGTGACCTCTTCAGTGTGTTTAGGGTGGGTTTTCATTGTTGGTCGTTTGTTTTAGGTTTTTAAATAGTCTTACATTAATTTCTCTAACTCTTTAGAAAACTTCAGAAACCCCCTGATGAAGAAGAGGTTGATGCATGGAGAAATGCCTCCCTATCAGTACACTTCTGATAGTAGCTTATGCATGTAAACTTCTTGAAACATAACTCTAAGTGCTAATAGGTGCTGTTCCTAACATCAGCAGCATGCTTTTTCGTACATAGAGCTGCAGTGGTACATGTTTGTGGAGTGAAACTTCAGACTTTAGGACAATATCCTAAACTTTCGTACTGCTCAGGTTTTGGAAAGAAAACTTTTAGCTTCTGCATTTTTCATCTGAGCATCTGTCAAAGCCCAGTATCCTTTTTGAAGCTGGAAACTCGGACGTGTTATATTTCCATATATTTTCTAGTTTTCCAGAAATATATTAGGAACTATTGAACTAGGTGGCCTTTTTTTTTTTTCAGAAGCAGGGACAGGGGAAAACCTTACTAATGACTCATTAGAATTTCACTTCATAAAACAAAGTTCTAGAAATAAATGTCACTTCTGCAAATATAAAACTTCTAAATTTATTCCTTCCCTAGCCCGTTAGTTGTTTTATCTATTTTATAAAAAAAAAAAAAATATTTAAAGAACATTGGCCTTTCTATTCTACAATGCTACCTCCCTCCTTAAAGTTAAAATTCTCTTAAAGCTGCTGTCACTATCCCCAGCTTTGTGCTTTTTGGAGCAAAGACTTTAAGGTATTTTTATGGCAAAAAGAAAATGAGAACTTGTTTCTATTTAGCCTGGTGGCTTTGGCTTCTTGTTTCCATTCAGTGAGACCAAGACTACTTGGCTGCTGGCTTTGGCCTTGAGTTGAAATTTCCCTGACTATTGCTCTGACAGGAGTGTCAAGATGCAGACAAGATGAAGGTGTCACCAGAACTATCATGCAAAACAAGCCTATGTAATAGAAGATGTTTTTCACAAAATGTAGTGCCAATTAATCCTCATTCTTTCAGGCACCAAAGTTACCAGTGGGGTAAAACAAGAGAAGGATGCTTGGAAAGGATACTACTTTGTTATCATTTATTGTGCTTCAATGTCCTACCTGTAGATGTGTTAGGTTTGTTATGACCTGGATTCTAAAAGGAATAACAGCGTGAGTAACTTCTAATCACTTTTGTGTGCCTTTAATGCCTTTAGTGTCATTGGGCCCAAGGTTTTAGTCTAGTACACAAGAAATTGGAGATAGTATTGGAAGAACAGATGATTTTTCATTGGAAAAAAAAAAAAACAAAAAAAAAAAAAACAATGTTTTGTGGAATACTACAAAAATGCTATAAAGTAAATAAACCAAGTAAATTCCTTTGTACTTTTAGAGCTACTTCTGTGTAGATAAGGAACTATTAGCCCCAAAATGAATGTTTGAGGGGGATTTTTACAGATCTCCTTCCTCCTCCTTCTCTCCTTCATGTTCCTACATCAGTTCTTTGAGTATACTGGTTGTAATAAGCTTACACTACCAGTTTTAAGCTTGGAAATTTTGGAAACCTGAGCTATATGGACTAGCTACCATACTACATACACTAACTTTTAAGTTTCTAGTGGGTCGTCTGGAACTTAAGTACTAACCTGTTGGGTTGCAGTCCTTTTATGGGTAGCAAACTTAATTTGCAGTAGGACACCTGCAGCTGTAGAACCATTACTTGTCAAATACCTCATGGCTTTGTGATTCTCTTTATGCAGATAAATGCTGAAAAACAGTGACAAGAGTTAGCTTAGCCCAACATTTGGGAAATGTGGAATATTGAAGGTTTGTTTTCTTCTTGTGTCATAAGGGATACTTAGACATAGCTATTAAAAATGCTACTTAGTCTTCAGCTGTTGAAAAATCACACGTTCTAGCTGGTCAGTATGAAGATTGGAGCTTGTGAATTCAATTGCAATACTGAGCCCAAAAATACAGCCTTGAGAGAAGAGGAATCTTCAGCAGATGCAACATGTGCAAGGCCTTTCTGAGTTCTTTGTCACAGTACTTATGTTATTCCCCTTGCTAGCTAGTTGTATTGTACTTAATGCTTGCAATACACAGGGCCAGAGTGATGAAAGAAAACTGTTAGATACCTGTGTGGGAATACCAGAAATGAGACCAGGAGGAGAGCTGTGCCTCCAACTGGCTGACTTAATTGTTCCGTGGTGATGAACCTCATCACCCTTCAAATGAAAAATGGAGCCTGTCTCCTTCAGCTGTTTGGACTTTTAAGCTACTCTCCCATTCCTATAGTTCATTCTCTCTCGCCCTCCTTGAAGGAAAACAAATTAACACAATTGTATTTATGAACATGGGAAAATTGGAATATCAATTTGTGACAAGTCAGGTTAATGGAGCTCTGCTGCTAATTTTGGTTGTGAGGGATTTTGGTTTTAGCTTAATCTGTGTAAATCTGTAACACAATACGAAGCTAGTTCCAAAGGGTCACTGGGGCTTCACTATGAAAACAGGAGGGATGCAGCCCTGGTCTGTGTCCGCTATATTCCAGTGGCTGACATTTACTCAACTGCTTCAAGGAGCTGAAGTCACGCTTCTTTGTAAGTTTTTTTTTTCAGTGCAGCAAGGGGTGATAGCCATGTCATAAAACTATAATGTAATCTCCCCTAATGAGGTAGCTTTCTCAACTTAAAGTATTGCTTTTTGGCCACTATGGTGGAGAAGATGCAATGAGGGAGAAAACTAGGTCACTCATCACTAATCTGCTTCCACCAACCTCGAGCTCTTTGGCTGAATGGAGATGTTGTGGTAGTTTAAGATCTAACTCTAGGGTTGCCTCTCTGCTGCAAGCTCCTGCTTTTAGCTCTGGTTCTGCCGTTCTGGCAGAGGTTGTGTGGGTAAGAAAGGCTTTGTTTTTGGAAAGCTCCATCAGCAGGTAAACAGAAGGAAGTAGATGCACATCTGGAACGGGATTTCCATTGCATCAGAGGCTGGTAATTACAGTTATTTGCATTAAGCAGGCATGTTATGTATCGCAACTATTGTTTTGATCTGCCTTCCCTCTAAAGGAAAGTGAGGTACTTGAAAGACAGCTCTAATGAAAAGGGTAAAGAACGCCTTTAGTTTGCGTGCATAGCAGCATTTGTATGTTTTAACACAATGCCTGAAGTATTTTTAAGCTACCAGGCCCTACCTGGTCTCCTTTTCATTCCTTCTTTGTTACAGTTACTGGAACTTTGTTACTGTTTTGCTTTTCATGAATTCCCTTATAAATAAATGAAGTGGGCTAAATAAGCTAGGATTTAAGTGGCAAGCTAACCTTTATAATTCATGCATCATTGATATGTACTTTCTGGAGAAGGCCTGAACCGAAAAACCAACTCAAAGACAACAGTAAGTAGAAAAAGGTTGCAATCTATTTTATCTTTTGTTGACTTGTGTAGTGTTTATATGACTCCTTGAAAAGCAAACTCAATAGTTACATCTCTGTTCATAATCTAGTAATGTTGCGTTAAGACACTGGTAAAGATTCAGATGGGAACAACTGCAAATATCCCTAGATGCTACCGAACACCTGAAAAGGTAAACTCAGGATTTCTTCTATCTCCCTAAACCCTGTCTCCCTCAGACCAAAGTACAGTCTAGTCACACACAAAATACTAGCAAGGAAGAAAACAAAACAAGGGAAATTCCTTCAGAAAAGAGATGCCAGCCTCTGTAATATAATCTTATTTATGGTTGTACTAATGTGAAAAACAGCAATAAAGGCAAGGCAGACTCCTGAGTGGTAACAGTAAATGTTATGTGCCCAGCCCTGCGTTCTGGGGATGCTGCCAGCAGAACTGCATTAGACTCATCCCAACCCCAGGCAGAAGCTAGGCTGCCCTCGTGGCGATACCTTGCTTATTTTACTGGAAACTCCCGTGCCATGGGAATCGCGGGACTTGCCCTCCTCATTTGCCTCTGAAGCCGATTGCTGCAGCAGGCACTGTTTCTGGCACAAACAAGCCTGTGCTGCCCTGCCCAAGGGCCCTGCAGCGTTCCTCTCGCTTGTGTTTTCTTACTGGGAGGGATCGTGCTTATGGTCTGCTGGTGAATGTTCAACACAGAGCACGAACCGACCGCTTTTAGCAGGGCCACCCTACTTTACCTGGCCGTCCTGGTGGCTCTTGGCAGGGTTACAAAAGGCACCGGGGCTCCTGGGTGGCCGCATGCATCCTCCCTGCTCCTTGTGCTGGCTCTGGAAGGGAGACGGGGGCTGAGCAACCTGATCCTGAGCACAGGCTTCACTTAACCAGCGTGCATACAAAGCTGAGGTTAAGAAAATTGCCATTTATATGACGTTTGACAGAAACTTAAACAAGTGAAGTGTAGCCGAATTTGGCTGTGATGGGTGGTAGCAGTTCTGTGGCTGATAGGTGAATAGTGTAGCAGCCCAAGGCCCTGCTCAGCCCCAGGCAGCCTCCAGCGCCCAGCACCAGCCCGGTTCCTCCTCAAGCAAGGCCGGGGACAGGGCCAGGCTGGCAACCAGCCTGCGGCAGGGAGGGACTGGGACCGCCTCCACCTTCCCCTTCCCCTTCCCCTTCCTTCCCTTTCCCTTCCCTCCCCGCCCTCCTGCCTCGCCCTTTTGCTTTCGCTTCTTCCCTTCAGCTTGGCGGCGGCGGCGCGGCCATGGAGAACGGGGCCGTGTACAGCCCGACCACCGAGCCCCACTGCAAGGAGCCCCGCCAGCCCTGCGGCTGCACCCGGCACCGCCTGAAGGGCTGGAGGCTGCCGGCCAAAGTGCTGCAACCGGTGAGGCCCTTCCCTTCCCTTCCCTTCCCTTCCCTTCCCTTCCCTTCCCTTCCCTTCCCTTCCCTTCCCTTCCCTTCCCTTCCCTTCCCTTCCCTTCCCTTCCCTTCCCTTCCCTTCCCTTCCCTTCCCTTCCCTTCCCTTCCCTTCCCTTCCCTTCCCTTCCCTTCCCTTCCCTTCCCTTCCCTTCCCTTCCCGCCTGCCTTGTTGTTTGCTAAGCTGCACAAATCGGTAACTGAAGGCTGAGGTGGCCACGGTGGCACTGCCTTTTGGGCAGCTTGAGGTTGTTTTGTGGTGAGGAACTAACGGGCTTGCTCCTTCTTCATGTCCTGGCTGCAGGGGCATGTGCTAGCACCGACCTGCTGGTTGTGTGCCTCGCGTGACCGAGGTTCAGCGCTGTGGCCACTGTGGGCCCACTGCTCGGCATCCTCAGGGTTTAAAATCAGAGGCAATCCTCACAGAAAACATAGCGTACTCTCTTCTGAGGGCCTCACTGGATGTAAACAGGCAGTAGAAACCTTTGTAAGGCTGTGGGATTGCTGGGTCCCCCTCATGTCACCCCCACAGCCTGACTGTGAGCGCACCAAGCTGTGCTGTGCTCCACCGCCTCGGGGAGCACATCTCCCTCAGCAAACCTCCTGGCAGAAAGCACACCAAAACGTGCGAGCTGGGTGGTGGCCGGTCTGGATGTGTGTGACACCGCAGTGCCTCGCTTCGTACTGGGCAGCCCCACGCTCTCCTGGAATCTGGGGCTCATATTCTGCTTGTTTTTTGCCACACGTAACATTATTCCTGGATGTGCTCATCACCGGGACACCAGATATTGCTCCTGTGTGTTCCCAGCCTCAGTGATGGATCTTCCCAAGCTTGCTGGTAGCGATGTGAGGAGCACTGGGTGTACGTACCAGCAGCGAGCAGCGAAACCACAGCAGCAAAGGGCAGCTGACTGTAAATGTGTCAGCAAACATTTTCCATCGCAGTGGCTTCTCAGTCAGATGTCTCATGCTGGGAGGAATCATAGGTGATTTCCAGCCCTTTCTTGTTAATTCGCTGTGAAGAAAAGAGGACGTTCGGTTTTTAAACTTTGGCTCACACAGAGTCAAAAGCCCCAGGTGAAAGCTGAAGAAAGCAGTGCTGGTAATGCTAATGCTGCCCGAAGCAATGCTTTCTAAGACTGTTTAATAAAAAAATCACACCCAAGAATACTATATTAAATATAACAGGATGCAAAATGTTACTTCATCTTCTGGAGATTAACAAAGATCTGCTGGATGTTGCTCCCAAACAAACAGATCGTTACAGATCAGTAGTTTAATGAAATAAAACAAACTATTGCATATGCAACTCTACTGGTGTAGCAATGTCTTCAACTGCTTACCTGAGCAGAGGCATTATTTAAAAAGCTTTCTAGGAAGGAAGAAGGTAAGTTATTAAGGCCTGTCCTAACAAGGATGGGTAGCTGCTTGACAGGCTCCTAAAGAAGTAGCAGCTTATGGCCTATAACAGTCTTTCAATAAGAGGAAAAATAAAATTGAATTATAATCATTCACCTTCCTCACTTCCAACAGTTCCTCCGTCCTTTTGTTTCACTTTACCAAAACACACGGATCTTCAGCTCTTGGCCAAAGCACTTACAGCAAGCTGCAGAAATTACTGAAGGTGGAAGCCTCAATATTTCCAGTAGGAGAAGTGTTCCTGTTTTAGGAAAGCATTGGTTTCTTTTTATTGGAAGTCCTGGTGATGGTGGTGGTCATTAACATCTATTAGCCTTGTGTTAGAACAGTGATGGTTCGTTATTGTGGGGATTGCACACTGATAATCAGATGGGTGAGCTGCTAAATGGGAAGGTTTTGTGCTGGGAACACCACTGCTCTGTGTTTTAACAGGCCTGTTGGAAAGTTCATTGATTTGCTTTATTTTTGTAGCCTTTCACTTCTTAAATTTACTTGAGAAACGTGACATTTGTGCAGAAACTCGCAGTAGCATCAGTGTCAATGCAAAGTTCTTGCTGGCAGAGGACCGAGGAAGTTATTTAATGGCCTGTGTGTGTATGGGCACTTGGGACTCATCTGCATCCGCAGCAATGCAGGGCTCTGCACGAGAGGCAAGGAAGGTGGCAGCTGCCTGTTCGTGTCCTCAGGTATTTCCTCGGTCTTCGGTGTGAAAGAGGCTCTGCTCTGAAGGCTTAGCTCTGAAGAAAACGAGGAGCTCCTGAGCTGTCCCTCTCTGCTCATTGCTCAAATAAAACCATAGTGAGATTGTGGGTGCTTGCCACTGGGAAGTTTCCATAGGCTCAGTGTGGAGACAGCAAACATAAAAATACAACAGAGCAAGCTTCAGCTGCTTCATGTAAGCCTGTACTGCTCTGCGCTGACCTAGGCGGGTAGCTGTGCTTGCAGAACTGGGAAACCGAAGAAAACGTAACAACAGAGCCCTCTCATGTTTATTTGTAGTGATGTCAAGAAGCAAATTAACAAACCCAAGCAGAACTCTCTGCAGCTTATAGAGGTGCAGCTGATACACTACATCAAGCAAAGTTCTTCACATCAAAGCTTTTTTAATGATGCACTCTTTTGCTATTCAGCTCATTAATAAAAATTTGAATACTGTTGGAGAAGTCCCACAAAGGACGCCAGATCAATCCTCCCTTCTCCCCCATTTTTTTGACATGAAATCCTTTAAAAGTACTCCTCAAATGTGTTTTTTTTTTTTTTTCCTCCCACTCATTTGCACACTCAGTGGAGAGGGTTTTTTTTGCGGTTACTTAGACCATATTATAGTTACCTGGGCTTCTAAAGCCTTTTTAGGGCAGGTTGCCAAAAAGACCTTTATTTCCTTTCTGTTCTGCCTCTGGTGAAAGTGATGGCATTCAGCTGTCAGTGCTGATATACGGAGGTAGAAATACAAATCCCAGAAGGGAGGGGGAGAAAAATATTCCTTGGGCATCTGCAGTAATCACTGGGTTAGGCGTGAGGGTTTCTGAGAAATTTGCTTTGCCAGCCAAGCACAAGAGAGAAGGGAAGTATGCGGAGGGCTGATTGTAACGTGTCAGTTTACCAACTCGTGTGTGCTTTTCCCTTTCTGAGATCCTGTTTACTTTACACCGTTGGGTATTCAAAGCACGATGTTTTCTGAGGTCTTGCTTAGCTGGTGAATTTACAGTTCCCACTTGCTAAGTCACTTTTCTTATTTTTACTGTCAGAAAACTGAAACTGAAGACAGGTCATTATTTTCCAAAATAAGATGCAGATATAGCATCTGCAGCTGTTTTGACGTGCTAGTAACTCGAAAATGACAATTCTAGAATTAGATTTTTTTCATAGAAGAGCTGTCGACTCCATTATTGCCCAGATAGTATCTTTAAAAATAGGATCATCCTCCCTGTATCAGTCTTGATTTTATGGCTGAGTCTGATTCCTAATAATTGTTCCAGTCCGCTGAACTCCTTACTGCAAGGATCTATATCCTCTGTCAACTCTTTAGGATGAAGAAAACCAGCAAGAAGTGGCCAAAATGAGAGACTATTTAAAAAAAAAAAAAAAAAAAAAAAAAAAAGCAATATCCTTCTTGTACAGTAAGGTGGTAGAAGATCCAGCAGCAGATGCTTGGTGTCTGTATGGGAGTTAACTCATGTTCTGTCCTCAAAAAATACTGCTGCGGGGAGGCTAACGTAAGCTTCTGCAGAGATTAAACACTGCCCAACATAGCTTAAATGTGGTTTAAACATAGTTTGAAGTTTTGGTTCCTGCAATTGAGCTTC
The DNA here is from genome assembly GCF_965140915.1 of Aythya marila. Lineage (NCBI taxonomy): Eukaryota > Metazoa > Chordata > Aves > Anseriformes > Anatidae > Aythya > Aythya marila. Next base: position 43,732,620 of record NC_139043.1, on the reverse strand, counting down.
TGTTGTTACTGGTCATAAACACACGAGCCATTAGCTGTACTTTCTCTGAAGTTTATCGAGGGAGATAACACCAGCTGCAGGCTTTCAGGGAGGTAAATGGCTGGGTCTTCTGATCCACCCCAATCCCAAATGCATGTAAAACTAAATGCGGTTGTAAGTGGTAAGCAATAGCATTTTTGCTTGTTCTGACTGGAAGCTGTGCTTCTCATGCTGTGTGCCTGCTCTGCTTCCTACTGCTCAAAGCCACAAATGGGAAGGCTTCAGTTAAAAGTGTGTAGATGGTGGAGCTTAACCCAATGGAGTTTGTTGATTGACTTGAACATCAAGCCTAAACTGTGTCATTATATTTCTACCTGTGTTATCCATAGGTAAATAACCATAAAATAGTGCAGAACTTCACCAAGTTCTTTTTAGATTCTTTTGTTGTTGTTGTTGTTGTTTTAATTCTGTCATCATTAACCTTAATATTGCAGACATCTGTTTGCTAAGGATATTGGTGACTTGATCTAACACAAGTATGTTATTTGTTTGCAGTTTCTCTCTCTTCTGGCTGTTATTTTTGAGGAAATTGTGGAGGATTGTAGCAATTGTGGTGGACTTTACTTCTTTGAATTCACAAGCTGCACTGCTTTTCTTCTGAGCCTCCTGATCCTCTGTGTGTATTGCACTGTTGCATATGAAACCTTCGGGAAAGATAAAGTAGAGAAAGTGGTAAGATTTATTTTTTAAAAAAACAAACCATTTAATGCAAGTGCTTAAAGACTACTGTGGAGTAAAAAGGCAATGCAGAGTGAATCATTTATTATTCTCTAATTAAAGGGTAAATTAACATAGGTTATATTACAGTTAATAAATAAGTAACTTTATAACTTTATAATAACTTTAAGGCTTTATAATAACTTTATAATAACTTTAAGATGTTATATATAACTATATATAACTTTATAATAATGTTAAGAGTGTTTTTTGTTGTTGTTTTGTTTTAGATTTAGATGGGAGATTTAGATTAAATGCAAGGAAGAAATTCTTTACTGTGAGGGTGTTGAGGTAGAGGAACAGGCTGCCCAGAGAAGCTGTGGATGCCCCATCCCTGGAGGTGTTCAAGGCCAGGCTGGATGGGGCTTTGGGCAACCTGGGCTGGTGGGAGGTGTCCCTGCCCAAGGGGACAAGTGGGTTGGAACCAGGTGATCTTTAAGGTCCCTTCCAACCCAAACCATTCCATATGATTCCATGATTTTCTGAAGCTTCCATGAGCATCAGAGTTTCAAACTGTAAACTCACTGCGGATTAACTCGGTTGCTGTTAGGATGCTTGTGCTTTTTCAGGTAGTATACCTACAATTCTGTAACATTTATTTTTCATGTTTCCAGAACTTTTGGGCCATGCTAGCCATAGGTGTCATTTTCCTGTTAGCTTCAATAGTTCTTGCTGCAACGAATTCTGGGTTGGTTCATGCAACTATTGCATGGGTAAGTCTCACAATTGTATATTTTACTTTGCATTTATCTTGTATCTTAATTTGTCTACCCTTTAAACCTCACCCAGTTTGCAGGGAAAAAACCGGGCAGGGAACAGAATTCAGTGCATTACAGGTTTCAGGAGGAGCTAGCTGTTTCAGAGCTTCTGAAACTCAGCTTAGGAAATCCAAAGAGTAGGCATTCCCCGGATGCAGAGCTTTCCAGCAGTCCTGCTTGCAGCTCCCCAGCAGCTGTGGCTCACTTCTTGGTTCCTCACTTCATTTCACTGCCTTGGCTCTGTACTATTCCCTGGCATCTGTCACTGTTAATGGCACTGCCATCTCTCACGGCCTCCCAAGCTCTCTGACACTCGCCTCTGAAATGCCAACTTTTTTCCTTAATTGTGCTCCTGTAATGCTATCCTCTTGCAAAGTCAGCAAGAAACCACATCTTTTGTCAGACATTATAAAATATATGTAGAGAACGCTGGCCTGTAAAGGTTGCAATAAGAACGATAGGTTCCTCAGAGACAAAAATAGAAGAGCAACAGAGGTGCATGACAAGGCACTGTAGAAGGTGTGGGTCATAGTTCCTTACTCATTTGGTGCTCTTTTGGAATAACTTTGGAATTGTGAATATGTGAGATTAAAGATCAAATTTTGATTTTCTTCTTGAATGAATAAAAATTGAATTCTGTTCCGTACTCAGCATGAAGATACACACTTCTGTATGGTCATCTGTTGTGATGCTGATATATACAGTTCTAATGGTTTGATTAGTCTTCCTTTTCTGTGTGTGTGTGTGTGGTTTTTTTTTTTGGTGGTGGTGGTGCATTTTTTGTTTGTTTTTGTCCTGGAGCTGGAAAAACAAAAATATCGGGATTCAAGACTTCATAGTACCTAATTGTTTTGGGGCAAACCTGCTGCTTAATTTTATTTAAAAGTTAGCGTAAATGTGTGCGTGTACTTCCTTGCTTGAAAGAAGCTGCTAAAACCAACGGTCTGCTTACCACTACGTTGCTATGACTAATAATGAAAGTGGTCATTAGCAAAAGGTCACGTCAGCCCCACGTGCTGATGCAGCAAGGACTTGCTTAGGCTCTGTTAGTTTATCTCCCTTCACCTTCCATGGGTTATTCTTCTTCACTTAGTCCCTTTAAACAGCAGACATCTCTTGGATAAATAATCTGCTATACCACCACTGCCATGCTTCTTTACTAATTTTACTGCAAAAAAAAATAAAATGATTATACTTCTACTATTAAGATCTGTTTAGAACATATCCTAAGATTCACGCTTGATTACAAGAATGAGAATTGTAACAACTTTTGCATTGAATATGCTAGAATTAAGACTTCTGATCTGTTGCTAATTTAAATGGAACCATTGATTTAATATACCAGCATTATTAACATACATGAATAGTGCAGCAAATCTCTCCAAAATCATAGAATACTGTCAAAGTTTGTACTTTTTTAATTCATACATTTCTTTCACTTTCACAGGTATTTGGATTTTTCGCAAGTGGGGCATTTTTAGCTGAGTTTGTGATGGAGTATTGGGAGAGGCGGAAACAAAGCACCAGAGAACATCCTCAAAATTCAGGCAATACTCAGGGCACTGCAGAAATTCACCCACTGAATGAATCAAGCTGAACTTTCTGAAACTATTTTTTTTTGTGTGTTTTGTTTTGTTTTGTTTTGTTTTTTGAGTGGAGCAAACTAAAATGAAATTTCAGTGCTCTGTAGGTAAAACTTCTGCCTCTTCCTTCGAATCAATTTTTTACACTTTGCTCATCACAAATTGATCCTTAGGTCAAGTAACATCATCTTGAACACCATGTTCTATTTTATTTTGTAGGTAACTTGTTCTGCCATTTCTCTAGGTGGCATACATTTAAAAAAAAAAATAGTCTAAATAGAATAACACAAGGACAACATTGTGCTGATTCAATTTTGGTAGGAGTGACTATGAAAGGATAATCCGTGGTGTATAAATTCTCAGTTATGCCTTAAGGACGTTTTCTATATGAACTGGACCAAATATATCTTCTACTAGTTACAAGTTAGTACGGTAGAACTCATTCTTGTACTCACTGGCCAAACAGTAAGTGTAAAAGGGATAATACCCAATTGCAGCTTTACAAAAATGCTTATCTTTATGGAAGGGTTTTTGTTTTGTTTTTACTAACTACACTTTTTAATTCTGTCTGTGGAGATCAGTTTAATGAAATAGCTTAGGGTTTTTATGCAGGGGGTAATATAATGTGTTTTTTTTTTTTTAAGGAGACAGCTTTGCACCCCATGGTTATTCAAGTTCAGGCTTGTATGCCAGAATATTCCCTCAGACTGTTTCAAAAGTGACAAAAGTCACAGGGGAAAAAAAATAAAATTAAAAATGGACTGGCATCTGTGAGAGATAAAAGTTTAAGTATTTTCACAAAGTCACCCAGAAGTAGCAATCTGAACATCAGTGGGAGAACGATTACAGCATGTTGTAATATTGACTATCATTTGTAGGGTTGATAGCATGCACAGCTTGTTTGTGCATAGTTTTACCAGATTGGTTTGGCAGCACCATTTTCTGTGCTGATATCTATGGCACTAGTATGAGACTTCTTTCTGCTGGCTAACTCAGCTGGTGAACAGGTAAATAAGCACTCGTAACCTCCATTTGTCTTAAAAGCAAGGGGCCGGGAGACTGCAAGAAACACTACTGATGCAACGTGTATCAGACCAGTGAGAGACTAGATGTTGATGGCTACTGTGTAAAAAGTGAAGTGGTTAAAAACAAACAAAAAAAAAGGCATTTTGCAGATGCCTGAGGTAGAAACTAAATGGCTAAACCTCATTTAGAGGGAAGCCCTCAAAAGTAGGGCGAACTGCTGTGTGTCAAGAGACCTTCCAAAATGCCAAAGCAAATGAGAAAAAGCTGATTATGCAAAAACAGTCCGTGTTTGAGTTCTCGTGACATCTGTTGTGTCTTCCAGGCATTAACTCCGCTTCATCAATACCATTGTCTGATAAATGTATAGTCCTGTAACCTGTTGTGGCAGCACTGAGAGTAAGGCCTGCAGAAATTGTCTGAGAGCTATATTTGGAAAAGGATGAGGAAGCCATTGTAAGACAAAGCATTGTAAAAGAGGGTAAAAGGTTTTTCTTGTTGTTGTTGTTGGTTTTTTTTTGTTTGTTTGTTTTTTGTTTTTTTTTTTTTAACTCCCAGTACTGCTACTTTCTGACGAATGTGAGTTTGTGATGTCGTCTCTCTAAGCTCTGAGACCTAACCTTAACACTACACTTCGCTTGGGCAGTGTAACATTTTGACAGCTGGTGTGAATCGTGAGGTTTAAGCTGCAGCTTAGTTTCAGAACCGTGCATAAAATACAGACTTTCCTTCGCCTAATTTCCTGCTTTGTGAGGATGAAATGTTCCTTAGGTTGGAATTGGTTTTCCTTGTATTTATTAGTGTTATTTGCACTAACACTTGATCTTGGTGTAGGTGTGCAGAGCCTGCCGTAGCTGTGCCTGAAAGCTGGGTAGGTTTTGAGATGGTTTTGTTTACAAGCAACCTTACTGCTTACCAAGCTGGCCACAGTGGGAAATATCTCAATATCTCTGCTGCAATTTGCAGTGCCTTACTTTGGGGTTTGTGTCCACAGCTATAATTAATATTTTAAGTTTGGGTTTGGTTTTGCTTGGTTTTGTGGGTTGTTTTATTTTTATTTTTTATTTCTCTTAATTATAATTATTTTTATTGCCTGGCATTCTATCTAATCAATGCACATCAAGAAGCCTGCCGTTTCTAAACCTTGATATATAATCAAAAGCTGTAAATATAGCGTAAGAATAACGCAGTGTTGCTGATATTTTTAAATGATGCAGCACTATGGTGGGGCTTGTGTCATGGGGTAATTTTTCCTTTTTTTTTTTTTTCCTCCTTGAAAATATGTTACGGGAATTATAGGTTTTGACTGCTTTCTCTGAAAGACTTTTCCCCACCAAAGTGCTTTGTTGTTGGTGTCCACTCCTGAATTGGAGATACCGGTACTGAGAGGGATTGGTGAAGTCACCTCTCTACCTTGGCCTCCCTATCTATGTGGTGTCTACTGCCAATCCTTTACAGAGAAACGGAGTGTGCCATTTTCCTTGTAGCTGTTTCAAGTAGCTTTTACCCATTTTCTCACTGACTCACTGATCCCTGTATGGATTTGAGGATCCAGTTCTGTCGCTGACCAAAAGGGATGCTCTGCCATCAGCTAATGAAAACAACAAGTGGGTAGTTTTTTGGAAACTGCTTTATCAGCTCCACAAGACGAAAGGACAGATGCTGTCCCCATCTCCCTCCTGGCACCTCTGCCCTCACAGACTAGTAGGGTGAGAGATTTCCCTACCCCAAAGCTGCGTGGCGTGGCCCCCTGCAGTCTTGAAGTGCCCCCTGTCATGCTTTTGGTGCTGGATCCAGGCTCTGAGTGTCTCTCCCTTGGACCGATCCCAGAGAATGACCCTGGACCTGGATGAAACGTGTTTTTTTGTGGGAGCTGTGTGTGGTTGGATGCCTCTTACCCTCCCGTGCTCTGTCAGCAAAGCGGTTTGCACGTTTCCCAGCCTGTTTCTGATGAAACCAGCCTGCTTTACTTGAAGCAGTTTTTTAATTGCTTAAATTTAAGTTGGCTGATTTTGACTGAGGGTCTGTTCAGGAGAGTGGTGGGAGCTTTGGCAGAAGGGCAGTTATGAGGAACTGCCCTAAATTTCTCTTACTGTTCACGAAGCAACCATCCGTGTACAACCTTAGCTGACAGTAACACCTGGGGACAGGAGCAGTTGGCCGTGCGTCAAGCTGAGGGTTGTCTTCTCCCATCTCCACCGCAGTGCTTGGCAGTGGTGTCATGAGCCTGCTCAGACACATTGCAAGCTTTCACCTTTTCCAGTTGAGCCTGTCCAAAAATACTCCGTGCACTGAATTTCGGGCCTTGTTTACAGTGCCGTGAGAATCGGTGCAGAGGGTTCTCCAGGACGTGTGAGGACTTGCTGTGAAGGGGCTGGTCTGCGAGTTTCTCCTCTGAAAATCTGCAGGTGCCTTGTGTAGGCTGGGAATATTTTCTTGTGTGTGTGTTCTGCATTTGGCCCGCATTAAAATCACGATGCTAGCAATGCCCTTTGGATTCAAGTATGGGAAGGAATTGTGCCCTACTGCTCGTGCTCTGTGCTTTAAAAACAGCAGGGGAGGATCGTGCTCTTCTACAATTCAGATCTGCCTTTCCACCCTCTGACTCAAAACTACAGCGAGTTGTCCTACACAAGTCTCAGAGCTCTGCACAAGATGTTTTTGCATAATGGCCAGCACGGTAATCCTCGTTCTGCTCAAATTTGTGCAATAAAAATACCAAACTTACTACACTGAAGGGAAGCTTTGGTGAGACTTTAAAAACGTTACATAAAGCTGTAATGAATCGAGATGCTGGTAGTGCCTTCAAGATGGAAATTCATCTTTGTTCTGCTTTATTGCTGTAAGCAGCAGCAGATTAAATTTTAGATTAAATCTAAATTATTCATCTAGATTAAATTTTATGCCATTCAGAACTATCACTTTTGTACCTTTGAGAATTTAAGTGACTTAATGATTATTAAATCAGGATGATAACAATGGTTTTATATATTGTATACAATAATTTTTTTTTACAGTTTTGCAGTCATCGTTGCCTTGAACTTCCATTAAAATAATTTTGAAATGTTTAACTATTTTTCCATTCCAAGCCTGTGGTCTTTTTAATGTATTATGCTCTTTTGGACTTAAGAACTTTTAAAAATATTTTGTAATCATTTTTAAAATAAAATATGACTTAAGTATGTGTTTCTCGTTTCTACTGCTGGTGCTTGGTGTCAGTATATAGCTCTCCCAGAACAAACCATAGGAAATAACATCATGCTTTGTTCCTGGTTTGGAGGAAGGAGCTTGCATTGTGTTTGCCCGTTACTGGGGAAGAGGGTCCAGCCTGCAAACCTGCAAAGCCGAGCCTTTTCAGTGGATGTTTCCAGGAGGAAAGGTCCAATAATGTTGGTGTTGTCTCATCCCACGGGGTCCAACCAAGCTAGTTTGTAACAGACTTTACACCTATTGTGTAAATGTGAGTAATTTAAGTGCTGGTTTCATGTTGTCTTGATAAGTTGGAGCTGAAAATTTGAATAAACTGCTAGGGTTGTTAAAGGCAGTAGCACAAACCAGGAAAAGGTGTCACAAGAAAATCCTATCTGCTGGTGGAGAAAAATGCAGGTGACTGAGTTACTAGGTTGAGGAGAAGCCACCTGATCTTTTTAAAATGTTTGTTTGATTGTCAGTAGTGGGGGGTGAGGAAAAGGAAATCGTGTGCTTTCTGGCACACAAGATAGCTTTTTTTGTTTTATAATCCTACAGATTGCTTATTACCTGCATATTTTGTAAGCAGGAGAATGGCACTTTAAGCTGTCAGCACTGAAACTGGAACGACACTGTATTTTTCTGTATGTCATATATTAAAGGTGAAATTCTCTCGATGAAGTCGCTAGAGATGAACATAATTGTAAGGGGAAAAGGTCTCTAATGCTATTAATTAAGTTTAATTTGAAAACGAGGTGCAAGCAATCAGAGCAAAATGTTGTGTTAAAAGGGTACGTCAGTGGTGGAGTTACAAAGCCTGAGAAGACAACTGAGAAGATCTAAGAAACGTGAGAAAGACTAAATAATTTGGAGCATGACCACACAGTTTCGGTGCTGTTACTGCTAGAATCGTGGCGACTCCTTTCTCAGCAGTGTGCTCCAAAATTAATTTGCTGTAAATTAACATTACAGCAGGGCAGAACACAGGCTAGTAGGCTGCAGGTTTCCTTTGTGAGTGGCACAGGCAGCACCTGGGTGCTGCTGCCTGCCTCTTGTTCAAGGCACATCCATCTTTCCTTGCTCTCAGCTGGGCTTTCTCCTTAGAGTGAGGAGCACGACAGCCACCTGCTTGCTCACACAGCCTTCTTCAGGCAGCTCTGCAGGAACCGAGCAAGGTTAACTACGTGGCTGGGCTGTGGGTTTGACTTCCCTTTGACTTCAGGATAGCTATTCTTGGCCTGCTCAAGGGAACACGAGGAAGTCCAGTCATGGTTTTGCATTCTGGCTGTGCTGGCCACACGGTGCAGCTCCCCGCAGACAGCTGGTAAAGCTGCTGAGAAGCTGCAGGAGAGAAGTTTGCCCACAAGAGGGCAAAGATGATCCTGGGATTGAAATGATGTGGCCTGCAGGATTTCGCCCTCCTCCCACCTGGATTTTCACTGAAAGCCCCCTTGCCCTCTCCTCTCATCAGTGTGGCTATAAACTGAAGAGCGCATTTCAGTGATATTTTTTCCAAATGCTTATTTTCCAAAATGTAGCCTGAAGGATTTCTGGTAATAGATAAATGCTGTCTCAAGCAGGTATTCCATCTAAGCAGTTGGGATATGGTAAAGGTTTTGCTCTTATTCCTTTTATTTTGTAACCTGTCGAGATCTTTTTAAAAAATTCATTTTTATTATAAAGTCAGGCTTCAGCTGCATCATGACATCTGCACCTATAATGTGTTGTGCTGCAGCTTTGAAGATTTCCCTGGTCTGTATTATGCTGTGGTTTCCAATGAAAGGGCTGTGGCTCACGGGTAGGCGGGAGGCAGAAGAAAGGAATGGGGAGTACCCGAGCGTTTCTTGGACTCTGGGGAAGTTAAATGAGAGAAGCTTATTATCAAAAAAATGCAAATGATGCATGCTGGAAAAAAATTCAGGGTCTAGAAACAGAAATGTTGGCAGCCACAGCCGCAAAGCATGCCAGACAAGGCTTCTTGCAATTCCAGTCCTCTCCAGGCACCACAGCGAAATTTGCTCTGCCCAGCCCGCACGTCCTGACCACTCATTTCAGTTTGTTTCTTACAACCTATTATCTCTTGGCTGAATATTAGAACAGGACGGGGCAAATAAAACAGCCTTGGCTGTTTTGAAGTTGGCAAGTCCTGAGGTGAGAGTCAGAGCTTCACAAGGAGGTGACAGCACAAGCACATTCTTCTGTAACGCGCTTCATTTGCAGCCTGATGAGAACAGCACACCGTGAGTATCCTGACAGGTATCTGGTGTTAGATATTCTGCATGAAAGCAGGCAGTATTCTGCAGTGCTGTGTCTGGAGAGTGCTGCAAAACGCTCTTTAGCCATCACTTGGGTCTGTCATAAGACTTACTGATGTCGTAATGTTGTAAGGCATAAGCATGACAATTTTCTTTACGCACCCTACCCTGGATTAGGTGAAGTGTTGCCCAAAATAATGCAAGCCTGTCTACCCTCAACAGAGCCCTCCTTTTAACCAGCTGTCATTCCAAAATCTCAGTGCAGACATTATCCTGAAATCCTTGCTCCCACTGAGCTGTAGGTAGGGAAGGAGCGGTTACTTCACAGCTTTGTGGCCCCTGTACGCAACTAACTGAAGGCAGGGAGCTGCTACTGTACAGTAACAAGTGCTTTAGCTACAGCTCTGCTGATTTCTCAAAACAGCTGGGATAAAGTGCCTGTGGAGGTCTAGCAAGGAGGTACAACACAGCATTAGAAACCGCTGTCTAGTTAACGTCAGCCTGGCAGTTTTCTGCCTCACAGTCCTCTTGCCCAGAAAGGCTTGTTTTATGAATGAACAAATGTTGTCCTTGACTTGGTACAGTTTTTTTTTTTTAATTGTAAACTCTTGTTTCTGGCAATTGTGCCTCATTTGAGGGTAACAAGGGCATAATTATTCAGCTCTCATGCATCACAAACTGCTGAGCATGAGGTATTAATGGAGTGCTTTGCTGCCACCATCGCTTAATAGCTACAGCTGCAGCATTGTGCTCCTGTTTGGCTGGGGTTCATGAAGAAGGGGCATGCAGCTCATTAAGTTTTATGTTGAGTGATTTACAGACGTAGAAATAACAGTAGCCTGTGTTGGATGGACAAAGCTCTTCTGATTTAGAAGGCGCTATTACGCCAAGAGAGCTGCAATTCACGCCCGTGTCGGGGAAGCCACCAGCACTGGTCTGCCTTGTACAACCCCCAGTAATCTTAATTAAAAAAATAAATAAATAAAAGTTGTGCTCTGTAATTGTGTGTGCTGGCGGGGCTGTACTTTGGGGGAAAAAAAATCAAGCCCTGCCATTGTGACCAGGGTAGCAGATGTAATGAAAGAGAGCTGCAAGCTGATGCTTTGGGGTCACAGAATCATAGACTGGTGATACCCAGAGCTCCTGGCCTGGTCTCTTCCCACCCAGCTATTGCATTAGTTGTGATATTAGCTGAGAGGCAAGTGCTGGAATTAGGAGGTGTGTGTTCTGCCCCAGATCCACATGACAAAGCAAAAAGGGGGATCCCAGCCCTACCCTGAGATGTTCCACGCTGGTAGCTGGTGGAGGAAGAGGCACATCTGAATCAGAATGGAAAGGTTAACTCCTGCTCTTGAGCCTTGGCTGCTGTGAATCATTCTCTGCCCTCCTCTTTCTTCGTTGAATATTCAGGGGAGAATGGCTGGATATTAAGGCCAGTCCTACGCAAATATCCTCCAAGACACACGGTGCTTTTATTCTCCTTGGGCTGTAAAAATGAGGCTGCAGGATGACCCAATTTCCTAGTCTGTCCTCCTATCCCTACGGGTTAGGTGCCTCTAAGTCTACACCTGTGGGCTGTTTTTTTGTTTTGGGTTTTTCCTCAAGGTTTCTAGGGCCTTGCTGCAACTCCTCCTATGCCAGGAGGGCTGCCTGTCTGCTGCTGATCTACCTGCACCAGTGCAAACACTGAAGAACAGAACAAGTTTCAGAGGCACTGAATTTAGAGATGACTCTGTTAGCGGTTTGGTGGTACTCTCCTGCGGCAGATAGGAATGTCCCACCCCTCTGCTTGGCCTCCCACATCATCCACACATCAGCTCCACCTCGATTGCGGGGCTATTCTTGTCTCTTGGGTAGCCCCTTCATCAGCCACAGAAACGTGCAGGTGTTTCCTTCACCACAACCCTTACACTGTTCTGCACATGCAAACACACTGAGCATGAGGCACTCGCTTCACTCCTTTCTTTCTGTGCTCTCCCCTTTTCCCCAGGTGCTTGGTTTGCCACTCAGCTGCCCACGGCACACCCTCTGGGCTCACAGGCAAGAAGGGCTCAGAAGGTGAGGCACACGGCAGTGCTTCTACACCAGGACAGGGCTAAAATAATTGTAGGGCCAGCCCCAGTAACGTGTGGGCTTTGTAGCAGTGGGCCCTTGCAGTGTTACTTACTGCTGGCTGACTTTCCTGTTGCAGTGAGGAGGGAAGGCCTGCAGCTCGTTTGCGAATGTTTCAGGATGCAGTTCATTAATTTCAAATGGTTGCTTTGTGCAGTGCTGTTACTCTGGACCTGTAAAAAGCTAAAGATCAATATACGAAATCTACAACACCGAGGGCGTCTTGAATTTAACTTCGTTCAAACAAGGAGCCACAGAATTTTGGTTTCATCTCCGCTTTCTTTTCGAGCTCTGCTCTCCTCACTCCCACCACCCCAAAAGGCAGGGTTGTTCTCAGCCTCCTCGTTATTACCCCTCCCTCTCATACTGCTGTCCCTGCACACAACAAGCAGCCAGAGCATCAAGCCTTTGGCTACTCCACACTGTCTTTTTAAAGCCTAGCTTTAAAAACAAAGAAGAGCAATACCAAAGATTTCGGTATTTGAATTCTGTCTCCACGTAAAGCTGAAATCTCTTGGCAGCTCCCTTACCCTTGAGGCAGAAAACTCCTGTGGTGCTGCAGAGGGGCTGGTCCTGGCAGGTGATGAGATCTTGTGTGATACTTAATAAATTGTCAAGTTATTAACCTAATAAATCAGCGCAGAGGAGAAACGACAACCAAAAAGAGCATAAAGCTACTTCACCAGTTGTTTATGGACATTTTTTTTGGACTCCAACTCCAGGCTGGTGGGAACCCACCATATAGGGTCAGTCCCTAGTAATAAACACCAGCACGTACTTACCATGTGAGAAAGCAGCGTGCTGGCCCAGGGGACACGGGGAACAGGCTCTAGAGTAGCCAGCTGTGGGTAATCAGTGACCTCTAGAAGGGACGGCCATAGGAAGGAGCAGCCAACAGCTCTTATTGCTTTTCCTGTTTTCCAGCTGCTGTGCTGGAAAAAAAAATAACCATAGCTCTCCAGGAGAGGACAACAAGCACCAGCGCGACTTTCTGACCTCCTTCCATGCAGCACAGTCAAACTGTTTTGGGACCAGGGACCAAAACCAGGAGCTGCCTGATCCCAGCAGCAGGGAACAGCCTTTGTGAGGTGCAGACCCTGCAGCTGTGAAAACTGACACAGCCCAAAGAGGAGGCTTGCACAGGGCCCCTGCTCAAGAATATCCTAGAGCCCTGGGGTGAGGGCACTCTCCTGCCACGGGGGTTTCCCTCTCCCCCTTCCTCTTTTTTTTTTGGTGTAAAAGTTTCACTTCCTCTTCTCACCTTCCCAGTTTCTACCCTCACAAAGGCATTAGTCATTCTCTAGCTTATCTCAGTCACCCTCTTTTTATTCAGCATGAAACAGTTTGTGCTACCCCTTTTCTTCCTCCAAAATTTTTATTTTAATTTTCAGTGAAACTGAACCCCATGCTCTACCTGTGGTGGCTCAGAGGAACTACTGCCCTCATCTCGGGACTGAAGAGGGTGGACAACTTCTGGTGGGCTAGTCAGAGACCAGTGTATCCACACACAAGAAAAGGGGAATATTTTTTTTCCTGCAGCTTCTACAGCTTTTGTCCTCCAGTTGTAAGAGACATTTGGATGCTCCCAGACAGAAAAACACTGCTCCAGCAAAGGAATGAAGGAAAAAAAAAAAAAAAGGAGCAAGATAACAATCCAATTATCAAAGCCATTTTATCATCCAAATAGCAAACAGTTTATTTTTAGATAAAGAGCTGGAATCCCAAATTTGACAAAGTAACAGACAGATGGAGATTTCAGAACCGGGTTGACACTGAAGGAAAGTTAGAACACTTCTGCTGGCAGAGCTACAGTAGTGAGGTGCCAAAGTCCTTGTCAGACAGAGCTGTCATTCACAGACCTGCTGGTAGAGCTGGTGATACCACCAAAAGCTGTGCTTTTCCTGGTGGATATGTTTCACAAGGATTTGGGAGAAGTGAGGAAGCTGTGCCAGCAGAAGTGTCAGTTTTCCAGCCTCAAAGGCACAAAACCAGAAGCAAACTTGTACTTGATGTCCCTTGATCCAGTACAAACAAGTGCACTTAGAGCAAAATATATTCTTTGGGCTACCACACTGCATCATCCGGGAGTTCTTTGGTTGTTGGACTGCAAGAAATTCCCCTAAAGGCTTCCCCCACGCCATGGGAGCAAGTGACAGAGTGACGTGGGAGGCTGAAAACAGGTGAGCACGTAGTGTCAGCAGAGGGGACACGATCCCAGCAGAACATGGAAACAGCCTTTTCTTCACTGCAAGCCCAGCCTCCAGCCCCAGATGCTTCTCTCCAGTGCCAGCGCTGCTCTGCGGGCCCAGCTGCACTCACACCACGCGTAGCTGAAGACTCCTTCCCACAGGATTGCCAAGGCAGGTGAAAGCTTGTAGAAGGTGCCTACTATCCATCTGAGTGCTGCTTTCAAGAGATGAAGGTGCTACCAACAGAAACAGAGCACTTCTCTTTCCTTTGGGGGAACAGAAGAGATTGTATCCTTAACTAGCTATCTTGTCAATCCAAATTGAAGCCAGGGGATCGTTTTCCAAAAACTGTGGTCAAGTCAGTCTTGGCAGGTGATGAGGCACCTTTGTTGCAAAATGAAAAAGAGACACCCCACCCCGATCATATATTTATATCGCTACCTTCTGCTGGTATTTTCACTCAAAGTGAATAGTTTTATTTGAATAATCTTCCGCACTAATGTCAAAGCAATTTACCTTGGAGTGAATACGGGTATCTTCATCCATATACAGTAGACTTCTGTGCTTTCCAATTGTTTGCTGCTCTGTGTTGTTAGGAATAAGTCACTTATGAAAAGGAACAGCAGTAGTAATCACAGAAACTGTGTGTATCATGAGAAGGGGGATTTCTGCCTTTCCAAGTTTTCTGCTCAGTTATTTCCATTTAATTTCTCTTTTTTTTTTTTTTTTTTTTTTTTTAATGAATTTTAGCAGTTGGCCAATTTCCTTTGTTAAAGAATAAAAAACAAAACCAAAAAACAACCAAAGACATGATAGGATGAGAGAAGAAATTAAGGTGGCAACAAATGGCAATGCATGATAACCTGTAAAGGGGCACAAAAAGCATTTTCTAAAAGCAGATCATTAAATTACTTAGGAGTATTTATGCAGAATTTCAGACAAATAGAAAAATGCATAGCAGGCCAGAAAACACTTCCTCCAGATTGGACCTGGTAAACTAAAAATCCTATTTTTTGCAGAAACCTGCTGCACTGTCATGCAGTTGTCCTGACGTAAGAGACCAACTTAAACATGTCAGCTCTACTTCACAGCTAGATGTGAAAGGGAAGAGCACCAAGGAGGAGGAGCCTACGCTTCCCTTTTTTCTGCAAAGAGTTTCCAGCTCATCAGAGATGGACTGCAAAAGGGCAGAGGTGCCAAGAAGGTAGCAGCATTGTCCCAGCCTCAAAGTTACATAAAGCTTCACAACAACGTCAGGTTGGACAAAACTCTGTCCAGGCTTTGGGCAGAGCCCCTGAAAATATCGACCCCAGCAGAGGCAGAGGAAGGGAAAAACCACATGAAAGAGGGAGAAAGAGGCACTAGACAGATTGTGATAGATTGCTCTATTCACAATGAGCTTTCCATAAACACCATTAGCCTCCAAAGAGAGTACTTTCCTTTCTAGGAAATTCAGCAGAAATTTCCCATACAGCAAGTCTTATGAACGTCCATTCCACCAACAAGTATTTGCGAAAAAGAAAGAAAAAGACCTCGCAAATCATTAAACGCTTATTCTTGGGTAGGTATTTCCCTGCATTTGGCAGAGGGAAGTTTTTAAGAATAATTTTTGATTGTTGATAAACTTAAAATTTGTGAACAAAAAAACCCGAATGTCATCATGTGCTGTTGGGGCTAGAAGAGAGTATTTGCAGTAATTCATACAAATTGCAGTTTGTATTTTTTGACGCTGGCTGAGCTGCTGTCAGAAAAATCCATGGCTCTGGTAGGAAGAGGTAACAAAGACTTGGGTCAGCTTATCCAGGCACAGATCAGTTTGTAACAGTTCCTTTGTTAAACAAACCATCCTTGGAAGTTAAAAAATCAGGTAGGAATTTGCAGGATTTCCCTTCTGTAAACAGATGGAGGAAATTAGAAACAATTCTTCCATCCCTCTGAAAGGAGAATCAAGCAACTCTCCAAATCAGTCTTTTTTTGTAGTACTTATTGCAAATGACTGGCAATGACTGCAGCCCAGCTTGAGAGACACAAGTAGTCTTTCTCTGTAAAGCTCAGAAAAAAGTTGGTTCTCCATTATAAACTTCTTCTGGGGGGAAAGCAAACTTTTTGGATGGGGGAGAAAAAAACAGCTTTGGTTCACAACATCGTTTTGCATAGGAATTCAAGTAGATCTTCAAAGGCTGTCCAGGCTTCTAATGAAATACCCAGGCTTTCTTCTCCATGGTGGATGCTCCTCTTTGGTATGCTATTTCGTAAGGCAGACCTCTTGCAGAGATGGAGGAGTCATACAGCTGCATCTTTGAAAAGGAAGCCAGAGTCACTTTCACTGCCACAAACAAATGAAGCCACTCGATTAAAGAGCACACAGGAAACCTTTGTTTCGTAGAGGGTGGGAGAGGAAGAAGAGACAACACCGACACATTTGCTACTTACTAGAAGCAAATTATTTTGCTCTACTGCTTAGTTGTTAAAAACTGTCAGTAGCTGTGATACACGTGTTAACTGAAAGTATGGGATCATTGCTTTGTGAGGAATTTTGAGTAACAAGCAACAGGCTGTTAATAAAACCTCCCAGGTAGACGCTGCCACAGGAAGATATAAATATTCATTTTGGGAAGCATTTCTGGCAGGCACTAAGCATGATACTTACTTGTTGACTGGGTAATGCAAGAAACCTTGTAGGATGACCAGATGCTTAAAACACAAAGGATCGTAGCTAGGAATCCAAAAGTCTGGGCGAAAAACAAACAAACAAACCACAAATATTTACCACTAGATGACACACATTCCATGAATGTACGGACTCTTGTATATTCACCTACATATTTTATGATGTTAACAGACCAAAAGGAGTTATGCTTTCCTCCAATCTGCCAATATGCTTAATGACAATAATAAAAAATAATAATCCATAGCATAATAGCAGCTTATGCTTTGACAAAACGATGTCTGGAAGATACACTGAGAATCATATACATGGGAGAGAAAAAGCTGGACAGCAACAGTGTCTCACCTGCCAGACTTCTCATTAGGATTCTGCAACAAATAAAATACTTTTCTAACACCTCCAATTTCTATTCTTTTGGCAAACCCCACTCAAACAAGTCTTTCTCTGCCATCTGCCAAATAAACAACTCAGGCAAGTCTTCTAGTCCATTTTCATCTATACAACATCACCAGAACCAAGTTCCTGAAAGCAATTTATTCTGGTGGGGTTGCATTTTAAGTCCTGTTGCTGTGAAAATACTGTTGCCCACAGGCAAAAGTCATGCTTCTAAAAGCCCCTTAGACAACGCAGCCAACAGAGACAGAGTACATCTTCCACTGAGGAGGCGTGGGACTACAGTCAGTTTTAGCTCAGGGGAAATTATCTTGAACAGGGGCAGGAGGAGGCAAAAGACTAGGGTGAAGTGCTTCCAGTTGCCTTTGGTTTCAACTCACAGACAGGCCAAATACCCACTTTAGTGGTGACTCTGGAGTCTCACAACGAAACCTTTTTGCTGGCATTACATTCCAGAACATCCACTGAAATCAGCTAGAAGGCAGTGTACCAACTGAGACACCAGCAAGGCAAGTCAATAAGAAAACAAAGTGACAAGCAAGAGATTTCTAGTGCCCTAGTTAATATACATTGCAATGAAAAAGTGTCTAGACTAATAAACGGCCTTACCGCTCCAGCCACAAGGCCAGTCACATTGTAACTCTTCGATGCTGCTACGATGGATGCAATGAGGAGCAGAATGGTACCAATTAAATAATGAAGAAACTCCTGTAAAGACAAGCACAGGTTGCTTCAGTAGGGAACCTTAACAGGAAAGTATTTCTACACGCACCAGAATCAAAACAAGTTGGCAGAGGTTACTCGAGGCCAGAGGGAAAAAAACAAGTCAAAATGAAAAAAAAAAAAGTTTTGAAAAGAAAGAAAGAGACAAAAAAACAACTTGTGAGCTGTCAGGCAGTGTGCCATACCTGACCTTCTGCTCAAAAGGGAGGGGCGAGCTGCAGGTCTGCTAGTGTCACTGGAATGAGATCTACTTACTGGGTAAGGATCCAGTCCCTTCAGCTCACTATGGTACACTATGGAGGGTGAAACATTTACCTTTATTGCGTCAAATTACTCAAAGAGACAGTTCTGGAGGAAGGAAGAAGTTTTGAGGGGGCACTTCTCTAGTCTACATACATGACATGGCAATGAAGGCAGAGGAAATGCAAACGCTTCTACTTCTCATCGGAAAGTCAGCTAGTTCACTAACAACTTCCATCAACCTCGACTAGAAACAGGAGGGAACCCACAAAAAGCAAGACTGTACAGATATTCATAAGCAATATCAGGTTCCAGAAAATCAGTCCAAGTCTGTAAGGGTGGCTGCAGCTTATTAATGCAGTAAGTAATACATCATGAAGCAGGTTTTTTTTTTTTTTTTTCCTGAGAAAGCACTGAGGCACTGTATTTAAGACTTTCTCTCATGTGTCAAGTATCACTCCAGGAGTTAATTTTACCACGCTGTAAACTGGTGTCATCTGTGGATTTGGACTTTCAGTCCTCGCCAGGTTTAAGGGTGTCTGCAACATACAGGGGTTGTTCCATTTGGGGTGGGCAGGAGGGATTTCTGCTCACTCTACTTGCACTGCGTTACCAGCGTGAGCCAAGCAAATGCCATGTGTAGGGGAGAGGGGAGATTCCTCCTCAAACACAAGGAGAGAGTATAGAGTTTCAAGGAAATCCCAGAAGAGAAATAGTCTGCCATATCACACCACCTGCTAGAATAAAGTATTTCTGCTAGGAGGCTGCTCTGGCTAGTTTGCAATGCATCAGGCATGCCATTGCCTCCTCAGAGACGCCCAGTAAAGCAGTGTACACTGGCCACTACTATTGAAAAGCCCAATAGATGGGGCCAAGGTGTAAATGAATTGTCAAAGGCTAAATTACACGGAGAACCAACCCCTGGCAGGACTGGAAGAGTGCCCCTCTGGAGAAATGCTTTCCAGCTTTAAAAGGTGTCAGTGCAGAGTAACCTCTCGAACCACTTCGACTTTACTGATTGCAAGTCACAGCCCTGCAATGAAGAGATCCTGCCAGGAAACTCAGCCAAACACCAATCCTAGTTTCCCCAAGTCTTTTACAGGCCTTCCTATTCTGTTCTAAAGGTACTTAAATATTTGACTGAAAAGGAAAGTGGTTGGAAAAGAGCAGCAATGTATAAGCATCCCATCCCGTTAAACCTATCGGGGGCTGAGCAGCCACAGTCTGCAGTGCCTTAAACTCACATTTTGGAATGAACAATCGCAACAAAACCAAAAAGCAGGGTTTGCAAAGATCCAAACGGCACAGTTCTATGACAGCAGTGCACACAGCAAGTGGTGCTTGGCAAAACTGTCACTTAGCAGCTTCTTTCATTTGTATTTATCTCGGAATTTGTACTGCCTCTAGATAAAGACAGAAGTGCTTTCTGGAGACAGATAATGGAGGCACGCATTTTTAAGAAGTGTTGCAAGTCTACCCACATTATTCAATTAAAAAGAATTTTTTTTCTCTCTGGTTAGAAGTGGCTGGCTGGATAAACTGTTATCTCAGATCTGTACATTACTTACTGTAGTTTCTATTAAAAGCCATCCAACTGCTTATTGAATTTCAAAATGTGCTCTACATCTCTCCTGGTTGGCATTTTCCACCCCACCGGTTCTTTTGCTGTGGGACTGACACGCCACTATGCATCCGAGAGACGTTTGTAAGAGCTTATTAAAACCTGTGATCCCACACCAGGACGCAGGACTCTTCTGCTAGCTGACCTGATCAAAGCTGCCGAGGAAGTTCAGGTCTCTCATTTTCTGTGCTGCTCGTTAGTTCTCTGCTAGGACAGGAGAGATGGATGTGCAGGGGAAATGGGGGAACGAGGCAGAAACTTCCTGCAGGATATCCTAGGAATGGCCAGGCTACAGCAGTGAGGCTGAGGCTCCCATTCTTTGCTATTGTTTGAAGTTACCTCCAACCCTACCAAAAAGAGTCAAATTTGACTTAAATAGCACACACAGACTTTATTTTGGGACAGGATGTAGCACATCCATTCTAATGCAACGATTTGCTTCTCTAACAGCCACGCAGCTACTATAAATGACCTGAGTTAGGGCCCACCTGCTGAGGCTTCTTTTCAATTGTCTCAGAATCACACCATTGCCTTCCCTGGAGGAAATCTGGATTTCTATCTGTGTAAAGGAGAGCAGGAGCCAATCCAGGCCAGCTAAAAGAATTACTGTGTCTGCTGAACTGCATACTAACGCCAAAAGCAGCTAAAGGATTTGTCCATGAAAGAGAGCCTATCGACGTGTGGCAGCACAAGAAAACAGACTGTATAATCTAGACATCAACCCAGAAGAGAAGCAAGGCACGCAGACTGCCTTACAGACTTACCGCAAGGGGCCAGCTGACACAAGTGAGCATCCTGTAGACTCTGAAAATGTGGATGATGTAGAAGAACAAAACCATAACCAAGTCGCACATGGCGACAATCTGGAAGTAGCTGTATGCACTGTAATTCGTCCACTGAGAATTGTTTACGCTGATGAATGCAACCAGCAGCGAGATCTGAAAGACAAAAAGCACGTTAAAGGTTTTTAGAGTGGCCGTGATGATGGTTTCAAACACACCAAAATGTCATTTAGAAACAGAAGACAAACATCCAAAGTCAACTGGATGGTCCCAGCGAAATGGAGGACAAAGTACCAAGCACGAAAATAATGTTTTAAAATTTGCAGTTAAATTCACTAAAGCAACCACTAAGAGTGGGAAGAGAGCCAACTGCTGGAAGGAAGGCTGCAGTCTCAGCCTGAAGAATCCAACCTGAAGAAGTCTCCGTGTACAAAACAAGAGGCCTCAGATAGAGCAGAGGCACTGACAGCCAGGAGTTGCAGCAGCAGCTGAAGGACCTTAAACGCGTGGACTTTCAGAAGGGCGTGGATTTCTCAGTGCAGTCAAAATCACCAAATGCTGTAAAAATGAACCCACAAACACGTATCTTTACTTCTATTTCGTGAGATTTCCCACACAAAATCGTAAGGCAAGGCTCAAAATGAACTAACTATTTCACCCTTCCTTTTCTTTTTTCTACCACCTACGCAGGAGGAGTATTAGCAGGCTGCAAGGTCGTACCACAAGAAATAATACAAACTTTGGAGGAACTGATTAATTCACCCCATACCCAACGCCGTCATTGAAAAGCTTTGATATGCTAACAGGGTTACATGAGACCACAACGCATTCATGTACACCTTCTGTCAGCTGTAGGCTTGAAAAGGACAAGAGATCTCTTTATTTTTTTTAATCTGAAGCTACTCGTTTATTTTACTGATCTTGCAGGTTGCACCAACGCGGATAAACTGGGTGATAAAAATAAATCTACCCAGGTTATACCCAAATGTTTTGTTATTACAGACTTTGGCACGGAGTGTTTTCAGCCATTGTAATTTTCAGTTCATCCGGGTTCAGCCAGGAGCAGTCATGATTCACACTTTAAGAGTTTCTCCACGACATGAAAAAACTTTCTGAGGAAGCCTGCTCTTCACTACTGCACCACACTTCTGTGCACAATCATCTTTCAACCCCCTAACCTAAACTGCATCCATTAGCAGAGTAATTTAACTAAATTAAAAGGAAAAAAAACAACACCCAGCACCCAAACAACATAGCTCAGATTCTTCCTGCTGTATCTTTGAACTTCACCTGCTCAGTTGGAAGTGGACAGGCTAAACACACGCACCCTCCTGTTCCTTTCTTCCCAGGTGTGCTCCCCTTCCCAAGCACGTAACCCTGCCTGCACCATGCCTGCTCTCTGCCCCTCAGTCCAGGTCTCACAGCGTGGCCACTGGCTACTCCTGAATGCACAGAGTCCTGTATTTTGTGCACGGTGGAGGTTTCTGAGATGTTAGGTTTCTTAGAAGACACCAAAGCAATGCTCTCCACTGTTTAAAGACTTTTGGCCAAGTTCTTCAATTCTGAGATCATTTTGATGAAGCTTTGCCCTATCTGTTTTCATGAGCAGCCTTTGTCTTCTTCTCCTTACCACCCTGACTCCAGTCCCTGTCGTGTACTGGTTGGCCTCCCTGATTCAGGTGCTCTCACAACAACCAGTTATCAGCTTCAATTACACTGTAAAAATCAAGAAAAAAGCTATTCAGAGAAATGTTAGATCTGCCTACTGGCTCATTGCACGCTTGAACCATTACCTTTAGCAGCTTTTGTACCGTGTACAAAGGATAAGAAGGACGGAGGCCTTGAAGTACAACCACCAGCCAAATAACAAGAAGCACTGGTGAGCCTTGCTTTAACAGAGCTGGTTCTTTCAGCTTCTGAAGGTGAAGCACAAAAGTGTGGGGTTTTTTTTTCTTCCTTTAGACAGAAGGTCTAAAAATTTCAGAACAAGCAGAAAGACGAATGTGAGCCATCTAACAAGAAGATCAGAAAATTCACCTGAGGTGTTACATTCCTCCAAAGTAAGAAGATCCAAGGTACCAAACGGCCTGTGAAGAAGCTGTTCAGCTCCCAAGAACAAGGTGGAAGCTTGGATTTGAGCAACCAGGCTCTCCACTCCAAGTGCACTTCCCAAAAACAACTGGCACAGATTCCCCCTTTGCTGCTTTCAGGTGTGCCTCAAACTCAATCATTAAAAAGAATAGCAGCAAGTGCAGCAAACAGAGCCACAGCATATTCTCCCTCCTTTAAAAGTGACAAATATCGAAGTTCCACCACCAGATAGCAGAGTTGATGATGCTATACCAGGAATATATGATGATAGAGCAGGCAATGGCTGTATCTATTTTTTCGTGTAACTCCTGTTCCCAGAAAACTTGTGCAATAAAAAGATTAATATGCAACCGTCTGAGATACAGTTAAACATCCATCAGAATTCAGGTTGTGGCACAGACATAAATATATAAGGGGACAGAGAGAAAAATGAATGGCAAAGTAATAAAATGATCAAGGGTTATGAATGTCCTTTATGTATCTGTGCTCGGGGCAACAGGTTAATACAGCTTGGAAATAAAAAATAGAGGCACAAAAAAAATTCAGGGCATTGCCAATTCCATTTCAATATCGTATTTCACAGGTTGTGAAAGCTGCAGGCTGTGACCCACACCAGCCAGACCAGAAGCACAGGTCAAACGATGCTAAGTCTCGTTGGAAAATTTCGGTGCTTTCCACAAAACGGGACCAGGCTCCAGAGCTGCAGTCCACAAGGGGTGAGGGACACGCTGCAGGAGACTAGGATTTAAAAGCTTTCTGGTTTCTGAAAAGCAACACAAAGAGCATATGCATCAGTCAACTCCAAGGGGCAGTTCTGGGGTTTAACTTAAGTTCCATATTTACCCTGTTTCACCAAAATTGATCAGCTTGAAGTTGACTTTCTGCTGGAGCAGATATTTGAAGTAAGCCATGAGGAATGTTTAGGAACACTGGGATATTTCAGCAACTCTCTCTCAGTGAAGCCAACGTGAGCTGAAGGCAGTCAGCAACTGCCAGGAGGCACTCAACACCTCACCAGAGAGAACAGACACTGTGACAGAGAGACAGGACGAGCCCACATTCCCTTCTCTATTTTGAGCTGGAGACAAGTCAGTCCTCTCCTCAGCAACGTGCCTGCGGAAGATGCTGGCTCTTGAATAGCACTGACAAAAGTTCCCAAGCCTAAACACCACCCTGATTTGAACCAGCTTACACACATCAATGAGAACCCCTGACCCGCCTCTCCTCCAGGCTGAGCAGCTCCATCTCTCTCAGCCTCTCCTCGTGTGAAGGATGCTGCAGTCCTTCAATCACCTTCGTGGCCCTGTGCTGGACTCTTGCAGCAGCTCCAGGTCTCTCTTGTACTGGGGAGCCCAGAACTGGGCACAGCACTCCAGGGGTGGCCTCACCGGTGCTCAGCAGAGGGGAAGGATCACCTCTAAGGATGCCCACACCTTCCTCCTGCATCCCTCTGGCAGGAGAGGAGAGGAGAGGAGAGGAGAGGAGAGGAGAGGAGAGGAGAGGAGAGGAGAGGAGAGGAGAGGAGAGGAGAGGAGAGGAGAGGAGAGGAGAGGAGAGGAGAGGAGAGGAGAGGAGAGGAGAGGAGAGGAGAGGAGAGGAGAGGAGAGGAGAGGAGAGGAGAGGAGAGGAGAGGAGAGGAGAGGAGAGGAGAGGAGAGGAGAGGAGAGGAGAGGAGAGGAGAGGAGAGGAGAGGAGAGGAGAGGACTGGACAAGAGTCATAAATTCTCTCTCCTCGTGCTATAAAACGCTGCTTGAAGTGTTTCCCAGCAATGCTGTTATTCTTTAAAAACGTGCTCTGTTTTTCTCCCAGATTCTTCTTGTCCCTGTCAAAGAATGGAGTAACGAGCACCTAAAGTCCATCGGCCATTCGTCACGCTCAGTAAAAAGCAAGGAAAACGTGTAGCAGGACTTCAAGGAAGTCATCCTTCCACTGCTGGAAAACTCAACAGAAAGGGAAGGAGAGAAGTCACGCCTTTGTATTAGGAAGAGATTGCATCTCAGGATTAATAGGCTGAACTCCCCTGCACAAATAAATAATAATAATAATAAAAAAAAAAGGTGCTGGACTGTATCAGCAAAGACAGAAGAACCTAGACCGACCCTGCAAGCTCAAATCACCTGCTGCAAGGAAAGGGCAGGCAGAAATGAAGAGCTTACAGATACTGCTTTCCTCCCCAGTGCCCTGAGGGAACCATAAGGTACGAAAGGCTGTGCCCTTCACATCCCTCCCTGTACGCTGGCTGGCACCTCTCAGCATTTTCTGAGCCGGTGGTAGGAGGCTGCAGTTTATCTGACCACAGAACGATTTTATAACCCAAGAATAAATCTGGGCGAGTGCTTTATACGGTCCTTTTCTACTGTCCTGCTTTAATGGACATAATAAATAACGCTCTGATTTTATTACCAATGCTTAATTCTTTTGTAACATTTGGAGAGAACTAAATTTTCTTCAGACCAGCTACCTGCACAAATATAAATCCACCTCGATCTCCACTATTGACAACAAGAGGCTACAAAGGAAAGCCTGATGCTCTGAGCGTTAAAGACATTTCCACACACACACACTGACAGAAGATGGGAGGAGTTGAATGTCAGTCCTAGTGTTTGACCACCCTCATGTTAAGAAATTCTTCCTCAACCTCCCCCGGCCCAGCTTTGTGCCGTTCCTTCACATCCTAGTAAAGACTTGTGCTAAAGCTCTGCACCTTCAGAACACCTCAGACATGGAAAACGAGGCAAAAATCCCACCAGCTGACCACTCATGTAGCAGACGAATGTAAAAATCTGTGGGAATGGCCCTAAAGCAATCAAGCAGAGCATCACAGAACAAGTGTAAGAGTAGGAAAAGGCTGGTCTTTTGGGGGTTGTTTTTGGGTTGGTTAGTTGCCATTTCACTTACTATCACTTGCTTACTTACAGTAGACTGATACCAGGCGTTGCAAAAAACCCAAACATCCAGAAGACATCCCAAGTAAACTCCTGTTTTCCACCTGGAAACATGACCTGTAAAGGCAAGGCCACTACTCATCCCTTGACCCTTCCTGACTGTTCCTTCCCCCAAATTATCCCCGGCCTGTACCCAGCTGCTCTTTCACAATCCCATTAATGACCGTGACCAAGTATCCCTCAGAAATGCCGAGAGCCTGCTTTCCAGGCAGCTCCTGGGTGTCCCGCGATGGGCAGCAGTGAAGGAATCCCTCTTTTTGCTTTGCTTGCACGCACAGCGCCTGCTTTCCTTATAAAACTGTCCTTACTTCGATCCACGAGGCCTCTTGCCTTGCTTCTATTTATTTCCCAACCCTACAGGAGAGGGGAGTGTGAGAGCCAGGGTGGGTGCTGGGGTCAACCCGCTGCAGGTGGCTCTCCCTGCCTGGCACTTCAGCTGCTGCAGCAGCACCAGGGGGAGTGTTAAAAACCTTCACTGCAGCAGGGATCTGAAGGTGGATCTTGCAAATCCCAAGGGTGTATCCTGCATCGATAGGCTGAGCCTGCTGTCCTGCCGTGTGACCTTCAGCTATGAAAAATAGCGTGTTTTTTTATATATATATATAAGAAAGATAAGGTAGATAGGAAGCAAAACTGCCTCCAGGTACCCAGCATCCTGATTCCCCTATTCACATGAGAACGAACAACAAGTCCCACTCTTAATGTATTCCAGCTGTCTTCCCCACTGCCTTGCATCAGGCCACGCGCTGCAATTGCATAACAAAATATTTCCAGCGGAGAGGTTCGGCTTGATGCATTTAAGCCAAAACTGTCCAAAAAAAAAAAAAGTCAAAAACTGCACAAAGTATTACAGGGTTGAAGGGAATCAGGGAACTGACACAGCAACAGAGTGATTCTGTCTGTCCGTCTGCGTATCTTTCCCTGTGTGAGTTATTTTTCCAGCTGCTGTCTGTTCTATAATTAGTGCAGCAGCACAGCCCATGTCAGAACAATGGTGCCAGAGGGAGCGGCACAAGCAGCTGGGAGAGGGGGACACAAGGATGCTCTTTCTGGGTGGCACTGCCAGAAATACAAGCCTCGGATGCCCACTAGCCAAAGCACCATTTAAAAAGCAGGTGGAGAGGCAAACAAGGCATCATCTCAGAGCACTGTTAGGGGAAAAGCGTCATGGGACAGGGCTCGGCGTGGTACGAGGCCCGTACAAACACTGCAGGCAGCAGCTCTGGTTTACCAGTCTCCAGCTTGCAGTTGGCAGCATCTGAAACACAGGAAAGTGCTGTTCCTTTCCATCTTTCTTTGATAATTTAACCCTCTGGAAGACAGAAACAGCGTTTTTTTCTTGGATGCTGTAAACAAAATTGAAAGGAGAGCTTCACCAATGTACTAATGAACCACTGCACTGCTTCAATGCTCCCTCCTCCTGAATCTAAGAACAGGAGGACCCTGAGTATTATCCACGAAACTGATAAAAACCAGCTGATTTCCACTCTCTTAACATTTACCCAAGTTCTAGTGTGAGCAAATGTACAACAGCTGTGTGTCTACAGATCTGGAGCAAGGGACAGCAGTGACTCACTTGAAGTTTTATTACAGCATTTTAAAAACAAAAAAAAAAAAAACACAACATAATAAGAGCTAAATGCTTCTTTTATTTGAATGAAAAAAGAAAGTCAAAGTTTCCAGCTTGTGACACCAGCCAAGATACTAAGTGGAATTTTCCATTCTAGGCGTGCCAGGCAGGATAACCAGGCCCTGTTTAGGTGTCCCACACCGAGCAGAAATGTCACTGACTGCAGCTGTACTGTCACCGTGCGTTTCCAGAAGTTACACCTCAAGGCGGTGAAGCAACACCTTTATTATTTATTACGTATTTCTGGACAGAACCAAACGCTTTTTTTTTTTTGAGCAGCTTCCCAAAACAGAAAGACGAGTGGAGCTCGGGCCAAGGTTATGAGTGTAATTCGTGCAAGACTGGTTCAGCTAATTTAAGCAACAAAGCTGGCCGATGCTGCAGTCGAGATTTTCTTTCTCCAAAAAAGTGGTGCTGGAAACGCGGCTGTAACAGCCGAACCCCCGCTAACAAGAGAAAAAAGAGATAAAGAAGCCAGCCCACTTAAAACTTCACTAATGACGGATGAAATCAGCAGCCCTCGAGTGCATGGCTCTGTGAAGCAGTCAGTCTTTGGTCGCGCAGCGATCTCTCAGCCCCTGTGTCTGGGCAGATTTCCTTCTTGTCTGGCTGGTTTGCAAAAATACAGAGGTTGCCTGACCTCTGATAAGCACCTTCTCTTGTGCGCTGCCATCCACGGGCTATTTATTGAAGATAAAAACAGTGGGAGGGTGAGAAGGAGGCAAAATTATCTTATTCAGACCCTCAAAGACTCAGATAAAGGACAAGCAAGTGGCATTCTTTATCTACCAAAAAGAAGTTATCTATCTGTTCAGGAAGAGGCCTCGGTGGTAGAAGAGGACGCGGGGTAATCGTAGAGGCAACGTGTCAATGACATTATTAATGAGCCCTGGTTGCAGGATGTCAGCCACGATTACCAAAAGGGCAAATCTTCGTGACGACCGGCAGCAGTTAGGTGCTGATTGTGCACGTCCCAGTGTGAGCAAGGCGTTGATCCCACCTCTGCCAGCTCAGCCAGCTCCCTGCAGCAGCCCTCCGAGCTGCCTGCTCTGCCAGCACACGGTGCTGGGAGGAAGACAAAGCCTGAAGGTCCTCTTCAGGACGAAGCCAGCTCACAGCTTGCCCATCTATTAACAATGGAGGAGCAAGGCACCTCTGAAACCAGTTGTCTGAGCCATACACAGCATATATTGAGTTGTTTGAAGTCCTTTACTGGAAGTAAGACACGATATAGGAGCTTGATCCTGACTTGTGAGCTACAGAGCTCTTGCACACAAAGGTCACGGCTGTCTGAAGGCGGCTACAGCACCGATGCATGGCAGCACCACCCACAGAGCAGGAGCCCACGCTGGCTGCCCAGCCAAGCCTGGCTCAGACGGGCTGGCTGCTCGAAGCCTGAGGCACGCAGTGTGAACAAACCCCACAAACTCCACACAACAAACCACAAAGTTTCCCTTTTGATGCATATCCAGCAGCACACACCTACTCTAAACCCGATGGGAAGGTGTAACACAAAGCCAGGACCTCGTGGCAACAAACTCCCCGCGGATCTATCAGAAGAGGTCATTTTCCTGAAAAGCTGAAACGTTTTCCTCATTTTCCTGAAAGCTGAAACAAAGAGCACCCTGCAAACCGCTCAGGACAGCCTCTGTGCCTGCTAGCCCTCAGCAAGCAAGCTGTTCAGCCCCTGCCCTCACCGATGCTGCTGACAACACAACCCGCTGTTGTTTGAGGCATTTATTGCTTGGCTGATTCCCATCTCCTGCAGTTAACACCTGCGAGCTCTTCTCCCTGCCCCAGAGAACACCACGCTGACATCTGGCAATCGCACAGACAGCAGTTGAAAAGTTTGTAGCTGTCAGCTCAGCAAAGGCTTTGTTTGCCGTGGCAATGGGCTCCTCAGGTGAGAGGAGGGCTGTTTACCCCCCTGAAGTCCACGTTGTTAGATGTGTTGGCACATCCTAATTGTTTAATCAGGAAAAACCCCACCACTGGAGCGTGTGGGGATTGTGTGGGATCGTGTTTTTGCCTTGTAGATGAGACTTCTTCAAGTGGCCTTCCAGTCCCAGGGTGGGTGTGATTACAGACTTGCAGGAATGTATGCTGAGGCCTTCTGTAGTTCTGCAGTGCCTGCTGGTCATCTCAGGTTAAGAGCACATTTTTCTCCCAGCTGTGAACGCTTGCTTCTTGATGTTTCTCAGAAACAGCATCGGGAAAAAAAAAACACAACACGCCACACCACTACCAAGAACATTCCAAGTAAATTCCTCTTGAAGCAGCTTCTCAATCTTGTAATCACCTTAAGAGCCCAAGTTATGCAAAAAAGAAGCGTACCAGGTGGGGGAAAGAAAATCACAGCAATTTTGAAGTTTCATCTGTGTACCGAAAGCAGCAATTTCTGGCTGCCGTATATTTACCCCTGACCACAAAACAGGAGGGCCAGCCCACGGCGCACACGACGTGACGAGAGCACGAAGGAGGCAACGAGCTGCAGGGCCGAGTGAGTGCCTCGCAAGGACTCCCCTGGGAGGGAGCAGAGGAAACACTTACTCATAGTGGCTGAACGCTGTCTGGCTTTTGGGGACGATACCACCTCGCCCAGGTAATGCAGGGCTGATACCTGACATTCGCGTGGCCAGGAACGCTGCCCTCACTGAGCCTCTGGGGTCGCCCCTGAGCCTCCTCTTCTCCAGGCTGAACAAGCCCAGCTCCCTCAGCTGCTCCTCGTAGGACTTGTTCTCCAGACCCCTCACCAGCTTCGTCGCCCTTCTCTGGACTCGCTCGAGCACCTCCATGTCCTTCTTGTAGCGAGGGGCCCAAAACTGAACACAGTACTCGAGGAAGAGCTGATCCACTGGTTCCTGCTCTCTGTGGCTGGAGAGGCGGATGTCCACAAAGGGACGCTGCCTCCCCAGAGAGCAGATATAACCCCCTTGCACTTCATAAAGTAAAGCAACAGCAGGAAGAATCCGCTTTTCACATCTAACACTCCAGGACACCACGTATACCTGATTAAGATTTTAATTGCTACTGCAAATCTAGCTTCCTGTTAAACGTACATGTCAGGAAACTGCTGCCAATATTTCACTCTGCTCTTTCAAGCGTGCTGAACAGGGCTCAGGTGATGTGGTAAACTTCTAGGCTTCATTTCCTGTTACTTTTTGTTGTTGTTGTTGTTATTGTTTCAGAAGCTGCGCCTGCTCGCCCTTGTTCAGTCATGTCTGTACCAAGAGGACTACGTGCAATAAAGCTCCTAATGAAGGTTTCGCAAGGAATCCTAATGGATGGGAGCTCCCACTCTGTGCTCTTGGGAAGCCTCTTCTGGGATACAAATCAAACAGTCACTGACACCTTTGGATCACAGATTTCCTAACAGTAACCGCATTGCCTTTCTACGAAATGGACTGGAGCTGACTTTTTGGCCTTCTGGAACAGTTTAAAATCAAGAAAAATCACTAATATCTTTTTTGCTGAAAAAAAAAAAAAAAAAGAAAGTAAACAGTAATCTGGTAATTAAACCTCCCTGTAACAAAAGGAAAAGAAAAAAAAAGGAAAAAGAAATAAAAGAAAAAGAAAGGAAAAGGACTAAATTCTTAGCTTGTGGTTTGAAGCACGTGGAACCAATTCAGGCTCATGTAGCTCCTGCCATTATATCCCAGGCACTTGCTCTTGCTGACAATAGTCTCTGTGGCTGCACTGTTCCCTAAAAACTCCTACAGAAAGAAAAAAAAGTGAAGGAGAGTTGCAATGAAGCTACCCCAGGTCCCTGGCTTGGTGTACTCTGCATCTCTGCAGCACTGCGGTGAGGCAGAAAGGGAAAATTCCTCACACAGGGGCTGCCTGTGAAGTTCTGTCCCATGAAATAAAAGCCTGCCAGCCTACCACCAGGCACTGCTTCGGCAGCACACAGGGAGCTCACTGTTTGCTCCCAGCTCGAACACAAATACCTGGGCAGAAATTTCAACTGGCCACCCAGAGCAGAGGCATGGAAAAAACACAACCGGGCAAGTCAGCTGCTTTCAGCGATCTCAGAGTGGAAATAACAAGGCTTCCCAGACCGATTGGGTTTAATTAGTAGGCTCAGGCATTCCTCCCTCAAATGCTCTCGCTTACTTTGGAGACACCTACGATTTAGACAAATTCCTTCTCTCTGGCCAGCATGCCAAGCAAAGTCCTTCACTGGGGCTTCTAGCAGAACAACAGCAATTAGCACCTGCAAGATACAGTTCTGGCCTTTCCTGAAAACAGTAGCTTTGCTGCTAAAAAAACCGTCCAATTTCTTACTGTTTATTCTTATTTCTTCTCTGCATATCACCAGAATCCCTCTCTTCTGACTGAACAGCATTATTACCGTGGAGGCAGAGCCATACATCAGCACACTGCTGCAGAGAATTAGGTGATTTACTTCAATCAGCTCCATAGACAAAAGATGTTTCAGGCTCAAGAGCAAGTCGAAGGATTGAGAGGCTCTCAGATCATTCTAAGCAGCTTCTGCTTTTGTGCATTCCCTTCTCCTGTATCAATGGTTTTGATGAGGAATTTCCTAATTCCACTAGCAGGTTGTGCTTTCTTTTCATATTTTAACATCTTCTGAATGTAGCTCTCCAATAAATTTGGCTGATGTCATCCAACACATTGAGAAGTTGATCTCGGTTTTAACAAGCTAACTACCAACACTTTTTATCTGTCAGAGTTAGATGTATTAATATTCTCTTGAACACCATTATTAACTGTATGTCTGCATACGAATAATCCAGGGAAGTTTCAGCAAACTTGAAAGCCACTCAGAATTAGAGATGCCTTGTTGGCCATTCCAATATCAAGTATATAATTGCTTTTGTCGAGCCATACTTTGGAAATAAAACATACACTCAGCAGAAAAGCTTCAACTATTATTGCCTTAGCATTTTTAACAAGTTGAAATGATTTTGTTAAGTCAACTTTGATTGGGTTTATTCTTTTTTACCTTGCCATGTTTGTCATTTTTTTCCCCAGTCTTGAGATTTCTTTTCTTTTTTGCCTGGTGAAACTACTCTTTCCTGATTCATACTGAGCTGGAAGAACGAGCAAGGCTCTTAGCTTAAAGCACTCTGCATACTGAGGCTGGGCTCACCACGCCAGAACCACTGCCTGCTCCGTAACAGCAGCGTTATTCCGGGAACAAGCTCCCTCCATCCCCAACTGTGGTCACAGCCAGCTTGGCCCACCTTGCAGGAGGGGCCAGAAAGGCACAGGCTGCTGGCCTCCTCTGCTCCTCTCAGGGTCCAGAAGCAAGGAGCAGGCTGAGAATGGTTTGAGAAGTCTGAGGGACCAACACGAGCACATGCCTGTACAGCCTCCACTGGCAAACGTGCACTGAGAGCAGGACCTAGCCCAACGCCGTGCCTTTGCCATCCTCCAGACTTCATCTGGAAAGACACAAAAGGCCCACGAGGGCTCCACCAGGAAGCCAGCCAACACCGACCTGCTTCAACCTACGAACAATGCCACCCGAGCCACCTCGGTGACAACACATGCACAGCGCCGTGTCTAAGGGCACAGGAAACCTCAAAAGACTTCCACCCTTCATCTGAGGTCTGCTGAAAGCCGAGTAAGATAGTTACCAAGAAAGTCTCACTACAAAGCTTGCCAGCAGTAGCATCGAGCTGTGTTCAAGTTACAGCAGCTGAAGTCTGGTAGATGTTGAAGATAACTTCATAACCTCCTGTTAAAATCACAGCAGCAATTCAGACTGCATTTGGAAAACGGAGCCCCTACTAATTACTAATGTTATTATTAATACTCATGCATGAAAAGCAGCTTTCCGACTGCCTTCTTGCCATGTAAAACACACAGGTCGCACACTATTTTTCAATCTCTTCAACTTGTCAAAGATTGCTGAGTTTTAGGCCTTGTGTTAAGATCTTTTGTGCAGGATAAAACCTGTGACATTATCTTCTATTTCCCTGGTATAATTTCCCTGGTGTGTTGATGACATCTATTAAGATAATGTCATGCACATACACATACAATGAAATTATATATGTTAACTTTTTGGCTTACAGGTACTGCAAACAGCCCTTGGCACTACTATAAATGATGAAATCCTAATGTTTCTTTCCTGTTCTCTTTCACAGTTATTTCTTGGTAGAAGGGATTGAGGAAGAAAGAGAAAATAGAAACTGGAGTGTTCCACTTCAGAGCCACAGCCATTCAGAAGCCCAGTACACTACGAAGCGTGTTTTATGTCTGTCCCAAAAGACCTTATCTTCGTCCTCTGTCAGCATAATGGTTCTCCTTCCTAATAAGACTACAGCCCTACGAGACGCCTTAAAACTAATCCAGGAATGTTTTGAGATTTACCGTAGAGAATTCTTTTCGAACACAGATACTGCGAACACTTTTCACTAGGAGAACTACATCCATGGATATAGAAATCTCTGAGAAGAGATAAATTTTAGATAAAGCCTTAGGAAAGTGTCTTACTGGGTGCAGGAGGTCACCTAAAACTAGCCTATTTCTACACACTGCAGCACAAATATTTAGTTTCTTAGTAAATTGCTTGAGAGTAAGACATTATCATGATACCACATCAGAAGTGTTTCATCTGCCCAAAGTTCCTTGGATATCTGAACTAATTTCTAGTGATGTTATTTACAAGCGAGCTGGAAAGCAGAAAAATGTAAGAGGGTAAAGCTGCTCCTGGGAACTCGTTTATGGTATTTAAACCTTTAAGGCCACCACAGAAAACCACCAGCTTAAATTCTGATGAAGCTGATACAGAACAGCATTGATAAAATAGTGCCTGATATAAAGTAAGTGTTGCATTATTACATACATTTACATACACTACATAAAAATATGTAGAGTATGTAAAGCATACACACACGCTTTGCATGTGTGCCAAACCTGAAACTTCAGCAGAAATATGCGTGCCTGTGCTAGCTTTAGGAGGAACGGGGAAGTGTAGCAGCAGCAGGGTGGATCTCAGAGAGGACTCGGTATTTCTAGCCCATAAAAGGCACCGTTCTTCCCAAAGCGGTGAAAGTGAAATCAAAAATGGCCTTTTAGTTAATCAGCAAAGCACAAGTTTTAGCTGTAGGTTCACTTGCAGTGTGGATTTGTGCTCAGCATGGCATTCGTGCCACGTTGGCCCCTGGAAAGATACCACAGATCCTCACGGTGGTTTGGGATCAACCCAAGCGAAGAGAACAGGGCAGGTAACTGTTCATAGACCTCCGTGAGGTGCCCATCGTTACCCAGTGCCAGCAATGGGATCCAGCAGGCAAACCACCTCAGGGACTAACACACAGTGTGCGCCCCAGCAGGGAGAAGGAGCTGCCCCATCCCTTAGCCCTCTGCACACCTGGATGGCGCGAAGCTCCATCTCCTTTCAATTTCTGCTTTCCAGCCGTACTTCCCCCAAATTGCTGTCAGTCCCAGCGGCGGCGCCCACCCCTCCGAGCCCAGCACCTCTTCCAGCCCCTTCCCCACAAAACCTCGCCACAAGCCGAGGCACGACGACACCCCCCCCACACACACCCTTGCCTTCGTACCATCTGGGCCACCTTCAGCATGCCGGCACAGGAGCGGAAATAGGCGCCGTCCACCAGCTCCCCGTCCGAGCTCGCTGAGGCGCTGGAAGAAGCGGCGGGAGGCGATGTGGCCGCCGGCCCGGCGCTGCTGACGCCGGTGCGGATGACCCGCGCCCCGTGCGACATGGCTTCCGGCCCCGCTCCCCTCAGCGCCCACCGGCCCGCCACCGCCGGCACGGAGGCGGCGGGGCTGGGCGGCGCCGAGGGGCCGCTGAGGGGCAGGGCGGAGCGCCGAGCCTCCCCGCCCGGCCGGCTGGGGTGGGGAGAGGGCCGAGGGAGGGTTTTGGGGGATATGGGGTGAAGGAGGAGCCGGCTCGGTCCCCCTCGGACTGTGGTGGCTTGGCTGAGGTGTCCGCTGAGGGGACAGCTTGCCTCACGGAGAGTGCTCTCGCACCAAAACTACACAACGAAGCACCAAATCTCCACAGAAAACCCACAAAAGCACCACCAAACCCCACAAAAGCACCACCAAAACACCACAAAATCCCCCACCAAAGCACCACAGAACCCCCCCACCAAGCCATAAGCCGTCTGATTTGTCCCAAACGTTATTAGCACTAAATGGGGCACGGCAGGCAAAACTGGCAGAATGCCCCGGCACCACGCTTTGGGTGAAATCATGCGGAGTTGCAAACAGCGCTCAGCGAAGGAAGCTATATGTTTCCTCGGGTTTAAAAATAGCTTGCTTTGCTTTCTGATAAGCAGGGTGAGAGGAGGCCTCTGAGCTGGGCACACGGAGCTTCTACACTCAGTAGCACAGTAACCCCATCATACGCTTTGTTCTGAAGTTAGGATGTGTGTTCTGTTCATATTTAGTAATTAACAGGTTCTTGAGCAACTAAGATTGTCTTAGGAGTGAAGACAGGAAAGTTCAGGTGACCTTCAACACAGATATAGGGTCTAGCATAAGGCATTTACACGAGCAAGACAGGGTTTGTGAGTGTAGGCAACAGCTCAGAAGAGGTTTTGGTTTTTATCTAGTAGTTGCAATAAAAGATATTACCTCTCCCACCAACTTGTAACCCATCTCATTAGATATCTAAGCTGCAACATTACCAATCTACATGAGGAAAATGATGAGAAAGCAATTTTTTAATAGCTTTTTATATTTTCCATACTGTTCCACATTTATGGTTTCCTTGCAGGCCCTGTGGAGGAAGGCTCTGGTAATTTCTGTACTTCCTATTAAGAAATATATTTTTCTTGCCTGCTGATTCAGCTAGTTCTTAATTTCTCATGAAAGTATGTATATAATTGGGACCCTGCTGATCTGAGTTTAGCCCAGTGAAACAGAAATACCTTTACACGAATGCATAATAGTCATATTTTCTACTCAAAGATATGGCATTTTCCATAAACCATTGGCACAGACTCGAGTCTAAAACACCGCTGAATTTCCAGTTTTGATTATAATTTTCAAGAATTATAAGGATTTCATCACTTCCCAGCTTACTTTTAACCAAGGCTTCTTTCTATCTTACACACCAAAACAAATGTCTACAGCCACAACTCGTTTTAGTTGTTACATGATAAACCACAGCTAGGTTATCTTCTTTATCAACATTAGAATATACAGAAGCACAGGTGATAGTTGGCAAGTCACTGTTTAAGACTAACACATCTGGAAGAAACCCATGACCTTTTGGATGCTTTTGCCTTTTTTCAGGCCTGAAATAGAAGCAGAAACCTTCAGAAGTAATTCTCAGCTTGTATTGTACCCAATTTTAACTAGACATGCAGATCACTTGAAAAACAATCACTTGGTAGCTGGGGAAGACATGGGAAATGAGAAAATTGAGAAATAGCATGGGAAGTAAGATAGTTATCTTTTCAAATGGAAAGAACAAGGCAGATAAGTTATGGTTTGGGAAACAAAGCAAGGCCAAACACAGAATAAATTTGTGCCTAGTATGTATTTATCTTTTTTTTTTAACTCGGCAGATTTAAAAATTTAATTCCCAGACTTGCCTTTGGAAGACATTCTGCACGTCTTCCCTTGAGGATCAGGGCTGAAGACTCAGAGATGAGGTAGACATTTTGCCAGGAGCATTCCCTAGCTGGCAATATTGTGTTTGTAACCTTCATTAATGGGTTTACTCTGACATATAGTGGCTGTTTTCTAACACGCAGTTTTTTGGTAAACTGGGTGAAACATATTACTCCCGTGTAGC
The DNA here is from genome assembly GCF_965140915.1 of Aythya marila. Taxonomy (NCBI): domain Eukaryota; kingdom Metazoa; phylum Chordata; class Aves; order Anseriformes; family Anatidae; genus Aythya; species Aythya marila. The sequence continues at coordinate 43,695,916 of NC_139043.1, read as the reverse complement.
TCTTCTCCCTCTTGCTAACTCTATCCACAAATGTTGTCTAGGTTATGGTGTTAGACCACCCATCACAGTTACCACAAGGTCATGAAACATTCATGCAAAAGCAGTCATGTTCTTTGAACTTAGATATGTATGTCAAATATCATGCAAGAAAGAATTTCTATTACCACTCAAGCATTTTCACAGCTGGGAAATCACTCAGGAGATTTTAATTTTGGCTATATTTCTAGTCACATTTAATCAGGTGACATTTGTATCATTTTATGCCTTTGATTCTTTTCCAGCAATGGGAAAGAGCATATGGGATTTTAATGACACATTTTATCTGTGCAGATAAAATGCATAGTTGGTAGCCCTTCTTCATTCTCAGGACGGGATAATATTAGCAAGCAGCAGACAGCCTGACCTTTGTTACGCAGGCCAGATGCAACTGCAGACAAATATAGGCATTTAAATAATATCTTGGCTTCCCTTATATTGAAATCCTGTGACTCCAATAGATAATCAAGAACAAACCAAGGGGATTGAGAATAGAATTAGCTGGCTGCTGATAAATCTCCCTAGCTGCAGGACATGCACGTAAGTAAGCACACACCACCTACTCACAGGGAGAAATGCTTCTTTGAAGCTGCAAGATTTCTCTACTACCAAATATATTAGTTCAACAACGTCTTCGAAGACCAGAAGAGTCCAAATCCTCTTAATGCAGGAATAAAGGATTTACCAGTAGTTTTACATGAAACTTGAAATAATATCACAAAGTAATCACAATCTTACTCTTCACATAATTCCTGGAAAAGATTCCGTAGGTAATTTCTATTTGAAAGTCATTTTCAAAGGTATTTCTCTTGAAAGTCATAATCTTCCATCATACTTCTGTTTGACTCAAAGATATTTAAATGTGAGTAAAATTAAAAACTTCATTTGTTAAACTAACAACTCACAAATGACGCCAATAAAGAGGGAAGGAGGGAGAAAATTCACTAGTGTCTTGACAATTCTTCTAGGGATTTCATCTTTGTATCATTTAATAAGATTTTGATACCCAGATTTTATTTAGGACAGATTACTGGCCTAATCTGAGGAGAGAAAAAAAAAAAAAAAAGGAACAAAAAGAAACAGTTCTCAGAGAAACAAAAATTATACCTTTAGTAGGTGTTGAGTAGGTTAAACACTGAGCATTACAGGCCTGTTGTCTAGACTTATGCCTTGGAGCCTGCTGGATTTGAGAAACCTGTTGAGATAATGTGTTTCAGACGCACCACTCCTCCAGCAAGCTTCAGACCTACATTAATAGGTTCCAGAACCAATCTCATGACTAAAAGAGGTTATTAAAATATGTAAAATGACAGCATCATTGGAATTCCAAGTAGCATATACTTTCCACTGAAAAAGAGATAAAAAAGCAAACCCGTACTCCCAGGTTACAAAACATGCAAAGTTGGGTCATTTATTTATTTATTTTAAAAGTTTTTAGGGTTTTTCTTCTGCACAATGCCACTTTTTATACATAGTAACTAGACAATATCAACCTCAGTTTTGATTTGTAGCATTCAGTATCAAAATACAACTGTCACATTTTAAAAGTTAAATTTACAAAATTGGCACATCATTTCAGCAAAGTTTATTAAAGGCTTAGTCATAAGAACTACACAATGTCTAGAAAAATACCATGTTAATTTTAAAAGAAGTATGAAATTTTATTATACAGTACAACGTCAATGTTAGGTGTCACTAAATATGATATTGTATTATAAATACCCATTTTAATCTCAGTTAAAATATATTGCCAGTTCTAACAGAAATGTTCGAAAAGATCCGATCCCTCTTCCAAGCTTTCATCAAATGAGTACAATCCTCAAGGTAGTTCATACTACAAAATTCACTTTAACAAAGTATTTACTGCAAAGTTCTTGATCGCCAAGATATAAAGCTAAAATACGTATTTCCAGCATAGCAGGAGGTAACCATGAAGGCAAAGAACTGTAGAGAGAGGGGAAAAAAATAGATATTAGAAAAAAAAAAAAAAAGTATTCTCATTTCTATGAAAAATTAGTTATGGCATTTGGAAAAGGGAAAAGTACCAGATTTACTAAAATGGTGCCCTTTGGCCTCCTCATACTTGGGTTGCCAACAGTCAACACTAAGTAAGCTTATATGTAGAAATATGGGCCTAGAAGCAGCCAAAACGAGGACTATTTCAACACTTACCTCCACATTATATTCCCTCAGTATGGATGGTGTGGACCAGACGCCTGCCAATCCTACATGTGCAGCTTGTAACATCAATTTCTGGTAAAGACTGAGGGATAGCCCATGGGAATGTTTTGTAAATAAATACAATGCTGCTGTGTTCCAGGAATTGCCTAAAGCCCACCCATGCCCCAGCGTGGCACACCTTGCATCCAGGTAGCTTGTTCTTAGAAGAGACCAGGATTGAAAATTCAGGCCTAGGCACGTTCTCAAAGAGCAGTATCAATCGAGTTACTAATTTCAGTGGTCCTCTACTAATGAATAAAGGTATTCCTCAGTGCAAATAATGGTGACAACAACCATGGTGAGATATTACTGCTTTCTCAGAAATCGACTGCAGAGCGAGCCTTCTGCAGCGGGCTAGATTTATTTTATACTGCAGGATTTTAAGAACTACAGAGTATCAGTGGTGCTGCTTCCACAGCCCTTGCAGCATATGCACCCAGAAACCAAAGAACAGCTGTGAACTATTTCAGTTGTACTGATAAAGTCCAATTTGGTGCCAGTGGTTAAGTTCCTGCTAATCACTGCATGCTGTACAAAATAGCTTATGATAAGGCCAGAATGCTTTGTGCTGGTAACTGAACCAAATAAAGCTGACACTGCAGAGAGGATTAACGCTACTTTTCTTGGAGGTCAGCAGGGATAGGGACGAGAGGGAACAAACACAAGTTACAAGAAGGGAAACTTTGGTTAGATATTAGCAAAAAAAAAAAAACAGTGTGAGATTAATCAAATAGGACAAAAGGGGCCCAGAGACATTTTGGAATATCCATCCTTGGAAATGCTCAAAACTCAACTGGCCAAGGCCCTCAGCAGTGTGGTACACGTGAGCACTGCTCTGGAGGAGGACAGGTGGGACCAGATGACCTCTAGAGGTCTCTTTCAGCTGAAAAATATTCTTTTCTGAGAGCAAGGCATTGCTAGGCATGTAAACAGCCAGCAAACCTAGGCCCTCCGATAGAGGACTTTCGGTGAGTCTGATCTAATGTAAATTTAATCTGTGACACCAAAACCTGTAGACGATAATGCAAAAATCGATTACAGTAGAAAATGGTAGCATTCTTCACAAGACTATTGTTTCTTAGGAAATAAAAGCTCCATCCAAAATCTTTCCAACAGAGAGCAACTGTAGGAGATGGATGATTCGCTAAATTATCACAAACATCTATCCACGAAACCCTTAATGGGTTTGGAGAGCAAGAATCTACATTTAATAGTTTATTCAGACAGTGCATTAGATAAACACTATTAGGGGGTATTAGAAGAGATTCCAAATATCCCACGAGACACTGAGCATTGTTGCATTTTGCATAAAATGTTTATCAGCATGGAAGCTTATCTAGCAGCAAGCAAGTTCCCATCAACAGCACTGGCTGAGTAACTGATCAATAATTACACACTGCGAAGAGGAGAAGAACCTGAACAGCACTGAAGTGACAGGGATGTGGATATACCATTCCCAAGGCAAAACACAGAGCAGTTTTCAGGTCTCTGTGTTCATCGCTGTGTAAAATAAGCTTCAGATGGAAGACAGGATTCACGAATAGTCCAGAAAAGAGAACTGCTGATGCATTAACTGTCAGCAAGGTAGCTGTAATTCAGGGTTACTCTGTAAAATTCAATTTCTCTACTGTTGCCAAAACATGCAAAAAGTTCTTTTGCAACTCCCTTAACTGAGCTAGAGAATATCTTCACCTACTCATTAAGTGACACAGCTCTTATATATATATTAAAAAGTTGTTTTTTACCCATATTGAAAGCTTCAGATTCCCAAATCTAAGTAGTAAGACAGTAATGTCAGACACTAACAATTTGCATCCACTTTAAAACACTCAAGAGTTTTCAAGCATTGCCCACCCAGCTCAGAAGGATTATCAAAAGGTGAGGCTGGAACAGGAAGATCACTGTAAAAATGACAATAGCACTTCAGGGCCTTCCCACAGGGGCTCTGTGTATGGCTCAGCCTACAAAAAGCTAAACATACCTTAGCCACATCAGCGCAAAGTCAGCTGAGTTATTTAAACTGCTTTTGAAGTTGTATAAATGCACTACGCAAACCTGGTGCTCACCCAATTTGTCTACTCTGATGTACAGACTATAACTTCTGCCAGAAAGCTAGTAATAAACTGGGGCAAGGAAGGGACAGCTGCATGACCTCAAAAGCATTACAGCCTTTTTCAGACGTGACAGTCATCTCCTGGCTGAATTTCTAGTCGTCTCCAAAAACTATGAACTAAATTACAGCTCTCTATAGATTGTGTGTGTGAGTTTTCATAGCAGTCTGCAGCTTTTAAAAATCCAGAACATGTGCATTTCCACCCTCACTTTCAGAGGGCCTTTGTTTGATAACACTTAGTTAGACGTTGAACTAATTGAAGCAAAAAATGAACTCACTGAAGAAGCTGCCCAACTGTTGTAATTGTGACTGTCCAGTTCTTTGGTAACTGAAGATGCATCTACAATGGCAGCAATGAGGTACAAAATGAAGGCACTCCCATTAAAGCACAGACCCTGTTGAAAAACAAAATAAAATTAGCAATTCATATGACAAAGCATTTGTCACCATTTTGTGTTGAGGCATTACAAAGCTCTCCTCTGAAACATAACGTGCACATGTGATGTACACACAAAATGTGTTCCTCGATTTTACCTTCTTTCAAGTTTCCATCTGTAAGATTAGATTTTAACTGCTCATTTTTAACATTTGTAAATATTAATGCATGGTTTGGACCAACTGCTCTCTCCATCACACTAAATCCAGAAAGGTTTAGTTTAAACAAAAAGTTTAGTTTAAAAGTTTAGTTTAAAGTGGGTGTGCAGTGATTTTCCAAAAGTCAAAATAGAAACACAGTTTGGTTACCACAATCTAGATGTTAAGCAGTAAGAATATGACACTATATGGTAAAAGAAAAGCAAAGAAAAAAAAAGAAAAAAGAAAAAAAGAAAAACAAAGGAAAAGGAAAAGGAAAAGGAAAAGGAAAAGGAAAAGGAAAAGGAAAAGGAAGAGGAAGAGGAAGAGGAAAAGGAAGAGGAAAAGGAAGAGGAAAAGGAAAAAGAGGGAAAAGGATAGGGAAGGGGATAGGGAAGGGGATGGGGATAGGGAAGGGGATGGGGAAAGAGAAAGGGAAAGGGAAAGGGAAAGGGAAAGGGAAAGGGAAAGGGAAAGGGAAAGGGAAAGGGAAAGGGAAAGGGAAAGGGAAAGGGAAAGGGAAAGGGAAAGGGAAAGGGAAAGGGAAAGGGAAAGGGAAAGGGAAAGGGAAAGGGAAAGGGAAAGGGAAAGGGAAAGGGAAAGGGAAAGGGAAAGGGAAGGGAAGGGGAAGGGAAGGGAAGGGAAGGGAAGGGAAGGGAAGGGAAGGGAAGGGAAGGGAAGGGAAGGGAAGGGAAGGGAAGGGAAGGGAAGGGAAGGGAAGGGAAGGGAAGGGAAGGGAAGGGAAGGGAAGGGAAGGGAAGGGAAGAAAACTACAATTTGATTACATTTCTAATCTATAAAAAAATATGCTGTCAGAATGAATGGTTCCTGTCCATATGAAGAATATTTATGATGCTTCCAAAACTTTGTTTTTGCTTTTGAAGGAAATAAAGAGGGTATAATTTTTAGCCACTATTCTTAGTACCATTCAGTACTTTTCCCTTCTACCTGTTTCTGAGAGGAGAAAACAAACAAAAAACAAAAATGAACAAACAAACAAACAAACATAAAACCAATGAGGAGAACAGTCTGAATGATGAAAAGACCCATCCATGGTAGATGCTACATTTTCTCTTCTAAGGAGCCGAGAAATGTCTCCAGGGATCTACGCTCATTACTACAAAAGAAGCAAAGCAGATAACATTGATCTCACACAACACTACAGAGAATGAACAAGAATGATTTTGCATGTGAGAGAGAACAGAAAAGGAAAGGAGGCCGAAAGTCTGAGAAGAGGAAAGAGACAAAAAGGTATGAGGTGTTTTTTTTTTTTTCTTTAAAGTAATTTTAATACTTTGACATTTACTTACTCACTGTTTTGTCATGGCTATAGGAAGTTCGTTCTTGTTTTTAAAAAAATCCCCTAAAACTCCCCCCTGCTGCTTGTCTAAGACATATGAATTTGGCCATAAAATACACTTCTAGTTCACAGGTGCTGTATTTAAGTGGAATACCCCTGACACTCTTTGCACCTCGTTACAATTGCATGAATTAATAACCGTCAGTTTAGACAAGGTCCTACTATTGTAGACGATCTGCTCCCTTCAGCTTCTGGGCCTGTCTTTGTACCCGAGCATCACGCAAATATCATAACCCTTCAATCTGGTGTCCCAGTTGTCTCCAAGCCTTGCCAGACTGGTGCAGCTCCAACTTACTAATTTCCATCGTGTGACCCAGCGGACGCTGGCAATACACATCAATTATTCAGTATTGAATTCACCAGGCAACAACTCTGGCACAATCCAAAAAGAAAAAAAGAAAGGGCGGGAGGGAGGGAGTCCAGTGCCGGAGAGTTCAGTTTGATTCATGAGCTCATTCATGAGTGGTATCTCACCTCTATCAGGTCATCTAATAAAACATGCTTTCTCTCCGTGTAAATCTCATCTCTCCTATCTAAGTATTAGGGTAATAAAATCTCAAACTGTCAATTTTAGGATAGGGTGCCAACAACTGGCAAGCACAACTTTCGCAAAGCACTGATTTTCGAACTTCAAATTTGATTGCCTGGAGTATTTGTTGTTGTTATTTTTAAATTTCCTGTTCCAAAAAGACTCAATTACCCTGGAAAGCTACAAATCCCTGCAATATCTTGTCATGTAGAAAAGGAAAAAAAGCACATAATTTTTTCGAAGTGCTGCTTTGGGAAATAACACTGCTGGGGAAGATGGAATGCAATGCAAGCTGATTGGGTCTTTACTGCCAATATATTACTCAAACCAAATGGTTCATGCTAAATTACCATCTGCTTCTTAAATTCAGATTTACCAGATTTTAAAAGCTTCCATTGATTGTTTTAGCAAAGAACTGGCATTATTAAGGAGAGTCAGTCCTGAAGCACATCCTTTGGGTTAATTTGCAGTAAAGTAACTGCATCTTAAGCAATTTGGTAATGTGCTTAACCTGCAAAAACTGAATTTATGACAAAGAAGTCCAGATGTAATTTTGGGTACTGCAGACAACCGGCACAGTTTGAGCTAAGTGTCGCCTAAGGAGGCAGAGCAATAACTAGCAGAGACTGATACTTTGGGAAATGGGGGGGAGGTGGGTATAAACTCACTCAAAAGGGGTGTGTCCGTCCTGCCCCCTTCAATGAAGACATTAACAACATCTCTCTGAAAAGAGGCCCAGTGTTACTCTTGGCCAGCCAGGAGTAGCAGAAGTTCATTTCACAGGCTGCTCCCAATAGCTCTTTTAATACCCTAGAGCAAACCAAGCTGAAATGCAAGCATCTTTGATTGGTTTTGCATTTATTTTCTCTTTGTATTATCTTTTACTACAAAGGGAGTCTACCTTTTGGATCCACATTTGGGTGATCTTATCTACAGTACATTTGGAACTCAGAGCAAGAAATGCACTCAATTTCAAGTAGAAACAGATCAAAAACTCCAACTTGTCTACCTCATAGATCAGGGGCAACCCATTTACCTGCAGCGGTTGCCTGATGGTATTGTTAAACTGATGAAAGAGGGGTAATAACTAAAACGGTATCCCAGTGGATACGAAAATGCTTTCTTTTTGAATGTACTTACATCTAATGGACGGGGGAGGGACACCACCTTTAAACGTATCCAGACACATTACTGCTGTAATTGAAATAACCCAACATTTCTATAGCACTGTTATAGCCTTAATGGTAATTGCCGGTCATGAAACTTGAAAACAGAGAAGCTGTCTGAACAGAATCCTGCTTGTTCTTATTAGTAATTGCTATAGCTGACTATTTATTACAGCAACAAATGGGAAGGTGAGAAGTGTGTTCAATTTTAGTCACATACACAGTATAGATGATAACAAGCTGTTTGCAACACAGAAGTCAAATATATTTTTTCCATAAAACTAACAGAATTCTCATTAGTAGTCTTTAGCTAGTCAGGAGAAAAAAAAAAAAAAAAAAGCATTTAATTGTATCAGACAAATGCAAAACCAAATTTATATTAATTCTTGGATGGGTAACAAATAGCAGTTGGCTTACGTGACAATGACTTTGAGGATCTACTGCCCTGAACACCAACACGTTATGAAAATCATGTAAAAATATATGCTGCCATGTATAGCTAGCAGGGTTTGTTCAAACCACAAAACTTGGATCTGAATTTCAAGGGCCTGTAAAATTTTTCTCTGTAATTACCTTACTTGTTTATCTAATCTTCATTAAGTCTTGAGCTGAAAGCGAAGGATCACATGGCATGTATTTTACATATATATATATAATACTAATAACTTGCAGCACCATTTTCACTGTAGGCCAAATACTGCTAGCTCTGAACCACGTTCTCTTTTGATTTAGCAGAGGAAGACTCATGCTTTAAGATCCATGGTCCCATTTCCAATTCATGGTGTTGACTCAAGTAGAGATTTCTACTGTTTAAGCCATATGGCTGGATCTGTTAGCTCAGAGGCAGCTACAGCCTCATGGAGTGTAATCGCTACAAAAAAAGGCTGTGCATAAATATGAGTCACACACAGGCTATTAAAAATCAAGTCACTGGATCAACCGATGAACAAAAAGGTGAAACATCATAGGGAGAGTGTTTTAAAAGGGTAGTAGTGTCTGGGTAGTAGGAAGGTTAGACACGGCAGGTGTGCAGACACAAAGAAAGTAGGGAAAAATTGCAAAAAGCACCAGTGCAATTGGTTAACTACAGCTGTAGAAAGCATCAGTATTTTATTCTCTTCATAACACAGCAAAGCTGAAACAACAAAGAACAGGTTTATTTACCACCGTGGTCCATGGCACCTGTGGGATCCTGGTGTAGGTCATGGTCATGTAGATGATCAGAAAGAAGACAGTGAGAACCCAGTAAAACACAGCCACAAACATCACCCAGCCAAAGGCTGGATATAAAAAATACTCAGTTCCAGCAATCAGCGTCCACACCAGCAGCCCTAATACCTGCAAAAGTTATGGAGAAGAAAGAAAACTGTTACACGGTCTTAGACCTCACACATTTGTTCTGGGTCAAATAACAATGCTCCTGCCATTCAGATAACCATTTAATGAGCTGAGCTGGGGTGCTATACCGACACAGTACTAATCTAGCAAAAAAAGAACAAATAAAAGTGTTTTTGCTGTGGCAGGATGTCACAAAGAGAAACACCTTTCACTATTATGGAGCCATAGCTGTGGCAGTTTTATAGCTAGCTCTCAAAAAGATCTCTCATTATAGATAATATAAAAAATATTATAAAGACATCACAGTGAATTGTGTTTGAATACTAGCCTACTAGCTTACGTGCAGGAAGGTAAGTAGTAGGATTTTGCAGTCAGCAAAGTCACTTTAGAAACAGAAGGCTGTGAAGTACCACTGGGGTCTCCAGGTGCCACCTGCCACAATCACGGGTAACTGAGCAGTTGGGTCCAGGTCAAAACAGTCCATAAAACACGTGCTCTGTGGTCTGTCAGGCACCAGGGATACAAATCAACTCCCAAGACCTTATAATAAAGGCAGTAGTGAAATATCCCAGGTCAGGCTGGGAATATCACCGCTTTCCACAGTTCTCAAAACATCTCCCAGGTGACCTGACCATCAGAAGCAGACAGAAACCCACACTCAAGCAATTCCTAGCCCACCAGTCTGGGGGAAAAAAAAAAAATCCAACAAAAAACACCTCCCGCATGATCCTGAATCTGGCAATCTGTTCACAACCAAGTCATGAACAAAATACATCAGCCAGGGATTTTAACTGAGTCTCCCCAGTTTCTCCAGCCTTAGCTGATCTCCAGTGCATCAAGGGGGTGGGGAGCAAACAAAACAGAAGCCAAGCAGATATGCCAAGGGGAGAAAAGTTGTGTGTTTTACAGGTTCTCCAGCAATCATAAAATCTTAATTTTAAAAAGGAAAGGACTATTTTATACCTTTCATATATATATATAGGTATATATAAATATTTAGAAAGCACTTTTGTGGTGCAACCTACTTCTTATTGAACAGACAACAGCCATAGCGGGACAGACTGGAGAACCTTCTACCCCAAGACCCTGTCTCCAGCAGTAGTTAATAACAGCTGCCTGAAGAAGTATATAACAATAAATCACTCAACAGCAATATTTCTTGGTCTTTAGTGTGTAATCACTGACGATAAATCTCAAAACAATACATGCAAGACAAAACTCTCCTGCTAAACAGAAGATTACTGTAATTCACCCTGATAACTTTCAGCAGCGGATACCTACTTATTTTGCCTTCATTTCCCCTTCCAAATTGTCACCCAAACAAAATTCAGCCCTCAAATTGTTGTCTTGTGTATTCATAGGGTATTCCCTTGTATTATTTGTACGTTCATCCACAGCTGCACCATGCATACATAAAAAGCACCACAAGAAGCCCCAATTTTTTTGATTATTTTTGTCTTTTAATAGAAATAATAATGTGTTTATTTTTTAAGGGCAGTTTTTCACCACTTTCCCCACTGCAGCCATTCCTGTTGAGGAAGACTAACAATTCCCAGTGCTTGCAGCACACCAGGGGAGGGCAGCATTGCTTCACAGGAATGGTTCAGATAGTTCAATAGTTATATAGATTTAAAATAGGCTCTTTCTCTTTTAATAGAAAGTTACTGTCTCAGCAATGCTTCTGCTAGTTCACTCTAATTCTAGTCCCAACCACATTTTACTAATAGTAGCAATTCAGTTAATAATGCCTTAAATTGCACAGACTACACATGATTAGATTAAAAAACAACTCAAGTTTTAGTGCAACAACTGCTTTCAGAATATATGATCTGGAGAGACCATTGAGCTCGCAAAACGCCCTTTTCTTAGGATACGAAGTTGCTTTCTGATGTGTCCATCCACATTAATCTACATTTAAATTCATCACCCATAGATTAAATCAATGAATAATTGGACTCAGCAAATTCAAAGAGGGATTTATCCTCAATCTAAGTGTCTGGTACAACACCATCAAAGGAAACTTGGGAGAAGAGACAAAGGAAACAAAGAAATGAAGCATCATTAAACACCCACGGACAACAGTGCGCTATTTGAGAGAGCTTTTAAAAATAGCCAGATTTTTTTTTTTTAATAAAAAGCGCAAGACTATGAAAAATGTTTATGCTAAATTCAACCCAAACGAGATTGATAAAAACATCTCAGCTTATACAATGGGTTATTTCTGAGAACAGCAAAAACTTCACAAGCAGCAAGTTCTTACAGCCAAGAAGGACAATTTTGAAGGTACAGGAGCCCACCAACCTTACATAACCACACGGTGAAGCCGGCTAGGCATGAACTAGAGCATTGGTATTCTCACTGTTAACTGTTTTTTCCCCAGTAATATTCTAACGTGCTATTACCATCTCTCCTTGAAGACCATTTTAATACACAAACAGCCATATATCTTGCACGCAGTCCGAAAAATTGCTTTTAATGCGTGTTTTTAGCTAGCCCATATAAATGGCAGAACAATTTATCTAAGCACCGTGGACGTTTCAGATTTATATTCTTAACCAGTTCCTGGTTCGTATGCATCGTAACTTTGATGGGTTGCAGATTAGAGTGCGTCTGACATTTTCGGTTAGAGCCAGACACTCTCACTGCACATTACCGGAGCTGACAAGCTGAAATAATATTTCACGTTTCTTGATTAGACCTGAAAAGGTCAGAGCAGCTCATGGTCAACAATTCACTCTGTGCATAGTTAAACGATACGGCGAATGGTTTTATTGCGCATGTTTACATCGGCAATAAATTGATTTAAAGTTCACGCCGGCCAACAGCATCTACCAAATATCTAAGGAATCAAAGGAACATGGACAGCTAGACAAGTCTTTCATTATCAGCTTGTCTTTTCAGCACCTTAAGTACGGAGATAGCTTGGGATGTGTTAAAGCCCGTCTCCTAATATTTTGACTGCCCCTTGCATTATGTTTACTGTTCAACAGATCAGGTACAAACTGCACGGCACTGGTGCATCTGCTGGAGCCAAGAGCACCACTTCTCCTGATGACTTGATAACAAACCTCCCTGCTGGGAACAACTGGCCTATGGCTATATTTAAATGCCATCTCAGTGAGCTTCTGGTGTACAGGAGATGGCACATAAGTGATAGGTATGCAATGCTGTAAAGCAAAGACCAGCAGCTGAATACCTGGGGAGTGCTCACAGGCATCCATGTGTACAGAAGCACACAGCTTGCTTCAGGACTTCAGATGGAGAAAGCCCTGCTTAGGAACTGGGAAAGGCCTGTAGCTCATCATACTACATAAATCTAATGATGTGTATTGGTAATAGCCAAGTATTTTGATCTGAACTTATGAGCAAGTCGGAATATTCTTATTGAGAATTACAGGAACACAACATGATCCTGTCTGAAATGACTCTGAGAAAGGGAAGAAAAAACGCCAAGGAGAGAAGAAATAATACTTGTGGTAGTTACTGAAAGGGGGGCTGGCTCATCAGACTGTAAGGGTCCAGTTCTTCAAGTCAGGTATGGATTTCACTCACCAGTAAATCATAAAGGCAGGCAGTTTTCCCTTGTTTATTGCAGTCTATGATTTTACCTCGGACATCTATTCTGTGATCATTTGGCTGCCACTTGATCAGATACCTCCATTACCAGACTGCATTAATATGCCAAAGGTACTAATGCATACTTCAGCAGTTGGCAGATACCGTAAAAAGGAAATAACTTGGTAGCAGCGTCCGATATTATTGAGCGGGCAAGTTTAAAATTAGATGCTTAATTGCGTATTCAAACCCTTAAATAAGTGCCATATTTTTTTCTGCAATGCTGAGAACTTCAGAAGTATCAGACTACTTTAAAAAGAAAGGCTTTGTTGCCTTGTAGATGAGATAGATCTTGTCTCGTGTTGCTGGTGCAAACGAGCAGGTACGAAAGCAGGTGTTGAGCTTGGATCTGTCTACTCAGTTTTGCTTTCAGAAGTAGCTTGAAAATTGCAGAACTAAAACCGTACTTGCAAACTATATTTAAAACGCCTGTGATATATTCCGTGATTCCTCTCCAGTGACGTTAACGTTACAAAAACTGCAGCATTCATCCTGCCTGGTTAACTCAGCAACACAGTTAAAGATGTTTATGCATCCCTTTCAAAGGAAAAAGAAGTCTCTTTGTGGCAGAACTGACAGGGAATAAAACCCAAGGCTCATCTAGCTTCATGAAATAAAAACTTTTTGGCATGTTTGCCTCGAGCTTTTCATATTCTTTATCCTAAAGACGCTTCCCAGGACCGTTTCAGCTAACTGTATGCATAAGTATTACAGGATTTATACAGTGTTGCTACTGGCATAGATGGAAATCATGGTAGAAGGAGACCAGAAGAGCTGTGCATTTGCAGAAACAGTTGTCTCCTGTATTCAGGCACCTAACCATGGATGGGCTCCAGCACGACATCTTGCATCTCCTTCCAAAGGAAGCAGATTTACTATGAGAAGAAAGAGAGACCACTCTAAATTATTGCACTTCTTTATTTCACTATTAAATCACCAGTCAGGAGCTACCTCAGCAGCAGCACACGCAGCCTATGAATGTCTCAGCCTCCATCCTTTTCTTTCCTTGGTTGTCCTCTGCCTGCAAAAAATCCCAGGGGGTCTACTGTGGGCTGGGAGAGCACAAAAATTTCACAGACATCAAAATGTAGGCTCTGATACCACGAACCAAAATATCCAGGAAGGGAGATAGAGGGAATAGATACTTAAAAAATAAAAAGGTGAAAAAGTGGCATTCCTTTTCTATTGTGCCTGTAAGACATGACCAGGACAGGCAGCTGTAGTAACAGGAAGATTTATTTGCCCTATGTTTGACAGATACAGAATGATATTTTCTTCCAGCCAAGATGAAATGGAGTAAAATGTTTGCAATGCATTTAAATACTCTCTTTAATTGGAGTTTTTGAGCTCCCATACATGCTGTTAGTACACGAAGGGATATCCACCGATTTCACCGTCTGTCACTAGAGGGAGCACAGCCATTGCTTTTTCTGAAAAATATTTTAAAAGCTCTAGCACCATCAGCGAGAGTGGGAGTTTTATTTCCTCACACAAGAATCACCTGCCAGGAGAGAAAGGTGGAGGGGGAAGACAGAGAGCAACCTGCCGAAATAACCCCGATGGCCCTGTAATGCCAGAGGGGCGATTTGCACACAATGCTGAAACCTCACAGATTGAAAGGGTTGGAAGGATTTGGAAGGATTCAAATTTGGGTTTCTATTAATGCTCAGTGAAGATGCAAAGACAAATCAATTCAAAAGAGATCTCTCAGCTACAGTTTCTAGAAATGCCAGATCCTTCCTGAACTATCTTTGAAATTTCACGGGCCGTGTTAATTAACGTACTCTGTATTAATTTAAGCAATGCATTGTCTTAGACCTCTGTGTCTCTTCCCCAGTTGCAAATACTTTTTTGACATGAAACACTACAACAACTTGGAATAAAAATGTGCAAAATTCAGCACTTTTTACTTTCATAGAATTTCTGAACACTGTCTGAACATTTCTGAAACTCTTTTAAAGCAGTTTCAGCATCGAATCTGCTCGCTAGTCTTCTAACTTTCTGTCACACTCTTGGCTCCATGGCAGCAAGCACCCCTCATGAAAGGCCAAACATAAGAGCTTGAAATGCTGGCAATGCTCACCGTTACTTGAAAGGAGAAATCTCCCACAGAACTGTTATTGAGAACAGCTTTCACTTGAGAGGAAACTACTGGAAGCATCAAGTGTCCAAGCCTACTCCAGCAGTATGCCTTCTCGACAGAGAGAGTGACCTCTTTTTCTCAGGAGTTTAGTCCAAATCCTACTACAGGCCACACAGAAAAACCTTCTGACCCAGGCTTGAAATTGTTTAACCTCACACCCACTGACAGATTATTTCATTCCAGAGGGAGGACGCCTATCTTACAGTGAGAACTCAGACCATGTCCTTCAAGAGCTGACAGAGTCCTCCAGTGCCTTTCCCACAGCTCCAAGGATCAGAGAAGTCCTCCCACAATGACCTCAGTTCCCCAGAAAAGAGCCCAAAAGTGCCTTCGTGTGTAGTACCAGGCCAGGCCTCTCCACAACTGCGTCAGTAGAGAAGAGCCAGTCCTGGAGCACCAAGTTGCAAACTTACTTTTCTGATCAGAAAGGGTGTGCAATGCTGCAGTGCTGCCTGGGCACAAAATCATACCTCAGCGAAAGGCAGTAGCACACCCCAGTTTCGTGTTGACTTAAGGAGTCTACCGGCAGCTCGGATGAATAAATCACAAAGGCATTCCTCTTCTCGCCTCCACGGCTGATGCCACTGACTCCACCGCAACTCATTCGTGAGGAGTCTTCTGAGATCCAGTGCTCCGGCTCACTGCAGTCAAAAGCTTACAAAAATATCTCAGGGGTGGGAGGGAGTAAAGAAATCATCCTGTCTGTCCCAGCAGCAAATTATGATGTTAAGCCCTTGCTTCACCTGAGAAACAGGCGTGGAATGTGTGAGACTGGAGCTAACAGCAGTAACAGGCCAAAAAGACAAAGCTTCAATTAAAACAACCAAAGATGTTTTCTGGAAAACACAGGGTGTCCCATCACCCATCAAAATCAAGGTGCAGAGAAAGGCTTCTGCAAGGAAAGAAATGTAAGGCCGAAAAAAGATAACTCCAATTTGGTATTTGAGGCCGAAGGAGGATATGATGGAAGCCTGCAGAATGGTGGGTGGCATAGAGAAGGGAGTAAGGGCTGGATTAGGCTTCACAATGCAAGAAGCATCCAATTAAACTATCAGGCAGAAAGCTGGAAAACAAGCAGAAGTGAGTGGTAATGAAAATAAAATAAAATAAAATAAAATAAAATAAAATAAAATAAAATAAAATAAAATAAAATAAAATAAAATAAAATAAAATAAAATAAAATAAAATAAAATAAAATAAAATAAAATGAATAAACAAACAACACATAACCAAATTACAGAATTCATTGCTACGGCATGTCAAGGAAACCAGGAATATGAGAGGTTTAAAAAATATCCCACCAGGCCCTGGAAGACAGATCAGCCCATGGCTATGACCTATATACATGACAGACAACAGGCAGCCTTCAGCTCTGGAAATCCCTACACGTGCAACTTGCCCGAAGCCCTAAAGCTACAGCAAGGATGGATCTTGCTCTGTGTGCCCTCCTTCTTACGCTTTTCTCCAGATTTTCAATATTTGTTGCTAATGCTGAACGAAAGGGGCTGCTGAGCCAATCCATCACAACCACCGTGACCAGCTAATGGCTTTAACTGGCCTCGCCTTCCTGCAGGAGACCCTGGAAACAGAGAACTGGAAGCTGCAAAAGTGTTAATGGGATAGGATGGATCAGGTGCAGGCCACAGCAATATACCACCGCTTGTTTCTAAAGCAGAGCTGCGAGGAACAGGCTCACACCACGGCGAAGAAAGCGGCTTGAATGATATCGTTATGAAATCTATCTTCTCAGCAGAGCAGTGGTTGATCATTAACAGGTCATGAAAATGTGTACAAAGCATAAAGATTGGTCCGTGTCCCAGGGCACTTTCCACATTAAGTGCTTTTAGGTTTTCGTGGGCTGCATTCAGAGCACACATCTGTTTACCGACGGCTTCCCGATGCCTGTAAATTCGAGCTTAATGCTCGTGTTTTGCCTGAGGAGCTGCGCACACAGAGACATTTATATCGGCAGTGCACTTCGCTGTGCATTACACATATTAGCGCGTTATACCCTTGCTAGCCATCACTTTATCTCCCTAAGCAGAAGACACACCCTGGCCTTTGCCCGTACTGTTCCTTTACCTGACAAAAGTACATTTTATGCAGAAGACAGAGTGATGGGTCCTTCCCAGGTCAGTCAGGAGAAAGATCTGGGATCAGCCTCTGTCCTCAAACACCCGGAGCTGCCGCAGCTGACTGGGAACACGCTGGTTCCTGCTATCAGCTCCTCCATCGGTGGCACAGTTTAACGTAAAAATAAAGAGGAGTGGTGCAAAAAATCGCCGCAGACAAACAGCCTGCACAAGAAAAGCACTTAACTGGTTCTTGGGAAGGTCATTTAGTGCAACAGGGGGAAGGCAATGACCTCCACCTCCTCTAAACCTGACCTCAGCCAAGGAGACCGCCCGGCCTCTTCTCCAACAGCGGTGACAGATGTGAATTAAAGGGAAGCTGCTGCTCCCTTTTCCTGCACGGCAGGGGTTACTCCCACCACCTTGCATTTCCACAAGAAACACCTTGTTATTGTGCAGCAACGCTGCTGATTTCAAATTCACCTTTTACTGCCTCCACAGCTTCCTGACAGCGTCAGGAGAAGTAAGTGGTGCTGCTACGGCCAACGCCGTGGGCTGCAGCTGATGGTGTTGTGGGTCCAGGCATTGTTCACTTGAATTCCTGCTGGGCTTTCCTCTTTGGCAGCAGGCAGGGAACATGGAAAGTAAGAGTTTGTTAGATCCAAACACAAAATGATCTGCTTTTTACAGGTACTCTCTGAGACAATTTCACTTAGCACTGTTTCCAAGGATGAACTTCAAAATTACAAAGCAAAATAGTCACACACAAACACATGTTAGATGGGATAAATATTTCTCTGTGTTTCCTAACAGTTGTTTTTGTGCAGCCTCTAGATGTGCGTTTTAGGAAAAAATACTCTTGAAGATCCAATACAACCACCTTTAGTTTTAAAACTAGCAAATCAATTCCATATTTTGTTCTTTTTTTCTCTTAAAACCCTTGTCATAAATCATCAAAATAGGCAAATCAAGGTTAAATGTTCCTGTATTTAACATGCAAATATGAATGCATTTGTAAAGGTTGTAGCTGATTTCTCTGAGGAGTAACATTCACAAACAGGTCATTTGAATAGTCCTGGCCCCATACAGGCAGTACAGATGCAAAAATACAGCCCATGTGACCCATGAATGAGACACACGAGTAATTCATTGAGCTGGTTTCTTTGTGAGTTTGATCACCAAAACCATATGATGCCCGATTTCAATTTTAAAATATCCCCATTCATTTAAAAATTAAACAAACAGGGAAAACATACTGGCTTTTTTTTTTTTTTAATTCTTATTTTGAGATTTGAAGTTGAGGTTTGGACAAGGGAAGCAATCTCTATGGATACCAAATTTCCTATCTCTGCTTGAGACAGAAGGGGGTTCGGGAGCACAGCTGCAGTTGTACCTGTGGGATTGGGTTTGTGCCCCCCAACCCAGTAGTTTTTGGGTTAGGGTTTTTGGAGAACAAGCTGAGCATACCACCTTTCTTTTGTGCAAAATTAGTGCTTTTTAACATTGGTTCACAAAGATACGGTATTTTTTTCTGAGAAGGGCTGCAAACTGTCACCTCAAGTAGAGGATGTATTTCTGGAGGTAAAGACCATGGTGCAGTCCTAGTGCTCTGGATATAATTTCTCCTTGATGATGCACAAACTGTGAGTGTGCAGGTTTAACCTACTGCATACCTTGAATACACGCTTATCCCTGATACTGTTAGGCAGTGACACCGCTTTCAGAGAAAAATTAGAAAGAAAGACTATCAGCTTCAGTAATCTCTAGCTGCCACAAATCTCCTTTTCTTTCTTATCATGATTTAAACAGGAAAAGCTCAAAAGTGAAGTCTGAGCTTCAAAGATACACAGTCATATGTGTCTGGCTGAATGTGTTTTCCCCAGTATGGCTATTAATATCTGTTATTATTATCACTACAAGCACCATTGTTTCTTAATGAACTTAATGGTAGGAGGGTTTGCTATTTTGTTTTAATGCATTCGTATAAATGAAAAGATGTTTGACTTACCATTAGGTTCTACACTGATCTCACCTCTTCTAGCTACATACAGAATTCTCCTTTGGAAGAAGTTTTATAGTACTCTATCTTCCTTTCTCCCCACAAAGATTTCAGGCTCCTGGGGGTAGAAAAATACTGGTTTCTCAATAGACTGCAATGATTTGTACGAGTTATTTTTAAGAATCGGAGCATGTGTACATGCTGAACACACCCATCCACAAAGAGAGTCATTCTGCCATCATTTGTACATTAATAAGGTGAACTATTTTTAAAAGAGAATTCCTAGCCATGGTTACTCATGAATTATGACTGATTATTTATGTAGTGAACTTTGTTTAAACGCTGTCTACGTTCTTCAAGAGAACAATGCTGTGTACAGCTGCTTTTTTAATAATGTCACCATCTCTTTGTTGCTATTTTTACATTTCCATCTTCCTGTTAGGCCATGTAAATAGGGATGCCTATAATTAGCGGACGCACTGTATTGTTTCACAAATCTCTGCTGCTACATTACAGCAAAAAACTCATTACTTCTTTGGGAATAACTTTTATTTTACTCTATACTTACAATACAAAGTCATCAAGCTAGGCATGGTAGAATGGGAAAAACAAAGAGAATATCTAATAGAAAAGCCTATTGCTGCATTCTACTTCCATTTAAAGATGAGTAAAACATTAAATGCTCATTCTATTATATTTTTTTTTTAGACTGAAAGTATCTTTTCATTTCCAGCTGAACACACAGAAATTGGTTTTGTACAATACAAAATTTTTGCTCCCCGTAAGAGGAAGCCTTCCAGTCATCAAAAGCTGAAGCAGTTGTTGCCTGACAAACAGAAGACATATGAAAATGAGACTGCATCCAGATCTGTTGTTGTCTGCCTATCTAGAAGCTTATTGTACCTCTTGGCTACTTCAATATCTAGTCCCATACATAAAAGTTCAACCCCAGGAACCATTATGCACATTTTGGGTAGAGATTACGGATTTCACAAAGAACAATTCTCACCTGGTAGCAGTACATCATTCATGGGAAAATCTTTTTTCTGATCTGGCAAACTTGTTTTCCTTCTCGAATACATTTTGCAGTTAATGTAACAACAACAAAGAATGTCTGTAAATACCTTACATTTGCATGTACTTTTCTGGAGGCATTTGTGTACACAGACTTCACAGTCAGAAAGGCCCCTTTTGGCCACATGGGCAATCGTGCAAAGGCTTCAACCTACAGAGTGCTTTTTGGAAAGAGAGGACATCTTGGTGTACATGTTCAGCATGTGAAGGGATTCACCTTGTTTCTACATAAACTGCCATGATGCCAATTGCTCTGGTTGCTGAAAACCTTGGCTTCACTTCTAATCTCAATTCATCTGAAGTCAGCTTTCAGACGTCCTTTTCTCAAACCTCCATTTGTCACCGCTGTATTAAAGATTGCACTAAAAGCTGTGTTTAAAATTGTTGACAAGACACAACTGATGAAGAGAGAAACATAAATATTGGTGTGTTTTCTTCATCCTAGTAGCAGTATAAGGGATTTACTTTGAAGGAAGCAGCGCCAGGGCTAATAGAGAATTTGCACTAGAGACCTATTTAAGAGCTGTTACCACAATTAATATTTGCAGAGCAGTTTTGGGTGAAAAAGCAATTTTAAGATGAAGGATTGTACACAAGCAAAAATATTAATGCCAAGGGAAGAAAATTAGCTGGACAAACAAGTAACAGACACTGTGGATGAGATATACTTTTAGATCACTGCTTGTCATCATGCTCCATAACTTTGTATTTTTAAGGTTCTGGAGAAAAAAGCCCACAAGCTTGAAGGACTTCCCACAACCAGGCAGCTTTTTGTGATGAATACTCAAGTGGTGCATGCAGCATAAGAGAACAAAGTAAAAAGCTCCATGGGATACCTGACACTTGAAATTCAAACTACCCAAGTCATAAATTAAGTATATATGCCTGCGTGTGAGCCAGGGTATAATGTTCCCCAACTGCTTCAATGGGCCTTGTGTAAACAAAGAACAAAACAACTGGCTGCAAATGTCAGCTTTCTAATTCAAGTAAAACAAGCTTCCAATTAAGAAAAAAAAATCAAGGCCTGAAGACACTGGCTTATTCAGGTTTAAATAGGTGAACAGAAGTGATTTAACGCCCCTCAGATGTCTGCTTTGCTTTTCTGTCAGAGGCTGCTGCCCTGCAAGAGCAGCTCCCAAAGCTGCTCCTGAACTACTGCACTCTGCTGCCCAGCATGGCCAAGGTAAACAAATCTCTGGCTTGGGTTATCACCATACCCTGAGCTGTGTGCTGCTGCGAACAGCAAGGCATGGAGACCTTTTCAGCTGTCTGCGCTGCAGAGCTACTGATCTGGAGTCAGAGCTTCTGAATTTGCCTCCTGGAGTACATAAAAACAGAAGTCAGGAAACAATCGAGAGGACAAGTCCTTCTCGGCTGCTGCTTTCACTGCAGGCATTTGTGCTTCTCTGTTCTCACAGGAGCCTTTGGGTTTTCATGCATATTCAACTCCATTTTTGCCTCTAAATCGTATTTTCCAATACAGCTCCCAGACTTCAGAACTGCTGCAAACTACAGGGGCTATGGATTAGTGGGTGTCATATGCCTGGAAGAGAAGCATTTAGAGCAATTCCAAGTCACAGTGGAAAGATACTCCCCACACATTTTCCTTCTAGCTCCTCTACAGGCATGGCACTTTCTTCTGGGAGACAAGCAGGTTGTTAGCCCGAAGGGCAGTACAACCCCCAAATTAATCTAGCAAAGGGGGCTCACCTCCCTTGCACAGACTGGAATTTTGTCCTAAAGAAGACAGGCAAACCTCAGCCTGAGCTCTGAACGTCAATCTAAAACACAAGCACTGCTTGCTCTTCATCTCACCCTACTGGGCTTGGTCCTCACCCCTTACAGAAGCGGAGTCAGAAGGCCAAGACATCTGGCTGTGTCTCAGGGCACGGCTTCATGCGTAGGCACAGGCTGAACTGTGGGGCAGAGAGGACAAGGTTATGGCCCTGCACACTGCCGACCTTCAGCAGGGCAGCGTGGCAGTCAGCCAGGCAGAGGGCAGTCACCCCGCCAGCCTTCAGCACCAAATTTCCAATCGCTTACCATCCATCAGCTGCCTCTGCCGTGCTCGGCTCACAGCTCGTCACGGGTTAAGGCAGCAGGACCTGTGCTGGGGTCAGGCACTGGCTGGGTGGAGGTGGTCACGACCTGGCGGTACCGATACCCAAAAAATGCAGCAACCGACTCTGAAGGCTGTCTGCATTTGACCTGCAATTCAGAAACAGCAAGCGATGCAGCCTGCATGCCAAGTGTCAGGGGGAGAGCTGTACGTAGCACAGCAACACCCAGGGAGCGAGGGGGTTACAGGGCTTGCTCTGGTCTAGGAGCAGGCTCCGTTCCCACCCAAACAGCTCTTCTAAAAAACTCTAAGCCTTTTCCTGTAGTTTTGTTTATAACATCCCCGATGTATACAACCACCTAAGTGCTATTTACTTAGCTCACTTCCACACCTTTCCCCTTTCCCTCCTCCCAGATTGAGATCACAGCTTGCTAGCCAGGATTTTCAGCCGCCCTGGACCTCTGAGAGAGAGCGGGCAGAATGAAGAGGTGTTAGCAGCCTTTGTTCACATACTCTTTGCTGAGTATTTCAGCTATTTACCTCCCGCTCTGAAGTTCCTGTTTTCCCACTGAGGGGGAAGGGAAGGCCAGCAGCCCGCACAGCGACACCGCGGCATTTGGTTTAGAAAGCCTGCCTGCAGACAGGGATATTTAGTATGTTTTTCCCCAAAAGTTTCAAATAAAAAAAGGAAAATTCAAATTGAAGAGTGAAAATTCCTTAGAAAACTGGGGAAAAATAAAAATATATATATACACAAGTTGTATTTTAGAGATATCCCTTCCTTCAAGCTACCAACTATTCCTAAATGCACAGATGCTCACGTTGAAAACTCAGCCTGCTACGATGAACCACAGACAGACACATGATATAACTTCCTAGGCCACACAATATTACCTGTGTTAGTAAATAAAACCAAGGGAGCAGAAAGCAATTAGGCCACTTAAAACCATCACTAGGTGGGAGTTTTGCAAGTTCACACAAAAGGAAAAGGAAGAACACAGCGTGCACAGTGATTTGCTTTTGATACAGGAGAAAGCATATGTTGCTTGATAACCCAGTGATGAGGCAGGAAAGCCATGGGACACATTCATTTGTTGGGCTGGGACACGTTTGGATTGACTTCTGTGATGCTGAGCTGCTTTGAAGCCTAGGATCTAATAGCATCATGAAGTTACAGTGATGTGGATTAACAAAATAACTAATGCTTCATCACAGAGGAAGATGCTCGCTCGTACTGTGGGGTACATGACAATCGGGGAGCTTTAAAGCACCACGTAAATTCCTCCTTTGACAGTAAGTACTCCACACAGAGGTACTGGAGAGGAAAGGCTTAAGGGAGGGGATTTCTTTCGCTAGACTAATCCACGGCGCTGGCAAAAGCAACAAGCTCTCCAGGAAAGCTCCTGGGCACATGCTTTTCTTCAGCACCGAGCGGAAGGAACAACGCAGCTGATCCTTCACCAGATGCTAACAAGTGGGTAGGAAATGAGGATCGGAAAGGAGTTGCTGTTTCTTAAGAGCCCAACAAACAATTCGAGTGCCGATCAGCGCGTACAACCTTCTGGGTAGCTCGGCTTTCATGTTGTTTTTGTGTCACGCCCGGGTCCGTTGGCATGCCTGGAGTCAGGGGAAAATCTAGGGCAGGTTTTAACAGTAAGAAGATCTGACTCACTATTACCTTCTCTTCATAACAACACCCTCTGTGTGCATTACATCTTAGTCTGATCTCATTCCCATCAACTCCTCTGGACCCCATCTGCACCTCTTCTCAGGTTCATCTTCTTGCTTATGCACATTGCCAATGTAACAGCGAGGGAAACAGCAGCAACCACAAGTCAGAATTATGTCTTCTTCTTCCAAAACGCTGCTCTCTACAATATCCTGTTTTAAACGAGACCCAAATTGAAGAGATCCTCCAGGAAAAAAAAAAAAAAAAAGTTCAGTAGAAAACAGTTTTGAAGCGAAAATGACTTTGGGCGTAGTTCTGGGGCTTTTGGGGGCTTGTATTCCTCTATTCACTTTAGGAAGAAAATGAAAACTGAACGTAACCTAGCTTGGAGAATTCCACCTCATTTATTGCTGTGTACTCTGTTTAATTGTAACTTGACCTAGCAAAACACTTTCTAAGATTCCCCATCTCATCTTTAACACATTGCCTTGACTTGCTTACTTCAGGCAAACATTTGCTAGGTGATCCTCTCCTACTGCACAAAGAGAATGTCAAATTCCTTGTACAAGTGTCTGGTCATGTTTCACGATGGCCAAAGTCTAGAAGAAAATCCCCAAAGTGAACAAAATGCTTGGAAACCTTATTCTACATTCCTGTCCTTACTTTTGCTGAGAAGAGGAACAGGGAGAGTTCTTCAAATATACTGAACGGAATGAAGAAGATGTGATGAGTAACATGAAAAGCTGGTTATCATTATTCCACTCATTTAAAGTCTCACCATTCAACTATAGTGGTGTCTGTGTCACATTTTTAAAACTGTTTTTTATACATCTTTGCATGGAGGTCATAGTTCAAACAGAAGTCACACCACAAGAGCTCCCATCTCGTCAAGTGGCTCATTATCTCCTTCTTGCACACTGTCTTTTAAAGTGAAATGAATGCAAGAATTTACTCAAAACAGTAAGGATTCTGGTTTTCCAAAACTAAATGTAGTGTTTCTCAATGACAATTATATTTTCGCCCAGTAGGAATTTTATTTGGTATCCAGACTCTGACAATAGCCGAATTCCTACGCATTAGGACAAAAAACAACAACAACAACAATAATAATAATAATAAAGACTAATAATGTACTGATTTGTACTGTGCTGCATCTTAGTCATGCCATAGGGAAGAAGAAATATTTTTGTCTTGGAGGTCAACTATCAATCTACAACAGTACATAGCTGTTGTGACTGTACCGTACGTCCCAATGAACATTGCTTATGCATGCAGAGAGGCTTCAAAACAGAAATTCTAACAGAAATCCTACTTTTCCACATATCCCAGTTTCTGATATTGAAGAACTTGTTAGCCTTTTTCTAAAGTCTTCCCACAAGATAGTGGTAGGTCTGATGAAAACCAAGTCTGTCCAATCTGCCCAGTGCCTGGAGCATTTACGGCTAACTCAGCCAAAAGCATTTGGTTTACTCAAAAGAAAGCACCTTCAGCAATGCCAGAGCCAAACGTGCCACAATAATTCACCCACAGCCTCCTGATGAAGACCTTGGGAAGCAAACCTTCAGCACATTGCCCAAAGCTGCTGGGCAAGAGGGCTTGAAGGAATAATGGGACAAAAGCAAAACTAAAAGAACTTAAAAGAGTTACAAAATTAGGACAGGGACAAAGAGGCAGAGGAGTGAGTGAGCAAGAGGCAGGCACAAGTATTATGTTAAAATACCTTTCAGTGTGCAACACTGCAAGAAATAAAGTTCTTCATCCATCTTCATTGTATCCCTAGTAAATACAGTCTGTAATGACACGGCCACGTACTTTCCCCTTCTCCATACCACCACCTGCATGCAGCAACAGAACGGGTCGCAGCCCTCAGAATTGTAAAGACTGTAAATAAGGTCAAAAGTATCCACTTCTTGCCAAATTTTGCTGGAAAAATGCTTTTTTTCCCCTACAGTGCTTAACATGGCACTGTGTTTTGCCTCTTCAGAGCACAGCTCTTCCTGGCCTGGCTGCAACTGCAAATAATCATTTCTTTTGCCCCTCGGACCCAAAGTCAGGGGCCCGGAAAACAAGGAGAGAAGCGAGCACACTGGAAGGCCAGGCTTACTCGCCTCGTTTAGCATCACACAGGAAGACGGTGGAGATAAAAGTCAGATCTTCCAGGGAAGCTATTAGCCAGGAGAGCATCTTTTCTCATTGAATATTAAACTAAGACCAAATCAATGCAGATGCTTCAATTTGGGGTGTTTTTCCCTGCTGTGGATGAAGTAAAAATGCCATCCTCCCCTGTACATATCACGGCTGTGCCCTGAGCCTACAGAAGGCAATTGTGCATTTGTTTATGCCTTCAAACTACATCAGTGGTAACAGGCACCCAACCACAGTCACCTTCCCCTCAGCTGATCCTTGTCAGGCTCTGCCCTGCAGTTGGAGACAGCCAAGGCTGATTTTATCAGCTGAAGTGCCATTTTAAAGACACCTCGCAGAGGTTTGCCTTTTGTTGGAGGCTTCTTTTGTTTGCTCCCCTGCCCCCCGGTGTTTTAATTCCTGCCTGCAGCACCCTCCATGTCTCCGTTTTTGAGTTTCTCCTGTAGTTCCTCGTACTTCTCTCCAAACTGTTCAGCCTTGCTCAGCTGTTACCTGCTGCAGGAGCTGCGGCCTTGGCGAGAGTGCTATTGTTGAAGAAAAGGGATGATGCTGCTAAAATACACGTTAAAGAAACTCTTTAATGTAATGGCTACACATACATATAAAGGAAAAAAAAGACCCTGTTAGTGGCTGTCTCGTTTCAAGGCTGAATAAACAGAGCCTGTGCAGAATCACCATGAATCTATTTAAACACAGGCCTGGGCAAAGCAGCCCCACTTGGAGCTGATGACACCAAGCAGGCCTGGTTTTGGGTATGGAGCAGAGGCTCTTGACAGGATCCCTTTCAAGTTGTGCACACCAGGCCATCAGCTAACCACAAACAGAGATTACCAGAGATGAGGATCAGACTGCTTTTCCCAAAAGGCCTCCCTCCAGCCCTAGGCAGGATTTTTAATAGATTTATTCTTTATAACCAGATTATGATATATCCAAAGACCGTGACAACAAATTGCTGCTTATCACCACGCTGACTTAGACCATCTCAGTTCTACAAACTGATTTTAGTTCATCTCAGACTGGCCCAAAACCATTGTGGCTGCCAAGAACAAGCCGCTGGTACAACCTCCCTCTAATGACACCAATTTGATGCAACTCTTTTTGTTTTGCCTCGGAGGTTTTTATCCCAGCAAACCTGTGGTTGCACCAGCACCATCCGCACGCACGTACCTTGGAAAAATGAAGAGTGTAAATGCTCATCCTTGTGCTTGGTAGAAGTGCAGTCATGCCCAGGACAGATCCGAGTCTGTGTAGTGATCTGGTAAGGCCTGGATCCAGCAGTAGTGCATGAGGAACCGAGCCCCAGCTCTTTCATTTCACTTGGTAAGGTCAGCACCAAGCCTTCCTTTGCCCAGCCCCAGCTCCCATCTGGTTCTCCCATTACTCGGGCCCTCCTCCTCTGCAGTTTTAGCAGTCCTACACCCTGGCCACTCCTTCCAGAAGCCGGCAAATCGGCGTAGCCCCTTCCAGAGGAATTGGCTCTGAGCACTGCTGAGCAGAAGCACCTTGCCAAAGCTCTGACAGATGCTGAAATTTATTTGCAGTTCAGCCCTAGAAAAGAGGGCTTGGTGCTCTTCCTGCAGGCGCTCTTTCTACTGCTTTTCCGGAACAGAAATGGGAACGAGTGCAGAAATACGTCTCTGTTACTATATGTACTTTACCCAAAAGAAAAAAAAATAAACTAAAGAAAGACCATCACACAGATATATGCAGGGCCATTAGAAACTGAATTTATGGCACCGTTATTCCCAGGAGAGAAGAAGCTGAATGAGAAGGCACTCACCAAGCGAGGGGAGCGCATCATAATTCCTGCTAGGTTTTTCCACTTGCAAGGGCTCAGAGTCCCCGTGAGAATTTCTCTTTGGTTTTGAGAACTGAATATTTAAGAAGGATCCTTGTGCCACCGGTGCTTTAACCCTGCCTGTTGCTGTGCTGTCGGTGTGGGATGGAGGGCAGAGCAGGCTGGGCAGGCAGGCAGGAGGGCTTCCCTCACCCGAGGGCAAGGAGCGAAAGGCACCTGCTGCTGCTGTGGAAGAAGCACTTTGTTAATGGCTCAGACCAGGGGTTAGAAGCCTGGGGGACTTTTATGGTTTTGCAAGAGTCCCGTGTGACTCACAGCCCATTAACCTCCTTGTCTTCCTTTCTCTGCTTGCATGAGTATCACCCTGCCAGCACATGCACCTCTTCATCATGCACGGCATGGAAAACTGTTTCTTTGACAGGCACGCACTTCTTTAAGATCCTCTCACTTGAGGTCTTACCAGCATGAAATAAATCATCCCAAGGAGAAGGCAGGAGCCCCACCCAGTGCAGAAAAGGGAAACCGGAATGGGACATGAAGGGGAAAACAACCCCCAAACACATAGAAAAGAGACAAAGACAAGTACAGTTTTTGTATCCAATTTAGGAAAGAAAGCAGCATGAGGATCTCCATCATTTGCTGCATCTGACAATACCACTGCCCACTGTCTTCACTCACCCCTTGGGTGATGCACCCAGCCACAGCACCATGCTAAATCTCAGCAACTCGGAAGCTGTACCTATTCCATCAGAAATAGTGGGAGGACTGCACATAGACAGACACCAACATCGACAGAGGCTACTGGAGGCCAAAAATTATTCAAAACTAGCGTTGGGTTACGTGAGAACTTTTGTAGAGAAAGGTTCTCTTCTAGAGGTTAGCAGGGGTGAGGGAGAAGGAGCTGATTTATAATTACTACCTACCCTACCACAACATCGATGCTTAAGTATGTCTTAGAGTGTTCTTCTCGTGAAGAGATAATGACATTTCACACATAGTTCACCTTAACCTTGAGGTATGGAGAATACTTTGCATTTTTGACCTTTTGTCAAATATCAGCACTCACTTTCAGAGGCATTTTCATCCTCGTACCATGTTAGTCCCAGTAGTGCTTCTGTCTGCGCTTGGAGCACATTCCACACCACTTCCAAGGCTTCTGTTGTCTTGTGCGTCACCCAAGCGCTTCTCTCCTCCCAAGGAAGCACCCTGACCTCACCCAGGGAACAAAAGAGCTTTAGGAAACAGAACTTGAAAGAGTGATACGATCCTTGAGAAAGCTGGAAATCACACGGATGTGTGTATCCACTACACCAAGGACGGCACGGGCTAGCGGTGGAATGACAGCACCCAAAAAAAGGGAGAACTGATGTCAGTGAGAGTTGTAGCTGATCAAAAGCAAAGGAAAGAGCCTGGGCTTTTGTTTTCTTGTTTTCTTGTTCATGTGCAGAAAGATGAAGCGAGTGGATGAAGTGGTAGATGACTACAAATAGCTTTAACACTGTAATTCAAAGTGAATCATTTTCAGAGCACGCGTATGCGCGGCTCTTCTAAGCAAAGCACTTGTTCGACACATCAGAAGATGCCTCAGTGCCGTCACCTTCCTGCAAGCAGACATGCCTTGAGTGCAGTATTGACTGCAAAAGGAAAATAAATAAATAAACCTCTACTGTTCCAGGTGGAAGACAAAGTCTTCCTGCTCCTCAGGTAAGGGAAGGGGCTTTATGACTCTCCCTCTGTGTGTCTGCGGGCTGTCCTAGAACTGGAGGTGCAAGAGCACGGTGTCCAGGCAGAAAACTGAACTGCAGTCAGAGAAAAAGCTACATGCAAAGAGAGCTTTAAAAAATAAGCACAACTTTTGTCTTGTAGGCTTTTCACAGTACATGCTCCCACTGTATTGTTTTTCCTAACGTTTATATAATTTTATTGCTAACAGTTCAAAACCCGAAAATCTGCTAAAGGTTTCGATGCATCTCTTAGGCTTTTACTGAGGGAGAAAAACAATTTTTTGAACAAACACTTGGAAATTACCAGTTGTTCTGTTTTTGGAACCTCGGTATTTCAAGTCTAACTTGACTTTCAATGCCTATTTAATATTCTGAGGCTCACCACTCTGCTGGAATAACTAAGTTAAACAAGATTTCTTTCCTGAATTAAGCCTTCAAGGGTTCATTTGAAGAATAAAGAAACAGCAATCAAAATTATTTTTATTGTCCAGAAATGTAAAGTCTGAATCCCAATTTTAGGCGGTGCCAATAATGTAAATAACTTCCTATCAGGCTTCTGTTTCAAGCACATATTTTTTTCTGGGCATTTCACTCAAAGAATAACGCGTGGAACAGCATAAAGAATTGCGACTGCAATCACAATTTCCTCAAAATTACACCACCACAAGCTTTCACTTGCAGCTGCGGCATAACAACCTTCCAAGCCGTTTCCAGCTCTGTAATATTTGTTTTTGCCGTGGACAAATAGCCATCACAAGCCCTAAAATCACCCGGGCGAGTTTAAGAGAGACACCGTATCTAGCAACACGCTGGTGTGAAGCAAGAGTCTGAAGGAATCAATGTCGCTGTACTAGAAAGTAAATATTTTTATAACTACATCCATAGCAACCACAAAACTCTCCACTTCTGCAAAGTGATCCATAATGCTTGACTTGAGAAGCTGATTTAAAGCGCTGAGGAGGTACCGCTAGCCACCATTTATCTTAGCCATAAAATTCCCAGGAAGACAAATATATGGTCTTCCTGGGCCATCACTGTACAGAAAGAAATGCTCAAAAGACATCTCTGGAAATTGCTGTATTTGCTTCCTTTGAAAATATAAATCCCCCTTTTTTTGGGGGGGGAGGGTTGCACTATGGGAATAAGCATCCCTTCCCTTCTACAGGATGTATTTTTACTGCAGCGCTAACTCAGGCGATCGACATCTGAATTAGGGACTTTATGTACCGTGCCCTACGTCTCACGCGCTGCTTTTCACCAGGAGGTCTCGGTGTGCCTCACCAGGATTTGTATCTATATTCTACAAATAGAAAAGTCATTCGGAGAAATTACGGCAATGCAGAGAGATTCATTCACCTGTCAGGAGCCACCTGGCCAACTGGGGCCAGTGAATCCACGTTTCCCCAGCCAGAAGCCACTGCCCTGTTCAACAAACATCATCACTTCTGCGCAAAACTAATGTGGATAAGCTTCCACACACCAAAGCTGTACTTTATGCCTGTTCCCAAAAGCCTCAGTGCTTGGAAAAATGCACCCAGTGGCATTTTCTATTGCTCTTTGCAGTGAAATCAACTGACCCCAGCTCTTTCCCCAGTGGATGGGAAAACCTTGCATGCCCTCTGGTCTCGGACGTAGATGTAAAAGGCCCAGGCAATCTGTCAGCACCAGGTGATTTACAGCCCACGCTTTAATCTGCAGTCCCGTGTTCACCCCAGCTGGATGTGTGCAGGGCTACAACGCTCAGCTGAACCAGGCTTGGGCACACAGCTCTGTTACTGCTCAGTTTCCGTGGTCAGCTTCACCCCAGATTTATGCTGGCTTTAAAGCAGCTACACAAAGACAGGTAATACCTCATCCGTCACAAAGCCTGTCTTCGTAAAGCTAACTCATTTTGAACGAATTGGGAGCAGCAGATCGGATCAATGGCAGATCAGCGTTTTGCAGCACTGCAAAGAACCTCTTTGGAGGAGAGGGTAACTCTGAATTTACTGCCTCTGGTTAGCAGCCCGTCTGGAAACGCACACAGCAGCTGCTTCATCTTCACAGCACCCAAATCGGGGAAGAAGGGGCAAAACCTGCTCAAGATCCTTCATTTAATGCACTGGAAGATTTGACTGTGGTAACTTTCTGCTTTTCCATTCTCTTTGGCTGGAGAATAGCAGAGATTTGCTCCAAGCCCCTGGCTTAGCTTTAACATAGCATCCTAACGGAAGTCTGGTCTGGCTGATGAGTAGCTGCAGGGCTAAAACACGTTCCTAAAAGCAGCCCTCTTCCCGGTCCATCTAGCAGGTGTCCCCAGAGCAGGGGCAGCAGAAGCACGGGTTGCATTTACCACAGCTGATGCAGCTCGGAGCTTGGTGTGCAGACGGAAAGCCATGTATCAGGCTGTCAGCTCCTGAGACTGAAATACAGACACCCACATCAGTCCGTCCCATTTACAGGTCTACAACTTGTTAGCAGAAGGACCGTGCTGACAGCTGAGTCAGTGCTGAGGGTCAGGAACACCCTGCACAGCCAATCTGTGCAGGCAAGCCATAACTTTTGGATGTATGGGATGATCGTAACAGGCAGGAACTGGCTGATTCAGGGCCAATTTTGAAATCCAGATCTTGTGGAAAGCTCGTCATGCTCTGCTAAAGCATGGTTCCTCTCAAAAAAGAGGAAATATGCAGAACTAGTGGAAAAAGTTTGACCAAAATCCACTGCCCAATATATACATACATAAATATAAAAGCCATTTATTTGATTTAATAACTGGTTTCATTCCATCTAAAGTTAATTCCATCTAAAAGTACTCATTAAAACGTTATTAATTTTCCTTTAGTTTCACAAAACATCCACTCCACCTGCTCTAAAATAAGCTGGGTTAAGTCAAGTGATTAAAATAAGAACCAACAGTATTGCCACAACGACAGTATCTAGCCATACTCTACTTCCATAGAGCCTGCCTTACTGCTTTTTATATTAAAATTGTCTTCCATTCTCTCAAATACTTCTTTAGAAACCAGGATAAGTTCAGCTACTTCAGAGACTTCTCTTGGCTCCGTTGGCCCTGGATGGCATGTCTTCATGCTGTTGGTCAATACAAGTACGTAAGAGGAAGTTGGCAGTGGAGACACAACTCTGCCCTAGCCTAAGTAGTCAGGTAGCTTTGCGGTTCTTCCTGAAGCCAGTAAAAATGTTTTCCCTGAGGTACTTTAGAAATTTAGACCAAAATTGGCCCTCAGAGTCAATATTTGAGGGATTCAAGCACTCAAAATGGTGGCTGAAGAATCATCTTACAATTGTTCTGCAAGTCAGGAATGGCTGATAGGAAACAAAACCCTTTAGAAACCACCACTGTTCTGTTTGGAAAGGAAAGCTACGCAAATATCCTCGCCTGTCAACCCAGACTGGAAAGCACTCTTCCAAGGAACGGTCAACAAGAGTCTGCCCATGTCTCATGGCCATGTAGGTCAACATAAGCACAGCTGACACAGTGTTTGTAGCCAGACTGAACGTGTGGTATTCCAACAGGGGCACCTCTCCCGTAATTTACAGTCTGGATCACTCTTCGGATAAAACATGAGACAGGTTCAGTATTTTGTTGCAATTAGTAACCGGAAAAGAAAAGAAAGCAGCTTTTCTTTCGAAAACTAACACTTTATTCACGGATCCACCACAGCCCTGCCAGCAAAGCATCCCCTGTATTTAACAGCTGAAACCTGCCTACAACGAACTACGTATTAATGACTGCCAGCAGTCCCAGCGATGCTGCCAGACAAGTTTCCAGCTGGCTGCAGACGCTGCCTCCACGCGCTCACCACTCCTTGTCCGCACGGCAGCGGGCACCTTGTCACACGCATCCTCTCTCCAAGGGCACTGCTCCAGCCAGAGGCTCTGTATCGCACGTAAGCCCGAAGCTTTGCTTGGTTATTTTACTTCAAAGCCAGCAAACAGAAGTCATGCCACCGCCGGAGCGAAGCTCGATACTTTCAAGCCTTGGAAACGAATCTGGTCTAGTCAGTAATATTTCCATCATCATCAAAGCCCACAGCATCACACAGGAAACTCAAAAAAAACTGGCCAGGGCAACAGACTCTTTGAGATCCTTAATTATTAATAGCGTAGATGAGCTGACTTAAAACAGATGTGCTGTTTTTAAGCAGAGATGCTGTGTATCTGTTGCTTAACACACTGATCTGAGGGGCAGGCACTCCCACAGAGCAGCCCCAGTGCTGTATTTTTTGCTACCTACCACGAAGACAAGCGACTAAACCCCAGAGTGTGCCCGTGTGTGTATTCGTTCACACCTTATAAAGCACCTGCAAAAAAGTAAAACTATTGGCACATCCAAAAGGCTCATATCCCTCTTGGCATATGTGTATCTATCTAATCACCAGGAGCATAAGGAAATGGTTTTTATTGACCTACAAAGTGAAGATAAGTTGCTTAATTAACTCTCGTGTCACAGCTATCAGTGCACCGTAAACTATAAAGCGTGTAAAATCAATGTCATTAAGAAAAGCCTCCAAAAATCAGTTATCAGCCCAAATTTCGCCCGCTACAGGGGCTGACGGTACCTCAGGGGCTGTGGGAGCCCACAGGCTGCTCGCCCCCTGTTAGTTGTACACAGGCTGGTAATTTGGAGGTGCTTTTACCGAAAATTTGGAGGTGCTTTCACCGATAATTTGGAGGTGTTATCACCGATAATTCGGAGGTGTTATCACGAAAAACGTGGAGGTGTTTTCAGCAGGCGGGAGCGCTGCCTCCCTCGGAGGGCTGCCCTGTGAGGAGCAGCCCCGCGGGCGCCTCACCTGCGGGCACCCACCGCCTCTGCTGCCTCACCCACACCGCTGAAACGCCTGTTTACTTATTGCTATACGCATTTTTTGTTTCTTCCAGGCGGCGAACTGAGTGAAATCAAAACAGGGCAGGAACATTTTACAGCGATGACCCGAAACCACGTCCCGTCCCCACACACACACACACCCGGAGCCCCCCTCCCCGGCGCCACTCACGATCTCGGCCACCATGAGGAGCCCGGGCAGGGTCCGCAGGAACTCCCTGTCGTAGGCGAGGGTGCTGGAGCTGGCGGACAGGTTGGCGGTGAAGGAGCTGCTGGTGGTGGTCACCGTGTGGGACCGAGGGCGAGGCGGCTGCTCCTGAGGCGGCGGCGGCGGCGGCGGCTCCATGCTGGGCGCCGCGGGGCTGCCCCGAGCCCGAGCCCGGCTGCCGGGCGGGGGCAGCGGCAGGGACAGGGACACAGAGATAGGGACACGGGGGACAAGAAGAGGGACAGAGGGACAAGGAGAGGGACACAGGGACACGGGGGCAGGGACACGGGGGCAGGGGCGGCCGCCTCACGGGCGCCGCCGCCGCCCCGCTTTGTGTGGCCCCGGCGCCGCGGGGAGGAGGCAGGGCCCGGGGGGAGCAGGGCTCAGGGGGACCCCAGCGCTAGGGGAAGGTCCCCAGGGGGGTTGTGTGTGTGTGGGGCCGCCTGAAGCCGCCTGACTGTGGGGTGTTTGGGAGCTTGTAGTCCCACAGAGGGTGAGATGGGCTGAGAGAGCTTGTGGAAGAACAGCCTGAGGAGACAAGCCCGCGGTCGGGCGCCATTTGGTGGGGCCACGCTTGTCGCCCACCCGTGTGTGGGCAGGGACACGCGGCGGTGGCTGTGCTGCACCCTCTGAGGGGTGAAACAGGGAGGCAGCTGGGATCTTCCGTAAAAATACCAACAAAAACAAGAGTCTTCAAGTGGCGTAAAACCCTTTAGAAAAGGCAAACCCTGCAGGACAGTGGAAATGGAAAGTATGAGGTCGTTATTTGTCTGCCACCTGACAGCGTGGAGCTGTTCCCTAACCTGCATTTTTTAGTACTTTCCACCTTTCTCCTAAGCATCCCCTTAAAAATAAATCATTTCCGGGTCATTTCAGACCTTCTGGAGCAATCTTCCACTCCACAGAGAGCAGTACAGTGTTTAGCAACAAGCCAGCAGGTTATGGTTCCTTTCAACCTTCAGGAATTCTCATTAGCAAAGCATTTGGATGTGGCAAATTCAGGGAAACTGAAGTGTTTTCCATATGTCTGGTGGCTATTGTCCTCGACTTGTTTACTGCTGCTGGCCTGCTGGCTAACAAAGGCTGGATTTTGCAGTATTACCTTGCAGCAGGGGAGCAAACCAGCTGGAGAGGGAGGAGGAAGGTGGCCGAGTTTCTCCCAGCAATAGGGGAAACGGGAATTACCCAAAGGGATTGCTGCTCATATGTGATTGTGCCTAAGTGTGTCACAACACAGGCTCCACAGGGGTTCTTTGAAGGTGTCACTCACGGGCACTGGTGGCTTTTTGAGTTAAGGTGCCAGAAAAAATGTGGCAGCGTTTTGCAAACACGAGCTGCAGGCCATCAGAATGAGATGCGTATGATACAGAGGTGCCTTGCTTTGGGAGGAAAAACAGAAAGACCATTAACTGAACCACACGCTGAAACCTTTAAACATAACATCTCAGTCGTGATTAAGAGATTTTACACTTTTTACCATTTTTTTTATTGTGGCGTTATTTGCATTTCTGATTGGTTGCACTCCTGTTTTACCCATTTTTTTAAATAAGCACTGAGATGTAATATGATGTAAATAAGAGCATTTGACTGCAATTCTGTTAAAGGAAAAAAAATACATCTGTGCACTGGTCTGCTTAGAGACTAGCTTCAACTGGCTTGCAAATAAAAAGTGTGTTATCAGATCGCTCAGTGCTGCCAAGCTCTGCTCCAATGCCAACACCACTTTGCGATGCCCCTGTTGCTGTTCGTGAGGATCCACTGTAACACACTGATTTTATTTCTCCAAATGACACTTGTCTTTTCAGTTTTCCATCCATAAGATCAGTAAGTGAGGAAACATGGGGCTAAAATTCATGCCCATAGCAATCAGTATGAGTTTAAGAATGATGATTATTTAATGTTAAATAATCATGTTAAATTAATGTTTAATAGCAATGCTAAATAATGTAAATCGAATTATAATTATTTAATTAAAAGACCTTTGTGTGGATTCCGACTCTGTGCTTATTGGGGGGCTGCACCAGGCATGAACCTACAGGTAACAGTTTGAGTAATTCACATCACTTTCCTTTTGAGAGCTGATTTATTTTACCATGTATGAGTTTCCAGGACATATATTCAGTGGGCTTAACTTTGATGTATAGTACTAAAACTGTATATTGTGCTCACTAAACTTCTGGAGCTCAGTGTTGTTTCTTTTTCCACCACACATCAGACTAAGATATTTCATTGCTTTAGGTCTTTATGTCTATCATTTGAGCATCCCAGGTCCTCTGAAGAAAAGTAAAACAGAAACACAAATAGAGAGGCATTTGTTTGCTGTTTCAACTATATTAAAACTATTAATATAGCATACTTTATTAAAAAGTCTGCTGAAGAGGTCAAATATTGGGACTAATTCAACAAGAACTGAAGGACTGTATTTCTGGGCAACTTCTCTCAACGCTGGCTGCCACTCTGACTTCCTTAATTAGCTTTTTTTTCTCCAGCAAACATATTCAACAAATGAGTTTCACTAAAAAGAAAAAAAACACAACACCACACACACAAGGCAAACACTCTATAGAAGCTTTTCTATACTGCTCGTATTCCAGGAAGCAAATTTAATTTTCTAACTTGACAGAATAACCCTTTACTTTTTGAATGTTTACTTTGAGGCTCTCGTTTTTTGTTTTGCATCCTTGCACTGAAGGCTAGAACTGAAAAGCCTGCAGGGACCATCTCAGTTAAGTTTTTTTACGCATAGATAGCATCAGAAGCAAAATAATTGAATGCTGCCACTTGAACAATCAACCTTTTATTACAGAACTACCAAGAGAGAAGAAGGTGGCTCATTTTCTGTCTTTTAAATTAACCTTTCAAGGGAAGGATTAGTGAGCCTTTCAAACATCAGTCAAGATTCTTACCTTTGTTTGTCAACTAATACATCTCATCACGAAGTAAACTGTGATTTGAAAAATAAAAGTAAAGTATTGAAGCCTTTCGGTATAAATGTTTTAGTAAAAGCAAAATAACTGATAAAAGTATTGTCATGTTTCTAACCAAAGGGCTTATTCCTGAAGTGTCCTGATATCTAATTAACAGATTCTTCCATTTAAGCTGGTCTGGGTCTCAAATCCTGAGGTATCAACATATTTGAGATTTCTGACTGAGCTCTCTACAACTAACTTATTAGCAACAATCTGGCCAGCTGGAAGTGCTAATTAAAGTAGACTCACAGGACCAAGGAGCAGAGCTGACTGGAATTTCCTTCACTGTTTTTCTGGTTTTGAAATACAGCTTCCCTTCACCCTTTCCAAATCCTAAAATTTTCAAATGTCAAACTTACTTTGATTTTTTTTGTTGTTTTACTTTTAGCTAAGTCACACAAGTAAATATATAAAATAAAAGGTGATTGAAATTTTTCATTGGTCATCAGCAGATTTCAGTCAACAACAAAAAGTTACTGTTTTTTAACAACTATGGAGTGATCTGAGAAATATAAGCGTGCTTATTCTGAAGAGGGCAAGAAAGGAACTGTGCTTTCTCTGGAACCTGGGGCAAATGTAAGGAATACGGATTGGTATCAGATGCCCAGGACAAATATTCTCACCCTTGACATCCCACTGGGCTAATCCGAGGATGAGATACTTTTAGTAAGCATTAAATCAAGTGTTAAATAAATATTTGGAATATTTCCTAATGGCTTTTTGGAATCAGTGAGGTATAGGCTTTGAGCTACGTATTTAGAGTAAATTATTAATAATATACATTACTCTTTGACAGCTTACCTGAGTGTACGGGAAAACTGATTTACACTATCCCAAACCAGAAATCCTTGACTTGCACTTTATTAGTGACATACACTATAAACATGCCAAATGATCAATCAAGTTAAATGACTGTGTATGTGAATCAGTATTTTGCAAAGTAAAAGTGGTTTTCGTGATCAAGATTCTTGGCTCTTCTAATGTTGCTGCAAGAGAGAGAAAACAGATGAGAAGCCTGGCTTTTCACAATGTCTGTTGTTCTGCAAATCCATAAAGGGTCTGTGTTTGTACATAGGGCTGCTGAACATGGGAATTGTTTGGCTTTGCAGCTTGGGCACCCCAAAATGAATGAATCTCAAGTCAATACCAATTGGAACTAAAGTCACTGAGTAATGGGTGAGTGCGTGGGATTTGGTCATTAGAAATGTTACTGCCCTAATGCTGGAAAATACAAAGCTATCTGTTTATATTCCCTACACCTTTTCTTCCAACTGTTTCTTTCTTTACATGAAGTTTATTTGGATGATATGAACAAAGGCCAGACTGCAGACACTGACATTTTACCTGCCAGAAAACTTAGGACTTGTGACCGGCCATATGAAGAATTAACTCCATGCTGTGAAAGCAGCATGCTGACTTCATCATTTTTTTCATGTTCAGGGGTCAGGGACCTCATATTTGTAACGCACATGCAAGAGTATGCCTATCTTTTATTTCAAGGGCTGCTTCTCAGCCATCCTAAAGACACGGTGAGCGTGCAAGCACAGCTCCAGGCGCAGCTGATGGCCCTGCCTTCTCACACCTGCAAATCCCGAGTCACCTGAATGCTCGTGTCCGGTGCTGTGTTATGTGAGGAAGGAGCTTTTGGCCCCTGAGCACATCCAGACAGGCTGTCCCTGAGGCACGCTCATAAAATATATTTTCACTGGGGTCACCACCCCTCTGTAGACCTTTAAATATTTCAAACAGGTACTCGTGAGTACAGTACTTGAGAGTATAACCATTTCCCCTGAAGACATGTATGGTCCCTACTGGGCAAGGATGGTGCTTGCATAAGTGTTTAAATCCCAGCAGTTAATGTTTATACAGCACCTAAGCCTAATGCAAAACAGCTGGAAGAAAAGATCACCCTCAGTGATCGTCAATGCCACATTTGTTTGCAGATAATTAATGAAAGACTGAACAATTCCACCGCGGTTTCGTCACAGCATCGTCCATGTTTGGGGACAGAGCTTACAGTCACCTCAGAGCTTCTGGCACCAGCTCGCTTGCAGGCTTCACTAATGGACAGCCCTCTTGCTCTGCCGCAGTCAGTACAAACCCCTGAAATGGCTGAGACCTAAAGTGCACGAGCCATTATGCTGAATTATTAAGAGCTGAACTGAGCTTGCTATGTATGTACATACACAAAGAGAAGACATCCAGTAGCTGGCAGGCAATGACTCGACCAAGCACCATGGCTAGAAGCTGAAGTTGGACCAATTCAGACTGGAAATAAAGCAGATTTGGTTTATTCTTTTAAAACATTTTTAACACAGCATACTTAGCTATTCAAGTAGTTTATTAAGTAAAGCACTAGACTCTCCATCATTTGAAGTCTGTAATTCAAAGCCTTGGATTTAAAATACACTCTTTACCAAGCTACCCTTCATAAATTTTATGATCTGTATCATACAAAAATGGGCAAGAGATGATCTGAGTGATTTGAGAAACCATACAAATGAATTGTAATTAATTCCACAAAGCCACAATCTTCTTAATGCCCAGACAGTCCTGTTTTGTGACTACAGGATCTGCTGAGAAAGGTGGCAGCTGGCTGGGGAGAGGTAACAGAGTGTAAATGCCCAGTTTTAGGGAGCAGAAGTGCAGGAGAGAACAGTGACCCTGGCAAGAGACTGACAGAACTCTTGGAGAACACAGAAGTAGAAGGCAGAGTAATGCAGGCAGATGTTTTACTGTCCTGTTCAGCTCTTCATACTGGCTTGCACAGCCGTTCTGTATGGGATAAAGACATTTAACATCTAGCCCTTATAAGAAGAGAAAAAAAATTAACACAGGAACACATTAGACCACATAATGGACTGAAATCTCAAGTGACAGAGATATGGTATCAGCATTTTCAAATCAGCATTCTATCTTTGCAAGTAGACCAGTGCCAAAGCACTTATATAAACACAAAGAACAAAATGACCCCGTTATTTGTACCCATAGAACAATCTTAGCCCTGAAACAAAAGAAAAGAAACAAATCTCCGTAGCACAGAACAGAGGCAAGTTTAACTCAAAGCAGAGCACAGAGATGCATGCACCCATATTTGTGAATACCTAGCACACTTCTCATGTGTATAAATAATTATTAGATGCTTTCAAAGCAGATATGCATAAAAGCAGCATGCAAAGCTGCTGATACTTGCTAAGTCTTGTGCCAGTTCATGAAAAAATCAGTGCAGTGATGCAAGGCACTTCCAGCATTCTTCTGTTCTAGGTTTCTGAAAACAGCTACTGCAAGAGAAACAGGAGATTTAGAGGACAGAACGATTTGTCTGTTACAGCTGCACATGTTTGGGGGGAACAAAGTATGTTGCCGGGTTTTTTAAAGAAAATTCACTTTGTTAAATTTCCTAATTCACTTAGTCTGCTTTGAAAACTGCAGGCTTTGGACCGTGCAGGAATGCTGCATCGGACTGGCCTACGGAGCAGGCAGGGCTGGGTGACAGGCTGCGTTTTGGAGGGGCTGGAATTTCCCCAGAACAAAGGCTTATCCCATTTATGACATGTCTTGAAAAAGCTTATCCTGTCAAGTCATTTATCACCCTACTAACTAGCTACTGAGCACGGATAATGCTTCTTTGCTAGATCAGCGAGAGAAAAGAGATTTCAGAAGAAAAGGTTTTCAGTCGGGGATTTTAGGAGAGCGGGAGAAGAGCCGATGGGGGTTAGGCTATGTAAGCTCTTTGAACCATGAAGAAACATACCAAGAAGGATTTTACTAAATGCCCACAGTATAGCTCAAATGCAGCCTGTCTGTTGAGGGGAGCCTCATTACCTAGGTATTTAGATGTGAATTTAATGTGAATTGGCACAGCACTCTGGATCGTGTTATTAGATTTGGAGTACGCAGAGGATGCACTGATATGGATGGGGCTCTAATTAGTAATAGTGACGTTAATTAAATCCATCATATATTTATGAATGTCTGACTTAGCATTAACTACGAGACAGTTCTGACACAAGATTTGTTGTGACATAACCATCCCTATACACCTCACAACTAAGAAGTTTGGTTTACGATGGACTTTGAGGGTGGCTGGCATAAATGTTCAACAATGCTCAGACTCCACTGGCAGTACTTGCTGCAGAGGGGGTATTTAGATATCCATATAGTTAAAGGAATGTCTCCTAGACCTGGACAATTTTTTATTTTTTATTTTTTTTTAAGTCACTGAACATACCAAACAGATCATCTCCTAGAAGCAGCGTGGCTGATATGCCAATCAAATGTTATTTTATTCACCTTCCTCATAAGGGTTCAATCAGAGGCTCAGGAACCAAACTGTCTCAGCGCGTGCAAATGAAGGTCATGCATCAAAGTCCTGTGCTATCTTTTTAAGTGGTGTTGTGATTATTATTTCAGTGAAGTACTAATCAGGAAGATCGTATTTTTGTGATTCATTGTTCAAGCAGACAGTACAAGGAAAAATATCAAAGGTAGCAAGGATTTATTCAAACCAGTTATTGATGTGATGAAATCTGTGATTATTTCCTGCATACAATCATCCTTCTTGTGCTAGAAGCCTATTTTTATGGACTGTCTGAATTCATTAGTGCAAGATTTCTTGATATAATTCACCAATAAGAGAAATACAAGTAATGGGATTACACAAATTTATCAGTGCTAAAATGCAGGCTTTAATAAGTTACCTTCATCAATAACGATATATAACACTGGGATATTTTATGGGAGTACTTAAAGATATCTATCTAATAAAAACAGGAGGGATTTAAGAAAACTACTTACAGCTGAAATTGTACAGCCTGCAAAGTAATCCCCTCTGTAAACCAACTGAATGTAAGGCAACCAGCAGAAAGAGAAAAACACACAGAGAAAAGGAAAAAGAAAAGATGCTGGTGAAGGTACCTGTACTACAAAGTCAAATACCTAATTGTGCCTTCTCAGACGAGCTCAAAATGCTGTGAGCATGCACAACCACTAGGGAAGGGGAACGTGGGGGCAGCAGGCCCACAGTCTGCCTCCAGTGCTGTGCAAGTAATAAGGTTCAAGCACACCTGCAAATTTTGGGAAATCGAAGACAGGGAGGACTTGAAAGACTACATCCCCCAAGTACTTGCTCTGTATGTATCCCTGCCTTGCAAAAGACAGCAGTAGTCCTCAGGCTTTCATAAACAGAATTAATGCGATTGAAAATAACTTCTAGCAAGCACCAGCCATAAGAGAAGCAGCAGAGAGAGCTGTACTTTCGCCATTAATACTACACAGAGAAGCAGCCCTTCCCCTGTCGTGTGTACCCTGTAAGTCCCCTGACATAAGCTGTGCTAGAAAAAGGCATTAATGCATTATAATCAGTCAGTGATTCTAACAGAAGCAGATGAACTCCACTAGGCTGTGTTTGCTTGAAGGCTCTACAAAATATAAAAAATTGCCAACCCCAAACACCACCAACCCCAAACATTCCTAATCCATATTGTGAAGATCAGCATAGAAAAGTCAGCTGTTTCTTGAGATCTGCCTACTGGATTTCAATATATTTTGCTAATCATCTCAAGACAAACAACACTTTCAAAAACAAAATAATCTTTCCAAAACTCTGCCTAGCTGAACGAAGACTTGTGACTGATTAAGCTCAAGAACACCGCACTGAGTATAAATCTTATGTTAGCACTGCAATACTTCAGAACTGAAAGCAGACTTGAAAATCAAATATTTTCCCTGTTCAAGTGATGTCTGTGCACATGCACACACCTCCTTCTTTTAAAAGGTGTATTTAACACACAGAAGCAGGTAGACAGCAAGCAGTCCTGGGGAAGGAAGTCACCTGGTCGTTGGGACATGTTCAGCACAGTCAGCAATCCCAGCAACATCCTTTGAACAGCACAGATGAAGTGCAGAGATGTTTAAACCTCTCAGTATCTGCTCGCCAGTCCTTGGATGGTCCTTTTACTCAGCTCCCATGCTGACATGACAGGTTCTATCTAAATGCAGCCAGTTCATGTAAGTCTTTTTCATGTCTCCATCACTATAACGTGCGATAATTCACAAAGCACGTAACCAAGTCCCCTACTCTTCACTGTCAGATTGATTAAAATGGCAACAGGAAAACCAGTTGTGCTGGTGTTGCACTAGAGGAGAGCTTGCCCATAGCACACATTCTCGTGTGGAAGGAACCAGCAGGACTGCCAACCCACAAGACTGACTTAAAAATGCACCAGGAGTGTCCCCAGAGCATTCTGCTCAATTTCTATCATTTAACCTCAGCCTCTGGTAATAACACTAGGCCACAGCTCCTTGATACCATTATAATCATTTGATTGTTAAGATCACATATAAATTGTAACAGCTCAGGCTATGGTACCTTGCTCTTACTGGGGCTTCCCCTTCTAGCTCTGAATCTGCAATTTCAAGAGAGAGGGAAGAAAATTATCTCAATTTCAGGAAGACAATTTTGAGGAGCTTTGCTTCAAGAGTCCATCTCTGGCTACTTAATTAGACTGAATCCTGCTTACTTAGCTCCAAGACAACCATGAGCTGATGGAAAGGTAGCTAACGCTTCTAATTATTTCTCACTTGTTAAATGCAGTGTGTGCAAGAAAGAATGGGTGCCTTTACCCCAAGGAGGTTGCAAATCTCTGACCACTTCTTGCCAGCCTTTCTCATGAGTATCTACATTCTTCTGAACTCTCCTGAGCCCACCATGAAATGAATGAAGTGCATATTTCCTCTGTATAACCTGTCTAGAGTGCATGAACAGCATATTTTTCTAATCTCAAGAGTTTTCCATATACTGCTTGGAGAGTGATACATGGAAGGGACGAGGAACTCAACAGCAGTCGTTGTATCTCTGTGCGTTTTGATGTATTGAGTGTGCTTGTGAAACCTCTCTTGCACTTCAGCAGCTGCTAAATTCCTGAGGAGACATTTCCCAGGTCTTAGTTTTGAAGAACACGTTTGCACAGTTACTGTGAAGTTGTGCCTGATGCAGGATGACAGGCCAAAAGGGGCTTGAATCAACTCTCCAAGAGCTTTGGCTTGACTCCTGCATTTCAGCGCATGTTGCGTTACCAGCTCCTGCACTGGTCTGATCTGGTCTCTTCCCCTATTCTCTACCAGACAAAATCTCAGGAAAAAAAAAGTTATTTGAATGAGCATGGCAATAGTAAACATAACAGATACAACAGGGTGCAAGACGCAAGAGTAAGAAGGATTAAAACCAACAGTACAGAACCATTGAATCATTAAGGTTGGAAAAGACCTTCAAGATAGTCTGGTCCAACCATCACTCTGCTATCAAAGTCACCCACTAAACCATGTCCCTAAGC
Organism: Aythya marila; assembly: GCF_965140915.1. Taxonomy (NCBI): domain Eukaryota; kingdom Metazoa; phylum Chordata; class Aves; order Anseriformes; family Anatidae; genus Aythya; species Aythya marila. The sequence goes on along the minus strand of NC_139043.1, from coordinate 43,650,944 downwards.
ATATAATAGTTTGGAAGATTTTTTACTTAGTTTCTCTATTGGGCACCAAACATAGGACTGAAGGTATACCTTCTCTGTAGTAGCCTAGAGCTTGAAAAAATGCAGATGAAGAAGAAAATCAGAGGATAAGCCAAAACACAAACAAGGGAAGACTGGCATGACTAGTGCTCCTGCAATTACCACCTAATTTGAAGTCTGAAGAAAATGATGCAGATGAGGTCTACATAAAAACCACCACCAGCACAAGCATCTGTCACATTCAAATGCAACTCTGCAGGGTATGCAGAAAGTAGAGAAATTTCTAATTTGGGTTTAAATGCCCCAGTAAAAACATGTACCAAAACTGGGCTTTAACCCAAAGCACAAGAACAGCCAAGGCTGGCTCTGTTCAGTTATCACAACACATAGCAGCTCACTTTCCAGTGAGTATGGAGCCTGCAAAATCATACATTCAATATATGTTGATTTATTTCTTCATGCAACCATATACAAAGTAGGTACCGCAAAGAACAGCATGGTAAAAAAAAAAACAAACTGGCTCGCAGTCACTGAGAAGCTGATGAACATACTTTTGTGTTTGAAGTTTGCATTTTAGATACTATCTAATGCTTCATAAACGTTTCCATATTACAATTTACATATATCAGGAACCTTGCCAGTGCTTGCTACCGGATTTGGCTTGCTTTCCAATCCTCTCCACCCTTCAGAAAGAAAAGAGCAATCTAAAAACCCCCAACATTGTGCTTTCTGAGCCTACCACTTGCCTGTGTTTCATAACCAAAATGCAAGATATTCCCTAAGTCCTCTAAACACAAAATGTTCACGAAGAATCCATCCCACTAAAAACTGGAGCATATTCCTGTACAAAGAATGTGAAGAAAGAGTTAGCAATTTTTAAAATGGGGTTTACAGTAAGGCTGGCTTTGAAGAAAGAATAGGCAAACTAGCTCAGTTAATGTCTTTATTTTCACCAGAACATGGGATATACCTTATTTGTACAAACGTGGCATTTCAGAGTGTCAGAGACTTGTAGCATATTTATAATACTATTCTCTTAAAATAGTAGCCATGTTTTCAGTTAACCCAAACTGTCTTACTGCCATCCTAGCAGAGATTGTTGGATGGCTTGGAAGAGATCTACGCATTAGCTCCACAGCCAAGAAGCTATGAATGAGCAGATGAATACATCTCGTGCAAGGACAGCTGAAGACAGGTCGTCCTGGTGGCCTTTCTGAAAGCTTGTGCAAAATTCACAGCCCTCTGCAAGGATTTCTTACACACACAAACTTTCAATAAATGGCAGGTAGGGGCTTACCTGTAGAGTTTAGCCCGTATGCATGTTCGTGTACACTCGCCCACCTTTTCATATGAAGAGCCCTTCTTAAGGGTCCCTACAAATTAGCATGTAAAGGTGCAGTTCTGTAAGGAAGAGAAGGAAACTGGAACAGATTTCAAGAAAAGGCCTAGGGAGCAAGCTGCTAGGATCACAAGCAAGCAGCTAAGATCACAGAGGGCAATATGCACTGCACCGAGCAGCCTTTGGCACTCTTACCCATCTGAACAATACAGACTGCTCACATGCCAGAACTGTGCTTAACTGGCGTGAGTTACAAGAAGGGCATGCATTTAAAAGCTGTAATTCATGCTGTTTCTAATAACTTATTGAAATAAGCAACATCTGGTTCTCAATGTTCTCTACAACTAACCTCTACAGTATCTCTCTAAAATAGATACTGTAGGCAATAGGTAAACATAATAAAGAGCTGAATCCAATTTAGAGATGGGGAACTGACAACACAACTGTTCTGCTGGGTCTCACCCTCCTGTCCTCCTGTTAAAGCTGAGTTCTGTAGCTGCTTTCAGTAGGAGCAGGACCAGTCTGTAGGATCAGGAGTATTTGAAAGTCCGTACCCAAAGGACATCGGCAGGAATCTGCAATCAAGTCAGAGCAGACTGAGAAGAGAACTAGGTTTCATTTCATACAAATGCCAGATCCAGCTCCTTTGCACATGCTGGGATTGAAGGCAGACACTCTTCTCATCCATTATTCAAAATCAAAGCGTTAGCTTCTCATGCTCAGATTTCCATCAGCTCATGACAAATCACGGGAGAAGAACTCAGTGTGACCAGGAGCCAGATGGAAGAGAAATAATGTTACATTAATAATATGAAATGCTACATGTAACAGGACAATGTTTTATCTCAGCAGTAGTCAGCCCCTGTGATACCTATGTACTTCATTCATGTGACTCCAGCTTTACAATTGAATCCAGGGTGGGAGCATCATGAACAAGCATCAGCAGAGCCCACCTCAAAGTGACTTCTTGTCTGTCACATTTCCAGTATCTCAGAGCCAGCTTGTGTGTTATTTACCATCAGACAATTAAAAAAAATAAAACAAATAAAGTCCTGTAAGCAATGACTTAGTGAGAAAACATTATCCCTTCAGAGGATAATGCCCCTATGACAGAAATGTATCCATCCTAATTCTCTTGTGATGTTTTTTACCTTCCTGTTTACTCAGATTTAGAGTTTAGACAGTGCTTTTTGGACACCTACATATTTATTCTACAGTTGATTTCATGCACCCTTAAAATAAATACAATTTTGAGCTACAAGTACAATGAGAAATGACCTAATGGCTGAAACTGACTTAAAATTAGGAATAAAATGCATCCTGTCACAGGATTGCTGGGCAACCATCTTTACCCGTCTCAGTATCCCTGTGTGTAAATGAGGAAATAGTACATTGCTCTCATTTTATGGTGGGCTTTCAGGTAGACAGTGCATTATTCTGTTCACCTATAAAACCCCAACCATGCCTCTTTTATAGTATAGTGCCCCACAGCCAAGCAGTGTCTATGGAACTGAGTTCTCTTCATTCACAAAAAAACTCATAAAAGAGCAACCACTAAGCAAACAAAACAAAGCATGAACTGACAGCTGTAGCCCTTGTCTCACGTGGACAGCTAGTGAGGAGTTTTCAGCTAATGCAGGAGATGGTGTCTGGTTATCATTTGTCCATCCAAAGACAGCTCACATCCACATTCACAACCACAAGGCTGATGTACTTAAAAGCTATGTAACCTTTCCGCCAGCAGCTGCAGCTCACCTATCTCTTGGCGACTGCTCTCTCTACGAGACTTGGAGCTATAGGTGAGAAAACACCAACAAAAATTTAATGATTTCACCTCAAGTGATGTTGAAAGATCTCACAGGCTGTATTGTCCATGACTGAGGCAGTGGCCATAGCCCTGTACTGGGCAGCTCTTGGCAAGACAGGGCCTTGGGCAGAGGCAGGAAGGTTTTGGTGTTTTATTGCAAGCTTGTTTTCTCATTTCCAGTGGATCTGCAATGCATGCAGCTGGTGCTGAACTGTAACTATCTTCATATACTATGAACACAGCGTAAGACAGTTGCCAGCATACAAGAACCTAAGGAGACTCAGAAATAGATGGGAAGAAAAATAACTGCGAAACAGGTGAAATTGGTCACTTACCCACCAGTGCCCTCCAGTGGCTCAGACAGTAACTCGAGGAACTGAAGACAAAATCTCCTTTAGAGGTCAAAGGCATCATTTCATTGAAGTTGTATCACTAATGGACAGAAATGAAAATGCTGATATCTGGGTATCATACAGCTTTTTAATTTAAGTTCTCACACGGTGATCTCCTATCTGTTATGATCATATATCATTAGGTACAAAAATACTACATCAAGTGAGTAAACTGGTAATTGCAAGCTGTGTGAAATGAAACAAGAAACCAAATTGATTCCCAAGACAAAATGTTTATTTGCACTAATTCTTCAGATGGGTATATATTCACAATCTTTAAACAAAATCAGTACACACGTCTAGGGCGAGTTGAGTATGTAACGTTAGGTAATAATTAATGTTCATAAATCAAAAATTAGTTACAAACTTACAGCCTGGTATGCAAAAATCTTACACAGGGGTTAATGTTTGCAGTAAGACTACCCCAGTACTAAGCAAAAGAGGGTTTGCAGAATAAGATTGTAATTGTTCCGCTCCAGTCTTTATCACAGTCTTTAATTAGAAGGAAGTATTAGTGAGGAAAAATACCTAGTGCCAAGCTGAATGCTCTCAAGCACTGAAAAGCAAATGGAAATGGTGAAGTATGTATAGAAGTTAAAATAAATTATCTTAGTTACTGAAACCTCGTTCTTTGAAAAGAACAAGAATACCATTCAAGACTGGAGAGGAAGAAAAGGAGTTATGTAAAAAGCCTTTCTCTGGATTTGTCTTTGAACAGGCTTCTGTACAAAACAAGAACAATTGAGATTTTGGGGTTTCAGTGGAAGTAGTACTGGAATAAAGAAATCATCTTAAAATATATATTAATTTACCACATTTAGCCCTTTATGTATCTTACAAAACACTATTCTAGATACTGCATGTAAAAAACAAGTTTATATATATATATATATATGTATATATACATATAAAGGCAAAGCCAACCAGCTTGGCATTAAAAAACAAACAAACAAACACACAAAGCATAAGCAGACACAGTGAAAGTTATGCAGTAACGAGGAGTGTATGCTCCATGTGTGCGTTAGTGGAACAGTGCTTCCAATCTTCAAACGCCCTTTTAATTGTCACAGCAGAGTGCTTTCTCCAAGTCTGCTCTACCAGTGATTATCCGCAAACATCTTATGTTATTTACCTTCTTGCCATCTTTGTTACGCTTAGCACAAAATCAGAAGTAAGGCAAAATAATCTTTCACAGCCCTGAATATCTGAGGACATTCACAATATCTTCTAAAAATTAACGTAAAACGTTACTGGAACACAAGAAACGGTACCCCTGCCCTGAAGCAGCCTCCTGGCCATACAAAGTTGTCCAAATTATTTCAGAGCAATCCAGGCTACTTAAGTAAGGATGACAATTATTCACAGGCATCCCCTTTGTCTTATCACGTTCCAAAGGACAACTTAAAGCTGCAGGATGGGTTTCTGCTCACAATTTCTGGTCTAAAAACACCGCCAAGGACAGCGAACAAGGTAATCAGCTGTGGTAGTGCTCAGAGATTTGGAGTGTATACTCAGAGCTGATGGGCTTTGTCCTGAGCTCTGTAAAACTTGATTGTAACCTTTGACTTCCAGCTGCAAGAGTGAGGTCCACTCTTTATGTGCCTACCGTATATTTTACCCAAAAAAAAATGCAGTTTGGTATACAAGGAAAGCAAGACAGAAGATTACATTTATCTACTTCCTCTTGTATCAACCCTCCTAAAAAAGCAACCAACCAACAGAGAAAACCTCCAAAAACTACTCCACAAAAAATGACAAGATTTCCAATAATAAATAAAATTAACCTCATTATTAAAGCAAAAGTGCCTGAAAAAAATAATTAGTTGAAAAACCTGGGGAATAGAAGAGACAGATCTCTTTACGAAGCTTTCAAGACATGAAGGACTTGATCCAGCACCCACTAAAGTTTTCTCTGGTGAAAGAACAACTTCAGAATTCATCATTTCTCTGGGGAGGCTGGTTCAGGACTACAGTCCGGCTGACGCATCAGTCACTGGCAGGCACTGAAATGAATGCAGTCAGCATAATGGCATACAACCCCTCTGACAACACAAGCACGAGCTACCAGGGGATTCCCTGAACGTTCCTTGGAGTGTGGTGTGGAGCCCAACACTTTGTAGCTGGTGGTTAAGCTAGAAAAACAGCGTGACAGTTTTGAGCAGTAGATACTCCAGGAGTATTCTTCCCCACCCATCAAACTATACTAGTGAAGAACGAGCACGTGTACAAGACTAAAATGAACCCTAGGTTGCAGGGTTCAGGACCCCGGGGTCAAAATCACCCACTCGTTTTGGGGAATGGGATTCTAGGAGAACCCAACACCTGGGAACAGCAAGGGACAAACAGAGAAATACAAAAATGCAAGGATTAAAAAACAGAAGGGGAGGTCATGATCCCCCTCTGGGATATTCCCTTTAAAACAGTGTACTTAAAAACTTTAAATTCAGTTATAAATTGGTTTCAAAATGGTCTGGCAGTTTTAAAGACCTTCAGAAATTGTAATACTCTTCACCACAGTTCACTAAAAGGTCCCTGCAGCCCCTGAATAACTGTTACCACTTCTTTTGCATTAATATTGCTTAAATTAATACAAACATGCAAAACATTAAAATCTCAATGTGTATGATGAAATAAATCAAGTTCTAATAGAAAGACTCCGAATATTTCAAGGTTAAAGGCTTGATTCATGAAAGCCATGAAAACCAGTGGGACTCCTCCCATAGTGTCCAGTGGATTTTGGACTAGGCCTTAATGAGAGACACCAAAACATCGTGTTTGATACTGCAGGAACACACACCAAGTACACTTCTGTACGTAGACTATATACGTAGTGCAACTTTTGCATTGCGCATCTTGAAATCAGCTGTATTTTAGCCAGCAAAACGACAGTCACCAAGCCAACAACACTGCATGCTATGTCAAACTAGGCTGTAAAACAAAAACCAATATCCATTCAGAGACACTCATGGTGGTACTGTTGCCTAGTGAGCAGCTTTGTAGGAAGCTTAATGATGCATCCACTTGAACCCGAATACAAATCTGAAAGGCAAAAAGCTGCACGAGGAGAATGGCCTGATTGCTTTTATATGTGCTCTGGATGACTCTGAAGGCAGGATATCATCTCCTTGACAGGCTTCCCTTCGTAGCAGATTTGATATACAGCAGTGAATAGTGGAAACCTAAGGAAACAGGGTGGGGAAAGCAAATGCAGTGTAAGATTATTCCATAATATTTTTTTTTTAAAGGAAAGAAAAATAGGATGGGGTGAGGGAAGGGAAAAGAGGGAGACTGAAAAATCAATTTCTTGCAGCATTTGTCAAGCACTCACACTGGGCTGAAAAGCACTGGATAAATACAGAACCCGCATGCATTTCTAAAATGAGTCACTCTCTCAGAAATCTAACTAGCTATAATGGAGCCTGCAACATTCATTATGTATGGCATAACTATTAAGTTATATAAAAAACAGAAAATTAAAAACACATCTTGCCTTGACATTTTTACAGCAGTTTCTACCTATCGTTAAAAAAAAAAGATGCCTGGCATGTCAGTTATGCATCATATCTGAACCATAATTTGATAATACAATTGCAGAATATGACACAGAGACCCAAGAAGGAATTAAAGGTCAAATTTTTAATAATAAGTCCAAAATTGAATTTTGTGTTTCAAAATCTACATTTAATCTCCTCTCCCCCCTCTCCTTTTCATTTTTAAAATTGGCCTTGTTTCCAGCAAAGCTCAAATTATTCAGGCTTCTTTGCTACCTGAATGGTAATTACAGCCAATACACTGTACAGAACTTTAAATTTGCTTTCTTCCCATCCTGGACAGACAGAGGCAGACAAGTCCCATTTTTAGACAGAGTTTGCTGAATTTTAATGGGTTAAATATACGTTCACCAGAAATAAATTTGCCATTTCAGTGTGGCCTTTTATTCTGATAAATTTTCACCACACGCACTAAGTTATTTTGATTGAAATAAAAAAAAAAATATAAGAAGCATTAGGAACAGTGGACAGTTAATTTCTGAGTGATTCAGAATAGAACTGAAATAGGATTTTCTCCTCGTGAAAGCGGTCCCACCAGACACCCTAAGATTTTATCGGTAATGCACAAAGGTAGCACAGAACAGAACCCCCAACCAGTCCTGAGCACTGCACATGCATGCCAATACACTCTGCTAAGATGTGTTATACTGAGGTAATTCTGGATCACCACATAGCTCTGAACTAGACTCCTCAAAGTGAGCCAGTAATCCCAGGAGAAGCCAGGAGCAATCCACTCAAGAGTACCACTACAGCACTCTCAGAGGCAGATACAGACTTTGTACCTGAATGAATAAAGTATTTTGCTGCACTGGGAAAAAAAAAAGAGAGGGAATGGACATGCTTGTGGATTTAGTCCTCAGTTTTTAATGGCTTTTACTGATAATGCTCAAAAATTAAATGCTACATTTTGAAATATCTGAAACTTTTTGACGTCTTGCTATGAAATGCACGTCCGTTTCATTTGGTTTATTTTTGTGGAAGGCAAGACAAAAATTGCAGGAAGAGTAAGAATTATTTCAAGCCAATGCAACTGACTTGGTTTTTGGTTTTATTTCATCAGTGGAACCAAAATTAGCAGATAGCCACATAGCTACTCCATATTGTACTCTAATTCTTACTCTATTATTGTAAAGCTCTTACCAGGGAGTATGCAGAAAAAAAAATATGGAGAGTTTTGCATTTTTTTAACAAGCCTCACTTGTTATTCACTTTGTATTGGGTTGGGGGGAGTGATATTTGCTTTTAATGTAACTTAAATGTCAGCACTGAAATCAATTTTGTTATGCTCATGTGGGATAGCCACAAAAGATACTATGTGCATTCAGAAACAAAAGCTAGTTTCACAGTTCAGAAACAGCACTGCTGTTTACCAGAAAGCTTAGAGAAGGACTGCTACCACAAACCACATCTTGATACCCATTTCTTGCTGTTTATCACAGCGAACATTACTGTGTTGTGAACGTCTGCCACACTTCACCCAGGAAAGGAAGAATCAAGGCTGACTGCAGGCTCATGGCCAGCAAACTCCAAGTGCACCTGATGTGTGAGCACATTAAGAGGGTTTGTTCTGCAACTATCAAAACGAAAACAACAAATTGCACTGTAAATACCAACAGGCACAGCCCTATTACCAAGTTTCTTCTCTAGAACTTCACTGACTTCTGAGTATTTCTATGTAGACTTGGGAGTCTATTTACAGGATGAGAGTATGAATTTTTACTCTTATTGTAGTCCTAACTCTTCACCTTGAAACCATGACTATTTTACTGTGGCTTTAAGCAGCAGCAAGTGAGCTTTTGAAAAAAAAAATCACTTTGAAAGTTTCTTTCAAAAGTCTTGCTGAATGACACCTTTCATGAAGGACCAACACACTCGGTACACCAGACAGAAATGAGCAACTGAAATGAGCTTTCATATTTTTCCACTGAAAATATAACTCAAGAAATTATATCGTCCTCTATTTGTTGCAGCATACAACAGGGAAAAAAGAAGAAGAAGAAAAAAAACAAGCACAGTATCCTATCTTATTTAGAGTATCATAAACAGCAGGGGCTGAAACCAACATTTTAATTTTTTTTCCCTGCCGTTAGCACACTGCAGAGGCTGATTTAGGTGCCTTACTCCCAAAGATAATGTTAGAAAATAAGCAATTTAATAGAGTTGATCCATTAAAATAGATTTTAAAAACTGCTCTGGAAAAAAATAAGGACAAGGCTTGGTCTTATGACTGGCAGTCATTTATTTTTGGATTTTACCTCATTGGGAATAGATTGTGATAATGCATCCCTTAATCTCATAAGGAGACAACTGTGCGTGTGGTTTTAGGTAACATACATGTACCAACTCAAATGAATACAGACGAACAAGCCAGGACAACCTGCTTAATTTCACGCCTCAGTAAAATTGAGCTAGACAAGCTGATGTCAGGTTTCATTCTAGATCTAAGTGGAAGTCACATTAGGAAAGAGAACTGCAGTATCTCAGGTAGAATCCAGGTGGATAGAAGCAGCCACTCTATTTGGCTGATCAGTTATATGGGTTTTAATAACAAAGCTCCTCTCTTTGGAGACAAACAATAAATTTACTACTATGAAATGAGCTGTAGAGTCTCTTTAAAAGTCTCTTTAGGAAGCTCAGCTTTTATTTGCAGGTATTTTATTCAATTTACATGTTAATGCAATGCCTTTCTACGATAGCAATAGATAGCAATACATCCTGAAAACAGAAGGGCATTCACAAATTTAGTATCATACTATTAGCTGTAGTGACAGAAGTATATTTTGAGGTTTTATTCACTGTTTTTGGTGATTTTAACTGAGGATTAAGCTACTCTTACTGCAGTGACTTGCTTTTAGCAAAACCTTCTTGAAAATATCAAGACCAAAACCGAAAAGAGTTACAGATATAAAAAAGGTGCATGCAGAACTGGCTTTATCTGTTCTTACTTACTTTTCCAGCATTCCCTTCTGCTTGAGGATGCGATACACTTCTGCAGAAGTCTGTGGTCCTTGCAGTTTCTGACCATTCAACATTTCTTGCTCCAATTCTTCAATAGACTAAAGAATGGGGGAAGGAGGGAGGAAGAAAAGAAGAGATACAATAAAGTTTTCCCAAGTCTGACAACATCACCTGGATTAAAAATATAATAATAATAAAAAAGATGTTATTGAGGGTTTTTCTTAGTCAAAAGTGAACTTGAGGAGCATATATATTCTCCCATATTCTTGTTCATAAATATTCTTCTTCCTACGTCTCCCAGCTTCTTATCCCTGCAGCTCTTTTTTCCTCAAAAAAATCTCTCCTATTTTTTATTTTTATTTTTTAAAAACACCTTATAATTTATTCTATTCTTGTAACACACTCAGAAGTGAGAGGAAAGAGAAGGGTGGTCCCTCAGTACATCTAACCTATCTCGGATAACTGTACTATTACCCTAACAACCCAGAGAGGAGTGCTAATACTTCCAGCAATGGAATTCACCCAGTAAATAAGGTACCTTCCCAGTTTTAACAAATGCTTCTGCTACACGTCGATTCCGGCCACCGTAACATGTTGTGATGAGATCAGCAACTCCACAGCTCTCCAGGAAAGTGGCAGTAGACACCTGTCCTTTGCAAAAAATTCTGGCAAAGGCAATCATCTCCATCAGGCCGAGGCGAATAACAGCAGCTTTGGTATTGTCACCACAACGAAGGCCATCACAAAACCCAGCTCCTACTGCCACTATATTCTAACAAGAAGAGGAGAAACAAATGGAAAATGAGTGACTTATTGCTTATGGAATCCTAGAACACATGACGGTACAGAACACAGATGTTCTTAAGAACAACAGATACTTTATTAATGTAAGACTTTTTTAAAAAAAAAAAGGTTTCTGGGTTAACCTAAAAAAAGAAAAAAGATGATAAAACTTACATTAGTAAATTATTTCCAAGTATAAAAACATAGTTAAAGCTCTGGAACAAAGCTGCCCAGGAGGCTGTGCAGCTGTTATTATTGACTATCTTTAAGAAAATATTATACTACATCCAAAAGATTTTATCTGGATTGAATTGTCCCTGCCCTGAGGTAGGGATGAAGGTAGACTGACATCCCACAGCCCCCTACCCATATTTTTTTATGTTTAAAGTAATTGAGAACTTCTATTGACTTTCATGCTGATATGCTAAGGGGCCAAATTCTGCCAAGGTAATGGTATTCAGCCCTTTTAAGGACACAGAGTTCCAGTAACAGTAATAATTAATAGGCTTCCCAGAAGGTTCATGATATGGGAGGCCTTTCCTAAACAAAATCTGAGCTTTTTTTCCCCCTTTAGATCTGGTGACAGCCTCCTAAAAAGAATGTAGTATTTCTTCATGAGCTATCAGCTGTACCATCTCCTCTTTGGTTTATAAACATACAACAGATAAAACAGATTAGCTGAGAGATGTTTGAGCAAAATGACCATAAAAGCTATTTTCTGGCCTGACAAGATCAGCCAGCAGGAGTCGGAGGCTACTCAGACTTAGTTTGCCGCTACTACAAATAAAAAAGATAAAAACTCTCCGAAGGAGATGGGATCGTGATGCCCTGATAAAGCAAACAAGGAAGCAATAGATGTAGTAACATCTGTGTGCAAGCAACAACAGCGGCAGTGACCTCAGAGACCACAGGATAACTAACCTACATTACAGCACCTACTGCAGCTCCCGATGCCGGAAAGGAAACCTTTAACTGTTGCTGAAGAAATGGCAACAGTCTGAAGTTGGCTGTTAAGCTGTGTGTTGCTTTCACTAGCATTTTTATTTCCTTTTTGGCACTATAAGAGCGAAAAATTGCAGGTAACTGCAGTGCTGTGAGGCCAACCATGGCTCCTTCCCTCAACCAAATGGGGTCCGAGGATGGCTCTTCACTTTCTGAGCACTGGTGGAGGTCTGTAGGTGGCCCTTAAAAACTGCAGACAGAAATTTTGACATCAGGCATGACAGCAGCAGCAGATGATTAGACTTTTAAAGCTGGCACTTGGGATCATCTTGGCTTAAATCCTGGCTGCGATCAGACACTTCTCCTGGAGCAACTGCTAATATTTGTTCATTTGGTGGCAAAGCAAGACGTCAAACATGTTTAAAATGTTTAAAAAGTTTTCTGATGGGATAACCCACTTTAACTGGAATTTACACGTGTGTGAAGTCTGTAAATGTTTAGCACTCAGCTAAAAACAAAAACATTTTTGAACAACCTCTGGGCGTTTTCCACTACTTTCCACTACAACCAAAATTTACAGCAGGATTTGCCCTATGGCATTTTGTTGTCTACTTTTACCTTTTACAATGTTTGTCTTCGGAGCAGTATAAATATTGTTTTAAGCAAGTCTTACCAACGTGAGCTACTTCTGAGGAAATGGGATAGGGAAGGAGGGAAGCTGTGATTCTAGCTCTGAAACGCTCAGCTCCTTCTGTGTACAATGCCCCCATTGTGTGCTCTTGCACACAGCTTGCAAATAATGAGGAAACGAGACAACTTGTTATGCTCCTGAACACACACCCACGCCTAGGAGACTATTACATCCTGGTCAACATAACCCCCCGGCCACTGGTATGAACTGGGAAGCTCCGCCACATGGTTTCGCTTAAACCCTCAAAGAATCTGTGACAACTCCCTCCTGTAGAGAAAACTCAATTATACAACACTGAAAGCTACACCTCTCCTTTAAAATAAATAAATAAATAAATAATAAAAACAAAAAAGCAAAACTGAAAAAAAACTTGATACTTAGTCATCTTTCTGTCCAAAGTAAGACCAAAATAAGTAGCTTGGTACTTGAGATCTTGGGGTGCAGGCACTAAGCTGAGTTTATTTCACAAAGATGCATAAGCAAAGCACAAATAAACACACAAGAGCCTGATGGCACTAGAGCAACCCCCTAAAAGCTGATCAGGTGTGTATGGGGAGAATCGTGCATCTATCTGTCCAAAACAGCGTTATCTCTATCTGGTTTGTGGTGTATCAGGCCAGCAGTGCATCCCAACCTCTTCCTTGACACCCCAGTCCACCAGTCCACCTACTTAGGACTAATAAGGTCAAAAAAGGTTTGAGAGATCCCTGCTGTTGCAGCACGCATTATCCTTTTCTTACTGTTGACGTTCATAATTCCGCTTACTCTGTTGATGGGATGAAGTCAATTATTTAAGAAATGCCAGCTCCAAGCACCATTTGCTGTCTATAATATTTAATCAGTACTGCCACTAATGCAAAGGAGAAGGATCGCAAGCACTGCTGTTGCCAGAGCCTACATTTGAAGTTAGAAGAGTCCTTGCAAATGCAGTGGGTACACATTTGTGCAAGAGGAGGGATCCTGAATTTCTGCTAGCAGAAACGCTTTCTGTATCTGCACGCAGAACATGGGGGCTGAGGGCCCAATAACAAGGATGACTTGAGCCAGAAGGCAAACCTGCTGTTCTAAAGGTTCAAAAATACTCTCAGAACAAACTCAAAATGACTGCAATAGAGCGTTCCTCTTGGCCTAGGGGACTGGAGCTCTCCGAACTACTTCATGCTTGAGTGAACACATTTCCCCGATCTCAGCACTAACAGCTTTTTACATTAAAGCACGCATCCTGTAAGCAAGATGCACAGGGTGTTTTAAAATTGCAGATGGTTTTAAGCTATTAAAATACTTCACAGTATCAGGTGACTCCCTAGCTGGTCTGGTACTCTGAAGCTGGTGTTAGTCCTAGCCCTACTTTTTCTGGAATGTGAGCAAGGTCTGGACTCGGTTATTTTACCACCAGGTTATTGGAAGATAATTTCCAGAAAAGAAATGTTGATGCCAGGCAGTGCCTCCATTGCAGTTCAGAGTAAGTGTGAAAAAGTGCCTTTTATTTGCACATGACCTGCTGCAAGCATGCCAGAAGTCACAAATGCAATAGATGACCCAAAACCCACGGCTAACAAGATTGCAGACTGCTGCCAGACCATCCCCTCACAGTGTCACTGCTCAGAAGAAATATCCACCTTACAGTTCTACCCTGTTTACATTGAGTTTGTGGAGTACTCATGAAGACAGCTTCAGAAGCCACTTCTGAGGCAGTCTTTACATCTCCATAATCAAATGGACCATTAGAGGGCGAAGTAGAGATCTTAATTCAGCTGGGACATCAAGCCTTCCGTGATGCAGTGTCACAGCTCAGCACAGCTTGCTTTCCCTCCTGCTTACACATAAATTTGTAGAAGCTCCTTTCTTCGAGTCACAGATGAGAGGTCAGCTGGAGACCCAACAAATCAAGGACAGTACCAGCAGGGCTGCTAGAGAGGCTCAGCATAAACTGTTTGCTTGCTCCTGGCAAACTTGAACATAAATAATGGTTTTCATCTCCAGCTAATCTCAGGAAAGAGTAATTACCACAGTCAACATCTACAGTAGCTAGACTGACCATCCGACGATGGCTGCCATAAACACACTTTGCAGGAACACCTCTGGAAGTCACACTGCTGGCTTCCGTAAACAATAAATCAGTTATATTTCTTTCTTCTTTGCTTAGTTAAGTCGGAGCTGTAAGATTTAGAGACAGATCTGAAGCTCTGCCGGGAAAGGCAACCACAGCTGGTGCTGCTTCTCCTTCCTGCAGTCCCCGGCTGCCGCCACTGAGCGAGTTTGTCTCTCCACAGCCACGAGGCAAGACATCAGGCAGCTGCAGCACTGCCATACGCAGAGATTAGATTCTCAACTCTTTCCCTCACGCTCTGCCCCGACACTCCTGCTCTGGGTAAGAGATCCCAGTAGAGTTTACACTGAGAAGTGCGTGTTATATTGCTGTTATATTGCTTCTCACGGATGCCACTAGGTCATGCACCAGCTCAGTCTGTGCTGTTTGCTTGCAAGACAACACGCTGACACAGGCCCCAAGAGACTCCTTAGACACCCCAAAGGTGATAAACATGGGGCTGTGCTGCCCTGCAGTACCCGTGAGCAGCCAGGAACACATCCATAAGCTGCAAAGGTGTGTGCACAGCTGCATGTATGGTTCTTACAGCGGTGTCATCACCTCTAAGCACTTCCTAGGAAGGCCCCAACATTGTCTGGCAAATGACAGCTGGAAGTTGGAGGCAGCCTGGGGTCCTGCTGCTTGTAAAGCCATCTGGACACTTTGAACAATCCAAATCTGACGTTCATTCCTGACTTCATCCCTTAGAAAAGGTCGCCGAATAAATGTGAAATGCGCTCCAGCCCTCAAAAGAAAGAAATCCTTGTAGAGAAGAACACGCCAAGCACATTTTTTTTCCTACAGCCAACAAGTTATTGTAGACAGCTGTTCTTCCTGAATATCATCAGATTTTGTAAAACGACTGCCACTGCCTATTCAGCCAGTCTCTAGGCTGATGGAAGCCTGCAGTTTCCCTGCACCGTTTTCTATACTTCAGCACAGCTCCATCAGCCTATTGTTACAAAAAATAAATACAGCAAATGAAATGGATATTCAGTATGTATGTGCAGATATATAAAAATAGCAATAAAGCACGTGTTCCTTCACGATCACCCAGCTGCAATACCTATTATTACTGCCTGAATTTAAATATGCTTCAAAAGACAGATTTCAAAGCTAAAATTATCATTATTGTAAGGGAAAGCTGTGCTTAGAGCACTCTCTGTTATCCTTCTGTATTTTTTCCCCAACCTTTAGGCAGCCAACCACATTGAAAATCATCCCCGCTTGCAGAAATAGAGAGAGGGAAGCATAAACATTTCATAGGATCTAGTCTATTACACCAGAGGTACCAAGAAAAGCCTCATTTTCCCAAGCTGGTGTTTATGGAAAAATGAGGAAGCTGGGAGAATAAGCTATTTCTTACAGTGCGGTGAGAAATACCCATTAAATACACATAAAGGGTTGCTTTTACTATTTGCTCACCCAAAAAGAACGTTTGGACAGGCACGTGGAGCTGCTTACTTCTGTTCTCTAAAATGTAGTTTGTAGTGACAGTGCCATCAGTCTGAACAAGCACTGCTACAGAAGATGAGCAGAACCTCTTCTTTATACCTGTATCTTTACAGCACACAATATTGACATCTTCCCAAGTAGGAATGTCTTCCTTCCATCAAGTTAAATAACATTTTTTTTTTCTTACAATTTAGTATTTTTCATGAAGTAACTTCGCAAGTTCAATAAAGTAACTGTCAACTGACAGAAGATGTATTTGAGATTTTTCCCCTATAAACAATCACATGAAAATAGGGTTATTTTTCACATTTTTTGCTACGAGGATTATCAGATTAACAATATAAAAAGCAAAGTGCTTGCCATTACCATTAGCAAACAACTGTCCCTACTAATAAGAATGTACAACTTACAAGAAAAAATGCTCAAATTTACATAGCACCATTCACATTTCAGTTTTGCATTTTGCTTTGCACAGGCAATAGAAACATACTCATCAGTTTAATTTTAGCTTCTTCATTTTCTTTCAGTGGAACACATATTAGCAAAGCATGAATATAATTTCACAATGTTTGAGTTAAAAACAGCTCAGGAAATTGTTTACACACTGTCAGCACAAGATTAAAGGAGAAAGGGTTTTAAACGAAAAAATACTTGTTTATAAATAACATTTACATAAAAATGTCTTTAAGATTAAGAAAGATGTGCGTGTTTGAAAAACATCACCTGTATTAGAATGACTACCTATGCCACTTTATATCAGTCAATGCCTTTTAATCTGGCAAGAAATACTTAATATTTTTAAATGAACTAATCTATCTTTAATTCACTTTTTTGTTTAGAGCTCATACCACGCATTTTTTGGAAGTCTAATCTCAGTTAACAAAATATACTGCAACCAACACCAAATGACCAGAGCACACGGAGCACATACAGTTTTTTAGAAATGCAACTGCAGAGCTCAGTCTGCAGGCTGCAAGACTAAAACAGAGCAGGAGGGAGGAACAAAACAAGGCTACAAAGAAATTACACAAGTTTCACCTCGGCACCTTTCCAGGTCAAGAAGAACAATTGATTTAAATTACTCTCCACTTCCAAAGAGAGATTGCTCTGCTGCTCTCTGGGACTTTTACAATGGCGCTTGAATGTCTGCTGACTAGCTGCTGAGTCTGATGGGCACACTCATCCTCAGAGTCCCTTCAAGAGATTTTTCTGGAAGAAACATTTGTCTGCAACAGAACTTATCCATTAAGCAAAAAAATCAAGCTAGTTAGAAAACATCAGGCTGAAAAGAAAAATAAAAAATCTGTATAACTTTTTTGACTCATTTGATAGTTCTATATACAAGGATTTCTTTCCTGCTAACCTTGCACATCACCATAGCAGCAGTTTCAAGCAATGGCTGTGAAGCCAAATTACAAGCTCCACAACCTTGAGAAATTACTGTAAATACAGGGAAAGGAGGAGAAGAGAAACGAGGAGAAAGGAATCTTCAAAGCATGGCCCATTAGACCAGAATACAGACTCATAACCTCCTTCTTCTCAGGACTTGTAATATAACAGCTCTCAGAACAAAATTACTTAGAAAATTAGTATGTCAGAAATTACGTCGTTACAGTCTAATTTCTACTGATTAACAGAAGCAGGAATCAGAACTCTTTAGCTTAAAGACATTGTTCATTGGCCTGGCAGTTTCTCAGATGAATTGTTTAGATTCCACTTAATTAAAAGAAAGAAAACAAAGCAATATAAAATAATTAGTCAAAACAAACAAACAAAAAAGCAAGCCAAATTATCTACTATACTGCTACATCCATCAAAAATGTTTCCACGATAGGTATCAGATAATGTGAACTATTGGCTAGGGTCCCAGGCTACTAATGCTTTCCCTTCATAAATGGCCTGTAAATGAACCTGAAAAAAATATCAGGTATGTTTAAACCAGCCTTTGCTTCCTGCCAACATTGATTTTATTTCCAAAAGAAGTCCAGATAAGTAACTCTCTGAAATAACTTTTTTCCTATTTTCCTTTTTTTCCTTTTCCTATTTTCCTATTCAAGTCACTTTTTTATGGGGTTATCCACATGGACTTTATGCATTTTGTGTCCACAAAGTATAACACTCAATAGTGCCTGCAGTACGTAAGTCAGTGAAGAGGGGAATATTTTGGCCACCAGACACAAAGGATTAATACCAACTTCTCACTTTCTTTTTGTGCACGCCCTGCTATATGAAGAAAAAGTGAACTAATATGTATTTAAAAACATTTTGGCTAGTTAGATGAAATCAACACTTGTTTTGTGACCATGTGTAAGCTAAGTGAAAGATAGAGAACTGAGGAGACAGCAAGACAAGGATCTAAAAGCCAATTCTCAGAGCGTTCTGCTGCCATATCTGGTTCTTCAGGAAATGTAGCAGTTTTATATAATATAAAGTATAATAAACTTAATTCTTTAAATGAAAAGATCCACTTTTTTCTTTTTTTCTTCTACAAGAATCACTGTTCCCTCTTTGTGCAAGCTGCAGGCTGTTATTCTTACCTTCAGAGCACCACAAAGCTCAACAGTATCTGCATCATCTACCACCGTTATTCGGAAGTTTGGAGTCTGCAGGAGTTCTTTGAAGAGAAGGCCATTTTCCAAGATTTTGCTGCCTGTTGAGAAAGAGAAAGGAAGGATAAAAACCACCAATGAATAATTTATTTGGGCATTATTTAGTCTTTCCTGGGCAAGTCAGAATACTTAAAAGCTGAGATAAGGTTGTTCATCCTAAACCGACTTCATCCTAAAAAGACTCCTTCACACCTAAAAGCTCTACACTGAGCTGAACTTCTCCATAATTCATTGAGAGATTCTAAATAATAATTCAATTAATTCTCTATACTTTTTTTATTTGACCATTCTCTTTAAAATAACAGTTAATAATAGAGCAATGCTGAATTAGAAATACAGCAGGTGCAATTCTATCAATTATTTTAAGGTCTGTATTCTGAAAAATACTTATTGATAAAGGCACATCGTGGTTATTTTATTAACTGAGCATGCTGACATTCACAGGTGTTTCTAAGCCCTGAAAGGTAATTCAACCATTTAAAAATAAGTTAAATACAGGCGTTAATAATAGTAAGTTAAAGAGATGACGAAACTAAAAATGGACAAAACTACAAACACTGAAAAAATAACATTAACTCTATTTTATATGCGAGCACCTGCATGTATGTACATGCACATATATACGTATGCAGAGACTGTGAAATGCAAGACTAGGCACATGTTTGTGCTGCAAATGTTACAGATGCCAACACAGAACTAAAGCTATGCCTAGTGCATAGGGGAACTCATTATTCTGAGAACTTAAAAGAAGATACTGACACCTAAAAAAACAGAGAGCTAAGCTGGAATATGGAATATATAATCATTTATCCATATTAAGCCATGCAAATCCAAGAAAAAACTTAAGCACAGCAACACAATAAAGCAGTTTGTTATGTGGAAAGTGATAAAAAGCATGCTTAGTATTTCACTTGCTAAAGGTTACAACCCTTTTAAGATTATATAAAATTGCTCTCCTTTCTCTCCCTCTACTCCTGATATTCTCCTAGTACTTCTGGACATGTATACATTCTAGGAAATTCAACATTAAAATAAGAAGGACCCAAGAGCTTCTGATAACAGCCAGTTAATGTTGAAAACTACGAAATCTGAGCTATTTGGTGTGCACCTGTGAGGACAGGAGCACAGTTTAAACATCGTTATTTCTTGGAACATTACCTATTGTGGTTTCACAGAATTTCTCTGCTGCCACCTCATTGGCAATGTTAGCTCCCATCAGCACACTGATGTCTATTCCCATCTTCTCTCGAATAATGTCAGAGATCAGTTTGAGTCCCTCCGGGCCTTCATCTATTCCCTGCAGCCAACATTAAGTGGAATTACAAAAGTGGCATTCATTAGACACGATACAGAAGAAAGCACATCACAGTTAGTCTTGTCCATGGGTGCTGCACCAAGGTCTGCTTGGATAGAGACCAAAGATGATGAATTTGCTACCAGTGAAGCTTCTGATTTTGTTGTGACCTATCTGAGCCAACTTAGTGAAACATCACTGATACATCACTTGTGCACTCGGATCTGAAACTGCAGAACTCACAAAACGTCATCCCAATGATTTGTTTGGTGAAGAGGGATCTGAACTGAAATATTAGAGACCAGTTCCCTCCTGCATAATGCCAACAGTGGTTTAGGAGGACAAACACACTGTAATTTTCTTGAAGAACACTAAAAGTAGAACAGCAGGCCACTGATACGTAGAAAGCTGAACAATACTGACTTCTAAAGATATATATATTTTGCACCTATAAAGTATTCTTTAAAAAGGATGAAAGTAGGGGAGACATAGGGCTTTAGAAAAGGTCACCCTAGAGATAAATGCTGCAATGGAGAACAGAATCTGGTACCCTGAATTGCCTGAATCAAAAACTCCAAATAAAACCACAAAATCCTACCTTGCCAAATGGGGTAGGAGACGTCTTTTGAGCTTTTAGAACAGGAGCCTGGCAGACAAGCTACTGAAATGGTCTTTCTTTGGCACAGCACACAACTTTGTACACAGTACCATATTTTAATGTTGTGGGGGCATGGCAACCCCAACGCATTTTTCCCTAAGAGTGCCAACGATGTCCCTATGAAGTAATTGCCAGGATCCTCCTCCACCCTCCTAAGCAGCGATTAATAAACAGAAAAATATACATTGGGAACAACTCCAAAAACGTAAATACGTACACAACAATTATTCATCCAAGTGAAAGGAGATAGAGAGGCTTGGGTGCCAAAAATTAGCTTTGCTATGAAACAAATGCAACTTCTGACAAAGTCAAGGAGAGCTGCACCTGTTTCTCGAGAAGTCAAATCCAATACAGGATGATAGATGACAGGAGAAAAAAAAAACAAACACTCCCCACCCCAAACCAAGGCTCCAGCACAGGAATTTCCACCGGGCAGCAATGCTCCCCTGGCAATGCAAGTCCAATTCTGTGGGCTTACCACTTGAGTCCTAACGCGCCAGCCAGAGCAATCCCTGGGGCCGGACACGGGTAGATGAAAATGAGATCAATGTTGAGGCTGCCTGAGGAGTATTTGAGTGCTCCCTGATTGCTGTGCTGAACTGCACCGTAAGCCATGCATGATTCAGACTGCATCCCTCCCCCCATAGCTGCACAAAGAAACGTTAGGTGCTTGTAGGTATCAGACATCAGAACTGATGTAAAGCAACACAGCTGCAAATATTTGAACAGGAACACAGATTAACTAGCAGGCAAATGTCTTTATTTCCCATAGATTTAGTTTTATTAGCAGACAAAAAGCTCTGTTTGAAGATTTGACTGTCATAAAATAGGAAAAAAAAATAAAAGAAAAATGAAGAAAAAGATGACACGTTAACTTCTCAAGCAATTTCGAAAGCAAAGAAACAAGAGGACCCACTAATGCTATTTTTCAGAGAAGTGCACTTTAACTGTCAAAGTTAACACAAAGCACTTTAATAGCATTAGTGGTGAGCATAATCAGACCATTAAAAATATGACTGGGACAAAAGCAGCATGCTTAAAGAAGCTGCAAAAGTAGAGGAAAGAATGCATTCCTGCCTCTATCACTTAGTTCCAGTGTTGTATCAATCTCTGCCCTTTCTTATATGATTCTTTTAAAGATGCACAATTACGCCTTTTGATAAAAGCTAACACGTACTTTGCATTCTCCTGAAAAATTAAAATAAAATTGAAAGGCCGTGCACTGTGCCACAGTGAGACAGTGGGAACCTGCCCAGTAACCAACTCTGCTTTGCATGGCAGGTGTCACTATTGTGCTTACATTAGAGCAAGTATGGGCTTTATGGGCTTTTTTATTATTATTTTTATTTTAAGTAACCTCCTCCCTTCCCCCCCCCCTTTTTTTTTTAAAAGGCATAGCCCTTAATCAATACTCCATTAACACACTTGCAATCAATACCCTGAGCAGTACTCCCAAGGGAGCACAGGCCCAGGTTCTGATTTCAGACATGCTGAAATAAATCCTCACTCAGTCCACCCGTTTCATAAAAGTTGTTTCTAGCACTGAAGATATGAGAACATAAATCACGTTTAGCAAAGTAAGGAAGAATAAAGATTATTGTGAGCTTACAGAAGAAAGAGACATAAACTGCTTGACAGCTTCAAAGCAATAAAAGTTTTAAAACTTTAGGGCATCTAGGACAGCTGCGTGGTTTTGATGCTATGCATTCAGTTCTTTCAACACTGCTTTATTTTATCCTTCTACCATATGAAAAGCTTTCCCACAAAATGCAGCAAGTACACTCAGGCAGCAATACCTTTTCATACATCTCAATAATTTATCATGTCAGCACTAAACGAAACAACACAGACTTGATGAGCTTATTTAGTCAAACTAAAGAGACAAGCTTCTGGTCAATAGTGATAGTTTTGTGGGTTTTATCCTCCTTTAAAACAGATCCATAAATGGATCATTTGCCAGAAGTTATAGTAGACAAGGGAATGTGTGCTGAAAAAGTGGTCTACTCTCAACCACGTACAAAGCATTCTCCTGTACCTTGTGGTACTAGATTATCCTCTGCAGCTAAAACACGAGAAAATAAGAAGCACACCTACATTTAATAATTCTGTCACCAGAACTACTAACACTCTAGTGAAACACTTAATTCCTACATCTTTGCCCCACTCTGAGTTCCCATGCTTGGACTGTCTTTTCGGGCCATGCTGAACAATCTCTCTTGTTGAAACATAATCTTTGACACGAACAAGAGCTCAGTCACATGAAATTCCCTCAGTAGTTCTTAAAATGATCAACTCAGTGTGTGGGATGTGCGTTAACAATCAAAGCATTATGCTTGTGCTCTGTTCTCCACCTAATGATGCGTTTGGAAACAACAAATGAAAGATTGGAAAGCTTGGTGGTGCAAAAAAGAAAGGGGGAAGGGATATGTTCAAGGCTTGTGAACAACCTCATTTTCCTCTTCCTGCAAGCACTAGACTAAAATAAAACACCACATAACAATCCACTAATGGCTGAGACAAATTCCAGTCTTGCATCTCAAAAGGTTTAATGGGACAACCAAGCGAGTAACACAGACTTTTCATATCAAATTCCAAGCCATCTTGTTTTAGAAAATTCCATTCTAAATTCCATTCCATTCTATTTTTTATGCACAATAATTATTATACCTTTATCAGAGTTATACCGAGAGCTTTCTTGGGTACTCGTCCTGTGATTTCGTCGCAGACCTTATGAATGAACTGATGAGGAATGACAAAAACCAGCAAGTCTGCATCCTGTACGGCTTCATTAAGGTTTGGGATGGCAACCTACGTATTTATGAGAGAGAAAGGCCACATAATGTCTTAAAATCAACGCTATGCACAAGTGTTAACATCTAAATAAAAGCACACTTTGTTCTTATACCAAACGCTACAAATAACTGTGCCTCATCATTGACAATAAGTCGTAACAAACTTCCCAGAAAAGCAAAAGAATTAAAGTTTTCAAATAAGCTGTTTTATGCCTTGAAAGTGGCATCTTCACAGCCACCAGCATAGTTAGTGCAAAGAAAATTCAAAGACATACAAACAAGTATTTTGAGTAAATAAATACAGAATAAGAAACTGCCTTCTCTTTGACAAAATAATCTGAATTTTTGATACATTACTGCATGGTAAAAAAGGAGTGTAATTAATTCCTTGTGCTCTCAAATTTCTTCACCAGTCCTTTTAAATCTTTTAGTTTATATTCTGTTTCTCTGCACTCATAGATTTTGTTTACCTTTTAGGAAGGTGACCTAGTTTGAAATCACTTGCTGGACACCATTTTCCTAACACTTGATGACCACCTTAAAATAACACACACTGATTCACAATCTAGTAATAAACTTAAGTGAGCAGGTAGAGGACAGGAGAAACACCATGCTTGGTAGCGAAGGCTAGGCAAATGGGATTTCAGCTTCGTTGTTAGCCAAAATAAAACCCCAAAAACACTGCAATACACGACAATTCATGTTTTCCCAGCCCCAAATCCCTACTGAACTGCCAGATGCTGCAGTCTCTTCCTAGAACATCTTCAGGGCAAGATTCACCACCAAGCCACCCACCATCATGTCACACCAACACAGCGGGGATGTGGAGTCCTGCTGTTCTGCCCTGGCCATGCTACACCTAACGTGCCAATCTGACTGTACAGAGCAAAAGGCAACTGACAAACCACAAAGGGCTTGCAGCTTTCTTGAGAATTAATCTAGCTCTCACCCTGTAATTCTTTTTAAGAGTTTCAGAGTACGTTAAATCCCTCCAATTCTTATTGAACAGCCAGCTCCCTTCCAAAGCCACGGCCAAATTTTTTATAATGGGTATAGTCACGGCCATTAATCTCGCCCTCTTTCACATTTACTTCCATATAGAGAAATTGTAGTAACAAATACAAAAGTGAGGCCAAAAAAGAAAAAAAAAAAAAAAAAGAGTATAGCATGTTGAATTTACCTACCTGCGTAATTTTGTGTGTTCAAATCTCTGACCTCCTCAGTTTGAAATATTATAAATGCAGTTTGAAATATTATAAAACTTAACAGCGTTAACAAAATAAATTTCTACTCCCATTCACAGCACGAGCAATATTGCCTCTGTAACTAGATCAAATCTAGCTTCTGTGCCTTACCACGTTATCTGGCAGCTTGTACCCGGGAAGGTATTTTACATTTTCATGTTCGTTATTTATTATCTCTGTCAGTTTTCTCCCATTAATATTCTCCTCGAAGACCCACATCTTCACTGTGGAAGCAAACTTCTGTAATTTTTTAACATTATTGCCTATTATTTTGGCAACCGCAGAACCCCTGCAGGAAAGAAAACAAAACAAAAATATTAAAAAACGATGAGATGATTTTGCCCTAGAAGAAAGAGATTTTCTTTAAAATGAACAGAAGTTCACTGATTATTCAACCAATTACTACTTGGTGGTTTTGGTCCAGTAAAAGAAGCAGAAAACACAGCAGCCATTCACACTTACTTCTTTCTCTCAAGCAAATAAATGTATTTAGAGTATGTTGGACAGAAGCATTTACTAAACTTCTCCTGTTTTGTCTGCTAACCTGCTATCCAGAGAGAGCTTGGCTTATTGTATTTCCACAAGTCAAACGGATTATATCTTCAGTGCAGTGGTAAAAATGACATGTTCAATTTTAGGGATAATCTTCGCCTTTAAGAAGCAGGAACTTTTCTTTGCCAAGATAACTAACCCAACAATTTCTGTAGAATATTGACACACATTTAAAGAGAAGAAGCACTTACACTTTGCATAAGATGTAAGATTTACGGGTGTGCTGCCCATCTCACCGAATGTACTTGTTGCAATGGCATCCTCTGAATTGGCAGGCAGACGCTCCTATCAGTTAGCGCCCCAAGAAGAGCACACAATGAAACCTGTAGGATGGCGAGCACCTTTACTGCTCAAATCTCTAAACCACAATGAAATTAAGCAGAATAACTGAAGCTACACACGTGACAAGGAACAAACACAACCTTTCCTTCTATTCCTAGCCTGAATGCTATACAGAAGAAAAAGATGGGATTTTACAATGCCTGCTCAGCTAATTTCCTTTTCTGTGGCAAGGAGGCTTCATAATTACTGGCAGTCCACTAAGGAGACAAAAAAAAAATCAGAAAGATGTGACAAAAATATACAGTCACAGATCTGAGGCTTCCCATTTCTGCATATTTCCTCTTTTCTCCCTGCCAGTTAAACTTCTAATACCGTGACTTTCTAGTACTTGGTGCTGGGGTGGGGAGGAATAGCACACTTTATCTGGAGGTGTGAACGCTTTAATTTTACCAATCTAGTTATATACACACACTCCCCTAAATTCATTATGGACATCATTTGTAATAAACTCTTAGCTAGTAAACCAAATAGATTCAATATCCTCTGAGAGCTTTTCATACGGCACAGCTCATTTTGCTGTCTTAAGAATGCGTGCTATCGCAGGCCTAGGGTCGCTTTCCAAGCAGCAGCAGAAAAAAAATACGGTATCTGAAGCAGCCCTTCTTCAGGCAAACCATAAAACTGCGCATGTTGAAAAGCTGGAATGCATTTCTCTAATAGCCCTTCACACACCACAGAGTCCCCCGGGTTCAGGAGGTGATCCAGAAGCCCCAGCTGTCAGGCATCTCTTATCAGGCTCGTGCACGAGGTGGGGAGGCAGCCAGAGCGGTTTCCCTGCCGTGGCAGACAACTCACCAGCCCAACCCTCCGGCTCTGAGGTCTGCACAAACAGTAAAAATGACACTCAACCCAACGCTGGTGTGTGTTTTTGCAGAAAGCGTATCGCTGGCCATGAGCAAAAGCAAATATGCTGGTGCAGATTTATATAGGCGGCCTGGATCCTGGCAAGTCGCTGGCTTCAGCTTTGAGCTTCCCGACTCGCTGTGTGCTCGGTGTTGATAAAGACAGAAACGAGCGATTCAGCAACTGCCCAACTGGGATTTTCATTTGCCAGCATAAAGTTCAACAGCCTGTATTTCTCAAGCAAGATATTCATTCCAGTATTAAATAACATATAAAACATCTCAGCTGTCTTTGTTCGTACTACTCCCTAAAGCTGCAAAAAAATGACAAGTTTTAGTTCCTGAATTCAAGAATATTCTGACTCCTCCGGTCCCCCACTTCCTGTTGCACTGCAACAGCTGCTGTGGGACTGAATTTAGCAAGGTCAAACAACAGCCTCTAGGGCCACTCAAGGTGAAATACCAGCTCCCCACACCTGTTAACCCACCAGACAAGCCCATACTCCCTTCTGTGTCCCAGCACTCCTCACGATGTACCCTGGAATCATTACTGGGATTTCTGGCTCGTCTTTTGGTGTACTCCTGACACATCACAAGGCGAAGGAACTGGAATTCTTGCCTGTTTATTCAGTTCACGTGTGAGCTGGATTGTAGTAGTTGGTGCCTGTGGCAGCTCAGTTACATAGCAAAACGGGCAGTGAGGGATGTCCTTGTGAAGCTTACCCCCTGGCATGACCCAGCTGATGGGTAACACAACGAGACGGTCACACAGCTAACAGTGGTTCTCCTCCTTGCAACGCATACCGATGGCACTCCCAAGTACAAGCTCATACATTTCTTATTTAACACTTTTCCAGAAGTGTCTGAGCTCACTGAGCAAGAACACGCACTCTGTCTCCTGCCCTTCACCATTACGGTGTATCTTTGTCAGCCTCACCCCATTTTAAAAGCAACATATAAAACCCAGAAACTCCTAAATGTCAGTGGAGCTCACAACATACAAACACACATAATACCATTAGCCCTACCGCTTTTTCCTAAAAAAAACCCTACCTCAGTTAAACCCGAAGTTTTATCTCCCACTTTTCTATAGCAAGTTCCCAGCCATATGAATCCCTCTGCCCCAGTAATTTTACCTCTCTTCCCAAACTATAGTTTCTTTTCAAGCTAGGCCATCTGATTAACCAGGAGCTGGTTCTAGCAAACCACCCAGGGGTGAATTCTGGTTGTACACCCCTTGTTAACGTGCCCTGAAGTGTTATCAGAAGAGCAGGCTATCATACATACCAGAGACAGTGTCTGCAGTGTTTTTCACTGAATCTGACCACTGCCCTTGAACCCTGAGGCTCCAAGGCATATTCCCAAGGTGTACTCTCTTCACATGCAGGCAATTTATTTTTTATTTTTTTTTACCTTAAGGATCCTAATGCTTATCTACCAGCTGAGCAACTGCACCTGGGCAAAAAGAATAAAAAAAAACCAACACAGCTCCTGCTCTTCCGTGACTTTCGAGCCATCTGTCCCGCTCCACGACCTTCCATCAGGTGTCAGACCCCTGCCAAGTTAGCTTTGTTAGGAAGGTGACCTTCCCCCTAGCAAGCCGACCAAACAAGTTGGGCTGGAAGCAGTTTATCATCCAAGGTGATTACCTCAACCGCTCTGAACTGTCATTGTTGTGCCAAGCTCCTTTAGTTTCTTTTTTTCTGTCCCAGATATAGGCTAAAGGGCTGTGAGGAGGCAAAGGCATTCAGACGGTTACTGGCACTTGGGGGACAGGGTCACCTCACCCAGAACCACAAAAACCCCAATCTCCAAACTGCTAAGAGCCCATTACAGTTGGGTTTGAGGTCTGTCACCCCCTGGACCTTACAGTCTAGTGCAAGGAAAGGAAGAGATGCCGTGCTGAAATGTCAGCCGTCCCCTCAGTAAGCCATAACAAGGAAAAACACAACTTTGCTGTTGCTGATTTTTTTGAAGCATGCAAAATTACATCAAAATCTAATGGCACACAAGTGGGACAAGCAACAAGTCCAAGATCACCTCTGTGGATGTTGAGCTGTGCTTAGTAAACTGTAGGGTGTTGCTCTTTGCAAAACTAAACTCCCCTGAAGTTAGATTTAACCTTCCAAAAACCAGAAATAATGTATGCCTAGCACTACTAATTGAACTGACAGACTGTGGAAAGATATATATATATCGTACTTAACTTACTCGTTGTAAATGGTGATCCAGGGTAGAAGCGGTGATTAGGAACGATAAAGAAATTAAGGAAGTGAGACGGGGAAGGATTATAAACGTGATACTCCTCTCAGGGAAATAATTACTAAATCTATTGCCTTCAGCAAACACAACAGCGAGACCGTAAGTTTATTTAAGCCTAATTATAAGCTAGCGCTGGATGCAGCAATAAAACCTTGTCTTGAGCCTTCCGTGTGCTTTGACACAATCAACTGGAAAACGAGAAGGCATCTGAGACAAGCCACGGCTCTCCTCTGAGCTTTCAAGGGGAAAACATAATGCAGAGAGAGGTACACAACACACATCCACTCCCGGGGAGAGCTGAACTTGTTACAGCAGCCCCACAGGCAGCCTTTTAGTCGCGATCTGCTGAAGAAACACGCAAGAAACACCGGCCCGAAGCCCCCCGGCTCCCCCCCGGCTCCCCCCCGGTTCCTCCCCGGGTCCCCTCCGGGCTCCCCCCGGGCTCCGGGCCGGGGCAGGGCGGCCCCGGGCGGGCAGCTCCGGGCAGGCCGAGGCGAGCACGGCCGTGGGGAGGATGGAGCCGGGCCGGGGCCACGGCTGCGGTGCCCCCGGGGGCTGCACTCACCAGTTGCCCGAGCCCACGATGCACACCTTGAGGGGCGCCCCCGGCAGCGCCATGCCCGCGCCCCGCCGATGGCCGCGGCCAGGAGCTCGCTGAAGGCAGCCGCCCGCCGCTGCCCGCCTCCGCCGTCAGGGGCTCGCTTTCACCTCCCTCCTCGCCTCCCTGCGGCTTGCTGGGAAGTGTAGTTCCTCCTGTCGCCTGCCCCTTGGTCCTCAGCCCCTCCTCAGGGCACGCTGGGGACAGCCCCGGGGAGGGCGAGGAATGGTTGGGGCCGCTGACCGAATGTGGAGATCGCGCTGGTGTTTTGGTGTACTCCTACAGTCAGGGTTTTCTACTCGGCTAATAACATATATCTCACAAAATCACAGAATCACAGAATCACCGAGGTTGGAAGACACCTCCCAGATCACCCAGTCCAACCTCTGACCTAACACTAACCAGTCCCCCGCTAACCCACATCACTCAGCTCTACATCTAAACGTCTCCTAAAGGCCTCCAGGGATGGTGGCTGAGTCGTGTGTGTCCCCATTAACACTCTTTTGCTTTCTCCTAATTTCGGGGGAGTGTTAAACAGCTTTGGAGTAAGTCGGTGAAGCACAGAGATACGGTGGAACTGAGGTGTCAAGCAATGAAGCAGGTCAGGCCCCAGGCTCTTTGTGAGAGAAAAAAATATGTTTTGTCAAATATTCCTTTCCCATCTTCCTTTAGCCAGAATCATGGTGTTCTCCCTTCACCACACTTCTCCAGAAAAACTACAGATGATCCATACTACTGGTTTGATGAGGACTGGTATTGTTGAGGCATCTGTGGCAAACCTTTTTTGTCAAAGCTGTCTTTCTAATACACCTTTAGCAGTTTTTAGTAATAACCTGAAATCTTAAAAAGAAAACATTGCAAACAATGGAAAGGAAGGAGCAACAAATAACTTTTCTACTGTTAAAACAAGCACTGTCAAGTCATTAATGTTAACAAAACCAAACCCCACAAATAGTATTTTAGGCCTCATCTGCAGACTCAGGCAGATGTGTTGAGGCAACCTAACTATACAGATGAGAGATCCCAGCCTGCCATCCTAGCAGGCCATAATAATCTCAGCTGGAGATTTTAATCTTTTTCTCAAGTTTGTAGAATAAATTACGTTTTTGCATGTTTGTTGAGTTCACAATCTGGCATCATACCTTACATTGCTAGCGAGGTAGGTTAGGAGCACAGGCAATCTGAAAGGTAGTTTCAAGGAAATAAGAATAGCAGCCTCTTTTGTAAAAGACTATGTCCTCGTGTTGAAGCCATGACAGTCCATCTGCAATCAATGAATTGAAGTCACAGAGACTCTGACATGTTCTGCTCAACCTTATACAGCAACCAACCAGCTAAAGTGAAATGACAGAGAGCTACGGACTATTATATATCAAGCCAAACAACTGTTTGCCTGAATTACAGGTGTTAAGGCCCTCAGATTCTGGGCTTTGTGTGGAAGCAGCTTAGGCAGGAACACATATTCCCAGATGCCAGGTTTGCTATGGCAGAGGTATGTGCTCCTCTGATAGATGAAACAGGCATCTGGGCTTATTAAACCACCACAAAGATTTGACAGATTTGATCAGCCAGCTCCCCGGAAGATTCAGTCAATATTGACTTGTCTAGTGCATGTCAGAAAGTAGATGGTTTGGTATTTTAACCTATCATCCCATTACAGGAGAAAAAAGGGAAGATTGACATAGAAAGCAAAGACGTATTTTGGACAGGGGAGAAAGCAATAAACAATGAGATCACTGCTAGGTTCTTGACCTAACAGTTTTCCTCTATTTAAGGGGCGTCTTGGTCCAATGTCTATGGAGATAGATCCATTCTTTTCTTCATTGCTTTATTTCACTTTAAACATGGTGATAAAAAACATAGCATGGGTTAAGCATCCATTGAGAAGAACAAAAATAACAATAATAGGGCAATATTATTGTTGTCTGAGATTTCCTGGTTGCATGTTCTAGACTACATATATGCAGAGTCAACTGCACTTGTAGTTTAATCTATTAATCTGTTTTAACTGTTCTAGATATTGCTAGGATGTTTGTTCCTCTTTTCTAGGAAGTTCTCTATTTGTCTGACATCCACGCGTTTATCAAAACCTGACAAGCTCCTTTCAAAACTCAGTACCCAGAGATAATAAGATATGTCAGTGCTAATCTACAACTGCAAAGAGTCCTGCACAAAGCAGAAACATCTGGCAACAGGAAAATACAGGGATGCTACAATAGTTTAAAATATTTAGCTTTATTTGCAAATTTCTGAAAACATTCCTGATTACCTAGTCAGAAAAATTTCCATTTAATATGCTGTATCATCAAATAGGTTATTGTACAAAAGTTTTCTTATTATACATCTAAAAGTAGTAACTAACAGTTTCATTTAATTTTATTTTCAGTGTTCTGTATAAAAGATAAAATTCTGATTTATATTTAATTAGGTAATTATTGGACTGGAATGTATTAAGGTCTTGAAACACACCTTGAGTTAATCTAAATTCTCCTGCTGATTTTGTAGGGATTTCTTTTGCATACAGGCTATTTTGTAAGTGTGGGACTAACAAAACTGTGACTTGCTCAGTAGTATATACTCATTAGCTTAACTCTGGATATGGATTAGGTAGCACAGGTCAGCCTGTCCTAGGACATGACCTCAAAGGGAAGAAGGCTGAGATATGACAACTCATATTTTCATAGGACATCTCAGTTTCTAACACTTCTTTAAGAGGAAGACGAGTATGAGGTTCCTGACTGGTTTCAACATAGAAGTAACTGCATAGTAGAATTAAGAAAGTGCTTTGCATGTCCCACAGTCTCTGACTTCTTTGATGGAAGTAGATTTAGCCTTTTTTTATTATTCCCAGTGACTGCAGGGTAGCTTAAAATTGCTCTCAAAAAGAAATGCACATTAAAGCCAGGAAAAGAGGCACAAACATTTTCCTTTCCTCCCAACTTAGGTTTCCTTTACTTCATCAACTCCACCATCAATTCCCTCTCATCCTTTACTTCACATAAGAGGTGTTTTCTCACCTCTTATCTGTACTTATTTTGTCAGCTCTCCTTTATCCTAATTCAAGTATTTCTCATTTATGCCTCTTCTCACCTCAGACTTCCCAGCACTACTCTGCTTTGGTTGCCTATTCTGCATTTTTAAGGATAAAAGTTAATGAGGAAAGGAAGGGTTTTTGAGGGCTAAAAGCCATTTTAATTTTCCTTGTGAAAAATACATACACAAGGTCTCAAACTGGAGAATTTTCTCTGCTTTTTTCCAGCTTAAGCATTTGTGGAACAAATGTCTTAGCCCACAGTGTAGGAAGTAAATGTCTCACTAAACAATTTACTGCTATTAGATTTGTATTCTGGAATATGGCATCTATATATGAGACAGAATTATGTGGGCTCAGGGCAATACACCACACTGATTTGGGGAAATGCAGGTGTTTGCTGGGTTAGTGTTCCTTCCTTGCAGTCCCTAGGCAGTGGACTATTCTTAGAATAGAATGGGTTGTCATCACTCTGCCCTATAAATAAACGGTATTAAAAGATATTCCTAAAAAAGAAAAGAAAACAAACAAACAAACAAAAAACAAGCTTTTTTTTTTTTTTAACATATGTTTTTTTCTCTTTCTTTTTGAAGTGCAGATGGCATCAAGTTACTTCCTCTTCCATCTTCCATTCTTACAGTTGGACCAGCCTTCATCTCACCTTACTCACTGAACCCTTCTGAAGGCATGCAGGGAATGCTTTCTTTCTAACCTTTCCTCTACAAAGCAAACAATAACAAAGACCTTTATCTTTGGAAGCTAGGAGAATGGTGATAGTGGAAGAATGTAGGGCTGTTTAAAGAGATCAACTGGCAAAGCATAGATCAGTGTCTCTGATATGACCTTCATGCTAGACACTAACTAGTATCTCCTTCTAGTGCTTCTTGTAGCTTTGTCCCACTCTCTTCACTGAGTCGTGCTTTGCAGATAACTCTTGCTTTCATAGCTGCTCTGCCTCCACACAATGTCGTGACTGGGTCTCTTGCAAAACTATAAAGCCCATGACTGTGCAGCCCCAGCCCACAGAACTGTACTCTAGCTACACAGCGTTCTTATCAAGGACATACAGACTGCAATTGAAGATTAGAAGTGAACTGAATTTATTTACTGTTCATCCCTATTTTCCATGGAATTCTACATAACATTTTTGCAAAGTTATCAGTCCAGAAAGGTTTGGACCGTGTGTCAACTTTCTCCTGCATTCTGTTGACTGCAAAGGGATTACAGCAAAAAAGCAAAACCAAACGCACACTGAAATTAAAATCTGGATCTGTAGATAAACTGTCCTGGCTAGTGTCCATGTTACATAACTGTTCTCAGCTAGGAACAAAAAGAATACAATTTTTTTTTTTTTTTCCATGTATGCACCATTATCCCAGGGAGTGCTGCAGTTAGGAAAATTCTGCTTTATCCTGGGTGGGCTGGTTTGTCCATAATTCAGCTGATGCTTTATCCAATCATCTGGAATCAGAATAGATCACTTACAGTCTCTCTGCTGTTTTTCAGTGACTTTTACTACACCTAGAATGAATTTTCATCGGTTCATAGCTGTACTTACAGTTTGAAAAGGTTCTGGAAAAGCGGCCCGAGTGCTTTTCCTAGAAATTTTTAGGAAAACTAGATGTGAAGTACAGAATTTGCAAAATAAAGATTGGGACAGTAAAGGTGGCTCTATTAACATAGTACTGATATAGGCATGTATTTCTTCATCTCTACCTGTATATCAGTAATTCAGTCTTATACACTTTCAAGGAAACATCCACATCAAGTTACTGTAGAAAGATACGGTGACTGATTTTTAGAAATAATTATGCCCCACAATTCCTGCTGGATCAAGGATATGCTTAGCTGGTGCTCTCATCAGGTGTGTCCGAAAGTCAGTTTGTTACTGCTTAATAGTTTTTAATTGACCTAGACCTTGAAGAACTGTATGCAGTTCTATAATTGATTTTTTGTTTCATCCAAATTTGATGAAATCATTTGTCATTTTCACAATGCACACATTGTGAAACAATAAACAACGTAAATTCACTGTGAAACAGTCAAGGCAAAGTGGTAAAATCAGAAAGTAACTATCGGTTCATTTCAAGAAAGTGAAAGTCTCGGCGTGGTATGGGTTTGTGAGCATTTGATGTAGCGAGCAGAGGATGAATTAGAAGAGAAGGGTACTCTATTTTCAATTGTTCAAATGGAAATGCATAGCTAAAAAGGGTTTGCATAATATTATGCCTAAACTGCTGTCAGGGCCCTCAGTGAGCTCCTAGGTCATTGCCTTGACCAACCTGTAACCTGCCTGAGGTCCCTGCTATTTGTTACCTGACAGCTGAAGGTAGAAGTGTTTTTCTACACCAGCTGTAAAAGCTGTAATCAGAAAGGTTTATTGAAAATTAACTTTTGGCAAAGCAAAGACATTATTATTATTTATTTCTTTTTAGCTACAAGGATGCATCTGTGCTGATCCTGCATAGCTGAGAGCAGAAATAAACCTAACAACAGCCCAAAGATCAGCTGCACAGAAAGGCAATTTACTTGTGTTTCTGTCTGACTTCTCTCATTTTGGCACCTGCAGAGCCAATTTATTTGAGTAAAGTTATGCAGGATCAGGGACTAAGGCCATAAGAAGTAACAATTAATGCATGAGTCACTCATCTAAGGAAGGTATGTACAAAGGGCATATTCCAGATTGTGAAACCAGTAAAGATTCAAAGCGAAAGCATGTTCTTATTCCCTTGTCCTATAATTGAGGCAAATTGTGTTATTATGCGAGATGTATTAAAAATAATTCAGGTAGGATAAATAAAAGCTATATTTATAATGTTATATATTAAAAATACACTATTCTGTCTTCTGCCTTCTGTCTTCATCCTTCTATCTGTATTGAAGAGACCCTCATTCTCCTCGTGCTGACTTTGTGCTTTGAGCACGGATATTGCCCTGCGCTCGTCTGCTTTGTAAGTGGCCGCCACATATGCTACAGGAGGGGCTGCTTGTACCTCAGCTTATGACCGTAAGACTGCAGAGAGGATGGTTGTGTGGTTGTGTGGGGCCGTTTCAGATGATACAGTGAGGTGTGGGGTGACAATGCAGCTTAGAACACTTTGAGGGGAAGATTCCCATGTGGGTAGGGTTGGGCAGAAGAGAGGCACCGATGGAGCTACTGTACTATCGTATCATTTCTTCTGGCAAGGGTTGAGAAACCTGAGTACCAGTTCCAGCACCACTGAGTCTTAGTCCTGCTGTCCTTAATAAAGATGCTACCAATAAGGCAGGGAAGTGTGCCTGTGATATCTATGGACTATAACAAAAGTTAGTCAAAAGTAGCTCCCTTGAGGTCAGTCTGAACCATAGTAATAGCAGCAGAACTAATTAAGATACGGCAGAGACAGCCTATCCAGCTCAGCTTGCCAAGGATCTCACACCACATTCATGTAGGAGATACTTTCCTGCGTTAAGGAGAGCAAGAGCTCGGAGGAGAAGAGGATTGACCTCTACTAGCAGCATGAAGAAACTGAAAACCAGCAGACTAAGCCATAGTGGCTTTCAAAAATGTCAACAGAAAGCTGAATGATCAAAGTCACATAGCTGCTGGGAAATCTGTTGAGCAGGAAGCATGGAGCCATGCTGATCTCCAGCAGCGACTTAAGGAGCGATTTGATAAAGCTGCAGTAATTATGACATCTTTCCTGTGTTCGGCCTTTCTGTAGACAGGTGCTAATGAGTGATTCTATAAAGGTTTAATAACGCATGTTTCTGGACATCAGATCATTATCTAAGCTGTAGAGTGTTGCAGCTGGAGTTTCTAGTGAGATGTTTTCTATAAACGCTGCTTGCTAGGTTTTTCCATGCATAGTGCCTCAGGATGGAGGGGAGGTCTAGCACGGCACGCTAGTTGCATGCCTCTGGTCACCTCTAGTGAGATGCAATCTTATTTCTCACCAGCAGTGGGCTGCTTTTGCCTTGCTGCTTCCATTTGTGCTGTTCCACTGCCGTGCATCAGAAAACAATGCAAGTTGTGCAATCCACACGTGTGCAAAGCCACCGAGTGTGACAATCTCGGTGACCTCTGTTTACAGTCTAGCAGGGCCAGCAGCATCCAAACCCTGTTATCAGCATACCAAACCGGCAAGGAATGTCCCATGTGGAGCTGATCTGCCTCAGCTAGTTTTTAACTCAAGGGCGTAGGGCTGTATTTATCTTAGCTGCAGAGGATGAGGACTCCCACGAGGGTGTTGCAACTTGCAGTTTTGTTATTCCATGGCAGAGTCTATGCATATGAACTCCCTGAATATCAACACCTAGGACAAATTTAGCATCTGTAGTAACTCTGACTAATTGCAATGTTTTTGTTTAGATGGAAACCATACACTTGCCAGAAATTGTGAAGGACCAGGAGGTGCTGAAACAGCTTTCAAAACTGGCAGCTAGCCAGCTCTAGTGCCTGTGTGATAGGGCCTGGGTATATAAACTATAGCTTTTCAGAGTGCTTAACATCATTTGTTTCAAAGAAAAAATAATTGATGCCCAGCAGTATCCTGATTTGCAAGCACAGAAATATTTTTCTATTAAACTTTACTGCCTGCTAGCAAAGCTCAGTTAGCCCGCAGTGGTACAGTCAAGCTCAGTAAAGCAGAATAGACTCCCGAATGCAACTTTGCAACAGGAAAACAATATTAATCAGTAAAGAATGACTTTCACTGGAGATTAATTTATTATGCTGTGAAGGAGGAAGCTTTTTTGACACTAGAGGGTGTTTT
This sequence comes from Aythya marila, assembly GCF_965140915.1. Taxonomy (NCBI): domain Eukaryota; kingdom Metazoa; phylum Chordata; class Aves; order Anseriformes; family Anatidae; genus Aythya; species Aythya marila. Next base: position 43,613,941 of record NC_139043.1, on the reverse strand, counting down.
TGTTTCCTGACCACAAAACCTGCCCCGTGCAGCTGAAGCTCAAACACATGGGAACTCTGTTGCTCTACAGAGTTTATATGCAAACTGACTGAGCAAAAGGCCAAGATGGAGACAAAGGAGGCATTAGACTGAACACTTGTAAACAAAAAGTGGCACTAAATGAAGTTCTGATGGCCAGCTAACCCCAATTTTCATTGTAATTTTTAAAAATGACTAAATGATTTAAATTAATCTCCCACCCCGAACCTACTTTGAGTCTCTTCCCTTTGTGTTTAAGTAAGACGTGCATGTTCTTCATAGCAAAACCAAGAATCTGCAGTTTATTGATAACTTAATTGGTTTTAGCAGCTATCTTAGGTTCCTTTTCACCAGAAGCTTTTTCAAAAGAGTTCTGAGTTCTGAATTCCTGAGTGATGCCTCAGTCGGTTTCCTGGGTGTGGGAGAAGCAACACGAAAAAATCTCTCTGTAATTTTTTAGAAAAATAAGGATGAATCATGGTGATGTCAACAATTTCATCACTGGTTTTGCTTTTCTTTAAGTTTGTGTAAAAAAAAAAAACAAACACCACAAACTTCATACTTCATAACGCTTCCGTGTATTAATGTGGTTTTCAGACTTAAAAAATGTTCTGGAGTCTGAAGTATTCATCCCTACTGCTTGTGCAAATTGTTTGCCTTGGATAGGGTTGTGCAGCCATAAGTGATGGGAATACAAGATGCAATCACAGAATCACCCAGGTTGGAAGAGACCTCCAAGATCACCGAGTCCAACCTCTGACCTAACACCAACCAGTCCTCCACTAACCCACATCACTGAGCTCTACATCTAAATGTTTTTTAAAGATCTCCAGGGATGGTGACTTAACCACTTCCCTGGGCAGCCTGTTCCAATGCCCAACAACCCTTTTGGTAAAGTTCTTCCTAATATCCTACCTAAACCTGGCTCCCCCGGGTCATTTGGCTTGCCAGAGAGAAAGGCTGCCCCTCAGCCACAGGGACTGCCCTGCACTTCCCATCCTGTCCCCTGGGTTTATTTTAAATACTGTTTTTTAGGTAATTTCAGTCTATTCTTTATGGAAAAGAAGAGAAGCAAGGTGCGTCTTCAGGCCTAATTCCCATGTGCGCTTTGTGCTCTGAGTGAAGAATTTCTTCCTCACGTCACATCTGATCTAAATCTCCCCTCCATTTCTTCAAAGCCCTTATTCCTGGTTCCATGGCTACACTCCCTGATTGAGTCCCTCTCCAGCTTTCTTCTAGGCCACTTTTATGGCTAAGGTTAGGTGGCAAAAAAGCCGGACCTAGCAAATTGCAGCCTTATCTACCTTGTTCCACAGGACATAACAATCTGAGTTGTGTGGGATATACCAGTCAGAGCTTTTAGACTGTTTGCAGAGGCCTGCTTTGGCTTGACTGTTTCCAAGCAAAGCCTGCCATTCCTTATCCAGACACAGAAAGCTTTAAACCAATTGCCATTATCAGTAGGAAATACTTGGATGGAAAAAAAAAAACAACTATTTTTTTTTCCAACTATTTTTACATGCTAAATATTTGATACAAATTGCTTTCTCTAGTGGGAGCTTGTATAAGATCAGTGTGAAGGACTGAAACAGCTAAACACCAGGAAACTTCTCCAACCTCCTGAAGTTGAGAAAACAGCCTCTGTGTGCTCAAGCAAACAAACAAAAAACAAAAGCATATCAACGAGACTGTGTTCAACAGTGAATGCATGCCTAGCGATAGTTCCAGGCAAGTCAGCCATCTCCAAAGGAATGTATTTAATAAAACCTAATTGCTATATAAAAAAAAAAACGTAGTACAACAGGAGATCATGGAAAATCGAAGCAACACTATAAAGGACCAGTTGTATTCCATAACTATCATGGATTCAAAAGATAAAACAACATTTGTAGCTTAAAAGAACTGCATGGTGTAGGCAAAATAATGTATTGCTATTACTTTTACTCTCAAGCTCTCTCCTTCACAGTTTAGCAGTAAGTAGCTTTGAAACGTTAGGAATAAAACCCAGTAAATATCAATAGATAGCCATCAGTAAGTATCAGTAAATATTAGCAGATACTGCTTAGTAGGAGAGTTTTAATTTTGAATATGCACAAGGGATAAATCCACTTTTATTTCAATACATCCACTCGGAGGGTCAACAACATGTCACAAACTACCGTCTCTAAAAGCCTATCTGGCTTTTATGTAAAGGAGAGCCTCTCAACTGTTTGATAGCCTAATTTGTATTAATTTGGTTAAAGAGGAAAATTCTTACAATTATTAACGTGAAGAGACAATCCTCCCCCTAATTATCCCCTTCTGTAAACTTGTCTCCTTTGCTCTGATATTCTAGTTTATACCTAATTCATAATAATGGATACCAGGACAGTATAAAACCCGTTTAAATTGAAGAATGGATTAATGCAGTAGAAGACAATGCCTCTTATAATTTTCATTTATTTCCCAACTGCTGTTAAACATGGTGCATCTTCTAGAATAAACATTATCAATTCTCCTGGAGATACAGACTCTCATATTTGCTGCTGCTAGAGATGATGCACTGTCTTTCTTTTTCTGCGCACCCATAAACTCAATTGCATGACTAATTAATCTGCTGCAATAACAGTGAACTTAATAATGTAGTTTATGGCTTTGCTTTCAAGTTTGCAAGAGTATTTGTATAAAAGTTTTTAATTGTTTGGAGTCTTGGCCTTGAAGGCAGCAAAATGTGCATAACTCGTTTATGTTTTGACCATTCAAAATTCATCATCAGTAATCCAATTACAAGTCTTGTGAAGTGTGTAAATCGTCCAAATTATAATGAAATGGAAAATTGACTTTGTAGTCATTAATTAGTACATTAACTGGGCATACTCATCCACCTTTAAACCTTTGAGATTTTATTAGAGTATTGGAATAAATAAAAAGGTGATTTTGCCTTTTCTCAAAGAGGGAAGGGAAATAGATGACCTTTTGAGGATAAGCTATTGCAGATGTATCTGGAAGGTTTTGAGAACGTGTTCAGTGAAGAAAAACCCTTGGCATCAGCCACGTTCCCTGAGCACTACTTCCCTTTGAGGAAATGGAACAGGTTCCCTTTTAAACTATTTGCTGAGCTCTTTGTAACACATGCCTAACTGTGATTTTTCCTATAATGGTTGAATGTATTTGCTTTTTTTGTTCTTCCGTTTCCTCTGTGACTCCCAAAGTAACACACTCAGGCTCTCTTCCCATGCTATATTAGGCCAAGGAGAACTATCCTAGAGGCATGAAATATGAAGTGCTTGAACTTCTCCACCTCTGCCACGACTTCTACATTCTCTGAAATGTCTTCATACTGCCCTGAATTATTTTACTTTGCCTCTGAGTGCAGCCAATTAGTAAGACCACGGATGTTAGTTACTTTTAATTCAGAAGTTGGGCCTTTTTATCCTTTGATACTGCTAGAATTTATGGAAATATAACCTAACTGAGAAATTATGTCAGTGAGAAAAGCTTACCACTGTGAGATCTGGGTTATACTGTTTATCTTCCATTATCAGTGGTGTTTTATTAGAAACTGCAGTTCTGGCAACACATTAGGTTTTAGCTGAGTGCTGATGTACAAAGCAAAACATTTCCCATTTGCTTTCTAGCTGATAGTCCATTCATCTCCTGGTACAACTCCTGCGAGGAATTAATCAGACTTAATGAGGCTCTCATCACCTTCTTTTGATGTTGTGCACTCTGCTAACACAGGAAACCTTTGCAAAATGACACAATGTATTGGAGTTTTTTTGCTTCTCTTTATACGTACATTTTGTGACATGTTTTCCTAGATCATGTTGGCTCTCACAGACTGTAAGGATTCTTGTGTTCTGCTGGACTTCAGTTTTGAGCTTTGTATTCCTCATTACCCTGTGGATGTGAGCTGATAGCCGAGTTGTCCTTTCTACTGGCATTTTGAATTTTCAGTCATGTCTGCAGTATTTAGACTGCCATCAATCTGCCAGAAGACTTCTTCTGGACTGAGTAGATCTTGAACTAACTCTGCATATTGTGCCGAGTCTAAACCTGCCAGTCTTTTCTGAAGCCTTTTAATTTTGTCCTAGATTTCAGTATTCCTTTTTCTTCATGAGAAAACAGAATTGATTCTTCAGTTTTCACTGAGCCACAGACACTTCTAACGTAGCCTAGTTAAAATCATATTTCTGTGTTTCATTTTATGGTGCAGCATTTGCACTTCTTATGTTTCTATACTGCAGTTTTTCTGCCTCCTTTGACTTATATTAACAGGAGATGCCTAAATGTACTATCTATTTCAGCACCAGCCCCCATAAAAAGGCGACCTTCTCAATGTCATTTTTTTCTTCTGATGACACCTATTGCTTTTGCATTCACACTATAACACTGTTTGAACTTTCTTTCATTGTCTGCTGTATTTCTGGAGACTGAGAGCTGTAATTGAGCCTTTAGGATATGTATTTTAATTTTATTTCAAATGTTATGCAACATTAAGTAAACTCTGGGACACAAGATGCGTAGCACAGAGAGACTACGTTAAGTGCTTTGATTCCAGCTGGGCCTGAATTTTGTGATCTTCTCTATTATATTGCAGAAACTTCTCAGAGGCAGGGTTGTTCACAAAGGGTGCCACTAACAGTACACAGAATGCAGGGAAGTTCAGAAACCACTGAAACAGGAAGGTACATCCTTCCTGGTCAGTCCTTCCACGTGTGTATTCCTGGGAAGCCAAGAGCAGCATTAACGAGAGGAAAATAACTTCATTCTCTCAGGGAGAAATACCATTTGTAGTGTGCTATGGATTGTAAATGTGCTACCTTGGTCCTACGTTACAAATGGATTTTCATCCTTTTTATTGTTATTTTTGAAACTGATCCTTTATACTTGCTGTTTCTTTCTGCCTCCCCGGTTCAGGTTGAAGCAAACTGCCCTTGGCCAAGGAAAAAGAAGTCGATAACATGACTTGAACTGAAAAGGAGAATTTTCCTGGGAAAGAGGGTGATGTGAGATTATTTTTCCCACCTATCCTTCACTTTTATTTTGTTCTTTTGGCAAGACCAAAGCCTGAGGACCTGTACTGCACTTAAACAACTTCATAGGATTTCTACTTTTGAGAACTGTGCTAATTATACACTAAGGAAACATTAGGAAAAAAAAAAAAAGTGGAAAGAAATTGCTTTGCGTATTTCTTCCCTTATTTATTAATAAAGAAGGCCATTAGTACCTCTGAATAAATGAACACAGTTCCTATCCTCTGTGAAGAAAATTACTTGAGCAGAAGGAATGCATCAGAAGTGTTATGCATAAAATTTGGGTATGTAGGAGTGGCATTTTCCCTCACAACTACTGAACAGAAGACTAATAACCTCAAAACCTATGGCACCAGTTTACTTTTATACAGAGAAAGCTTTTTGTGTTGTCATTCCTTAACTCCTTCTCTTTTCTTGTATGATGGCTTGGGTCAGCTTGTTAGATCCACTTCCCTTTGTAGAATTTTCCTAAGATTCAGATTACCTCGAAACGCTTGGTTATTGCTGCCTGTGGTTGACAACCTCTGCCTTGTTTCTGGTGCGCTGCATCACCAAGCAACATCCTTTCTCCTTCTATATGAGAGTGAGAAAGCCCTGTGGTTAAGTCAGGGGACTAGTCTGCTATTTCTTCCACATTTCTAAATGTCCTGCCAGTGGAGTGCTAGGATTTTGACACGTGTGGTTTATGTGCAGTTTCTGAAGCCTGTGCCTAACCTAGCCTTTTTTGGCAAACTCCCCATTACACTCTTAGGCTGACACTGGAGCAGCTCCACCTCCGCTGGGAATTCTGAAGTAGACATTTTCTGCTGTTGCTATTAAAGTGTTGTCTAAACTTGGTTAGAACAGATCTAGCTGGCAAAAGAAGGCAGCAGCAACTGCCAAAGACCTTGCTGGTGCTCCAAACGTGGTGTGACAGTACTCACTGTTGGTAGCAGAGAAAAAAGAGCAAAAACTCTTTCAAACCGTTCATTTCTTGTCTTTGTTTCTGCCCACAAACCCCATTTTCCCCTGTCATAACAGAGTTCTATGCCCTTCTCTACTAAAACCAATATGAATTTGATTTCTGACATGAATGAATCTTGGATCAGGCTAAATTCATAATATGAGGGCTATGTTTTCCCATAATAAAACCCTATTCCACTTTATAAAGTGCACACTTTATTTATTTACGGTTTTTGGATAATAATTTATTCTGGCATCTTCTAAAAAGAAAAAGAGCTGCATGATCTTTTGAAGACTCTTCCTGGTCTATTAGATAGTTTAACTAAAAACTCAGATCTTTTCCATTTGCTTTTCATGAGGTGTTTTTAAAAATTATGTGGAGAACTGAGAGAACTATTGAATCTGACATCACATTAAGTGAAGCCTAATTTGGATAGGGCACTCAGTTCTTAAGAGTTCGTGGACTCTTCAGAGCTTTGTTCCATTGTTTGTTCAGATTTTTAACTCCCATGGCAGTTTGAAAAAACTTGTGAGAAGATTTTTTTTTTTAGAGATCCAGTGCCTGTCTTGTCATTTAGGGGCTGACCTCTCCTGACCGGGATTTTAAGATGCCACAGAATCAGTCCCTGTATTTTTCCCTAGTAGGACAGTAAGATTAGACATTTCTTTTTCAATTTCACATGAACAAGGTGTCAGAAAAAAATAAAACAAATTTGTCCGGTCTTTTGTGTTATGTTATAAAGAAGGAAGAAAATCCTCTGTGTGCAAGTCTTTGGTTTCCTCCTCTTTTTGTCATTTCAGGTTGTTAGTGCCTGGAATCTGTTTTATATCAGCTTTCATGACTTTAATGCTGTCACATTTTTTGCAAGCATAGCCCTATTTTTGGGCTGTAAGAGAGTCACTGTAGTACGGGGAAGCTTATGATTGACTGAAGCTGGCAGAGCTGAGGTTAGAACGTCTGGATTTGTGACACTGCAGCTAAGGAGTGCCCATCCTCAGCATCCTCTAGGAGAAATACCAAGGTCAGGAAAAGCTAAACTGAAAAAAACGGCAGCTTCCTGACCTTTCAGTTTGTGTGTTCTAAAAAAAATAACATTTGTTTCTACCTTTGAAATTGAGTCAAATGCTCTCATATCAAGCCACGTATGAATGTACATTCAGTTTTGCAGCGTAAGCTCTCAAAAGTCAAAGATCAAAGCTGACAGCTGGGTTTTAGAAACCAGAGAGACAGAATCATAATTCAGCTCTTTGCATATTTGAGGTTTTCTCCACTGGATACTCCTGTCAAGGCTGTGTGATATGAGAGCAAGCGTTACAAGCAAATTCACGGGAGGAGGGGGAGAAAAAAAGGCTCTCTCTTTCTTTCCAGCAACCAGAAGAGGACTGGATAAATGACCATGTCAGGCTTTTATAAACTTCAGTTTCTAGTAATCAGTGATGATAACAGTCAATTCTATGCTGTGGGCTCCTGCTAATGTTGCCTATCTGTTAAACCAGCGTTGAACCTGCAGACTGCAAAAGATCTAGCTCAGCACTTGCACTAATTAGGTAATATGCAGCATGAGCCTTTTTTAAAAAAAAAATAAAAAAAAAATCTTATTTTTTGTAATATGTAAAAAATGTTTGGTTTTCACAAGCTATTATCATGTGGCTGTTTTCAGATAAATTAAAATCACTCAGTGGTGAACACTGGCAAACAAACTGTTGTCCCTAGCTAGGGATAATTGCAGCCATCATATGTTCCGGAGTTAATCAAAATGTAACCCCAAAGACTATAAATCCCCAAACTGTAAAAAACAAAAACAAAAACAAAACCAGTTTTTACTGCCTTTTTACTGCCTTTTACATTCTTACTCAACTGGTTTTATTCGTGAGAGGTAAAATTTAGAACTAAATGGCTAAATATATTTCAGTAGCTTATTGAATTTATAAGAGATTTATTTTGATGGCAAAAAACTGTTAAAATGTAGGTATGGGAATTCGCTCGAATGTTCTTCCATTTTGTATTAACATTACTCATACAAAGTAGGCCTTAATCTTGACAATCTGCCCAACTTCTAAAACATTGTTATGAAAAAGGGACTGAAACTTATGCTTGTTTTAATACAAAGTTCAGCAGTTTCAGAAAGTGTTTCAAATACATTCTGTCTTTTGGCATGCCTGTGCATTTCCATCACGCGTATTGAACTGCCTACCAGTATTTCTTCTGCAGATTTGTAGGTTAAAAAGGAGACAATCATGTTGCATACAAAACTTGTATTTTTTTTTTCCCAATTAGGTTTCTGTAGAGGAAACTGCTTGCAGAATGGAGTCAGAAATTAGTAATATAAAGTTCTTTCTGTATAAGTAGTTTTAGAAAGTTTTAACTTAAATTTTCTCCCCTTTTCACTGTCAAAAAATCTGAACATTTGTGTTCTTCATCTCTAGTGCATAGTTTGTTCCTGTTTTTTTAATCTGTCATGCCATTGTGAGGTAGATTCTAACACGACCTAGACAACACTTTTAAGGATGTTGTGAGTAAAATACAGCTCTGCTGTGGGTGAATAAGAGGTTTAGAGACTGGTTCAATTCGAATGAGACTGTTCTTCAGCTATAAGATGCTGCATGCTATTATCAAATAATTATATTGTTGTTGGAATATGAGATCAAAGCACAAGCTGCACAAGCTAGCATTGTATTATCCGTCAGTACACACTCTGTAACATGACTGCTCTGTAGAAATACTTTTAAAATTCAAAAAATAGTTTTGCAAATTAGGCGTAGGATTACGGGTTTCATTTAGAAGGTCGATGGACAATAAGCTGGGTGATTTTACAATGATACAGCACCATGCCTTATGAGTAATAAGTGTTGAAGTCTGACAGATTCCACTGGAACCAAAAAAGGGTACAAAAAGAGCTTGAGTACTAGTCGGAGATGTGATAGAGGGAAGCAGCACTGAATAGACTCCATCTGATCTTAAATCTGAATTTGACCCTTAGTGGACCAGTGTATTTTTCAAATCTCTAAATGTTTAACTATACAGCTGAAAAAAGGGCAGATAGAAATGCCTGCACCGTGTTAACATTTCATAAATCAACATTTATCTGTAATTCCGCAGCAAACTGAAAAGGAGTTCATTTATCTAGAAGGTCATACTCAATAATCTCCGTGTTTTCTCCAGAACGTGGTGTATGAAAGAATCTATTTAAAGAACTGTATTTGTCACTACTTAGAACAACTGTTCAAACATTAGTTGGCACAGAATAAGGCTGTTCCCACTAGCTAAAACACACAGTAAATATAGTGTCAGTGATATTTACGCTCACCCTATTTCTCTGTGCCCTAGCTTCCTACTTGTTTCCAGTTGCAGTTCAAAGTGTTGACTCTATGCAGACAATCCCTTATATCATGGTTATAGCACAGGGCACTTCCTTCTGCATGTTTTATGACATCTGATACAAATATACATAATACCAATGGATATTCTCTCCACCTGACCACCCCAAACTTTGTATTCCAGCGGCTCACAGACAGTTCAATCAGGTTTTGCTTCAACTGGTCTAACCTGCAAATTACAGAGCGGTGCACCGTAGGTGAGTAAACAAGCTATCACAAGTCTAGCTGTGGCAGCACGAACCTCAGTCCAAATGAATTTGTGATGTGTTGTGGCAGAGTGAATTACACTGCACTCAGGTCTGTGTTTCCCAGACTAGATTGTTTCTGGCAGCCAAGGCAGTTTGGGTATTTTTGCCATATGCCATGTCCTTTCTGACTGTTTCCCTGTCACCAGCTTGAACCTCAGTGAGAACCGGGGGATGGTTCTGTAGGTGGAGGAGAAACTTGGATGAGAAGCTGCTGACAACAGGACGAAGTGTGGCAAAGAAGCATGTTTAGCACACGCTGCAGGCTTACGGGCACCAGGGAGGGAGGATAAAGTGCATACTGATGCAGTAAAGCTAATGGTAAAGTTGGCAGACTGCAAAGTTAATGCTAGCTTCTCTATGTTCTTGAAATCCTCAGGTCAGAAGCGTTTCACTCGTGGATGGCATGCTGGTTAAATCTCAGTGAAACCATTAGGTAAGGTAGAACACAATAATTGTATTACGACTCCGTCCTGTGCAATGAAAAGGGGCAGACTAGAGGGGTCGCTGCTTCTTGTAGACCTTCAAAAGTCGAGTTATGTGTGGGAATGGATCTGAGGAAGGACGAGAGAACATGCTGCTGCTGCACTCTGTTCCCACCTGCTGCATGCGTGCCAGCTGCACTCACTCTGGGGCAGTTGCTGTGGACAGCTGGGGAAGTTTAAGTGAGAGCAGCCTTGGCACAGCTGTGACTGCTATGAACTAAACTTTAGGGATTGTGTCTGAATGATTCCAGTGCTGACATGCATAGGCAGGGGTGATAGAGGTGCACAGTGGTATGGTTTTGCTGTAAATATTGCTTGCAATTTAGTGACATGTGGCTTGAGTCTCTAAAGCTCGTGGAAAATGATGCAATGTCTCAGGAGAACTCTGTAGGGCAATGAAGGAGGTGGTAAAACTGAGCCAACCTTGTGTCATTTCCATGGAATAGGCTCAATGCTTGAATGTAGACCAGGCAAAACTAGTTTCTGTAGACCCTCTCGTTACAGCAGAACATGTAGATCCCCTGCCCAAGCTGATTATGAGTGTTAGAAGTTGTGTGGAAACCTGGTGGGAAGGACAGGGAAGAGGTAGAAAAGGAATGTGGAAAGTAATTATAGAAAACTATTTGTTAGGGGAGCATTAAAAAGGTATAGAAACCCCAAACATGATGACCAGGAAACAGAAAGCAGCAAATGGGCTGTGAGATGGCCTTGTTCTGCAAGCTAAAACTCTGTGGCTTAGCAAAGGATCGCAGAATGGGGAAACTTCTCTGTTTCCCAATAAGGGAAAACAGAGATGAATGCGTTATCTTAGCAGATGTTTTACTTTCTAAAAGGTGGGATAAATAATGAGTAATGTTGCTTATTTGGGTACTTGAAAGAGGCAAAATTTTGGCTTGGCCACAGAGCGGAAGTAACATCCTAAAGGAGGATGGTACAGTAGTGGATGTGTTACCTTGGAAACAGTGAGAGCCTTCATTAGGCAGGTCGCTGTTAATAAATAGTTAATTAAGAATACTGGTAATGAAGCATACGTCATGCAGACAAAGTCAGCGCATGTTAGTGGGAAGTCTAGCTCTACTGGTACAGACAATTAGCTAGTAAAGAAAAACCAACGAAACAGAACAGGTTCAGTCATTTTGGAGAACATTAATGACTTTTAAAAAAATGAGGATAGGGGTTCACTGGTATCAAGATTGCCATGAAAGGTTGTCCAGCTCCATTAGATCACAACAGTATGGGAAGGAAAAAGAGACATGGAGGTTGGTTGTAATATAGTCCCGTGCTTAAATGCAATGCAAAAGCAGCGTAAAATGCCAACGTTTGAATCAAAAGGACCTTTGATTAACCAAAGGGAAGGAATCCTTAGTATCTGAATTATAGGTCAAACCAAAGCTCTGTCTAGTCCAGTGCCTTATTCCTTCCCCTAGTAGGTGCTTAGAGAAGGATCAAGAGCAGGGCAAGTGTTATTTCATCAATAGAGTAAACACTCCTCAAAACATCAGAAGTTTAGGGGCTTTCTGATCTTCAAATACCTCCAAAACACTTTGGTCAACATTGTTTAAACATACTTCAAAAACGGTTGTCAAATTGCTCTTTTAATTTTTCTAGACTTTCGGCATCCAAAACCATCTTGTAATGAGTTTCACAATTACAAACCATGTGAAAATGTATTTTCTTGTGCCTATTTTAAACCAGCTGCCCTGCAGTTCTTGTTTTGTGGGAAACGGTGAAAAATCATTCCTGTTAACCTGAATACCATTTTGCACACTGGTTGTATCTTTTCCAACTGAAAGCCCTGTTGAGTTAGTTCTCTTGCTGTACAAAAGCTGAGGTTTATACCTTTTCTCTCTTATTATGTCCTTTTTGAAGGAATATTATTAATGCAGAGCATACAGGCACTGGGTGTACTTTTTTTACATTTATATAGCCGCATGCTGATATTTCTGTTTTCCTAATGAGCTCATCACAGCTGTTTGCTTGATTACCCTTGAACATGGAGATGGGTTTTTCAGCGGACTGTTTAAAATGACTCCAAGATGTCTTTCCTGAGAGGCCTTAGCTAATTTATAGATCATCATTATGCATGTGTAGTAAAAGCTTTTTTTTCACCATGTCTGTACTTTGTTTTTTTGGAAACATTGAGTTTCAGTTGCCATTTTATGAGCAAATTAGTCACCACTTTGAGATCCTTCTGCTGTTTTTTTTTTTTTTTTTTTTTTTTTTTTTTTTTTGGAGTTGGCTCTTTTTTTAACTATAAATGAATGCAGGAAATTGTGATTTAGGAAGATGCTGAGTAAAGTACATCCCAACTCAGGGTAGCGTTTTCCCTCCTTTTGAAAAATGGCCATTTAGTCCTCTGTTTTGTTTTCCATCTGTTAACTAGTTGGTAATCTGTAAGAGGACCTTCTATGCTATCACATCACAGTAATGTGATAGCAACAGTGCAGAGTGGTTTGAGATTTTGCAGAAATCTCCTGAGGACACAATGTACTTAGAGCCTGGTGTCCCATCCGTTGCAAAAACTCCCTAATGGCCACACCATTGTTATTTGAGTTTTATTGTATAGAACGATAAAAAGAGGTTTCTCTATAACTTTATGAGGAAGCTTCTTTTCCTGACATAATTCTCGTAGGATAAATCCTATGGAAGGCAGAAAATGATCATTCTTTGTAATATAGAACATAAACACGATGTATTGAGGTGGCTAGTGGGAGACTGTGGTGGTGGCACTGTTATTTCACTAAAGCTTTTGTTCCACTGTTCTGGGCTGTGGCTGTAACTGATTATGAGGGAAAATGAAAGCATCTCATGCTTATCTCCAGAGCAGGGTGTGAATTTTCCAAAGGAGCACACCTTGTTCATTTCAGTGTCTCCTGAAAACTGTGGTCACCAAAGTAATGGAGCTGAGCCTCCTGAGAATGAAGATTTTCAGACTGTGGTCAGGGAGTTTCTGTCCGTAGTCCCTGGTAGTAGTCTTTCCTGACCAGGGAATTTTACACGTACATCTTAAGTAATAGCTCTGACCTGAAAAATTGCTCTCAAGTATTTTCTGTTTTAAAGAATAACTAAGTTCATAATCTTTGTCTGTGCTGCAGGAGATGTACATTAAACGTTCCACCAATGAATACTAAATCAAAATTCATATTTCCAGACGGTAGTGCCTCAGTATTTAGCTACAACATGAGAAGTTTAACTACCCAAAATTCAGGATCCAGTTGCCCAACATTGCAGCTACCCAACCACAACACATATGGTAGGATTTTCTGGGGAGAAAACTGGGAGAATCTTAAGTTAAGCTCTCTCGTCTGTGCTGGTTTATGTGGGGAACTGAGGCCTCTGTGAGGGGACACTGTGTGTGAATTTGGATGGTTTGAGTATCTTCAGAGGTGCAGAGCATAGGAGAGCACCTGATGTTTGGTACACTCCAAAAATCTCTAGTACATGGCAAAACTTTTCAACGGGTTAAAGCGGAGGAGTGAAGCTTGGTTCACATTTGGTGAGACTCGCTGAGTGCCTCTGCATTTCAGGTCTCCAGTTGTAAAATGTCAGCAAGAGTATCTACGCATCTGGCACGCTGTGGTGACAGATGTTTCCCCAGCACCGAGGCACTGGGCTGGTGCAGCATGGCCAGCTGCAGGCTCCATGTGAAGGCACGCAGCCCCACAGCGTGCACCTGCCTCCGCTCCGCTTCTCCGAGCGCCCTTCAACGACAGCGCCTCCATCCACAGGCGAGGTGACTTAACCTTCAACTTTTTATTTAGGTGAAGAGTGGGTGAGGACAGGACTAGGTCGAGCCACGACCCCTCGGCGAACCCCCCCTCAAGGCCGCCTCAGGCCGTGCGAGCGCGGCCATCTCCTGGCCGCCCCCCACCGCCCCCCGCACGAAGATGGCGGCCGGGGGGTGGGGTGGGGAAGGGGGGAGGCCGGGTCCGCGGCCTCCTGGCTCTTCGGTGCGGGGCCAAGCGCCGCCACCACCGCCCAACCGCCTGGGGCACCTCGCGGGGAGGCGGCGCGGCCGTTCCCCCTCGGCCGGCCCTGCCCTGCCCGGCCCTGCCCGGCCCCTTCTCCCTCGGGCGCCGCCCCTCTCCGCGCCGCCCGTGAGTCAGGGCTTTGGCGGGCGGCAGCCGCGGCCGCTCCGGGCTCGGAGGCTCCGCCGCGGGGCTCCATGGAGAAGGCGGCGGCGGTGGTGGGCGAAGGAGGAGGAGGTGGTGGAGGAGGAGGAGGCAGCAACAGCAGCAGCCGCAGCAGCAGCCGCCCCACCTCGGCGGGCTCCTCGCCCTCCTCCTCCTCCGCCAGCCGCGGGCTGCCCGGCCGGGCGGCGGCCGCGGGGAGGCTGGATGGAGCCGGGGGCACCGGCGGGGGAGGCAGCCCCGGCTCGGCAGCGGCCAGCCCGGGGGGAGCGCAGGCGCCCGGCGGCGGAGGGAGGAGACGGGAGCCGGTGCTGGAAGGGACGCTGAGCAAATACACCAACCTCCTGCAGGGCTGGCAGAGCAGGTAAAGCGCCCGCACCGGCCCGACGCCCCTAAGATGGCTCCCCCGTGCCCTCACGGCTCCTCCCTGCCCCTCAGGACGGGCTCCCGGGGGCTCCTCGGTGCCCTCCCAACCCCTCGGTGCTCCCCTTCCCTCCTTTGGCTTCTCCTCCTCGTCCCTGCAGAGCGCCCGGCCGTGAGGAGGGGCCGGGGGGCTGGGGGGGGGCTCGCTGCTTTTCGCCCCTGTCACGGCTCCCGCTGTATTTCTGCCCCACGAAGTTCCCTTTTGGGCAGTTTCCCGGCGTAACCAACGCTTGTGGCTGTTGTTACCGGTGTTTTTTTTTTTTTTTCTTGCTGCAGGGTGGGACGTTGAGGAAGCGGTTACCTGTGTGCTCCAGGTGCGCTCTCCTCTGTCGCGATGCCCTTCCCGTTGGACGGGCCCTCCTTTGCCGTGACCCCGCTGTCCTGCTTTTTGGTGGGTGAGGGCAGGCTGCTGGGCATCCCCGCAAGTCCTGGGGAAGGTCTGGTTGCAAATGTGGTGCCTCAGCACCACGCAGGGACACGGCCAGACCGGAGTTAGTGCTGTGCTGGGGTCTCGTGAGACCGAGAGAGAAGATTTCATATTAGTGCTTTACTTCTTTGTCTTACTGGATGGTTGAGGATGAGGATATAAATCTCAACTTTTTAACATAAGGCATCCCTGTAATGGTTCTGAGCAGAAACAGCTGCTCTAGAGAGAACATTTGCAGGACCAGCCCCAAGCCTTTAAGAAACGAGAAACTTAAAAACCCACTGTTGCTTGTATGAAGTGATTGCCAGCAGTAAGGACATAGGAACGGCACTGTCTGGGCTGTGCTGACAGTGATTTTAAAGCCTGTGTAAGTGACAGAATTAAATTGCCCAGATGCCGAGGATGCTATGATGCTGACTCGCGTGGTGCTAAACCAGGGTAGGAGCTCTGCAGCGAGACTTTGGGAAGTTTCAGGAGCTGATCTAACTCCGTACACTGGAGGCCCTCCACAGGTATGCGTACTACAAGTGATAACGAACGTGTCAGGTATGATATGGACAGGCACTTGCCTCCGTAAAACCAGGCTGCTTCAGTGTAGGCACAGAGAAGGCCCTCGACTGTCCCTTGGTTACTGCTGCGCTGTGGTGGATTCCTGCTGGACTTCCTGCCCTGCGGGTGGACTCCTCACTGTTCATTTATGCAGTCCTCCCGTTGTTCTGTTTGTTTTTTAAGCGCATTTTGATATTAAAATGCGTAACTGAAAATTAAAAGCCCCCTTCATTTTTTTTTCTCCTTAGTACCTCCGTTTCTTTTTGTAGAAACAGTAACTCTATCTAATCACGTGAGTGGTTTTAAAGGTCAGTTTCAGGTAGTCTGATGAAATTGCAAAATAAAGGCCTTTTCTTATAAATTTTTGTGGCTGGAACTGCCTGTCTGCTGTTTTCAGGCATTGTTTACTAATGATTAGGTCTCTGATAAAGCCGAGTTTAAAATAATGTGTGTAATCTATGTCTGTCTGAGAAACTTTTATCTGAAAACATTGTGGAAAAGGGAGAAATGGCATGTAAACAGTTCCACCATAGCACTTGGAAATTAATACTGTTTTGCTCTTAGCAGTCTTCTTATCATGCTGCTGTATAATGCTCTGTTGATTGCCAATTTTATTTTGTGTTACTCTGGCCATTTGAGCAAGTGGTTTATGATGATACAGAGCTCTTGTGCTAAGTAACTTTGCTGGCTTGTTAGGTTGTTGGTCCCTCTGTGTATCTGGTGCTTGGGATGGGGAGTCTGATACAAATTCTAAACAAAACAGTTGCAACTTGGGGGTTATAAAAGTTGGTTTTATTACAAGGTCCAATAAATGAGGAGCCATGCATGGGTTAGTGGGTGATTTTCTCTTTGCCCTTTCTGTGGATCAGGGCTCAGCCTGTAAGATTTGGTCACCGATTTCATGGCTGGCACGTGCAAAGCGATCAAGAGTGCGTGTGTTGCTGAGTGATTGTACAAATTAGTTCTGAGTTTACTTCATCTGGAAAAACACAAGATTGTTTAACCTCGTGATCAATACAGCCAGATGGCGTGGATAGAAACAAAATGGAAAAATAAAGTGGAAACTGTTCATGGATTTGGAATGTTCTTTGAAGGGCCTTAGCCATTAGCCTAAATAATTTAAATGTATTTAATGTTAGTTTCTGCCATGAGGTATTGAAGTAGAAAGGCTTTCCAAATTTATCCAGCACTTACTGTCCAGAGTAAACTTTAAAATGCTAAAGAAATTCTTAGCTTCTCATTTGAGTTGTAATAAATTAGTGTCGCTTTTTTATCAATTGTTTTTTACAGGAGTGTGCAAGATATTCTTATTTTGGATGGTGCGACCAAGTAAGAATGCTGAAGTATTACACTGCATTGATAAGCAGGAACTGAAGTAATTGAAGGCCTCAAATTCAGTCAATCTTGGGAGTTTCATTACTTTTTATTTTAAGAATTTTTGAGGGTTTGATGTCTACTACTAAATACATCTATTTGTTCTGTTGTAGCAGGTTCAGGAACAGCTTGATTTGGAAGTGAGTGAGGTGATTTTTCGCCCTAAAGCAAGCAGAAGGAAAAGATGTTTGTTTGTTTGTTTGTTTTGAGGCAGTTTGTTGCAAAGATATCGAGGGCATTTGAAGTGTCTCCACTAAAGTCTCTTTCTGTGGATTTTCACAGGTGTGAATGTGGGGAGCAAAACCGAACCTAAAACACAGACACTTTGATGTGAGAACATTTGTGTCTGTTCTGAGACACTGGGGCATTTCGGGTCAGGACAGGTCAGTTTGCTGCAGAACTGGTGTTGGCAGCAGGGTTTTGGGTTCCGTGACCGTGGGACCCTGTTTGAGGATCAGTGTCTGCTTGGGAGAGACGGGATGCATTTCCCTGAACAGGGCAAAGGCATTTTTGGTAGTAGGAGGGCTTTAAACTAGGAAGGAGGTGTGGGAGAAGGTAACCAGCAGCCTGGTGGAGGAGTGTTACACACGGCTGCTGAGCAAAGGGCATGGGGTGACGTGACAGGGAGGGATCACAGCGTGGGGATGAAGCAGAATCACCTCCAGCACTCGCAGGTTGGTTACCAAGGAAATGCCTACAAGGCAGCATTATGGAGAAATCCCCCAAACGCTCTGTAGGAACACGACACGCTGGGTTGCCTCTCCTAAGTGCTTGTACGTTAACACACAGCATGGGGAATAAACAAGATGAGTTAGAGACGTGTACATTGCAAGGCTGTGATCTTTTTGGGATCGCTGTGATACAGTGGGATGGCTCCCATGGCTGGAGGGTTGAAATGGAAGGAGACAAGCTCTTTAGGGAGGGCGTCTGGGGGAGGTGAGGAGCTGGTCGAGAGTTTATGGGTTAGGATTCAAGGGAAGACGGGGCTATGTGACATTATAGGGGGGGTCTGCTACAGGCCACGTAATGTGACCATGAAATGGTTGGATTCAAGATCCCCAGGGCAGCAAGCTCACAACCCTGGACTTCAGGAAAGCAGCCTTTGGTCCTTTCAAGGATCTGCTTGGTAGAGTACTGTGGGACAAAGTACTATGGGCCCAAGAAAGCTGGTTTAATGTTCAAGCATCGCCTCCTTCAAGCTCGAGAGCAATGCATCCCAACAAAGAGGAGGTCAGACAGAAACACCAGGAGGCCTGCATGGAAGAACAAGGAGCTCCTGGTCAAACTCAAACACGAAAGGAAAGCCTGTGGAGGGTCAGCTCAGAGGGCAGTGGTCTGTGGTGCCGAGTCTAGTTGGAGGCCAGTAACGAGCAGAGTACCCCAGGGGTCTGCAGTGGGTCCAGTTCTGTCCCAGTACAAGAGAGACCTGGATGTACTGGTGAGAGTCCAGCGGAGGGCTACCAAGGCGATCAAAGGACCAGAGCACCTCTCCTGTGAGGACAGGACTTCGTGCTGGTGAAGAGGAGGCTTGGGAGGTTCTTAGTGCGTAAATACCCAAAGGGAGGGTGCCACGGGGAGCCTGGCTCTTACCAGCGGTGCCCAGTGCCAGGACAAGAGAAAAGGGCCACAAACTGAACACAGGAGGTTCCCTCTGAACACCAGGAAGCCATTTCATACGGTGGGGGTGACAGGGTGGTGGCACAGGCTGCCCAGGGAGGCTGTGGGATCGCCCTCCTCGGAGAGCTTCAAAAATCCTTCCTACCTCAGCCATCCTGTGATTTGCTCTTTTTTTTTTGTATGAAATTATAACCAAATATATTCTCAGAATTGACGTCATGTTACAAACCATTTCTGTTGAGATTTACGTGTTCTGCATCTACGGGTGAGCGGCAGTCGGTGTTACAAATGGGAGTGGTGTGGTTTTAATGGGTGAGCATGTCTCTGTAGGATTGCTGTGTGTTATTTGGAACCTGTTTTGCATGAGTTAATTTGATACTCGTGAAATACTGGCTGCCTGTGGCGTCGTTATCCTGTAATTTACTAGATCAGTAGGGTGTTGTGTGAAATTCACGTGTGGTCTGCTGCCTGCGCCCTGCTTTCTTCTTGGAAGTGTTTTCGGTACTTTTGTAGGGTTTTGTCCTGCAAGTACGTGTAAGCCCCTGGATCATGCGCCTTTGGGTGGGGGCTTAAATTTGGATTTGTAACAACAACAAATGGAGCCCCAGCTGATGGATATTGCTTTTGCTTTTCTGAGTTGAACTGCTCTGTGTAGATGATTCTGTAGGCCAAGTGTTTAAAGCATTACTTTCGCCCATCCCCATTTCCTATCTCAGTTGAGGAACGCATTGTGTTACTGATCCACATGAAACACGCCCCATATGCATTATGTACCTGGCTACTACCACAACTTTTGGGGATTGGCTTCTTTGTAACTCAACAAAAGGTGTTCTTTGGTTAATTTGAGGTTTTGTTGTACTCACACTCTCTTCAGCAGACTCAGCAATGTTGTGGTGTGGTCTCTTTGCTTGTTTGGTGGCAGAGAACGGTTTCAATCCGATTGCCACCACAGAAAGGCCCTTCCTTATTTCCATTGTCCCAAATAGCAGCATGCTGCCAGAAGAACCAGCAGGCTTTGCTCCCTGTGGTATTTTAGGGGCTGACTTCTTGGCTCCCAGAGCTTAACACTTCTCTCTTTGCAGCTCTTATGGGAGGGAGTCATCTAAATATGGCAACAAAAGATGTCAACACTGTTTTATCCTATACTGCCTACAAAAATCTGCCTTTCCTTTGTCTTTAAATTTTTTTATTATTTTTATATATACTATAGAGAAAGAGATTGAAATGTCATCATTAATTCCCCCACCAAAGCGGATAGAAATTCATTAAAATCTTCCTCTCTTCCATTCTGAATTACCTAGCCCATCTTTTTGCAGAGTTTGGGGATTGACACATCTATTTGTGGTGTTTTGGGACAGCTAACACCTTTTGCAGTTTTAATTCCCTGGACAGAAGTGCAGAGCTGGACAGAAAAACAAATGGAAGTAAGGGAGGAAGAGTTTGACTCTCGCAATCTTTTTGTGTCTGCTTTGATAAGGTACTCACTATATAGCTGGTGCTGCAGCCCAGCCTTTATATTTGTTTCTTCTGTGTCACGAGGGAGGTGTATTTTAACAAAACAAGTTGAAAGTCAAAGATTAAAGAGTCTAGGACAGTGAAAGCTGGCCCAGATTCTTACACTGGTACCATTCAAGTTCTTCCAGGAGTGGACTGTGGCCTTTTTCCACTGTAAAAGGTGAGAAGGTGGTTACTGGAGAAACGTTACCGGTGTAGCTGCTGGGATGGAAGTCTGTCTTGAAGAAATAAACCTTTCTTTATATAACGTAAACGACATGAGCACTGTAACAATAGACAATATCTGGGAAGGAGAATATAATTTTGCGCTTATTTAACGTTTGTGAAGTTTGTCGTGTTGGAAATTTTTCTGTGTTCTTACGAGAATTGGATTAATGCCAACCTCTCTGCTGCGTATCTTTTTGAGTTAGTGTATTCCTGGCATATCTATACGTGGCTTTGTGTAGTGTTATAATACCTTTCAGGACTGACCTACAGAGTTTGGGAATGGGGAGACGTTATAAGGAGCAGGAGGTAAACCTCCTCTTTCTTCTGTTTGTAGGAAATCTGTTCCTTACATTTTGAGACCTTATTTTAGTTTAAGTATTGAGGAAACACTCAACATTTTCAAGGTGTTTTACTAGTACTGTGCTAAAATTCTATTTTAGATATTACTTGCAAAATAGATTTTACTATAAAATACCTTTTCCCTTCACATGTAGGTTCTGTTTGTAGTAGGAGGCAATGTGGAAAGGAAGAACAATTAAAAGCAATGTATTTTATTTCTGTTGAACAAATGAGCAGCATATTTGATGTGCTGAACACTCAGGAGCCACATATCTTCTGTTATTAAAAGTTAGTTGTATGTCACTAATTTCAAAGAAACATGAAATTTAAAATGTCAAAAATCAGTTCTATTTTAGATGAAGATGCTAATTACATTGAAATGTAAGCATTCCTTTTTTTTCTCTCTCCACTTTTTTTTCTGTTGAAACGTTTTGCCCTTTATTGCATTTATTGCCCGTTGAAGTATTTATCACTGCTTAGTTTATTTTGAATAGCTTTTGCTGTTGCCTGTAAACCAGGGATGTTAGCAGAGCGGAGAAGGCTGGTTGAACAGAGGAGTGAAATTACAGAGAGGCTTTTAACACGGTAAAAGACAGGCCAAGAAATCCATCATTCTGTCTCTTTGCCCTTCAGTGTTGCTTACAGGAAACACTTTGAAGACTACTTTGAACCTCAGGCTGAAATTTAAAAGGATGGTCTTGTGATGTGGGTTCTGTTTGACATTTCTCTTGTCCCCAGCCAGGTAACCCAAATCCTTTGCTCCTCAGCTGCTTGTGACACATGGGGTCAGTGCTCCTTATGCCTATGCGGAGGATAAATTCACAGAATCATCTAGGTTGGAAGAGACCTCCAAGATCACCTTGTCCAATTCATATAATGCATGATAATTTGCTCCATAAGATGCTTGATGACAGCATAGGACAAATCTGTTTAAAACTAACGAGGCTCAGGCATTTTTGCTCAGCCAGTGGGATTTGCAAGTGCTCTTCAGAGCTGAGCAGCAGTCATGGTACCAGAGGGAACGAAGTGACAGGCAAAATAGAGCGTGGTCTTCCCTTCACCCAGGTGTCACACTCAGCTTTCAGACAGTGAAAAGAAGTGGCAGTTGGCACTAACACTGAAGCACTTACCCTTATCTGGGTTTTGTTACTACCAGCTCATCTCACTGCCATCTTTTTCAAGGGAGATTTCTGTGTTTAGCAACGCAAAGATAAATGTGGTTAGAGGGAGCACGCACGCACTTGCTGGCTCTTAAAAATGCACCAGTTTGGGGATACAGATTGTATTCAAGTAGAAGTGGCAGTGAGTTGTTGAACTGAGTAATGTGCCTGGGGTCTTTTTCCAAGTACATAAGGGAAATATTCAAGAGATTTTTCCCATTATTTTATATTTTAAAACAATTGTTTAATAAGAAGAAAACATCTGGGCTTTAACTTCTCTTTGGCTAAGCAATAATAAAATTCTTACCTTGTTCTTTATGATATATTTAAAAGGCTGAACCTTTCAAGTGAAAAGGATGCTGAAAATCACCATGACTCTTGTCTCTTAATGTAAAATGCTATTTTAAAAATCAATTTTATAACAAATGATAAAAAAGTATTGAATCTGGGCCAACTAAAAATGTTGAATTTCTTTTTTTCAGCCTAATAAACTTCAACAACTTTCTTTACACAAGTCCTGTCGCTTTGCTTTAGCTCTTACAGGCTTTTGGGGTATACTACTGAGATACCTGAGTACAGTTTAGAACCCAGTCCAAGGAGGCAAAGCTTGCTTAGTATTTAACATGTAAAAATGTTGCAGTAGACATTGTCTAAATGCTACTGTACTTTGCTTTCCAAAATGGCATTTAATTAGTAGGTAAATTATAGTTGAGAAATATAGGTCCTTAACTACCCAGCTACATAGCACAAGCCATGGAATTTGTCTTGGTTCCTATTCCACCTAGACTTGTGTTTTGCACTGGTTATCTTTCTGAGAATTTTTCTTCCAGTGGTAGACAATTCTTCATCATTGGAACCATCTTTAACTACTCCCTGCTTAAAAAATTGCCCGTTTTTCTTAATATATGTCAGCCTTGATGTTTCACTGAATCCTTGTTGCACATACTGTGTATGAGACTGAAGATAACCTCTTATCAAATTTAATTTCCTTGTGCAGTCTTTGTGGACCGGCTAGGTTATCTTTTGTGTGTCTCTTGGTATCTAAACCAATGGAGTTTCCTTGCTCCAAGTCAGGCTTCCCTGCAATTTTAATCATTTATGATCATTATGATTATTATTGGATATGCCAGTGTTTTTCTTCAAGGATGGACACAACTTTGTGCGGTTAGCTGTGGCTTACCTTTTCCTCCTGATGTCCAGTAACATACTCTTTTTGGTAGTACTGTGCCAGAAGCACCAAAGTGAAAACTTAGCACTCTCTTTTTTTTTTTTTTTTTTTGCATAGGAAGGTGATGAAGGGATTGCCATGGGAGCTGTATTCCTGCAGTATGCTCTCTCCAGGGTTAGCACTTTTTTTCCCATATCCCTTGTGATAAGTCTTAGCCTCTCTTGTGGCTCGTGCATGCCTTATTTTTGTGGGAGAAAAATGGTAGTTAATTTCTTGTTTACAGAAGGCAATCATTTAAAAAATACAGCTGGTGAAACTGATTATTAGTTGGAAGAATTGCTTGAAAAAACAACAACTCTGTTTTTGAGTCAGTGCAGGTAAATCTAATATCTTGTAATCAAGGCTTTATTATCACTAGATGGAAGATCTTATTTTGACAGTATTGGAATGCGTGTTATTTGCTGAAGATAGCTTTTTTTTTTTTTTTTTTTTTTACATCAACCGCAATCTTTATGGATTTTTTTTCTTCATCTAGGTCATTACTAAACACTTGAAAGCCAAGAACTGATTGGCAAGGAACCCCATTAGAAAGACATTCACTCAAACATCCTCATTCAGCCTCATATTTTGAGGCTGGCTACATCCTTTAACTGTTTTCCAATGCATTTAATGTCTCATGTTCCTTTTTGTATTGTGCTTAGGTTCAGTGCTGCCTGCATTGCTTCAACACTGCTAATATTACGGAGCAAACTTGTGAGATCAAAACCATAGCAGGCTTTCTGAAGGAAATTTGGTTTTGGTAAATGCATAGTGGTGGGTGTTAGTTACCTTGCTGCAGATGTCTTTGCCTGTTAAAAAAGGGACTGTATCTGCTGTTGTGTTACCTTATTGAATGGCTCAAAGGCCTGAACTAACTAGGCTGTCTGTCCCATTTATCCTTCTAAAACTGTTTTGACAGTGTTGTTTCCTTCGGTTTGGGAACTTTCCCACTGTTTTTTGTGGACAGGAGCTGGATGCACCGAGTGTCTGTATCGATGAACCTTCATATTTGTGAATCATTCACGATATGCTTTGGGAAATCTAACATTTTTGCTGGCAGTATCTTTCTTATAAAATTGCAGCTCACAATTTGGAGTGCAGTTCTTCAGAATAAAAGCTGGCACTCCCCTGATACGTGTTACTAACTGCTGTATGCTTGGTGCTTGGTTTCAGGGCCCTCCTACAGGCTAAGTGCAGTTGCTACCGTGCATCTCTTAGTCCAGCACACACACTTGAAGCATTTCATAGCATTTCAAGGTGCCTCAAGGTATTTGACTGAACAGACCTCACAGGCTATCACTTGGATAGCTGTAGGTTGAATCCCTAAGTTAATACTTTTTTTTTTTGAATGGTTTTGAATAAGTTATTACTACCAGTTCGTATAGCAAGTATGTAGTTCTCCCTGACCTGGAGGGTGGCTTTGCTTCAGCTGCACGGCTTTTCAGAGATTACCTGTTGTGGTATTAAGAGCTGAGCCTTATAGTGTGCCTTTCATCAGGTTCCCAAGGAGTTTTTTAAAAGCAAATCAATGCTGTTAATTTGACTTGCTTGAGAAGGGAGTTGTGGCACAGGTAAGACTTGTAATGAGATGAATTGTCTAGAGTATTTTTAAATAGTATAGTTAAAAGTCAAAGGAATTATGTATATAGAAATTGGGGCTCTGTGTTGACAAAGCTTCAGTGTTTATTTTATCTATGCAATTATGACCCACGGTGCCACTTACAAACTCTATCAGTTGCTACATCTTTGAGATAGGAGGCTGCTTTTATGGAAAGGGACACGTGCACTGGGAAAACACCCGGTGGCACCAGGTGGCAGAGTGCTGCTTTTGGCCTTGGTAGGAGAGGGGTGCGTGCCTGTGTTTCTAGCTTGACAGCATGGAGAAAACCTTCCTCATAAGAAGAAACTAGTTTAAGCTAGTGAAGGCAAGGCCAGATATTCTGCTCCTTGTAATCCTGATGTCTGTAACAAAACGTGGGGAGAGGGGAAATGGCCAATGGTCTGTTGCTATTATTTGAAGCCATCAGGGAATTGAGGAGGAGGCGTGTCAGGTCTTATTCTGGTTTTTATACTGCTTTTATTCTGGTCGTAGGAGGAAGAAAATGAACTGGATCATGAATAAGTTACCTAAATGTAGGCAAGGTAGAGAAACAAAAAATGCATTATTCATTCCTGCAAGCATTTGGGTATTCTGCACTGGCACAAAAACCTCTCCTGAAGGTGTTGTTTTTTGGTGCCTTATCAGAGCAAGCTTTTTATAGAAGCTCCTGCTCTCAAAAAGAGGAAAAAGATCTCTCAGCTGGAAGGTTTCCCTTCCACACCATAAGGTGTACTTTTTTTTTTTTTCCCCTTCCTTTCAGTATGTTTTGTCTTACCTGGTTAGTAGGCTTTGATTTTTGACTGTTGGGTTACGTGTCAAACTTTTTATAATTTCATTATGTAAGTGTAAGGAAAGGGTAATTTGGCAATAGAATAGGGGAAGAAAGATGAGGTGTGGAGTGGTGGGAAAAATTTAGAAAAGGAGTAAAAGCTTCTGGAGGAAGATTGATATAGGGTAGGAGAGCCATGGAAGGGGAAGAAAGTGGAGAAAAGGAAATGGATATAGAACTGAAGGCAATACAAAGATAGACCTTTACCACCTTTTTTAAAAATTAAAAAGAAGGTCTAGAAACCATATAATGTGAATTCAGAATGAAGCCTAAGAAACCCGAGATAATTTGCTCTGATTTATTAATTTTAATATTTCCTTTAGGAATGGCACATGAGAAAGAGTAATTATTTTTTTTCTAAGTTGCAGAACATGTAGGACAGTGGGGATTTTTCTGGTTTTGCTTCTTTTCCACCACCGCCTTCTGTAGCAGAGCTCATTTCAGGCTAGTAGTGTGTGAACAGCAGCCAGAGGAAGCTCCTGACAGTGCCCACCTGGATATATATTAATGTGCCAGACTTACCTCTGCCCTTTGAAACACAACGTTGGGTATGTGGGAGTTGGAACATATGTGATGATGCTAACTGCTTTCCCGTTAAAGGTCGTAAGTATTGTTTCTTCATTTTTGATTTAAAAATGAGGATCTGGATTGTTGTGCCTATAACAGAGCGATGTTTTTAGAAATAGATGTAAAGCAGCAACGTAACACATAAAGGTCTTTAGAAGTTATTGTTACTTGCAGATCAAATACGCTATCTCCAGGGGGATCGTGGCTAATACGCTGAATATCTCACAACATATTGGTGAAACCACCCTTGGGTGGACTGTGTGGATCCTATGCATATGTTTCTGTGAAACAGTGTTGACAAGATGCTGGGTTGTGAAGGTGGCTGCTTATCAACTGTCAGGATAAAGACCCAAACAGAAACTTTAACTTCTCATTTTAGTCCTTGAATTGATGGTCCTAAGAGTAAAGGCAAAGCCAGTGCAAGCTCTCGGCCTAGAAAGCTGCAAAGTTCCAGCTCTCCTAAGATGATGCAGTTTGGGAGAAACGTCTGGTTTCTGCAAAGCTTTGTCTGAACTAGTTGGGATGGAGAAGAGATGGAAACGAGCCAGCATGCTGAGAACTTGAAAGCAAGTTCTTTATATGCCTTACTTTAATTCCATATGATGTGTAAAGAAAATGCTGCGTGATCTTGGATATGGTAATTATTTCAAACTGGGGATTTGTAGGCTACAGATTGGGCAGGAAAAAAGAAAAAAAGCTCAAAAGCTAAGAAGAACAAGCGGATGGGAAGAGGAAAGACTGAAAAACTTAAAAATTCCCAAAGCAAGACCTTCTTAAATTGCCTCTAACATTTTTTTTGTTGTTGTTTTATATGAGTATATATATTTAATAAATAAATAACTATATATATATATACATATATATATGCAACTTACAGGAATGGATTTAGTGTATCCTAGTTGAGTTTTCAGCCTCTGGTGTATGAGCATGAAATACATACCACTGCATCAACAGGTTCTGTCAGTGATACAATATTTTAAATGAACCCTGCTGTTGGGAGAAATGCCAGCATTCATGAGGTTCAGTTCAGGGAACCTAGATGATAAATTGTTGTTGTGAAAGTGAAAAATAACACCTGCTATAAACAGTACAGTGATCACACAGACCGAATTTGGTGGAATAAAATACCTGTTTTTAACTTTGACAAAAATTACTGACCAAACAGATGGGTTCGGGAAGCGTTTGCTCAAAAGTATCGGATAGCCCGTGTAATCTTTTGGAAAATGTTGCAATAAATTGTGCCTGGACCAGCGCTGGAGAACAGACCCTTGGTGAGTTGTGTGAGTGCTGTGTGCAACGAGGGAGGGATGAAGAAGTGGTAGGAGGACTGCTGCCTCCTGGCATCGTGTGCGTGCCTTTCTGCACCTGGAAATTACCTCTGAAATTTTGGTGTTTATTGCTTCCGTAGGTGGTGATTAGCTCTCATTATGTGTTCCGGGGTTTGTTTTTAACTGTCTTTCAAACTGTTTCTCCCGTGTAAATTACGTGAGTAATGTGGGTAGGTCCGCAAGCCAAAAATAGCTGGATGAGCATGAGAGAGTTATCAGAAAAAACGAGGGAGCCACATCCTTGTAAACGCCAGTGTTACATGGGCATTGTAACTCTGATCTAGACAAAGACAAGCACATTTCAGATTAAAAAAAAAGTGTTTAAAACTGTTTTAATTGCCTGTTTTGTTGGCAATATTAAAGTTATTAATAATTTTAACACACAGTAATAGATTAAATTAAGTCAGCTTGTATCCTTCTCAGTATTGCAATATGTTGCTCAGTAAAAATAAGCCAAGTTGTAGCACAACTGTTATTAAAAAAAACACACAAAAAACAACCTTTATCACACTATTTTATAGGGTGATTAATCGAATATTGTGTTCTTTATCTGAGAATAGCCTAAGTTCCTTATAGAGTTGTACAAGACTCAAATGTGGCACTTAATCCACTGAGGTTTGAGGAAGAGGTGCTTGATCCCTAATTAACACATTTTTCCTCATTAAAAACATTGCCAGGTGTAAAATACAGGTTTTCCTTCTTTCTTCTTTTTTTTTTTTTTTTTTTTCCCCCTGTAACACTGAGATCCACAAATGGCTCTCATTGATTATAAGATGCTGTGGTCTTCAAATTGAAACATTAATTTTCAGTTTACAGGAAGTTTAGTACATCTGGAGGTCTCTTCCTCCTTGATGTTTTTACTCCGTACCAGGGAATAACACCGAAAGTTGCTGTCTCCTGGCAGTGATTCCTGCCGAGGACAAGGCGTTGCAAAACAAGGGTGAACTATGAAAGTCTGGCAGAGGAGTCAGTGAACTGCGGTACAACCTCCATAAAAGTTTGCTGACTCAAGGCAGCTAATTGAAGATGTGTGCTGTGCTATCCAGCGATGGGACGTGGTTAGGCTTTGAACCCTGCCGGGCTGCGTTACTGTGACACGGTACAGTCGGTATCTTTCTCTTGACAGGCTCTTTTTTCTTGAAAAGATGGCTTCAACAAAATATTGGAAATATGTCAACTTGAAATCTAGTCCATCTAAAAATAAACTAGGAATAGGCTTGGAGGTACTTGGAAGTTTCTTCTGCTGTTGAAAAAATAAAATATTGTTCAGATGAATTGCTTACACTTGGCAGTCTTTAAAACAAAGTGTACTGAGAAGAAAATCACAAGAAAAGCACAAGCAAAGACGGGAATAGCAGAAACTTTTAATTCCTCAGTTCTTCTCTTGGTTAAATAACTTGCTCTCAGGGCTGCTAGTTCCAAACCCCTCTGGCTTCCCTAGTTTTATGTTTTGATAGTAAAAA
Organism: Aythya marila; assembly: GCF_965140915.1. Taxonomy (NCBI): domain Eukaryota; kingdom Metazoa; phylum Chordata; class Aves; order Anseriformes; family Anatidae; genus Aythya; species Aythya marila. The sequence goes on along the minus strand of NC_139043.1, from coordinate 43,585,123 downwards.
TGTAATGAAAATAGCACGTTACTGCTATTCTTACCTTTCTTTTTTTAGTTAAGGTGCTAAGTGAGGCTTGGAGCCGTAAGGAGCTAAGGGACCAGCAACTCTCTGGAAGCAAAGCTCTAAGAGGTGAACCCATTGTGGCAGGCAGCTGGGGGTTTCGACAGCCTCCTTCAGCTGCCCTGTCCTTCCCAGGGGTTGAAGGCTCAAATCACAAGCTTCATTCTGTGACTTTCTGCTCATCAGGTGCTTTTTCAACCTTTACAGCCTCGCGTGTGCCTGGGAGCTCAGACAGGTGTCAGTTGTTGAGCTAAATAGAAGTAATTCACAGCCCCCAGGCCCAGCGGTGAAGGAATAGGGTGCAGGTTTGGCATAGCTTAATCAATTCAGTGCGGCACTTCAAATGTTATCAGCCAAAAGAAAGCCAGAAATGCAGCCTGGCTCTTCGCAATGCTTTGGGCTAGCAGCTGGCAGATGGCTCAAACCCAGAGCCGAGCGTTCCCCTTAGCACACCGTGCTCCTGTCAGTGTAGGAGGGCTGTTGGCACTGTCCCCACCATGTGTCCCCTCTCGTCGAGGGATCAGATGGCAGCCGCAGTTGGTGGGGGCTCAGGTGGGCGCTTCCTGGGCACAGAGCTTCTGCTGGGAGTTCCTGAGGCGAGGGATGAGCCACAGGAAATATTCAGACCTTCTGAGCAAGCTCTAGCAGCTTACAGCTGTTTGCCTGATGGTTTAGGTTCTGATCTTTTCTCTATGCTGGCTTTTTAATGGAAGAATTAAAGCCTTGAGGAAAAGGGCTGAGCGGATGCCAAGTACAGCCTTGCTCTTTCTTGCGTTGAACGAAGAGGTTGGCAGCTCAACGCGAAGATTTTCTGTGGGACCGGATAAATGGTATGAATCCACCTCCCCTCCTTCCTCTCCCAATTCTTCCCTCTTTATCTGATCCCGCATTTGATGTGGTGAGGAGTGTAGGGGAGCAGGAGCTCCAGCAGATGAACCGCAGAGAACAAAAAACATCTGCAAGTGAAGAGAACAGCCATGAAAACGTCGCATTTTCTAAAAATTAGAAATGGTTCAGGGATGAGGCTAATGACACGAAGGCTTTTTGGATTTTGTTCCCCTTCAGCTGAAAAATTGATTTTTCATGAGTGACATTTGAACAGATTGAACGCAAGGGATGTGGGATAGGTATCTCAACCAAGGGAGTTGGAAAGCTTAATGGAACTGTCAGGAGTAATAGAGAAAGCAGCTGGTACAGGAAAAATACAGTGCAGTTTCTCACAGATTGCTTATCTGAGATGGTGTCAGGACATCGAGAACAGATGTCTGAGAGGCTGAAAATACCTACTCTACTCATATGTTGAGTTTTGATTTCCATTACTCCCCTCAGCTGGATTTAATTACTGGAATACTGAATTGCACACTTTTTAAAAGGAAACTACGAGAATTGGGAAACTTAGCTCTGGAATCTGAAAGCTATTGGAGCCCTGCTTTTGCAGTTTGTTTATGACCATCTACTTGTTCCGGTGTATTTACATTTAGGAGATGGTATTTTTCTCCCCTTTCTGCACACATTTGCCACCAGCGGATTCAGAGGTTGAGTTAGGTTGTGGCATGTTTATATTGCTCAAGGAAAAAACAAACACCTTATGTCTTTCTTTCTCTTCCAGGAAAAGAAGTTCTGTTTCTTGAAACTCCTGCTCTTGACTTTCTTCCTGATGTTTGTTTTCTGCATTGTTCCCTGCTACGTCACAGTTTCATGGGCTGCATAGGAGGCAAGCTTGCTATTGCCATTCACACAGCAAGCACGGGTTACTAGAGCAGTCTAGGAATCCCTTAAGATTATTTGCTAGGCTGTTATTAAGGACTTTTTCTCCAAGTGTATTTAGTTGTTTGATTTCTTGATGACATTTTATCATGCAGTCTGCTTGTCTCTGCTGGGAATGAAATGAAAAGCAGAGAGGGAGCCATGTCCAATGCTGCAGTGCAGGGACTGGTGTGAACACGGAGAAGGGTGGTGCAGGCAGCTTGTAAGGTACCAAAGAGCACTGCAGAACAGGAATGACCTTCAAATATCAAATTGCTGTTAGAAAAGCAGGCCTTGCAGTTTGTGTCCTCTAAATTGAGGAGCAATCCTTCTTTACAGTGGTTTCTTGTGAGAAATAATAAGTGTGCAACGTAATGGTTTTTAGAAGTGGCTGTCAAATGCATCTCTTTTTATAGTTCCAGTTTTCAACTGGGACATGTGCTCCATTAGGGAATCTTCCCTTTCTTTTCTTTGCTTGAGCATTTCTGATGATAATATGGCTGTTTCAGATACGAGGAGTTATTTTGTTGAGTAGAGGGGGAATAATAGTATATGTTCTGAAGCTCCCCAATGATATCTTTTCTGTTTGAGCTGCAGACAAGGGAAACTAGCAGCTAAGGAGCAACATCTGCCAAGGGTGTTTGCAAATAGTTGATAACATTTGGGAAGAAGCTAGAAGAAAACTACAAAGAAGCGGCTCAATCGAGAAGTACTTACCACAGCATTAATTTTTGTCATAATTAGGGATGAAATAAAAAGCTGGGAGGATGAGTTTTTTGAGCAGTGCTTGAAGGAAAGAAAATAAATCCTAAGTCTTTGCTTAGAGCTTTAGTGTAATAGAGTAGTTTTGCTTGCTCTGGATTTTTAAGGTTGAAGATTTCTGGTAATTGAAGGAAAACCAACTGCTTATAACCGCTAGCTGGGGAAGTGGTTAAGCTGTAGTGACTTGATTTTCCTTCTTCCAAATCTCCCTGTACTGTTTCTGTATTACAACTATGGAGGTTTTGGAGATGTTCAGAATGTAGCCTAAATGTTCAAGCACGAAAAACAAGACTTGGGCTTCTGGCTGGTGCAGCTAGCATACTGCAAGTGCACTGGAAATCTGCAGAGTTAAAGTTGCTTCCCATCACGTGGAGGGAAAAAAACACAACCCTGCTCTTTTGGTATAATATCTAATACTGGTTTTACCAAAAAGAGCATAAACCTGACCCGAGGAAATGTATTAAAAACTGAAGTTGTAGTAGAAGCAACTCTAAGTGATCATTTGTGTGTCTCATTAGGTTAATTTACTGTTCCACGGTGTGATCTGCTACAGGCAGGTAATTCAGCTCGATACCATTGATAAGCCATGAAATTGTCAGCATGTTTAAAAGAAAGTGGATTTACTGTTAAGTTTTCATTATTGACAATACAGCGTTGAAATGTCTTCCTATTTTTTTTTTCTTCAATGACTTTTAAGAAAAGCACTTTTATGTTGCCAGGAGTAGAGTTATAAAATAATAAGTGATGAATGTGAAAAGGTTTAAAAAAAAATAAATTGTGTATAGTCTCCAAAGGAATTCAGCAATAGATATGCAGAATACAAAGGTGGTGGTAAAAAAAAAAAATAAATTGGAGTTTCTCATTTTTTCATTCCTCTTCTGCCCCTTGCTGCACTCCACTGTTGCAACTGCTGTAAAGTTTCTGTTGTCTCCAACAATCCGGATAAGATTTGTAGAGTTAGGAGTTTCACCCTGAAACCCAAATGGTTTGCCAGAATCCATGCATTGACTAAGGCGTATACAAGGAGGTAGAACTTGAAGTGCTGGTTTAAGCATTTAATTCTCTCAAGCACTCCAATCCTTTCAAAAGCTGAAAAAGAAAAACAACATTTTTTAAGAAATACAACTGAAAACAAAAGAAAAAACTCAACACAAAAATACAAAAAGGCAGGGCAGGAATGGGAGAGTTGGAGTTGACAAATCAAATGGAACCACTCTGACCCATCGATTATCTTTGCAGGTTTTGGCTATTTGCTTCTGGAGCATATATTGCCAACATGTAAGGTAAGGAGGGTATCTGATATCAGGAGCAGGTTCTCATCTCCTGTTTCCACAAGTTACAAGACGAGGCTCTTAAATACTCTAATTCCTGTGACTGTAGTCAGCAACCAATTGCCAAGTCTTGGGAATTGTGATTTCTACATGATTTCTTTTGAAAGTGAGGGTGCATGCTGCTGGGTGCTCGGGGGAAAAAGGAAGCGTGTGGCTTTTTTTGTCAAATTAAGGTTAATGGAAAACAGATCTCTGATCTTTACAATAGTTTTGGTGAAACATGCAAGCTATAAGCTGTGTTATTCTCTAGCTAACAACTCTTATTATTGTTTAGGGTCTCACGGAATGTGCTGCTGCTGTTGGCCAGTGATGGGAGCAAAGAAATTTAGGTGACAGACTGGTAGCTCTGACGTAACCCTGAATAGAGGAAGGCTTCTTCATCAGAGCTAGGTTTTTAAGGTGCTAAGCAGCAATTCTTCTTGAGGAGGAAGTGTGAGAAACTCCCAGGATTTTTCACTCATGCTTTCGAAGTTCAGCTCACTTCACTTCACCCAATTACGTTGATGTAACAACCATCTGAGATTTTGGGGGTGGATTGTTGTTTATTTCTGCTGTATTGTTGTGGAGTGTGGTATAAACGAGCAAGATGTATTTGTTTAAAAATAAGTAATTCAGATCTTAAAGGGCTAACACTGGATGTTTAACACTTTTCATTTAATTTACTGGTCCTAGAGGAATTGTATGTGTTAAGAAACACTGGAGCTACCTTTTTTCTTCCCTTCAGCGAGGCAGTGTTGGAATGGAGCTTTCACACAGAACATGAACAATGCTAAAAGGATGTCGGTGCTGATTTCTGAAGTCTTCATGCATGGAAATGCATCAAATGTAAATGAGACGAAGTGTAATTTTTAGAAGGGTTTTGGCTTCCAGTAGAATGTCATGTTCTTTGCGGTCTCATACCAGTTAGCTTGCACTGACTGAGATAGCTCTGACTTTCCTCCAAATAACAGCGTTGGAAAAGCAGATGGGTATGAGATGCACTGGCATTCCCCGTCAGTCCATCGATTTCGGTTTCACTGAGCTCAGGGCTGAGGAAGGGGTGGTTTGCTGCTGCCTGGAGGTGATGATCTCCGGCAGTGAAGTGGAAGGGAGCAAGCAATGGGAAGCCATAACAGCTTCTCCTGCCACAGCATGCATTAGTGGCACCTGTGATTTGGAGCCTGCAGCTATTCAGTGACAGAGGTGACTCGTAGTATTGTCAAGCGGTGCCTGTCGGAAACCTATCAAAATTTGTAATACAATTTGGAAATTCCTTTATGGAGTCCTTTAGCTTCCTGTCTACCTTTTGAGTATTCCCCTGCTTGCTCTACATGCCTGAATTTTTGTGTTTATTTATCTGTTGTCTTCTGGTGATGTCTTCCACATTATTCTTTCAGAAAAACTGGAGAAAGATGGAACTAAATCTTCAGGCTGATGTGACAGGAAGATAGCATCCTAGGTGTCTCTCATACATCACAAATAAACTAAAGGGATGCTTTTTCCACTTGCAGGTCACCTTTAAGCTGAGCAGGAGTGACATAAGCAGATCTTTACACAGCGTGCCTGAGGGTGTTGAACGTACAGAATACACACGATTTGCATTTTCACTTGTAGGTTTACTTTTTCTGTATATTTAGGTTTTTAGATTAGCAGATGGTAAGACAGATTTCGAGGAGATAGTGTAAGATATAAATGAATGAGGGAAAAACAGTACCGTGTTTATTCCTGTAACTGAAAAATAAACCCCCAAACTTCAGACCATACACCATCACTTATGATTCTTAGTAGTGCTGGAAATGGGATAGACTAAACGAGAAAAACAAAAGCACCAGAATTGTTTTGTGTAGTTCTACTCATGCTGATAATTACAGCAAAACAGGATGTCATTAAAACAGCCCTCAGATGCTATGGCTTCATGAGTTTAAAAAAAAAAAAAAAAAGTAATAGTGTTTTTTCTTGACTGTAGTGTTAATAGGATTCTTCAGTACTCTTTTTACTTAGTTTTAGGTAAATCTACTGAACACCTTTTGACACATCCCATGGCCAAACTGTTCTACTTGTCCATTCCTTCATTTCTTGCCTTCCTCTCCTCTGTAAATTACCCCTTGTTGGCAGCACAGCGGTCATGATAAAACTGAGGTTCTAGCTCCACAAACCATGACACGAGTGACTGCTTTAATTTTCAGCAATTTCTATTGAAAATTTCTAGGTTGGTGTCATCTTTTATTATTTTTTTTTTTTCGAATCCCCTCTAACATTTTGTATGTTGTTTAAAAGTGAGGGAAGAACTAAGTAAGACTTAAGAGAATTCTGTTATTCAGATACTTTTCAATAATTCCTATATATAAAATAGTGCAGACTTTACAGCATACAATTTATAATTCAGTTGCATGATTTAAGATACCTTTACTGTGAGTTCAGAGTTTTTACACTCTCTTAAAGCAACCTCCATTTCCAGCAAGCTGCAAAAATGGGTTGGAAAGACCTCCACTGACCAATTTGCTTGCATTGATATTTACTCCACATTCTTTATATGCAGGTCAACTTACAACTGTGCTGGCCCTGCTGTCCACAGGAGCATATTCACCTGGGAGGAGCCGACCCCTTAGGGTTCACCTGCATTGAGAATTTCGCTGGCGTTTAACTCCGAGACCTTGGAGCCCAAATGACTTCTGGGCTGAGACAACGGATGCCTTTTCTTTGTGTAATTGGCTCAAGCCAAGACTGAATGTTATTCCTAATTTCCGTTCTCTCGCTGTTAAATCGAGCAAAAAGCAGCACTTAAAGTAGCCCAAACTATTCTACAGCTGCTCTAATTGAAGCCTGAATCTTCTTGTTATTTGAGCTACTTCTACTTGCAGTCCATTTTGTGGTCTTGATTACCTGAATAATTTCCCCAAATTTCTACCTGGAGGTGTTTGGGCTATCAATTGCCTCAGCCAGCAATTGTCTCTTCCTCAGCTTCAGCGTTCGTGCTGGTGTTTGGGGTCATTCGCTGTGCCTTAGTTATTTGATTTGTTAATAGTTAATATAAATAGAAGTTGAGGATGGGGTGAGTGGAAAGTATTGTGCAGGAGGCACCTGTGATGAAGACTTTCTGCTTCCTTCCTTCGTACTTTTTCTGTCCTAGGAGTAGCATCTGTCTCTCTGAATGTAGTTCAGTGACAGGCTTTAGTTGCCAAGGATGAAGAAGGAGTGGGGTGTGTGGGTATTTCAAGTTGATAGATGGTATTTTCTGTTCAGCAGCCTTTTTCTGCTGTGCATATGTTTGGCATTGCCAAAATTTAGTAGCCACAAATAGTGGAGAATTTGGATTATGGACGACAGTGAGTATTTTGAGATAAAATTGTGATTTAGACCCGGTTGTCAGACACACATTCAGTGGGATGTGGTTTTCTTTAAACTTTGCTGCATGGCAGGACTTAGAGTTGCTTTCCAACCTGCATGTTTCTGTGATTGTGCTGACACAAACCCAGCAATTCCAGACCCCCTTGGTGTGTGTGTTGTGGGGACAAGACAGATGAATTTCCTACTCTGCCACTGTGTACAGGAGAACCAGGCTGTCAGATGGATACATTTGATCGATTTATGGATGTTATAAAAGATCGTGCGTTGTATTTCTTTGCATCCTCTTGGGATGGCTAGGTAAAACCTAAATGTAAAACCCACTTTAGATGGATTTTGGGAAAACAGAGAAAGCGGAGAGCTTGATTTCTGGTGGCTACCAGTACTGCATAAAGACTTGAAGCAGGGGAGCTGTTGTCCATATGTAGGATGTGGAGTTTGTGTGTAACTCATTCTCTCTTGTACAGGGTTTCTGTGTGTTTTAGCCTTGTGTCTTTTAAAGCTTAACTTCCTTTCCTTCCAGTCAGGTTAATCAGAGTGACACGGAGGTACTCTGTTCTTGTTTTACTTTATCATGGTTGTTTTCCTTATAAATGAAGAACGCACTTTCCTAGCTGCAAACTCTATTTTTAATCTGTGATCAGAATCGAGCTGGGTGATAATATTGTAATTAAGATCGTCCTGGCCCATTTATTCCCCCAATTATGTCACTGTTAGTCTTTTCTCTCTGATCTGGGATACAGAATCGGAGCCTGCTTAATTATTAAATAGTAGTAAATTTAGAAGAAATAAAAAAGGAAGGTGGGAAGGGTTGCTAAATGACACGAAATAGCATGGGGCAGCCAGCCAGTTTGGTGGGGTGTGAGCTCTAAGTGCTGTTTATGGTGCCAGCCTCAGCTGTATACCTTTTGTTTGTGTGCTTGCCACTAACTTGCTGTCCTTCAACATGCCAGTGTTGTGCAGAAGCACAGATTCATACAATTAATGCACTTTCCCACAAATCCGCATGAATTCTGAATCTGATTAGTGAAACTAGATGCATGATGTTTAAGCCTATTATTTTCCCTAAAACGCAACCCCTCAGTAACTCCACTGGAAATTCAGAAAACTAGTATTAATATATTTATACCTACTGCTATCTCTTCTTACTTAAATAAAATTTGGGCACCGTACTTGCCCACACGTTTGCTGACGGTGTAGGATTTCAGACTGCTGAACCGGGGGAGGTAATTGGCAGGAGAAAACCAACCTTGAGGAACCGATGAGCTGCCTAGTAGCAACTCCAGCTCCTGCAGATGGCAAGGGACATTTTGGTTCATCAAGTGGGCTTACCTGGTGGTTTAGAAATTGAGTAGGACTTGACAAAGCAATAAGGACTTATTTAAGACAGAACAACCTCTCCTTCCATCGGCTGTGGATAATGCTTCCTCTATTTCTCATCTCCGCTTTAGATGTAAAACACTTCTAAAAGTATCGAGCAAATTGCAGTTGAGCTTGATTAGTATGCAATTACAGTAATGCAGAGAAATGACTTTTAAAAATTGAGTTTTATTCAAATGTTCAAAATATTCAGACGTTCAAAGTCAGTAAGCTTTTTAATGAACACTGCAATTTTTACATTTTCTGTTAGGAAACTATAAATGGAATAACCTCAGTGAATAAAGGATGCTCAACAGTTACTGAAACGTAAGTGAGCTCTCCCAACCGCTGGACTTTGAGTGATATCTTCAGAGGTGATTTTTAATAGTAAATCCCTTGAGTATGAAAAGTGTATGCCAGGCGTTATATTCATTGGCATCAATAATTCAATCAGTCTTAGGGCATAAAAGGGTGAAAAAAAAAGAGTTAAGTAGTTGCATAAATGTCTCCAAGATGGCCCGATGAGGTACAGCTTCCTAAAAATGAAATATTTCTATATGACATTTCTTTCAGTCATTAGAACCATAAACTTTGCCTTTCTTTGACACAGTCATTTACTTTCTATCGTATAATTCTTATTACATATATTTTTTTAACAGCCATATTTTTTAGACAAGTAACAATGCTAGAGGAGGTGATGTTGCATGTCAGGGTTTTAAATCACTTAAGCACATAAAAACTTTGTGCTGCTTCAAATCAAGTTATTTCATCTGAACAATCTGCAAAATAAAAAGTAGGTTGTAAAGTCTGTATTATGAGACTTCAGGAGAAGGTGTGTCTGGGGAAGAGCTAAAGTAGAACTTAGAGAGAAAAGTTCATTCCTCTGAAACCAGCTATCCTGCTGTAGATACCAAGGGTGCTTCTCCATCCAGAAGTAGCTGCTGGGTTAGGTCACTTCATTATGAAGAAACATGCCAGTGTTTGGAGATTATGGAAGGTTTTGTCTTTAGTTAAAGGGTTTGTCTATGGTACTGTGCGGTAGCTGTATGAGTTTTAAACAGATTACCCCTGGGATTAGACACAGTCTTGCTATGAAGCATAGATTCCAGTGCAGACTAGATTATGATCCCAGGGAAGTAATTAATCCAAGGTGGCTTTCCAAAGGCGGGCTGAGGCTTTATCAGACTGAGAAACATCCATAAATAAAGCTCTGACTGGGATTGCAGTTGTCCAATTGCAAAAGTCTTTTATATATTTAAAAACAAGCAGACAAACCCCAAATCTTTATCATGGTAGAAATTCAAACTAAAAGTTATACAAAATCTGGACCTGAAAACTGATTTAGCTGGGGAGGATGGGTGTTGGGAGAATTCAAATCACTAGAAATACACTGCACAATGGAAAGAACAAGTAGCATTACCTTGAAAACTTCCTGCGATTACGGAGTGTTGAAAATATATTTCCAGATAGTTTGTTAGTTACTGGCATGTGCTCAGAATAAGAGGAGAAAAGAATGCTGCTATTTTAAGGGATGTTTTTCTGCTAGGAGCATACCTCTGCATGCTGCAGTCATGTATCTGAAAGCTCCAGTGGGCAGTGCACCATGTTACGGACGTACACCTGAACGTTGAAATCCCTAAAATGTTGGAACTTTTAACTTTTTTTAAGGTGTGCATTTCCATATGAGAATACTGAAATGCCTCATTTAACTGGAAATGTGAAACTGGTATTTCCTAAAACCAGTGAGGTGAGTAAATTTTATGGGAAACGTCCGTATCATGAGCTCCTGATAGTTTGGGGTATTTTTGGATTACCTCAAACTGGGACAGTTTTGGGAATGTAAGAATTTTCTCAGCAAAAACTGTACAGCTCTTGTCCTCTGACAGTCTTGATGGGAGACCATTTTTGTTTCCTAATACACCACAAGCATTTTATCAGTATTAAACCACAGTTACTGCTTTTTGTTAATTTTTTTTTGAATGGGGAACTGAAAGGTAAACTTCCCTCTGTTCACTATATAGATATTTAAAAACAACAACAACAAAAATAGCAGTAAATGCAAAAATCTAGTTGAAGTAGTTAATTTGTACAGTGTTTGAGTCTTTTTTTTTTTTTCCCCTCCAGGAATTTAGAAAGCAACGTAGCTGTGTTTCTTAATGCATCGTCCTTGTTCTGCTTGACCTTGTTTTTATTTTTATTTCTTTTCTAAAGAAATGGCTGTCAAGGTGAATGGACAAAAGGGGTAGGAATGCAATTTAGGAGGGTTAAAATTAAGACAGGTAGTTACAGAATTCATAAGACCTGGCTTTTAATCTGAGAGCAATGGTTTTGAAATATGGTAAGTAAAATAGAAATAAAGCATCAAGCATCATCATCAGGAGTAACTTAAAAAAAAAATCTAGCAGTGTCAGGCTTGTACTTGCTAGAACAGCAATAAAATTCCCATTTGCTGAGTGTGGCTGAATATTTGGTCTGGTAATTGATATCTGTTGGTAAAGCATCTGCATCTGGTTGATGTACTCAGCTGTGAGGCATTTGTGGATAATGAGAAGTTAAATGTGTGAAAATACCCTGTCATATCTAGGGGACGGTAATGCAAGCTACCTCCTCCATTCGTTTATTACGTGGTGTACCTCTAGATGGTGGGCATGCTTCCATCAATCAGTTGAATTTAAGGTAATTCAGGAGCAAAATGCAGAAATGCCGTCAATCCGTTTTGCGATGTTGCATGCTGGGGATGAGGGGGACATCTCAGGGTTAATCCCGTGATAGGAGATTAACAGCAGATTGGGTTTCTCTGCTGCTAACATGGCCGGGAGGAGAACAGAAGGGCTGCAGCGAGGGCTGTGGCAGGCACCCTGCAGGAACGGGATTGGGGGAATAGCCGCGGAGCATCCCAGGAGCTTGAGGGGAACTGGTGAGCTGGAGGCTGGGCCAGAGGAGCAGGGAGCTGCCATTTTCTGAACGGGTTTGAGGTTAAAGCAAGAAATCCGTTCTTCAAGACTTCTCTTCTGTGAAATGGTCTGCCTTTGCTTGCTTACGGGTTTATATATCTGCTTTGAGCAGTGCTTAAGTAGCGTTGATTTGTTGGAGCAATAAATCGATAGTGCTCCAGCTCATCTCTAGGTGGCCTCTTGTAATGAATCTCAATAATAAAAATCAGTGATTTTTGTCTGGTTTCGGTATCAGAACAAAACTAAGTGATATTTGGGCAGTGTGTGCCAGTAGCAGTTATTTCCTGGTCTCTCTGTGGCTCGTTGTTCCTATGTCAGCTCTCAGATAACTCAGCTCTGCTCCCCCCTGCCTGCCTGTTCCCTTAACAGTGCAGTAAAGTTTTTGTCAATGTTAATCTGGAAGTTAATTACAGAAATCCAGTGTCCTGGGTAAATGTGTGCTCCGTGAGCAAGCTCAGTGAAGTAATAGAGGATAAGGTGGCAAGATTAATCGGTTCTGGAGACGTTCCTGCTGTTATTTCCCTGGTGTGCGGGACAAACGGCTTCGGGAACTCCAGTTAAAAGATAGCCCCGTTCTTTTCACACAGTTCAATCAGGCTCCTAAAATGGGGCATGCACCACTCTTTCTTTGCCGCCCCGCTTTATATATAGCTTTTCCACCTTCAGCTAATGAAAGAACCTGCTCTCCAGTTCTCCTGTGTTTTTGTGATGGTCTTAACTGGATCATCATTTGTTCTCTGACAGGAGAAAATGTTTTTGGAAGCTCTTTCTGTTTCTTTTATCTTTTTCAGATTTTTTTTTCTTCCTGTGGAAGTCTCACACTGCTTGATTCAAACGTTTAATTCCTCATTCCTTCTCTTGGCTCCTTTCTATCCTGTTAAAGTTTTTCAAAGTGCATCACCCCCCTGCTTCTCTTTGAGTCTGTAGTTGCCTGTGCAGTTTCCTATCTTTTTTTTTTTTTTTTTTTTCTTTTGAGATACGGCTGCCCGAAAGGTGAAGAGGGGCGTTGTGCATCCACCCATAACTCTTGCAAAGCAAACACTTGTTTCCTTGTGACATGAGCAAGGTCACGGTCAGGATGGATGACTCTGAAGAAAGAGTTCCTGAGCTGTTGGCCTCTCGAAAATCACAGGAAAGCTATTTTGTTGACACAGCCAGTTTTTGTTGAGCAGTTAGGACTTCTGTTTCTGTAGCTGGTTCTGTTTTTCTCTTCTGGCTTTCAGAGTTGGCAGGCGTAGAACCTGATTCATCTGGGACAACGCAGTAGGCAGGGTGGGTACTTGGAGAGGGCAGCGTGGAGGCTTGTGAAAACTGGTTCCTTTTTCCCCCCTTTAGGAGTATTGCTGGGGTTGTATTGCAAATGTGCTGCATACTTACAGGCAGCTGAGACATCGTTGCAGGCACTAAAAAATTGAAGGTAGAAGGCCAATGGTAATGTCCTGTTTTTTTTTCTGAGACTATACGTAAAATAGGCTATGGTTGGCTAGGAGGTCAAATTAACGCTTCTGCTGTAGCTGTGATGACAAGGGTGTGGCAGGATGCCATCTCTGCATATGAGGAATTGCAAAAGTCACCAGTGTAGGATGTCACTATACGGGTAAAGGTGTATTCTGTGCCTGCATGGCTGCTTTCCTTCTCAGGGGAAGCTTTATGGCAATGCAAAGCACGTTTTTGTGGAGCTTATGTTCATTTTGGGAGTGCTTTGCTGGTCTAGTGCGAAAAGATTTCTGAGCTGAAGTGCTCGTAGTGTGGATGTAGCTTAATAGACTCTATTCTAATAGACTCAAAGGATCTTTTTTCCTTGGATTTGATAGGAAAGATGTTTAATTTTTCAATTTTTTAATTTTATTTTTTCCTTTTCTGTTGTTGCTTTTCCTAATTGTGGAGCTGTACTGCAGTAAGCAGAACGATGACTTACAGCATAGGAATTGATAAAACATGGCCTGATAACAAGGCTGAAAGAAGTGGAACAATAAAGGACAACACAATTATCGTGAGGGTTTCCACAGGCTCAGAGTGGACGTGACGATGTATGAAGCCTGGGGTTGTTTGCTACACCCAAAGGAACTGAAAACTGGAAACTTGTCAGTTGGATGGAAAGAAACACTTGCTCTAGGGTCAAGCAAAGGCATTTTCAGGGGCATAGCATCCCTTCTGTCTATTCCTAAAACAGGCAAGGTAAAACTGAGGGTAAGTGAAAAGAAAATGTATTATGAAATGTACAGTCAGACTTTTTGATTGTGTTTTCCAATTCTGCTGTTTTCCCCCACAGTTAAGTGCATCATCTCTCCCTACAGAGCGATCAGAAGAGGGAAAAATGCTTTGTAAGTGGGAAAGCAGTATTGTAAAATCACTTAAAAGCCAACCAAAACATGAAGATTGTGGACTGATGTAATAAAAGGCAGTAAGATAATCTCCTGAAATTTTGGCAATTCCTGTTTAGGGCCTCCTTGTGTTTAAAGCTGCTGTTGAAAACATGGTGCTGGTTGGCACTCAGCTTGCTATTAGCTGTGGTCCTTTTTTTATGTTGTGAAGGTAAACTCTGGAAAGAGAAGGCGAAAAGATGTTTCATGGTTACAAAAGAGAGGGTTGCCATTCGTTAAGTAAGGGAAGGGATGCAGAGGGCACTTATGGGAGATTTGTGAGATGGAGTCAGGGCAGAAGTGAGGGTTAATGGTGCAGTAGCTTAAAATTATTTGGGACGGGTTGTTAATGTGTGAATAATTTATGGTGAAAGTGATCTTTGTTCTGTTGTGGAGGCAGTAGAGAGTTCTGAGTAAAGGTTGGTAAAGGAAGATTGCCCAGCCAAAATGTCTGAAGCTCTGTAAGTCTTGGGCAACGATTGCTTGCATCAGGCCCAGGCTCATTTAAGGTGAAAAAAGAGAAGCAGCAAAGAACACCAAGAACCTCAGTAGGTTGTGAAGAGAGTCCTGGAAATATTCTGTGAGGGAAACCTTAGAGGTGTTCTTCATATGGGGATATTGAAAAAGGGCTGAGAGGAAATGACGCTTTCAAGATAACGTAGTGACCTGGGCAGCTCTGGGGTATGCGGCATTACAGAAGTCTGATCAGTCACGGTTTCTGTACACAAATTCACATGAACTGTCCCATCTACAGGATCAATAGTATGTAATGTGTCCCGAATGCCCACGTTAGGGATATTAGTCAATTCATTAGGGCTGTTCTTTTTAGCAGGAACGAAGGGGGTAGGTCATCTTTGTGTCATATTCACTCTAGTGTGTGGAGAACCACAAATGATGCTGCGATCCCAGCAGCTGGCTTACTGTGGAGTTGCTTTTGTTTGTCAAAATGGGGTGAGGGAAGCCTGGAGCAGGGTGAGGCTGCTTGTTTGCTCCTCAGCGAGAGGAGACCATTGCCCCTTCCTAACAGAGCAGGGTTGGAGCAAAACGTCAGCGCCTTACAAACGGTGTTCGTCTTAGTTTAAAGATGACTCAGGACTCTGATATTTGTGTACAGTTGTTTCTAAATGTATTCTCTTTATATTATATGAAGCATTTGCTTTCATTGTTTCAATCTCCCAAGGTTTTGCTTGGAACCCTACAAAAAATGTTCCAAGAACAACCAGTTTAAAAATTAGATGATCTTCCAGCTCAGTATCTTCCACGTATGCTTTATTTGCTTAGTCCATCGCTTGTCTCTGTCAGTACAGAACAACGAACTGCAAAAGTTTTTAGGCACTTTCTACTCCTGAACTTCCTGTGCTCTCCATCCATCAGTGCTTCCCTTTCTCCTCAACGTACTGTGATTCTGAATGGCTACTCTTATTTTTTATTTTTTTAGATCTTCTGTTTATTATTTTATTCCTATTATTATTTTTTAAAAAATAAATGCTTATTAAAGTATAAATTTTATTCTTTATTCTTTATTTATCTTTGTGGCTACTGCTTTTTAACTGGCTGAATGTTTCCTGCTCCTAAATACGTGATCAGCAATGATTTTTTTTTTCTTTGTTAGAACTTGTTAGCAGAGTGGCCACGTGGAATTTAGCCTTCTGTTTCTCTTTCCTCCTAGTTGTTTTCTTGTAGGTGGTCATTTGTGCTTCCTACCTGGTGTTGAATGGGATCTGAATGTTCATTTCCCTTCGTCAGTTTTCCAAATTACAATGATGACATCTGCATGTGAAGTATGGTCACAGAAGTGAAAATACCGTGCCTTTAATTGTGCTCATCCTTCTGCAAAGGCAGCGTTGCCTTTTCAAAAGCTTGGTTGTGGAAAATTAGCATATATATCAAGGTTATAAATGCAATAAAGAAAACATCAAAAAAGAAACTGTCTCATACATCTTCTGTGCAATCTCTTCAGTGAACACCTCCCTTCCTTATTTTTATGTCTTGTGTGTGAACCTCGCCATTAATCTGAAAGAAACACGCGTTCCTTTCAGAAACATGCCCTTAAAAAAAAAAAAAAAGCAACTAATCAAAATAGCAGTACCTTATTAAATTGAGTTATTACCAAAAATGACTTTAACCTAATTTGTTTGTTTGTGATCTTGATTTAAGATTGATTTGTGCTCATCTAAGTAAATGCATGAAAAGCCCTGTAACAGAAATATTACATGGTTGCAATTTCTTTGAACAGGTACTTTGTGCTGGACTTTGAGACGGGGATTCTGCAGTATTTTGTGAATGAACAAAGTAAAAACCAGAAGCCTCGAGGAACTTTGTCTTTAGCTGGAGCTATAATATCACCCAGTGACGAAGTGCCGCACATGCTGGTGGTCTACTCTGCTAACGGAGAGATATTTAAGTTGAGAGGTACAGTGCTGCTTAAAGTACCAGCTGAGTTGTTCTCCCTTTTCTTGCTTGTGTCTCTTCTCTCATTTCTCTCTTACTTCCCTATACTGTCATAAAGTAGGGGCTTTATGGCTGTCGTGGTTTAACCTGACCGGCAGCTAAACACCACGCAGCCGTTCGCTCACCCTCCCCCCTCCCTCTCTGGGACGGGGGAGAGAAATGGAAAGTGAAGCCCGTGAGTTGAGATAAAGACAGTTTAATAAGACAGGAAAAAAAATAACAAAAATAATAATAACAATAATAATAATGATGATACAATGGTGATAATACGAAAGTAATAATAGTATGTACAAACAAGTGATGCACAATGCAATTGCTCACCACCTGCTGACCGATGCCCAGCCTAACCCCGAGCAGTCCGGCCCCCTCCCCCCGGCTAGCCACCCCTATATATTGTTTAGCATGACGTCAGATGGTATGGAATACCCCTTTGGCTACTTTGGGTCACCTGTCCTGGGTCTGTCCCCTCCCAGCTCTTACTGCACCCCCCAGCCTGCCTGTTGGCAGGACAGAGCAAAGGCTGAGATGTCCTTGGCTTAGTATAAGCACTGCTCTGCAACAATTAAAGCATCGGGGTGTTATCAGCACTCTTCTCATTCTAAGCCAAAACACAGCATTCCACCAGCTACTAGGAAGAAAATTAATTCTGTGCTAACTGAAACCAGGACATCTATCCACCCCTTATTCCATACCATTTATGTCATGCTCAGGTTACACTCTTTTCCATACATTCTAATTAGTCACCTATAGTAATCATGGTAGTGATAACATACAGTATAATATACTATTTAACATGGTGCAATTCAGTTCATGGGCTATTCTCACCCAGTATTAAATCTCCTTGAGGTACACACCGGACCTCTCCGTTCTTTTGCATCACCCACCAAGTATATCCAGGTCCCTGAGCGAAAACAATTCCACGAATAGGTTTGCCTTTTCCTGAGGCAGGAGTAGCCCAGACTGTTTTACCCAGCATATTTTTTACATGCACTACAGGAACTTTATCCCCATCTACAGTACGTAACAGGTTTGATTGGGCAGGTCCAGCTCGGTTGGTAGATCCCCTAGTATTGACTAACCAGGTGGCCTTTGCCAAATGCGTATCCCAGTTTTTGAACGTCCCAGCGCCCATTGCTTTCAAGGTAGTCTTTAACAGGCCATTGTATCGTTCAACTTTCCCGGAGGCTGGTGCATGATAGGGGATGTGATACACCCATTCAATACCATGTTCTTTGGCCCAAGTGTCTATAAGGTTGTTTCGGAAGTGAGTCCCATTGTCTGATTCTACAATGGCTATGTTGTTCCATACGACACTATAAAACAGAATGTAACAGTAATCTGGAATTAAGTACATGTGAATTTACAACATACAAGCTTTCAGGGCTGGAAGATACCTCAAGATACATTCAATAAGCTCTTAGCATGCTGATTGTACAGTGTGTCTGCTTTGCTCCTGAAGGAAGGAGGAGCTGTTTTCATTGCTGTCCACGTCATAGCATTTCAGTTCTACATTGTTCTCTTGTGCCACCATCCTCCTGATCAAGTGCAGTGATGAATCTGCTGTTGGGTTCGAGAAGGGAAGATACCAGTGGAAAGCTGTTAAGATACTCTGTTCTTGGAGTAATTTAACATACCTTTGATAGGTATTATACCTATCATACCTTTAATAGGTATTAAATTTTGCCTTCCTTTGTTCCCAAATACTGTAAAGACTATAGGGTGTGTAAAAGTTATGTTTGAAGAAAAAAAAAAATATTAAAAAAAAAAAATTCTCAAGCATTTTTCAGTATGGTTGATTGATTTAGATACATTCATATTAAACTAGTTCATAGACAAATTAAAAAAAAAAAAAAAAAGGTGGTGTGTAATACAGCGTTACAAAAGTTCAAAATTGCATTAGTTTATTCTGACCAGTTTCAGTTGGCTAAGCAGGACTCCCTGTGGTAGAGCTATAGAAATGTGAATGAAGAGATGTTATTGTTTTATATGCAAAACCAAAACACAAAAGCAAGCAAGGAGACTGTCTGTAAATATATTTTGGGATTTGCACAGTTAGAAATCATAAACGCTTTTTGTTTGTTGTCATGCTTTTCCACCCACTTGAGATTGTTAAACACTTACAATTTGCTGTTTTTAATTTAGTCAGATATATGAAGTTGATTAAATTCAATAAATATTTTTTATGATGAGTCAAAAACTATCAAGATATTTAATAGCAGAGGAAGTAGAAGAAAATACTGAAATTATCCACTTCTGTACTGATATTGTTAATTAGGACTACTGCATTAGTGCTTTTTTTTTTTTTTTTCTTTAAAAAAAGACACTTCTGAGTATATTTAGTAAAGTTATAAAGGAACCACTTGATACAGAGTGCAGAAAATATTATCACTGCTTTTTAAACCTGTTTCTCAAAGATGTTTTGGGGGATGTGGTTTTCATTCTTGTACCTTTCAGTGGCATGTGAGTGACATACAGGTTTAAAGAGAGATTTACTTGAACTGTGTTAGAAAAGAAGGACTGAAGTATCTGGGGAACTGGTAGCTTGTCTGGTAGCTGATTGACAGCTTGAGTTTTCACAGATCTAAATGCATTTAAAAAAAAAAAAAAGCATCAGTTCACTTGTGAACACCTGCATTCTCTTGGTTTTGTTCTAGCTGCTGATGCAAAGGAGAAACAATACTGGATCACTCAGCTTCGATCCTGTGCCAAACATCACAAGGAAGGTAATTCTAAGGTAAATAATTCAGAGGGAGAAGTAAGTACTGTGTTTGAGGTGGTGTAGGTGTAGAACAGCGTAATCTGGGTGATAGAGTGGCTGCCATACTCTGTGAGTTCGTGGTTCGAGATTCATGAATAAAAGCAGCAAGTTGTAATTCCTTGTTAGCTAGAACAGACTTCTTCAAGTCAATTGAGCTTTCTCAATAAATAAACATTGTCCAATTCATGGGAAATTTATGAAGTTCGTTAGGTGACTATGAAGTCGATAGGTGGTTATTGAAAGGTTGGGTCAGCTGTTCCATAATAAATACCTGTGTAGTGCCCTATTAGTACTTAAAGCGCTCGCTGATACTAGTTTTATTCAATTCTGTAAGATTTAATGGCTCTTACTATAGAAACTTCAGGTAGGTATTAGCAATAGTCAGTTTTACAATATCTTTACCAAATCTGAAAGAGGCCATCAAATGAAGATTAATATTATCTCTTTACAAGTGATGTCTGAATTCTTGTTGTCAAACAGACAAGTATATTTGACAAGTACTTTAAAAATAGCAGAATGATGAGTGGAGGGTGTTCCCTGCCTCCAAGTAGAAATGACATGAGTCTGTTCAAATTAGAATGCACTTTGAAGGTGGAAGGGATGACAATACACATTGAGGAACAGGTCGTTACTGTATTTATGTTGTGTGTATTTTTAGCGTTAATACTAAAAATCACTTAAAAAAAACCAAACACCTCCTCTTCTCATCTTCAGTCTTTTAAACACTTCTAATGACATCTTTACAATAAGGAAGAAAGATAAATTGTTTGCTATATAAATAAAGAAATAAATGCATATAACTGCAGGTAGAAAGGACTCCTGCTTGCTCTGCCCCCAAGATCTAGAGAATATTGATTATATGTTAACTGAACAACTGGATGGTGTTTTTAAGAGAACAACATTCACTGAAGTGTCTGAAGTAAAATAAAAGCTTTTTCTTCTTCTTCTTGAGTGATGATAACTTGTCAGGAAGCAATTCTGATTACATAAAAGCCTTTTCTGAGGAGAATAAATAACTTCAATGCTTTAGTAGACTTTCCATTCTTAAAATGGGTAGTTAAATATTACTTTTATATAACTGTAGCCCAGTACTATTCACAATGTATTTTGTTTATATTTACACTGTGCAATGCCATCAATGTTCCCTAATAACAATATCGTTCAATAATTTTCATAATCTATTTGCAAAACTTATGTATTCTTTTACTGAAGTTCCTCTGAACTCCTGCAGGTGCAAGCAGCCATGTAGTGAAATCTGAATCTGACTTTTATCCCCTTCTTGTGTAGTTATATGTTCTGGTTTTTATTTCACAAATTAGCTTTTATAGTACACTAATAACGGTGGCATTCTGTAAATAGAAATGCTGTAATGTTTATACTTCAAATAAACT
Organism: Aythya marila; assembly: GCF_965140915.1. Lineage (NCBI taxonomy): Eukaryota > Metazoa > Chordata > Aves > Anseriformes > Anatidae > Aythya > Aythya marila. The sequence goes on along the minus strand of NC_139043.1, from coordinate 43,564,630 downwards.
TGTTTGTGATTTCTTTGTATGCTTATATCTGAGTCAAATAAAGCAAAATACTGTTCAGGGAGAGTTTTCAAGAAAAAAAGTTTACACCATTCCTGTTTTTTTAATTTCTTACAATGTTATTGTACGACTTTCAGTCTTTAAAACTTCTGTCGGGGACTGGAATGGTAGAGGACATTAAGCAGAGCAGTGAAAAAAAAAAGCTGTATGAAAATGTTGCTTGCATACTAATGTCTAAATATGGTCCAAAGGTGAGCTATACAACTGACAAGCATATATAAGACAGGCTAAGTCTCTCACTTTATTTTAATTAAATTTTACATCTTAATGATTAAAAAAAAAAAAGTAGTAAAAGGATAATGTGCTCTGGCAAATAATACCCATGCTGTAGGATAGTTTTAATGTTCTCAGTATTCCTATACAAATTTCATTTTGCTTAATTACAGAGCTCTCAACCTCTATAGAGTGCCAAATCATGCCGTACTGGAAGAAGTCATCTGTGTCTGGATAAGAATTGCTGTTTCTTGTTTGTGTGTGTTTTTAAGACTATGTTAAGTCAATTTGATTGTCTGAGTCTTAATTAAAAATGTTAGTCAAATTGGAATTCAGAGAGAGAGAATGAATTCAAGAAGTAGTAGCCCTATACATGATTTTTCCAGTAACTCTCAAGAATAATCTTATATCCATGCGTTTTCAAAAGCTCACTTGTTTTTCTGTTTCATATCCCTCCTTCTTCACTGTTTTATGATGGTGGCTGTAAAAAACACTTCTAAATACACAGAGAGAGCTTTTTATACCAGCTCTTAATTTCAATATACATGAATGTATTAGTTGCTGGATTGGCATGTAACCCTTGTATTTCTCAGTGTGTATCAGGAACATAGTAGGGAACAGAAATCTTTATCTTGTGACGTAGCTTGTGTCTTAAATTGTGATGAGGTGGAAACTTTCAGCTTCAGTTTGTGCTAGAATAAAGAGGCAGATGACTCCTTGTTCCAGCTTCTGGCTTGGAGCTGGCCAGTGAGCTGCTAAAACTGGATGGTACGATTTCACGTCTCACTTCAACCCATCTGCTGATTCCCTGCAGCTATACAAGGCAGTCCAATTCCCTTCCGTCTGCTGCCACCTCTGGTGCAGGCTATGTTGTGTTTCTGGCCTGTAGCAGCTTGGGCATCAAACAGCAAGAGCCCCATCCTGCTAAAAAGTACTTGGTTCCCCAACTGGCTCACTGAGGAATCTGCTGAGTGTTGATCTAAGGGAAGCTGGAGATGTGACTCTGCTTCCAGCAGCACCACAGAGTAAAGCCCTCCTGGATGGAGAATGGCAAGAATGGATCTGGCCAGAAACTATCTTTACTCTGGTTTAGTTTCAGGCTTTATGTTTAAAACTGAGCCAACATGGTTACTGCTCCTCTCTATGAGGGACTGTCAAGGGTCTGCTGACAGTTATAACTTTGGAGAGGCAGTTTGGTGAGCTAAAGGAGTAGAGAAATTTCTATATCATAGGATCATTTAGGTTGGAAAAGACCTTTAAGATCATCTAGTCCAACCTTTAAGCTAACACTGCCAAGTCCACCATTAGACCATGTCACTAAGCTCTGTATCTACATGTTTTTTGGAGACCTCAAGGGATGGTGACTCAACTGCTTCCCTGGGCAGCCTGTTCCAATACTTCACAACCCTTGCAGTGAAGAAGATTTTCCTAATATCCAACCTAAACCTCCCCTGGCACAACTTACAGCTGTTTCCTCTTGTCACTTGGTGCTTGAGAGAAGATGCTGATCCCCACCTTGCTTTATCTCCTTTAAGGTAATTGTAGAGAGTGATAAGGTTTCATCTGAGCCTCCTTTTGTAAGGCTAAACAACACCAGCTCCCTCAGCTACTCCTCATAAGACTTGTTCTCTAGACCCTTCACCAGCTTTGCTGCCTTTCTTTGTGTCTGTGTTTCTGTCTCTCTTCTGATTTAACGCCCTGAACTCATTGTCAATAGGCTCAAATGGGCCTCAGAGCCAGTGTGGAGAGATGGTGGAGAATGAAGGCCGCAACTGCAGTAGCATATTCTCAGTAATTGTGAAACAGCACCCGTAGTAATACCTGGAAGTCAGCACTTTTCTCAAATCATTGAGGCAGATGAGTACTTTTTTCTCCACAGCTGAAAAAAATGGCCCTCATGGATCTTTGGAGACCCCTCTTCAGTTTCTTGAGTTTCTTCTTGCCTTTAGTAATGCACGGACATGGAGTTGTCTTTCACTTTCCAAATAGATTATTCACTGAGTTTTTTTTTTTTAACGTGCACAAGATAACTTTCCAGAAAGCCAGACTAGTGAAAGTTTCAAGCTTTGATTCTTAACATTGAACATTTTGCCTTTTTTGAGAAAGTTTACTCTTCCTTCAGTGTGCTTTTCCACTTCCTCCCCTATTTCTTGACCTGTAGAAGCCAAATAAAGTATGGTACTTCTGATTAAAACATGCTTTGGAAATCCTCACAGTGGTGAGGCTGAGAAGGGCGTATTGCTTGGCTGGGGATGTGTGTTTGACACTTTTTTTTTTTTTTCCTCTCTTTGGAAGCTGCATGAAGATAGTTGCTCACATCTCTGGTTTCAAAATCTTTCTACAAAAAAGGGGAGAAAAGCGAAGTGAGTTTAGGGTTGAACATGAATACGCTCAAATGATTCTTGACAAGACTTTTATGAGCATTTGTAGTCTCTTGCTTAAAAGGAGACAAATGTATCGCCTTACCTAAAGAAGATAAAGCACACTAATAATCTGTCAGAGAAGCTAGTGCTGTAGATGGAGCTTTACACAAATGGGCAAAGCATATCATAAGCTGGTCCCTTTGCAACGCTCCAGTTTGCATGTTATGTAGATTCAGTTGTTTGAGCTTTAATATTTCTGAATGATCTAAATGTAAATGAAACAGATCTGTGCATATTTATCTTCCTCAGTATTTGCTTGCTTAGGATGCATTGGAAAAGATGTAGATAGGAATTAAACTACCGAATGGTGGTGTCTCAGCTGTAATTACTTTCTGACAGAGAGTGACTTCTCGTTGCTCTAAAGCTGTATGCAGGGATCGGTGCTGTGCTATATAGATATGCAGAGGAGTAAAGGAATGTCATTTCAGTATTTATTATTCCTGTATAAACTATCTGTGGCACAGTGCCTGTGAAGGAGATGACGATTATCATCCATAAACAGATATGACAAATCACTTCAGAAATTAGTTTATTGGTCTCTGGAACATTGCATTTACTTCTGAAAATAAACAAAACTGTTTGCTTCTGGTAAATGGCGAAAAACACTTCAGCTTCTCTGTGAACAGAAAGAACAGTCTCCAGGGAAAATGAGTCACGAAACATTAGTAGAGTTTGGGCTTACTGTACTACAGTTGCGTTATTTTAATTGTTGGGATTTTGGGTATCCAAATGAAAGCACTCCATATGTCATTTGTTTTTAAATCTTGGAGATGGACAATGAATTAAAAAAAAAAAAGATCTTAAACCAAGTCTGTTAGCCAGGCATATTTTAGATAGTTTTAGTTCATAAAGCAAGGACGAATTCAAGTTACAAATTACTCTTTTATTGTCTCCTTTATTTTTCTTTTATTGGCTTCATTTTATTAGCAGGCAAGCTGTTGGAGCTATGGTAAAGTGTAGCCTTAGGAAAGAGTATTTCTAATCCCTCTTGGACGCTTCAGCTTCTGGGCTTCTTGACTCATTATTGGCACCATGAATTACTAATTGTTGAAGAGCGAATGTCTTCCTTTCATTAGTCTTTTCATTATTTTCTTTTTCTATGTGCAAACCAGAAAGCAGTAGGACCAAAGGAGACCAGATAGGACAATAGAGGTCCAGATCAATCATACCAGCAGTGCTAGGGGGAAGAGCAGGAAATTAGGAGTAAAGCTCTGTCAGTTACTGTCTTTGCTTTGATTTTCTGGGAGAGTGACTTTGGGAAAACGGCTGTTGTAGTATGGTGTGTAATTAGATTGCTTTTAACTATGGAAAACATCATGTTAGCTTTAACATTTTTAACAAAAAAAAAAAAAAAAGATTTTATTTTTATTTTTACACAGCTATGTGTCTGAATGCAGAAGAGATGCTTTCCATTCCCAGTTTTTAATTTGGAGTTCTGCAAAAGAAGAGTCAAGTATTTGGCCGGAGTAGAGGTGTTGACAACGTGTTGTAAAATTTGAAAGTACGTAAAGGGCTGAGTATGTCAGTCCAGGAGAGGTCTCTTCTGGAAGTGACGGGAGGAATCTGGCAGAAGGAATTAGCTGCCAACCCTACATCCTTGGGATGAACAGCCACAGCTCTGCTGCTGGTCCAGTTGTCTGTGCCAGGCCTGGTGCTTCCAGCACTGAGGAGTGGAGCCCCACTTCAAAAGGCTTTTTGAGTGGTTGTAGAAACTGTCTCCTGCAAGCATTTGTCCACATTTTGTATGCTACTAGTTTTTGCATCTCCATGTGCTTCCTCCTCACTAGCATCAATTCCTTGCAGTTTTGTGTCATTTCAGTCAGGGTTTGGGTTTTGCGCTGATCTCACTATCTTGGGGACTTGCCTAGGGCTAGCTTTATGGGTAGCCAGAGGTCCTAGTGTAGAGTTCATCTGAGTTTTGTATTTCATGGACATCCTCTAAAGAATAATGCCAAATCAGATGCAAGAGGATTTGTGTAGTGGGCTGGTGGAGTTTTATGGCACGCTGCTTGGAAAAGCAGCCTTACTAACTGGAAGTAAGGGGTAAAGGGACAGGAAATGAAGGGGTGAGGAAAACTTACAGACCTGTAGGAGCCATTCAAACCAACGTATTTGGCTCTGATATTTTGCACAAGCTGTGGCTGGTTCTAGATGGCTAACCTTTCTGACTCGGTGTGCTGCATAGGACTGATAACTACCTTGAGCTGGGGAGAGGTCTCTAGGACAGGCTCACTGGCAGAGGTGAGCTCTTTCCATAGATCCCATCACACTGTTGTAGGGCAAGGCATTCAGCTGGCAGTGCAACATGTTCAGCCCTTGCTGGGTCATGAAACGTAGAGATTTTATACGTAGAGATTTGGGGTTACCTGTTGTTGCTGTAGCAGGACAGCCTTCCTCAGTACCACTCGCTGCTGAAACTCTAGATGGGCTGGTCTTCCTGATTCTCTCTTCTGCTCCACTGCTTCCCAAACTCCATGCCCTAAATGAATGTCCACCACCAACAGCTGCTGCAAGCTGCCGCATGCCTTTACAAAATGTAATGAAAAGCTGCCATAACAGCACTCTGGTCCCACAGACTGTTCGGTCTCCTTCAGGTCACAGCTTAAGAGTGTAGTTGCTGTAGACCATTGACTTGGTATGCACTACAACAAGTCTTGCAGTAAAAACCTTAACCCAGATTGAGAGAGTTTTAAAGTGATGTGTGTATCTGCTTCTTGGAAATGTGTTCATTACTTATTTGTGATACAAAGATAATTAAAAAAATGCAGCTAGCTGGTGGCTTTTGTCCTAATAGTGCAGTATCAAATGTGTGACTCCCAAAGGTGTAAGTATGGTTTTGTGCCATTTGTCAGTGTGTCAACATAGTGTGTTAGGTGACACTGGCAGAGAAAATGGGAGGTGTGAGCTACAGTCGGGCAGGCTGGGAGCATTTTGAGTCTGTTGTGATCTGTAGGTGAGCTGCAAGCAGCTCTTTGCAGTTTGAAACAATGTCTTGAAGCAAATAACATTGAATTGCAAAATAACATAACTGTTACAGATATTAACTTCAAATACACATACAGGTCAATTCATGAATGTCTCTCAAAACGTGCAGGTTCCATGAGATAGCTCTGACAGCTATTTTTTTTCTAAAAGCCATTTTTCTCCTAGCATTCCTTCCTGATTCTGTGTTTAAAGAGAAACAGTGCATGGGTTTTTCTGTATTTGTTTTATATTACTTTTATTATTTGCAGATCTGTAACTTATTTTTTCCCCAAAAGAAAATCACAGTGGAATAAAACTCAACTTCTCCGAGCATGTTGTTTTCCTTAAAGTGAAACTAATGGATGGGCTTGCTGTTTCAAATTGCTGCTGTTTATCTATGTTTTATGATCAGTTCAGCTACGTGAAGGTAGCAGTCATGGTTTTTTAATATTGTGATTGCATGACACTAGAACCTCAGCGATCCTCAGAAGATTTCATTCTAAAAATAACTTTTATTAAACTGGAGGATAAGTGTGTCTTATGCTGAAAAATGAAATTATTCTATTCTTTCTCTGCACCCAAAATGTAATTTAGGAGTATTCTCATGCTAGTCAATTTAGAAAAGAAAAACCAGTAAATATATTCTGCTATCATACTAGGGGTAACCTTTTTCTGTGAAACTTATTTAAAAAGGAAATTGAGTCACATCCAGTTTCCCTCAACCTCTTCTCCCAAACCTTTTCCTCTGTTATTTTAAACTGTAGTTCAGTCTAAACAACGCTATTTCACATGGAAGATGAATTAAAAAAAACAGCAAACTTCTGTGCCCTTAACAAATTCTACCCCCATGCCATATAGGTATCTTTTGCCTTAGAGTCAAATCCAGTCTCAATGCAGTTGTAAATTATCAGACAGAACGGATTGTTTTATAAATGCCTGGTTCTGTGGATGCCTGTTATTGTAATCTTAATAGTTATGGTAGCAAAGAATGCAAAAAGAGAGTCAGATCATCACTCTTGGAAGTGTTTGTAAATGTAAATCCAGGCCACTGGAATAATGCCTTTTGCTACGAGGACTCAGTATGTCTGCAGTAGCAGCCCTTCACATACTGACACTTTGATATCTCCCCCCACCCCCCTCTTTTTTTTTCTTTTCTTTTTTTTTTTTTTAACACTTCCAATACCTCAAAAAGCCTAATGTCTAATTTGGGGGTGGGTGGCAGGGGGCAACATACAACATATTTCACTTCTCCATCTTGTTAGTGCTAGATACTCTGCCTAATTGTCTACAGGCAGCGTACTGGTGTAACATAATGCGTGACTTCAATTCCAGTGCTAGCTGGAGCTTGTCCACCTTGCATTTAAATTTTTAAAAAAATGAAATAACTACAAAATTGCAAAGCTCGAGAGTGACTTGTAAGGGATAGGCAGAGAGGTTGTACTCAAATAATGCTTTTGTGCTTTTGCCATTAGACTTAAGAATAGTCCCCCACGTTCACAGTAACTCTCAGAAATATTGAAAGCTGCCATCATTACTTGTGCAGAGTTTGTAGGAGGGATGAAATGGTTTTTCACCCGCAGCGCTGTGTATTTACCTCACTTTCTTAAAGTGCCTACTAAATGTCACTCTCTGAATTGGTTTGTGTTTTATGAGGTAGGAATTATTCTGTTTCAATTTTAAACTTGCAGGTGCAATTGGCAGTTTAAATAGAAGAGAAAAGCCTTTTTATATTGCTTTTATATGTGATATGTCACAGGGTTCTAATGCGTGTTGGAGCTTGGCTGCGGAAAACAAACTGAGGTAGTAACACCGATAAATGATTGAAGAGCTTTCTTCATTCCTATCTAATGTTCAGACTAAATTTATAGATTGTGTGAAAATAGTATTTAAGTTGCAGACACTGCTGGAGATTTATTTTTAGCCTTTTTTTGTATTTACTGTACATCCCAAGATTACTCCAAAACCTGTTTGCAGTTTAAGCCACGCTTTGGTTCAGCCTGTAATGTTAAATTGGTGTGTGGATTGGCCTTTCCAAAACTGCAGCTCTGTTCATGATGAAAAGACAGCAACATTTTTTTTTTTTTTTTCTTGCTTTTCACACTAAACCATTTGACAAATTATAGGTCAGTGAGTTCATTGAAGATATTCGTGGTAGTATTGTTTTAATCTGTCCTAAAAATCAGTCATATCTTTCCTAAAAAGTATGGTTGTAGGAATTTTAACAGCGTGTTAAGATTCAGGAGTTTGTGGAGATTTTTGAGGACGCCAGTTTCAGACAATTCAAGAAACAAAGGCAGTTGCCTCATGTCTCTGAGAAGATCCCAGCTGAGCAATGTAGATGCTTCAGAAGGAATCAATCAGTCCTGAGCACTTAGATCTCCAGGTTGAGGTTTGTGAGGAAAGCAGAACAATGCAAACCTGTAGCCTGATCTGCAGATTATTTTTGTGTGAACGTTGCTAATACCAACATTCTGTTGCTTCTTCTAGAGCGTTTCATCCTCACGAAGTAGAAGCTCATCTCTGCTGCCACCTGGGACAGCTAATTCTGCATCTCCTAGTGGCCAGAAATATATGAATCAAAGCGGGCCAACTGTTGTTACCATCACCCATCACAAATCACCTGCAGCTGCCAGAAGAGCCAAGAGCCAGCGTTCCGGTCAACTCCATGAAGTCAGAGAGGTAAGAGATACAAATCTGCTGTAACTTTTTATTTTGCTTTAGAATAAGCAATGCAGTGTGACAAGTCAATAGTTCTCTTTGTTTCCTAATCTGTTTGACTGCTTTGTTTTGATCCCTTTGCTGAGCAAAAGGCTCTCTTCAGTTCTGGTTCAGCTTGAGGTCTGGTGTGTGCAGGCTTTTTATGCTGATGTTCAGATGGCTGTGTGCAAATGCATTGAAAGATGAAGTAGGTTGGCCAAGGCTCCCAGGCTTCGCAATGGTGCTTCAATGCTGGAGAAACATCTCTTTGAAGCTGCATGCAGCAAAACCAAGTGCCGGGTCCTGCACCTGGGGCGCAATAACCCCAAGCAGAGCTACAGGCTGGGAGAGGAATGGTTGGAGAGCTGCCAGGCAGAGAAGGACCTGGGAGTGATGGTGGATAGTCGGCTGAATATGAGCCAGCAGTGTGCTCAGGTGGCCAAGAAGGCCAACGGCATCCTGGCTTGTATCAGGAACAGTGTGGCCAGCAGGGCTAGGGAGGTGATCGTCCCCCTGTACTCAGCTCTGGTGAGGCTGCACCTCGAGTACTGTGTTCAGTTTTGGGCCCCTCGCTACAAGAAGGACATCGAGGTGCTTGAGCGGGTCCAGAGAAGGGCGACGAAGCTGGTGAGGGGCCTGGAGAACAAGTCCTACGAGGAGCGGCTGAGGGAGCTGGGCTTGTTCAGCCTGGAGAAGAGGAGGCTCAGGGGTGACCTTATCGCTCTCTATGGGTACCTCAAGGGAGGCTGTAGCGAGGTGGGGGTTGGCCTGTTCTCCCACGTGCCTGGTGACAGGACGAGGGGGAATGGGCTTAAGTTGAGCCAGGGGAGTTTTAGGCTAGATGTTAGGAAGAACTTCTTTACTGAAAGGGTTGTGAGGCACTGGAACAGGCTGCCCAGGGAAGTGGTGGAGTCACCATCCCTGGAAGTCTTCAAAAGACGTTTAGACGTAGAGCTTAGGGATATGGTTTAGTGGAGGGCTGTTAGCGTTAGGTTGGAGGTTGGACTCGATGACCTTGAGGTCTCTTCCAACCTAGAAAATTCTGTGATTCTGTGATTCTGTGATTCTGTGAAAACCTTTCCAATCGGAAAGAAGACTGTAGAGGATTTAAATGTAGAAAGAAAAAAAAACGAACAACTTGAATGAGTCTGATGAATGAGTGTGAAAGAAGGCACAGCTCCTCCCACTCAGCTGTTTGTTTCTATATGGCTGTGGTCTTGACTTCGTTGTCAATTTTCTATTGTTGGCCCTGTAACGGAAGAATGCTTTGTTTGTGTTAAACACATGAAAAGCAAAGAAGAAAGTATATTTCTTTCAATGTATGGTTTACCAGAGTTTAAAAAGTGCAACTCTTATCTTGATTTAGGTCTGTCTTCTGGAAAACAAAAATAGTACATGAGTTTTAAGCTTAAATGGTAGGACACACTTTCACAGAGTTCACTTTCATCTTTCTTTCATCTCTTGTAATTTTTGTTTTGTCTGAACTTCTTGCTATTCTCTAATAGTGTCTTTTTAATCCCCCTCCCACCCTTTTCACCAAAGAAACTGTTGGCAGCCTAACTGCTTTAAAGCATTCTTTTAACACATTGGTTTAAAATGTCTGCCTCAATCCTTTAATTTACAGCCTGAAGAATGTCCTTTTAAGTCCTTGGATGTTTTATAAATCGAGAACTTTTAATAAGAATTTGAATAAATTATCTTAGTATGTCCTCACATTGAGGATTCAGATTACACATCCTGATGAAGAATGGCTGTTTTTTATTCTAGTAACATTAAAAGTGAGAACTTCCCTTGTATTCTGTATCGTATTAACAATGCTCATTCCCTGCTCTGGAGAGCGCGCTGATTGTCACCCGCGTTAACTATATTACAGAAAACACACGTCTGTTTGTTTTTCATGAGCATATCTTGCCTTTGCCTGCCAGGCATCTCCCCCAAGTTGTTTCTACCTTACTAAATGTATTTGCTCGCATAGGTTGAATCCAGCGAGTGCCTTACTTCTATTAATAAAATAAACAGTGGGAGTTGGAGCAGCTTGGTTGAATGAAGCTGGTTGAGGCTGAAAGGAATTGAAAACAGAATTAGTATGTGGTTCATAATAAGTTGAAAAGAGACAAAATCAACAAATGCGAAGAACTGCATTTGGGAAGGCAGAAACAAATACTGGTCTACAGTAAACCACAGAATAAGCAGATAGGTGTAATCTTTACAGAAGAGGCCTGGTGGTTGCTGACTCATTTGTTTGCAGACTATTGCAATGTGAAGTCATTGCTAAAAGGTAAATATGACAGGATTTTAATCTGTAATCATAGCAGATGATAATTTTCCTATATTTAATGTGAGTCACACCTCAGCTGGAGCACTGCCTCTGTGAGAACAGGTTAGAGGGCAACAATATACATTTCAGATAAAAAAAACATGTGGTGATGTTTGTAAGCTAAAATAAATTAGTATTTTTCAGAGAAAGAAAATGAAACTAAGTTAAACATAAGATTTTATTAGGAGGTATGTGAAGTTTACCTTCTGTGCACTGAATGTTGTATTCTTTATTTATTTTTTCCTGCTTTTTAAAGAAGAATGTGTTGAGTCAAAAATCAGTCTCTCTGCCTTCTTTCCCAGTCTGTAAGAAATGGCTGTGACTGATTCTCTTTCTGTCTTGTGAAAAGATAAGAATCTCTTTGTCTGATTCCTTAGTCTGGAAATATTTCATTTCAATGACACATTCTTTGTATTTCCTTCTCACCTGTTTTCAAGAGCAGATGTGACAGACTTGGGTTTATTTTGCCTGCTTTTTCAGGGCATGTTCTTGTTCCTTATGACTTGATGGTGACTGTTAGGCTTAGCCTCCTTTGTTAAATTCATGAATAAAGAGATGGAGCCAGAGGCGTTCACAAAACTGCACTTAAATCCCTATTAGTCCTTTTTTTATCAGAGGAGAAATAAGAACTAAAAGCCCCAAAACAAAACCCCCTTTTCAACACCCAAATCTTTGAATTTTATTTGGAATTTGGTATAATTTGCATGAAGGGACAGGACTGCAAAAGGTTTATATATCTTTGTCAGTGCTCTTCTTACAGAATGAAGCAATGAAGCTTTGACATCCAAATAAGCATTTTTTTTAATGTACTACAAGTAGGACTATGTCAACAAATCTTAGATCTTATACGTGCAGTAAATGAATCAATGGAAAGAGCAGATGTACTTCTGGTAAATGGGAAGAAGCTTTTTTGTTGGTGGTGGTTTTTTTTTGAGTAATGTTTTAAACAATGTTATGGTAATACTACAACTTCATATATGAGACCTGTGAAAAACAGGAATGCTGCAAAAGGGTAATTCTTCACGTGGGTCATGTGGTCTTCATTACCTTGTGTAACATCCCTGGGAAGTGCTGAAATTGAAATTGCTGCTCAGTTCTGGACCAACTTGTCTTGATTTGACTATGTTATTTGCAAACAGTGAAGTGCATCTTTGCGTTTCAAATTGGACAAATGTACTCCTATATTAGACGTATTGCAGTGATATTTACTAATACTTGATTTTCTTTTCCCATTTATGTTCATAGTAAGAATTAACAATAGGTTATTTGCTGCTGTTGTTGGTTACAATTGACTTGACTTTTTTTTTTTTAAGACAGTGTAGAAAACTGTAGTGTAAACAAGCATCATAGCAAAGCGTCTAATTAGAGCTGAACTGATGTGCAAAATTTCATAGGAGTTGTAAAAGTGGCCTTATAGGTCCCCAAAATGACACATGCAGCGTTTCTGTTCTGAAATTAGAATTTTTCAACATGAAAAATTTGAGCCTTTTTTCAGAATTGTGGTGAGTTTAAATTAAGCATGGGTATGGAGCTTTTGGCTGCTATAAAAGCTTTAATATTCAGAATACTTCTTCATAGCATTGAGTTGAAAAGGAGCTAAGGAACATTATTTTTTATTATGATTTTTTTTTTTAGATTTAAAATAATGTTCTCTTAAATGAGATTTTTGCTTCTATTAACTCAATGTTAATAGTTCACTCCGTACTGATTTATGAAATGCTTTATCAAAAATATAACTTGCCATATGTTAATTTGGAAGAACGGATGCACTAAGTGTTGCGCTTTATGCAGAATTATTCGAGATCCTACCTCTTTATTTGGGCCATAATTTATCAGTAAAAGAGCGCTTCCAACTGATTTTTAGTAAGTGATTTTATGGTAAACTAATTGTGTGTGGTCTTGAAATTACATTCTGTTTTTTAAATTATGCATATTATTTTCCTCATGGCAATTTGTGGTGGAGGATTTATACTTGCAGAATTCTTTACTGTAGGCAGTCCAAGTTAGCTCAGAAAGCCAAGTGGCTGCATCACACCTCGTACTACATTCTAGCTGCCATTGAAGTAGGTAATAGCAGCACACTTCATCTTGGAATGGTGTTTATTTTGGCTGAGAGGGATTAGAGTATAACCTCTGCCAGTGTTACCACTGTTGTTAAAGAACCAAGAATTGCAGCTTGTGAACATTTTGTAGCAACGTATGTTATTTACAGAAATTTAGAGAAGTTAATTAGGATTAACCAAGAAAAATCTAGAGAAATATTTTTTTCCATCATTTATAAAAGTTGGAAGAGACATTTCTGACCCCTCTGAAATGCGGTATAAGCTACAACTTGTGGTACTCTCCAGTGGACTAGCCATTGGCATACGTTCTGAACATCTGGTGCAGTGAGATCTAGATTTCACGGGGCCTGCACCAGTGTGACATCCATTTTATGTGCCAACAGGCAGTTCCAGAATTTGGAAAGGACAGCTTTTTGGCACAACGACAGTCCTGCTGCTTCTTGCAAGTCCTTTGCTGCATATTTAAAATTGTTATCTTTTGATTCCTGCAGGAATTATGCAACTAACTGATAAGTTTTTTGTTTCCTCTAGAAACGTGTGTTCCTTATAATGTATGAAAATACCACTGCAAGCTTGCTGAAATTTCCTTCTAGCTGTTCAACAGCGTTGGTGTGATTAGTTGTTATCCTTGTAGACAGAAGGTTAATTTAGACCATACAGGAACAGATGAAATTAATTGATATCTACTGTGGCAGTTTCTTTGGGGGCTATTTCATTTGTCTATAGAAGTAGTGTCATCTCCTAAAGCTGTTTGTTCTACCTTAAGTTAGTATTGCAAAGATCAATAAAAACATGTCTCCTTAAGGGATAAATGGGTTTCTTAAATCTGCGATCAGGCTAGTACCTTCCTAAGGAGCAAATGTGGATGTCCTTATAAAAATTACAGTACTATAAACCAATAATTATTAAATTGCATAGAGTAAAGGTGAATACTTTTTGTGTTAACATGAATAACACAAAAGTACATTTGTGGTCATTAAGAATGCACACAGGTTGCACCTTTCTAAACCGCACCTTGTTCTGTGAGTTTGATTTTGTATTCAAGCAAAGGTTGAGTCATCCTGGATACCAGATACACAGTCAGGGAGAATTAAGGTTGCTATGGGAATCACAGAACAAATGTTCTTCTAAATTACACCATTTGTCCATGTGAGTTATTTCAAGAGTGAACCTGGTTTGTTGTTTCTGGGTGTTTTTTTTGTTGTTGTTCCAAATTTGAAAAATATTAATGATGTACACCGGGCCTCTTTTTATTAACGTTTTCTCAGACTGTAGTTTAGTAGTAATTGAAAATGTGCAAAGATGATCATTTTCAATAACTTAATAAATGGCACTTTCTAAGTTCAGGATAATACATGTATGATAGCTACATAAATAGCAGCATTCATTTTCTTAAGCAATTGCAGAGAAACTAGGATTACCATTTGTGGTTATTAGAGCATTTCATTAAATGTTAACTAAATGGTAAGCTTCCAAAGGAGCTTGAGAAATAAAACTTGAAGGAAATTCAATCTCCAACTTCTGCATGCCTTCAAAACTCTCAATTAATTTTGTAAATAAAAACAGAATTCACCTGTTCTGTGTGAAATAGAGCAGAGCATATATTTGCCTACATTTTGAAAAGCTACCAGGCGGTTCTCTTGCTCAGATAATGCATTAGTTTCAATTTCAGGTTGTCAGTTTGAAAATGAAGCTTTGAAGAAAACATGCTTCTGCAAACCTTATTTTTCAGATTAGAGGATCACGTTTCATGGCTGCTTGTTTAGTGGCCTTACTTTCGGTGCAGGTTTCTGGCTGGCTGGTGCAGTGATGATCTTCACAGCAAACCCTTAACACAACAAGGTGCACTTAACTTCTGCAGCTGTGTTTATAATGGGTAGGACTGCTTCCAAAATACATGGGCTATTTCGTTAACCCACATTCAAGCACTGTTTTTATTAAATTAAATAGAAGACATTTTTGATTGTTGTTAATGGTAACACATGACAGCGTAATATTAAAGTGGCTACCCAAGTTTCAAATATTAAGTATAGAAAGCACTTAAGTAATTGCTGTCCAAGAGAAAGAAACTATAGAAATGGCTTGTATTTTATGTGTACTATTCCGTTTACGTTATTATATACATTTATAGAGGGACTTATTATAATCTTCAAATCCTTGTACAACACCCAGAGTGCTGTATGCTACACTTAGAAATACTAAAAACATTTTGATTTTACAACAAATAGAAAATAGTAAACACTATAGGTTCATGCGTTACTTAACAAAGACCTGATCAGCAGCTTTTGCAACACGTCCTTATAATTTCCCTCACTAACGCTTGGCTTTGAGGTTTTGAATGGTTTTAAAGCCTTGTGTATGTTACACTGAGGCTTTTAAGGAGCTGCTTGCCTGCTTCTTGGTTGCAATCCTGATTTCTGACAATTTTAAAATATAGTTCATATCCCTCATGGCTAATAACAGTTAATCCAGCGGGGTAAATTAAACTTTGTCTGCCTGAATTTGATACACGCTCCTTTGTAGCTTTGTGTTTCAGCTACTAGATGTATACATGTAACTGACAGAGGATATATAATATAAAAATGGTTTGCATACTTGTCTCTGGCTGAGGAAACGTTGTCTTACATCCTTGTACCTATTGCTCAGTGTGTTCTGATGATGATGTCTACTCTCTTCTGGGCTGAGTGCTTGCAGTTTTTCCTCGCAGAGATCCCCAGTTATCCAATTGCAGTTTTATTGGTAAGTCTATGCTGGCAGACACAAAGCACGTGAATTTGTGTAAAAGTTGCTGTATAAATGCGATTTGCCCATACTACAGTACATCACAAACTGCCTCAAAAGCATGGCAATGTGCGTTGAATCACCTCAGTGCTGTGAAGTTATTGATGTCAACTTCAAACCAGCTGACAGCCTGCTTTGGGATGGTGGGAAAAGTCAAAGGGTGGATTTGCAGCTCTTTGTATTAGTAATTTAGGTGGATTTGCAGCATCACAAGCCAAAGGAGTATGCTTTATCCCAAGGCTTCCCCTATGGCCCAGGAACAGCACGAGCAGATAGCGTTGATAGTAACGGTTCACTTGCTTTTCAGAAAACATGAGCTGAACTGATTGTAAGATGGGGAATTAATACCTACTTTGATTAAAACTGAAGGTCATTCCACTGTATACTGTGCGTGTGAGAGTTGTTTAAAGCATACTTCATGGTAGTTATAAGCAAATCTAGTTATTTTCTGGCACAGTGGCTCCCCAGATTATGAAAGTGAGGTGGGATGTGACAGAAATAAAATTTTATTTTACACCTACTACAAGCTAGGTAGCTAACTGGGAGCGGAGTGAAAGGAAGGTAAATTAAGGATAGATGAGAAAGGGAAGAGCTTGGCGCTCTTAATCCCAGGGTCATGAGCTTGGTCCCCACGTTGGGCACCAACGGGATGCAGTCCTTCCTGAACTGATCCAACATGGGCTTCCCATAGACTGCTGAAGGACGGTAGTTCTTCAAGAATTGCTCCAACATGGGTCTATACCGTGGAGTCTGTCTGTCAGGAGCAAGCTGCTCCACCACGGGTACCCCACGGGCTGCAGCTCCGGCCTGGGGCCTGCTCCTGTGGGGGCTCTCCATGGGCCGCAGCCTCCTCCAGGCCACATCCACCTGCTCCATGGGGGCTCCTCCACCCACGGGGGGCTGCAGCGTGGAGATCTGCTCCATGTGGGACCCATGGGCTGCAGGGGGACAGCCTGCTCCACCAGGGGCCTCTCCCTGCACAGGCCAGCTGGCTTTGGTCTGATATGGGGTGGCTCCGGGACTCTTCTCACAGAAGCCACCCCCCTAAAGTCCCCATGCTATCAAACTCTTGCCAAATAAGCCCAACACAGACACACTGGAAATCTCCATCAGAAGTTTGGAGAATTGCTTATATGGCACACTGGGCTACTCTGTATGGCCATAGGTGAGTTTATATATTCTGTGGTAGAATAAGATACATTTTTTTTTTATTTTTATTTTTTAAATCCAGTGATACATTTGGTAGTGATGTATTCTGAAACAAAGTTTCCCACAGAAATCGATGTGTTGAAATGTAAAATTTATAATCCAGTGAAATGTGACCTTTTATCTCCTGAAGACTAATCTTACTCAAAGTACAAAAAAATTACTTTTATCAATAATACGCTATACAGTGGTGAACTAATAGCATTTTTCTGTGGTTGCTGATGTTGACTTAATGACTAGCAGCAACCTTTTAGGTATTCTTTTGAATGCTTAATACTCACAAATGTACCTTAATTGTCAATAATCAAAATATGCTTTCCAGTTCTGTGCTGTAGCTATTAACTGAACTGAAGTAATCCTTCTGAAATGTAAGAAAAGCTGCTGTTCAGAAGAGCTCATGGAGTAATGTACTTGTGAGTAACATTTTAATCGCTAAAACTAATGACTTTACTTGCAGATATTGAAGTAATCCTTATATTAAAATTAAACAATCTAATTTTCTACAAGAAGCTTTTCAGAAGCTGTGTTCTCAGTGCTGCATTCTGTGGTTTAAAATACAACAATGTGCTTCCTGCTTGGCTGGATGGCAGCCAGTTGCTGTCCAAGATTTACTTGAAATTGCAGGCTCTTTCCTTTTGCTTTTCAATTTTTGGTTCTTGATCCCTGGGAGCAACTCAGAGGGAAAATATCCCATCAACCTTGGCAGCCACTGTGTGCTTCTACTCTTCTCTGTGCCTTTACCACAAGATCCCTACACCCTGCTCCCCTTGAGTCATCTTTAATAGCAAACAGTAAGTCTAAATAAGTGACTATTAAGAAGCAAATACTCAAGGAAAGAGCTTGAGAGATGTGGGGGGGAAACATAGCAGTTACTAGTTGTGCTTTGGTACAAACCTTTTGCAGGCAGCAAATGGCATGCATTACCTGCACATGCATGGAGTATCCCTAGGGAGCTCTAGTACAACAGGCAAATAAGAAAACCAGCTCAATCTCCTGCAAAAAATAGGCACCGATTCCCAGACTGCTCCCTCCAGTGGCAAAATGACCAGTGTTAGACTGATACTCAGCCTGCGGAGGGGGAGAGAAGCACAGCCTGCTCACCCTGATTTGTGGAGATAGACTCTGTCAATGAGCAGTGCTTGTCTGCATCAGGCTTTTTTCCTTGGATTTTATTACAGAAGCTGGATCTTAAATCTTAGTTTAGTAAATA
The DNA here is from genome assembly GCF_965140915.1 of Aythya marila. Classification (NCBI taxonomy): domain Eukaryota; kingdom Metazoa; phylum Chordata; class Aves; order Anseriformes; family Anatidae; genus Aythya; species Aythya marila. The sequence goes on along the minus strand of NC_139043.1, from coordinate 43,546,699 downwards.
AATAAATAAAAACCTTCTCATTTGAAGACTTGCTGATTGGCTCTGTGAAACAGCCTGAAGATAGCTGACCATCAGAGGAATTGTTTTCTTCCAGTGTTTCAGTGCTGTTACAGATTTCATACGCTCTTTGGTGTTAGATCTGTTAAGAATATCCTGGCTTTTGTTCTGAACAGAGATGTTTTTGTGAGACAGGTGGCTAGGTCAGCTTCTTTTCTTGCTGATCTGCTGCCTGTTTTAAAGTACTGAAGGAAAGGAAGTGGTTCCTCATGCATTCCTGAATTGCACAAGTTTGAGAATTTCTCAGGACAGTGGATTACTTTTGTTACTAATATTTAAAGCTTCCAGATACATCTCCAAAAAAAGACCCTTTGTCCCACCTTTCCTCTCTCCCTCCATATCCAACAGCCATCACGGGCTAAAAAAAAAAAAAAGGCAAAAACAAACTATGAAGATCTGCAAAATACAGTCTGATTATTGTAGCTGTGCAACTAACAGCAAGGGAGCTTGAAAGTGTGGCTAGTGATAGTGACCAGTGGAACAGCATCAGCATCAATGGAAACAGCAGACTGGAAGCAGTAGCTAAGGAAAAGAAACAGCCAAGCCAAGCTCTGCTTTTAGAATCAGTCCTAATGACATTTGTTCCTCTGTTTCCTCACAAGGAACCACCCTGTGGAGTGCACTATGAGAAGACTGAGCAAAAAAGACGAAATAAAACCCCAAAGGAAATTATGTTTTGTCAGCTGAGACAATGAAGATATGTAGCAACTGGCTTTTCAGTTGTTCCCTTAACAGAGATTATGTGGATTTCTGGTTAGGGAAAAGAGAACAGAATAGCACATGGTGGTAGGGAGGCTTTTTTCCTTTTTTTTTTTTTTTTCTTTTTCTTTCTCCTTCTCCAAGGGAAGAAATAGAATTGTGAAAGAAGAGGCAAGAATTGAAAAGAAAATGTGCCCTGGTGCTTAGCTGCCACCCTGATTGTCAGAGGTAGAGTTCTGTTTGTTCTGTCACTTTTTGTGGCTCTGTCTGCAAATTGCATGCCAAGTGAAAATTAACTTGCTCCTTTGAAGCTTCATTGGTAGGATGTGTGTGTCTAAGCCTTAATAACTATTACATAACAGAGTCATTCCAATTTCACTGTTCATTGTTTGCATCTTTAAAATAATTGAGGTCAAGCCGGTTGCTACCCTGAGGTGACAATAATAGAGAATTACGTGCTTTTTCTTTGTAACGGGAGGGAAGGAGTAATCAAGAAAGGACAATTGATATGGACGTCATTATCTGGTTCCATCTTTCCAAGAGGCTTTCAGAGTATCTCACTTAGTATTCCAGGATCCTTTCATAAAATAGTTTTTCTCATTAGCATAGTGATGTTCACAGAGGCTACTGTGGGTCTTCATCCAGACTGAAGCTTTTTGGATAGACTTCCCTTCAGCTCACAGCTCAAGGAGGCCGTTTTTGGTTAAAACTTCAGGTTTTACTGTAAGCAAAGTATGCAAATCTCTTATTTCTAGTTTAAGCACATTTGTGGTCAGCTGGTCTTGTACGTGTTTCCACACTAGACATTTTCAGAGCTAAAATGCAAAATACTCCTTATAAGAGATCAGTGTTATAGATTGCAGTGCCTTTAGCAACAACTGCTGTGTAAATCTCTTTCACTTTAGTTATATATTAAGCTCTAATTTGCCTTCCTAGTTTGCGTGCTATTGATGGAATCCTATTAAAATATTTATGGGTGTGACTTTACTGAAGAAAAGGGGGAAGCCTATAAATCCCTATCAGGAAATCTCTTTTGCCAAGCAGTAAGATGCATATATTGAGTGACCTTGAGGGAGTCAGAACACTTTACAGAAATTAAGCCCAAGCAAAAATTATCTTGCTTTGCTGTGGTTAGGTATTAATGCTTAACTCAAAATAAAAATGCATTAAATTGGGGGGGAAAAAACCCACATTTTACTGCAGCTGTAGAAGTTATCTTAATTTAAGAGACTTTTCAATAGGAGAGGTAGACCTTCTGAGCTGGTGATTGACAGCACTGAATTCTGTAGATGTGGTTGGAAGCAAGCTAAAAAAAGCAAGTGATTTTTATTAGTCATTTTTTTGCATGTATGTTTATGCTCTTTCCCTTTTCAGAATAAATAGTTGAAAGTAGGAAAGATTCAAGGAAATCCTGTGTGGGAATTGTGAAATTGTGCTGTATTGTTGGATGATATGTGAGATTAATGGCTTGTACAGTTACTGTGGTGACATTGGAGTTCCATGTGTTTGTCTTACTTGTCCCAAGTATGTATCAAATGAATCTATTATGCTTTGGTATGTATATATTAGGTGTCTGTTTTAGCCTTTAATTTTTATATGATGCCAGTTCATATTGTTGTTGGCGATATCTGGATCAAGATTGTTGATATCTAGGTCAAGCAAGAAATCTTTCTCAAGGTCAGAATCAATGACTGTTAGGCTTTCATGGCAACCCAATGAATTGGGTTTGCAATGATTTAGAAGGTTTTCATTTTTTCTCTGTGGACTTGGTTCTCTTTCTTTACACGTCTGCTTCCTTTTTTTAAGAAAAGCAGCGTTTTATATTAAACAAAAGAGGAAAAAAAAAAAGAAAAACACAACTCTGTGATATTTGCTTTTTTAAAAATGAGAACCAAGGTCTGCACTCCTATCACTTATGACCTAATTAAGGATGGTTTCAAAAGCTGGCTTCTACTTGTGTCCTTTCCTGATGGCTTTCATAATGTTTTTCTTGTGTTATGATTCTCTAAAAGCAAGAAACTAATATACCAGAAAGTGTTTGTGTGTGTGTGAGAGAGAGAGAGAGAAAGGGAGAGCAAGAAATCATGTTTTCATATAACAGAAAGAAAACAATGAAGAAGCATTTTGGCGCCTTCCTTGCCTTTGAAGGCAGTAAACCTCTCAAAAATGCAACTTGACTTAGGGTTGGTAAGAAAGTGATTTGCGTTGAATTCCTGCATTACTATTTAAATGTCCAAAGCTTTTCCCACAACATTTTTTTTTTTTTTTAACAGATGCTCTCTTTTTCATATTAGCATTGTGTTTATTTTCCGAGTTTTCTTTATGATTGTTTTCAACTTGCCTACTGTCAGCAATGGAAAGGTTTTAAAAATAAAAATTACTGCATTAAATCTTCCAGAGGAAATGCCCAGAGGTGACTAGGCAGCCAACGTGCTGCTAGTGGTGGTATTACTGACAGCCCACGCAGAGAACAGTAAGTTGAGAAAGAGTGGTATTAACTGATAGAGCTAAATGTGTCCTTGATGAATGATTTCTAGCATGTCACAACTTGACAACATAGAATTTCTGTGGGTTCTTAGTGCTGCTAAAAGAATATTTTCCTTCTCTGGAGTGTTTTGGATTTTTTTTTGCTGTACACATGGGTAGGAGTATTGTAATACCTACTATAAAATGATTCAATATGTGTGAAGATCAATTGCAAAAAGGAAAATTGCACATGCTAAAATATAAATTGCTTGTGTCAGATGAATTATTCAGTCCTGGGAAGGTCTGAATAATCTTCCTCAAGTTATATATTCCAAAGAGAGGTAGGATGGTCTCTAGTATTTAAATCTTCATAAATGAGAACAGGATTGATGACACTGTTTTCTTGCTATGCTCTGTATGGCCTGTGTGAGGAAGGGGGAGAATGTTTGCTTACCCTTTGATGTAATATGGCTGATGTCATTCTTCTTTGGCTTCAGGGAGCTTGAAATCACTGTGTCTTAGGATGCCCCTGAGAATCCTGTGAATTGGGCAGTTTGGTAAATGATGTAAAGTTGTTTTTTGCTTTAGGTTGTTGTGATGTGCTGCTAGTTTGGTGAAGTCCTGTAAGGTCAGTAATTGTAGAAATAAAGATGTTCCGATTATCGTAATACCCATCTGGGCCAGACAAACAGACTTAGGTCTGTTAGTCCTGGAGATAACGAGCATTTCCAATGTAGATGAAACCATGTCAGAGGCAGTCATATGCTCTTCATTTGTGTGTGGCTGTTCAGTTTTCATCCTTTTGAAGTTCCAGTTTATCTTTGTTCTAGGATAGGAGGACAAAAATCTTTAAAAGAGTTTATTATTAGGCTTCATAATTGGGATTTTCTCTCTCTGTAGTTTCAGAAACAAATTGAAACCTTAAATCAAAATTGCTGTTCAGGTTTCTAATATGATTTCTCTGTTTGGGAAAGATTAATATATCGTCTAGTACGTTAACAAAATATTGAATTACTGTAATTTTTCTTCTAGCACAGAAATAACACCTCAATTTTTCTTGATTATTTCTTAAATTAATTTTTAGTTGCTAATTTTAGCTAATTTACAGTATGAAAGACTCTTCATTCTTCTTAATGTGTCTGAAATGTTCTGGATTCGCAAAAAAATACGTCTCAAAGCCTATACTGTCCGGGCGACCCTGAGAACAGAGTCATTTCTAGTTACTGATTTGTTTGGGATCTCGTTACGTAATGATATGGTGCCATATAACGTTGGCAGCGTGTTCACAAGAGGAAGATCCAGGAGGTGGAATACCAGCTGCAATGAGTAGTTGGCAGTCGCTGTGACTGAGTAAGTAGGGAAAGCAACCACACGAATCACACAGGGTGTAGGATGGTTTGGGGAGGGGAGGAAGCAGGCAGCAAAAGCAGCTGGGAAGGGGCTGTTTTGGAGCAAGCAGTAGAGGGTGGATGACCTACTGAGGCAAATGTCAGAGGTAATTGCTGTTGTTTGGTTTTCTGTGAAGGTGTTGTCAAGTGGCAGCTTTCTTCGTGGGTGGTGTTACCCAGAGGAATGCTGACAGTATCGGAGAATTTCTGGCTGGCTAAAAGGTCTGCATCTCCTTCCAGCTTCAGGAATAACTGTTAATAGGAAACATACAATGTGGTCTACTTGTGCTCTCCTACTGCAAGCTGAAGATGGCTAAAAGAGTAAGCCATGCACATGAGCAGTAAATGCTTGTCAACTTCTAATGCTTTGAATCCTACAGAGGAGCTGCTGTTCTTGGTGTCTTCTGCTGCTTCAGGCACCTTGAACAGTTGCTTTTACCACAGCTCTAATGTTGCATAGAAACATTGCCAGCAGGTAGCATGGAAAGGATGAATTAAAAAGGCCTCTTTCAAGCTAACTTTAGGTCAGGTAGAGAATATTAAGACCCACAACGATACTTCATTTTTGATAAAGGGAGAGTAAACAATTGTTTTTATTTACTTTTTATTGTAAACTGGGAAGAATTTAACTCTAGGCTGTAGAGCTTGGGGCTAGGTGCTAACTGCAAACATTCAGTCACTTTTTCCAAACATTTCCTAAGCTCTGCGATCAGTTTATCTTACGTTCTTCTCTTAGATGTATAAGAATATATTTGCCCTTTAAGCAAGGAAGGGGAAAATGGAAATGTTATTTTGGATTTTTATTTTCCTGTGGAAGCAGATCCTTGGAAATGTATGCTATTTCTAACAAAGAAAATAGAAAGTATGAAAAGTGATTGCACAGAGATGAAAACAAAATATTTCAGTTGCTTCAAAGTATCAGAAAGGGTTTCAACTTCACAGTCTTGTTCAGGATGGGAAAGGGAGGGAAGCAATTTTCCATTCAATTTTATTGCACAGTCTTCAGGGAGAATGTGATCCATCGACTCCCAGCCATACCTTCAATTTGTTTTCCTGAGCTCTTTTTATAGGGGAGTGTGGCTCACTTACGTGAGTGTGTGTGTCTGTGCTGGTCTGGTTTTTGTTTTGGCTTTGAAGGGACCCTCTGTGCTCTGGAGCTCAGGTACGTGGTGTGTGACTTCTCAAAACTGGAGCACAACCTGAGGTTCGGGCAGTTCCTAAAGGTGCTTATCCTGGCTGCCTTTGTCGTACTCTGTCTAATTCTCTTTTCTGACAAATGGAATTAAAATTGACTGTGCACATCTTACTGTAAAAATCTGCATAAGATTGATTCTTTTTTTGGCAATAACCTGAGAGCACAGCTCCTTCCAGTCTTTCTGGATTTTGCAGTTACTTCACAAATAAAACTCACCAAACCTATAACACTTCGGCTTCTTCTAAAGCTTTGGCCGCTGTTTTTAAATGCTAACTGTTAAGATCTCAGCATTTTAATTTTCAGCAGGGAATTAAACTAAGTTTCTTATGTAGCTTCCTTCAACAGCCTTTCACTTAATTCTGTTATAATTTGTTTGCAAGGATGAGTATTTAATCTTTGAGTTGAGTTTCCATTCTTCCTTTTCAAGTGTACTCAATATGAACTTATTAATTGGTATACTTAGCGCAGTGTAGGGAGGCTATGGGAAGCAAACCATGCTTCAAAAAGACAATAATAATAATGAAAAATCATGATGTTCATCATACACTTTTCACATTACAGTAGGTTGGACAAATGGAGCTTGAATTTGTTGTTTACAGTGTTTAGACTTTTTTTGAAAGCTTTTGAGAAACTCGAGTGTAAACCTGTAAGTTTTTTTTTTTTTTCTTTTTCAGTGAAATTATTCTTTTTAGGAAGACGTTATGTTTAAAATAGTTTTCTTAAGAAGGAGCATCTCAAGATCCTGAATTTTCCAGACTGCATCTAGCTCACTGTTATCGCACATTTTAGCAAAATAAACCGCCTTTTATCACTCTGTGACTTTATAATGCGATACCTTTCATATACGTAACCAGGTTATAAATTTATTTTGACCTTATAGTGTCCCACCAGCCTCCTCGTGTGCTCTGAGCTGGCTGGGTTATTGGTTGCCTGTATTAGAGAAGAGATGATGACTGTTGTGTTACGTGCAGCATAGGTGCCCCAATCCAAAGTGCCTTCCTTGAAATGCTTTCTTCAGGGATTTAATCTAGAAATTGTTGCATTAGAGAAAAATCCACTCTGTTACATGAACCTTGTAATAATTAAGCCAACATATTTTGGGGGTCAGTGAGCTGGTACAGGAACTCTGCAGTTAATGTGATGGATCGCGTGGTGACTGCCAGCAGCATTGACGTTCTGTGATCACGGCCACGTATGAGATTCATTTGAATCGCTGAAGGAGTTGGACTTTGATTTATCTCTCGCCATGATTAGAGCTTGAACTTTAGCTGTGAGATTGAATTTGCATGCTTCATAAACCTATTAAAATTGATCTTTTTTTTTTTTTTTCAAAGCATGTAATCTTCAAATAGCAGTTTCTTAGATTATGTAAAAACATCAGATTTAGCAAAAGAGAAGGGGAGGAAGAGAAGTAATAAGAAGACAATCATGGAATAACCTTCATGTTTAGCTTAAAAGTCCCACTCTAGAAACACACATAAAAATTTCTGCCCTCCAGCCCTTTCTTCACATTGGTTGGAGTTTGGGTGGAATAGCTGGCACATGATATCATCTTTCTGTATTTTCTAGGAAGCTGTTTTTTAGGGTGCTGCAAGCTTTTGAGAATGTAAAAGGACTTTTCTCTTGTATCAGTCTGGCAAGAGGATTGGTAGGTTATTTCTACTATTTCATCCGCCTTTTAGGATCGTGAGCCTGCGGTTATACTGAAAATAGAAAGATTGGAAAATGAGATTTTTAAGAGAGTTCAACACATGGCAACCGTTATTCAGCATGGACTCCCACGGGTAATTGAACCTTGGGTTTATATTGATAGATCTTGCACCTGCAGCAGAAAAAGATACTAAGCAACTCTGTTCTTGTTAACTGAGTTTTCTGTCTGGTAGTATATATCCTTTCTGCTATATCTTGCCAAAGGGTGTGGAAGGGAAGAAGTGTGATGCTGCATTATTGAAGAAAGATTGCAATGTCTTAAGCGAAGTCATTACTTAGATGGTGTGGATCTTCTCTGTAATTGAGTGAGAGCTTGATATTTGGGAGTTGGATGTAAGTACTTTACATCGTTTGGCAATAAGAGATTTGCAATCTTATGTTTAAAATCAGCTTTATGTGTGCCCATAACTTGTCTTTGTTAGGGTATCTGATCAGTAGACAAACTTGTGGGGATAAAACACCACCACTTCGAGATGTCCGGAAGGCTGACGCAATCCTCAAATTATTTTTGAGATGAGATACATAACTCTGGCTCTTTAGACATAAGCTGTATATATACATAAGTCAGTACGTTAAAGAAAAGGTCCAGAATGAATTTGAGTTTTGTCTCAAATGTGTATGATTGTAGTTACAGGCATGATTATTTCAAAGATACTCCCAAGTGTGGTGTGGTACATGAAGGTGTTTTCTTATCTTAAGGAACGGTAAGTATGAGAGAGTCCCATCGTATGCATGTATAATTTATGAAAAGCTGTAAAAACAGATTTTTTAAACATCTTTTTCTTTTAGTTATAGGAAGGATTTTTGGAAGCTTGCCAGTTTATTTAAAGAACAGCCTGCTCATGCAATGTTTTTATCTGCTCTACAAGCGTGCATTTTATCTTTGTCTGGTTGGTTCAAATCTAGAAACAGATTAACTTTCTTCCCGACAGCTGGTATTCATATCTGATAGTAAATAAGTATTCTAAGTTGCATCCTATGGCAATGCCTGTAAACTTCCAAGTCACCTTATTTTTTCAAAATAATTCCTTACCAATGCTTGAGAAATGAAAAATGTTTGTTCTTAAACTGTGGCTAGATGTTTCATGTAGGAAAGGAAGAAGATGAATGCTGTATTTTCTGTGGGTGTCTCAGGTCATGGACCTAGGAAAGAAAATTCAAGTCTAAATTGGTAACAGAGAAGGAAGTAGAATTTTCGTATGTTTCCTTAAATACTTCCAGAAAGTATGAGTTGCTATTACACCTACCAGGAACCTACTACTTTAAGAGACTATTTTCTCTAACATAGTCTTGACATTTTCACAGGTCTTTGGTAGTCTTAAGCCCTTTGTTTTTGTAGGTAAATTTATGGTATATTTGCATCATAACATGAACATTCATTTGTTGTTCTTTACATTTAGTTACTACATCAACCTGTAGGAATTTAACAGCTACGTTGTGATATTTCCTATGGCATCAGATGTTTTTGCACCTTTACAGATGATGAGTCAAGTTGAGGGACAACAGAAGAATCTCGTACAAGCCATCGAAGCTCTCCCAAGTTCTGGACCCCTTTCTGCCTTGGATCAGGACTTGCTGCTTTTAAAAGCTACCTCTGCTGCCACCCTGAGCTGCCTTGGAGAATGCCTGACTCTATTACAGCAAAGCATGCATCAAGTGGGCCAGCACCATAACAGGTCACTGTCATCAGGTGAGCACAAGCGCTCTTGGGTATTTTTTTTACATGCCTTAGGGTTTTTTGTTATGCTACTGAAGAAGGCAAAATGAACCCTTCCTCAAAGAGCAGTTGGATTGAGCAGCTTGTAAGCTTCTGCAGCATCAAGTATTAGCATTTTTCTCTTAGCCTAAAAAAAAGCTGCAAAATGTTGAAATTGGAAAAGAGGGAAAAAAGATGTTGTCCTAAATCTTCATAGGGAAATTAGGTTTTGAAGACAGCAAGACAGGGAGGGGGAAAAAAGTGGCATGGAGAACAGATAGATAAGCCTCTGCTCTTAAAGACAGTGCAGAACCTGCTTGGTATTTTTATGTAGAGATTGAAATCACAATACAGTTGTGTTTGATAAAAATGCAGTGTTACAGTGAAAAATCATATTTCTAGTTTTTTACATAAAAAGATTAATCCTGCTGAGGTAGATTTATTCCAATTAGTGGTTTTATAAGTGGTTTTATTTAAGTCTGGGAAGAGATCTCCATGTTTCTATTAAAAAAAAATATATATATATATATAAAAATAAAATGCTGTCAAATTTTTATGAACCTAAAAAGTCAAAACTGTGTCATTCTGCATTGCAGGCATGAACCTCCCAAGTCCTCATGCAGCTCAATTTTTTTAATTCACACAGTTGTAGGACTCTATCAATAATATAGGAAGTCAGACCTTTCTGAAAGGATGGTCATTGTTTTCTCAGGGGTATACTGCCTAGTGTAAGCACAGGAGCAGGACATGATATAAATGGAGGAGGAGGAGCAGCAGCAAAAATGGGGTGGCTTTTCTGGAAATGGGGTGGCTTTTTATGTTTTTTTTGTAGGTAAATCAACAACATAATCCAACGTCAAGTAGGCCCTTAAAGAACAAAACATGAAGAAAAACACACAAAAGTACTGAAAATCAAAAAGACAAAACATTCTTATTTGCAGAAAGTTTATTACAGGGCAGGATATGCCCTCAGGGCTGCTGAGACAACTGAGTAAGAAGAATCCTTCTGATGAATTCCCACTGTGGGGAAAATAGAAATGTGAAAGGGTCAGTTGAGAAGTAGGGAAATGACATTAAAAGGGCCCTTAGGAAGACAAAACAAAACAACTACCAACCAACCAACAAACAAACCCACTACTACCACTAACAAAAACAAACAAACAAAAAAAACCAACAACAACAACCAAAAGACAGTTAAAAACTTTGATGCCTATACTATGGCATATTGTGACTTCCCTAATCCAGATTCTGATATATTTCAGAGAGTAAAGTAAATGAACAACAACAACACAATTCTGTATTCTGGTTTTAACTTAAAAAATGCAGAAAACTTGCACATATCTTAATAGTAATGATAAAGTGCCTTTAATTGAATTCTTTGATATAATGTCATTTCAAAAGAGAATGGGTTGGATCAAAGATGAAAAGCATCCTTCAAAGAAAAGTCACTTTCCAGTTTCAAAGTCCCTGGGGGTTGTTTTTCATGTCCGTGTGATCTAAGTGAACTGTCAGAGATAGATGACTTGAGTCGTACATGCCCTTGAATCTCTGTCCAAGTAATCTTCTGTTAAATCAGTGCTGTGTTTTGACTTGATAATGATTTTTGCAGATCTGTGCACAATAGCAGGGAAAAACAAATATAACACTAGTACTCGCTTAAAGGGGTTCCCTTTTTTAATCCCTTCTCCCTCCCCTAAAAATGTTGAAAGCTGCTATTATAAAGGACTTAACAAAATTTAATAAGTATTCTTATTTGTTTGTTTTCCCTTTAGACTTTAAAGTTGTACGAGAATTCTTTCAGGAACTGAAATTCTGTAGCACTTGTTCATATCAGCATCTTCAGTGTAACTGTGAGAACCCGAATGCAAACAGTTAATCCTTCAGTGTGTAGGTGTGCTTATTTGGTATGTAATTTAGAGAGAGGGAGACAGAGGGAGAGAGGGGGGAACTAAAAGCTGCTGAAATATTTAGACTATTCTCCCTCAAAAATCTGTGAAATTACTACTTTTTCTTCCTTTTCTTTTCCCCAGGACTTGTTATGCAACACAGTTGCCTGAAAGAACCTGGCATGAAAGTCTTGATTACTGATTTTCCTACCCAGTTAATCTTGCTCAGGCGTACTTTGGTGGACTTAACGTTTCTGCTGAGTCGGTAGAGTTTCAGAGTCATCAAAGCTGAATAAACTCGTACCTAATCAGACTAATGCCTTTAAGTAATCTAGCAAACTCTAACTCTGAGAGATGATATATTTCATTTTGATTCTGTGTCCTCCAGGTGAATTTTTTTTAATTGCATATCCAGAAGGAGCAACCAAACGGTGACCTTTATTATCACCTCCTGATACGGTCAGGTGAAAATGGCTTGTTAGGTTAAAAGCCATATGTTCATCTGATAGAAAGTCTAAAACATCTTTCCAGGATGATGTGATGGCCTTGTTCAATATATTGCCAAACGTTTCCATCCAAGTGCCATCATTACCTGCTACATAGCATCCAAAGATTCTAGTTGAATAAATCCTGTGGAAAGGCAATGGGGACAAGATCCTCAGGCTGTTGCACAGACAGACAAGGTAGGAATTCTAGCCTACAGTTCATGAAGGTGGTCCAACAAAGCAGAGCAGCACTCCCTTGTAGAGTGTGAGAAATAAGCAATGACTTAACTTTCTTAAATTAAACTTACCTTTGACTTCACCTTCCTTCAGAATGAAATGCTCATGCTATTATGTCCTAAATACAAAGAACTGCCAGAAGAGTAGATAGTATCTACTTTCTCTGTACCTTTACCCTGCTTCTGTTCTTGAAGTCATTATGGCCAGTTGTGCATGGATTGTTAACTTTCTCTCTGTGCACCGTAGGCCTTGCCATCTGAATGCTTCTACAGCAAGGACTTAAAGTAGCTGAGAGTTTCTCACATAATACTTAGAGAATGCACTCGCAAAGATAGTTATTAAATAGCTACTATTTTAAACAGATTTGTAGACTGTAACTTTTTAAAAATTAAAAAAAATGCTACTTTTGAGGTAACTTTTTTATTGTTTTGTTTTCCAGTCGTGTGATTAGATAGATCTGATCCAGTATCTAGGATTGTGTGGGTCTTGACTTTAAATATTTTATGACATGTTTTGGCGTGAAATAGTTTAAGAAAGATGTGATTTTGAGCTCTTCGTGTTTCTTTCAAGTTGTCAGTCTTATACCTCAAGTCTGCAAGCAGTTATGAAGATTAAACTGAAATCTTCAATCTTTTTTTGAAGGGTAGTCAACACATGTTTCATTCCCACAGTAAAGATTCAAGGAAAGGTTTTTTGTGATTCTCTTTTTGTTAGTGCTCGATTTTGGACGTGCATCAACAAGAACAGCCAGTGAAGCAAAAATTCTGTCTGTGTTTCTACTTTGGGGTAAAACAATGTCATATTCATATCTAGCTGTCTCCATTAAAAGTATATGCATTGATCTCTGGCTAAATGCTTTGTAATTTTTTTTCTTTAATTGTAAATGTGCTGGAGAAGGGTATTATTAGATGAAAGTATTGGTTACATACAGTGTAAGGTGAAAATGAGGGATTGCACCTATTCTTAGGAGTTTCATTGGGGTTTGGGATTTTTTTTTTTTTTTTTTTTTTTGTAGGAGGAAGAAGCATTTCAAGGATTTTCCAATTGGCCAAGGATGTCACCTAGTAGTGTAGTGTATAGCATTTGCTAATCAGCATTAGCAAATGCTCATGTGCCTTGTGAGAAGGTCAGGTTTATTTGGCATGCAGAAAGGAAGCAGGTGGCTTTTTAAATAAAAATGCAGCAGAGAAACGTTGTCTCTATGTAAACTTCAAAACTTTTGGTGTTACTTTTCTCCTTGTGTATCCTTTGGCAGAAGAATGTCTCTAAAGCTTGTTGACTGCTATGGTTAACATCCTTCCTCCTGTCCCAAACTGAGAATGCAGCAAACTTAAGTAATTTGTTTTAAAGCTGATTTATCACCTTATGCTGTGTTTTAGGTCTGCTTTTTATTTTAATACCTTGGCAAATAGAATCCTGTCTTGCAGTCAGCAGCCTGTGCAGATAAATCCCTTATTTAAATCGTTTCACATCAGACACTCATTTATTGAATAAACGATGTCCCAGACAGGAATTCCCTCATATATTTTTAATTTTCACTTACCACTTTTCTGAAGTGCGTCATAGAATATATTTTTTTTCCTTTGAGGAGTTATTTTTAGTTTACCTTTAAAAGACAACAACAACAAAAACACACGATCGTCCTCACCATGTATTTTCTGATGTTCATTTGGGTGTGTAAATGCTGCTTAAAAATTTTTTTTTCTTCCATGGCAAGAAATGGATTGAAGATGATTCTGGAGTCTGGGAGGGGGAAGTATTTGAACTTTATTTAACCGGGTTCTCTGGTGCCTCCTTTTGAGCAAATAAATGTACAGGAAAGAAAATCTAGATGCTTTTAATTTGGAGACAAATGACAAACAGGGATTCTTCTGTAGTACAGATGGCAAGAGGAGAGAAAATTGTGCAGGGGAATCCTCTTCCTTGCTCAATTCCTGCCACCACCAACTCCCCCCTGAATGCCTGGGGGGCAGGAAAGGATGAGGAAAGATGGGAGAAAAAAGTAGTTATTACCTGTGTAAATTACTGAGTTCCACGTAGTCAGGTTCCCCTTAAATATATCAGCTCTAGATTTGCTTCTGTTGAGACCAACCAAAACAGTTTGCTGTTTTGTGTATACTAATACGTGATTCCTTATATGGTCTTCTTTTTTTTTTGAAAGATAGCATTATTTTCTAGTCCTTGCGCAGCATTTGCAAATACAACATTGTTCTTCTAATCCGAAAAACAGATGTGCAGCTTGCTGTTGCTCGTTGAGCGTCCTGTAGGATTCAGTAAAACTGTTGTGTCTGTCCCTGGCCATGGAAGGAATACACATCTAATTTTGGTCTCTCCTGGAGGGCTAGTGTTGAATTGTTAAGGGAATATTTGTTACAGTGTAGTTACAGTATGTTGTAAGAGTTGTAGCAATCAATGTTAGGTTACGATTGTGCTGGGTTAAAAATGGTTTTTTTTTTTTTTTTTTTTTTTTTTTTTTTTAGTCTGTAAGCCAAGACCAGAGAACTTAAAAATAGAAAAGTTTTGTTGTAGAATTGAGGTAGGTGTTAAGCATGTTTCATGCATCAGTTATAGGAAAACGTAGTGTGAAGGTACACTGCATACCTAGGAAACTGGAATCAAAGAAAGAAAATGATCCATGATGCTTAACTGGAAAAATCTACTCCAAACCTCCTCTTTGGGGATAATTTCCCTCCCTTCTGCTGTGTGCAACTGTGAAGGGGAAACCCATTTCTCCTGAGGGCACTCGGGGAGGATGCTCTCTGTCGTGCCATCTGAAATGGATGGTTTTTGTGAGCTGTAGCATTGCCATAGGCAAAGGAGAGCAGGCTGTGGCTGTGTGCTGTGCTTGTGTAGATATGTTCCCTGTCTTGTTGGGGTTTATCTGCTGCCTGTTCATTGTAGTGGAAATTGGTGTCGAGGGGCTGGAAGAAAGCTCTTTTTGGGGTACTTTCTATGAGAACTGCAGGTTTGTGTATACATATACACTGAACTTCCAGGGAAATTAGGCTGTTTTTCTCCCCTGGAAGCATATAACCAGCACCATGCAGGTGGCAGAGATCTGGTTGATTTTACTAATAGTGTATTTGGTACATCCTTTCCAATTTCTGCAAGGTTTACTACAGAAACAGATGTTTTGTTTTAATTGGTGTGGTGCCTTTTATAGTTGTAAAGCAAATAATAAAGTAGCATTTGTGAATGTCTTCCTGGAGAACTTCTTTAGAATGATGAAATGCATCAAATAAGAATTGAATTTACCTTTCTGTCTGCTGTCTTAGGCAAGGACTGAGAACAGAACAACAATCTTTCTTAAAAACAGTCAGTGACAGCAGTTTCTTCCCGTTCTTAATGAACATTGAAGATTAAACTTTTTCTCATACTATTTTGTTTATTTGTTTCATGAAGTCTTTAGAAGAATGGTAATGAACTCGTGATAGAAAATCTAGTACACCATAAGGCAGTGAAGATGGCAGTTCTGCTGGGGTGGATCATGTTGTTCACAGATATCTGCTTAGTCTGGGGAAAGGAGGATAAATTCCAATAAAATAATTTGATTCAATAAATAGATAACAACTACTTATACTGTTTGTGGCAAATGTAATTTCTACTAGCACACATGAGACTGTTTCTGGCGTACAACTGATATGTGAGTAGAGTAGGAGTTATGTTTTTGTGTCCTCTTTCTCTGTATAGGGGTTTTATTCTGATCTTAACTTGATTTGAAGATTATTTCTAATGAATTCTCTCTTCACACTTTGCTTTTGTCTGGGAAGTAGGGGACTATATTGAGTATATGGCAACTCCCTTGGGATGAAACAAGAATGCTGCCGCCTCAGAGCAGATTTGCAGATTAAAGATTGTCAGATACTCCCTGATGGCACTTAAGAACTGGGCTTGGAATTTTTTCAACTTGCTCAGAGAGCTGACTTTTAATTTAGGTTTCTGTGGTATATGGCTGCTTTTTACTGCATACGTCTGCTCTGCAGAGTAGTCTGGTTCCAGGCAGGCAGACTCGAACACAATGATTTTTCTTACGTGAAGAGGTGTTTGAGAAGCAGATGTGCTTTATCCTTTGGACCTTACATCTTAGCATCCTTTTGGTGTTGGCTAGTTCCTAAGGTATAGTTAAGATCTGCTTAAAAAAACTGATTAAGCTGACAAGGTATACTCTTCTGCAAGAGATAGCGCTGCCCCTGGGACAGATAGAAAAACACGCTTGCATACTTCTAACAGATTCTAGTTCTGTGAGAGGGTTTAAAACGTGGGGAGAAAGATGAAGGAGTAAATCGCCTTTTTACTAGGTGTGTTTGTACTGAAGAGCAAAACTGATAGAGTGTTTTTAAAAAAATATGTAAATGATGGCTAAGTAAATGTTCACGCTTGCAAATTTCCCCTGAAGCAAGGTGTTTATTCAAATGGCTTTCACTTGTGGCTATTTACAGAAATGAATTTATTAAAAAAATATATTAATTAAAAGTAAAGGCCAAACAGATTGTGTATGAAGAGAGAAAACAGATAGCCCAAGAAAATGAGTGGATGATGTATTTTCAAAGAGTTGCATAAAGAGCAGTCAGTCCAATTTTTTTTAGTTTTTCTGTAATGGGAAAATAACGATAATAATTCACTTTTCAGCTGTTTGACAGGGAGAAACAGAAAAATAGACCAAGATTACTTACTGCAAAGTAATGAAGAATGAGAAGCATAGGTATGCTCCATAAAACTCTTTGCTGAAGTGAAACAAGTTTATTTTCTTGATTTTATTTTATTTTTCTGTTCCCTCTCTGAAATCTGTATGAATTAACACCAGAAAGACAGAAATAAAAGAAACAAGTTTAGCAATGTACAGCCTTGTGAATTCCCTCCAAGGAACAAACTTCTTTATTTGAAGTTTTCTAACTTAGTTTTATCCCTAAATGCTGAAGGTATGCTTCCTTCTTCCCATGCAGAGTGATGGTCCATTTTGGATCTGCCAGAAGTATCTTCAGATTATCCTCTGAATCAGACCTTGTTTTGAGGGATCTGTGGTTATCCTTTTTTTTTTTTTTTTTTTTTTTTTCAATTTTTATAGTTGTTCAAGACCTAAAGAGAAACTATGAGTAGTCACAGAACTCTTCATGTCTTGCCACGTATGCTGTTACCATGTGTAGATTTAATTCTGTTTTTGGAATGGGATAAGATGTTGGCTTCATGATCTGTAAGAGCAATGTGTAGGGCAAGTCAAACAAAGAGACTATTTTTTCTCTCGTGGTTTGCACAACTCAGTCTGGACTTAAAAACATCTACTGCCATAGTCCTCAAAGTTACTATAACCCAAAAGCCTTTGCAGTATATAAAATAAAGGCCTAATATGAGAGACACAAAGATGTTCTTTTGTCAGTGGGAAATTTAAGTCATTATGTGCAATAAATATTATAAAAAAGATGTTTTTCTCCATTTTCTCCAGTCTTTGAAAATCATTTTACATTATTTGCTTAAAGTTTATTCACAAGTTGGTGCCACACAATCACGCTAAGCAAGTAGACCTGAAGCTTTATCATGCCATCAAAATTTAGTGCCATTTTAGCTGAGAGGAATGTCCTGTAATTATTTTATCTTTGGAATTTAGTAAGATTTCAGCTATAGGATTTGTGACCTATTTTTAATAATACAAATGTTAAGAGAATATAACAGTACACAGCATCATCTCACCGGATCAAACCATTTATCTTAATTAGAGGCGACCTCTAGGATCTTACAATTAACCACTGGTGATAAAGAAGGAGAAATTGCATGTTCTTTAATGTAAATAGTGTTCATTGGGATCATCTCAAAACGTTGGCAGTGATGAGAGAAAGAGATTCTCCTGGTGGCACTAATTGTGTTTTCATACACATATCATGGTAATGACTGAAAAGCTGCAATTTTCTTATCCATATCTCTGTATTTTATAACAGCATGTAATTAATAGCTGAAATTTAAGCCCTATGCTGAGGGCTACTGATTTGAAGGGTGATACTGTGTTTAGAGCAGTGAGGGAGGAACTGAGCCTTCCTAGCTGATCGTTTTTTTTCTGTGTTATCTTCCCTAAATACTGGCCTGTCCTGGGAATCAGGTGTCCCCAGCAATAGAGGTTTTTCTGATATCTAGTTCTGTTTGATTCATATTTAGTGTGTATCTTCCTAATGAGAACTCTTCTGAATTATGATCTTAGTAGAGATTAAACATTTGAGCACTTAATCTAGGAAGAGCTTTAGTTCTAGTAAACTCACTTAGCAGCTGTACTTTATTTCTGAAACTCTGGTTTCAGGCAGAATAAATGGGAGGAGTGGACAGGATATTACCTGAACTAGTCCTTGGACTGGAGTCTGATGCAAAAACTAAATGGTTAGGCACTTTTCTTCTGGTACCAATCTATGTTTATAAGATATGGTAAATATCTTCACTGTATTAGGTGCAGGAATATTGACTTGGATAGCTTCTTAACTATTCTAACACTGGGTAGAGTATACTTGCTTGTTTTAATCAACAGGGTGTGTCAGTTTGTATAACCTTTATGTATAATTCTGTCTGGTAGGAATAATGTAAAATCTTCCTTCGTTGACTTAAAAAAAAAAAAAAAAAAAAAAAATTGGCATAGGAGGTGCTGGAGTATTTTTGTTACTGAAGTAAAGCTGAACATAGGAACAGAAAACAGGTTCATTAATATGAACAAATGATGAGAGGAATGGAAAAAAAATCTTTAATCTGCTTCTTGTAAGTTAACATCTGTTTTCTGCTTCAGAAGGTATCCTGGGATGGCCTGGGCCCAAGTCACATTCCACAGAGCAACTGAAAAATGGTGCCCTCAGCTCCTTATCATCTGCTAGTGCCAACATTACGTGGGCAATAGTACCATCTGCAAGCCAAGATGGACAGTCACTACAGCCAAATACTGAGGTAAGCAGGCCATTTCTGTTGTATCTGAGACTTGACATAGATTAGATGCAAACCACGTGGGACAGTGGATGCTTGTATTAATAACTCACTGTGCTTTCTCTTTATGGTACCCTATTTGCTTGAAATAGTTGTTTAAATGCTGGCTTGTGCAAAAGCGCACGCTGAAAACTAGAAAATGTTTACATATTGCTCTGTGCTTTTGCTTCTCTGAGGTACTTTGGAGACAGACAGTGGACTGTGGCAAGCATGTAATCTCCTTCTCAGTTGTAAAACCCATTAACAGTCTGTCAGCATACATACCTATCTTCTTGGTGGTAGGAAGAGCTGCTTGTTTTTTATGCTGGTTTGAGACAGATAGGAGACATTATGACCACAAGATTTGCTTGCTACTTGTTCTTCCATGTTGCTGAGTGCTCTTGTACGCCTCTGGGCACAGCTGATTATTCTCTGAGTGGAAGAGCTCTGTATTGCTTTCTGCCACCTTTTTCTGTTAAGTGATTATGGGCAAAACTTGCCCACGTCATCCTGCACCAGCCTGTTGATTTGTGCTTTTGTGGCATTTACTTGGTAAAGGGCAGTTCTGAAGCATCGACTCTTTGAGGAGGCTCATAGCTACGTATCAGGCATCTGATGCACTGACAGTCTCTCACCATGCCAAACGTCTCCAGCTTCTGCTGTCTGCTTCTGGATACCAGTGCTGCCCACCAGGAAAACACTGCACACTGAGACTTCACAGACTGTTGGGCACCTGGAGCACATGAGACCTGGAGAACTGGAAAGACGTTTTTGAGAGAGCTGAAGAAACCCTTTACGACAAGTGAATGCTCTTTGGCAATTGGAATGGCTTAAATTAAAATATATTGCCTTTAACAAAATGTGTAATGGCTGGGGAGATCAATAAAGCTGTATGGTTTTGCAGTTCTTTCGTAGTATCTTGAGTTGACTATAGTTCAAAAGATCCTGGGCTAAACTAGATTTCTTATAATATTACTTGTTACTTTGGTATTCTTCCAGGTTTGTCCTTAGACAGTGATTTCAAATTCTGTTACAATGTCCAGTCCTCTCAATGTTTAAATTAGTTATATTTGTTTCTTACTAGGAGGTTGTGTCATTTCTTTTTCATATAAGTCAACTGCAATTCTTCATGTCTTCTTAAGACAAGTGACATATAAGAATATTGTTTTGAAAGTTACTTCTTTACTCACTGATAAATCTAATGAAACAAATTGCAGCTTCTTTTTTTTTTTTTTTAGAGGATCATTTTGCAGTTGAGCTGAGCCATTTATGACTTGTTTTCAATTACTGTCTATCTATATTTTCAGTCTCAGCTCCTCCCCTTCTTCTGCTGATGGGAGATACTGAGTTACGCATGCTTTGCTCGTGGAACTCATAATTTATTGAGAAGGGAGTACCCTTGGAGAGATGAATATTAAAAGCAAGGGAGCATAACACTGTTTTTAGTACAGAATACTCAGTACTTTGTGGGACATCTTCCTGAAATCAGCAGCTTGCATTTGGACCCTCTGGGGCATTAGCCCTTAAAAAAAGGAAAGATTTTTAGGTTATATAAAGCTCACCTGAGGATTGTGTTTTTGGCATAAGCAGTAGGTAGCATCTGGATTTGCACATGTAGTTTTTGTTATAGTAGTACAATTTGTCAAGCAGAAATCTGGGTTTGCACCAGAAAATGGCTTGAATGGGGATTCATTACTGAAAGCTCTGTCCAAAGCTGTATCCCTTCCACAGTGTCTTTGTGTGCTTCATGCCACCCAAGACCGATACTGTTGACTCAGAAATTGAAGTGTTCTTTCAAAAGTACCTGATAGATTTTCAATTTTGATCAAGTCACCAGTGTGCTATTGGAAGACTGAAGCACAAAACCGGAGTTGTGGAAGAGGTGAACAGTTGCATCTAACGTAAGTTAGGGCTTTTGTTGTTTTCATGTTCAGCTTCAGATCTAGCAATTTATCATGCCCTGTTATGGTTATAACTCTTTGGATTGCTGGGGTCAGATGTTTGGGAGAAGAGATCAAGTTTTTCTAGAACGCTGCAGGTTTTCTACCCAGCTGTATAACCTGAGCAAAGTGTCAAACGGGGCTGGAGCTTCCTGGTGCTGTGACTAGAGAATGGAGGATTGGAGAAGAACAGCCTTTGTAGAAGAGAAAAATCTTTTGAGCAATTGTTATCTTGCTAAGGATGCTACCTGACCCAGGCAGTCACCCACGAGGTGGTGTCTGACTTTTTTTTAAATATAATTTTCCAAGCTATCAAAAGTGTTCTACTTAACGCTTTTTTAAAAATTCCACATGTCCATTTCAGCATATTTTCAAATATGTTCTGTCCTGTCGTGTCTGAGTAAGAGTGGCACTGAGTACCCGGTTTACATTCAAAAGTATAAAAAGCAGTGATTGTGCTACTTACTTAGTATGTGAGATTATATATAAAAGCAACTGCAAATCACCATATTCCACTTATTTCCTGGTCCAGATGCATCCTTGTTAGTAATGGCAGTGACATCAGCAGGGAATGAGATAATGCATCTAGATGTCATTGTTAAGAAACTCGTGATGTTGAAGACCCTGACTTTTTTTTTGTTTATCTGGTAGTTGCTTTTAGGTGTGGAAAGAAAAAAAGAGGAATCCACAAGTGTCATTCAAACAATGCCCAGTTCTCTCAATGATTTTCTTCAAAAAGAAAGGAAAAAGCCACCACCAACAAAAAAAAAACCAACACCCCACACCAAAAACAAACAAACACGAAAGAACAACAATTTAATCCCTGGCTGGTCCTCATCTCTGTATAAGTTGATAGTGTGTAAATGAGGCTAGCTTTCAAAGTATCCCTGTCAGAAGTGATCCTTAATTTTAAAGAAGTCATGGCAAGAGAGTGCTGGTTTGTCTTTCAGTGCTGTCAAAACTAATTCTGGTTTCTTAAAACTAATTCTGGTTTCTTCTTTGACCATGCCTTGACTTTTTTTAAAGAAAGGATTTTATATTTTTACGCTATTTCCTCTGTCCCTTAGAAGCTAAACCCCAAAGAAATGGGAGAGAGCTTTTTGGCTGACATTCAGCGTAATGTATTAGATGCACCAACTAAACAAATTGTGAATTGACCTGCAGTCTGAAATAGAAAACACCATTAAGCTGCTGCCCTTGATGAACAACCGACTTGTCTACTTCTCTTCTAGAACGTTACTTACAAGGAAATGATCATTTTAGGTATGTGGATCAGCAGTGATCTTAAGAGGAAAAAAAAGATATTTTCTGATGGGGGGACTATCGGGAATCTTCCCTGATCTAGGAGGCTGCTGCTGGCAGCAGTTTCCTGGCAACATGGCCAAGTTGCTGAATGTATTTAGTGATAGTTATGTTAATTCTCAGCACAGCATGTAGAGGCTTTGTAGCACTGCATTAAGAAACATCATTAAAAAACCAATGACTTGTTTTTTTTCTGCATTTTTTAATATGTTTATGAAGAAAGCATGGATCTTTAGAATATCCCTCTAGAAAAAAAACAAGGCACACCTGATGCAATTTCACTTTAATACATAAGCATTCTTTAGGGGTATAAGTTCTTTAGAGGTATAAGTTCAAGAGTTGAAGTTTGATACCATATATAACCGAAGGAAAACATTTCTTTTTAGTTGGTCACACAATTAGGGTTTCAGGTTGGAATTTCTCCCCTGGTGAAATAATGTAGTAGCTAAAGAGTCTTATTTTTTTAAACAATGCGTTGGTGTTTACTTGCTTTTGTTATTAAGGGTGTTTCTTGTGCCTAAGTATAGGGATATAATTTGAGATATTGCTTAAACTAACTGAAAAAATAAAAGATCTTGTAGCAGAAATGATTTTCATGTGTATTTCCTCTTTTATCATCTCCTTTGTTGTTACTGTTGGTGTTACTGGTTTTTCTTCCCAAATGAGAATTGCATTTTAGGGTTGTGATATGGGACGGCATGAGGTTAAATCCTGACATCTTAACTGGAGGAAGTAACCACTGATCGTAAAGTGCAGATATCTTTCATTTTTCATACTTTCATACTTTCATACTTCAAATCTTTAAGTTTTTATTTAATTCACACTTCTGGATGTTTTTGGTCAGTCTACCTGAAACATCAGGCACAAGTAGGAATAAGGGCTGATCTGAACGGAGCTATTCTATGTCGGGTGTGAGATGACTTAAAATACATTTAGCGCATACCCTAATGAACGTGGTTGAACTTTTTGGTTTAAGCTATAATTTCAAGGTATTGTATAGGATTTTTCCTGTAAAGCAGAACAGGCCAACTAGGCCTGTGGACGAGATTCAGAATGGTGATGTGAACTTGATCCCTATTCAGTCTGCAGCAAACAATGACCTGCTTGCTTCATGTAATGGTTGACAATTCTACAATTTCTTTCTAAAAGCCTTGACATTGATTAGTTTTGAAATACTGAGTCTCATAATAAATTCAATTGTAATAACTTTGTGCTTTAGCAGAATAAAGTTGTGAATCACTTCCATGTGAGCACTGCTCTTCCAGTTCAACTAATTGTCATTTTGGGTGTCAGAATTCCCCTCCTGAGCAAACAAAATATGACTGCAGGCCCAAATACTTCCCCTGGCAGCCAAACACAAATGGGAAACAGGCTGTTCGTATGGGAGACCGGAGAGGGAAGGAGTAATTTTCTTTAGATCTATCAGTTTGGTTAAGAATTATTACAAAAATCATGCCGTAGCTACATCTGCAATTTAGCTCTCTTGATGTGATTTTTATGCCTTAACTTGCCGTGCCAGCTGATTCCTACCATCCTGGGGATCTGGTATCTCTGCAGTCTCTCTGCCTTCCTGTCACAAACTTTCTCTTGCTTGTGTGCGTGAGAACTGCACACATGTTCCATACCGAGGTGTCTTTTTAATAGGATTGAAGTTTTAGCTCTCTAGGATCGAGGCTTAGCTCTGATTATCTAACCAGGTTTTAATTGTGATAGTGACTGTCAGTCCGGCACAAGTGCAGTCAACTCCAGATCATCAAGGGTGTTTCTGTCCCCTGTATGATCTGAACTTTAATATTTTCAGCTGTAGGAAGGAACTGTGCTATTCTCAGCTGAGGCACTGAACTGTTTTGTTCTTCGTTTTAAAAGACTGTTTTTGTCTAATCTCTTCATGTAATAGGTTCTTTCTGGCTAAAGTTGTTTTCTATCTTTAAATTAGTATGGATCCTAATACAATGATATTTCATCCTCTGCAGAGCCCTTTAGCCTTTGGAGCCATTTCAGACTGTGTGCTAAGAAATAATTTCAAGTGTTTCTGTAATTTTAGAAACTAAGCGAGATACAAGAAGTGATCTCTAATTCAATATTATCTTTTCTGTAGGTATCTGACTCTTGGCAGACCTGTCCAAGACGCTGTTTCCTACTGTAATTTTTTCCTAGTGTTTCCTAGTTCCTTTTTGTCCTTGACATAAATGTAATTAATGTTGGGAGATCAGCTTAGCAATGAGCATACAGTGTTAGCCACAAGTAATGGAAAGTAACGCAGTAATGGAAAGAAAACAGATCAGGGTGGGAAAGTAATATTTGCAGTATCACAAAGTCCCTTTTCGTTGTTTGATACTGACATTACAGGATTTCTGAGCATGTTCTGCTTTTTGCTTTCTGCGTGATTAAGTACTTTTTGGGCTGAAGAGCACGGTAAACGGCCTGTAATGACTTGAATAGATAAATTTAACCTCTGGGCAAAGATGTTACCAGTTAATCCATTCACTATCAGACCATCTGAAAAATGAACTCTGAGATAATCAATTGAAAATTTCCAGGGAAGATATATTTAGGGATTAAATGTACAATTATACTAAAAGTAGAATTAAATGACCGTAAGCCTGCTACAGCAGCACTGATAGACAATGACTAAGATAATCTAACTAATCTTGATTTTTTTTTTTTATTGGTTAGGCTTCTGGAATAGTTACTGTGTCAGCAAACAATCTCTAGCAAAACCTTTTATGTAAATGGTAGGTGCAAATTAATCTCCTGCAGAAGCCCTTGCATTTCTGTTGAATCAGTCCAACACCCAAAATGCATGTACTCCATCTAATATCTGTAAGATATGTTTAAGAGTAATATTCTACTTAAAATAAAAAGAAACTAATACAAAATTTACATCTAATTTGATTAAACATGAGGCTCTGATTCATTTGGCATTCCACAATAACCAGTGAATTTCAATGAAAATTAATCATTGGAATATAAAGAATTCAGGTTTCCTTGCAGTAAAGTTTAAAAACTGAGTTAAAATGGATTGATTGCTTATTCTGCTCATTATAAAACTTGTGCCCTCTGCAAAACTAGCTCCAAAGCCAATATTAATTTTATTTCAAGAAGGTGCACTAATTGATTTGTCGTGTGCTAATTGATTTGCTTTGTGCTGTCAGTTTTATTTCTTAGCATGTTTATAGAGGCGTGCTTGGCCACACTGTCTATTAGTAAGCTTACCCAGCTCATTAAGGCTATCAGTAACTTAATTAGACTTCAGTAAGTTGGGTTGAACTCTTTTACAAAGACTATTTGTCTCAGGTTGGAATTGCTTTATGTTGCTAAGTGAAGCATCATCCAAACTGGCCTCAGCTGTTTCATCTATAGCCTCTCTGCATGGCCTGTTGCAGTATTTGACCATCCTTGTGGTAATTTTTTCTTTCCAATATCTATCTGGAATTTCCTGTGCTTGTCTGTTTCCTGTCGTCCTATTGCTGTGCACCTCTGAGAAGAGTCATGCTCTGTCTTGGGACCTCCCGGCATTTTCTAAGTTTATAAATTGATGTAGTGTGAAAACATTCTAGAAAGAATATGAATCCTCCTTTGACTTGTGACTTTTTTTTTTTTTAATTTTTATGGTATTGTTTATAGGACATAAGCTGTAAAGGCAGTGATTTCCAACTATCAGATATGAGACCTGCATTCTGATAACCAGTGACTGCTTGCTCTGGAGTCTGAACAAGTACCTGAGCCTTTCTCTGGTCAAAGCAGAACATTAAAGCGCTAGGGATTCTGTTGATGTGAATGAAGGCTCATTTAAGTGTGATGCCTTTCCTTACTAGCGTGCTGCACGGGATGGTGGGTGACTAACACTACCTGCTGAGTACCTCACCAAAAAAGTGTTTGTCTTTCCCTTCTTTGTTGGGGATGAGAGGCACGTTGCTCCCAGTTCTTCAGGTTTCTCCCCAAGGATCTCAGTCTAGAGAGGATACCTTCTAATACAGAAGGAAGTCTACAGAGTAAAATCTTCTGCCATGCTTTCCGTGTTCCTTCCTTACCAGCCTGCACCTCAGTGCAGTCTTTTGTCCCTAGTTCCCCAAAATTATAGGTGTATGTGACTTTCAGACCCCTCACAGTCTCTTAAAGTTTTGTCTGGCTGGTGTTGGGAGTCTGTCCTGCCACACTGTAGTCTGCAAGCCTGTAAATAGTAAGTAATTTATTTTGAGGAGTGTTCGATGCTGTATTTATAGTCATCATGCTTCTAAAAATCTGATTCTCAAACCAAATCTGAGTATCTTTTGGGAAGTTTTGCTTCACTAATGACTTCCTAGCATTAGAAATAGGTTTTGCTGGAATTCTTTATTTTGTGATGCTGTACTATTTTTCTTGTGTTTTTAGATTAGCATAAAATTCACAATCGAGGTTTACACTAGCCTTCACATTTCTTTGCCTCTATTTAGGACAAGTCAGTGGGGCTTTTCTCTTTGAACATTTTTCTTTCTTTGTTCTTCATGTTGCTGTTACTTTTTTCCTCTTTTTTTGATGATACCAGTGATGAAAAATATTTATTTGCAGTTCTTACAGAATTTATGCAATACTATAAAGTCCTCTGGTGTTCTAGGATTCACATTAAACAGTGTTGTAATTCAGTAGCTCTCATTTAATGAGAGATGCTCACAAGATGCATGGACTGGTACCGATACTTAATCTTTTCTGTGGAGTCTGTGTTTAGAAATGAGCTGCTTTTCAGTACTGACTGCTTTTGGTTTATGGAAGTGAAGCTAAGCAAGAGGAATTTTCCATATGAAGAAGATATGAACATATAGGGGAAAAAAGGTGTCCAACAAACATGATTTAGTGCATGACAGGATTACAGTGCTGTAGGTAACCCAACTGAGGATCTCTGTGTTTAAAAAGATGTTGACTGATGATGATTACTTTATTCTAAAGAAAATGTAATCACTTCCATAGTTTGTTTCTAGTATATTTTTCTGAAGACTTACACGGGCTATAATGCAACATGGATGTAGATTCCTTGTGTTTCACGTGACACGCATTTTTTCATAACAACAAACCAAAGCTTTTTATTCTTAAATCTCTTTGTTATCTGCTCCTCTCTACTGTTATATCATTATATTTACCACCCAAATATGGTCACAGGTCAGAGTTGAAGCAGTTCTCCAGAGCAGAGGTTTTCTGAGTTTGTTCTTTTTGTATAAAAGCTCCCAAAGATTTGTATCTCTGCTCCCAGAGATTCTGAAAAAATAACAGGTGTGTGTTAGTGAAGCTGTCATAATAGTGAATATCCAGATAATGTTCTTGTCTTCAGATGCCTGGCAGATTGCTTTTGCTGGGAAGGAAAAGATTACAGACCTTTTTGTCACCTAAGATACAGGTTTTGTGATTATTCCCACTGCTTGCATCATCTGTATGTCAGCTTGTCTACATTTACTAGGTATTAGTATCAAGATGCATTTCTGCACAATGGACTTCGCCTACTTCTTTCGTAGTGAAGGATCTCCTGAAATGAGCAAGGTATTACTGGAGTCAGTAAATGACTGAATGACTGCTCTTAGTTGATGCATCTAAAATCCTGTGTGACAGAGAGGTTGTCCACATTGCCACACTGCCATCCTTGCGCTTGTCCTTAGCCAGAGAGATATTCAGAACATCCAATGTTTGTAGCCTATTCTAATGAAAACAAACAAAACCAAAAGAAAACAACTTACAAAATACATTA
Source organism: Aythya marila (assembly GCF_965140915.1). Taxonomy (NCBI): domain Eukaryota; kingdom Metazoa; phylum Chordata; class Aves; order Anseriformes; family Anatidae; genus Aythya; species Aythya marila. The sequence goes on along the minus strand of NC_139043.1, from coordinate 43,518,995 downwards.
AAAAAAATCCATACACAAAAAACTGAGATATTTTAATTGATAGTCCTGTTTTGAAGAATGCTATTTTTTCTGGATATCTGAATTACCATTCGCAAATAACAGCTTTGGTAAGAAATTAGTTTCTGGGCCCTTTGTAGGCATTATTAACTGATGCAAACTTTTTCTGCCAAATATTCTGTGGTTTTACTTACCAGTGATGAGCTATATATCCAGGATTATACAAATTTTCAGCCCTCTCATGCTCCAAAACCAAATGCAGCAGTTACCTATCCAGACAGGTACATGTGGATTATTTTTCTTGGTATCTGTAGTTTAGGTAAGTAGAAAATATGCCTATTATGTCATTTTTCCTTCATGCAGTTGGAAGGAGGAGAAATCAGCTGTCTTGCTGATGGGATCTGTATGTAGATGACTCGCAAAGCAAAAAGAAAGATATTTTTTCTTGCCATACTGTTAGGTATAAGTTATAACATGCTTACTTTTTAGTAGTAAAATCCTCATTTGGTTATCATTCTCTGGTATTTGTATTCATATTTTAGACAATGTCTTAACCCTAATTTCCATTCATTGGTATTAAATCTAGGAAAAGTGGTTAAAGTGGTTTGTCTCCCCCCTCCTGAGGTGGTAGACTTCTTGTATATTAATAGTGTGGAAAAATTTTCCCAGCAATTAAAGCCAAAGCTGGTGATAAATGTAGCAGATGGGACAGCTCCTATGAAATACTCAGAATAGATGGAGAAAATCAGCTGAGCCTCACCTAATTTTGCTGCTTTTCAGGGAACTTTGTGAGGATGAAATTAAAGTGTATGAGCTGCAGTAAGTTCTGCTTTCTAAAGTCCCCATTTAAGATCCGCTTGTACGTATGATATGGAGGCTGAGGCTGAAGCAATGAATAACCTGAGTTCACCCTAGCCCTGCTTTTCCAGCCCTCTTCTTTCCCCTCCTGTGCATTTAGGTTGTGTAACGGCGTGGTGGTAACTGTTGCGACAAGTCTTTTCTGTTTTGTTTTATTCGGAGTGTTCTTGAAGGGGAGAAAAGCCTATTTAAGGAGATGCAGGAGCTTGCTGGATATATTTAAAAAAAAGAAAAAAAAAAGTGTTGGTACCTTATGGATAAGCTTAAACGTGTTAATCTGTGAATTACGATGCATTTGGAAGTTAGAGAAGTGCTTAGATGATAGTGATTTCTGTCTTTATCGTGTGTTTGAACTAAATGCATTGTTTGTTTCAATATTTAGGTTAACGTCAACTGAAATTTTCTATTTGATACCTGTTCATTTCAGTGTTTTATATGGGAATTACTCTTTTCACAGCACATTAATATGCTAGTCTGTATATAAAATAGTTTAATAAATGCAACTTACTGGACAAGCTAAATCGAACTCAAATCACTGCCAGTAATGGATGGGGTGCAGTAAGCTCACGTTTTTCTATCAGGTGCATGCCACAGCTGGTAGAAAATGCAATTAAATATTTCAAAGGTGTACGTGCTGGAAAAAGACGTGTGACACATGCAGTTTTGTACAGTTGTGTCAATTCTGATACAGCGACAAGCTCTGCAAGAAGCCGACAGCTCATTATTTATTATCACTTTTGGGGGATTGTTAATGTATTTACTGTACAAAGAGAACTCTAATTCTGGGGTTGAGATGAGCGAACGTTGTCTGGAGCCAATTTGTCACATTAGTGTAAATATTCTAAAACTCTCTGGCCTTACACTGAGTTATATTTAATCTTACACCCACAGAAAACCTGTTTGCAATCTCGCAAGTTACACAAATGCAAATGTAAATGATGCTTGTAAACCTATATCATTATGAAGGGAGTCTGGAAATTAAAATGAAGCCTTTGACTTTTATGTGCACCAGTAGAACTAATTGTAATCGGATGACTCTACAGAAAATACAGCATTACTTGCCTAGTCTGAGAATGCTAATTCTGTTTAATGTTGATTCTGAACAAGCCCTGCAACTGATTTATTCCACCTTTCTCTCAGTGCAGAAGTGTTTTGTACGGTGTTACTCTGTAGTATCATTTGGCAATTCTTTTGAATATAGAAAGACTTAAGGGCTAATTCTGTTGCAATATAATGAAATTGTGCCTTTTTATGCAAATGTTTTAAGCTTATGAGAGTTATCCTCTTGCTCCTGACTACGGTTCTTGTACTATTGAAAGCTTTTCTATGTCTTAATAAAAATTCTTAAAATACTTTGGTCCAGTTACACACAGAATTGCCTTATGAGTCTTGTGCAAGTCCTCAGTGTGTCCGTGTCAGGATGCGTATGGTCTCTGCTTATTATGATTGTGGAGTGCTTACTACTATGATGGAGTTCTGAGTTCTGCCACATCTTCTTTGCCTTATTCCTTACTCTAAGATCAGCCTTCAGGAATCTCAAGCCTCTGAGAAGGTACCAAGGAAGGAAGATGCACCCTTGGTGAGAAGGACCAGGAGCACTTAAACTGAAAGGACATAAATCTGGGGGGCCTCACAGGGCACATCTATATGAGCGTGGAGGGAGCTGGGCAATGTAATTGCAGGGTCACTGTCTGTTATCTTTGAAGGGTCGTGGTGATTGGGAGGAGTTCATGAAGATTGGAAGAAAGTAAATGTCCCGCTTTCTTTGAGAAGGGCAAGAAGGAACATGTGGGGAACTGCAGGTTGGACAGTCTCACCTCAGTCCCTGGGAAGATGGTGGAATAACTAACCCTGGAAGCCATTTCCAAACAGAAAAACATGACCAGGAGTAGGCAGGATGGATTTACAAATTTGCATGCTCTATCAATATGGTAACCTACAACAAGGTGACTGGCTTGGAGGATGTGGGGAGAGCAGAGAGGACTGACAGCCTTCTGGGCTGCGTTAGGAGGAGTGTCGCCAGCAGGTCAAAGAAGTGACCCCTTTCCCTCTGCTCAGCACCGACGAGGCCACATCTGCAGCGCTGTGTCCAGTTTTGGGCTCCCCACTACAAGAAAGACATGGCTTTTCTGGAGCAAGTCCAGTGCTGGGCCACTACGGTGGTTAAGGGACTGGAGCATTCACGTCATGAGGAGCTGAGATAGCTGGGACTGCTCAGCCTGGAGAAGAGAAGGGTCAGGGGATCTCATCAACAGCTGTAAGTACCTGATGGGCTCGTGTGAAGAGCAGGGAGCTGGACTCTCCTCCAGTGATGTGACAAGAGGCAACGGGCATGAGAAAGACAGCGTGAACATCAGAAAACACTTCTTTAATGTCATTCAAACAGTGGCACAGGTTGCTCAGAGGTGTGGAGTCTCTCCATCTCTACTCAAAACCCAACTGGACACAGTCCTGGGCAACCATCTCTAGCTGGTTTGGACTAGTAGGCATCTCTTCTAACCTAAATGATGCAATGATTCTGCATTTTTTTGTTTTCTACAACCTCCTCCCTCACTCCCCAAATACACTAGATAAGATCTATGCCATGCTCTGTTGCATGGTATGACGTGTGAAGCATGTTGGAAATTGAGCCCCGAGCCTTAGCACTGAACTAATTATCTAAAATCGATTTGCAGCACAACAGATAACATTTGAAAAAATTGAAATGTGTGGAAGAGGCTTTGGAAGAAGAGAGGGAGTTTTGCCCTTTGATAGAAACAAACTCTTAACTCCGTGATTCTACCCCAGGGTCGTGCAAATGTCTTTTTCCTGAGGAATTTTTAAAAATGCAGCGTTTCCTTCAGCAGCTGTTACTTTCCCGTACAGATTTCATCTTAACAAAGAATCATCATGTCGTCTGATGAAGACCGCTGACAAGAACATCAGTTTCTTATCCCAGCAGATGACCTTTCTAAATTAATTGAGCCCAGTTCTAATGAAGCGACTTGTTTATAACGGATCACTTCGAGAGCGTGTTTTCATGTCTTCTGCTTTTAAACTCTGAAGCAGGAAGCTTAAAACCTTAAGAGGTATTTCTAGAAGTGGCCTGCTGTTTTCATTCAGGTTTTTCTGAAGAACTGTGGTACTTCAGCCCACTGTTGATTAAAATGAGTTTAAATGTAGGCTGCCCTTTGGTGCTTGCTCGTCAAAGGTTCAGTATTTGATTCCTAGGGTTGGCCCCCAAGCCCAGCTCTGTTGTTTGTTCCCAGCCTGGGCTGCACGGCTCAATAGCTTTTACTTTAGGCACTGACCGCACGGGAATGGAGCAGCTCACTGCTTTCCTAGTTCAGCTTTGCAATTTTATGTTACAAGGGGGAAAAAAATCAGTCGTATGTGTAATAATTCAGAAAAGCTGCCATTAAAGGATAATCAGTGTAATCTTCTGCATTCTGCTGGGTGCTTACGTGTAGGTTTATATTGAAGTGCATACTATTTTCTGTTCAAAGAAGAAGAAATAAAAGCCTGGTTGCACTTTCGTGGCATTTTAAAGATTCAGAAGCTTTGTATTTTGTGGCTGCATGTCCTAACACCCTATGTTGTGCTTATGTGGTGGTGTGTGTTTTTGTTGTTGGTTTGTTTGCTTGAAGAAAGTTTGCATTTGTTGAAAACCAAATTTCTGTTTTCTGTACCTTAGAACAGCAAATGAAAAGAAGAAAATATGTGAAGGATATTGCTTACTGAAGGTGACTGCCATTCAGTTACGGTGACGACAATTTTAACCTGCCACTTAAATTCTTATTTCCTTGGAAAATGAGGAAGGCTGCAGACAACTGATGTCATTCTGCACGCACTGGAGCTCACCAGTGTGTTGAAAGCTCTCGTGGTAATGAGTAGAGCAATGGGATTTTCAGTGCCCTTGCACATCTTAAAATAGCTAAGATAATTAAAACTACAGTCTTTATTGCAGAATGGTCATTAAACACGCTTGATCCCAATGTTACGTTGTACTGATTACCCTCCCTGATGAGCAGCAAGTCATTTAAAACAATGCAAAAACCTCTTTCCTGAACAGCCAGACTGCTTCTAGAGCTGCTCCCTCCTGCTGTGTTCGTTTTGTCCAGGAGCAACCAGGGGCAGTTGTTTTGTCAGGAGCACTTTGAAAGGCACAGAAAGGTAATACCTGCTTTAGCAGGCAGGAAGGAACGGTTTCTGTCCCTGGCTGAATGTGCAGTCTTCAGAAGCAAAAGAAAATTCTCTGTATTTTTCGTTCTGTAACCTAGTTGATGTGTAGATTGTTGATTTTCTGATGCTGTTAATATTAGAAGTTACAGAGCTGTTACATGTTAACTTTAAAGCTTGTTACCTGTTAGCACTTTGTCTCTGTCTCTCTGTCTCTCTTTCTCCATCATTCTGCCCCCAGTCCACCCCTGGAGCGCAGCCCACCGGGATATCCTCTGGGAAACAGCAGCAAGGTTTTCCCCGTTGGAGCTGTTTGCAGCTAAGCTCCCTGAGCTCAATGCCATGTGACTAGAAACGCAAGGAGCAGATTGACATCCGGCACACACTCTCAAACTCGTTGGATATCAAGGATAAAAAAAAAAAAAAAAAAAAGGGGGTGGGAGTGAGGAAGGGAGGTTCCCTTGCTTTTCCCTCGCACTATTAATTCCTGCTGGAGCTTGTTTGCCGCGAGCTCGGTTCATGGCAGTAGCAGAAGAAGCAGTGCTTATTCAGCTCGGTGCTCTCAATGAGGTCAAGCTGGATCAAAGGGAAACCTCCTGTGGAAACGCCTGCTGTAAGTTCTGCTTTTTCCACAGTCCCTCCAGATGAATTACAGCCCCGACAACGGGGCCGGGCTCTGCTATTTTGTGTCTCCCCGACTGATGATTTTGGATGAGGTTGTCAGGCTTTCTGTTGATTGAACCTGTCAATAAGGCATCAGCTTCTGTGTGTTTTGGGAGGAAAGTGCTTACCGTTCTGTTCTTTTATTTGCTGAGGGAGTGGGAAGAGGAAAGTGGGGTTTTGTCCTTTTGAAAAGCACCAAGCTGTGGAGGTTACAGCTCTCCAGATTCTGTTTTATGTAAGCTACATATTCTACTTTCTAAAAAAAAAGTAATTGCAAAGTGTCTTTTAAATGGCCTTGGATTTCACCAAATAGATATGCTTTTGTGAATAGCCACCTGAACATGTATTTAATTAAAAAAAAAAAAAAAGTTTTTTTGTTTTCAAAAGGAAATAAAAATGTAATTAAAATCTTGGAAATGTACAGTAAATAAATTTCTGAAGCACTCTCATTACACAAGCTGTTGTTCACCTGAGGGATCTCTAATGTGATTGTTCAGAAATACTTTCTCTGAGACCTCATTTTGACTATCAGCTATTTTTAATGAAACTTTTCAGTTGCCAAGACTTTTAGTGAGCTGAAAACCTTCCCCTTTAACGCAGCAAGCTGGCTGTTTCTGCAGGAATGTGTTGCTTAGCACGAAGGAATTCCCACTTCTGCAGGTAGTTACAGCACGGACTCCTTGGGGAATAACGAAATTCTGGGCTGTACGTGTTTCAGATGAATAACCCAACTTTTTTTTTATTTTAAAGACAAAGTTACCTGAAGATACATCTGGAAGGCTTGCAGAGCGGTTTCAGTGGATTGAACAAAAAAAAACCCCACCACCTGTTTGGGCTGTTACTGTTAATATATTGGAAACTCTGAAGGGAAATAAAGTGTCACAAATCATTAGCCCTTTCTCTTGTCAAGTTCCTCTTGAAGGGAGACATCATGATGCCTCTCTCTTGATCTTCAGCTGTGGGCAGCATCGCTATTGTGCTGTGATATTGTGCATAACGTTGCAAATGGCATAAAGACCCATGGCATTGCTTTACCCCCAGTAATCTAATTGTCTCATTTCTTTATTTTACTTATTTATTTATTTATTTTTTCTCTCCAAAAGTTGTGTACTTTATAGTCTCTGTCTTCTTCTGTTGATGGTCTTTGCTGTAGTGGTCAATGAGCGCTGATTAATGTTTTATTTGAGGCTTACCTAAGTATCTAACTTCAGAACTTGGATAGAGGAAAGGAGGGGAAAAAAAGTGAAATCAGGTCGTGCAATACCTGGGTGAGAATTATGAATATTTCCAGAGAGGTTTATGAAAAACTCTTGAAGACTCATTTTCAATTGTATGCCTCTATTTAATAAAAAGAAAAGCTGTTACTTTAATGTGCTATGACTTCTTTATTTTATTTTTTGGCTGACATCGCTGCAATATGTATATGGGAAGACAATGTGTAAATTAGCATCCGATGATACTTGCCACAGTTGTTCTGAGGATAAGATCAAAATACTCTGTACATCACTGGCTTTTTTTTTTTTAATTTTGTACTTTTATTTATTTATTTTTTTTAACAGAGGCTGTCTTTTGTTCCCTTGAGCCAGCTCCATTTTATACATATATAGTGGGGAAAAAACATATTGCATCTTTTAGTCCAGATGGTGATGTTTCTTTTCGTTTCAGCATTCAGCTTCTGAGTTGATCCTAGTTGAAGATGAAATGACAGATACTGAAGATAATGAAGAGGAGGATTTAGGAGTCATGGAAGATCAGCGTAGTGTAATTCTCCATCTCATCTCTCAGCTTAAACTTGGCATGGACCTTACCAGGGTATGGACACTATCTCTTTTTATAATATTTGTGTGTGTGTGTGTGTGTCTGTGTGTTTTCCCATATAGGTAAGGTAGTTCATCTGTTTATAAGGGTGTGGTTTCAGAGAGCTATGGATTCCTCTTGTCTGCTAGGCAGGATTTCACATGAAGTGGCCACAGCAGACACTGTAACAAAAACAACCAAACAAGATTTAGAAACTTTTCTCTTTTTTCTTTTTTATTTTTTCCAAGTCTTTCAAATCAACCATGTGTTGTATACGCATCCCATGTGTACACTAAATCAGGGGGCACCAAGTGTGTGAGGAACCATAATGTCAGTTTTATGGATGAAGGAGATTTGTGTTCAAGTTACCACTTGGTGGAATGAATTCAATTTAATTACTTGGTAGCTTAAAAAAAAAAAAAAAAAAAAAAAAAGGTAAAGAAGCTAGTCTTCAATGTGTCACAGTCCTTGTTTGTGCTAAGCAGGTCATCAGCATCCTTCTGGTCTTGGAACCAGTATTGTTATGAGCTTATCCATACAGATATGAACAGAGAGATTTTAGTGACTGAGAAGTTTCCTATAAGCCCTTGGCTTTTTGAAAATCATGCAGATGTTCTGGAAGCAGGAAATGCATCTTTCTGAATAGTTATATATTCAAGTGGCATTAATAAATAATCAAGATATGGAGTACCCATTCCTTCCACAAAGGTTTTCTACTTATAAAACAAAAAAAAAGTCTTTAAACTACTTCCCTACTTCCTACAAATAAGAGCTTATTCTGCCTTGTTCCTTCCACAAATTAGAAAACAAATAAACAACGGAGTTTGGGATGACCAGAGAATTACACTTGCGTGCGAAATTGCTAAATAGCAGGTTCTTCTCACGGGTGTGTTAATATTTGGAGGAGTTACATCAGCTTTCACCTTGATCTCATATATTAATCAAAATCTATTTTTACTATTACTTTTGTAAAAAGGCCTTCTGACCATAGTCTTCTCTGCTTCCTCTGGAACAATCGACAGTATTTAAAAATACTTACATTTCTAAGACCAAGCAATGCCATGTTCCAGTGCTAAGTATAGCTTTTGAATAGCTACACGGAAATTAATGTTTTGTTCTGAATAGGACAAACATTCCGTCATTTAATTTGTGAATAATTTATACCTGTCACTTGTTAGTATGTCTGGCATTGTGTACAGTTCATTTTTGGTGTTTTTCTCATGTTCCTCAATCATTAGTAGCTTTTGCTATTTTCTGTTTTGGTTCGCTAAGGCTGTCTGAGTCCATAATATTTAAAGTGGACTAAGATTCCTTATCTGCTATTCTTGTGTGTCTTTGAAACACTTTGTCTTCAGTAACGAACAAGATTTTTTTTTCATGATTTCCAGTGTCGTGTTTTTGTCACAGCAGAGGAGACAAAAACCCCAAAGACATACAATTAATGTAAATAAAAATAATTCCTGTAAATAATAGAAATGTAGACATTTACATGAAAAATGAGGAGGTAAATATCTATCATAACATTTCCTATACAGTTTTTGAGGATAGTGGTGAGTATTTTCAGCTCTGTACCATGGTGAAACATTAGTATGCATGGATGTGTCTATATAATACCCACAACCTGAAAAGAGGAACAGGCATATGGCAGTTAGATCTCTCTCTAGTGTGTGTGATGCACGAATACACATATGATGAGTATTAATGAGACATGCCACATTTGCACATCAGTTTTCTGACCATTTTAAGGATTAAAATAAAAAATTACAAGACAGCTGGCTGCTTTTTTTTTGTTTTGTTTTGTTTTTATTAACTTTGCTTACTGACACGAGGCCCCTAGGGCCGCAGACGGGTGACGATACAGCTCGGTTTGTTGGCTGTACTGCTTAGTTTTCATAATTCCTATGAATGTCAGATTTCAGATAGCCTTGGTACTAGTCAGCTTTTGCTGGAAGTGCTTGTGACACTTCAGTTGCTAACATCAGAGGATGTTTTTATACGTTTGTGTTTTCCTCTGCCTTCTTCCCCAGGCTTGTTTCTTTAGTTGCTTCTAGGAGCTCAGGATTGTAAGGTGATACACAACTGAACAAACAGCTCTCCTGAGCCTTTGCTGCCTTTTGGTTCTGGATGCATGATCATTATCTCTTGTATCATATCAGAGGAAACAGCATCTTTTCCTTTTCCTAAGGGGTACTTGCTTATGTTAGTGTTGGCCTTGCCTGCGGTGACATGTATTTCCTACAGTGCTAACAGCCATATTTAGTGCTGTAGAGGTGCTTCACTTTTGAAATGTGTCGTGCTGGCATGCCTTTTAATGAAGAATTAAACAGTAAAAAACAAACAAACAACAACACAGTGAAGTATCAAATCTGCACGGGGATTTGCTAGAACAGGTTAGTCTTAGCGGTGGCTCTATGGACTTCAAGAGCTGCTGGCAAGAGCTGTCTTGGGGAGCAGGTCCTGGTGGCAGGACATTGTACAAAACTGATATGTTGGACTTTACACATCACTTAAAAGTGATATTGCTGGAAAACAAACAAACAAGAAAAAAAAAACAAAAACAAAAACAACACAACCAAACAAAGAAAACACCATGCCTCTAAATTGTTTAATGCATTTTAAAAAATGAGAAGTAGTACTGGAAATCACTGCCAGCCTAATAAATGCGTTGGCAAATGGCATCTAAAGGATTGAAATGAATGCTAACAGTTTGTACGGATGGATGGTCGCCCCCCCCTGCATTCCCTTACCTTCCCTACGTGGTTACAACTCTACTAAAAATAAAGGGCTGCCAGTAGTTCTGCAGCATAGCAACCTGGTGTAAGTTAACCCTGCAGTTTGTTCACAATGTCCTCTGTTTGAAAATTACAAGGTAAATATATCTTGTAGTTCCTAATTGAGTGGGACGAAAATACCTTATTTTAGTCCTGCGATGACACAGATGACAGTAGAAGGATTTTGTCCCTCTAAGGTAGTGAAAATCTCAGCGTGGTGTATGATGGTCAGGTTTCAGAAGAAAAAGTGGGTAACAGTGCTGACACATGTCATTTGCCTCTCAGTAAATAGTTGACAAGAAGATAAATATCTTTGTTTTCAGGAAGAACCTCCAGAAAAAGGGAAGAATGCCTGTTAAACTACTTCTTTTTCACTGTGAAGCCTGAGAGACAGTAAGGATGGAGATTATTCTAACATTTTAGCGTGCAGTCAGGAGATTCATTGCTTCAGACTTTGGCAATTTGGTATTTGTTCTGGAGAGATCTCTGTCCATTTAGTTGTCATGCTAGCTTATCCTCAGAGAATAATATCAGACAGTTTTGACCTTTATGTAATAACAACAACAAAAACCCAACCAAATGATGCAGTCCAAACCAATATAAAGAATTTAGATCCTAATTGATTTTTCTAGACTGCCTTCTCTTTGGAGGCAGAAAAGTTGAAAACCTCATTCTTTTGGAAGCTAGAGTCGCTAGCACAAGTGCATGGCAGTCCAGTGCTCGCAAGAAAAATGCTGTACACCTTCCAAACTTGTTTGTTTCTGTTTTAGTTATTTCTGCAGAAATCAAGATGGGACAAGTTACAAAAACAAAACAAAGGGTCATTTTTTGATGATGCTTGTCTGTGGCACTGTTGCATGTTGGAAATATCAGACTATGAGATTATTTAGTGAGAGGCAATGTTTTCTAGAGATTTTTTGTTATACTGAAGCCGTGTAAGCTTTGAAAGTCAATTTTTTTTTTTTTTATATGCACTTCTGCCTCCTTTTGAGGAAACAATCCAATTACTCTGTTTTGCAAAGCTTCTTTTCTTGCTACAGGTAAGGGTGTAGTTTCCATTTTAGTTGGGCTTTTAGAGCAAGATCATTGGAGCTGGAGTTCAAATTTCAAATCGATTGCTGAAACTGAATAATAAAAAATGACCAGTGGTTCGTAAAGTCACTTTAGTGGCTGTGTTGGCAGAGCTGTGTTAAGTAAGTAGCTGCAAAGTAGCTAGTGCTTGCAGGAGTGGTTATGAGGGCTACATTTCCACAGTCAAGCCAACAAGATGAAACCACAGCAGTGGTAATGTTGTATCATGTAAAATTTGCATCATCTCAAGTATGGTCCATAGCTTTCCTTCTCCTCCACTTGTACTAATAAGGGTCACTCTCAGAGGCAGCTGCTTGGACATGAAGAGGGACGCAGTGCTTCGTATTTGGCTAAGTTTTCTTGCCCTTTCAAGTCTGTGCAGTGAGCTCATGGTAGTCACTGCCAGAATTTCTAGAGACAAGCCACAGGTGTTGGCTGTGTTGCTGCCAGCTTCCCCTTTGACAAGCTGCTCTTTGACGGTGCAATTCATACCAAAATGAGATTCTGTGTTGAGGCTCAGTGATGCTGAACTGCAGTTTTAAAGATGATATCGGACGACAGGTATTTGGTCGGAATGAGAATTTTGCAAGTAAGAAGGAATTGTTTCAAAAGCTAAAAATACCATAAGAAAATCTCCCGTCTTTCCACTTTTCCTTCCAAATTTTTGACTTTTACCTTCAAAAAACAATCTCCTCAGCCCCTCTCCCCCACTGCCACACCAGCACAGGGACTGCAGCCTGGATTTAGCACTCAGGAGTTTGCCACGCATAGTGTAAAATAAAGGTGTTGGCATCTTCTGGGGCCTTAGTACTTCAGTAATCGAGACTGGGTAGAGTCCTCGAGGCTTTCAGAGTCAGAGGAATATTACAGAGGGGAATATTACTTCACTTGATTTATGTCTAAGCTTGTAAAACTATTAGCCTATACATGACTGTAGTATTTATACATGTGTAGGAGGAGAGTGAATGTTACCAAATGGAGCAGTGATCTTTTTCTGTGTGTGTGCCTTACTGTGATGATATTAAGACTGAACCATTGTAACGAGATAATTTTTTTCACATTTATAAGTTTTCTTTGGAAATGATTACGTCAGGAATAAAAGTTTGTCAGCTTCTGTTTCATTATCCGTGGGATTCAAAGGTCTGAACTGTGCTTTGGTCCCACTTTGAATTATAACAGAGGGCGAGAGTAGGGAGCAAAGGGATTTGTTTGAAGAGTGGATCATTGTCTGTTCTAAGTAAGCCTCTCCTCTGGGAAAGGGAACAAGTAAATGAAGTGAAGAATTAAGGAGGAAAAGGAAGGGAGCTAAAAGAGGAAAGCAGAATTGCTGTAATAAAGGACAGCAGTTCTGCATCTGGCATCACTGAGCAACTTGATTCCAGGTGTGTGTGTGTCAGAAATCCCTTGCTGGTCACACAGGAGTGACCTCCCATCTCCCCTGCACCAGGTATGGAGGGTGGGGGGAGTGGAGGTGGCCAAGGAACGGAGAGAAATAAATGACTCTAGGTCACGTAGCCCTTGCCTTGTAAACCAGGAAAAATAAGAACAACGGTTTGTGTGGTAAACTGAGAGGAGAGGAAAAGGAAAATTTTTGTGTGATGGGAACAGGACCTCCCTGTTGCTCGAGCTACTGTTGAGAATCATAATGAAATAGGAAGCAGCCTGCACCACTGTCCAGGCTGCTGCTTTTTCCTTCACTCGTTATTTACACTAGAAAGAAAAGGAAATTGCTGTGGCAGAGAGGAGGAAAACATGCTATCCTGAAACATGGCTAGGCCAGAATTGCAGCTGTCTTAACTGTTCTCTCCCCTACGCCTCGCTGTAGTGTGATCACGGGGAAATCATATCTGCCTTTGTCTGCTTTGCATACAGGTAGTGCTTCCAACATTTATTTTGGAGAAAAGATCCCTGCTGGAGATGTATGCAAATTTCATGGCCCATCCAGACCTGTTTTTGTCAATTGCAGCTGGAGCCACTCCTGAGGAAAGAATTATCTGCTTTGTGGAGTATTATCTCACAGCTTTTCACGAAGGCCGAAAGGGAGCGGTTGCCAAGAAGCCCTATAACCCTATAATTGGTGAAACGTTTCATTGCTCGTGGGATGTGCCTAAAGATAAAGTGAAACCAGTCAGAACTAACGGTGCCTCTGCGCTTTCTAAGGACCCAGCCAAGGAGTTTGGCCAGGAGCAGTCCACGTGCTACAAGCTGAGGTTTGTGGCTGAACAAGTGTCCCATCATCCGCCGGTATCTTGCTTTTACTGTGAGTGCAAGGAGAAGAAAATGTGTGTGAACGCTCACGTATGGACCAAAAGCAAGTTTATGGGCATGTCGATAGGTGTTTCTATGGTAGGTGAAGGTAAGAAATGTGCTTTTATTTTCTTTAGCTAATGTCGTGGGTCTCCAAACAACAAGCTTATTTGGATGGGGCTGTGAATTATACCTGAAGCACGGTCATATGTTAAACTGCACTAGCAAATATCTGCTGACGCTGTGCTCTGTAAAAACATTTTTCATCGTCTTGCTCACTCTTAAAGTAATATCTAATTTGGTAGTGGAGAGTTAGTTGCACAACTGGAGCAAAGAAATAGGAAAAAATACGTTTGTACTTAAGCCTAGCATTTTTTTTTTCGTAGTTTCTGTAAAGAATCATGGTTTCAGTAGTGCTTGCTAAGTTGGCGTGGTGTCTCAAGCTTTACAGCAGGTCATATCGGTGAGGTATAAGTCATTACTTACTGTATCATACATGCACGGTCTGCTTTGTGATAATTCAATGCTCAGCAAGAATTCAGAAAAACAAGGAAATGTGACAATTTAATTACTGGATGGTCTGAACTGATAAACCCACCTGGATCGGTGTTGTTACTACCTGCTAATCTATTGATTTAATGTTTCAAATGACTTAGTCCCTTTTGCCGTTTGAAGATAATTTCCTGTGTGTGGCTTTTGTATTTTGTCTTAACTAGTTTTTAGACTGTGCTGTTAATAAGCAATCAGAGAAGCAGCAGAACAACTTAGAGCAATTACTTCTTTTCGCCATTGTTATGTTAAATACAATCAACGTTGAAGACAGTAGAGAAGTAGAGCGGGAACAAAACAATTATGGTGACTAAAAAAACCCACCTGATCTCTGAAAACACACAGCTATGCTTTGCTGTTTCTGCTGGAAGTAAAGAACAAATTCAAGCAGTAGAAATGGCTACAGAAGCTTCGTTCCTCATGTCAGTAGGTTCCCTTCTTCGCACCCGCAAGTGGAAGAGCCTTGAAACTTCTTCACTGCTGGACCTGATGTTGTTATAGTTGAAGGCTGTGTAACAGTGCTGCTGCTTCCTTCTTTCTGTGATTGAGCTTTTCTGCTTTTTAGACAGGGTTAAGGGAGATGGGAAGGGAGTGTGAGAAGGGAGATGGGTCCTTCTGTCCCTCTCCTTATTGTGCTGCTTCCAGCCTGAGTCACTGGTCTCACTTGCCACATTTCCCCAGTACATAACTATTTCTGATACTGGTTTTCTCAGTGAAGGGAGCTGTTTAGTGGAATCAAAATCAAACAGAAAACCACTTATGATTATGTAGGAGCTGGGAAATTCTTCTTGTTGCTGCTAGCACACTCAGTTCCCTGGCATGGGGGATGTCTACTGTGGGGATTATTTAAGACTTCAAAGTCCTGATGTGTCCCAGTTTTGAGAGAGAAGGGTCTAGGAATTAACTGCTTCCCTACTCCAGGGATTGTTTAATTTGTGTTTGTGAGAACAAATTCCCTTCCTACCCTCCCTTACCCACCTCCCCCCTTTCTTTTTTTTTCCATAACCCTGCAGAGATCCCAGCAGCAGAGGCTGGCTTTGGGGAGCATCTGTAATGGGGAACCTTTCATTGTAAGGTTTCCTGCTGTCTTTATGGTTGGCACTCGGGGAGGAAGTTTGGTGTTACCAGTTTATAGCTGTCACTCATCTTTTTTTTTTTTGGTCCATGTAAGCAATCCAGAAGCGTGCAGATTCACTGTGACAGCATTTCTGCGAAGTGATGGAGAAACTCTAGAACAGCCCGAGTATTTCTGTTGCGTGCTGAAGACTGGTAGCAAGAGGGAGAAAGTTGTACCACTGAATCTTTTCTACAATCTGAAAGCAGCCTAAACCTGACAGCCTTGGTTGAAAAGGCTTGCTTCTCGGTGTGGTTTCTTCACTCGAGACTGTACTTTGTTCAAATGTATATTTTTTTTCTTTTCTTTTAGTTCAAGGGAAGTCTTCCTAACAAAGCTGGTGTGTAGATTTGTCAAGCTGTGCGAAAATGAGAAGCTGCTACAGCCATTTTTTATCACGTCTTACATAAGTATAAAGTCTGCATTAGGCTGAGCTTAGCGTGAGTGCTGGGGAATACATTGCAGAACCAATAAAAAGTAGCAGCTGGGCTCACAGCGTGGAAAAACTATGTCATTTTGTGTCTCTGGTAATGCAGAGCCTGGTAATTTGTTGATGTGAAACATGATTTGGAGGATTTTCTTGTTATTTAAGGATGATTTACATGTAGCAGCATCTCAAATGGAGTTAGTCCAGCGAAGAGTAGATGGAGGCACGTGATTTAGTCAGAAGGTACAGAAAGAAGTAGTTAGGAGGTAGTTCAGATAGAGTTAGCTACCAGAAGCTTTCTCACAATGAGGTTGGCGGGGAAGGTTGTATAACCTTACTGGTACAAGCTGTTAAAACCAGGCTAAGCAAGTTTCTCAGGAATGATTGAAGTATGACTGATCCCGCTTTTGATAGCAGACAAACTGACATCTCGTGAATCATGGAAATCCTGGCTTTTGTTTGTGCATTTCTGGTTTTGCCACTGTGTACTGGATGACCTAATTAACCATGTTCTGTTGTTGATATTTTTTTCTGTTTTCCTCTTTTTCATTATGAACATTCAGCTGCTTTTCCTGGCTCTTGCAGGACATGTTCAGTGACATTGGCAAGTGTCTAAAATAACCTGTGGAGTTTGCTTCCATACGCGTGGATGCCTCTGACTATTTGCTCGGTCAGTAAGGGTTTTAGATTCTGCAAAGGCAGTTTCCCTGATATCTCTAGTATGCCTATGACCTTCCTGAGGCTGCATTTAAATCACGCTGGTGTTGACACGGTAGTTTCATTACCCCGTGTATTCCTTCAGTACTATTTGATATATGTGGAAAAAAATCCTTCACAACAGAGCAGTAGAGAGACAAACTTACGCTGTATTCATGTATCAGGTAATTTAGTGCTAGGAGCAACCACCTTGTTCTAGTTCAGATATTTAACAGAAGGATTTTGTGTGACCTCTACCTTTGTTGTGACCTTAGCATGAATGCAAACAGCCGTGCTCTGTTTTGAAACTTTACTCCCTCCTGATTTTTTTTCGTGTGGCCTGCAAGCAATTGAACAAAGCTTTTCTTATTAATTTGGGCTATTTACACAAATAGGGTAGTACTGAATTTGGGGACCTATATTGTGTAAGGAGTATGTTAACATTTCTGTGATGTTTTTTGAAAGTATTCTTTTAACTAGTCTTAATGTCCTTAGATGTGTAGAGCGTGTTGCTTTTTATCCCTCGGTGTGAGAAGCAGCAGTGGATACGCCGAAACAGGACGTCATGGAATTGCCAAGGCTTCTGTAAGGATTTAAATAACAGGTAGACATGAGGGCAGTATGGATCCGTCATACAAATGGTGCAGCTCAGGATCCTAATTGCACGATACTTTGTGTGTGCTGCCTCTCGAAGTGGCTAAGATTTTTTTTCCCTATGATTTTTTATTTGTTAATTCAAAGTAAATATCAGCTGCAGAGATGCAGAGCGCGTAGGCAGGCACTGCTGGAAATCCGTGTGAGAAGCAGCCTTCTCTGGTAGCCCTTCATCTTCGCTTCCCAGAGCTCTGCATCTGTTTTGTTAGAGAAATGTCTCAACTTTTCCTTCGCTCTATGACAAAAAACGTTCTTCAGAGCAGCCAGAGCTGAGTTTCCTCGGGAGAAAGCAGGGTAGGAGAGAGAGTGTTTTGCATATAAGAATTCACGTTGCATGCACAGTCCCTAATTCTGGTTAATGTTAATTACGTACTAATGAGAGAGCGAGGGAGGGGAAGAGGGTGTAATGAATAGAATTGTATTAGGATTTAAATTAACAAGAGATGGAAGAATCAAAGTAAATATTTAATGTGTTTTACATGGTCCAAAGGATCTTTAAACACATACTGATTGTAAGATAAGGGTTTTCTAGCAGAAGAGGATGTGCTGAGCACACCTCAGCGTGGGCTCCTGTTCTGCTGATGGTTTTTGTTCCAAAATTTGATTCACTGGTTAATTTTACAGAGAACATAAAATATTTTTAAGTGGTTTGCTCTGTACCATCAAGTGGCTAGTTGTGGCTTGTAATTTTACTCCTGCTATTTTAAATGCTTTAAAAACTCAGAAACACCTCAAAATTTATTTTAAAAACTGAAATCAACCTTGAAAAGGTTTGATAGGTAGGGAAAAGGTTCAGTGCTCTTTCCAGGGTAAATCTAAATGAAATCAACAAGTGTTTTTTTCTTACTTTTTTTTTTTCTCTTCAAGTATATGCATGCATATGTACGTATTTATACATGTACAGGTCTATAATTTCTGTTCCTGAGGCTTAAGTGACTTTTTAATTTACCAGCCCTGAAGATCGACTGCTCCATGCAACTAGAACTACCAAAATATTGCCCTAGTACTAATTTCTTTATTTTTTTGAGCTCAGTGGTTTCAGAATATTTTTGTACGACATGGTACTCATTACTTAATTTAGCAAATGTCTGTAGTTTTTGGAAACTGAGCAGTGCAGAGCAGCTGGCTACAACGTTTATGAGATGATGAGGGCCTGGTACTGGTGTCTTGTGTTTCTCTGTGAACTGGTGTGGCTGGTGATGAGCTGCATCTGTGTGCGCTTCATCCCCCTGCGTAACTTAGCCTTGTTCTGCTCTGTTATGAATAATGCAGCATGAAGAGCCTGTTAAATCAGGAAACTGCCCCGGGCCATTTATGACCCACATACCATTTGTTGTTCAGATTGATCTCCAAACAATCAATGGGAAGCATTAAATTTCACATGCCTCTTCTGCAGTTATCGATCCAGAGCCTCCTCTGGGTATTCCATCAATGTGCGGTACTGGAAAATCAATTCACAAAGCTCCAGCAGCAGTGAGGGACATGCAGTTGTCAAAGGGGCAAAATTAGATGCTGCGAACAGCGCTTCCCTTCGTAGAGGCTGGGGAGGCGTGGAAAGGAGCATGGCCATGAATACATCCTCCTAAAAGCAGGAGGAAATGGTGTTGAGGACATTTCAAGGGGGCATTTCAAATTTCAGCACTTGTTTACCAAATATTCGCCCATCTCTACAGGATTCTTTCTACTAATAGGCTAGATTGCTAAATCCACTTTTCTTCCCAGAGTACTTATCTGGTGCATCCTCCTTGTGTCATAGCTGCCCAGAAATGCTTAAGTTTGTTTGAAGGAATCTGTGGTTTCCAAAAGAGCTAATGAAGAGGAAATGGTAGTGAAAATGGGAGAATCTTCTGCAACTTTTCATATCTATTTACTTAGAGTGATTTTTTTAAACATGAAATGAACAATCCCCTACAGTCACATCTGTCAGTCACAATGAAATTATACTTAAAAGTGGATGCTAGGAGCACACCCCACTTTTAAAACTAACTGTTAGGTTTTCATTTCCATGCTTTTTCATGTCTCAAGATCTAAATTTGGTGGGTTAAAGCGTGAAATCCAATTGTGGTATAGATGTCCCTGTGTCATTTTGGCTTCCTCTTCGGAAGGAGAGCACAGGGCTTGGTTCAGACCTGGTGGTGCAGCTCCAGTCTTCGTGGTGCTTTTCAGGTACAGGAGGTTTTGCACGTGGACTCTGCAAACAGTGGAGTGGACTTGGGGTCACCTGGTAGTGCTGAAAGGGCTGTCAAGCTGTGGGTATCTTAAATCTTTCCTTTATTCTTTTTTAGATCGCAATTATTGAGCTGGAGTCGTATTTGGAGTGAGGCAGCGCTTCGTTAAAGATGTGTTTATTCAGGTGTTTCAGGAATTCAAAAAGCGCACTACCAAGTGCTCAACAAAAATACTGCTAAGAGAGCTGGCTCAGTTTTTAATACCTAACCTGTTGTGGTTGTCAAATATTTACAGTGAAGGTCACCGCTGCTATTTGCTGTTCACTTTTCATTAGAGCTCCACGTCCCTCCCACTCCTGTATGCAGAAATAAAGCTATCGATCCCATCAGAGAGACAAAAACCAGCTCAAACCATGGCAGCTCCCTCACATCAGAGGAGGGTGGCTGGGCCCTGAGAAGCAGGAGGCTCTGCAGAAGCTCACGTGAAGTTGTGGCTCCTAAAACCCAGTGAGGAGCACCCTGCTTGACCGTGGTACTGGTATTAGACCTTCACGCTGGAAGCCAGTGCTTTCAGGTGGTTTTTTTTTTGGACTGCGTGAGGGTTGTGTCTGTGCTTAGACCATTAAGGCTGCTTTGATGTGATGCGACCTGATGGCAGCACCACAGGCCGTGCCATTTCCCACAGCTGGTTCCTGCTACGGCTGCTGCCTGTGGCTGTAACGAAGAAGGCAGAGAATAAACGGAGGAGAAAGGGAAAAAAAAAAATAAAAAGGGCATCTGCAAACTCGATTTCTACAGAACCTGGCTCCTAGCCTCTCAACTCCTGGGCATGCCCTTGGTGTCCCAGCACCTCGCTGCTGTCCCCTGCTCCTGTTACAATCCTCTGGGTAGAAACTGGTCAGCTGCAGACTGTCAGGTTTCCTTTCTGCATGTTGGCAGCCACTAGCTTGCCATTTTTTAATATCATCATCTTGGTGAGAAGCTTCTTTATTGTTCTCTATTAATTTAATGTCGTTGTAGCAGCCATTTAGTGAGCTCTGCAATGAGCACAGCCTTCTTTTTGAGTAAAAGTTCTTCCTGGTGAGTGTCCTGGATGAATTTTGTAGCTCAACCTTCCTGCCATGAGCTTGGTTTACCTGCAGGTGTGGAACTGAAGGAACTTCAGGCGAAACACGTGGATCTCTGTTCTAGAGAAAAAAATCCAGCAGAGCTGGATTTTGTTCTAGCAGTCGGAGCCAGTATTTAAAATGATGACTCTCTTGAGTGCCGCGCTGCTAAATTCTGAGTGTTATTTAGACTCGTGGTGCCGTACAGCGTGAAGGGCATATTTTTATGTTGACATTACTAGTAGCTTGCTCCTATTCGGTGCTTTTTCATCATTACGTTCCAGATCAATTTGCAAGATGTGTTGTTACTGCCTTCAACGCACAGACAGGCTCATAAATACAGCTGGTAACGCGTTGCCGTTCTCCCCTCTCTGCCCCAGGGTGAGGGTAAATTGGCTTAAGCTCATCTCGTTGCTAAACAGATGCTGTTACTGTGTGTGTGTCAAGACGATTTTCCTGATTTTGTGAATGTTTCTGGGGTCTGAGTACTTCCCGGGATGGGTTATTTTCAATCCCTGTTGCGAAAAAAAAGTTTTCAAAGTATAATCTTTGCCTTTAGACAGTTATTAAATGGGGTATAAAGGAGTATAAAACTCTAATAAAAATATAATACAGCTGGCATTGGCCAATTCTGCATGCAGGGTTTTTGTTGCTGTTTACCTGATCTTATGTCTTATATCCCCTTCTTTGCCATCCTAAAAACCAAACTACAGCTATGGTGGGGATAGAGCTGTGTCAAGAACCTTAGGGGAAGCTAAGATCTTCTGATCAGACTTGGAACTTTCTTTGTAGGTCCAAATAATATGGGAATTTTCTGCTGCCAGCAATTTTCTGTGCATCGCAGAGAGTTTGGTCTCAGTGGCAGCAGAGAAGTGGCCCCTCATTGATAATGCAAGACTTTAGCAAAGGCTACATGGGAAACCAGGCATTTTGGGGAAAAGGAGCAAGCTTATAGGAAATTTCCAGGTGGCTTCCTTAAGCCCAGCTCCCAGTCGCACCCAGCCTGACCTCTTTTTGTTCCTACCAGCAAACAGTGGGCCAGCAGCTAGCAGAGAGCAGCTGGTGGTATCTGACTGAATGGGGAGCCAAAGGGCCCTTTGGCCATGCCTAAATGAGCACCCAGAGCTCCTTTGGTTGGTGGGGGGGCCTTTTCGTTTTGCTTCCTTCAAGAGAATGTGATTTGTTTTCAGGTTCAGCAGTTTATTGCTTGGCACTGAGACCGAATAAGTAATCCAGCCAGATTTTCTGATAGGCCATTTGGCACCAGGAAGAACCAGAGGCACACGTTAGTGTTAGGTGATTTGAAAATGCTCGTTTGAAGAAACTTCTTTCAGAGAGCAGGTTTTTCTTAGCAAACAGTACCCTCCTTCCAGGCAAGTTGCACAGTGTGGAAGTATGTTGTGATGGCAGTATTTGATCAGCGACTGTCAGGCCTTATCAACGAGCTTTAATCATTTCACTTTCAACCTCCTCCTTGCCTAGGTGTCCTTCACTTGCTGGAGCACGAAGAAGAGTATGTTTTCACACTCCCCAGTGCCTACGCTCGCTCGATACTCACCATCCCATGGGTGGAGCTTGGAGGGAAAGTCAACATCAACTGTGCCAGGACAGGCTATTCCGCTACGGTCACGTTCCACACCAAACCCTTCTATGGGGGGAAAGTCCACAGGTAAGGGAATTACTCTTGTTCCTGTTGACCTGATACTGGATTTCAAAGGAAAAACTTACTTTGACATCTATTTGGTTCCTCTTCTGGACTGCTTTGTAGAAAGATATCTCTTTCTTTTCCTGTTAATGCCTGAGGAGGCTTACAGCTTTAGAGTACAGTTCATCGTAGTTACACATTTCGTGTCATTTAACCAAATTAGATAAATGTCTCTTGTTGAACTAAAGTCAATGCGTTCTTCCAGGCTTTTCCACCTGTAAAAATTGCTGTCAGGTATTTAAATGGTTTGCCCTCTGTTATAACCTAAATACCTATGCACAGTGCAGGAGCAGCAAAAATATACATTAAAAAAAAAAAGTAATATTTGTGCTACACCAGCTGCTGCTTTTGTGCAAGTGGTGTTAGAAGAGCTGATGGGTTGTTTTGATGGGAATTTTTCTGAAAGGTGCAGATTAATAATTGGTGCCCATTGAAATAAGTGAAATTTGGGGAAGGTTTTGCTGTATTAGTTTAATCATTTAAAAACTTAACTGAGTTTACTTGATATGGATTACTAAAAGCATGTGTGCATTTTCATACAGACACACACACAAGAAACTCCTCCCTCTGTTTTGGTTTTCTAGTCCTACCTGTCTATTTTGGTCACTCTTAAACGAGTTCCTGAGTCGCTGAGGTGACTTTAATACTGCCTCACAGCAGCTGTGAGACTGTGCAGATCTAAAGAAAATAAAGATACTTGAAGTCTTTTAGAGGTATCTGACAACATTAGGTTCAGGTGTGAAAAATGAACTTCAACATCTTGTACTGATAATTTCACATGAAGGCCAGTTGGTTTTGGTTGTTTTTCAGGCTGATGAGATAAGTAGGTCTGGATTTTAAGCCGGGGTACTGCTGTGCTTTGGGAGAATGTGGTCCCAAAGTTAGTGCTGTGTTAGCAGAGCTTTTGTAGGTTGAATCTTTTGGGGGACAGTGTCTTTATGTTTGAAAAACTATATTGTAGGTATAAAAAAATGCATGTAGCCTGCAGTGCTAGAGCTTTCAAATGCTGATAATAAATGGTGCCAGTTATATCTTTTGTGGCCTTATTCTTTTCCTTGTATTAGGGTTACAGCCGAAGTGAAACATAATCCCACTAATACCATTGTGTGCAAGGCACAGGGAGAATGGAATGGTACGCTGGAATTTACGTACAGCAACGGAGAAACCAAAGTGATTGACACCAACAAATTACCCGTTATCAGGAAAAAGATAAGGCCAATAGCAAAACAAGGCCCACTGGAATCAAGGTAAAGGCAGAGGCATTACAGTACTGTGCTGCTTAACGTCGGATGAAAACAGTGGTGAAACAAACCACAGTTATAAATGGCGTGGTTCAAAAAAACCCTGCTTTCATACAGCATGTTAATCTAGGCAGAAAGAGCTGCAGCTGCATGTTGGTTCTTTGGTTTATAAATTACATTGCCGTGATGTATACATAAATTTTCTAGAGGAAAAAAACTGCTCGTGTGCATTTTAATGAGTATTTGGGAACTGGGTGATGTGGTCTTCTACATGCTTCTTTGATTGTAAATGGTAGTCAAATTAGTCAATTTGTTACAGATAATTTTGCATCTTATAGTTCATGCTGGAACTTCAGATTTTATGGATTTCATGTATATACGTAATATATAAGCACACAATATATATGTATATAAATGTAAAGTGTGATGTGACACATGAATACACATCCATACGTGTTTTTAGGCTGTGAGAACTCGTCATGTGCCTAATTCTGACTAGGTACCTTAGAAAAAACCTTTATTCGCCGTCAATAACCGTTTACATTTATCTTCAGAAGAATCAATATTTTTATTGAATTTAGGAACGTTTTATTGGAGGATTTAAAAAACATGAGTAAAATTTAACTTTATAATCTGTAAATATATTTTTATTGTACAAAGGTGCATCTTGAGCCTTTGTGCAGGGTCAGATGTTATTTTCTACTTTCTGGACACGCTTGTTTATCACAAACTCATTTCTCAGTGTAGGTTAATAACAGAGTTGGAGTAAATCAGGAAACCAGCAAGTCTGCAATATATTTGTTGTGTTTCTGACACTAGATAGCAAATTATAATGACCCAGTGTTTCTGCAGGATATGCAGCTCATCAGATTGTAAACAAACTCATCTAAATACCCCTGGAAATATGTGAAAGTTGCAGTCATTTTCTTACTATTTTTCTGGGCAAAGTTGTTGCTAAGCTCATATAGTGTGAGGAGGCATTGCATCTGAATACTGTCAGTCAGGTGAAAAACAAATTGGGTTATGTACTGATAATTATCCTCAACTGGAAATACAGTGTAGACCTTGTGCATGCTGAGTCATGTACATCAAGTCTTCTGTTAATAACCTGGTGGGAACAGTCAGTGAGTGTCCCAGTGTAATGTGCTCTTAGCCTTTGTCTAATGTTCCCTTAAAATTGAAAAGTAAATGCAGAATAGATGTTTGTCATTTGGGGTAGGTCATCAGTAAATAATGTGAACAGGAAATGAAAAAGAAAATCCATCAGCTTTGAGAAAAACAGTCAGGTCATAAAGAGTCAAGAACATGAACAAAAGCTGTGGAGAAAGTTGACTTGCATGGTAGGTTCCTGGGAACTGAGCGTGTCTGAAGATCTGGCCCACAAATGAATATTCTCCTGAAAGTGGTGGTTCACAAGCTACACAACTTGCAGAAACAGCTTGGAGAACGTGCCATCAGTCTGACCCTTGCTTTGCTCCTGGCACCAGACTATGGCAAAAGTGTTCTTACTCTGTTGCTTTTGCTCCTTCCCACTCACACAGGCACCTTTGGCAATATGTCACCAATTCTCTGAAAGAAGGTAATATTGATGCAGCAACAGAACACAAGCACCACCTTGAAGAGAGGCAGCGAGCAGAGGAGAGGCAACGTATGGCTCTTACAATGCCCTGGAAACCAAAATATTTTGCCAAAGAGGTACTTGTATCAGCTTTTCCTTAAGGGCCCAACAGCATCTTTGTGCATGTGGTGGGGTGCTAGTACAAATGAACATGTTTATGTTTTTCTTACCATGGGCTAATGTTGTTATATATCCCTGATTTTTTATTTTATTTTTTATTTTTAATTTTTAGTAGAGTATGGCTTTTAGAGAAGAGCAGTGGATTATTCCATGCTTGTTTTATAGACTCGTTCACCTTCCTTCAGTCCTTTGAGTTAGATTTAATTTAGCAATGAATTTTGGAGACCTAATGTTAGGCACCTAAAGCTGTGTTTATTACCTTGAAACCCACGCGTTGCTTTGCAAATGCTCTGTAGTCACGTCTCCTACTAATCTTGTTCTTAGCGTATTTAGGTGAATGTGATCTAAGGATAATTGTCCAATGTAAGCAAGCATGGACAGTCTAAACAGTCTTGGGTTTTATCTGCTTGAAATGAGATAGATTTTACTAAGTTCATCTTTGTTCTTTCTTAGAGGAAAGGAGAAGCAAGTTAGACTTTGAGAGAATTATTACATGACCTGTTAAGTCAGCCAGCACGTGCATCTGTGTAAACCTGGAGTTCATCTATTGTATCTTCCCATTGCTTCTGTTCCTCTTTGGAACTTTTTTCCCTTCTGCCCAAATTACCTGTAAATTCATTAAACGCAGAATTTTCAGGTGACAGGGAAGGAGCTTTTTGTGTGTTGATTGGTGGTATTTTAGCTTTTATGTGGAGATGTGCAGGTTCAGTATGTATAAATCTTGTTTGTAAACTCTCCCTAATTTTCTTACAGGGCGATGGTTGGCTATACTTGAATCCTCTCTGGAAGACCCTTTGACAAGATACAGGAGATGTCTTATAACTTTACCTTAAAGGCATTAAAAGGAAACAGTATATAACTTGTCAGATGTCATTCAAAAGGTTCTGTTCTCAGAAGACACCAATGAGAAGCTATATACTGTGAACAGTGCATCTCAGAAAAACCACAAGCTCAAGTTTATTCAGGAGCCATTTTGCGTGTATGGATACACAAACAGCTGTGCGCATGTACATCTATACACATATACACACACAGTATGCATGTGTGTTTGTGTGTGTATTACTTACACTACACGTCAACAAAGTAGAAACACTAACAGTGATTTAAAGACCTTATCCTCTACGTGTTCGGGCATAGGACTCGAGCTGGAATCAGCGAGGGTTCCCCGAGTTGTGTGCTTGCAGGATCAGGCCCTACGCTAGAATTTAAAAAAAAACACACACTTTTTTATTAGTACCGGTTAAGGTTTTCTATTTTTCACTTTTGCCAAAAAAGTTTTGCACTTAAAACGTGACGTCACTTAATGGCAGTCCTTCGGTCTAAACAGGCATTGAATAACTCACCTCGACACGCGAATGACACATTGGCAGCGCACTCTGGGGGGTGCTGGTTTAGGAGCATGTTTCCTGTCACTTACGAGTATGAATTTTCTGCCGCCAAGTAGCAATACCTTCTCAAGAACTTCTGTTGGTCACACTAACCCGCTGTGTCCTCACTTTTTTGTTTGTTCCTACTGCCACACGTTTAATCGGTCTCCGGTCACTTGTGAGCCAGCTGCTTTTGGTCTTGCCGTGCGATGTTCTTTGGCTGTTGCCATGCCAGTGCTTTTGGGTTACGCGTTTTTGCCTCTAGCTTTCCACCCTGACATTGTCTGGGTCTGAGGCACCCCAGTTCGCAGCCTTGCCTTTCAAATTAAACCACTGCTGATGCATTTTTGCTCACGTGCCAGGCTGTGAGTTGAGGCAGGTGAGGCGGGGTAGGAGTCCTGCTCTGATGTGCTGCTTTGGTGGGTCTGCGCCTCCCCCAGCATTGCTGCTGTGAAATGAGAGAGCCCTTAATTCCTCCTCGTTCAGGCTTCGAGCAGACCCGTGTTTTCATTTCTTTTGCTTTTGGCCCAGGTGATCGCTTTTGGATGGTTCCTCATGAGTAGAAGACAAGTAGCTTTTTCAGAGAAATGATTTTCTGATGTTGAAGTAACGATTTAGTAAATCACTACTGAAATAAGAACTTTATTAATGAAACAAATGAAATGGGATGTAACTTGTTTCATAAAATAAAGGAGTAAACAATCCTGTAGCTTGATCTTGCTTTGTCAGATAACCACTGTGACACTAAGAAGGTGGATTCTAGAAACGTGCTAAAGCTTCGCTGCTTTTTAGTTTGTATTTGTTACAAGTGAAGATGTTTTTGAGAGAAGTGACAGCAAAAGGCAAGTGTAAAATGTGCTGACTTCTGCTCAGTGCTTCTTTTACAGCTCCCTGTAAAGAAACCACTATATTTCTAACATACAGTAGCATGGATGCTTACTTTTCGGTAGTACTGATTAATTTTGTGCCTTTTGTCTGCTTTCTTAATACAAGAGCTGTTGCTTTATAGATACTACACTAATATATTTAGGTCAAAGTACTGCTTTTATCTGTTCTTGTGTCTTGCATTTTATAATGCTTTATTTTTTTTGCTAGATATTAAAATCTCTTAAGCAACCCAAAAGGCTAAACAGAGGTGTGTACACAAGACTACATGGCATTAGTTGTTCATTTGGACATATTTAACAGATCTTTGCATTTAGAACTTCAGATCCCTTTTTAACGAGGTCTGTGCCCCCCTTTCCTCCTAAATGCTATTTTGTCTGCTTGTATATACTTTTTTTTTTTGCACATTAGAAAGATTCATGTTCTAAATTATTTAAATCCTATTTTTTAAAAAAATGCGGATTGTATGAGCTTGGTTTTGTACCTGACACTTTTTTTAAAATGGAAAAATCTTATTTTTAGGTATAGTTGATGTTTTTCTGTAACAACACCAAAACGATGCCGTTGTAGTTATCATGAACTACTACCAAGTACCATCAGGAAAAGGCGTACCTTGTCACCTGCAAGAATCACTTTACAATGGATCCACTGGTTTAGAGGTTAGTCTGATAAGTAACTAGAAGTACCGATAGACTTTGTAATGTCATCTCCAAGAACACTCTAAGTGCAGAATGAAACACATGCAACACCTCCTGCCAGATCTCTGACTTCATACACCAAAGAACAAGCCACACACTCACTAACAACAGCCATTGAAAACCTCTTGCGAGGCATGCAGGACTGCGCTCCTGAAAGAGTAGACCTCTTTCAGCCTTGGCGGTGTGACTGTCCAAGCTACAGAGATGTTGTAGCGTTCTTTTAAGACAAATTTTGAATAATTTTATGTTTGTAATTTATTGACGATTTTTCCTGGCTGCATGGTTGGTTGTTTCTGCATGCCGAGAACATTCCACTAGTGCTCTGATAAATGTCTCGTTTTGATGGTGTGAAGAATCCTCTGATGCCATTACCACTGTTGCTTTTCCCAAGTAACTTGGGAGAGGTGAGCATAAAAACAGTCCTTTCGTTAAAGATCCTATCAGCAAGAGATTCCAGAACGAGATCCAGAAGAAGTGTCGCTTTATTTTTCTGATAGTTACGTGTTCCGTATATTTTACAAGTCTGAAAAGTAAATATTCCTAAGACTTATTCTATAGGTTGTTCCGATAGCTGTCTTAGACTTGCAAGTGATTATTTTCCTTTTCAAGTAGCCAATGTATACACTTGGAATTGTAATGTAAGACCTTACATGTACTACATTTTTTTTTTGTGCACACCTGTAGAAAGCCTATGCAATCTTTTTTTTTTTTTCTTCTTAAATTAGAAATGTTCAGACAGAAAATTTATACCTTTTATCATTTAAAAGATGCTCTGGCAGTCTCTTCTGATTTGCCTTCCTTTCATAATTTGTGAATTTAAGATTACAATGCTCATGAATAAAATATTTGTTTCATTTAATAGTGGGATGCCCTTGCTCTTTCCATTGAAAAAGAAGTTAACTGCTATCATGTATGCTCAGGTCTGGGAGCATAGTACAATGCTCAGGGCATGTTTTATTTATTTATTGTTGTTGTTTTTATTTTTAGCTCCCTGTTAATACTGTCAGACACCTTAGAGGCTTTAAGTTGGACAGCACGGTGGCGGGATAACAGGGCTGGGTGGCTTTTGGAAAGCCTGGGGAAGATGTTCCTTACTTTGTCACATGAAGGAAACAGGGTAGGATGTTCCCTCGATTCTGAAAATAACTTCATTTAAACTAATTCTCAATTAGGTACCTTTTAAAATACAAGTCTAAATGACTGCCTTATTGGACACTTGCATGGGGAAAAACATGCTTCACTCTTCCTGGTCTGCATTTTTCAAGCGTTGGGTAACACAGGTCTGGTTTATTTTAAACATTCACCCACATCGTTGGAAAGTATCATGCCAGAACGCTTTGCTTTAACGCAAAACAGCAAACATTGGCTGTCAGTGAAACAAGAAAAGCTGCGTTCCTTGCCTCTCACGGCATTGCTGCGGGGCCGCGGCTCGGAGCAGTGTACACATTTGGTTTAAGTACATTTTGGTTTAAGTTTTAATCACAACCAAATAGGATTTTACTCATGGTGGGATGATTTTACTCACAGTGGGATACGTACAGAGGGTTGTGTCAAAGCAGTGAAATATTTTTTCGAGTGTGTTGACATACAACTGCTGGCTCCCCGTTTTGGAATTACTTCCGCAAGTCAAAATAATTTCTTCTGGGCTAGCCACTAGTACTGGTGCCCTTGTTGCTTTCAGGAGTAATGACTAAGAGCTACAGAACTTCAGCAGTACTTGCTATTAGCGACTGCAGGCTTAGTTTTTTAACAACTGAAGGTCTGAGCCTGGCTTAAATTTTTTTTTTCTTCAGTGTTTTACTATATTGTCGCAATTATGCTCCAAAATCTGCAACCTTTGACTCAGTAGAACACCAGAAGGATGGCCTATAACTAAGGAAACAGCCAAGAATGGAAGGTAGGTTGGGCAATGATGCCAGATGCTTGTGAATTTTCCTTTGCTGGTACAAGGATGGTTCAGCTCTTGTAGCGTGATGAGCTACAGGTTACTGCAGCTGAGTACTTCTAGGATGCAAGTGGCGAAGCAGGCACTGATGCTGCGTGCAGGTGAGGCACCAAGGAAGGTCATACCATGCCTGCTGTTTTTTTTTTTTTTTTTGTCATTTATTTTTAAGTGGCTGCATTAATGATGCCAAAGCAACTTTTCATTTAAATGCAGACCAGTAGCAAAAAAACTTGAAATCAAATTAGATTTCAGACCATTCAGGTAAGTAACAGTCAGATTTGGGCCCAGGCTGGCTAGGACTCCTGTAGTTACCTTCTTATTGCTTTAAAACAATGCTATAAAATAAGTATTATTTCTGCTCTATTAAAGAAAATACCGGCAGCTAAAATAGGAAATGTATTTTGACAGAACTGTAAAAACCTTTAAGGAGGGAAAGGTACTGGTACTTTTATTTTATTGCCAAATGAGACTGAACAGCAGCATCTATTCAGCTGACTTTAGGATGTTCTTTCAAGTGTTCGCTTATTTCTGCTGCTGTTGAGGAGACAGGATGTACATTTCCTTGGAAGAAGCAAAAAACCACAACAGCTTCTACTTCCTTAGATGCTAGCAGCATTTGCTGAAGCTTGTGTTCCCTGAAACTATGTACAGCCACCTTGGATTTCATCACAGCAGGGGTCCTATATCCTTCCAGCTTAGATTTATTAAGTAGCTGCTGTGGCTTCATTGCAGCAATTTCATGAGGTCAGCAACTTTATACGATAGAGCTTGAATGCCTTAATTCATTGCTAGGACTGTAAGTACCATGTTACTGAGTGAATCACAACAAAACTGACACGACACCCTTAACACAAAACTTGAATTAACTTTATTTTCCCCTACAGTCAACAACTGGTCTGCATTGAGCTTTAAAGCAACAAAATAAAATGAAATCTCCAAATGACAAGGGGCCAGAAATCCAGATTTAATTACCTTTGTGAAAATGTTGCAGCTGTAGTATTGGTCTGTATAAACCACTGAAGTCAAAAATGAGTTCATAAATCAAAAAAAATATTCTACACCTTGGGAAAGAAGTCAGCAGTAACATTCTCATAAGAACACTGTAAATTTACATTTTCTTCATGAAAGGTACATACTATTCTGCATTTTACATCAAATTATTGATGTAAGTTTTGTTTCTATAAAAAGTTACAACCTGTGGCAGGAAAACAAACTGCAAAACCCTTTCTTTCATTTTATTAAAAGAAAAATTTCAAGTCTGTATAAAGTTTTCCTATAGCTGGAAAGTGAACATGTTCAGTCTCCATTTATATTATCTTAGTGCATTTAATCTGACAGTTTTCACCACTTTTTTCCTTAAAAAAAAAAAAAAAAAAAAAAAAAACAGTATAAAAGACAGACAAAGCAAATAGCGCTATAGCAGGAATTTCTTCAATTGATTTAAGCACTCTAAATAAAAATGCAGAGAAATAGATTTCCAGAAAAAAACTTTTTTTACCCTCACAAGAGAAGGCAGTGAGAGGGGGAAGAGGTTTGCAAACCCTCTACTACGGATAGCCACAGAAAAGGGGTTTTGTATACCTGTCAACCTTTTTTTTTTTTTTTTCCTTAAATAGGCTATACTTGTTTTATCAATGTAAACATTTACCTAAAATAGTTTAATTTCTGTTCTGAAGCACCAGCCACTGTATGGTGCTCAGTTATACATTACTATAGCATTCATTACTGTCATTTCGGATCTTTCAGGATACAAATTTAGCCCTTGTATCTACAATGTGCAAGATTTGCCTTGTCTACCTTATGAAGTGATAGTGTAAGGCAGCAATACTGCAATCACGTATGAAACAAAAGCAGCTTGTCCCATCTGAGCTGTCACCCAATTGATATGTCCTGTCAGCTCCTGTGGAAACTGCAGCTTTGCTTCTTACACTCCAGATCAAAACCAGCCTGCAGCAAGAGTAAAAGGACATTTAAAGAAACCATAGCAAAGTAATAGCGGGAGTAACTTATTCTGAACGTTTAATTCCAAAGACAGCTCTATTTCCTCTTAATTGCTGAAAACAAGTCATTTTAGATTTGACCATTCCAGTTAACATACTGCTGCTATTCAGCTGAACAGTGTTTTCCAAAAAAGATTGACAAGTATGCATGTGCCAAGGACCAAATTACAGGGTTCTTTGGTGCAGTCAGTCCAAATTCTCAACAGATTTGAAGGATAATATGTACCAATAAAAAAAATGCTGCTAGACTTGTATAGCAGCTCTGTCTTGCTTCACATTACAAATCTAAAACAGCTGTTCTCAATAAGCCAATATTTTTAATCAGACATTGCCTGAAAAATTTTGTACAATAATCTGGACCAATGATGGTTCTGTACCCTCATGTTGCTGTGAAACATGACTCGAGCTAAAGGCAAAGACTGGTTATCTCAAGGACAACTGCTTCGTATTAGCGATCAGAACAGTGTATTTAAACTGTCTTCCTGTTGGGTCTCTTGCCTTTCTTTAAAATTAGTTTATTCTTAATGTAGCCACGCTTCCTTTTGGAGGTCTAAAAAGAAAAACAGAATACAATGTATTAGTTAATGATTTAGTCTTGACCGCGTTTTTACTACTGTGCATTGCAACGCCTGATCTTTCTTTAGATTTATTTTTAAAGAGCTTAACGGGTAAATCCTCAACTAGGTATTATCCACTTATTATTTTTAAAGTTGGGATTGTTAATTCATGCCCAACATTTGCTTTCATACAGGCTGTACTTTTGCAAGCCCCATATACCAGATATGTAGATTTATTTTCAAAGCTTGTGCTGAGGCAGAATTAATAATTAACCAACAAGATAAAGCTCAAGTAGGCCAAAGAGCAGAAGTGATAGCATTAGTTTTGTTTGGAAATCCCTTCTTATATCTTTTTGCACTATTTGATTCTCTTTAGAAGTTAGCGAGCTAGACAGTAATATTTGCTTGAAACAGATTTTTCAAGATGTAAGAGAAATTGAACAGTCACATTTTAGTCGTTAGTCCTCTGCTGGCTGTAGGTTAGTTAGCTCTTTCTGCGCTTGTGTTGTTATCAGTGGATTTTAGATTCCTCTTTTTTTTTTATTTTTTTAAGGTGTTAATGGGGGAAAATGTTAGTCTTCACTAATATTAAATTCAAAGTTGCATAAATACAGTTTTAGCTCCTGACAGGCTGAATGGTAGTGTCTGCCACATGTCAGAAAGTAGGCAACTCCCACACCTGCTGCAATTTGCTGCGTCTACCAGCAGGCTCTGATATGTCAATTAAATATGACTTTTTTCCCCCTTTTTACTAAACAATAATAATATAATATTTTAAAGTGTGACACAAACTAATACACAATACTCAGACAGTGTTATTTCTCTGAGTTTGAGCAATGTCACCCTTCACAGGGAAGAGTGATGGACTGGATTTCCAGTAAGGAAGCAACTGTTGAAAACCTGTGGCTACTACGGAGCCCTCAGCACATACTTAAGAAATCTGAGTTTAGCCATTAGCCCCACGCTCTTTGCTGGTCCTCTGATTTCTTAATGGGAAGCAGAGCTGGTTGGTACTGCGAGAGTTGGCTATGGATCAGAATTAGCGTCAGTGTTTATCCTGTCTTTAGACAGAACTGAAACATTCACAGCTTAACTGTGGTCAGTGCATCTATCCTTGGTAAGAGATAAAGCAAGGCTGTATTTCAGATCAGAAGTTATACTGTATATGTATGATAGGCGTAGTAAAACTTCTGATTTCTCTTTAAGGCAAGTCTAGCTCTGTTGGCAACTCCCAAATACCTTAAATTTTATGAGCTTGCAACAAGCAAACAACTTTTACCATTAGGAGTCCCCTCTAACATTCCCTATTTGTAGTTCTGTGACACGCAGCGTAAGATTACTGGCTGTACTAACTTAGTTTGTTACATGTTTGTTTCTGACAGGATTCTGGAATTCCCTTTGCGACATATGTTAGTATAGATAGAAATCAGGTTTTGTGAAGGACAGGGCTGCTAAGATTCTCCCAAACATCCCTGATAACAAATCTTTCTTACTAGGCTGAAAAACCACACCACAACTAACGCTGTTAAAAACATTAAGATGACTTCAAACAGGAAGCAGCCAGACACTAAATTCCATCAACAAAAAAATCATATTTAATTTATTTCATACAAAAGTACCATTTTTAAACTTCTAGGCATCACTACTTTCAAACAAAGTCAGAAAGCAACTTCCACATTTTTTACTTAGTGAGCCATAGTTACTGAAACATGAATGGATGTACTTTAGAGATTATACTTCCAGTTACATGAAGACTTAGGAGTTGTAACAGCCAGTGACACACTCTATTTCCAGTTAGCATTCTGCCTAAAAAAATATCTAGCCTTGTGTCTTTACATGCTTGTAAGTTAAGCAGACAGTAAATTAACAATTATTACCAGCAGGCAGGTCTGATATTGGACACTAACATGAACAGTATCCGTAACATTCTGGCTAGTGGAAATACATAATTCACCAGCTATGTGATGCACTGTTAAAAATAAACTGCCATTTCCTGACCCCTTTGAAATACTTCACTGGGAACCCACCTTCTTTGACAAATACTTCTGTTTCGGTACAATGTTGGTTACTCTAAGTTTATGATCCAATGTCTCCCTGTTGTCTAGTTGTTTCACCTTGTATATTCTAACAAGCCAGTGCTCTGAGGTAAAGGCTTCCTCCAGATGTTTAAATTTAATGTCCTTGTTTCCAATCTCAGCATTTCGTGTACGATCAAATCCTGGAGGTGTCCGAAAGTCCAGCTGTAAAGATTAAAGACTGCATATTAGTTGAAGACATAACCCAAAACATGCATCTCTGCAAACTATTGTACTTCATACCACATGGCAACAATTTCCTCTGGGCTAGTCAAAGGATGACACTTCCCTTACGCTGGTTATTACTACACAGAAAACTCTCATAGTTATTTTTTTTTTTACAATTGAGAAAGATAAAAAAAGTCTCATTCCTACAGACGATGCAGAAGAGAGCACTTAGTGTCTGAACAGAAATACCACTTCTACATTCAGAGATAAAACTATTCAAGCAAAAACCCAAGGTACAACAGCCTATGGTAGCTTTTTAGCACAGCTGCTCATGTACTTGCTGATCTTTTACACCACCACAGTTTGCAATTTCACATTTTCTGTACAATCTAAAATAGTTTCATACCAGACTTATCAGTTAAATGTGATCCCTGTGTTAAGAATAAGATCAATTAAGCTCAACGTTTTAGCTGAATAAAGGATTCTTTTGCTAACATATCAAAATGATGAGCCCTTGGGGCAAGGGGTGGTGGTGGAGGGAAGAATGGGAAAAGAGAAAAAAAAATGCAAACGAGGCAGATTTAGCTATGTATGTGTTTGATGATCCCAAAGGGGGCTGACAACTCTCTCAGAGAATTATACCCTGCCCTTATTATACAGTGTAGTGTTGCTTAATACACTGATGTGACTTGGACAGGAATCAGGTAGTTTCTGACAGATACTAAATCAGGTGGTTTCTGACAATTAACTGTTTCACTTATGTTGTAGGGAGTTTTACATTTGGCTTTCATAACAACAAAGCAGAAGAGTTAAAGCTTTAGCGAGTGCACTGCATAATGGAGTTAAGACACCCATCGGAAGCAAGGTAAAGGACAGCAAAAAGCTAAGTACAAGGCATGGTTAGCAGCACGAGTGCTTTTGTCTAGAGGCCATATGCAGTGGAACACGTGCAGATATTGTAATTGGTAAAGCAGACTCTTACCTCTGATTCTGCTACTACAAGCAATGCTCAATCTAAAAGATGGAAAATGCATCAAAATAGCATTTGTTTTTTGACATTTTAATTACGATTCAGTTGAAGATTTTGCACTAACCTGCATCTCTCCAAATCTGTAATAGGACATTTTATACATGAGGCAGTTCAGTAAAGTTGGGGAACCTGCCTTGTCTACCCGGAATTCTCCCTGAGGAGTGAAGTAATCACTTTCCTATAAAAATAAAAGAAGATAAAAAGAGTTGAGAGAAACTAAACCCATATTTAAGGTCATTTCTCATTCCCTTCTCACAAAAGAAAAAGAAAACACAACAACAAAATATTTTTATTAAAAAAATCTAAATTGACATCTACAATTTAAAAGCTGATTCAAGCCAGTCTTAAAACAGAAAGCTATGGTGCTCATTAAAGGTAAAACTAGTTTCAAACTACCTGATTGTAACCCCAAACTGCATGGAACAACTTTCCTAAATCCCCTTTACAGTCTTGCTACAAATTTTGTCACTTCACAGTAAGCAGTTACTGGAAAACTAATCTGAAAATGTGAAAGTTAGACATCTACCGAACTTCTTTTTCAGAAATGTGAAAAGCCCTGCATTGTAAGTACACACTGTCACTGGATACTTTGTACATGCAGTGTCAAAACAAAAATTTTCTGCTGTTCTTGTATCTAGTACAAGATGAAACTATTCATGCAGGCGACTCCCTTAAGCCAGCACTAATTATCTAGGAGTTTTTGTTAGGCTTTGCATATCTCTGAGATATTCTAATAACTTACTTAAACTCTGTGTAAGTAAATATTATCAGTTCAAACTCTGTAATAGTAGGAAAGAAGCTAAAGAAATCTGTAATACCAGCTGTTTAAATGTTCTGAATGATCCTACTTTTTTTTTTTTAATAATACGACAGTGCCTAGTGAGACACACAGAGGACTTACAAAAGATATCCTGTACTTTTAGTGTCATGCAAAAAGGTGAAAGACTTTTGAGGTTATTGGTCTTTCAAAGCCATAAAAACTGGGTTACAGGCCTCTGCAGTGTTATTCTTCTAGAAAAACAACCTCCAGCATGTTTTTCAAATGAAATTGTGACAAATGGAGATTTCCTTCCACTGTTATGAGTACTACCAGAAAGGCAACAATGTACATAAAGGTTAAAAAAAACAAACTAGAGATGGAAACACAGAAATAACATGTAGCCAGGAACACTTCAGTGTTCCTGCGAAGTTTTCCACTTACTCGAATATCTTTGGGATGCTCCCCCTCTGCTATTCTCACCATCCACAAGAACTTATTAATATCATCACCAGAGTAGCCAATCACACCACCAAAAATAATCAAAACGTAATCCACATCCAGGCTTCTCATGATCTCGTATGCTGCCGATTCATTTGAGGACATCGCCTTCCCCACCTGTATCATAGCAAAAAGAGCTTAAGTATCTGCATAGGAGCCCATTGCACAGATTCTCAGATCAACAGCCTGCAAAATCAAAGCCCAAGAATACATATTTACATAGCAGACCCCAAATTTTCATTCTAGGTAAAGAAAACCCATTGCTTTGATTTGGAAACCCCAAAGCCCAACGTAAATAGAAATATTTTCTCCTCCATAAGAAGTGCTGCCTGTTGAAATGAGCTGTGTAAAACCTAACAACGATCATTTTTCTTTTGTGGCAGCTACAAATTTTTCAAGTCACAGCTGTATTGCCAAAAAGTCAGTATGGCAGAAAACACTTAATTACAAATTATTTTCAAAGCTTTAGACACAGTCTAAAATGAATAAATTATTTGAAATATTACTGATTTATTCCTCCCCTTCACCCCCCTTTTTCTTTTCCCTTTTGTTGATCTCTCCTTCAGTAATGCAGCCACGCTGCATTGTACTCAGCGGTGTTGAATTTAGGGAAAGTTTATACAGAGAAAACATCTGAATAGAGCTATGCTTGAGTTAAAAGCATACATTGGCAAACCAATGTTTTGGCCTTGAAAATCTTTTTAAAGCTGCATCTAAAACCTCTTCCAAAACGGTCATTTTCCACACTAAGAATTCACTTAGGTCAGGAACTGGCATCAGTTTCGTAGTTCTGTTTGCCATTGAATTTCTTAAAGTATAATAATGTCTCACTGCAGTAGGAGGCCGTAACTACAACATAAATAATTTTGCATCCAAACTGGTAACATTCAGTTAACTCAAGAACTTAATTAGAAAATACTAAGCTTATGCTGCAATCTGTCAAAAAGATAGAGAACCTCAATTTCTTGGCCATTGGCCTAATCGATGTGAAGTTATTCGTCAGATTTCTATTCTTGTGCAGGACGAAGTCAGCTGGCAAATATTTCAGGGCACTGCCTCATTCAGAACAAAAGTTCAGATATTTGCCACAAAACACACTCACTGCTTGTTTCCCGTTCTTCAGAAATGGAAGCTAACAGTGTCAGCAGCCGTGCTGGAGAGAATTCTTTATTAAAAACCATTATTACTAGCTGCTGTAGCCTGCATGGTTACTGTGCTTACGAAATGCAGGTGTCTCTATTCACCTGAATACGGTCACTCTATTCACCTGATAGGCCTTGCCCTACTGGGACTGCCTGATTTCACAGAATCACAGAATTTCTAGGTTGGAAGAGACCTCAAGATCATCGAGTCCAACCTCTGACCTAACGCTAGCAGTCCCCACTAAACCATATCCCTAAGCTCTACATCTAAACGTCTTTTGAAGACTTCCAGGGATGGTGACTCCACCACTTCCCTGGGCAGCCTGTTCCAATGCCTCACAACCCTTTCAGTGAAGAAGTTCTTCCTAACATCTAACCTAAAACTCCCCTGGCTCAACTTAAGCCCATTCCCCCTCGTCCTGTCACCAGGCACGTGGGAGAACAGGCCAACCCCCACCTCGCTACAGCCTCCCTTGAGGTACCCATAGAGAGCGATAAGGTCACCCCTGAGCCTCCTCTTCTCCAGGCTGAACAAGCCCAGCTCCCTCAGCCACTCCTCGTAGGACTTGTTCTCCAGGCCCCTCACCAGCTTTGTCGCCCTTCTCTGCACCCGCTCAAGCACCTCGATGTCCTTCTTGTAGCGAGGGGCCCAAAACTGAACACAGTACTCGAGGTGAGGGATCACCAGAGCTGAGTACAGGGGGACGATCACCTCCCTAGCCCTGCTGGTCACGCTGTTCCTGATACAAGCCAGGATGCCGTTGGCCTTCTTGGCCACCTGAGCACACTGCTGGCTCATATTCAGCCGACTATCCACCATCACTCCCAGGTCCTTCTCTGCCTGGCAGCTTTCCAACCATTCCTCTCCTAGCCTGTAGCTCTGCTTGGGGTTATTGCGCCCCAGGTGCAGGACCCGGCACTTGGCCTTGTTAAACTTCATGCAGTTGACCTCAGCCCATCGGTGCAGCCTATCCAGATCCTCCTGCAGAGCTTTCCTACCCTCAAGCAGATCGACACACGCACCTAACTTGGTGTCATCTGCGAACTTACTGAGGGTGCACTCGATGCCCTCGTCCAGATCATCGATGAAGATATTAAAGAGGACCGGCCCCAGGACCGAGCCCTGGGGGAAATTAGGGATTTATACCTAACATCTTAGGGATTTATACCTAACATCTGCACTACAGACACTGACAACAGCAAAACAGAGCTATCTATAGAGTAGACAACAACACAGAGCTATGTGAGTTGAATGAAAGAAATTAAAAGTTGGATGTTTTATCTACCTGCATATTTGAGAGGACAATCACATCCAGTCTACAACACTTGCACTGCTACTCAAACTTTCTCAAATTCTCAAGACACCTAAAAATGCATTTAATCTGGTCACTTTTCATAGTGCCATTCAAAATCCAGTCAGCAAAGGCACTGCTGAACTGAAACGATCTATATTTGGATCGTGCTGGTCTAGTACTAAGCATGGGGGGACTGGTTACATGATTTGGTGCTATCTATCCTCCCACAAAGAAAAGAAGAGAAACAGAAGTGAAGTTCTGGAAACTCCCAGAAAACAAAATGGAGAACCCAAAAGGAGAATCAATCCCCTCCAGCCCCAAACCAATCTTTATAACGGAGTTCTAGGAGATGCCAAAACAGCCCTGTTCCTTCCACCTGTTTCCCTCTCCATGGGATTTTTTTTAATACCATACTATCTATCAACTGACATTTACAATTTCATGCTTGACTGAAATGTAAATGTTTCTGTGCTTCCGCAGAAAGCTGCCATCCTTACCAGAGCAATGTGGCTGTTGTTCCAGGTGTTGTTATCAACCAGCGTTGTGCGGTTGGCCATCCCTGCTATCTGATAACCATAGTCCCACCACGACATTACCCTGGCGTGCTCATCTGTGTTTTGTCTCAGCCAGTAGTAGGCTTCCCTGAAGTCATCCAGGATATTCCGAGTGCTGGAAAACAGAGTTCATTTTATTCACATCGATATAAATGCTGGCAACAGATTGACTGCAACATGATAAATCTTGGCTCACAAATTAAGATCTTCTTATGTGCTCAACTTCCTTTGAGGGGTTCTGTCACCAGTTTGCACTCAGAAGTTTGACAGCTGAATGGCCCGAAGCTGAAACTGCTTTTAAAGATGTGACTAAATGCATTTCCAGTTGAACATATATCCATAAACAGGTTTTATGACTGAAATACTTTTTTTCTTTCTTTAATTATCATGTTCATTGGGTTTGGATAGGATTACTTTTATGTATTCACATTAAATATTTTCTTAAATTGGATATATTTTTGAGAAGTGGACTATTAAGAGTTTTTATTCAGGTGACAATTCTGCCTTAATAATAATTAGAAAGCAGCAAAGCAGATTACAAATGCAAAGGAACTAGAAATACTTTTGCCCTTAAATTATTTTTCAAACCTGTGACCTTACTCACCCATCATGGTTATAGGAAGCGAGAACAACGCTAGGGCTGGAGTACGCATTGCTTGTTACCCAGGTACAGTGCACCGCAAACATCATCAACAACATCAGCATCAGCATAGTAACAATGTTTTTGATATTAGGACCCAGTCCTTCTTCTGTTTTTTCCTGTTCAGATACGTGTTTTCTCACTTTGCCTGCCTAAACAAACACAAACATAGCTGTTAGGGCAACTTTAATCATCCGTGGCAACGGAACTGAAATACCTTTTTCTTCACAACATGCACTTCATAACTGCTATGGAATACTATAAAAATAGACCGAGTTGTAAAGTAAATTAACTACGTATGCACAAGAATATTCTGACAATCCAGCAAGTTGTACAAATGGATTATTCCCCAATAATCCATTTAGGAGAAAAAAATCTATTACATGAGGGCTACTGCATGATTTAATTT
This sequence comes from Aythya marila, assembly GCF_965140915.1. NCBI lineage: Eukaryota > Metazoa > Chordata > Aves > Anseriformes > Anatidae > Aythya > Aythya marila. The sequence goes on along the minus strand of NC_139043.1, from coordinate 43,478,012 downwards.
GGCTTAGTCTGATGATGCCCATTTATAAGGCAGAGTGGAAGAGAGCAGGACACAGATGTTTGTAGTGAGGAAAAGGGGGAAACCCAGGGCTCGTGCATCGTCAGAGTTCATGTAACAAAACCTAAAATAAAAACAAGAATAGCTAACACCATTTTCTTCAGGAACAGGAGAGTACACAAGTTTAGGTACAGAAATACCTTTCCATAAAATATATTATTCTTTAATTTCACCTCACCTTAGAGGAAATACAAGAAGGAAACACACATTCAGTGATGCAGAACTGCTAAAACTAGTTAAAGAGAGCAATCAGCTGTCTGCCATCACTCTGGCAAGCTGGGTCAGCACTACAGACTTCCTTTTTGTTAAAGGCTCATCACTGATAAGCTACAAGCAACCACTTCTATGCTGACACTGATTTTCTTTCAGGACATCACTTAGAGCTTACTGGAGAACCTCAACACTTATTCTGTATTTCAGTGCTAGTAATTCAGACCTTTAGTGGAATTTTAAATATCCCCTCACCTTATCATACAGGTTGCCAGGGTTCCTTTTGTCATCCTCATCGCTGCTGTCCTCTATTGGTGGATTTTCCCTCTTCATATCATCACCCAAATAACGCTCAAAGACATTAGAGAAGGCAATTGCAGACAGCATACAGACCACTGGAGTCAAAGTGAGCATCAGACGAACCATCACGCCGGCAAAGTAAACGGCACTGATTGCATACAGAGCAACTGCAGAGGGGAAAAGAAACACCTACTGATGACATTTAGAAAGTAACAATCACTGTGACTGCACACATACACGCTGCTCACCATACAACTGTTTTTAGAAGTGGGCTGAGCATCTGCGTCTATAACGACTTGAACATGCATCTTGCATTGCATTGCTTTTTCATTTATGGCGATAACAGTTCAATTAATGCTTATGCCTTTTGAGCCTCAAACCCTTCCTGAAATTCATCTTGACAACTATTAACCATAACACAACCACACTTTCATATTCATTAATAATGCATCAGAAGATACATTATTAGTGAAATTTAATATCACGCCAAAAACAGTATGGGAATAATAGGTAGTTTCATTTGGTTAGAAAGACCAAATAGCCCTAGGCCCAACAAGTTATTAAATCTGTAAAACCAAAGAGTTAGTGTTAGAATCTCATATAAGTACCAAATTTTAATTTAAATTAGAGATATCTGAACAAATTGGGGGCTTGTCTACATTATAACAACATACAGACATAAGGTGATACTGTGAAGCCTATTCTGAAGCGAGTTATCCTGGATAGTATTAAAAAAAATACCACCACAAAACCCAAGATTTTCAGGATAGCAGGATTATTCACAACACTTTTCACAGGAGGAAAAAACAAACAACAACCTGCATGCATTCATTAGGAATATCTATTGTTCAAGAAATAGTGGTTATTGCTAGTTTGCAAACTAGCTTCTGTGAAAGATTTGCCATGGAAATCAAAGGGGATTGGTTTATCAGATTACATTGCATAAATATTTTGCACTTTGTGGTGAAGTAGTACGGCTCTCCGTTCTCACTCATAGGTCTCTTAAAGCTGACTTAAATAGATGGTGCAGCAGTAGGAGGCTGAAGGGGGTTCCCCAGCACTGGTCTTTACTGCAAGCAAAAGAGCATAAAATACTCTAAAATCACGGGATTTAACACCGATGTTCCCATTGCCAATGGGGTAATCTAAAGAGGCAGCTGTATATGACTAGAGCCTCCTGTTGCCACAGAAGTGCAAGACCGTGTGATCTTCACTCCTTTTGGGCTACAACTCCAAGTCACATCCTTAGAAGCCTCACTCATAGTCTTAGAAGTCTGCCGTCAAAGGAAAGCTTCATACAAATAAATTTGTTGTCACTGACACAGGGAGACCCCGTTCCTGTGCTTAGGCTTGCACCTTATCTAGCACTTGCTCCACACCAAATGGTCCAGCTCACTAAACTAGCTGAAAATCTGGAAAGAAAATTCATTTTGAATCATCATCTGTGGTGGGATGAGAGCCAGAAGAATACCTAGGGACAAATTGGGTGCCTTGCAGCCTGCGTGGGGAAGGATCTCCCCTTTGCTGCTGCACCGAGCTGTTCACCTGGCTGTGCTGTGAAACTGTACCTCCACTCATGGCTTGTGAGATCAGCGTGTGGAAGAACATGCACCTCCAAGAGCCACAGTGACAAATCCCACCTCTCTTGATAAGGCTCCATCACCAATCCACCCATCTCTGTATGAACTGCGTTTTTTATGGATGGTTTTAAATCCTGCTAGGTGCAGGCAACTTGTAACATTCACCTTTAAACACATCATGTTTAAACCTTTTCTAGAACATGTCATACACCAGCTTGGAGCAAACAAACAAAATAGAATCAAGTTGAAGACAAGAGTTTTCAAAACGATTTTTAAATATTTGCTCTTACCAAAGACTCTTTCATCATTGATGTTTTTGATACAGAACCACAGCCCTGCTGGGAAAGTACACACGAGAATATGCAGATCAAAAAAGAAGGAAACCCATGTTGTAGGCTGATGCTCAGACACAGAGGCAATGATCGGGATGTGAATTTTCGCATACCTTTTTTAAAAAAAATTCAGTTCAAATTATTTTGAAGAGAGAAAGTTATTAACACCTGTAAACATTAGGAGTTCTGAAATTCATTTCAAAGGAAGCATTTCAATGTAAAAGGTTAAATGCTCTATTTAGCAGAAACCTGATGAAACTTTTATATCAAAAAACGTTCCCATGTCTTATTCACCAGAATGAAAACATACAGCTATGGAAACCATCATTATATTTTGTAGGGCCAGTTATCCACACCAGAAAATTTCCTAGGATTTCAATATTGTATTTCAAATACTCTCCTCTGCACAAAACACCTTCATTTGCCTAGTATGTCAAGTTGAAGGATTAAATCCCAGGCCAGTTAGTGACGCCCCCACGTTCTCTCAGATGCTGTCAGTCAGGCCTTGTCTACACTTGGAATTACAGGTCAACTAAACAGCATGCTGGACACTGAGTGCGGACAAGGACAAAACTATATTAAAAGACAGCTATGCACACAGGCCTCATCTGGGGTGTTGTATGGCCAAACAGTGAGGTATCAAACAAATGTCCTTCTTCACTGAGACCTAGGCCTCATTCAGAACTGCACTGATGTGTTTTAAACACAATATTGACTTTCTAATGTAGACAAGCCCTCAAAAGTTTAATCTTTGTGTGTGTATACATATATGTATTTATATACACATACACACACATACACACCATATGTAAGTGCAGGCCATTTCATCTATAGGCAGGGAACATCTATGTGGTTTTCAAATAAATTTGAGGCTTCCTTACTGACACCTATTCTACTACATTTATTACAGGGTTGGTAAAGAATCCTGTATGAGCTGGGCTAAGGAGCCTGAGGGAAAAAAAGAACTAGAAAAGTCTGAAGTTCTCCTATCCCTGTTTTTAAAAATCTACCAATTAAAATTCATCTTAAACACTTGAATAAAACAAAGTATTTTGCAGATAAATATTCTACATTAAGTGTCTGGCTAACGAACTGAATGCTGGATTTTTAAATGTTAACTAAAGCAGAAGAGTTATTCACAAAACCATACACGAATAAACCAAAATTGTTCAGAGTAGACATCTGTATACACAAAACAGATTTATGAAAATAATAAACAGGCAACATGCAAGATCATGTGTAACATCTTCGTGACTTTGTGCAATGTTGTGCAATGAAAAAAGCAGAAGTTTAAGGCTCTTAGTAATTTTTAAACGTGTCCTCAAGTGTTGATACAACTTTTGGTTATTCTATGCTGAAAAGCACTGCTGTTTTGTATAGACAAACATATGATTAAGATACTCAAAGACTTCCAAAGAAGCAAGAAATTTAGCAAACAAATTAGTGATGAAGGTAAAATGGTTGCAAAGATCACGGAACAGTTACTACACATGCTCTCTTTAGGTAACTGATCAAAATCCCACATATTCTCCTTGACTTAAATACTAAATCGATTTGAGAATGAGGAGAGCAAAAAAAAAACCATTAGTTTTCAGTAGAATTCTATTGATAGCTCATGCTTATATCCTTTATCCCTACTTACCCGGTGTCCCACAAAGAATAAAATCTGCCACTCCAAGGAGCAATATAACCTGAAAAAGAGGAGGGGAAAAATTTTGCTGCTTAGATATTTAAATGCAATATATATATATTACACCTTTAAATTATAGCACAAAACTAAATACCACAAGAAATTTCATTAAGTTTGTAGTATATGAGACCTACTGCATCAGGTAGCTGATGAAGTCTACTAACCATGAACTTAGTTTTGTACTGTACTAGTTCATTATCAGACATACACACCTCCAGGAATCAAAGTGATGCAAAATAATTAAAATATTTCTCAGAGAATGACAGATAGCAACTTATACTCTAAAAGAACTATAAGAAGGAAACAACTGATAAGAAAGTATTTACTTCTTCTCAAATTACTAAGCAGAGAACTGGGAATGACCTATGGCCAAAACACTAATACACAACTAAACGCTTGTTTCATATTGTTTTTCTTCTGATACATCTACAGGTGGCGTGGAATACTACTTGACAAGCTGATAAGCTTTACTTTAAAAAAAACCACAAACAAACACAAAAACAAAACAAAGCTGTAAGATATTTTAATATCACAAGATGAAAGAAATATATAAATATCATCACGATAAGACGACAGATAAAACCTGAAGTTATCCATAAGATTCTTCTTTAATTTCTACTTGCCTTGCAACTGTTTCAGCTCTCTCTACATACAGATATAGACAAGCTTAAACAAGAAAAAGTTGAATCCTTGTACTTACTATCTAAGCCTTTGTGCATGATGCAGTAAGTCTTCACTTTGATATTTACAAATGGTATCATTTGACTTTTTTTTAATACCTAGTTTAGACATTTAAATGTTGTGTTTAATGCTCTATGATGTATTTTTCCTTTCAGGCTTCAGACGCAAAGCTTACTCCCAACCAGTTGCATGCACAAGTAAGGAGGCTATGCTAGCAGATGTGAACTAGCTGGTTATGGTCATCTCTGGATGTATCCAAAACACAAGACCAGATGGGATTCTCTTGAGAGTGCTGAAAGAATTGGCTGATGTGGTAACTACCCATGACCTTGATCAGGGTGCTAAGGCCCTTGTTGCCTGGAAGTGCCTAATGCTACACCTCTAGGAAAGGTAAGGAGTATCCGGGGAACTCCAGGCCAGTAACCTGAGTCCCTAGAAAGTCTGTGAAGCACAGCATCCTGAATTACATCATTAAATGCTTTTAAGACATTTTCCTAATTTCTCATCTGTAAGCTGAAGAAGAATGGGCTGGGCAAACAGCAATTCAATGTGTTGAAAATTGACGGTACTGACAAGCTCAAAATAGCACTGGGCAGCTTGGTGTCCCATTGGTGGCTGGCTAGTAAAACATAAAAATATTGCAGAGGCCAAAACAGTGAACTGTGCTAAATTGAGAATAACTGACAAGCCTTATGGCAGACAGAACTTCCATCCAGAACGTTAACCTCCTTCTTCCAGGTGCTGCTGGAGGATTATTAAGAAAATAAGGCACGGAGCTGAGTGCTGTGAGATGGCCAGGGGTCTAGATCACACAGTGCACCAGGAAAAGCTGAGGGAACCAGATTTGTTCTGTCTGGTGAAGCAGTGATACTATCAGTGAATTTCAAAAATCGATATTAACACTTCCTAAGAAATGCAACAGAAGACGTATTTTTCTATGTATCGAAATTAGGAGCCAAATTTTGTCTTAATATGCCAGTCTGAAAAATTTCACAAAATATTAGTAGGACCTGCTCATACATACTGAAAAGCAAATTTCAAACCATCAAGTTTTGGAAGACTTTCAGCCAAATATAGATGTTAAATATTCTTTTGGAATAATGGTACCATAAATAACAAAAATAAAACTCCAATTAAATAGTCCAAAATGTTAAACGACTGATACCAGAAAAATCTACACTGAATCTATACATCCACTTCTAAAATGAATTACAAGAAATAATTCAGTTAAAATAAAAACAAGTTAAATCTCAGAAAAGTTTTTTTTTTTTTTATAATTTAAATAATATTCTGACAGAATAGTAAATGAGGTGTAATGTTACGATCACACAATTTATACCCATCAGAATTCAATTTTGGCATGGCTGACATATTTATCTATGAAAATAGATCAGGAAGGAAGTATAGTGCTGGATGACCAAGGATGTACGTCATAGAATCAGAATATGGCCGTTAGGCATCTGAGGGCTGCAACCAAGCAAAAGCAAACTTGTTTTTGTGAGGTTGGGTAGAACTACCTTGAAGACCAGAAACTGAACCACAGAAGGAGAACTCACAGACATACATTAATTGCAGTCATACAGAAATGTGGTTACTTTCTGAAATACTTGAACCTATCTCATCTTTACCTATCAATGCTATTTAGAATAGATTAGCTGCGCTTATCTTCATAATATGCTTTTGCTATTGTTATGTTCCTCATACCAATCTGACTTTTTGTGTGAAAAGAAAAACAGAAACAAAGCAACATGGTCATTGGTTTGCTGTGGGGTTGCCAACATCTACTTAGACTAAACCAAACTGGTCACCTGAGTTACCTGCTCCTAAGAGAAACTGTTTTCATGTTTATTTACCTGTGTATGTCAAGTAGATGACGCTCAGGAATACAATACCAGCGGCCAGGGAGACACCCAAGAAGAACAATGTCTGAAATTCTTGCTTTGTTAATCTGTCTCTCAAATACTGCAGAAACGCATAGGCCTGCAGCAATGCAAAAACACCTGAAGACAGACAAAAGTTTTTGTTTAAATCCTCAAAAGAAGCAACAATCATTAAAGCAACTGGCATACTTCAGCTATGTTTGAATTACAAAAAAAAAAAAATACATTTAATACATAACCTTACATCTGAAAGCCAGTATGAAATCACTTTCTGACAAATAGACTTTAATACTTCATAGGGATGATAGTCTGAGTCACTGCAAGAAAGTAACTACTCTCCAAAACATTCTTTGCTTATTATATATCAAGAACTCCAACATCAACTGTCTCTTTGCTCCCAAATAAACTGCGTTAAGGGAGAGAATCACCTGAAAACTAGATTGCATTTATTTTCTCAAAAGCACAGTTTAACGTACGTAGACATCTTGAAAAAATAAGATACGGCTCTTGGCTAGCTTAAGTAATGAGTTGCAAGGAAAGAGCCCAGACAACACAAAGTCAAGACTAATATAGAAATACATGTATGTATTAAGCTGCTGAACTAAACAGTGGGATTTAATAAAGATAAAAAAATAAACCAAACATCTAAGTGAATACAGACAACGGAATTATACAAAGCTATATAAAAACACCAGAATTCACTAAGTATTCCATACGCTCAAAAAGGCATTTCCAAGTTTAATATTAAACTAGAACTTAAATACCATTTTCTGTTGTTATTCATTTCAATGTGTATAATCAGATCAATCCAATGATTCATCCACTCTAAACTGAAAAATCACTGGTAGCTGGCAGAAAGAAAAAAACCCTCAAGAACTCAAGTGTATTGTATTTCTTCAATTTGCAAATAAAATCGTGATGCATGATGTTGAAATTCACTAGTTTCAAAGTTCTAGAGAACAGCACAAACTGTCCACTAAATAACTGTAAAATTCTTAGGATGCAAACTATGGCTTGATAACCTTTATACCATCCCTTATAATCAGAATGATAAAAGAATCTCTCAAACGTATTAAAAATATTTTTGAAGTATTTTTTTTTTCTGGTGAACTTTAGTTATATTAAAATTGCTGTCCCAAATCCATTTTCTTAAGTGACAATACGTAATTAAAAAAGAGGAGTCTAACAAGTTAAGTTACATCACAAAAAACAGTGTATGCTCCAAATAAACATAGGCGTAGCAGCCTTAGCAAAGACTGCTGTTGTAAAGAAATCAAGATGTCTGAATGTTTAACAGCTACTGAGAATAAGCTTACTTTAAAAAGAATCAAAAAGAATAAAATCAGTTATTTAAAATCAGCCTCCTATATATAGCATGTCATTTGTATCTAACCCACTTTGACAAAATTATCAACTCTAAAAACAAATTGCTCAATAAAAACTGTGTTTACCAATAACCATGTTTCAATTTTACAATGCTCAAAGGCAACATTATATTGCAAAACAGTAGAGATTATCAATGTGTAAAGTAACTGCTTGTCAGAATGTGTAAGTGATCCACGGTTATGGAGGCATTTTACCTCCATTAGCTCATGCATAGAAGGATAATGTGTTGATTGGAAAGAAAACTTCCCTACAAATACTGAACAGTACTTTTTCTTTAACAATTTGTTTTGTTAGTACAAGGTTCTTTCTAACACAAGGAACGAGATCTGCAAGGGTGTGAGGTTTTCTTGTGTTGAACATGCTGTTTGGAAGCAGAAACTGAGTTTTCTTACCTGCAGCTGCCATGTGTTCACTTGTTCTAATGGGCTGAAACCCCACAAAAGGTATCTGCATCGATAATATTAACCCCACAATGTAGAAAGTGCTATATGCTAGAAAAAAAAGAGGGGGGGAGAGGGCAAAAGAGAAAGGTGAGAAGTAAAACAAATGAGTACGCACATTTCAAAACCAGATTCAATAGCATTTCAAACACAGATTCCATAGCAGAGTCCATTCCCCACCTTCAGTCATCAATGACAATGAAACAAAACTGTATTGTTTAAAATATTTTGCCCATCCTAATAACTTGTTTCACCTTCTGTGATTAGAATAACGTTAAAATAAAATTGCATTCAATTTTAAAGGAAGTAGTAAAGTACTGTTGTTCCTAATTATACTTTTTTTTTTCCTCGTAGGAAAATGAACCATCTACCTAAGACACTCTAGCTTAGAAATAGTTCTCTCTTCTCATTTGTTTCTCTTGTTGTTGCAGAATATGGGTGGCAGAAGAGATCCCAGATAAGTAAAAAGAGCAGATTCTGTATGAGGAGAAATTAAAGGGACCAGACCTCAAAGAGGTAAAACATTTAAAAGCGCACTTACTTAAAAAAAAAAGCAAAATGTATGTTTGTTCTTTTTTAAATGCAAGAACAGAGGCATGGCAAGAAATTGGAAAGCAACACAATTAAAAATGAATACTGAGCATCTGTATTAATAGATGTGTATGAACCATAGGGACTCATAACCCCCCAGAAAGTGGAGGCCAAGAACACAACTGTATTAATAATGTGAATCATTATTATGTATGAAGTGATATTCATGTACTTTCTCCTGACAGAATTTTGGTCCTAAATATTCCAGGGAGAGAGAGATGGGAATAGAAGAAACACCAACTGTGAACAGCCACAAATCTGCTTGCATTTTGAAGCAACCAGCCAACTTAAAAACCAAATGAGGCTTTCTTCCCTCAGTAACAATCACAAACAATGAACCTCCCAGATTTTTTTTTTTTTTTTTTAAACTCCTTCAATTCATAAACCACAGGCTTTGCTACGGCCTCAGTCCTTTGAGGAGATCCTTGAACCGATACAATCCTTTACTAAGCTCCACGAGAACAGATTTGGGAATCAGATCATATACCCATGGTACTGTTTCTGTTGCACCTGTGTATTATGCTCCCAGCGTACCATATGCTTTGCAAAAATCACAAAAAAATCCCTGTTGCGATGCTTCCAACCACTTCCAGCCATCTTTTCTGGTGTGTGCTTTCAAGCGTCTGTATTTTGCTGCCTGGCCTACCTACTCATCTATTCCCTCTTTATGTCACTGAAACACATTTTTGCTGCAGGAAACTCAATTTTTGAAGAATTCACTTCAACATAAATCATTTATTGTATCATAAAACTGTTGCAACACTGCCATCCTGTGGAATTCTAATGATTGGCATAAATCACCAGGCTTCACATTTGTTAGACCATTGTAAAGAATCATTTTTAAACCCAGTCCTACAATTGGCATACTTCATATGCCCAGGTTTTTTTTAAATCTCTTTCTTCCCACTTCTTTCAAGCAGCTATCACATACGCTTGCCTGGCATCAAATGAACAGGTAGTCTGATACAATTTTTCAAGGAAGTTGGTACACGAAGGTGATAGATACATCATCACAATCTTTCCATGTTCCTTTGCAAAGACTATGCAAACAGCAGAACGTAAAAACCAAAACTTTATTCTCAGTCCTGCAATCCACTCATGATCATAACTTTGATGAGATCGAGAACTAAAAAAAAATCTGACCTTCTGTGGATAAACTCATTTCACAATTTTAGTTCCTGCATACTGCACAAACACGAGAAAAACCTACTGAAAACTTCTCCCGAGTATGATCAAGGATTTGATCACACGTTTTCAATTAATGGATTATAACCACCAGAAATAAATACTAATCATCTAAAATTTTAGAACACATAAGCAGTTGATAAAAAATATATGCCTGCTCACTATTTAAATGGTAAAATACAACACATAGGACAAAGAATTAATGAAGGAATTAATTAAGTTTTAAATTCTGGAAGATTTTTTTTTTATTTTATTACATTTTAAAAAGTATACAGAACTTAAGAATTGTACAGGAAAACAATACATTCAGATTGGAGTGAAAATTGCCAAGTCTAAAGCACGCAAACAAGACTATACATACAATAATGGAAGATAGTATCAACGAACCCTGCATCCGAATAAAGAGGTTATTTTCCTAAAATGGATGTAGATTTTAGTAGCTACTGTCAGCTGTCAATAGGTTGCCAGAAGTAACCTATTAGCTGCACATTAGTAGTTTTTTGCACGCACACCAGCAATTCCGCATTGTCTTTGCGAAATATCTTTGATTTCCCTACTGCAGTGAGCTTTTGTAAATCCATCTGAATCTGAAACTATCTGAATAGTTTGGGAGTGAAGCACATTTCCATTTCTTCCCAGAAGTGCTTGCACATTCCTACCTGGTTTATAAAAACATCCTGGTAAACAAACCTAGAACACACACACCGATGCAACTTCTACAGACATCTGTGTGTAAGGCTTCCCAGGGAAGTTTAGAATAAGCCAGGAATTGCAATGAAACAGCAAAGCAGCAATCACATTTTCATTCCAACTACTCTCCTAAGTGCATCTCCCTCAGCTGAAGGACAATAACACCTCAAAACACTGTAGTTATTTGCAAAACAAATATGTGACAAAATCTTTAGTTCATATGAACTGGCAGTACTATTTCTCCCTCCCCCCAATGAGATCAAAGACTGAAAGCTGGAAAAGCGAGAACACTTATGCTTTATTGTTTCTGATTACCGCATCATTTCTGGATTTTGTAATTACTAGATTTCATTTTCTCTTGCCTAACTCACAGAAATTGGAAAATGAACATATTCAATAAAATAATTTTAAAAGCAAAACAAGATAAATTACTCTTCCCTGAAGTTATGAAGAAGGAGTTAATGAAGTTAACTAACAGTAACATTAAAAATTAAAGGTGGGTAAACGTTTTTTTTTTTTTTCCTTGTAAAAAATAATTTCAGATTCTGAATTATATAAATAAATAACTAAGAAGCAAGAAACAAATACTTATATTGTGGTTTAAAAAAAAAAAACACCTAAAACTGAACTTCAGTAGATATTATGGAGTATATTGGTTAAAATACATAATGTAAATACAGTAATTTCCCTAGCAGGCTCTAAAAAAAAGGCATGAAAATAAATATAAAAATAGTATTAAAATGGGTTAACAAAAATATATTTAAATATGAAATATCTTTTGATATTACACTTCAATTTATATATTCTCAAACGTTTCAATGTTTGAGATGTTCTCAAACGATCTTTTGTAAATGTTTCACATCAGGGAGTCAAAAGTGTTCTATCTAACTTATAAATAAATCTAAGAATACATGAATTGATTATTAATTATTTAATTCACACACCCACACTATGACACCAACTGATCTAACCAGTAGTCTCTGTAAACTGTTGACAGGGTATTTAAATATCAGGTAAATCAATTAAAATTTATTCTCCCGAGATCACTATCCAAACATTCCTGAAATTGGAAGCAATGTTGACCCATTAACCCAATAAAATCTTAAGGTCTCACGTGGAGTAGACAGACTTTTAGGCTGCTTTTTAGTCCAAGTTATGTAAAACATACATGGCTGCTTAAAATTCCCCATGTCTTTTCCTATATATGTCACAACACACTGTAACATTTACGTAATGACTGCTACAAAACTTTTAAGAACTAATTGTTTAATGCACTAGGAAAAGACAAAGATGAAACATTATTCTTTATAACAGACACACACAATATATATACATTAAACATACTAAAAGGATTCTATAAATACCTAACCATCCAATTATTTCCTTTTTTTAGTGCACTACGAAGCAGAAAATGAATTACCAGCAACATATCTAAAATTTTGGAAATGTGAATGATATGTTTTAACTTCCTATTCCCACTGGTGTAGACAGTGACTGACTACAATCAGTAATCCAATTAATAAAATGCAATCTGATATGCAATTGCCTCATTCCCACCAAATACAGAAGACATTATTATAATTTTATATTTCGTGATTCAGCATTTGACAATGATTGTTCAAAGAACACAACTTACCAATGTAGACCCTCCTGCTGTATCTCTGCATCAGCAAGAGGACAAACACATGCAGTGGAATAAGGTTGATGATGAAAACATAGCCACCCCATGCAGAGACCTGCGAGAAATGGAATAGGAAATCAGATCTAAAAATATCTGCAAGTTCTTCAGATAGCCAGTGCTGGATATTTACAAGGGTCTGACAAGAAAACACAAACCCCAGTAAAAGTAATACCAGCAGGATTTTTCTCAACAGTTACTATCCAAAAAGAAAAAATCCTCAAAAGTGGTAAAGTTAAAGTAGCAAAGACTTATGAAATGAACTGGTGGATTTTCAAGGCTTTCTTACAGCTCCGCTCTTCCTCCCAAGCAAATCTAGTCAGGCTGGCAGACAAGAATGTGATGATGGGGGCTTTTCCCTGTGGTGAAGGACGCTGCAAAAGGCAACAGTAGGACTACCATCTAGGATTCAAAGTTTTCCTTTGACATACAGCTTTAGCATGATGCATTGTGCTTTTTGGCAGGGACAGGCAGAGCATCTCCAGCCAGAGAGAAGAAAGGGAGCAAGGTATACACTGTTGATGGCAGAATTCCTGGAGCAGAGCAGCAAATGGAGGTTGCAGAGTGAGGAAAGAAACAAAAGGAAGGAGGGAGATACACAGGGAACAGTGCCGAGCACCATGGCATGATGCACAACATCATCCTGGAGGCTGTGAGCCTGTACTAACAGCATTACTTGAGAAGTGCTGCTAAGAGGTATTTACAACTTCAACACTACAGTGTTATCATTATGTCCTTCACTGTTGGTTTAGATAAAGATTTAATGAGCTACCATTACCATGTGTTACCACATTTCTAATACATTTAGAAGGGCTAATGTTGACTAGGAAGTCTACGTTTTAACACATGTTCTCTTGTCAAAATTCAGTCTAGACTTCTCCCATCCGTACCACGCCTATCCTAGATCTTCATTTTTAGAATGCAGCAGCTAATGTGGTTTCTACTTTAATTGTACTTTAAGGCTTAGATTCACATAGATATTTTTAAGGCCCTAGAATCCAGAAAGAAACCCAAATGACTATGTTCTACAGAACAAAATCTAAAATAAGGCCATGGCAGAGACACTGTTTTCTGATGCTAATAGCACAAAACCCAGCATTTCAAAACCGGGGGCAACTGATTCATATATTAAAATAATTGGAAGCAAGTCCAAAACTTGTTAATTTTCTAGAAAGTCATTTCAGACTATCATTATTCTTTTCCCAAATTAGTGGCATGAACTAGCATGGGCTACATAGGCAATTTAATTTACCGAGAGAAAACATTATACAAAGACAGGCAAGACAACAGAATGAGAACAAATGTGTAATTAGGATGTTGTCATGTTTAGGTAAAGGTTCGAAATGCTGCAGGTAGCAGACAGTTTGTATAGACTAGAAACTTGCATCTCTAATTAACACCTATTCTCTAATTATTGAGATAGACTGAGACCAGACTAAGATGAGGAGAGCCTGCTATTCTGTGATTTTTTTAGCAGTAAAATTGTAAGAACAAATAAGTGCATATTATCTGCATATTTCTGAACAACATTTTTAGAGGATCTTGCCAATAGGCGTGATATAAAAGCCTGTGGTCTGTCAACGTAACAATTCAAAACCTTATTTGCCTGACCTTGTATTACACAGTTCTGTACCAAACCTACAGGATCTCTTCGCTGTAATGCAACATAAACAGCTATGTTATGTATGAAGAAGTGGCTGCTTATTTACTGACTCAGCAGAAAGAAGGAGAGGGAGGAAAGAAACAGGGGAGGAAATAAATGTACTCTTAACAGGAGATAGCTATGCTCTTTGGTGACACATATAGGGCTATTTCTTGCTGTTTTAACAGCCAAAATTTCTCAGGAAACCCAATGAATGTTAAAGCTAAAGGAAATTTAGGCAGCATCCAGACAAACTCTGAATTAGTCCTGTATTTTAAATTAAGGCATGCAAAATAATTTGCAAGTTCCTCTGTCATGCAAGTCTGGTTACCTGGCTGTGGAAAAGCAGCATTTGAGACCTCCATCTTAACAACACCATACAACTATCCTGACTGTCTCACCATTGGAAGCTGATTTATTTTAATTTTGATGTAATACTTTGAAGCTAATTTATCATATAGCCACACACATACACAAAATATCAGTTAGAGGAGAAGTGACCTTTGACTTATTTGTACAAAAAAATTCTTTGAGTCTAACATTTCAGAAGATAAGGAGAGAAAAAAAAAAATTTGCTTTATCTCCCCAGTTTTACTACTGTTTTTTTTCCCCTTTGTTAGCCCTTAGGAACATCTCTACAATAATCTCTATTTTCATAGATCGAGAATGAAAAAGAGACTTTATGATCATTCAATTTGACACTGAATTAATTCAGTATTTTGGTGATAATCTTTACTTTACAGCTTAATTATACCCAGGGAAATAGCTTTCAAATTTATATAAATATAACCTTGTCCATAAATTTATAATATTATTGTGCTTTAGCAATAATGACACACAGATACATGAATATTAAAACTCCACCTTAAATTATCTAGACCAAAACAGAAATACCACTGAATCAGAGTATCTATTCATGGCATAGGATGACTTTATAAGTAAAGTTACTGCATTTAGTATTTTTCAAAAATTGCTTTCATTGTATTGAAAAACTTTAAATTTCAAATTATTTATTATGTCTTCTTGCTCATATATTAAGGTCTTCATAATAAAATGAAAGAACAATTTTACATTATGGCCCCAGCAAAGACTAAAATCTCCTTCTTCTGTCCTTCATCAACACACAAATTAAATAAGCCCCACTAAAAGAGTTTAGCTATTATATATATATGTCAAAAGCTTACCATGTAAAAGTAAGATAGACAGCAGCAGATTGTCCAAAAGACCGAACCAGTTTTCACCGACTTCACCTTTAAAAATAACCAAATATTAATGAATAATAGACAAATACTAGATACTATTACAAAATTTCATTCCAAAACAGCTGTCACGAGGACTTCTATAGTACATAACAGATTATATTTGTATCCTTCCAAACTGCTGTCCGTAAAACCAAGCCACAAGCGCAATTCATTGACAAGACAAGACAGCTTACACCTCTATCTCTAGATAATGCAGCCAGGATGCAATGCCACTGTCTACTTTGTGACCCAAAACTGAAGGGTAGCTGCAACACTTCTGTGCTACTTTCTCTGAGACATCAGACTACATTATAATTGTGAGTGTAGAGCATCCATGGCTTCCTTTGTCTGGCATTAGACCCAACTCTGCAATTATAAAGAGCCATTCTGTAATTCTGAAAAACTCACTTAAGGTTAGTCAAAACATCCAGATGTTACTAAAGGTCTAGAGAGATCCATGAACTGGACCAGGAGTATGCTTTTGTCCAAAACTGATAATGGTGACTGTGGTGAGGGAAAAGAGGAATGAAAAATGCTAAAAAGTTAACTATAAAACATATCTGATTCACACAATTCTACAAGAGTTTATGTAAACATTATTGCCACATGCAGTCTAGTTAAATACCAGTTCCATAAGAACAGCAACTGCTATTATGTCTTAGCTATTAAAAAGTAACATGGTAAAAAAGTAAGTTGATGCTACTGTTATCAGTAACAGTATACCTTTACAG
Organism: Aythya marila; assembly: GCF_965140915.1. Lineage (NCBI taxonomy): Eukaryota > Metazoa > Chordata > Aves > Anseriformes > Anatidae > Aythya > Aythya marila. The sequence continues at coordinate 43,461,698 of NC_139043.1, read as the reverse complement.
ATGCAGTTTAAGCCCAAATTAAAAAAAAAAAAATCAAACAAAAATCATTAGAGGACCTTTCTTCAGAACCTGCACTTAATTATCACCTGTAGCTAAATAATGAAAAATTTAATTTTTTTTCTATTGCATTCCTTCTAACAATACCCCAACTCTGAAATACTCCAAAGCTAAAAAGACTTGCAAGCATGTATTTACTTCTGAAAACTCGAACTTTTGACAAACCATGGGAAAAGCTGTAATGACTGCGTACATACTACCCACGGAGACACTCAGTATGGAAAGTACATATGCTAAAGGAAGGCACAAGGAACAGTGTCCATGCCGAATTAACCATATAGCTGCTCTGTGCTATTTCCAAAATAGATACAGCAGTCCAGAAATACTCCGTTTTGTCTAAACCCCTTCCTTCATACAGCACTGCATTACAGATGTAGTTCTACATTCAGGTTAAGGAATGACAGACAACCTGCACGAGCAAGTAGGCTAATTAAAAAACATGAGACTATTACACATTTTTAAGCATGCAAGCAGTATGAATATCTCGCTCTGTGGACAGCTTTAGGCATGTACGTTGGATGCCTAAGTCGAAGTCCAGACATATAGTCAACAGCTTCTCCAGATGACAACTTGAAGGACTTTATATTGAGAGTCTACTGCTTTTTACCAGCTAAATATGGATGCTGAAGGTTCATGCCCACATAATACCAATATGACAAAACTGAGAAACGAAAGCAGCCCTACTGTTTGCTTTAAACGTATAGATTCATTGCTATTAGCGTTACTACAGGACACACATACTTCAGTTGAACGGCACTTTTACATAATAAATAAACTGAAGAGTGTTATTATGGAGTGGTTCAGGCCACGTGACTTCTCAGTACTCGCCTGATCCACGGCCAAGGGGAAGAGAGATGAGAGGGAACAAAATGAGAATTCAATGGATGCTAAGAAAAATCAGTCATTTGGTTGGAGGAGGAACCAAAAACCTTTCCAAAGCAAAAGACTCATCAATTACTTACCCATAAATAGTATGTGAACTGCAGTGCAAAAATAGCTATGCCTTCATTGTCAAACGATCCTGCTACTGATCGAGATATGTAACCTGGAACTATGGCAATAAAACAGGCAGCTAAAAGCCCTGCTCCCTGGTTCCACAGTTCTCTGGTGAGCAGGAAAGTAGAAATAGCTGTAAGGCCGCTAAAAACTGGTGCTAGGAACACACATACGTCTCTTATATGGACTGTCACATTAAGCATATTTAAAATCCAATGTATAAGGCCTGCTGTCACCATCAGTCCTGGGTATACCTAGAGGGGGGGAAAAAACATACTATATTACTGCAGAAAATGATCATGGTAAGATTACTTGCATATGATTTGCAACGAAATACGATCATTTCTTAAGCTGATACAAGCAATGAGTAGGTAAAGCTAATGGAATTATTTTAACGTTACTTTAATTGTATTTTGACAACACTGCTGAATACCAGAGGTCCTTTAAATTTTACCCAAACGCTAACAATTACATATAATCCATTTTCTAAATGAATAAGCAGCACATAGATAATATCCTATCTTGCCTGACATTTATCACATAATGAGAATTTGTAGTTAAGGTATGGAATCAGAAGCTGAAGTTTGCAAGAGAATTTCAAGCCAGCTAACAGCTTTAAGGAAAAAAAAAGAAAGAACCCAAACAACAAGAAACCATACAACATTCCCTAGCCACATTCAATTTTCACCTTAATATACCATGCTGTTCATTTATTTCTTGTTACGCATGGAGAAAGAAAATACACATTGAGTTTTTTAAGTAGAAAAGCTGACTGACTGACAGGTGAGCATTATATATTTGCAAGCTATCCGTAGACACCTTGGAGGATTAAAATAAAGCCCTACAATACTGAGTTAAGATGTCCTCCAGGAAAGAGTCGTATAGATACAAATCTATTGAGCCTATCATAGAATATTGGAGACCATTGAAATATTCTTAATAGGAATTGTACCCTTCCACATTTATCAACATTAGAAAAATCAATACCTAGTAGGAAACTTAATATGGACTTCAACTGCCTTAGTTTCTTTTGAAAGCTAAGAAGAGCTTTGTGCTAAATTAAATTAACAGATGATAAGATGTTCTTCTGCATATATCCTGGAGACCTGGTTTTCAAGACAAACTATTAAAACATAATATACCATGTGACTTACAAAATAAAGCATACAATCAAAATTTTAATTTAAATTTCTAAGGCTTTTTACGTTATATAAGACGTAAAAAAACCAGAAGTGTGCCATAAGCATCTCAAAAATACTAAAACGAATGGTGATCTAATTGTTACAAAAAGCTCTGTAAATGAATTTAAATGGTATGTCCTATAATTAAAAAGTTTTAATGGACTGTCAAAATTAGATGTGGCTGTGTTACTAAAGCCACTCTACTACTGAACTCTTTGTATTGTGATTTGGTATTTTTTCTTATACCTTTCCTGTTTTATAACTTGCATTGACACCAATCTTAGACACTCCTGATGCTTCATACGTGACTCCTGTTTAGTTTCAAAAGGTCTTTTTTTCAGTGAAATCCTAACATTTTCAATAATCAGACGTCTAGCACTTACCACGTACCACTGGCTTAGAGTTTGTGTCTTAAGAGAGATAGAGAACTGTTTTTCAATTTAAATTTTCTTTTTTAAGTACCGCTGTGCAATGTTTTCCCCCAACATGAAAATCAGAATTACAGGAGTCATAAAATCCCTATTTATTATTATCAGAAATTCAGGTGTAAGAAGGTAAAACCCAGTTTCTTGTTCACAGTATGTTGTTGGATAGAACTAATGCATGTTGACTTACTGTCTCAGTTATTACAGCTAAAAATTAAAAACATAGTTATTCCCTTGGCAGCAAGTTGACAATTAAAAGTATATTCCATTATGATCCTCCTTTTATTGATGTCAAAATTGTACTTAAAGTTCAACAAAATTATTACAAAGTCATCTTTAAGTTATGACAATACTTACAGTTCCACCTACTATTCTTCCCAGTGGGTACCATGCTCTTTCATCAAACCAATTTAAAAATTCATAAAACCCATGGGATGCAAGATGATGTGTTGATCTATAGTTAAACCTAGAAAGAAAGAGAAGAAAATTGGGGGAGGGAATAAAAATCAAGAACCTGAAGTCCTCTTTCTTCTAAGATCTAGAAAGTAATTAAACTTTAACATCTCACTTACTGTACAAGTACAACATTCCTCTAAATCTATAGAGTTTTGAAACAAATTACCAAGCTTTCTCAGTTATTAACCACCATATTTTCTTCATTTCCACAGCCAGTGCATGTACACAGGTGAAATGCCACAGCCTTTGTTTTGGTAAACATTAAGAAGTTTTCTAGGACTCTGAGAGACACCTCTGCCATTTTCTGCATTCTCTTCTAAAAGTGGTATTGTGTTAACCAATGGTTGACCACATCCATAATACCACTTAAGCAGAATTAAGACCATGGAAGAAATAAGGCAAGACTTCTGAGACAGGTTAGCTACCCAGTATATCTGCTGCTGCTCTGTTTCATGTAATGTTGAAAGCCGGAGTAATATAATAATATGGAATGGAGGCAACCTATTTGTTTAAACAATTATGAATCTAATGGCCCCTGTACAATCCCTTCTTTCAATCAAGAAGGATCTATATAACACAGAATCTCAGTAGATGATGTTTCACCTCCAGTTGATACACGTTCTCTGCTGCAGGAAGTTCCTTGCGTAATGAAAGCCTTTCCACGTGTACCTTCACACCACCCATAAAACATTAAAAAGCATACACAGATTGCTATCAATGCAATAAACGTCCGATTTTCTGGCAAATAATTAATTCTTCCAAGTTTCTCAAACTTCAGATAGCAGAACTTTGCAACTATTACGAAATACATTCAGTCTGCAAATGAAATCAAGACTGCTGTGAGTGGGTGTTATCCAGAACTGCAACCTGCATGTGAGCATTTAAAAGCCAAACCAACAAGTTTATTGACAGTAATGCTGTACATTTTTGAGGAAAACAAACAAAACCAACATAAACAAACAAACCAAGCCCAACCATCAAGCCAACATTAGGCTTCAAAAAGCCTGGGTAAATGCCACTTCTAAAGCAAGCAACTTCCATCAACCCAACCATCCTAATAGATATTCCTATGGGTATTCAAGCTAAAAATACATGATTTGTTAGTTAAAGAAGCATTACAGATTTTTTCTTTTGTTAAGTGCAAGTCAGGTGACAAGATGGAATACTGTAACAGGCAACAGGATAGATGGGCAAGCCACCAGGCAAGACTTCTAATTACAGTCAGCATTCAAGGTTAGAGAAGCTTACATGTATTTGTCCTTTTGTCTAAAGTATCCATTTATACCAGTAACACGCATCACCTTAACACCAAATTAAAATATACATTCAGCTCTTTTGTATAACTAGGCTCCCCAAAATATCACCGGTTTACTTTAAATTAATTCATTTCACCAGAATAAAGCTGATGTCACTCAAGGCATCAAGTCCCATCAAGCTCCTACTTGTTTAATCAGCAGAACAAGCCTTATATCGGAACTACAGCCACAAGCAGGTTATGAGCAGACTTTGTCTACACAGTAAAAGAACAAAAAGAATTGAAATTCAAGTCCAGCTGTTGGCGAACCTGAGTGTTTCACTCATTGAACTGTCACGGCGTCAGTCAAATGACATAAAAAAAGTGCAGTATTTTCAGGAAAACTCTCCTGCATGGCAAATACGCAGTTATACAGGATATATTAACCGATAAAACTGTGGACCTTCAGCAGTAATTAGCTGTGTAAGAATATTCACATAAACAACAGTCATTTTGACCTAGAAATCTGTTTATCAAACAGCAATGTGACATTTGCTTCTTCTAAGCCTGCAACTATTCCCATTTGACTGGATTTCTAAATATTAATTAATTCTTCAGTTCTGAACTGTCAAATGCAATATGATTTATGAAATGCTGTACCTGTAAAATTAGCCCTTATCTTAGTGTAGCAAGGTTTGTTGTTAATTTGTTTAGTGCCAAGTGCCTGCAGCACCGTGCGAGACCAAGCAGAAGCTGTACAGACCGCAAGATGCACGCACTCCAGTGATGGACCTGACCTAAAACGCAGCCACCTCTGCTATCCTAGGACACTAAAAAGGGAGCAAGAAAGGTAACGTTTACTAACATGGATTACCGTCAATTTTTTTAAGTCATGACTCAAACTCACACAGGCTAAACGTTTACTTTTATAACATTGAAAGATCAGTTAAATGAAATAGGCAAGAGTAATATTGACATTCTCCTCATGTTTCAAACTAGTACAGCTTTGTAACTGACTTCAGAGGGATGCGAACAACTGTCTTGTGCTTTGGCAGCATCCCATTAAGTCTTTAATAAGAATGAATTACTGCTCAAAATTGAAACGCAACATAACAGCATTTCTACCTTTATCACTTAAAATGGAAGAATTTAATCTTCCCTCCAAATCCTTTTTTTTTTTGGTCAGAAAAGAATCTATTAAACCCCTCCTTTAGAAAAGTGATTGATTCTTTTGCCATGAATTTAAAGCATACAGAGACAGCTGGGACTGTCTTTATAGCAGAAATGATTAGAAATTATATGGGTTGGTTAATTTTTCGCTGTGGGAAGACCTCTAGGTAGACCAAGAAATGCCCTTCCGGCCACAGAAACCTAAATAAAAAAAGTATTTGGAAGCTTAACTACAGCACCTCACTTTGACTTCAGAGAAAAAGTGTTCACTTCCCCTCCCAGCAGGTAACTGCTACCAAAAAGAAATAAATATGCATGCAAACACAAGCATAGGTAAGGAGAAACCCGCTGAGTAACGCTGCACGAGAGCCAGCTTCAGGCACTGACAAAGCAGCAGCAATAGGCAGCGTACAGACAACTGCACGTGATGCCAGTGCTATGCTCCTTAGTACTTACCCACTTCCAAGCAGGCTACTCCACAGGGACAAGTCTGAACCCTGTAAAACCCTTTCCCTGATGGCTAGGAGAAGAGAGACAACAGCAGCACACACTGCAAACAGTCATCATACAACACTCTCACTGTCTTGGTACAAGAAATGGGGATAGAGACATTGAGGGCTTTCATCCAACCTGCTCCCTGGCTGGCTAAAAAATAGCCAAGGAGACACCAGAACTGAAGGAGGCTGCTGGTTATGGTGACTGAACAGGATGTGGTACTGTGAGACAGGACCGGGCTGAAGGAAAGGAGGATTCCTGTCCTCCCTCCCTCAGCCATCTGATCTCGAGGCATGGGAACTGTTCACCCATCTCCCAAGGCTCTCCCTCCTCCCTTTAAGCCAAGTCAATGTGAGCCAGACCTGAGAAGGATGGAAAAACGAAATTATGTGAAGTGTGTGCCTAATTAAGAACTTAGCTTCTCATCCAGAGCCTGAGATGAATATTCACATTCTCAGCCCACGGCGTGAAAAAGATGCATGCTCGCTAACAGTCAGCGAAGAAGAGCTCTTGTGGACCTGACTGGCTGAACACCAGCATGTGCTGACTTTTCTTCTTTTAGCTGACATTCCAGGAGGAAAACGATGCTCTGCTGTTCTGCTTGCCTCTTTCTGTCAGGTCTGGAGTTTGAATTGCCTCCTCCTCCTCCTCCAAGCTCAATTTTGAAGGAATCATCAAGCAATCCTCTTTGTACGTTTCAGAACTGGGAGTCCCAATCACCAAATTAGCCTGGTATTCTAGTTTGAACCTTTTGGGGGATGCGAAGAATCACAAAGAAGTGATCACAAAGATGCTCTATGCATGCTACTATTAATTTTGCAGCACTACCGGAGATATCTATATTACAGCGGGTTCAGTAGACGACTGAAGATGAGTCAATAAAGATACAGTTCTCATTTTCAAAGCATATTTTAGTTTCAGCTTACAACAGAGCACAAGCAGCAACAGCAAAATAACTGAGCAAAGGCAGTTTCTCTTTTAGTGGCAACATTAATTTGGAAACTTAACTAGGCAACTTGCAAAATAAAGCCTCTGGGGTTTTCGGTTATGTTATGTACTGCTAATACCAAATCCTAACTATCTGTTCATGCTCGGGTTTAATTTTTATTCCACCCTGTGAACTGCTTTTTTGATGATACAAAGTAATGCTGGAAGATGATTAGTTAGTGCTATTCACAGCCATTACTTGCTATATCCAGGAGCTATGGAACTCTGCAGCACTTCGCAGCAACAATTACTGCTATATTTGTAAGGAGAAATCTCGGGCTTTGACATTCCTAAGTTTAGTGCTTCCTTGACAAAAGTACTATTTAAGGTGAATATTCAAATCAAGTTCAGCTTATTCAGAAAGTATGAACACGTAGGAAGCGAGCACATGTAGTGCAGCAATGCAGTCACTTCATCCAGAGCTTAGCAACATTTAAGGCAAATTACACCGATGGCGGTGAAATGAAGTTGACCCTTCCATTACACCAAAGGCCGAGACCAGTGTTGCTTCTTGTGGGATTGCTGCTGACTGCCTAAATACTGCCGGTTTCATGCTACTACTGCCCCATCATCTAAACTTTTTATCTGGCATTTACAGCCATCTGAGAATATCAAATCTCCTTACCAGCAGAATTTGTTGAATATTTTCTAAGCCTGCGTTTATAAAGGCTTCTGTGCACTGAAGTCCTCATCTGCAGATGCACAAAATTTTCACATCTGCAAATTGAGAAAGATGACATGATAGAAACCAACTGTGAACGTTACAAGCTATCTGAACAATCCTAGGAGTCAGATTTTAATGCAAATGTAGAATCAATTCTGCAATACAGCATCTAATTAGAGACGGCAAGTCTAGATTCTTGGAAAAGATTGTCGCAGATTGACTCCAAATCTGACATATTCTTTGCATCCGAAGGAAGAATTTATTCAGTGCAATATTTTTAAGGAAAATCTAATGAGAAAGTTCAGTAACTTCCACTGAAATGAAGAAACACACACACAGTGTTCCATATCAAGTTTTAAAACACCTGTTTGCCTCCATATTATACTAGGAGCACATCATGATGGAAATCTTATCGTGAAGTCTTTAGCTACAAATTGGAAATTATCACAAGTTTTGCATATTTTTTAAAAAATGGAAGTGCAGTGTCATACGAATCACATAATAAATTCAATTCACTACAGCAGTGTTATTTCTCATCTCAAAAATACTTATTTGTGTTCAGTTTATAATCCTAGAAGAGCATATATGTCCTTTTAAGCCAGTTTCAAGGTCAGAAGTTTGCACCAGCAATACCTATAGGCCAACACTCTTATGATAGGTGAGGAGCCTTGCCTACTGCCAAAACCAAGGTGTCGCAGACATCACATTGAGCATGAAGGAACTGAGATGTACGCGTGCAAGAATCAGTGAGATGGTGGCTGGTCTTCAGTTCACCTGTGCCAAGGCTGACAAAATTCTGCAAAATGGAAGAGCAACCAAGGCAGCTTTATTTCAGAGGCAACTCATGTTCCTTTCTTTGCAACTCAGAGCTGATGTCAGCTGAATGGTTTTATTAGGTCTTAAATCTAATACAAACATAAGATACACTACATGAATTGCCCCCAGTTAGAACATTTATATATAATCAAGTATTTATGTGATTACAAATCTTTTCTTCTAGTATTTCTTTTTTTGCACTCCTACCAGAGTTTTGTTATCACTTTGCACGCTCAGCTGGAGTTTCTGCACCTCGCTGGAAAACAAACACCCAGAAGTCATGAACACATTAACTCTAGCCAGTCTGTCACTGGAGACATGGTACATGCTCACACAGCTCTTACTGAAGTTGATTGAAAATGCTAATTATTAAGTCAAGCCTGCCAGAAAGTAAAAATAACAGCTTTGACTGAAGTAGAGTTTAAAATTGTCCTAATTCTAGCCGTGTTAGGGGGGGTTAAATATGGGAAATATGGACTTTTTGGGATTTTTTAGTCGTTTTATCTCTAAAGATAGGGATATGTAACTTCTCCTTGTATTCTGAGATAAGCCCCAACTAATATCAAGTATTTGGTGAAAGCTCTCAAGAGTGTCCTACATTTAGAGACCCAACTGATCTTTATAGCTTTTGTTGCAAGCAGGGCCATCTGAAAAGAGAAATACACGTCCTGCAAACTGTCTCCCACAAGTCTCACATTTGATCTACTGATGTAATAAAATGGCAAGATGAAGACAAGTTCCGCGGTGGTATGACCACCTAACTTCAGAAAAGATGGACATTCGGAGTTGGAGGAAGATGTATTTTTTCTTTTCCTCTTCCTGGAATTGCGCTGAGCAACTGAACTCTCCCTGTTTGTAACACCAGTAGAATAATCTCTGATGGGGAAGAATAGCAAACAGCTAGGCAGAAACAAAGCTGGATGGCACAACCAAAAGGGTAGCTGATATTTTTCAGGTGCAACATTCAACCACGCTCAACATAAACCCTGAAAAATACCAGAATTTGTACAGAATAACCATTAAAAATAGCCATTCGCAATATCAGAACATCCCTAATGCGTTTAAGAAAGATTACAGCATTCCTGCTGCCACTTCTTGGCATGGTATTTTGACCGCCTGCAATAACATGTCACGCTTAGCGGACGCTAACATCAGGAATTGCATGCTGCCAGTAGCTTAATGATATGAAATGCTACAGCGAGCATACACTCTTAACTTCTTTAGAGAGCCCAGGGCATCTTCAATATTTTTGCTAAATAGCTGCAAGCTTTCTAAAGCATTCCATGACCACTCCTTATACTTTTCACACAATCTCGTACATCTGAAGCCACGGTATGCTTCCATCATCGCTGTAGTAGGCGTATATCTGCCTACGGTTTCAGACACTTCCTCCGATGCCTAAAAAGCTTTTTCCTGACCTTTTTTCTGTCTTGTTTTTGAACTATTCCATGTCTCAAGGCAGGTTATGAAGCAGAGAGTTAGTTTTATCAATACTAAAAGTCATACTTTGCTAGTGAAGTCTGCCTTTCATAACATTTTAGACTGAACAAGAAAGTGATGATTCCATTTTTATTTCAACAGTCAAAATTCCCAAAAGGTTGCAATGATGATTTAAGCAGAATCATTCAGCATTATTGCAGGGCAAATTTGAATGCTCATTTTCTTCTCTACTGAACAAGTAGAGAAGAAACTACTGGACTTCACTGCAGATACTACACTGTGTCTGGCATCAATACTGATGGCGATGCTGGTTCTGTATCTTCTGATAGCATCAGCTTCTTCAGAGGCATCACTTCTCTGCCCGGTACAATACTAGTTACCACAAACTGGAAAGGCACTGGTGCTATGTCTGATTTTTTTCTGAGTGGTGTCAGGCTGCTCTGTGTTTCATTAGCCTTGCATCAAGCAACTTTGAAGGCTGTGCGTCAAATTCAAGAACATGTTTCTTCCAGATGAAGCAGACTCATGCTGTACTTGCTGTTAATGTGATGAAGGCTGCTCAACTTCAGGAGCTTCCATATTAAAGGCTGGTACACGAGGAGCTGGGTGGCAGAAAGGAATTCAAAACAGAATTAACTGAATAATAACATTTTGAGAAGTAAAGAATTTTTTCCTTGAGGAATGTGACGCTAGAAATCACTGGGCTGAGCAGGAGTGCTTCCAAGGAAGCAACTGGGAACAGAGGATGGCTACCAGAGCAGGCTTCATGGTTTTCAACTCCAGAACGAACAGGTACTTTCACACCTAACAGTGATAGCAGACTCTCTTTGAGCTGAACTAAAACTGCTATCCTGTAGCGAGATCTAATAGCTACTCAGAAAAGAATACTAATTTGTCAGAGTTTGAAATGTAGAGTAAAATAAAGGACATGTCTTATTCACTGTGGGTACTTTAAGTACCTTTTAACAGTTTTGAAGTATCCATTACAGTCCTCATCTTTATTAAAGATGTAATAAAGTCACCTAGACACAACAATGCGGCAGCAACTACGGAGGCACTAGCTGCACCGAACTGCGGTGGGACCGATTTCAAAATCGCTTCCCATTAAGTGAAGTTAGTGAAAATAGAAAGTGAAAGGTAGCGACGGCCAGTCTGGACCCAAGGTGACCTGGCAGACCCTTTCTAGGCTGCAAAATACAAAAAGGAAATGGGGCTCTTAGAAAGGCTGTGCCTCCAAGGTTACTTGGACTGCCTTGTAGCAGTACAAAGAGCAGGTCCAGCCGGAGTCAGGCTTTAGATATCAAATCACTTGGTACTGCTTATGCCAGTACACTTTTTTTTTTGTCAGCTCACAAAACGAAATAATCTAAAGTGTTGTGATTGCATGTCAGCAGCTTAGCTCAGTTTGCAAGTTAACATAAGGTAGTGTTTCATCCAGTATTCTATTCCTTCAATATTTGCTCTTTAGTACATCTCTAATACACTCACTATTCTTCCTTCTGCAGCTATCAGTTATCTGAGCTCCCTGACTTTGCTTCTTTCAGTGTCTTTTCTGGTTGTAGATTCTGCTTAGTTCAAGAAGCTGGACCTTTCAGAGTGCACCTGCTCGGCTCCATCTGGTGCGATACCGACTCACTCTTTACTACAATGATGCTGCAATAATAAAAATTAATGTTTCAGAGTGGATAATACAAAACGTCATCAGAGCAGAACCAGACGGTCCACATGACTTGTTCAATTTCTGTCCAGTGACTGAGGTCAGGGTAAGAGACCTGATTTTGTTTAGCTCTATGCATGTCTGCTCAAATGCTGCTTAACACTTCAGTGACCTGATGCTAGCAGACATAAATATTGCATTCTCTGTATCATAGATAGAGCTGTCTGCAGGACAAACCCAGGATTTGGAGAAAGCTAGAAATAAGTTTAATTGTGCCCTAACTGAACAAAGATGAAAAGAAAAAGGCACGAATAACCCAAACTGCAAATGAGCAAGGAAGGAAAAATAAATGAGACAATTCTGGGATGCCTTGTACTGGATTACACACACACACACACGTTAACTGTGGCAGTTATCCTTCACCTCAGCTTTGCTAGTTAAAAGGAGTGCAGAAGTGCTCATAATCTGCTTTAGTGCCTAAATCAGGTAACTAGCTTGAATCACCGCTGAAAATCATACCACTCTAAAGATTATTTAAATTTTCACCTGATTTTTCTCTGAAGCAGCTTAGGAGCACTCAGTCTATTAACGCAGGCCAGCAGAAGGGACAGCAGCCTCTAGCTGAGGGCAGAGGCAGTTCCAGCTGTTTGTGCAGTGACTGACTACAAATCCTCACACTGAAGGAAATCAGTGTGGGAACAGGAGGTCACCAATGTGATAAGCAAAGGCCAGGAAAACAATGGAATGCGATCTTCATCCTTCCCTGCAATACACAGACAGGAATTTACCTTTCAAACTGTACTTTGCATTCTTGGTCCACTTTCAGTGTCTGATTTATTGTCAGAAATAAGTATGGCAAGCAGAAATTAAAGCTGTTCTTCCTTACGTTTACTTCATATCTTTCATACAAGTCTACATCAAAGGAAAAACACAAGGTTTCACTGAATTTAATTCAACATGTTAAGAGTTGCACCTAATGGTTACCACTGTTTCTCTAAAACTATGCACGAGAATCACAGAAGTATAATAACAAAACGTGATTTGCTTTTTATTAGGTATCCTCACAGAAACACTACAGATAAGAGCACTGCAGTGACTACAGCGCTCAGCAGTTAGGAGTATTTATAAGTAATATTACATTCCTGCCACGTACAACGTGAAATTAAAGTTACATGTTTGCTTTCTCATTACATGATGGATTTCTAGTATTGCTCGGTCTTACTATATTATAGCTATCAACTTATTTCACCGTGCTCCTCTGTCATTTTAGATATCTAGTAAAATCCAATTTGTATTTAAAAGTAACCTAAATGCTGCTTTTTAAAACAAAAAACGGAGGTGGAGCAATAGTTTTAAATGAGATAAGCTCACTCTTACACAGATATTCTTTGAAGCTGTGATGCCTCTCTGTCACAAGTGCTGTTACAGAAATAGTCCCAGACAACACCCACCCTTCTGTGTCCATGAGCACATCCTTTCCAAAACACATCACCTTCTTGACCAGCTGGCTACATCGGTGTGCTATTTGGTAGTTAGATCCCTTCCGTCTTGCATTAATGAACAGTAAAAAGGATGAGTTTAATTTCAAATGCAATTTTATTAAACGACAAGTCCCAACTTCAGGTGCGATGCTTCTCCCTTCTCCCCCAGGGCCACATAAAATGGGGTAAAGTAAAACAAACACCTGGCTGCACAACAGGAACAGAGTAAGGGGGATATTAAAGCAAGAGGATCAGTCGCAGTTCAGGCAGGGAAGAAAAGAGGTATATGGCAGGGGATATGTGAGAGTTGTTGGAAAGGACCTAGCAGAAGCTCTCAAGGGATAGTTCTGAGGTCACATAATCCTAAATCTTCTCTCTTCATTCTCCAGGGATGAATTAAACTGGCTTGTTCAGGACCTTCCACGCTTCAGTCCCCACCAGGCAGGATGCCCTCTCAACTCTCCCCACAAACGCGCCTTCAAATTAGAAGGCTAGAGTTAGCCTTGCTGATTCAGAAGAGGGATTTAGACCCAGATGTCCAACGTGCCATATAACCATTTAAGTAACGATAATCTTATTTCTGAAAGAACATTTGAACAGCTCCAGCACAGTCGAAGAGCTTCAGCAGGAACTATTGAAGTGTTCACCCCCTGAATAATTAAAACAGCTCGTTGGTGGATACTCATGGATACTTGAAACCAAATCAAGGTACAAAATAAGCCGATGGAGCAGCCCACTGCCACTGGAAAAGGGGAGCTCCCCTTTTTTGCATCCAGCCACAAAGCCTGACACCTGCACTTATTAGATATTTGGGAGTGCTGCAATTTAATAACACATTAGAAAACTTTTACAGGAGATGTCCAACAGATGATGGGAACATTGGGAGCCTGACTTGATTAGATGCAAATAGGGCCAATTTGTTCCAGTAAAGACACGCCTGACAGCACCTTGCCATACTGTAGGGATCCAGAGTCAGCCCAGAAGATGCTGTGCTGCCTTCCCATCAGTGGAATTAGCTCCCTGGAAGTTCTTAAAGGAATCTTTGGAATCACCATGCACAGGCTCCCCAGGACACAAACGGTATCCACAGGTACTCCAGCACAGATACCGAGATAGAGGACAACACTGCTTAACACCCTGGGTAAAAGCACCACTCGACTAACATTTAAGGCTGTTCTGTGGCTTTCTGTTCCTGCAGATAACCCTGGAAGAAGACAGCAGAGAGCACTGTAAGGAGCACACTACCACAGTGTAAAGATGGGATGCGCATAGGTGAGACTGTGCTGAAGTTACTACAGCATGACAGGAACATAAAGAAAATGAACCCTGAAATTGACTTACTACAGCAAAAGGCAAAAGCTAGAAAACACAATTCAGCGATGCAAGAGTTACAAGCATGAGGTAACTTGAAACAAAACACATCACCAAAGCTTTTCCAAGCAAAAATCAGGCTTTACTTTGGGAGGATGGGAGAGCGTTGGTAAAGAAGCAGGGCATTACAAAATTAAAGCAATGCCAGTTCCGTGGCTCCTGAACACAGCAGAAAAAAAAAAATTTACATTTGTCATTACCAGCAGTAAAATGACACTGACCTGAAATATCACAAATTAAATATTTGCAACAGTCTTAATTTAGTCTCTTCAGTGTCAAAATCCATTTTCTAAATGGCAAATGAAATATTAACATTGTTACAGAGTAAAACAAATTGTGAGAGATATAAAACAGCTTTTCAAATATTACTTCAGACGTCTGACGTCGGAGAAATCATCGTAGTCACCAGGATCAGATAAACCAGCCACAGCACAGCAGCATTGCACAACTTTTTGGGAAACTCGAACGCTGCATTGGCTTTAATGATTCTTGTTCTTCCGTAAAGCAAGCCAAGGAGATGCCCATTTGCTTCCACTGTTAACATCAATATAATGCCAAAGCTCCAATTTGGTTTTGCTGACCTTCTAAATTGCAACTTTAAGGCATTTTATCTAGTGCCAAAGAAAGAATTACAGGCATTTTAAAGGCCTTTAATAGCCGAATGATAAACTTTAAGTGTTTCAGCCCTGAAGATGAAACTGTCTTTTCCAAGATAACGTCTGAAACAATATTTACAAATTCTAAGTTATTCATCTGAACTTCCTAATGCTGCTTGGGATAAATTTAGAATAGGAAGGAAGCACGTTCAAGATACAGACTAAAATAAGAGCTGGAGCAGAAGACATAAAGAAAGGTATTTAGGACAAGTAGGCTTGTTTTGTTCTGCGTCAAGAAAATGCATTCTGCTTTTCGCAGGCAAGTATTCTTGCTAAAAATGTGGTCCTCCTAATCACCTGCATCAAACAGGTGCTTTGCACACCCTAGATTTCCTTCAAACACCCTCTCTACGGGGAAGACAGGACTAAAAAGCAACCAACCAAAACAAAAAACCCAACACGCTCTTCAAAGCTAAACAAGAAGTAGGCTACAATGTACAGAAAAACAGAAATAAGCAGAAAGGAAAAAAAGAAAGCAAAGAACTCGCAAAAATGTAGGCTGCCCAGATGTGTTACAACAGTTATAAATGACATAAGGACACGCTGCTTTTCCTCCCCTCAAAATCCATTTCCCACTCAAACAGGATAGGCAATGCCCACGAATAAGAGAGGCAAAAAAAATGAGCCATCCTTTCTAAATAAGTGTAAATACTACTATATAAAATCACACTTCCATTAAGAGCACCACCAAAAATCTACAAACAAACTCACATGCTCAACTGCAGTGTTGTTTCCCAAGGTTTTTGTTTGTTTTACATGAGGAAACTTTTGCAAAGGTGTATTGCAATTCTATCTCCATGGATTATCAGCTCAACACAACTCTGACATGCCCTTTAACTAACAAAGTAATTTAAGCTGTGCAAATAAACTGCTGTAGAAAGCAGCACGATGAGTGTTGTAACACCCAGAAATAATTCTCATTACAGTCCACATATCGCAGTAATTTTTGTCAGATGGGCTCTTTAACACATGACACTGGACATGAGTCCCCCACAGCGTACAGATATTTTAAATGCCATTTCCCGTTCTTCACAGCTCTCATGCACAAGCACCCAGTTTATTCCTTGTTTAAAATAGCCCATTTCTCTTTCTAAAGCACGGCGATATTGCCTCACTTAATAGCAAGAACTTGGAAGTGTAGGAAGACTTTAATTCTCCATATGCCAAAGGAGCTTTCACCCGGGCAAAGCAGCAGCAAGTCAAGACATCCAAACAAAATAGATCAGCTTCTGTGTCCGTGACCTTAAACTCATTCCTTGGGCTGCTTCAGCTTCTGTAAGGTGTGGTGTAACACCAGGGCCCATTTCATTGTACCTCTCAAGCTCAGACCAACCAGCTGCTGAGATGAAGAATACCCCAGCTGGATTGCCACCAACAGCTCAGGTGAAGATCAGAAGCTCAGCTACAGGGCCAGAACCAAAGCCAATCTGCTGGACATACCACAAAACTTACTGCAGTTGGAAAGCACAGGAAGACCACAGCAACAGTCCTGCTGCTTCCTTGTCCTAAGTTCACTTTGCTCCCCGAGCAAGCGATAAGTCCAATGGCTAGAACAAGTTTTGCTAAAGGAGTTTACAGTAATAAAAAAAATCTGCACATGCCCTGCTCCAGAGCGCTCCGCGGGCTCCACAAGCAGCAGCAGCTTTATCAACTCCGCTAAGTAGAAAGGAGCCCTCGGGACTGGCTCCAAACGTCACTACAAATGTACCTCACAGGGCTTGCATGAACAGAATTTTCAAAAATTAAGGAGGAAACTTTCTGCAGCACAGGCACAGGCAGACAGTAAATGGGAAAGAATCAGACTTAATCAGGAGAGAGCCCTATGGAATAGCACAAACACCCCCTAAATCCAGACTCCCCCCAGCCCATTTTTAAGCTATCAGTACCTATCGGATTTTCAATTTGCCTACAAGCTTTACTGCCTAAAACTCCCCTCGTTCCCACCCCAAATCCAACACCAGAGAGATTTAAAACATGAGAATTGGGATTACAGGTTGCCATAATCAGAGCCTATTAGGAAGAATTGTGATAGGAAACAAAAGGTAACCTTTATAAACCACCCTGACCCTATGTAATGGCATCCCATTTCTGTTTAAAAAACAGCACACATTAAGCTGCTCGCAAAATGGGGTATCTGCCAAGAAAAGCCCATTCAAGGATTTTCATCGTAGCATTCCCTCAGTAACACCTGACTAGCTACAGCATTCCTTGAAGACTGTTTTTTAAAAAAAAAAATAAAAAATCACAGCATTAAAAGCTAAACTTGTCAGTTCAGTTCACCCCAGCCTACAGAAACCATTCCGATGTATTTTCCTTTTCAGGTTTTGTTCCTCTCTCCACAAATCAATAAATGGGTCAGCATTTTGCAAGCACCGTTTCCCCTCCTGTTTTCCAG
This sequence comes from Aythya marila, assembly GCF_965140915.1. Lineage (NCBI taxonomy): Eukaryota > Metazoa > Chordata > Aves > Anseriformes > Anatidae > Aythya > Aythya marila. The sequence goes on along the minus strand of NC_139043.1, from coordinate 43,444,217 downwards.
GAGGTGGCTGTCAGGACAGTCCCCGTGCACAACCACATCCCACACAGGTTTTATGACCACTGCCCTTCCTACCCTCTTCCCCATCACTGCAACCACGTGAGGTTTGCACCCTAATTGAAGGTTGGGCTAGCGGGGAAAGAAACAACACCAATTAACAGTAAAGGGGGTAGAAAACAACCGTAGTGGTGGAACTGTTTTGATTCTCACATGATTGATAGCAACTTGCTGAGGCTACAAAGGGGAACTGCTTTTTGGCTGCACTGGTCTTACCCTGATCAAATTCGAGGTCTCCCCTCTCACAACGTCTCTGCTACACCTGCAACTTTGCCCTATGTTCTTTTGCCAGGCTGCCCTCCCTTCCATGAAATTTCTAATATTTACCACTTTCTGCAATTTCCTAAGCAGCAAAAAAGTCTGGTGCAATCAATTTTCCTTCTTCTTGACTTCACACCATATCAACTTGCCAGAAAAGCTCACTCAGCTTCAAAACCACACTCTCCAAGTACCTAAGCACGGGAAGGATGCTCACATCCCTGGACACACAGGGCTTCCAAGCTTACAATCTAGGAAGCACCACAAGTCAAAAGACGTGCCTGTGCCGAGAGAATTTTCAAATATATTCCTATAAAGTGGAAATAAATAGAATATTTCTCATTTCACAGAATCAAAAAGCTTCTGAACAAGAAGCTCTAGTATGTTTTCAACGCAAATCTCCTGATATTTGCCAACATCTCAAAATCAATCCAAAGTGATTACATTCAAACCAGATTGGAAACAAATGTTTTCCCAAGGTCTGGGAGTTGTCTAAGATCATCAACAAAAGGAGGTGGTTGGAAAGAGAATGTTAAAGTGGGTGGGAAATGTTTCCTAAACAGATCCACATTCACATGCTCACCTTCACCTTATGCAAGGGGCTGAGAGCCTCCAGGAAGACAGGAATTGGAGGTGGCAGTGCCTGCCACCACCAAGGAGCAACACAGTTACTGTGCAACCTGCTGTTTGCTCAGCAAGAAGAATGACTAGCAGGTAAGCAGTGGCCAGATGAACTATCTGGGTGGGCCACATCCACCTATAGCCTGCAGATTGAGCGCTGTTAATTCAGATCAACCATTTACAAGCACCGTATCATCCTCCTGCCTTGATTTCTGTCCCCTTATGAACACATCAGCTTATGGTACACTCACTTGCTGCTACTTACCCTTCATCACTCCAGTTGCTCCACGCTCTTAACGTGCTGTTTTTACATGTATGCACATCTCTAGCCTATCACTCAATCTGATTTCATCCTATAAAACCAGCTGCTGTTTACTTTCTCTCCTAACATTCACATTCTTCTTCAGAAATAAACTCAAGTGCAACATAAAAATTGATCGTGGGCAGGTTCAGAGAGCTGCAACGTTACAGTATTTTGACAATGTACCTCATTGAATCAACTCACCGAGTGCTTGAGAGCAAGCACAAAGGAAAAAGCAGGACTGCACAGTGGGTGACTGGAGAACTCCTACTCCAAGAGACAACCATCAGATCCTCTAACTACAACACAAACCTACAGCCTTACTCTCTCCCAATGAAATCAATACATTTGCACAACCTCCAGTGTTCGATCAATTCCAAACACTCCTCACGTTCGCTTGAGTCACACTCTGGATTTTAATGAAGCTTTCATATCTTCTTTAAAGGCGTTAATTTAAGTTGCCATTAATGAAAAAAAAAAAAAGTTCCTAACAGCCCAAGAATCCATCTAGCAAACAGGACTCGAGCCAAGCAAAACCTTTTTGGCTGTGCTCAAGGTAAAATCCTCATCTCCCTCACCCTGCTCACCCCTGAAACGTGAGCGATCACACCGGCCTTACCTCTAAGTCTGCCAGTTCATGGCCAGCCCCCAGAGTCCACTAACGGCAGATGACGGTATCAGTGACAAGAAAGATTGCTATCTTATCTCCACACCACACTTTCCACTAGCACAACAACGTTACCTCATGAGGTACGACAAACAACGGCCATCCTGATGACAGCTAAGAAGCAGGCAGTCCGAACGGATCGATGGTGCCAGGCTGGACGAGGCAAAGACGCGCACGACGTCGCTGTGATGCTGTCTGGCACCAGAACTGGCAGGACCATGGGCCATGACTCTCCTGCTAGCAGCAGGCAGGCAAACTGAGCTGCCACCACCAGGCTGGGGCTGCGTACCGCATGTGGAAATGGGTACGGATGGGGCCTCACGCACAGCCACAAGAGTTTCTGCACTCCAGCAGAAGCCAGCTCTTTCGCTCCTAAGGTAAGCACGGTTTTTGAGATGTGCTGTTTAGTAAGCTGCTCAAATTCTCTGGGAAAGACAGAAGTTGGACTTGATGTCATGGGATATGATAAATGATTCAGATGCACTTCTTACACGTGACAACGGTAAGCACTGCGCACGCCAAGAGAATGAGTGCCACTATTTTGATAGCGCTCACTGCAGACTGCGCCAAAGGTCGGAGCCGCTTTAGTTAGCGGCGATGCCAGCCTGTGACAGGTGAGTGCCTTGGCGGATTCGCCCACCTCACCTGTACACCGACACACACTGCACAGGCTGTTATGTGCAGGTATGATACAAGCGGCCACATGAGACAGCATAGCAGCACGCTGGAGCTGTGCTTTAGACACAAACCAGCACGTCAGAAGCGCAGCAGTCCCTGCTCAGCTATTCTGTAATTTTGGGTGCGTTGGCTGGGCAGCCGTGCTGCCACTTCAGGAGCATCCGAAAGAAGGACAGGCGCAGTGGGACAGCTGAGATCAGCACGCTGCTGTACTTCCACTGGAACAACTTTCACTCTGCACTTGCAGGTATGTAGCACAGAAATCCAGCTCTTGCCCCAAACTTCAGGGATGAACCCTGTCCATCCCGATATACCACGGAACAACTTGCCAATTTTCAGGTTCTTGGCCTGATAACGAAACCCCGAAGTTCAATGCTGAATGCTTTGTCAATGGCCAAGCGCAGCTTAAAAAGTCAGTGCTGCCTGCCTCCATGCATCAGCCCCCTGACCTAGGAGCTGCCAAAACTCATGCACGTCATTCACAGTCTCTGGACCACCTCAACCGTGGGAAGTAAACAAAACGTGGGAAATAAAGCGGCCGTACTATATGAAAAAGGTATTCAGCGTGAAAGAAAGCAGCAATCCTAGCAATGACAAACAGGTCGCAAGTTTATAAGGCAGTATGCTGACAAGTTTATAAGGCAGCCTGGTGACAACAAAATACCAGCTTGTTTTTTCCTCGCACAGGCACTGTATTGTAATGGAGATCAAAAGCAAAAGCTGCCCTCTCTCTACTGCACTGGACTGTTTGGACTACATTTAGGTCATTTCTGGAAGAAATCCCAACAGGAGAAATTCTCAGTAACTAATTTTACCAAACAAAATCCCCCATTCCTCTCCAATAAAAAACTTACCCTACCGTCAGAAATGCAATTCCAAAGGGATGCTAGAAAAAACAGAGCAATTGATTTAATTAACCTGCTGATAGCCCAAAGCAGATCTCCCTCTCTTTCCACCCCACATGTCCTACGTTTCTTATGCCCACATCAGAAAACTGAATTCCTCAGTAAATGATAAAACATTCAACGCCTTAGAGGCCACAGTATTTTTCCATTCAAAAGATTAACAGTTTTGCTTAACACTCCTCATTTTATCAAATATACCTCAGCTTTCTCTCATCACAAAACAAATACTAGATAATAGATGGCCTATGCCCTATACAAGCTTCACAGAAAAAGCTAAAGTAACAGAGAAAAACGTGGAATTGTTTCACCAGCAAAGCCTGTGGCTGCTGTCCTAAAGAAAAGAGAAAGCAGTTTACCTGCACGAGCTGCTAAAGAAGTAGTTAAAAAAAATAAAATAGGGCACTGCTTCTAATCTCTTTCCGTAAGCTCCTTTCCCACATCAGATTCAGATTTGCAAGACCCTTATAACTGTGAAAAAACGCTCATTTCTAGCCACTCAGCGGTATTTAGGCACATCACCGTTTTTTCCTTCTTTCCACCAATACTGCTGCTGCAATAGAGAACACTTTTTTTTTTTTTTTTGCCTTAGTTTCTACCATTTTAGGTTCTCTTTCCTACTAATTAACTTAAGTGCATTCGCCTCCACCATTTCTGGCATGCAGCAACATGACACTGGCATGGTTCTTGACATTTCAACGGCTTCCCCCAGACCTGCATTAAAAACAAGGACTTTTGTCAACTTCCATCTATCCTCTCCTTAGCAGAGCTCCATGCAGCAGCAGCAGCAGCACCGGCAGCGACGCCTTCTGCGTGCGCGCTGAGGAAGATGACTCTGCATCGACTTACACGTTATTAAAACCGGGAGGGCTATCTTTACAGCCGCGAGCAGGACTCTGAACTTAACCGTCGCTGCGTGCTTTCTGCGTCCTTCAGCGCTCTAATAGCGAAAGCTACCGAATGCTGCACGAGCTCCATTCATCTGGAAACGAGCCGTGAGTATAAGAGTTGGGTGAAGTTGTACGAAGCTGTAATCTATAAGAAAGAAGTTTCTTCCATGGAAAGGGAAAGGGTTTTTTTGCTTCAATTTGGATCTGGAGAACTTAAGAACTGCTCCAGGGGCTGCGAGGCTGGGGTCGCATCCTGGCTGCGGATGCTTTCAGCCGCGCTCCCCGTTGGTAACTTCGGTAACAGGAGTTCGCCTTCCTTCCCTTCACATTCGCATAAAAACCACGCCAAAGACGCCGATTCCGCCGTGTGATTTCTCCCTCGGCACCGCCGAGTGCGACGCTTCAAAAACAAAGCGCTGCCTTGTTCGCCACCCCCCGGCTCTGCGAGCGGGCTCACGCGGCACAGGGGTGCTCCCGAAACCCTCCGCAGCTTCACGCCGGGGGCCAACTTTGGGGGTAAAAACCCAGAAATTGGGTCAGGAAAACGAGCGGGGAAGGCAGCGGGCGCCCCCCCCCCCACACACTCCCTCAGAGCCGCCCCTCGCGGCCCCGGCCCCTGAGGCGCCCCCGGGCCGCGGCGGGTCCCTCACGGCCCCATCCCCGGGGGGGGAATAAAGGGGGTAAAAGGGGGGATAAAGGGGGTAAAGGGGGCACTGAGGGGGGCAGGGGGCGCCCGCCCCGTCCCGCCCGCGGCTCACCAGGGGTCGAACTCGTGGATGATGCTCTCGAAGCGGATGACGGCGAAGAGCCGGGAGCTGAAGCCGGCCAGCCAGGCCAGGAAGAGGACGGTGAAGGAGAGCAGCGACTGCCAGCCCGCCGGCTGCGACAGGCCCCCCGACAGCCCCCCCCCTCCTCCTCCTCCTCCTCCACCTCCTCCTCCTCCGGCCGCCGCGGGGGGCGGGGAGCCGCCGGGCGCCCGGCCGTGGAGCTGCGGCGGCGGCAGGGAGTTGGCGGCGGGCTTGTGCCTGCCGCTGTCGGCGGCCGAGTGCTCCGCCATGTTGCGCCCGCCGCTCCCTCGCAGCCTCCCCGCCCGGCGCGTGTGCGGGGGGGAGGAGGAGGAGAAAGGAGGGGAAAGGAGGAGGCGGAGGGGAAGGGAAGGGAAGGGGCGGGCGGAGGGAGGGAGGGAGGGAGGGGCGCTCGCAGCCCCCGGGCAAGGGAGGCGGGGAGAGAGCGGGGGAAAGGCGGAGCCCCCCCGGCCCCGCTCCGCCCCCGCCCGCCGCCCGCCGCAGTTTGACATTGCCGCCCTCCGCGCGGGGCGGGGCGATGTGAGGGGGCGGGGCTACGCGCAAGGGGCGGGGCTACCGCGGGCCAATCGCCGCCGCCGGCCTGGCGGCGTGACGGCCTGTGGCAGAGCGACAGGTATTTAAAAGGGGCGGGGCGAGGCCGGGCGGCCAATCGGCGGGGAAAGGGGTCGGGGGTGACTGACGGCTCTTCGGTCCAATAGGAGAGAGGGAGGCGGGAGGGTCACGCGGCGCCGCTCAGGAGCTGCACCCCCCCTAGCGGCCGCCCGTGCGGGCGCCGCGGTGGCTGCCGGGAGTGGTAGTCCGCGGGGCGGGGGCGTGGCCCCAACGGCCCCAACAGCCCCGCCGGCGGGGGGAGCCCTGAGGCGCCTCGGGTGCCCCGCGCCATTTTTGGCGCTCAGCCCGAGCACGGCTCAGGCAAAGTGCCACACGGTTATAAAGTGCAATTTGCCATATCTGGCTCTTAAAAACTTATGTGACATATGTGTAGGTTTTCTTTATTAGCATTATGTGTTTAATACACTATTCTTACTCATTCTTGTTTAACACATCAATAACACATCCAAGAGAAATTCAGTCAGGCACCTGCCCCTTCTCCCATGTCACCTCTGAGGGCTTCTAATGAGCTGCCCAATTGGCGTTTCACCTGAAGGATTTCATTTTTTTTTTAAATTGGCTCACGAACAAAGAGCGAAAGTGTCTAGAAATGGGGAACTCTCAGGTGTTTGCTAAAACGATTTAACGACAGGCTCGGCGCTGGCCTCTGCAGTGTTTCCATTGGCGCAGTTGGGTCCTGCCTTGTGGTGATGGCAATTCACGCTTAAATCCGGCAGGAGAGGAGCTGCTTTAACCTGCGGTGTACATACAATACATTCATTTTCTCTTCCCCCACACCCAAGACCATCTCTTTAGATACTCAGGAGCCAAAGTGGACTGATGATGCACTGAAAAAAATGATATAAATCTTCGTTTTATGTAAAATTTATCATCAGCGTTATCATTCCTTAATTAGGAATGTGTTTTATTTAAAAATTGTTGCCGATCATGGCATGGACCAAGTTGCATGGCGTGTGCTTTAAATTTCAGGGCCATAACTTTTACTTGCAACAGGGATGTTATATCATTCCGACTATACTGACAATTTTTTGAGCGTAGACAAGCCCAGACAGAGCTTGATTTATTTCAATGCTGACTAATGGCAAAGTGCTGCTTTGTCCTTGGTAACAAACAATATTGTTGCCTATTCATTTTCAAACTGTTCAAAGTCTGCACTGTTGAATACGTGAGAGCTGGGGTAACAAAATCTAGTGGTTATAAAAGCACCGCTCTGGTAAAAACTCTTATGATATTTTTTTTCTGTAAATATGCTCTTTGAACTTTTATATAAAATAAGATTTAGTAGTCTTAAAATAAAATTGATTAAACAGATGCACACAGGTAAAAATTCACAGAGTCGTGTAGTTGGATGGAAGGATTCAGTGATTTTGATGGTATTTTGCCATGTCATAAATGCAAAGTACGTTTCCGCTGAGGAGATGCAAAGCATGTCTGCTGAGCAGCAGCATTCAGCCCATACTTAGTACAGCTTGGTGGGGAAAGAGGGTTTTCATCTCTTGTTTTCTTCCTCCTTATCCTCTTGTGTTCTTTCTTTTGCTTTAAGGTAATTTGGTTTGACTTGTTTCACTGTGTTTGGTGGCGTTTCATTTCAAGACAAAGTAACTTCAAAAGTGTCCACATTAGTGATTGAGGAGTTGACTTTGTATAACAATTATGAACCATTTTGCATGCAGAAAATGAGTTTCCTATTCTGAGCATGTAAAATGATATCCAAATGCCTCAAAGGGGAAAAAAAATCTTAGTTAATCTTCCATCTTCCTTAATAATGGAATTGTTATGGGGATAATGCCAAATGCAGGGGTCATATAATGGGTTTACAAAGTGAAGCATCTTGAAAGTTGTAGGTCTGTGTACAGGAAAAAGTCAGATGAGAGCTCCTCCTTCCTCAACACAGCTACCATGTATTGCTGACATCCAGCCTGCTGTTGAAGTAATGTCAAACAGAATTCATGCAGAAGAATCTAGATGCATCCACGTAATAAATTATTAACCAGAAGTACAAACTCATGGTTAGGGGAGATGTCTCATGCTTCTCACCAAATTATCAGCCACAATTTGGCGGTGTTTATTCACAGGAGTTGGTGTGGAAAGCCACGGTTGTCAGCTCAAGTTTAAGGTGAATAAGCAAGTCACTTAAACAGTCCTTCCAACTCCTCGGTCCTGCAGATCAGTAAGTTTGGTGTTAAGGTTTCTGAAGATGGCTTTGTAAGGTAACGGAACAGCACTCCCTGAAGTGAAGGATGTTACAGTGTACATAGTACAATTGAGCATAACTCAATGTGCTAGAGGACGCTCGATTTCAGTGATGTGCTCAGTTAAATCCCTGGATGCTCATTGTTTAAAAATGTATGGCAGGGTTTAATTGAAAGAAAACACAATGCTATTGCACATAATTATCCTTGAGAATCTGAACATTAACGCATTTAAAAATAGCTATATATTAGTCTCCGTATGAGATAAAATGGCATGAACTTAAAATAATTTTAAACTCGGTTTAATTAAGCAGGTGCAACCTTTCGGTGGATACATTCAAATCACTTATGTCAGTTGTAAACCGATGCAAGATTGTCTGCAAAGGGCTCTGCACCTGTGTAACTTTAATGAGTTTTTTAATTGATTTGAATTAAACTGGTGCAACTGTTGTGTTTAGGCAAGGCCTTAATCAAGCAGCGATTTCAAAAATAACAGGAGAAACTTGACTTATTTCTGATAGTGTTCTACTGTGATTTCCTTCCTTTCCAAGAATTTAAACACGCTACTGTTCCTTCACTCCTTCTCCTATCTTAATTTTCCTGCTTATTTTCCCTTTCCTGTGACCTGCACCATGATGAAGGTTGCTGAATTTTGTGCATGCAGACCTTCCAATAACTACAAAGGAAAAGGCAGGACTCAACACCTTTTTTCTTTCCTTATTCAGCCCCTGGCATATCCTTCTGCTACCAGCACCTTTCGTATCAACCTTGTCTTCACCTCTTGGGGAGAACCAGGGCTTTTCCTTCTGGCAGCCTGGCACTACCTCCGCAAAATCCCCATCCCTCGTTAGAACAACCGAGGTGTGTGCTGGCCCTCTCTTTCAATAAATCCCAAGTACCATACTCAACATTATTTATGTGTACATTCTTAGCTACACACAAGGGCTGGGAAGCATTTAAAACCTGTGGACCTCTGAAACACCATTCTCGAAGAGTTATTTTGTCGTCTCTAGTGTTTGCAAGCACCTTAATCAGAACTTGGTTGTGCTTGGCAAAGGCTGCAGCCAAGTGTTTTTGCAAAATGTTTGTTTTCTTCCTTCTGGTAAGAAGGAATGTGCTGCTGTGGGGTGATCAGCAAAACAAAACAAAACAAACAAACAGAAAACAACAACAACACCAAAACCAAAACCCACAATTTTCTTCAGGGGCATCCTACATGGCCATGTCAAACAGCTGATAGTGATGCTTAGCATGTGAATGTTAAAATCCCCAGTAGTTGTAGATACTGGATCTTATTAATATATCATGTTGGAACAGCAGAGCTGCTAAAGGACACAGCTGGAGAGTAAAGCTAGCCTTTGGGGAACGGAGTGAGAGAGATCCATGCGAAATGTAGGGGATCTGGCACTGCTTAGTTGTAATTAAAGTGAGTTTTGTCACTGTGCTGAAGTGAGGGGGGAGGGCAGAATAGAGGAAAGAGGCATTCTGCTTTTAGCTGTAACACCAGCCGCATGTTGCAGCATCAGAATAAGAAAGATGTGTGGAAACTTAGCAAAGAACAGAGGGAGAGAGAAGAAAGAAGATTATTTTTATGTTGTTGTTCAAAGCCCGTTGAAATTGGTGGGAGTTTTTTGCTGCTAGGATTTTGATCACCCTTTAGCCACATTTTTCTTCTTTGCCTCCCTCACCAGAACACTGCACACAATTGCTGATTGGAATTGAATGCAGGGGAAGAGGGTATTATTTGCACATTGTCTGCAAACTATTACTCTTTCATCAAAGTTTAACTCTTCTGATTTTCCTTTGGCCAATAAATCTGAGGAGGTTTTGTAAGTTGGAAAGTTCAGCGGTGTTAAAGAGACCGTTTTCAGTGCACTAGCTAACTCAGGAGGAAAAAAAAATATTGAAGATCATGTAGTGTAATATCAGCAAAGAATTCCCCATGCCTGAAAAATTTCTCTGTAACTATTGTGCAGTATTTTTCTGTAATTGGGTTTGTAGTCTAAATGTGCCTAGCCTTGAGGAAAGAAGTTATTTTGCCAAGGATTGTTTCTAGTGCCTTTCTGTTGTTAGCAATTCAGACTAATCATTGTCTTCCTTGCTATTTTCTACATCGCTCGTAGATATTCTTCTAGTCAACTGCTGCATTAATAACTGCATCAGAATTGCAAAAGAATTTAAATGATTTTGTTGTGGAATGAACTCTGCCAAGATTTGCAATGCAATACAAAAGAGGAGCTTATGGGTGCTTTGGGACAGTGTAATTTCAGCCCAGCCTCACACACAGATCCGAAGGACTCCATCATTGTCAAGAAGAAAATTCAGCAATGACTACTTCATGACTCTATAGGACTTGAATTTTTTGGCTGCTGCAATGGCATCAAAATATTTCACTGCTTCAGATGTGCAAAAACTGCAGTACTGAAGGAAAGTTACTAAGAGGATTTCTGTACACACATGGACTGAGAGACTGCATTCTGTGACATCTAAAGACTGTAGCACTTGCATCCTGGATTTATTGTTGTCCAGTGGACTTTATGGCATGTTTATTTATTTTTTAAACTATAGATCTGTAATGCATCTTAATGTTTAAAATCCTATCCCGAGGAAACGGATCCCATAGTAGTTAATCTGTACAGCTAAACTCTCCTTTGCATTCCTCATTTTGTCTGTTTGTTCCACTTTTCTGCATCTTTGGATACTGAAATCCTAGTTGATAGTTTATACCAGTTGCTTCCAGACCAAAAACCCAGTTAGTGTGTCAGATTAGAAATTATCTTTTAGGAATGTAATTTTTAAAGGAAAGCAGCTGCATAAATGTGAGGCAAAACCAAAGATGTTTTCTGTTTTGACCGTATAAGAAGCGATGCTGCAAAAAAAACAGAACGAGAGGATAAATTCTTCTGCCAAAGCACCTGAGTCATTGTTAAGGACAACAAGTTAAGGACAGCACAGTCCGTTCAGAGGATTCCTGCTATGTGTGTTTATATAACATGCAACTCCAGTCGTGGATTATGGTTGTTTAGAGGTGGATACATTGCAATCTCCACCTTTAACGTTGCAATGAACATGGACATACCCATGGCCACAGATGCTCTGAGATGTACCTGCTCTGGTGTGGACTTCCCCACAGCCACAGACACTTCGAGGCGTACCCGCTCCCTCATGGACTGATCCCCAGCTCGCTGTCTCTTTGACTCAAGCTCACCACGGAGTTCCAGTGTGTCCAGTCCAGCAGCAGTGGACCAGCAGCAACGCCCTGGCCATCACCAGCCCAGGTGTGTGGCTGTAAATGTTAACAGTGTTCCCAGGCACAGAAGAATCAGGTAAGAAGCACAGCGAAAGCAAAAGGCAGCTGCTAACAAGCACTAGGTAGTAATGTACAGTAAGACAAGCAAGCCCCATGGCAGGCACAGGAGCCTGCCAATTAGGAGCTGAACAGCAATAAGTTCAACCTAGCACGCTCCAATGGAGTCTGTTGCTGTCTTGAATCCCAGGAGCCCCACGTTAGGTGCCAGCAAAGGGCTGTTATGGTTTAACCCTGGTAGGCAGCTAAGCCCCACACAGCCACTTGCTCGCTCCTTCCAGTGGGGGTGAGGGAGAGAATTAGAAGGGTGAGCAAGCAAAAATGTGTAGATTGAGATCAAGGCAGTTTCATGGCTAAGGGAAAAGCTGCATGCGCAAGCAAAGCGAAATAAAGAATTCATTCCCTACTCCCCATCGGCAGGCAGATGTTTAGCTGTTTCCAGGAAAGCAAGCTTCACCAAGCAGAGCGGTTACTTGGAAGACAAATGCCATAACTCCAAACATCCTCCTCCCGGCTCCCTCCTCCTGTCATCCAGCTGATATTGCTGAGCATGATGCCATGTGGCATGAAATGTCCCTTCGGTCACTTGGGGTCAGCTCTCCTGGCTGCGTCCCTTCCCAGTGCTTCGTGCACCTCCAGCCCGTGCATGAGCAGGGCAGCGTGACGAACCTAAAAGACCTTGATGCTGTTTGAGCACTGTGCAGGAGTAACTAAAAAATGGGTGTCCTATCAACACTGTTTTTCATCACAAATCCAAAATATAGCACCGTGCCAGCCTCTACAAAGAAAAATAACTCTATCCCAGCCAAACCCAGTACATGAGTGTATTTTGTTAGTGTCTCATCCCCTGCCTGGTTTGAACCTGGCCTGCACTGCTTGTAACAATGGAGCTCTAAGGATGGCTGTTAGGAGTTGTTGCTGTGGCAGCAGAGAGGATGGTTCAGATGTTTTCATTGTTGTCATTATTATGATTTAAAGAAACAAATTGGAGTCGATGTGAAAAACAAAGCTATAAATGTCCCAGGATCTTCCCCAGACAGTCGTCAGTTTCACCTCAAAGGAGGTGAAATTTGGGAGCTACATTACTACCTAATGCCCCTATTATATAAAATATAAAGTTCTTCAAGATTCAGCCCTAGGAGTGGAAGCGCTTTTTTACTAGAACATTTGTACTCTCTGCGTCAGAAGAGGATTTAAACTGCAGAGAAGCTGCCTGTCCTTGACGGGCTCTCAAACTGTGGTGAGAACTACGCTCAGTAGCTCATCAAAAGATGATGAGAGTTCTGGATGAATAAAATTGTCGTGGGGGTTAATGTTGTCTCATCAGAATGTTTTCTGATATAAAAATCTGGCTATATCCTTACATCTCATTGCGGAGCTGGCTGGAACCATCCAGCACGGGGCAGCCCCTGACCTCTTTCCCCGGAGGCTGCCCCTGCAGTGCCCGCTACCCAAATCTGGCTGCGTACACCCTGTGCAGGTTTCCAGGTCCACACAGGCAAGATGGATAGGGAATGCGACCAGCCTATCCACGTTGTGATATCTTTTTGCTGGTTACCAGGAATTTTCTACTTTACTCAAGGATCTTTTCAATGTGTACTGTTCTTGTTTAAAGAGCATCACACATTCAGTACGTTCAGAGGCTGCACGTATTTATGGAGTCACACAACTTTGCAAAGGTTCTCATTTATTAATATCAAGAAATGAATTCAGGAATTTCTAAGTTAATGAACCTCTTTTTTTTTTTTTTTTTAAAGAGAAAATACTCCATTATCTTGACATACAAGGTTCTTTTAATTTGCTGCTTACAACTCCTTCATGTGACTTCCACCTGAAGCAGAGATACACTCCATGGTTTTTATTGCAAGCAGATGGTAAGATTTGTGTGGAAATCATAGGCAATTTTTATTGGTCTGTTAATTACTGGCATTTGCATTATTAGGCATGATAATCTTTTCTTATTTCTGCAACAATTACTCTTCTGCTGGAGAGAAAAGTGACTTGCATTAGTCTGTGACTTTCTTGTTTTTTTTCTTTAACCCAAATTGTGTTAGACAACAAGGAGGACACAGTTCAAATGCTCTTTCAACAGCAGTAGAGCCATTTTGTCAGGCTTGGGAAAATGCAGTGCCATTTCATCGTAGTGCCCTCTGCCGTACTGTGCCCTGTAGCTTAGTGTGCACTGTCCTACCTTAAACTTCCAGGTAAAAGTTTTATGTCGCTTCTTCTCATGTGATGGGAGAAAATTGTTATTAATATGGTCAAAATTGTATCTCACTGGCAGAAACCAGGAAAGTTGTGGATATTAAATACAAAGACCATCTTTTACTTAATTCTCTGTTTAGTTGGGATAAAGCTACGCTTCTGAAGCTCAGCCAGATCCTCTGGAGTATTAAAAGTACTGCCTGTCAGCATAACACAATTATGTTTTGGAGTCCTGTAGAGACTCCTAAAATTCAGAAACACAAGGTCAGATTCTGAGTGCTTTTAGGTATGCAGTCCTGAATCGTATTCATTTATGATAGCGAGGAGTTGTCTCTGTATCTGTCACACACTAGAAAAATCTGAAGAACCACAGATCCCCAGCAGGATTAAAAAATGAAATATCAATATTTTAGTTCCTCTGTCTCCATGTGCTATTATCCTTTCGTTCATACAAGCCAACATCATGGCATCTAATTTCTCGATAAGGAAACAGCCCTATTCAGCTTCCTAAGCACCAATGCAAAGTAGTTCTGTAAGAAACGTGTGCAGTAAGCTTTCCTTTCCTCCAGAATGAGAGATGTATTATAACCTTAACTCGTTTTATCCATCCTTGCCTGAGAAATGAATACCTCTCAATGCAGGTTTTTAATGTGGTAATTAGACATTCCTGTGCTTTATCTTAAGTTCATTCTGGAAGCGGTGCTCTCATCATTCCTAACCATTGCTTTTTATTAACTGTTGGGAAACCACCCTTTTTGTATATTGGGAGATTAACTGTAATTAGATTCCATCTCACTAAAGCACTGCTATGTAAACCACTTCACCTCTTGTTTAATTGAGAAACTGAACGTGGAGAGGCTTTATGTTAACAAGGAAAAAATGAATATTTAAATTGGCCAGAACGGTATTATGGCTCTTCTGGGCCTCTTAGCACATAGTTAGAGGCACTGCCTCCTTTCCTGTGCTTATGTAGTCCTTATTTTCAGGCATCTCCACAGCGTGAGAAATGCTCTGGAGTTATAAATAATACACCGGGAGCAGAGTTGAGATATCAAGTGTTCCAAACAAGCTCATCAGCATATATACATCATGAGCAAATAAACACTGGGTATTTCTACCCCTGTGTCTGGCCAACTCTGAATGCGTGGAAAGTTACTTTTTCTTAGGCTTAACATACATGTGGCAGAGCTTTTTCCAGCTGCAAGGGGCCAGTTCCTGGTAACAAGGTTGTTTGCAGATTTCAGAGTGTGGTCTGTGGATCTCCATCATACGTTCCTCTAAGGAGTGTGCAAAAGGAAGCCTAATACCAATGACCTTAGACTGACTATGGAAATGCCTCTTCACTGGAAAACTCTTTGGGGTTTACAATTTTAAAAGGATGGTAAACTATTTTGTTGCATGTTTACACTGCTGCTGTACTGCTGGATCGCTTACTGTGAGCACGAAGCTACCTACCCCAGTCTTGTCTGCTGGCAGATAGACTTTACACATAGACTAAAAGAGCTAAAAGAGTTTTACCTTTTAGACATTGTCTGTTTTGAATATCTGCCCCTAAAGCTAATAAAATCTAGACTTCTTAGGTTTCTGAATAACAGTACTGCAGGCAGACAGACATCTTGGTTTGATGGGAGATGAACTTCTGTCCTTACACCGTTAATAGACCATTAGTCCTAAATTTCCTACACTTCAGCTGTGTTGCAAGGGTACCAACTATGATAACTGAAGCAGAAGGGAAGAAAACAATGACGATCACAGAATCATTAAGGTTGGAAAAGATAGTTGTGGAAGATTTTACTTCAGTTACAGAGAAACGTAGGAAGTACTGTAAGTCCTTAACTCTTAGCCTGTGACTGCGGTGGAGAGAAAAGAAAAATGCTTGTGCCTCAAGCAGCACACAGGAAATCCAAATCAGCAGGAGCATTCTTGATGCTTAGCTACCTGGTTAATCTAGGCAACTTGCCTGCAGTAACAGAGTTAAGTATTTCTTGCTGTGAGTTCTCAAATTCTTTTGTAGATGGAGTTGCTTGGATTCTGACTAGGCTGAACCCATGACAGAATAATGGGAGCCATGAGAGGAGAAAATCTCTAGATTTCCCTGTTAAGGCTTCCATCTAGGTGAGGTGAAGTGAAGTGCTGCCATAGCACACCTATAGTAACATACGTGTTAGACTTGTGTCTTTTATGTCGTGTTCTCCCTAGAAGACAGAAGATGATGGTGCAGCTGACTACTAATCAGCATCAGAATGATAACTTTTTGCAGAAGCACTTTGCTTTAGGTATTGGCTCAAGAAAGCATCTCCCTCTATAGACAGTCTTCCAGGTATATTGTTTCAAATCTTATTTTTTCTAGGAAAATTAACAGAAGAGCTGTGATTTAAAAATAAATAATAAAAAAAAAGCTGTGCTCCCTCTGGAGATCAGATTGTCTTGGTCATTTGCAGTTTGGTTATAGGTCTGGATATACCAAAAGAGACAGATTTGAGGATTCTCTCGAGCAATGGTCAAGGTGAGGATGTCCCTGCTGATTCAGGGTGATGAGGGGAAGGTTGCTTGCAGGTTGGGAGTATTTTTATAACATCCATTTTCATAAGATCTATTTTGGCATGTTTTCCTTTAAAAATTGTCATTTTAAAATTGCTGAAATATATAGGGCTTAATGTGAGCACTTAAGCTAGTATTTCACTGTCAGCACATGAACAGTGTCCATCAAAGTGCATAGAGACAACCTTATGCTGAAGTGTTTTGCTGGATTGAGTCCCTAGAGAATTCAATGTGCACAAATAAAATGTAAGTCTAAATATGAGCGTTGTTCCCAGGTTTGATGAAAATATTTTTGTTTTCTATATGTATATCTTAGTATATATTTCCCTTGAATGCAGTTTTAATATAATTCTGCTGTTCAGCAACCCAGATACAGGAATTGTGCCATAAATATCCTTCCCTCTCTCGCTCCCTTCCCCCACGTTGCATTTGATGAGTGTATCATTGCTATATATTGATGTTACTATTTTATTAAGAATCTATAAAATACCGAACAATAATAAGATAACTTTCTTTTCAACAGCCTCAGGGCTGGATTTGTGCTCTGTTCCATGCTGTTATATAAGTACAGAGACAGTGCAAGACATCACCTGCCTTCCTACTCCAACCCAACACAATACCAGTCATTGTGCTCAAGAAACTCTATTATCACTCTGCAAATAGGATTAAGCTGCTGTTGTCAGTGAGAGTTATTCATAGTTTGCTTTGGAAGAAGCAGCCCACAGAAGTGGATCTCGGGTTTTTATTTTTGGTGAGGGGGGTGCATCCTGAGGTAGGTGAGAATGCAAGAAACCCAAAGTTCCTCAAGACCTACCCAGCTGTAATAAAGGGTAGGTAATAGGCATAGCCAGTGCACAGCCCAGTTACTGCTCTTTCTGTCCTACAGGAATCTCTGCGTGGTTCCACTGCCATAGAATCACAGGATGGTTTGGGTTGGAAGGGACCTTAAAGGTCTCCTCATTCCAATCCCTCTGCCAGGGGCAGGGACACCTCCCACTAGACCAGGTTGCCCCGTTAGTAAATATCCCAAGTTAGGCTGGGAAGAATCCAGGCCACTGTGTCTTGCTTCAGGAGTTCTTACTAATGTGATGGATCATTTATTGCTCTAACTTGACCAGTAGATTCACAATTCAAATTGGGCTTAAATATCTATCGTGTACCCTTTGTTTACATGTATGACTTTGTTCTTTCACTTTGCTCTGGGCATAGAGTAAGTTGTGTTGGACCACAATCAAATGTAAACATGTCAGCAAGTGTAATATTTAGAAGTGTAGGTATGATATGGTAGTTGTGAAATGGTACTTAAATCTAAGCCATCGATTTTGTTTTATTGCAATTTTGGAACCATTAGAGGACCTGTCAGATTTCTCAACCTTGACATCTCCCAGAAAGTGAAGGAGAGAATTTTCGTAAGATGCTGTGGTTGTCAAGAAATATTTGTTTTATTGCAACAAAAAAGTCAGTGGTCATCTTCATATAGTGTATGAATCATAGAATTTAGAGGTAGGAAAGACCTATTGGGTTACATAGTCCATCATCTTGCCACTGCAAAATGGCTCTCTACCATGTTTTTTCCATTACTTTATGCAATTTAGCATTAAATATCTCTGCAAATAACAGGATTTTGACCACTTCCCTGGGGAAGCTATTGAAGGGTTTATTCAAAACTAAGATGGGATATTTTAGTTCATATTTCTCATGTGTAGATGGACAGATGGATGAATGTAGATATATTTTAAAGAACAAAATTTTGTGAACTGATCTTTTCCGGGGTAGGTGGATTGAAAAATTTAGACGTGTTTTCCATTCCAGTGTTATATGTACCCAAGTGCCCTAGCAACTGTTGAAGGTTTGCAATTACATTTTCATGTATGTTTTGTCACAGTAAGGCGTCCTCCTAATGAGTGAGAGAGGATGTACTATTGAACAAATTATTTTGAATATACCCTGATTAAAAAAAAAGGCTTCCCCTCTTACCATGATCTCTCATCACGGGTATTTCATGTACTGCTAACTGCAGTGATAGATAAACAAAAGAGTAAACAAAATGAGATTTGTAAATTATATCCCTTTATTTTAAATTCATTTCTACACCTCTGTGCTACTGTCCTTAATAATTCTTGCTGCCAGCCACTGCAGATCTTTATAGCCATTCCTTCTGAGCTAACGATGTTATTGTAGCAACAAATTGCACAGGTCTTGTTCTTTTAATCTCACTAAAAGATTAAAGATCAAGTAAAGAAGAATGTTATATAAACACGAAAACCTAACATTCACTTTCATTTTGTTTCACCCTTTAATGAAGCTGTTACTGTGCATGTGGAAGATGCAACAGAAATCATTTCCTGTGTTCTAAAATACATCGTAGCACATCTATTTGTCCATAAATATAATGATTCACCATCTCTTTGGGACAACTTAGGTGATAATAATGACTTGCTGTGTGCACAGCGAGAGGATGATTAATAGAAATCTCAGCAATGAACACAGGTCAGTTTAAATAAATAAGCCCAGAACAGCTTGAAAAAACAGTTTGTATCAAACTAAAGACAGTATTTTCTCTAATTTAAAAAATAATATATATATATAATATTTAAAGTGGTTAAATAAAACTTTTATTCGTTTTCTGACTAGTTAGAATCCCAATTAATAAGAGACTTTCAGTATTTTGGCTCTTAGTAGTGGTTTCATTCATGGTTACAATTCGGTATGCTGAAGTTCCTTAATAAATTGTATTTTAATGAAGTAACACGATTGTCTACATAGCTGTAGATCAGTTCTTGACCTAACAAAGGGATTTGAAACTCCTATGGCCTTCATCGCTTAATTCCACACAGCATGTTCTTGGTATTTTCCCCCTATAATGTTAAAGGCCTTAAGAAACAGGAATAGACTTGCTCTCCTGCCTTCCCAAAAGTATTGATGGGACTTTTGCCCATCCTAAAATGTCAGTAAGTACTTAATGACTTTTAAAATAAGCCGGATTGGACATTTATCTACATTCTCTTCTAGTAAGGACGTTAGTTTTCTGTGTAAGATCCCCGTGGAGATTTTTTGCTTAATGAAAGTGAAAATGCAAGGTAAGGTAAAAATGAATCCACAGGAAAGTAGTGCTCTGATCTGAGGGAACTTTTACTACTCTAGCTTGTTGAAGTTATAAAATATACACAAAATAAGCAAATGAATAAGCTTGTTGCCCAGGGTGCTAAACATAGAAATCTTAAAAATTTGTGTGCATTCCTGAGAAATTCTTGGACTGGGATCAGTTTCTTATGAGAAACCTTTGCACCAAAGCTTCAAAAGACTGAGGAGGTGTCATCTATTTCCCTAGTTAGGAATTTACTGTATAACCAGAACTGGCAGGAGCCAAAACCGCCATGAGCAACTGTGATTAGATGCTAAAAAACATTACTAAGTTGTCATTAATCAGGCTTTCTGTCCAAATGGCAATTTCCAGAAAGTAAAATCTTATTTCCTTTAAAAATTAGTCTTTGTCTCTTTCCTGCTCTCATCTTGAGCATTTTTAAA
This sequence comes from Aythya marila, assembly GCF_965140915.1. Lineage (NCBI taxonomy): Eukaryota > Metazoa > Chordata > Aves > Anseriformes > Anatidae > Aythya > Aythya marila. The sequence continues at coordinate 43,424,655 of NC_139043.1, read as the reverse complement.
TTTTTAAAGCTGATGAATATCTATGGTCATCTCTCATATCATACATCTACACTGCAATCTAGCAATGCAGCTGTAGCTCCTCATGAGACATCTGAGCTGGCTTTAAAGCAGCTAGTTTGGGTACCAAGCATAGTGCAGCCAAACGGAGAAAGGCCTGGACCTCCATTTAGGCTTTTTGACATATTTAGGCTTTAGCAGTCTTTACATAGACCCATTCTGCTTTGGGACACACTTTTCTCAGTCACCAAACAAGCTAGTTAAAAATCAGCTTGGATGTGTACACACAAGCTACACTGCCGGATATCAAACCTGCATATTCCTTATACCACTCGAAGTATGAAGAATGATGAACGTGTCCAGACCCCTGGGGTTGGGAGAATCCCAACACGTCTGTAGTCTGAGGTGGCTTCCCACTGAAAAATAAAAATGACGATACAGGAGTTGCATCACTGTCTTGAGAGTTTATATCTGATTTCTCTTCACAAGAGATGCATAAATGACCAAGATCTGTCAGAGCAATTGGTTTGGACAAATCAACCTTAACAGAGAATTTTATGCAGCCCAGAGTATTCAGCCCAATCCTCAAGTCATTTAGCATAAAAGCAATCAAGCAAACCAATGTCAATTTCTTATATCACTCACACCCTCTTTAGATTACTTATCTGAGATTCATTTTTACAAGTTTCCATTTTTATAGTGAATTTGTATTGCCTTTGACAGAAAAAGATGATTTTTTCAAGCAGGATATAATGATATTTTAGTGTGCTGCCCTTTGTTCAAGACTGTATTTGATTGTTTTTTCTTAGTAGTAGTAAAAATAATAATAGTTAACACTTTTATAGTACCCCGTGTATTGAAAAGAGCTTTGTTGCTAACAGCTCACTATCTTCTGTAGGCTAGCTAGCTACTGAATCTCCATTTTAGAGGTAAGCTGAGACAGAAAATCTTTAACAGCCACCCTTTGGAAAGCAGCCATCACTGTTGGTCTCTGAATTCTCTGTTGTCCAGCTCCAGTTTCCAAAAGTTCTTGGCACATCTTCCTCCTTTGTTACCTTCAGTGGGGGAATCACTTACTACTCTGAAAACAGGAAGGGAGAAGGGTAATTGACAGGGTGTCAGCATTTGAGTGAGATGGCATTTCCTCATCTGAGTGCCCTGTCCTTCAGCCTCCAGCTGTTTCACACCGTACCCACCATATGCTCCGTCCATCTACAGCCACAGCCCCACTGCTGCTGAGTTCAGCGAGCCAACCCCACTGCCTCCAGCTGCTCTGCTTTCCCTTCCTCCTCACTTGTCCACCATCATCTCTGTGCTCCTCCCTGTTATCTTCTGATCTGTCTATGCGTTCTGTCTGATTCTGGTCCCTTCCTGCCATTTTTCTGTGATTACATTCCTGTCCCTGCTTGCAGACGACTGAATAATCTTACTGGTGTAAGTGCAATGAATTCACCAGTCACAAAGAGTGCTAATGCGCCATCAGATGCTACACCCCCTGCTTGCTACCACCATCTCTTTGCGTGCAGGAGTTCACATTCAGTTCTGCTTTCCTTCCCTCCCACACTTACATTTCCTCCACACACACATCTGTTTTCCCTTCTCCAATCAATGGCAAGATTTAGCATATGGGTATACATTACTGCTTAAATAAAAACACAGCACAAATCCTCCTGGTGGGTCTGTGGGTGTGTAGATATAACACTCCGAATGAAAATACCATCAATTTTATCTATTTATGATAATTTTTTTTTTTTTACAAGAGCCTGTCATGAGAGTATTTCTAGTGCAGGAAAAGAGCAGAAGACAGCATGAAAGGCTGTCATGTTGGACCTTGTGGTACATGCATTATTTCACCCTGGAAGACTGATTTCGTGTGTGATATTTAATACACATTAAGAGATACTTATATTTTTAGTATTTCTGCAGATGCTGCTTACATATAAATTTATTACATAGGACAGCATGAAGGTGGTTTTCTATTTTAATTTTTTGTTGTGACTGAGTTTTAATCAGAACTGGTTAGACAATAAAATTGTATAAACCTCTTCTTTGTTTTGTGGGGATTTTTCTTTTAAATAGTTGATCTCTTCCCATGTTGATTTAGGCAAAAAAAATAAAAATCTGATCTGAGACAGGTTTTTGAATAAAGGCCTAATTGAAATACAGATAGAAAAGGTCAACATTTTTTCTTTACTGAGTTTTAGTTTATTCAGGCAAAATCTGACAGTGCATGTTGATGATTATTTACAGAAAAATCTTGACAAATGTCTGTACTCCCCCAACCCAAATATTTTACAGTGCATCTTAAAACGTCCTAATCTTCCAATGGCAGTTTCATGCTTTGAGTCATAACACTATTTTTGTATTAAAAGCTTTTAATGTTGATTTTCACAGAGGAAAACTCCTTTCTCTTTTAAATTTTGAAGTGTGATGTGGAGTCAAAAGAAAGCCACTTGGGAAGGACTTAAGTCTAACTGCACAGGCTGTTTTTTTAAGAGGATGAAAACTGAAAGTTTCATTTTTACAGCAAAAGACCTTACTTTCTGAAAAGACATAAAAATGTCTTCTCTGAAGACTTCATACTCTTGACTAGCATGAGAGAGTATCAGGGTTATTACTAAGTAAGTAGATTTTTTCCTATAAGACAGTGTTCAATGCACTGGAGCTACTACAAATACTTGAACAGCAGTTAAAACAAAGTTTTTGCTAAATCTTGCAAGACTTAACAGCTCTTTTTACACATTTAGCAGAACGGTGCCCCTGGGAAGCGAGGGAAGAGAAAAGGCAGAGAGGCTTGCCTATTTTCAGACTTCATACTTGGGTCTGTAAACCTGCCGAGATGAGATCTCTGAGCCTGTTTAAAGGTTTGCTGCTGCTGAAAGGAGTATTTCAGCTTCTGCTCTCCCCCACTTCCTCTTCTGCCCTCCCTTGCTTCTGCCCCCATGGTCCAACCTGTTTTTTTATAGGCACTGGTACTTGTTCGAGCACTCACGAGCTGATTCAGCGCATTAAGTCAGCAGAAAGCACGGTTGTGTGCGCGTCTGTGTGTCTTGTTTGTTTTTATTTTAATTTGGCTGAACCAGGCAGGGTTTTTGCAATTTTATTTGTATTGTATTTGTCGGGGAAGAGTCTGTACAAACACATAACGGAAAGACAATCACTGTCTCGAAAAACATACGGTACTTTAGAAATCAGTAGAATTTAGATATGCACTTAAGCCATTCCTAGTTCAGGGCTCAAAAAAATAAAAATAAAATCAGATTATCTTTTCCAGTAGAAAATAAAATCAGGATATTCTGATGGGCAACAACATCCCAGAGTCTCAGAACCATGCCTTCTGAAGTTCTCAGGTCCCTGTCACCCCAGAATAATTGAGAAGCAGGTTTTTTTCATCCAAAGCCCTGCTTGGAAATTATGTTTTTGCAAACACCGGGGATGTCAAGGTTAAATTGGCTTCCTCTTCAGTTTTAAAACTGGCACACTTTCCCCTCCTTAACCTCACTGCTTTTAGCCCTTTGTGTTTTCCAGAACATTCAGAGACAGACTGCTTGCTCTGCCCCGCTCATAAATGCAATCTCTCCCCCTTTCTCTGTTTTTCTTCTTTCATATTTTTTTTTCTGTGCTATTAAATAAGTGAGTTATGCTTCCTTTCAGTTGAAAAATGATAATGTAATGGGTAAAACATCAGGAATTATTAATCAGAACGCTGACATTTTAATTCCGTAATGGAAAACGATAAAGGTAGTAAGCTAAGGTTTGCTGCAACTCCGCCAGGACTTGTTAGTTTTGCTGTTCCTTTAGCAGCTCTGGTAGCATGAATGTTGTTTCAGACCATACTTAATGACACTAATGAAAAGGCATTGTTGTTTCTTGGTACCAAATATCTTTTCCTTTTATTCTTTCGGGTAAGAAGAAATCACTCTATCAATCTGGAATTTTTGAAACATGATTGTTGCTGAATTAACATGTTGTACTTTATTTCTGCAACTGTACTGAGAAATCAGTAAAATACGATCTGAAAATAGCAAGTCACCTTGAAGGCTTTACTAGATATAACATCCTTGTAGGTGCACCTGTTCCAGAGTAGGATATTTTAAGACCTACATTTTAATCTATAAAATGTGTTCGCTATTAGCAGCAGAGATCAAGCCTTCACAGATTATTCTGTGCACAAGGAAGATCTTTGAGTTTGCTTCTTTGAGGCATAATGTGGATATCTTTACCCTTAGTTAGCACCAGAGGTGAAGACAAAAGGATTTGAACCAATGATTCATCATCTTTTAGTCTGTTTCCAGGCTTTTCTTCACCTCTAAGTATAGAGGTACCCTCTGGATGACAGTAACTACAACTCATCTGCAGTGATATGGTGTTCCTTACTGCACATGTTTTGAGAGGGACTGGAGGAACTAGCTTTTCATAAGGAAAATCTATTTAAAATGCCTGTTATTAAGTACATATTCTTATATTAAACCTCTTAAGGAAAAAGAAGAAAACTTAAATGAGGGAATGAAGTCTTATGCACACCCCAGATCTGAGTATCTGTAGCAGCATTTGTTCTGTAGAAGTTAAAAGCACAGAGAGAGCTCTTAACACAAAATATGAGGTGAACAGTGGTAAATTAGCTAAGTTTACAACAAACCAACTGGTGCATAATTTGACTCGAATATGAATAATTTTACAGAGCCATGTAGGCTTTCCTCTACGGACAAAGGATATCGACCGTTCATAGAGCAGAGAGGTCAGTAATGCTGTTTGTCAGTTGGGTTTCTGGTAGCATACAAGAAATAGTTTGGGTTGAAGTTTTGAACCATGGATAACATAGATTACAGAACTGGAGGGAAAAAAAAAAAGAAAGAGAGAGAGTTTTGAGTTTTGTTTTGTTCTTTTTGCCTCCAACAGTTGAATTTAGAATGAAAAAACGAGAAAACTTCTTTCATGACATGTCATAGTTCTCAATTATAAATCTTAACCTTATACAAGTCCTCAATTATAAATCTCAACCTTGGCCTAAATGCCTTCCAATATGGTCCAAGTTTTTTAACATCTGTGGTGTAAGACTAGCCAAACAACAATTACAAAGCAAGCAGTTTTCAATATGAGAAATACAGAAGGATCCTCACTCGGGCATTGTCACAAGAAGACTTATTTAAGAGAACCTGTTCCTAAATCTTGGATTTCAGTATGCAGATCCAGAGTTAGTGTGATTACTTGCTCTTGCCTTTGCAGATGAACAAGCTGTTTTGAAGCTGTTTTTAGAAATGTTTTGCTGCCATTAATTTAGCAATTCCTTTTCTTTTTGTGGGATTTCCTGATTTCTGAACTTAGGATTTATCTACACAGTTCGATTCATGAAAATTAATGTGAGTCAGTGAAAGATGTGCCTTAGAAATAGATCAGTTAAACATCATTAAAACCCCCAAGGACCTTCTTATCCAGAATTCAAGTGGTCCTAATTTAATTTAATTTACTTCCACACTGAAGTTAGATCATTCAAATGTAATTCTAAAGGAGAACATGCACATTAGGGTTTAATGCAGTTTTACAGCTTCTCTTTAAAGTAACATTTTTAGTTAATTCACTTTGTGATTGTCCTCATATAAATAAATCCCTAATCCCACAAGTGTTTTTAGTTCTCGCTAATCCTTGACACTTCTTAATAAGGGACTGCATAATCCAGATAGCGTCTCTACCAATTGCTGAGCTGGAAAATATCCAATTCCCAGTCTCTGCTGCATCTGTTAAGACTTTGTCCCTGACTATTCAGGTTTACCAGCAAACTGTAGTGCAATTGTAAGACAGGCTGAGAAATCTATAAGTTTTTGTTCCCCAAATCAATTAGCCTATACAAATACAATCAGACTCTCATCTATTAACCAAGCTAAAAAGCCTTTAAGCTGATCTGCAGGGGATATCTTTAGCATCTTCATCCAAACTTTCCCTGAGGAATGAACCATTTTCGGCTAAACGTCATGCGGGAGAGGATGCTTGAACCCTGCTGTAGTAGTGAGGTTTAATTATTGGCTGGAGAACTTGAGAAGTCTGCACAGGGGAGGAGATTTAGATTCCATACCAGATTTCTTAGGTGTCAGTGAGCAAAGGCTGCCTAGAGGATGCATAGGATAAGTATATGTCTCAACAGGCAGCTCAGTACCTCAGGCATTTAGGTAATTTTAGGTGTTTTGAGTAAATTGTGCTATTGTTTATTTCTCCAAGGGGGCTTAGTGGTGATAGGAAATGTTGTCATTTGAGCTGTGGTAGTAAAGCAAATCTGAGTTGTTACGCTTTTGCTTTGTTTGCTTCTAATTGGAGCTGTGATGTAAAGATCCTGAGATGCAGTGCAGATACAGACAGTGATGACACTGGAAGTACAGTGGCCCCTACGGTATGTAGAGATGTGAATTTCAGTCTTGTGATAAAACTGCATGATTGATTCCCCCAAATGTGATCATTTGCTCATTCAGATTCAGGAGTCAGAAGTAGTAAAGTGGGCTGAAAGACACATCATACATTTGTTTAAATTTGGCCACAGAAACCAAGTTGTTAACAAGGCTAGTCTTTATGAGCTGTAAAGTTCAGACATAGACTTCTGAGTTCAGTTGCTTTCTGGAGTCCATCAGCTGTTAGATTTCCACTTGCTGCAGTGGGAGTTAGGACATGTATGAGGACATGAATGAGGATATTCTCATGTATAGAACCCAATGCATAGATGTCTTAATCTAACGGTAAGTCCCATCCTCATAACTTTATTGAACATCAAATTTTTTTTGATCTTTGGATCGGTGTACAAACTATAGCCTGATGGTATGGTAAATCTAAAAGTAGTCTTGGATGGAAACAACTGTGGCCCCTCAAATCACACATTCAGGTTAGTCTTCTCTGAAAATTTCCGGTGGTCTAGCTTTGTTCCTACTGACTTTATGCAGGTAGGTATGCATGATCTTTATCACCCCATTCTTAAGGTGATGCAGGTGTTTCCGTAGTGACATATGGTTGTCACAAAAGCATGAAGCCAATGTAATCTCCAAGTTATGTCTTCTAATAAATTTGACCGAAATATGGTTGTGTGCTCACAATTAAGCCAGAAGACAGGTTTACTGCTACGTGTCCTGGCAGTATGCGGAACTACAACCTCATTCCACTGGAACAGGAGTACATACATATTCTCTTCCAACCTAGAAATTCTGTGATTCTGTGATCCTGTGATATCCTCCTGGAGAGGGGGGGGGGGGGGGGAAGGAGGAAAGTCTTTTAAAAGGCTGCTGCTAATTACATTTCCTATTTCAGATCTCACGCAAAAGAAAGCAATATCAGTGGCTAGGTACCTACAACTCTTGTCCTGAGTTTCTCTAAGTCTGATAGTCTCATTATCTCTTCTTCCTTCAACAACAAATTTTCCAAAAAGGTTTCCTACCCATGAATTTAAAAAGACCCTCAAACCTTAGCTTCTGAGCTCTGATAAATCACAGCCTGAGGTGGTTTGGTTGGAAAGTGAGAAGCCACTGAATAAGGAAAATGCTGAAATTTCACTCTCTGTAGGGATTACCACTTTCATTAGCCTCAGTGAAAACCACGTTTCACTAAATTTAGAGCTGCAGCAGAGCTCAATACAGATAATGCATTTAATGTATGCTCTGGGCAGTGAAGTTGAAACTATTTTCAACTCATTTTCTTTAGTGCTGGACGCAACCATCCTGTAAGTTTCCTGATAACTTGGGCTTTTTCTTTCTTAGAACAGCAAGTGATACTCTTCCAAAGCAGCCAGCATCCTCCATGACAAAGCTGTATCATGATTTCATTCTGTCATGTTTTATATCCACCTGGTAATCTAATGTCACGGTATGATAACACATGCACGTCAAAGATATGCTTTTTCCCAGTCTGTGCTCATGTCAAACACAGCTGAAAAATGTAGAGACTTTTAATTTTTTTCCACGTGTATCTTAACTCTGCCAGACTAAGGACAGTTCAAACTTGATGGGAAGGCAATAGAACCAGATGTATTGTCTTTAGAAAAATGAAGACGTAGGTATAGTATGTTTATAAAGGCAATAGAAGGGTGCAAACAAGACATCCAGTGAAGATACAGGGTACAAAGCATTTTTTTAATGACAAATAGGGTTTGTTTTCTTCATAGTATTGTTAACTGCAGACGTGTGACACTGAATTACACTTTATTATGTGTATACAGCAGACATTTATCTTACTTTAGACATCCATGTGTTTAGTTTTCTGCCCTGAATTGTTACCTTTGACAATGTACAGTTAAGCTCAATTATGTAGTAAATTTTCATTTTTCAGTAGTTGAGGTGCTATGACTTCATGGTTCATGGCCAGGACTCTTGGTGACATTAGTCATCAAACAATAGTAAAAGTAAATATAAGTTTACTTGAACGTTTATGTCTGCTCTGCAGATGTGCAAACATTTGCTGTTAGCAATGTGTTTTAGACTTTCACATTAAGTCTGCAGTTTCCTAGGGCAAAAATATTAGTCTCTAGGTAGCCTTTTTGTTATACATTTTAATCACTTGTCAATGTGGTACCCATACTTAAGAATTTAGACAGAAATAGGCCTGAAAGAAAACCTTGTGTTACTACAGAGGATGTTAAATGTCCTGTCAGCACTGGATGTCCACCTTATCTACTCTTTATACTAATTTAGAACAACTGTCCCTTGCACAGGGACAAAGAATCTGGCCAGACAGATCTTTTTTATCTGGTGATAGAATTAATAATTGATGATAGAGTTAGCATCTAGTGAAAAGATTACAGTTTTCAGTGTCGTTATATGCTACATTTTACATGGTTAGATAGTAACTAAAAACTTCAAGGCTCTTGCAAACTATTTCTGTGAAAGTAATAATTGATACATGGATTTTTTAGCAGAGATGTGTGTTTCTTAGCAGGGACTTGTGTCTCCTGGGATTGATAGAACTGGAAATTACAGTCTTTCCCAGATTACTAAACAAGTGGGAACATTGCACTGAACAGAGGTCTACTTTAGAAAAGATGAACCGATCTTCTCTATTTTCCTTTCTTTCTAAGCTCCAATTGATTTTCCAAGGCTCAAAGGTGGCTAGAATTAAAGATCTTAGGGAAAAAAAAATGTTTCTGGTTTTGTTGTTCATTAAACAGTGGGATTATCTGGAAATAGTAATGCTGAGGTCATCCCTACTACCTCTTTCAGCTTCTTGTTTGTTAGTTTGGTTTGGTTTGGTTTTGGTTGTTTGTTTGCTTGTTTTGGGTGTGAAGGAAATAGTAGTCAAGAAATTCAATTATACTAGAAGCGTTCCCATAAAACATATTATCATAGGAGCTGTATCAAAGTCTACAGCCAAATTAGGAATCAGATGATCCAGATGAGCATTAACAGCTCCTGTCTCATAAACAATGTCATTTATGATTCACAGGAATTCTGCTCCAAATAAGCAGCAGCTGGGACACTGATCCACATCTAAAATCCTGCCTAAATACAGAGGGGTGAACTTCAGCAGTGTGGAGTCTGACTCTAGGGATGGCAAGGAGCTCTCTAAGAAAAAGTAGGTCTTCTGGGGTAACATGCAACCACTGTTTCCATGAGGCCTAACCACTTAGGAGGGCAGTGGATCACTGCTGGGGATTATTTGGTTTTATAGGTTTATTAAAACTGTAGATTTAGAGTCTGAAACAGTATTTTTCAGATAATTGCTGGAGCTGAGCCAATGCAGAGCTCCATATGGTGGATTATAGATTCTATTATGGATGCAAAGTGAAGGTATCATTTAAAGGATTTTGGAAGAGGAACTCTGCATACTGCTCTAGTGAATTGCACAGCAGAGAGTTTTTCTTGCATTCCTTGATCTCTCCAAAAGAATAATGACATAGAGGGACAAAATACACTTCTTTATAGACACAGGTAAATCTCACCACACTTCCATGTAGCTGGGAGCTAAATAGAGCCTTTTCTCATTTAGCAGTTGTGGCAAAAGCAAATCCCAATATATAGCGCAGAGAGCTGCCTCTTGTCTACTAAATTTCCAAGTAGCTTCAGATAGGTTCTTCTTTATTTAGTCCCCTAGATTGGAGTGAAATGTTATTCATTCTGCAACAGATGCCACATTCCCCACTAGAACTAACTTTGCAGTGAAGTGCAGGGCTGCCATCTCTCTGATCTACCTCCCAAAGTAGCTGACAGCCTACATAAATGTTAACGAACCACATTTACCTCTGGGTCTTGGCCCTCCCAACCGCGTGAACTTTCCATATTGTTCTATCAAGCTCTACTTCCTCCAAGGTTTTCACAGCCCCTGTTGTCCCCTCACCAGTTCCTTCCAGTCAGCCTGTTTACCTTCATCTTCCTTATACAGCTTACGCGATATGCAGCTTCTTCCAGGTGTGATCTTGCAAGGATGAAGATGCAAGTGATGAACGTCCTTGGCAGCAACAGAAACAGTATGGGCATGTTTTTCCTCCTTTGTTGTTTCATCAGAGGCATCCCCACTTGGTAAAGCTTTGCTTTTGAATTCCCTGCTTGAAAGGAAAAATAAAACACAACTTCTGCTACTGAAAGTGCTGTGAGATGCAGGTGCTTGGAAAGCTGTGTATGAAGAGCCAAGTGTTATTAGTATTAGTAGAAATGGTTATTTAATAACCGCTTTTCAAAAATAGCACCTGTCACTCTTCTGTGTATTGCACTTTGTTGTGTCTCTCAGGAAAGAGAGTCAGAAAACTAATATGCTACCTTCTGTCTTAGGAAGTCAGTTTAAGGAGTTTTTTTCAGTCTCCCTCCACCACATGGAGTAGACTATAAATTAGTACATTTTATCCCTGTCATAGACGTATTTTCTATTATTATTCTGTCACAGCAGAGCCCATCTACTGTTTGCTGTGATACTCCTAATATTGTGGCACCTTCACTGCACTGCTCTCCTGAGACAAATACCTCTTGCTTACAGTATTAGGATGAATATAGCAGAAGCCCTTTAATATGTGTCATAAGGATAATAATGACCAGAATACTTTTGCCTCAAAACCTTTTCCTTTTGCTAGCTTTGCCAGCATTCTTTATTCAATCATTTTATTTATGAATAAAAACATTAGTTTACAAAAATAAGCACACCCAGAGATGATAATTGTTGCAAGGGCAGAGTGGTAACATAAAGGTTTTGTTTCTAGAATGCAAAGAACAAATAGAAATGAGATTGAAGGTTTGCAAGAAGATTATTCTCTCTTGAAATGGTACTATTTTTTTTTTTTTTGTTATACTGCTAGCTGTGTTGGTTATTTTGAAGTGACAATGTGATTAAAGTGTGCAGGAGCCCACTTCTGGGTACCTTCCCAACTTCAAAACAGAGAAGTTCCCTTCCCTTCCCTTCCCTTCCCTTCCCTTCCCTTCCCTTCCCTTCCCTTCCCTTCCCTTCCCTTCCCTTCCCTTCCCTTCCCTTCCCTTCCCTTCCCTTCCCTTCCCTTCCCTTCCCTTCCCTTCCCTTCCCTTCCCTTCCCTTCCCTTCCCTTCCCTTCCCTTCCCTTCCCTTCCCTTCCCTTCCCTTCCCTTCCCTTCCCTTCCCTTCCCTTCCCTTCCCTTCCCTTCCCTTCCCTTCCCTTCCCTTCCCTTCCCTTCCCTTCCCTTCCCTTCCCTTCCCTTCCCTTCCCTTCCCTTCCCTTTTCCTTTTCCTTTTCCTTTTCCTTTTCCTTTTCCTTTTCCTTTTCCTTTTCCTTTTCCTTTTCCTTTTCCTTTTCCTTTTCCTTTTCCTTTTCCTTTTCCTTTTCCTTTTCCTTTTCCTTTAAAATATATATATTTTAAAATCTGTTTATTTATCTTTTTATTCCATCTTGATTTTACTAGCAGCAAACTCAAAGACCGTGAAAGGGTCTATACAGACCTATATCATAAGGCAGTCTCTGTTCCAATTGGGATTGAATGTAGGGCCTTGAGGCTTTAATAACATCCTGATGAGAAGGCCTCAGAACTCATCGCAAAACTGTGGTCTAAATGAAGAACAACAACTAGCTAAGGAAGGACAAATGTGGGTCAAAGTCACTGGAACATGTAGAACAGTATTTGGCCATATGACCTACTTGTTGTGTAAATAATTTAGTGAGTAGATACAAAGATACCACCAACGTTAATAATCTCCTGCTATACCTACCTTGTATGTGAGCTCGGTGGCCCCCAAATGCTTTGAAACCTTGAAATTGTTTGTCTATGTTACCAGCAGTTTTCCTTGAGCTGGAGCTTGAGCCCAGATACCCTGTCTGACCTCGCAGTAGGGGCCTTTCCCAAGAACCTTGAGCCAGCTCATTTTGCTGATGTCCATGACGTGATGCTACCCTGAGGGCAAGTCAGTAATAACATCCTGCAGCACATCCACATAGCAAGCAAGCAGAACCTCGTGTGCATTCAAAAACAGGTGGGGTTTCTCTGCTCGGTGAACTAGCTGGGTTGCTGTAGAGCTGGCCCCTGAATAGGCAATTGCAGGAAAGTACTGTGGAGAAATGGCAAATTCAGCTTGAGTCTGAACTTAAGGCTATCTCTACAGAGTTTTCGATATAAAAGAATTGCAGAATATCCTGAGTTGGAAGGTACCCACAAGGATCATCGAGTCCAACTCCTGTATATGTATAGATACAGGTAGTAAACTCAGCTAGCCACTTGTTTAAGTGATACCAGTTCATAATTTATAATTATTGAGCTAGAAGTGAAACAATCATCTTAATGTTCATAGTTTCTTAAGCCTTTTAACTGCTCACACCATATATTTTTTTGGCATCCCATGTTATCTGTTCTGTTCCATAATGTTATGGTTTGTACTTTTGCTCTTAGTTTGTTCTGGCTGTTCCCAACAAACTCTTTGCAATGACAATTCATAGTGATATTAGAAACTGACTTCCAAACCCCTGATCTTTTAAAAAACACTGTTTATTATAAATGACTGTGCCTCATTTATAATTTAGAAATCAATTTCCCAACAGTGTTATGAACATTCCAGAAGACAAAAAGAAGGTCTAGCCATAGTGCTGATGGAAGCCAGTAAGAAAAGAATTACCTGTCCAATTGAATATATATAGATGTTGATAATATAATAATATGACATGGCCTACTTAAAACTGGTTGTACTCCATCACTCATGACAAAACAAAACCACTCTGATCAGTGTCAGGGATGATGGAGTTCTATTGCAAAACATTTATTTATTTATATTTAAAGAACTGGTATCCATTTTTCATATATATTTCTGTGAATAGCACACATTTGAGGATTATGCTAAAGAAATTACCCCAAGTTCTGCATTAATTTTATTTTATTTTTTTCTGCAGTCATTCACAGATCGACTGAATGTTTACTCATTTCTGGACGAATAGGAAGGCGTATTTCCTTGCCTTTCATTCCCAGCCCATGAAGGGCTAGATGTAGTCAGAAAGTGGCGTGCATATTCAGTATAGAAAATCCTTTCACATAGCATACCTATGAAAAAATACGTACTTTCTGGATAGGGCTGAAATTTTCACCCAGGTCAAATGAGCCTGAGGTGCACTGCAAGCTGTGGAGTTGCTGAATATGATACATCATAGATCATTCTTTAAGAAGATGCAATCTGAAGTATGTTCCGGAGCTTTACGCTTTTTATTATGTTTCTAATTAGCTTTTGCTACCTACCTAAGGCCTCCAAATTTCCCTTTTGCTATTTTGGACAATCTGGCTGCCTGCTATTTGGTGTCTATCACTGAAAGAGTTGACATTTATACGCTTGCTGTGGATGCACAAGTGAAAGGAACCCAGCATTTTAAAATCATTCAGCAGTGATAAAATCAGAAAGATCCACAATAATTTATGATGTGTATAGATTTCACTTTCCAGACTACATGCTGTTCGTTTTGTTTTGTTTTGTTGTTGTTTTATTGTTGTTTGTACCTATATGGCTCTCATTTTAGCAATTACCTCTTCAGTTGTATAAACTATCGGGCAGGAAAGCTAATCTGGTAGAAAACATGGAAACATTTGCATCAATAACCATCTTTATAAAATCATTTATCATCAGAGCTGGGCAGCTTTCCTGTTCATGTATGGCTGAAAGTTGTAAAAAGTTTCTCTCTCATGAGAGAGAGAAATGGCATCAGGTCATTACTGCTCTTCACAGAAACACTGCAGGGAAATACCTGTCTCTTAATATTTCTTGACTCAAACTCTAGAAGTATATATATATATTTTAATTAGGTATTCTGCTCATGTACCTCCAGTAAATTAAAATCCTAGAAAAATGCTAGAAACTAGAAACTTCAAGTATGCAGTGCACAATACACACTTCAGTGTGTCCTTGGTTATAATTTCTTATAACTTGAGGTAATCTCAGTGAATTTCAGATCAGGGGTATATGAAATGAAATAAGTCTGTTCTTGGAAACTGTTATTCATCAATCAATTAGTGCAAGATTTTTTTTTAAATTCTAATCTTCCTGCTTCAACTGTATTGAATTAAACCGCGATACCCAGGCAGTTAAATTTTCTCCTTGAAATATATGCTTTGATACAGTATTTGAACATCCATCTGCTTTCTGAGGTGAGCAGATGTGGCTACTTCTACTGCAGTATGAAGTAAGAACTCATACTGTGTCTCTTTTCCTGGAAAAATGCAATCTGCCTCTACATATATATTCCTTTTAAAATAAGACTGAACATATTTGGATGAATGAAAATGAACTGCAGTTTCTTAAAGGCAATGCTATCTTCATTTTGTGATTAGTGCTACATCTTGGATTTGTAGCTGTTTGTTTAATTTGTAAATGTGAAATGAATCTTACATTGCTGGGTTACTAAAGAAAACAAGAGCTCGAGCACAAAATCTGAACTGCCATTTTTTTTTTCTTTCTCAGACTTGCCTGAAGTATTTTGGGGTGTTTCTAGATTAACACAAGAGTTATTGAAAAAAGAGCCCTCCAAATTAGCTACCACATTTTAGTGATCATGCTTGAATATGCTATCAAAATATTAACATTTATTTTGCCATATTCAGCTGTTTGAGTCAAAAGCTAAAGGAACAGCTAGAGTTTATTTCAAGTAGCTCCTATGTTTTAGAACATCTCTATATACATTTGAGTTTAGAAATGGTAATTTAAAAATATTTCAGCTAAAGTAATTTCAAATGTGCCTTTAATCCTTATCTTGGCAATACCATCATAGTCTACGATCAAAGAGTAAATTTGAATATATTAAAGTTTTTTTTTTTTTTTTTTTTTTTTTTTTTTTTTTTCTCTATCGGCATAGTACTCTGCTTTTTTAGGCACAGACTTTTCAGTCATCCTATGTGGGTGACATATTCTGAGGTAAGGTGTGCAAGACCAGTGCTAGATTTCAGAAAAGCTTGTCAATACTCAAGTTGGTAATTAGATCTGTATGTGCCTGTATTATATGTGCAACAAGAGTACGAAGTTTTGAAAATTTGCTTTCACAGTACATACAAAAAGTTGCCAGAGTTAATACTTAAAATTCCCTTTTTAGAAAGCAATTTTGTTTAACATGGATTCAGTCTTGCTTAAGTGAATACCTAAATATAAAGGCAAGCTGGAGAAGACAGATTTATTGGAATAACAGCTGCCACCACTACTGATAAGTGCTCAGCATCTGACTTCTCTAGCTGCTGTTAAATCACGTACAATTCCTTAGGCTGGGAAAATAAATAAAGATAACTCAGTACAGCAATCTGTGGGAAACCAGGGGGAAGAACGTAGGTTGCAGAGAGAAGATTTGAAAGACTTTGAAAGACACATAAGCTAATCTGCATGCACGT
This sequence comes from Aythya marila, assembly GCF_965140915.1. Classification (NCBI taxonomy): domain Eukaryota; kingdom Metazoa; phylum Chordata; class Aves; order Anseriformes; family Anatidae; genus Aythya; species Aythya marila. The sequence goes on along the minus strand of NC_139043.1, from coordinate 43,408,897 downwards.
GGCTTTGGTGTTAATTGCAGTCTCAGCATCTGTGTAAATAGTTTTCTTATTAAAAAGACAGGTTAGTTTTATAAACACGGAGTCTTCCTGCATTATTGTCCAGTATGCGATGCAGAGACATGTCAGCAGCAATAATTCCAGAGAGGCACACCTCCCCCTTCAAATATGATTAACTAGAAAATAAAGCTGGGAGTAAAGTAAACAGATGGCCTGGAGGAACTTTTAAAACTCTGATGGTGGATTTCCAGACAAAATAACCTACACAAACAAGGAAGTGGTTAAAAAAGTAATTGAGTGCATGCACAAAGGAATAAAGATGAGAAAACGACAGTAAAGGTTTTTTACTATCCTTTTGGGAGAAGTTGGAAGAGAAGCGAGTGAGATGCTGTTGTGCCTGAAATGCTGGAAAGACTGATAAAAGTACTTAATGAGTAATGTGACCCCACAGAAGAGATCATGGAGTAGAGGCTGTGTAGTGCTGTTTTTGTTATTTTCTGCTTAAAGCCAAGCAGCAGAGGAAATAATTATGCCAAGAGCTGAGAACTCTGGTATCCCTGTGAAATTCTGGAAGCATTAAAGATTCCTTGTTAATGACAGATTTGTAGGTGAGAGACAAGTTTCTCACAGGAAAGACTATCAAGAGACATACATCCAGTGCCATAGTAAAGCTCCCGATAACCAGGACTGTTGTACTATCCAGGGAAACTATCAAAGCAATAGTGGATAGTAGGGAAAAACAAATGCGCCAGCTCAAATTAAAGAAGTCCAGGAAGTAAGAGACATTGAGGCTGATACTGTGATCTAGAGTAGACATCAGAAAGCAACACGAAAAGCAGAAAGAAAAATTTCTGTCTGTGTGCAAGGATAAGGACTAGAAGTACTTATCCCAATACTGCAAATACCAGAGCAGCAGTTAGCAGTAGTGTGAATAATGAAGGAAGCCTGTAGAAGAGATGTCTGCCATGTGTGAGTGATCCCCAAACCAATACATATATTCATGTCAAATAATTTTTGCAGCTAAGTTAATAGACTGGCAGCCAATTAAATTCCATCTGCATTATAATACTAGCTGATAAGTGAGACTGATAAAAGGATAACTCTAAGAGTGATGAAAGACAGTAAAACCTTTCTGAAATCAGTGGAATAAATACAGACTCACCCCAAGAATCCCCTTGCAAATGACACGTTATTGGATAAGAATTTCCAGTAGTCCAAATGCAGGTGTACCTCCCCTGGCTAAACAGCAATGAAATCTGTGATGGAAGAGACAAATGAACTGTCTAGAGGTATATTCCCACGTGCACTATATGAGACAATGAAATGCTTTCAAACTCCCCATGGAAAGGAGCTGGCAACCATACCAATGAGCTACCATAGTGTGTATGGTAATTTCTTACAGCAGGCTACAGTGGCAATCTAGCTACACAAGAAATAAAGAGCTCTTCAGGCAATATCAGACCCTGCTCTAAAGTCATGCTGAAAATAAGTCATTTGCCTTTTCCAAAGCCTGAAGATGTAAGATCTGCTTTAACATAAAAAATCAATTTTAGGTGAAGTTAGGTACAAGTTTTTGCATCACAAAGCTATGCAACAACTTCGACTATCATCATTGGGCTAGTGCTGCTGGCCATGATTAGTGGTATTTGCCCATCTTCAGAGGAGTTCCAATGTCAGTTGAACCATTCACTAGAGGAAGTCCTAGGAACAGTGCTGATGACATTCTTGAAGGCAAAGGAGACATCAAGGGATAAGCAATGTGGGACCATAATATCAGGCTGCAACAAATTTGTAGCAAGTACTGGGAACAGGATATTAGCAAGCACAAGTCAGGTGAAGGTGCGGAGAACTGCATTCTGTAGACTTCTAGGAAAAAATAGCCAGACCTTGGGACATCACTAAAAGCTTGTAAGATTGTATATATGAAGCCATGCAGTTATCTATAGGAATGCATAAGTGCCTTCCTAGATCCTGCATGTTCTTACCAATCTTACAGATTTTAATACATAATGATGCAGCATAAGAAGCATCATGGGCACAAGAAGAGGCATTTAAAGAAAAAATACAAAACAAATCAAAACACAAAAGCAAACAGAACAACCACAAAAAGTATTATAGCTTTTGCTATAGAAATATTAGAATTTGCCTGAAAGATTTGTCCTGCTGGACACTGAGAACTTGGTGGCTGTTCAGGCAGCAGTTTACAGTTGTTAGAAGACCTCAAGAGACAAAAAACAAACAAACAAACAAAAAGCTCTATCAGAAAAGGAGTCACGGACTGAGCTTTTTGCAGGCAAAGATTTTTAACAGCTCAACCCTGAGTTTTCTGAGTAAACTCAGATGAGTGAATGTTACCAAGACTACAAGACAACAAAGTGGAAGAAGTCACTGCTAGTTGTAGATTATGAATTGGCTTTCCAGAAGCAATGCACCAATATCTGTGAGATGGTTTCTAGCAATGGGCTACAATATCTTTGCTTCTTTCTGTCTCCCTTCCTCTCTCCCTCTTCCCCACCCCTTTCTCCCTCTCCCCCATCCCTTTCTCCCTCTCATCTCTCCCTCCTTCCCTCTCTCCTTTCTCTTCCACCCCAAACACTGGACTGAAAATGGGCATTAGTGGGATTAAGAGTTTATACTCTGGCATTGATCAGAACGTAAGTATTAAGTACCACATGAAGCTGTCCCTCATATCAACTGATGGATGAGCTGTGTGGTTGAGACATTTTGTTTATGGAAAATTGAGACATAACCTTAGGGGCCGATATGAAATGGACAACGTTTGACATATGAAATTATAGATTTTAGTAAGGCCAGTTGGGGAGCCTGTCTGCTTAGTAGGCTCAAAAAACTAATGGAGGGTATATACTTAGTTGATGATGAATTCAAAGACTGTATGCAATCCAGTGTTTACACGTTAGATCTGGCAGAAGGGGGGAATACACTGTACTTCTGGTAACAGTCACCTGTAGGACACTACACATCTTTCTGGGAAGTGCCTTTGTGAAGGACACAAGCAAGAGCTCTGACTAGGGAGCCCTGGGTGTGTTTTGCAAAGTTGTGTCTGGCCTGAGATTACTGGACTCAGACAATTGTCCATCCTGCAGTGTATCTGGGTTTAATGAAGTCATCATCAACAGGCCTTTGAACACTAGGACACCTTCTCACAGGTAGCACAAAATGATGGCTTGACATAGGTGACAACTGAGACAGTCAAGAAAATGTTGATCTAAAGCGAAACAGAAAGAAGGGCAAACTGGAAAAGATCCTGACACAGAAGCAAGAGGATTCATGGAAGCTGGTAAGGGAATGCCAAGCTAAACAGAGAGACCAGTCCAGTAGATGAGTGAAGACCTTTTAATTGTGCCCAGATGATCAGGCTTGGGTTCATGCAAAGCCATGTCATAAGTCACCAGTGCAAGATATGGTGGGTTACTAATTATTTGAATAATGGAATTGAAACTGAAAAAAAAAAAAAGGGATTTTGAAGAAAATCTCAGGGAAAGTTGTGCTGGCATTGGAAAGGCAGAAGAAATGAAATGCGATAAGAACGCAATGGTGCAGAATGCAGGGAGGTACATTTTGGAAGCCTGTACTCCAACAGCACCTCATTAAGTAAGTAATCATTGGTGGACCTTGGAAGAAATATATTAAAACTGCTTGCACACATTGAGAAATCTTAAATGAACAGCAGCTATTCAGCAGAAAGACTATGCTGTTCTTGTGGCCTTCCTATTGAAAACATCTATACAGGTTAAAAAAAAAGAAAGAGAAGGAGAGGGAGAGAATGCTGCAATTTCAAAATAAATTGACTGTATTATAAACATCTTACATAAAGCAGTAGTGACCTTCCATTTTGAAGACGCATTCAGTTTCAGCACTTTATTTCACGTGGGTGCTAAGTGCAACAGGAAATTCAGAGAATAGTAATGAGAATGATTAGAGGCATGGAAAGACTTCCATACATGCGGAGATTAAAAAGATTAGGGTATTTACGTAAGAGCAGGGATGAATAAGAGGTAAAATGAAAGAGGTATATAAATTATTAATGGTTTAGAGCAGATCAAGAAGGTGCACTGATTTAACTCGCTCAGAATACAAGAACAAAGGGTTCACAACGAAACCATAGCCTTTCAATGTAAAACTGGTATCAGGAAATCCTTTTTACATAAATGTGACTTCACTGCTTCAAGGTTTGAGGCAGTGAACTTTATAGAATTAATAAAAAGGTCTGACATTTCTTGGGTAATCACCCAATACTATATGATCTGAATCTTTAAGAATTTGTAATGTATTTATCCTTACAAGAGGTTTCTGAGGTAGGAAGGTATTATCATGCCACTATTCTAGTGAACGGAATGGAGTCCTAGAGAATGTTGGATGATTTGCCCTGGACACAGAAAGAATGCCTTGTAGAGCAAAACTGAATCATAGAATCATAGAATGGCTTGGGTTGGAAGAGACCTTAAAGATCATCCAGTTCCAGATCACCCCAGCCGTGGGCAGGGATGCCACCCACTAGGGCCTTGTCCAATCTGGCCTTGAACACCTCCAGGGATGGGGCATCCACAGATTCTCTGGGCAGCCTGCGTCAGTGCCTCATCACCTTCTGAGTGAAGAATTTCTTCCTAACCACTATTCTAAATCTCCCCTCTTTTAGTTTTAAACCATTCCCTCTTGTCCTATCAGTATCTGCCTGAGTAAAAAGTTGTTCTCCATCTTTTTTATAATCTCCCTTTAAGTATTGAAAAGCTGCAATGAGGTCTCCCTGGAGTTTTCTTTTCTCCAGGCTGAACAACCCCATCTCTCTCAGCCTTTCTGCATGGGGGAGGTGCTTCAGCCCTCTTATCATCTCTGTGGCCCTCCTCTGGACCTGTTCTAACTGATCTACATCCTTCTTGTGCTGGGGACCCCAGACCTGGATGCAGCAGTCCAAGTGGGGCCTCACGAGGGCAGAGCAGAGGGGGACAATCACCTCCCTCAGCCTGCTGCCCACTCCTCTGCTGATGCAGCCCAGGATGCAGTTAGCCTTCGGGGCTGTAAGTGTGTGCTGCTGGCTCACATCAAGCTTTTAATCCACCAGAAACCCCAAATCCTACTCTACAGAGCTGCTCTCAAAGAGTTCTTCTCCCAGTCTGCCTTCATGTCTGGGATTGCCCTGATCCAGGTGCAGCACCTTGCACTTGGACTTGTTGAATACTATTAGGTTCATGTGGGCCCACTTCATTTGCAAACTTGCTGAGTGTGCGCTTGTCCCACCTGTGTGTCCCACTGTCTGTGTCATTGATTAAGATATTAAACAGTACAGGTCCTAGGACAGACCTCTGAGGGACACCACTCATCACTGGCCTCCACCTGGACATGGAGCCATTGACCACCTCTCTCTGGGTGCGGCCTTCAACTCAATTCTTTATTCTTGAATCTTAGTGACTTGAATACTGGGTTGGTACCTTCATGTGTTGACAATCTTTTATTTTTTACCATTATTTATTTATGCTAGTGATACAGTTGGCCACAAAGCTTCTTATAGAAACACTTGAGTCATGTCTTTTCTATGTTCATGTGGCCAGCACATAATGCATTGTCTAGAGGATTTGCATTTGCACGTTTAATTAGATAAATCCTCATGACACTGAAATTACTGAACATGCCCAAATCGATGGGATTGAGAGTGCTTCTCGATCTGATACTTCCCTGAAGTAATGGAAATACACCGATGCAAGATGCAGCATATACCTAACCATTTCTATCAAGTAAAGCCTTGGCTGTTCTCTGCTGCCACCTCCAGAATCATTGATCTGTCCCAGTCTCTACTGCTTTCCTTCACAAGAGTACTTCACTACCATTTTCCCATTTTTTAGGACATTGGGCTGCTGGAAAAGAAGACTGGGTGTAGAACTGCCTATGTGGCTGGCAGCTCCCTCCTTACTTGTGCTGCAGGAATAATAAAAGAGAGTAGCCAGACTGAAACAATTGTTTTATCAAGGCATGTGTCCCATTCTCCTAGGTCGGCCTTCCTATTTTATAGGGTCTTTTAGTGCACTAACCACAGTGCTACTAGGTTGTTTTAGGAGTATTCAAGGAACTGTTCCATCCAGAGTGTAAGTTTTCAGGAGATAATCTAACTTCTGCCTGCCAGAGGTGAGGCAAAAACTTTATGCATCAATATGATATCAAACAGTTCCTTATCAAGGAGGAAAGGTTAAACTGTTGCATAAATTATACGCCCGTGGCTACTGTTGAAGATGGGATAACAAAGTGAATTATTATTTTGATTTGATGCAAAAGTTCCTAAGTAAGATATGAGCTGGTAGGTATGCAGCAGTGAACAGCTATTTATTTGGAGGAATGAATGAAAACCCAGATTTTGCTGTTTTGTCCTTCTGTTTGCTGATCCAAAGAAACATTTTTTTATTTAATAGTCAGAACATTAAATATATATATATATATTTACCTCACATTTTTGTTTAACCCTGCAAATGTTAGAATAAGGGGCTATAAAAAGTCTTGGAAGGCATTATGTTTCTGTGTGTTGGCTCGGAATGAGAGAAACTTTCTTTGTGGGACTGTAGTTTGATGTGATAATGGATACCTGCTCTTCTTGCAGAACACAACAAATATACTGCTCTACAGCAGAGTCACTGATTCTTTGCTGTCTTGGTGAAACCCAACAGGCAGCTGAGCACCACAGAGCTGCTTGCTCACCGCTTCTCTCCTGGGGGATGGGGGAGAAGTACTATGAAGCTACTATGAAGAAAATTGACTCTATCACAGGTCAAACCTGGACATTTGTGTATGTCCTCTACAATGGCATGAATGATAAACTGTGCAAACATATATATATATATATATATATATAAAATTTATCTTCTCAATATCTGTGTGATCTTGGATCTTCATAAAGCTGTAAATATAACTTTAAAACTTTGCTTAAAAAGCCTGTTATAATACCCGTGCTATTGCAAAACCTATTTTTTAAACCTTTTTTTCCCTTCTAGTTCAGGATCAGCATTATGTGGTCTTGAACTTTGCTTCCAAAAGAGACAGGCTAACAAAGAGGGCAAACTTCAACCCAAGGAAAAAGAACTGGCTGGCCAAGACCTGCAATTTCAGCTTCAGATCTCTGCTATAACCATAATTCTCTGACTTTTCCTAGTAGCTCCTCTCCACCTGCTCCTGTTTATGTCTTGTACTAAACGGGTGACTGGAATTACCATGGGTTACCAACAGCTTCTATAAGGGCACACATGATTCTGTGTGTCCACTGAAAATAGCTCACATAATACATTCTGATTTTTTTTTTCTTTATTCTTTTCACAGATGCATTGTTTATAGTTGTTCTGTGATCAGCCCATAAGCAAACCCTGATCTGACTGGGGTCTAGGCAGCTGAACAGCTGAAATTGAAACACATGCAGTGGAAGTGTGCTTGCTGCACTTGCTCTCAAATAGATGCTGATGCAAGAGAGGAAGGAGGTTCCTGTTTCCTGATATAACTGTGCTTCATAGATAAGACAGGTCATCTTCTTCAGTCATTTTCCTCTATGACTCCCCACATTTACCTCAGAAAGATTTGCGACTAAGTCCTCTAGTAAACAGTGCTGCAGTCCATACTCTACTCCTCCACCTCCTCGGTTTCATCTCTCCTCAGATCATTCCAATTTTTCTCTGCAGTGACTTTTTTTTTTGTTGTTGGCAATGCTTCTTCGCCTTGTGTCACCATATCCCTCATTTTTTTTTTTGCCAAGTTCATAACAGAAAATTTTAAAAGAATTGGCCCCAAGACTGATCTTTGAGTAACTACCATTAAGCTGCCTCCGGTGTCAAATGACCTCTTTCAACACTGTCAACATTTCAACACTCTATTTCCATTTTTTCTTTAGCCGTACCCATCTACCAGTTCCTCTTTTACCTCTTTCTGCTCTAGAATTATTTATTAATTTCCCACACAGCCGTGTATCAGCTATTTTACTGAAGTCCAGACAGATGACGTCTAAGGATTTTCTTTTAAAATCATCTCTCTTTAAAAAGTAATGCTGTCAAGTTTATTCTGGCCACATCTGTCTTTGAATCTGTTTTGTATTTTGTGTTTGTTTCTGTCTGTTAGTGTCTTCTGTTCAAAAGCCTGTGCTCAACTGAGGTCCAGATAGTGCAATAATTGTCAGGCCTACAGTTTTTATCCCCACTGCTTTATAAGCACAAGCACAATAATTGTGACTACCTGTTCACATGACAACTTGAGACATTTGTTAAAAGCATTTTCTTGTGAGTGCGTGTGCCAAGTCTTTCAGAATACCAGGCTGGAAATTGCTAGATACCTTCTAGTTCATGAAGACCCTCGAGTTTTATTTCTGCCTTCTCTGTGGTCACTACCATTTCACTCTTGCATTCCCAATATCCAGCTTTTCTTTGCTCCCAGCTCAAAATCATTCCCTCCCCCCCACCTTTTTTTTTTTTTTTTTTTTTCTCTCAACCTTATGAAGTATTAATTACTAATTTAGTTTTGGACCTATTCATCTTGTTTTTAACCCTTTGACACAAACCAGGGAAACTGCTAACCTTTAAGACTTCTGAGGCTGTTTCAGAGAGCCATCCCACTAAGCAATCTCTCATATCCTGGTAGCTCTGGCAGCATTTCAGCTGGTCCCTCTGTAGCTGAAGACCTCAAAGAAAATCCTTGCCCCATGAATCATTTGCAATTATTCTAGCCAGTGCAGCTTCTGCTTTTTTTTTTTTTTTTTTTTTTTTTTTTTTTTTTTTTTTGTCAAAGCCTCTTAGGTGCTCAGTGCATATATATGTGTATACATATATCACAGAATCACAGAATCACAGAATTTTCTAGGTTGGAAGAGACCTCAAGGTCATCGAGTCCAACCTCCAACCTAACGCTAACAGCCCTCCACTAAACCATATCCCTAAGCTCTACATCTAAGCGTCTTTTGAAGACTTCCAGGGATGGTGACTCCACCACTTCCCTTATAAATAAAATAAATTCCTTGATTCCTGTAAGCCTCAGCCTGAGGCCTCCTGATCCCTTTTTTATCACTTATCACTGGCACTTAAGTGGTAGGTAAGCTTTTCTAAGACATGCCTAACCTAGCTTTTCTTCCAGTGGCTGCTGTCTTGAGCTAGGTTTTTAGCTGCTAGCACTCCTGAGCACTTTTGTTCATCTTGCTATTGGCCTCTTCCTCTGAGCTGAGTCAAGCTTTCCTCCACGTCATTTTCAGCCATATTTTAATGCTGAATATAATATCAAACTTGTGTTGTTGTAGGTGTTATCAGTAGTTTGTTGTGCTTCTTTAATGTTTAATTTCTGTCTTGAAAGTTTGCTGTGGTCTCAAACTGATGTGTTGATAACAGCAGCTTCCTGCGTTGCTGAAAGGACTGAGCTGTGGGCCTGGCTTGTCATGGCAGTATAGCTTATCATACAAACTGCCTTTACAAACCCTGATCTAGTTCTACAAATTCAATATTTCCATTAAAATAAGCAGCTCAAAGTAAAGCAAATCAGCAGAATCATCATTGTCTTGGTCTCCTTTCCCTCAGCATTCATTTGAATTAGCTCTCCAGCACTGTTTGCACCTTGAATGATGCACGCTTGTGTCATCAGTTTCGGTGCACAGACTTCTTCCTAGCTTCTGTGATACACATTCACTTCCCTTGTTCATTTTTGCAAAACATACTGGATTGCTTTATTGGCCTGAAGAGCCTGGAGTTCCTATCCCTTAAAGAAACCTCATTCTCTACCGTGATTTCCATCTTTGAATGATACAAGAACTCTGTTGATGCACTGGCACACCATTTGACGTGGCAATATGATCAGCTCTGTGTATGTGTCTAAAAGAACAACACTGCAGGAAAAAAAATATAGTGCTACAGAGCATGGATTGTTAAGTGCAAGGGGTACCACGTGGATCAGAAATCCCACAATATAAGCGCTGCATAAAAATGCAAAGAAGTACTCCAACAAACGGAATTTCTTCTGTACTGAGATGGACTGACTGACAGCTATGAAAAAGACCAGACGTTACATGATCAAATAGATATTCATAACCTTTGTAAAATTCTTGTGTTTGTTGACTAAAAATAATATGTAGTCGTTATCTAGAAACAAACACTTCTCTTGGATCTGATCAACTATTACTGATTTTGAAGTGAGTTTGAGTTTATCAGCAAAGATAAACACCTGAGCCACATTTCAAAGATCTTTAAAAAAAAAGTCACGCCCCTGAATGACTATTCATTTGATAAATTTCCTATTTCATTCTGAAAACGATTCTGCTGCTAGCTAGTCCACAGGTTTCCATTTTGGTTTAGAAGAGTTCCTCTTCATTTACAGGTAGAAGGGGGAAGGAAAGTAATGTGGTTTTCAGCTTAAGTTTACACTGTAAATGTTATTTTCAATTTGAGGCCTGGCATCTTTTTGATGTGACTCATTACCAGGACTCCTTTCACGAGTAAGGATTACTCACTCAAATAAATGAAGTAAAATGAATCCATTATCTTTTAAGGCTAAATGATAAAACCTGTGAATTAGACACTTTAAATAGAACCATTAACAATCTTTAATTACAGTACAGCTACCAACCACAGCAGTAATATATAGTAATACATACTCATTTTTTTTGCCTGCTGTTTCAGTGTGACATATCATTATGGAAGGAATGCTCAAGTCCTATTTTTAGATTTTAAATTTCGCAGACAGAGAAAAACCAAAGCTGGAGGAGCTGTATGAGCAACTCTTATATTATTTCAGGCAGTTTGAACTGAAAAGAACACACAGTAAAAAATAATTATGTCTTGTGGTTAGAGGGAAATTTCATGGGGCCCACAGGGACTCAGGGTCAAATGCTATGTGGTGTGCATCTGCCACATAGTCTCAGAGCCAGCAAACAGTATCTGGGCTCTTTTATTAACGTTATAGATGTAGCCATTCCAATTAGATGCCAAAAATGATTTGGAGGCATATTGTGGACCTCTGACAATGAGAAAGTTATGACAGACCCAGTGTGTACTGCCAGGACTACCAGACCTGTTTCTCTGTGCAGCCTGTTCAGAAAACTGAGAACTGTATTTGGGGACCACAGAAGACTCTCTGTGTACAGTCAAGCTTTAAATATTTTGGATAATATATACCATGAATAACTGATTGCTCCTGAATTATATTCCTTAGTAGCCATTTAAGTCCTCTTTATGCACTGAGATAGGCAGTTTTAATATTCCTAAAAGTGCCTTGTCTGTCTATCTGTCTTGGATGACTGTTTTATTAACAACCTATTAAAATGTGTTTGTGGCAGGAAACTAATGAAAAATTATATCAGCAAAATATATTCATTGCCATGAGGATGCTCAAGAATTCATATATTAAATTTTCTGATGAAACATTCATATATAAAAAAATGGTCACTTAGTAAAACTAAAACTTTCTGCAGAAATACACTCATTTCCATTAATGTCTCTTGGGTGAAAATTTTGCAGGTGCAGAGGCAGAGGACTCAACCCTCCAATTGCAATGTAGTTGGGGACACTTATCTGAGATATGGAAGATTGTTGATCAGGTGCATACATTGCTTTAGTTATCAATTCTATAGAGTTGTGAGCTATAGTAAAATGTGTATTGCCTTCACTGAAAGTATGTTGATTGTTTGGGGAATGCTTGCCCTTGCATGCATCTCTTGAAGACTTCCAGCTTTTGAATTCTGTGTTAATAAATTATTATTAATGCATTATTAACATATGCTCAATATGCTTTCTGTAGAATAGAGTAACAGAAAATAAATCCCCTTCCATGAGATCTTAGGTAAAACATCTGGATTATCAATGTTTCTGAGGATCACTTATTTAAGCTTCTTGTCTGATACCAGATTGCTTCCAAGTTTCCATTTTCCCATATTCTGTGGTTACAGAGTCCCACATAATGCAAATTGGTTTTCATCATTTGTAATGAAATGAGAATATTCTTGCTCTAGCATAATGAATTGCTAATAAAAAGGAATACAGTTAGATAACCTTCTAAGGTTTTACCCAAAAGATGAGAGAGACTCCAAAGCTGAAAATCTGTTGGATTTTTAAAAATAAATTGCAGTTATGTGTATAAATCAAGGTTAAAATCTTATGAATGGCTTCTGTTTGTACTTTTTTTTTTTTTTTGGGGGGGGGGTAGGGTGGGCCAGGATATAATTGGCCTTGACAGGTCTGCTGAGGAATAAAGAACAGAACTGCAAAAACGTAGGATGGCTGAGAATCTGTGCAGTGTTAAGAACATGCTAAGGAAACCCTTTCATGTGCTATACTTTTAAAAAAGTACCTTGTAGAGGTGTTCATACTTTTAGAATAAAAAAAATTCTATTTTTATATGGTCAAATAAAAAATAAATAAATAAAAAAAAGCATAGTTCCAGATGAATCCTTAAAGAAACCCCTCTATTTGCACTTTTTTTTAACCTTGAAAGTCTTTATAGCTCTGTTTCCTAATTCCTTGTTACTTGTCATTCAAAATGTTGCTTCTGAGTCTGCTGAGATTTATACAATTGGTTCAGCGCGCTTTAGAATCTGTCTTTTTGGTTAGGTTAATGGCTAAACTGATAGCAAAGGAATGTATATGGGTGCATTATACTCCATACAAGCCTCCACAAGTGATTTATTTGGCCCAGGTCAAAGGACAAAATGAGATACTTCATCTGAATCAGAACTCCTTAAAGCAATTTCTGTCCACAGTAAATGTTCCATAATCTTCTAAAATTGTTGCTTAGATTAGAAAACTGAGATAAAGGTTACCACATAGACATAAACATAGACTACTGAAAATAAAAATCTGATATAACTTCCAAAAATACAGACCCTTCTGGATTTGGTGCATGAGTTTTTTCAAAACTTTACATTACCGTAAAATAAATCAAAACATTTTCTACCGACCTATTCTGATGTTACCTGGCCCTACTGCAGTGCAAAAGAGCAACCATAATGCTTGATAGATAGGGCTAGAAAGAACTGCGTGTTCATTGTTGATGGCAGGTATAACACATTCATAATATAGGATCTGAATTATCCTGAGATATTCAATGTTTAGCTTATCCCAAGCATCTCTTATCTTTCCTGCTATGGTTTGGCCTTGTAAATGGGGGAAGTGGTACAATTACATGGACACGGTGTTCTTCCAGTTACTTAGAAATACATGAAGTTTTGGAAATAACAGATCTGTAAATTTAAAGCTACTTCCACACAAATGGTATCTGAACAAGCAGTGCTTTTTCAGCAACAGTTTGGACTCATACAAGTGGCATTTAACATCTAGGAGTCACATTAAAAAAAGGTAAAAATCTTGTAATGGTTAAATGCACTATTAAATTCAGTACAATGGTAACAAACAGTATATAAATCAACATTAGGTACACCCCATCCCACATCACCTATTTTAAAGATAAAGACAGTGACTAATGCTGTATCAAGGAAACAATTCACTTTTGATTAGTTTTTGATTTCTCTTGTGTCTCTATCGCAATCTCTCAGTATAATTCCACTTTACACTTCACCTTTAGAGAAGTCGGTCTAGGATGCTGCTGGATGCATTGCAATATTGTTTTATGTATACATTACGATATTTTTAGAGGAAATAATAGTGAGACTGTGAGATAGATTATTATTATTTCTCACCTTGGTATGTAATGCCATAGAATAGATTCTATCCTGCACTGAAAAGAAAAAAGTGCACGTAAGCATGTGGCTTCTTCCTCCCACTTCATTATCTGTGACATTTTTTTTGTGCTACCGTTTAATTTTATCTAGTTAATTCAGTTTTGTGTTTCTTCTAATCATTTCGTCTTTCCGCAAAGCCCTTTTCTCATCTGTTAGCAGTAATACAAGCAGGTGGGCAAATGACAAAACATCTTCAGAACTTTGCCTTTTCATTTGTTCCATACTGCATGTTATATGTATTCCATTACCGAGGTAGTGTTTTGGCAGATTTGTAACTGCTTTTGTTTGCCAATGTAAGGCAGAAGATGATTTATTTTCTGGATAGATAGTGCTTCCAAGTGGAATGCAATCTAGGAAGCAGGCATGCGACCTGGGAGAGTTTTCAGTTATATTTTTAGAACAGCAGCCAAGCTCATCTAGCTGTTCTGCATTCCCTTTCTTGTTTCCACGAGTATATACCTGAGTGGCCCTTAGCTAATTAGTCAACCTTTGTGTCCTTTTTTTCATCTCTGAAATGAAACTGAAACTATTTCCGAATTTCCAGATAAATTTTAATGCTTACATCTTCATCAATATTTGTACAGCTTTTTACAACCTTTAGAAAGAAGTCACCAGTATTATTACTATTTTATTACTCTACTTTTTTATTATGTAAGTGTTATTTTTTACCCTTTGGAAAATGGATTTTACTTTGAGGTTTCATAATATTTTCCTACATCTCCTCTGCTTTGATAATTAGCATTTTAATACAAACAAACAAACAAACAACAAAAAAACAGAAGGAATTTTAGCTATTATTTTTAAGGAGGATTTTTAAAAATATTTTGGAAGTTGCATGTAAGAAGGTGAATAATTTGGAAATATATCTATTTTGATTTTGATGTTTGTCCAAAACACAGAAACGACAAGGAAGGAATCTACAATTTTTATTTGTTCCTAAGAATTCTCATCAATTATATGTTTCCTTTTAGTTTTAATTAGTCCCATGTCACCAAGTCTTTCCCATTTCTTTCTAAAACACCCCTTGGTTCATTCACTGCACAAGATAAGCCTGCTGTGGGGCTTAATCAAAGCTGAGGAGCGATGGAGGCTGTTGTCTCTGAACAGTCTTCTATGGTGTTAGTCCTCCTCCTTTTTTTCTATTAGTGATTCCTGCTTTTCATATCCCACTCTTTTGTTTCTTGTTTCTTTTCAAGGCCTACTGGGAATAGGACATTCTTCTGTCCCAATGACCAACCTACCATTCTCTCTTCTCTCAGACATCCTACAGAGACATCCTCAAGGATGCCCCAAAGAAATGAATTTAAAAAGAAAAAAGGGTAAAACTGTAAAATAAATTAAATAAATAAAATTTGTTGTTTCTCTGTTTTTCTTGCTGTTTCTTTTCAGTGTTACAGGCTGAATCCTGATCAAGTGGGGAAACAGCAATGTACCACTGATACTGATTTCAGGGACATCAAACCTGAATAAATGCTGAATGTCTGACCTACTCTCTTTTAGAAATATTACCTTTAGCACATCATGGATACTGATGTATTAACAAACAGTAAAAGAGTATTAGAGGAAATCATGGTTCTAGCAAACCTAACAGCAGTGGATATTACATTTTTTGACTTCAGTAATGCTTTTGACACTGTCTCCCAAAAGATGCTTATAGAGAAGCTGATGAAGTATGGGTAGATGGGCATGCAGTGAGGTGAATCATCAGGAACTGTAGTGATTTTCAGGGACTGTAGTGATAGTTCAAGGATTAATGGCTTTAAACCAAAAGATATTAGGAAGAAATTCATTACTATGAGGGTGGTGAGGCACTGGAACAGGTTACCCAGAGAAACTGTGGATGCCCCATCTCTGGAAGTATTTAAGGCCAGGTTGGATGGGGCTTTGAGCAACCTTGTCTAGCGGGAGGTGTCCCTGCCATTGGAAGAAAGGTTGGAATTAGGTGATCTTTAATGTCCCTTCCAGCCCAAACCATTCTGTGATTCTGTGGGTTGAAAACTGGGTGAACAGCCTTGCTCAGAGGGTTGGGATTAATTGTATGAAGTCTAGTTGGAGGCCAGTAACAGACTGTGTACCCCAGAGTTCAATACCAGATCCAGAACTGTTCAACATCTTCATTAGTTATCTGGATGATGGAGCAGAGTGCTTCCTGCTGATGATACAAAAGTGGGAGGATTGGCTGATCTGCCAGAGGCATATCAGAGGGACCTTGGCAGGCTGGAGGAATGGGCCAACAGTAACCTCTTGGAGTTCAACAAAGGTAAGTGCAAAGTCCTGCACCTGAAGATGAACAACCTCAGGCACCAGTGTATGCTTGGGGCTGACCATCTGGAAAGCAGCTTTTGTGGAAAAGGACCTTGGGGGCTGGGACTGAACATGAAACCTTATAGCTGAACACGAGCCAGCAGCATGGCCTTGCCACTAAATAAATAAATAAATAAAATAGTATAGTGTTGCCGGCAGGTTGAGGGAGGTGATCCTTCCTCTTTATCATCTCTGATATGAAGAGATGCTGAAAGAACTGTGACTCTTCAGCTTAGAGAAGACCTGGGCAGTATTTCTTCAATGTGTGTAAATGGAGTAAACGTCTGAAGGGAGGGTGTAGAGAAGATGGAGCCAGACTCTTTCCAGCAGTGCCCAGTGCCACGACAAGAGGCAATGAGCACAAACTGAAACACAGGAGGTACCATTTGTACCATTTTAACATCAGGGAACACTTTTTTTTTTTTTTTTTTTTTTTTTTTTTTTTTTTTTTTTCCCTGTAATGGTGAGCCCTGGAACAGATTGCTCAAAGAGATTGTGGAAACTCCATCCTTTGAGATATTCAAAAGTTATCTGGACATAGCCCTGGACAGCTGGTTCTAGGTGACCCTGCTTGAAGCATGGGTTTTGGACAAGGTGATCTCCAGAGGTCCCTTCCAACCTCAACTGTTGTGTGATTCTGTGATTGTTTTAGATGCAAAATAACACACAGATTCAAAATACCTAGCAAAACATCATAACTATGATTTAGGGCAAATTTTTAACATACTGTAGGAGATTTTTATAGTTTTCATTAGTGTGCATGAGAAAATGCTGTTATATCTTCAAATGTCACAGAGTCAGCTTACCTATAAATATTGTGACAAATATAATAAAAGAGGTTTCCAGACAGCATACCAGATGGATATCAGAATTAGATGTATTCTTGTGTGTAAAATGAGACTGCCCCCGTATCAACATTTTTTTTTTTGTGGAGAAAAAGGTAATAGAAATGTGAAAATAATTGAAAACTGAAATACAAATGCAATACACATTACAAGTATTATTGGAACTTCATGCCCTTTAACTTAAAAAGAAGCTTTATGAAATATTATGCTGAACTGTGACAAGACTAAAGTTATTAAAAATGGACCACAGTTGAAGCACTTCTCCATTAAAAATTGAACGTTTTTATAGGAAATAGGGAATAAGGATCTGTAATGATAGGGATAGAGTGGACATGTAAAAGGACATTTGGACACCCCTGATATCTGAGCAAAGTTATGCAGAAATCTGTGGTTAATTCAAGTAACGCTGTTCTTATATTATTACTAAAGTAGAGCACTAAAAATTTCTAACATTGCAGATAACAGAATTTATTCCTAAAGTATTCTTTGATGTATAATTAGGTAGATACTGTTATATTTTTTCTTTGAAGGTTCAGAAGATATGTTATCTTGCACTTCAGCTGACTTTATAATGATTCATTGTAGCAAATGAAATTATATACTGTAGAAAGACTTTTACTGTGCTAAGAGTGTGGACTAAAACTAGTCTCCTGCACTAACCACAGTTTTAACTGGAATCCTTCTTATAAAGAAAGAGAAAAATACGGGAATAAGTTGTTAACATGCTCAAGACAAGTCAAATGAATAGGCCTGGAAACAAATCTTGCATCTATTTTCTAGAGGAAGAGTAGAAGTACAATTTCTCCCCAGGAAGGATATCCACAGTCGCTTAGCGTATCACTTTGGTGCGTTCTTTCAGCTTTTGCAGGCTCTGTTTTCCCCGAGCCTGCCTGTGCCATAGAGGTTTGTTCGCTAGCAAAATGCATCTTGTAAACCAGCCTGCTTCCCACGAGGTACCCTTGTGTCAGTGAATCATAGTTATCCAGGTCTGGCTTGATGAGCTGTTGGAAATTAGAAATGAAAATCAGATCCATTCTCCTCTCTTATTTTCTCGTCTTACATTAAGATTCAATGATCCTTCTCTGTAATTAATGTAAGTAAATATATTTGAAAGTTTTCTATAGAAGGATTATGGTGCTAAAGTCAGAAGCTCCAAACTACAAACTTTTGCCAAACTTACAGCAATTTTTGATTCCTTCTCAGGAGACTGAACCCCAAGGTCCACAGCTAAGACAAATGGGTACTGGGAATAGTTGGGTTCTTTTGATCTTTCTGACCAGAGAAGCCTTTTTTCCTGTTGGTTATCCTTCTTTTTCAGAAGTGCTACTTGGTGAAGACCAACCAGCTTTGCAAGAGAACTTTTCGGCACCTCCTAGCAATTTGCTTAGCTGTGTTGAATTTATACACTAGGTGAGGGAGTGGTAAGGGATCCACTAGTCATTTCCCACCCATTTCACCACTTGATATGGCCTTTATACTCCCTGATCACCTGGCAGGGTACTGACTGCCTGACTGTGAGGCCCACTCCACATTTTCCTGAGAGGAAGGGTATATGCAATGAAATTTAAGGTCAATATATATATATACTATTCCTACTGTCATGTGTTAATGATAGAAGAAGAAAAGGTGAGAGAAAGTCAACTTGTACTCATGTGGTGTGGTCTTAATGATTTCTATGATTCATTAAGCAAGATCAAGCCATGGGATTATGTTGACCCTAATGCTCATTTTGGAAGTTTCGTTGATCTTTAAGGTACCCTGTCATGTGGTAGAACTAGAATATCATAGGCTGCTTGTTGAGAAGCTACTTTAGTGAGGGGAGCAGATTTGATGTGCTCACAAGAGCACGTGTTTCTGAGGGCACATACTGCTCTGCTCTGTGCCAGCTGGAATTTCCACAGTGTTAGAACCTGTGTGCTGAAGGACATTGCAACTGCACATGAGTTGAGAAGGGTAAAGACAGAAAACATGGCTGATGTCCTCTTCTACCATCACAGGCTGGTGTTAGCCAAACAGATCCCGTGAAAAGCATTACTCCCCCATCTTCCCTAAAATTGGGGAAAAATCCAGGGAGCACTTCCAGCTCTAATTGAACAGTGCTGCCTGTATATCTTTGACAAAAAGAGACTGTACTTTGATTGCAGGCTCTTCAAAGTGCTTCCCTATGCCTACCAGCACAGTTTCCTTTTTCAAATAGCAGTACTTCATCACAGTCAAGAGTGGATCATCCTCTCAGTAGTGGTAAAGTCATGTGGTGAGAGATAGATGGTGTTGCTGATTTCAGCAGAAGTTGCCAGATTCTGAGTGTTTTAAAAATCTAATAATGTTGCCTATATTGGTATATTAATGTAGACTTAGGAAGTAATTTTATGGGCTCGTGTTAAACAATAATTCCTTTGTCATTTGTTTTCTAGTGCTGTTATGTTAGAAGAAAGTTAGTTTAAAGTAATCTCTTGAGAAACTGAGTTCGCGTATTAAAACCAGAGAAACACAAGCAACCTAGCTCTGGTTTGCTCTTTCATACAGCTTGTTCATTTTGATTGTATCTTGGTATAAATCCTTGTCATTAAGTGCTCATGTACCTTACAGGCAACATTTGATGTTTTCTTCGGAATGGATTGGATCAGTTTCAGTAGCAGATACTGTAATATTTATAATTGACATTGACAGTGGATTATGTGGAACTGAGTGTCCTAAGGCATCAAAGTAAATTACATTAGCCTCAGGTTCTGAACCACTGTGGCTTTTGCTGCTTTGATATTGGTCCTATAGATTCTTTCATTTGCTTAGTTTGACATTCACATGATTCTGTTCCTTCTCTTCCCCCTTCTTTCCTTTACACTACTTCCCACTTACAGACTAAGTTCTTGAGTTTTAGAATTTGGTGGCACCTCAGAAAGAAAGCAGGAAGGACTGGCTGCGGGAAACAACAACAACAAAGTGGTTCTGAATACACCCTTTTCCTGTGTCGTTGCACAGCTCCCCTGCACTTCAATGAAGGAATCACATAGGTCTCCTGATCTGCACATCTGTGCTTTTCCTTTTCTTTCTAATTCAGCATTAAGGCTCCTCCAATCTTTGGATCCCGTGGGAGATTCACTTCTTTCAGGCTTGACAAATATACCCCTGTTGTGTCTTCTCATGCTCTTATTCAAGAACACGAAGAGAGAGTGGCTACATCTGTTCATTAAATTTCTTCCAGCTTCTTCATAGAATCATAGAATCATAGAATATCCTGAGTTGGAAGGGACCCTTAAGGATCATCAAGTCCAACTCTCGACACCGCACGGGTCTACCCAAAAGTTCAGACCATGTGCCTAAGTTCACAGTCCAATCTCTTCTTAAATTCAGACAGGCTCGGTGCAGTGACCACTTCCCTGGGGAGCCTGTTCCAGTGTGCAACCACCCTCTCTGTGAAGAACCCCCTCCTGACGTCCAGCCTAAATTTCCCCTGCCTCAGCTTAACCCCGTTCCCGCGGGTCCTGTCACTAGTGTTAATGGAGAAAAGGTCTCCTGCCTCTTGACAACCCCTTACGAGGAAGTTGTAGACTGCGATGAGGTCTCCCCTCAGCCTCCTCTTCTCCAGGCTGAACAGGCCCAGTGACCTCAGCCGTTCCTCGTACGTCTTCAGAAGTCCTTTGAATGACTTTGTTTTTGACAGCTGTGATCATATCGATCCATTTTGACCTACTGTTGGTGAACATACTCCTCTACATGGGCCTACTTGTGTTATCATGCTAGTCATGATTACATTGGTTGCTAAACAGATTGAGAAAGGATAGCAGCTGTCTTCAAATGACTTCAAGTACATTAATACACACCCTAATCCAGGCTCCTTAGTTGTGTCAGTGATGCAGGAAGGTTGAATCAAAGGAAATGCACTTTCAAAGTTAATTGGCCAAATGACAGTGGAAGAGGAGACAGTGAAGAGTGGCCTCTGTTCCTCTGAAGCCAGCTGCTAGTACCAGCTGTGTTCGAGCTGTAGCACAGATAATAATGCCTTCACAAATGTCCTACTTTCAAAAATCTGCATAGAAGCAAAGTAAAGGAACCATCTGATATACGTAAAAAAAGATCTGTATTTATGCCTACTTGATCAGATGCTGGAGTCCTTTTTGTCAGTTAGAGACATTTGCCATAGAGTCCTCCCGTCATTTTTGGACTGATAATCCTAGAACATCTCACCCCTCTCTTTCTGGGAAGGGATTTGTCTCTCAGAATGGCATCTGCACCAGTTTGCTCCAGAGGAACAAAAGCTGTCTTTTCAGATTTTGTCATGACACCATGACATACCTGCCACTCCAGATGTCCTCCAGGGCCATGAACCGTGAAGGAGCTGTGTCCTTACATCGGTCTTACCTTCACGTGCAAGCACAAGGAGTTGAAACGTGTGAAATGCCCTAGCAGAAGGTGCCACACAAAACTGTGACATTTTGGTTGCCCAGGGTTGATTCTTGGCTGCAGCAGGGGCCACAGAGACCACACACAACTGATAGCGACCAAAACAAAAAACCCAGGGGAGTGTTTGATTCACCACTTTGGTAGACAGGCATTCAACAACACAAGTTAGAGAAGGCTGAGTGCAGTGATGCCTAGACGAAATATAATGGACTAAAATGTACCTGAAGTAGATGGGATGATCTGGTGGTCTCCTTTGATTTTAAATTCTATAAATTCTATAAACCCATGAAATCTTGGTGCTCTTTCCTGCTGGATGAGTGTCTGCTTTTGCATTCCTCTTAAAGCAGTGAAAAGAGGCGGAACATACAAGCTCTATGGTGAATCAGATATATTTTTTTGTCTGAATAAATTCACTTTTATTAAGCTAATGGATTCAAACTGTAGATATAGTGTGCATATTTAAGTACAGTGGGACATTTCTCTCTCTTTTTTTTTTTTTTTCTGCAAATTTTCCAAGTTTAGTGAGTTGCTGAGAATAACCAACACTGTACATCAGCAATAGTTTCAATGGCAGCTAAACCAGAAGTGTCAGAGGAACAGTCTATAACAGCACTGACAGTGTTGCTTTATTTTAAAACCTGTGCCACAACAGCTCAGAGTGGCCTGTCTCCGTAACCAGCAGTTTATCCCACCTATAGCCATATGGATGAGCTGAGAAACTTTTCAATGAATATAAGAGATATCTGGGTGTTGGTTTCTGGGAGAGAAGATAAATGTGTAGACTGACTTTTGGGGAACACCTTCCCCTAAAATTTCTCACCCCTCTAGAAATGTTTTGGCCATCTATGAAGTCATCACTCAGTATTAGTTGTACAAGTGATCTTGCTTGTTTCAAATACATATTTTAAAATAGATAATATCCCTTTATAAAGACAAAAAATGCTAAGAATAATAACAAAAAAATCAGCTTGGCCTTCCTAATATCTTATAATAAGTTACAACATTAAAATTTAATAAAGGAACAACTAAAATGGAAGATGAAAAAAAAAAATACAGAAGGAGATTTTTTTTTTTGGTGCAGTGAGGAATTTCTCTTAATGTTTTCTTTTATATTTTTGGCCTCAGTCTTGCAAACTGCTCTAAATAAGCCATGTCTCATGTCAATTCTGAGTCTAATTGATCTCAAGTAGTCTCAGCAGGGAACAGTTTCCTGGATCAGGGCCTTGTTTGTTCCTGTGTATGCTGAGATGTTTTGCTCTGTTTTAGACGGAGTGATTCTCAAACCACTGGGATTCCTGTAATGGGTGATACTCAGGCGTTGGTTAAAAATAATAAAATAATATAATAATAAAAGTAATAAAAGAATTACTTCTTTTATTTAGAAATCAGATTGGACATCTTGGACAGTAATATTTTTTCTGTGTATTTTGGCACTTCCATCCAAAGCAATATACCCGCTAAATCTCTTTTGAGATGTTCCTGCTTCAAAACACATAGAGAAATTCTCTTTTATACAGTTTGACATTAAAAGATGATGACAGTAAACCCTTTGATACTGATTTGCAGAATCATGAAGAATTTACTAATTTCATTACTTTTTCTTTCTTTTTTTTTTTCTTTTTTCTTTTTTTTTTTTTTTTCTTTTTCCTAGTCTTTTAAATACGCTTCTTTTAATACGTATTGGTTTTAAGGGAGTATTATGATTCAGTCTAATTAACTGTAGTCCTTGAGTTTGAGGAGCAAAAGGTTTTATATTTTTAATTTGGATTGCTAAAGCTGTAGAAATATTTCATTTCTTCCAAGCATGATAATTAACTCTTTCTGGGTTACCTGACAGAATTTCCTCAGGTATGGTTAAATTTCTGCCACCAGTAAATCAGATATGTATAATTTCCTTGCATTCACAAATATCTCCACCTTTTGTAGTTGAGGAAAACTACTGCAATTAAAAGTTTCTTGGCAAGAAATAGAAGTCTTAATTAGACCTTCTACTGCCTTCTACTAGGATTAATTTTGGCCTGTCTAATGAGAAGATTAGAAAGCATTTTTAACAATATACTTTTACTGGTGAAAAAGACTGCGTAGCTGTAGTGTTCTCATTCAGAATTCTGTTTTAAGAAGATATTAGTTTAATTATAATGATTTCTAATGAACTTAAGTCAAATTAAAATAAACCTAGTGTAAATATAATGGTTTGAACTGACCTACATTGTCATTTAAAATGCACACTTAGTTTCCATCTAGATAAAGAAAATTGACACCAGTACCAATGTAGACCAGCAGACCCCCAGAACAAAGTATGGTTTATCCCATTTTAGTTTGGTCATGTAGTTGTTTCTCTAGCGCAGAAGTTGGACCAATTATACTCTGTTCTCACATTCCTCATCCAGCATAGTGGCTTGATAAGACATTGAATATCAGTTGGTCTAGAGTGACTGTACGTCTATCCAAGACAGATGAGAAATTATATGAATTAGTTTAAGTTTCATGGAAAGATGGCTAAGCTATCTTTGGTTATCTCACTGGATCAGTTGATACACAGTAGCCTGTTACCCTATTATAATTTGTGCAGCATTTTCTAAGAGTTTCCAAACAACTTATTTTGTGTATCAGTGCAAATCCCCTTTAAATGCTAGCCCAAATTAAATAGAAGCTATTTTCTTCTGTTGATATGCACGCACCCAAATTAAGCTATACCATTTAAATCCTTCTATCAGTCTACTGTGTTTCTAAATACATACCTTGCTTTTACATCACAATAATTTGTGTGTATGCCTGTGCTTGTAGGAGGGTGCACTGATGTAACTAATTTGGTAGTTACTATTAAACTTACATTTTTCTAGTTCTAGAGATCTGCACAAAAAAAAAAAAAAAAAAGAGGTAATTTGATGCTGGTGTTGTAATGACTAGCAATAGTCATTACAATAACACTTGTGTCACCAGTGTTTAATCACAAATAGTACACATTCTTTAATTCTGTAGGTGTAAAGAAAGAGGAAATGATCTCTTCTGATTCATATTTATGCTAGTCCTGTATGCAAGGCAACTACTAATAATTAAATGAGATAATTAATAATTGTTAAATTAAAACCAACATTGCTACTAAATTGCACAGCTTACTTGGTATGCTTGTATGCTTTTCTACACAAGCAATGTTAAAAACTTACCTTATTCCCAAAAAGGTATCTCTAGACACATCTTTTTGTACCTAAGTAAATAGTGCGGCTCTTGTCTTGTTTTCTTTATGTTGGTGTTTCCAAATATAAAGCTCATGTAAGAATTTTTCTTTTGCCCTGCTATTATTTCCAGCTTGAATGCTACGAATATCCACACCTGATGTGGTTTCCCCAGTGAATGGCTGCAGTGAACTTGGAGCTGTATGAGTAGTGGTAATAAACAGTTGCTGACTTCTTTTCACTTCATGTTTGTTTGTGTGTGTGCCAGAACTGAGATGTACCCCATAGTATGGCTCCAAAGTTTTGTTGCATGAGATAAAATCTGACACGGGACTGATTTTTTAATGGCTATGTCACCTGCCTCTGTCCCAACTCCAGAATTTCAAGTTAAGACTTCTGAAATTCAAGCTTCTTTACATGGATAGTCCTGCAACGTGTATAAAAGCAATTCCTATTATTAACTGATAACAGCAATTTTGCTGTTTGTTTGATAACAGCTACAGTATAAAAATGATGGTCCCTTTGATTCAAGGTTTTCAAAGTGTCTTAGAATAAAATACTTAATTAACTCTTACCTCAGCATTACCAGCAGCTTTGCTGGGAATAGATTATGATGTGCACACCTAGAGAAGGATTAGACAAGTAAGTCATGAGAATTGTGACCTTCTGAACACATTGCTTGGTTACAGTTCTTTTTAGCCCCAATATTTACATTCCTAATGAGAGAAGTGATACATTACTTTTAGCTCAGAAGGAAAAATACCTCACATTTGTCATTGTTTTGGCACACAAGGGACTGATTGCTTTGCATGTATAAAAATATGGTGAATAAGATAAGACTTTCTTCTATCCTCAAAATGGACAATCATACAATTAACATTTGAAATTTATAGAACAACCACAAGTTTGGTACAAAAGAATCAGAATCATAATGTAAGATACTATAAAGTGTTGTTCAATACCAAGAAGAAGATGTCAATGCATCATAAAAAAGGTTCCCCGCAAAGTTACACGATATTGTTACTCATGACATCCTAAGGTATATAAATATGATTCATTTTTAAGCTTCTATTTATTACAAAACCATCTATTAGCATTTAATGAGAGTACTGTCAAGAATATGTGTAGGAAATAGTTTATATTTAAAGGGATGTTGCAATTTTAAACATTTTAAAATTAATAATTCAGTGTGCTATTTTATCTTGATCCTACAACTTGTCTTGTGCATGCGACTTTGCTGCCTAAAAGGAATCCCACTCTGTTCAGGGCAATCCTGTGAAGGCAGTTGGATTTGTTTTTCTTGGATGCCATCTGAAACCAAGCCAATAAACATGATTTTAGCACTCTAGGCTGTTTATTAATCTGTTGATTGTGTTGGCTATAAAAAGTGTAGAAATATGTGGATTTTTTTTTTTTTTTTTTTCTGTAGACTTTGAGTGTCTTTCTCCTTTGCTGCACTGCTGAAAAATCAGTTCTTTATCATTGTCCAAGAAAAACGGTCTCCCTTTTCTCCTGGTAAACTCATGTATAGACTAGTTAAGGATTTAAGAGAACTGGATTCTATTTTCAGCTAATAGTAGCTTGCCAAATCTTGATGAAGGTACTTCACAAATTTTTGCCTCAAATTCCCTCTCATGATGTGCTTTGAGATGTATTGATGAGAAATGCTGCTATGACCCTTTCTGTAGGGTCATACTATCACCTCATGAAAAGCTTGATTCTGTTAGATGCTACCTGAATGGTATGAGGTCTAATTCTTAGTATCTTCAACTGCTGCTCAGCATCTGCTCTGTACTGTGCAGGAGCGGGTCCAAATTATGGCACATTTTTTTCACATG
This sequence comes from Aythya marila, assembly GCF_965140915.1. NCBI lineage: Eukaryota > Metazoa > Chordata > Aves > Anseriformes > Anatidae > Aythya > Aythya marila. The sequence continues at coordinate 43,382,646 of NC_139043.1, read as the reverse complement.
AAATTTTTCTTAGTTTTGTACCATTACTAGAGCGTGCTTTATTTATTTTTTTAATTAATTAATTAATTAATTAATTTTATTTCAGAAGTCTTCAGATAGAGTAACGAGAGGACATTCTGCACTGGGTTAGTTTTGCATCCAGTTCTAAAGTATTAAGAGTGCAGCTGAGCTGATGCCACCATTGTTTCTACCATTAAAATACATATGCCTTCTCATTGTTTGGGGCTAAATTATCCTTGAGTCTTGTGCATAATAGTTAATTCCGACTGCAGCAATGCTCACTAATACTAATGAGTGTGGGTCTAATGCATGACAGGATGCCTTTCTGCCAAAAAGCCACTCATACGCCCTGCAGCTGCTGTTTATGCTGTTCAGCCTGGAAGGAATTTTATAGGCCCGATCTTCCTATTCCCCAGAAACAACCCAGTGCTGTGGGAGTCAGAAGAGACTGCAACTCATTCCAAGTAAAAATGTTGACATATTTGTGGGAGCCTATCAACAGCTTCCTGAGATGAAAATATATTAATACTTAACTACGTGTAATTTCTCTGTTTCCTTCTGACACCTCCTCTACCCCACCTAAATCGAAGTACATCATTTTAATATACAGTGCTCTTTCATGGTAACCTGTTAACATTATGGATAATATAAAGAAACTGCTTAATAAGTTTGTACTCTATTTAAGCAAATTGCCAACTGCCCTCCAGCAGTCAGCTAGCAAAGCTTCCAACTGAAGTATTTTACGGATTTTAGCATGGAGGAGGTAGCTTGAGATTTCTCCTATCCTAAGGTGAACATTTATTCCCGGACATTATTGCTTTGTTGATTGCATACAAAAATAATGTTCTCTTATTCTTTCTGAAGTTGGAGGATAAGGGGACAATAGCCAGAAATGCAGTATTACATCAGCTTATTTTACCTGCATAGATAAAGAAAGAGAAAGGCTGAAAAAAACAGCAATCTGATTAGTTATAAGTGATTATAATTTGTTTAGCTGTAGGTCAACTGTTGTCTAGAGGATAACATCAAAAGCCTATTCTACTTCACTTTCTTTGGTCTTCTGTGAAATGGATTTTTCGTTACTTGGCCCTTTTCCCAGGGATTCTTGGGAATTTAGTTCAAATGATTTGATAATTTTTTTTTTTTTTTCCTTTTGAACAGTGAATTGTTCTAGGTGTACAAATTATACTTGCTTTATTAATGATTCCTTTATGTGACAGCCTAGTGCCTAAAGGCACTGAATCAAGACTCGAGTCATTCTGTTTAGAATCTGCCTGTTTGATGAAGCTACATCCTTTATTGTAGAAGTGCCTAATTTTATGCACCAAGTGAGTGAGTTATTTCAGAAGGTTTCCAGAATGATTTCTTTAGGCAACAAATTAATGGCAAGTGTCATGAGAATCAGCAGCAAGGAATGGAGACAATCAGTGCAAATATTGAGCAATCTGAAAGAAGCTGCATTGAGTTTACATGGCAAGTTTTTGTAGCAGAGGGGCTGCAGGGGTGGCTTCTGTGAGAAGAGACCAGGAGCTCCCCCCATGTTGGACAGAGTCAGTTCCAGCCAGCTCCAAAAGTGACTCAGTGCTGGACAAAGCTGAGCCCATCAATGATGCTGGTGGCACCTCTGTGATAACACATCTAAGAAAGGATAAAAAACACTATGTGGCAGCAGTCAGAAGAGAGGAGTGTGAATAATGTGAGAGAAACAACCCTGCAGATATCAAGGTCAGTGAAGATGGAGGGGGAAGAAGTGCTTTAGCTGCCAGAGCAGAGATTTCCCTGTGTCCAATGGAGAAGACAATGGTGAAGCAAGTTGTCCTCATGGACGACCATGGACGACCACGGTGGAGCAGAAATCCACACTGCAGCCTGGGGTGGACCCCACGCTGCAATAGGTGGACCCATGCAGTGGACCCATGCTGGAACAGTCTATTCCTGAAGGACCGTAGCCCATGGAAAGGACCCACACTAAAGCAATTCTCGAAGAACTGCAGCCCATGGAAGGGATCCACACTGGAGCAGTTCATGATGAACTGAATCCTGTGGGAGTGACACCATGAAAAAAAAAGGAGGGGAAAAGTGTGAGAATGAAGGAGAATCAGAGAGGAACTGTTACAGACTGACTCCATTCACCATTCTCCTCTGTCATTTTGGGGGATGGAGGAGGTAGAAAAGTCAGAACTGAAGTTAAGCCTGGGGAGCCAGGAGGAAGATGTTTTTAATTTTTTGTTTTATTTTGTTCTTCACTAGCCTACTCTATTTTTAGTTGGCAATAACTTAAATGAATCTTCCTTAAGCTGAGTCTGTTTTGCCCATGATGGTAATTGGTGAGCTATCTCTCTGTGCTTATCTTGACCCATAAGCTTTTTCATGTTACTTTCTCTCCCTTCCTGTTGATGTGGAAGTGAAGAGAGTGGCTTGGGGGGCACCTGGCAGCCAACCATGGTTAACCCACCACTGAAACCAATTACAAGGCACAGCTCAAAAGATAATTCGTGGAGGGTAAAAAGAATTTTGTGTAACTCAAGAGAGAAACAATTCTTAATCTTAGAGACTAACTTGCTAGTAAGGAGGGAAATTAAATTATATTGTTAAGATTATAGGTAATTTGTGATATCATCAAACTTTCAGAATTTTATTCTTGGGTCTCATGTGTGGCTGCCTGTGATATAGAATACACAAATATTCCTTAATTGTTTGTGACGTACTTTTTGGTTTATTTTTTTATAAGTTGATCCATTAGGTGGTAAATGATAAGAAGAGAAAGAAAGGGTTATGCTAATTTAAGAGGATCTCTTTGTAGCAGCAGGGTTTGGCTGAGTAGATCTATTTATTATTAGGACCAAGAGGTCAGGAGGCAAAGAGTTGCAGCATTGTTTTATTTAAAATACACTCTAAAATACTCACAGACTGAAATCCTGACTTCATGATTGATTGTATAGCTGGGGGCTTGCATGTTCAGTGAGCCGACCTCACTAACCGATCTGGAGAGCTCAGCTTGAGACAAGGTTCAGTTTACAAGATGTTTTCAAAATTAGACTGGACCCACATTATAGCTACACAGGGATCAGGAGACCTGTTTGTGTAGTAAATTGACAAATGAAGAGCCTAGGGATAAGTATTGAATTCTTGTTTCAAGAAGGAGTATCTGTGTTCTCTAGCTTGAAAACCCTTTACAAAATCTTGTGAAGTTATCTGTTTCATGGATCATTAAATTAGAGAGGCTCCTTATGCCTTAATTTCATGTTTATATTTTTGTACTGATGAATTATTACATGCAACAATGCCCTTTGTAAAGAACCATTAGCACAAAATGATTGTTTTCAATTGCAAGCCCATAGATAGAGATACTCCTTTGATTGCATCTGAAGCTCATTCTGTTCCCAGAAATGTCAACTACAAGAAGGAAAGAGGAGCAGTAGTGTGATGGTCAGAAGCCACCACAGCAGCGCCCCACAAGTTACCACAGGTTGTTCAGATCAGGACAGGAGGCATCCTAGCCATGTTAGTATAATACATGTCCTGGGCTCTGTATTTATACACTGTTATGGTAGACCTCTTTCGATGAAGTCTGTTGATTTTCTAATACATAAAGATACGAGCAATAGGGTGACAGTGTGGGGAATATGCCCTTGTCAGGACAAGAATTCTTCTTTGGTTTATAAACATCATTTATGATTGTAACCTTCAAAGTAGAAAAGAATATCCATTTTATAGTAGCACTGAGGCCAGTCAAAGTCTTAGCAAACGTTTCCACTCTGGTAGAATAAAACAGTTTCTACTATCGGAGTCACTGATTTTCATGCGTTTCCAGTCCAGCTACTTATAAAGAAGAGGAAGCAGGGGGCTGATAATGGAAAAATTTCAGGTAGAGGAAGAAGAAAAAGAATGATGTTCAGATCCTGTAAAGGAGACATATCCATAAAAGAAAAGGAGGTATGTATGTCTGAACTACTTCTGGAAAAAGGAAACAGTTGAAGGAGCTGGGAGGCAAGTGGACTGTTGTCCTTCCTCAAGGACACAGACTAAATACAAATGATCCAAAGGGAGATGTCTTTCAAATGTCTGTGTGTTTTACAAAAATCTGTAATGCTGTAGCTGTAGCTGAAATTAAATGCATGTTTGTAGTAAGTGCTTTTTTTTTTTTCTTTCACATTTTATTATTATTATTATTATTATTTTATATATAAAGCTATGAATCAGAGCAGCTACAACTCGTGTAATTCTGGAAGAACATGTCTAACAGCAGAGCTGAATTGGGTTTTACACGTTGTCCTAAGCCCTGGACATCTGGGCTACAGGATCCCTTGCAGAAGGCTTCAGACAGGATTTCTGTAACCAGAAATGTGTTGGAGAGACCCAGAGTAAAGACAGTGTTTGGAAATGTGCCAGATCCAGTTGGCTTGGAAACATGTGGGACGCAACTGTTGGGTCCAATTACAGCAGATTGATGATTGTCTATGAGAGGGACTCAGACAGGACTATGACAAATAGTAATTTGATTTTCCATTACGTTTTTCCAAAATCTTTAATGGAAAAAAAAAAAAAAAAAAAAAGATGCAAATATTTGCTGTCTCAATAAAGAGCTGAGGCCATAAATAAAACACATAGCAGGTTTGTGCATTTATTTTTTTTCATGGGGAAAAGATGTTTTCTTTCCTCTGATATTTTTCCCAACTGTTCAGCTTTTAACAGTTTCAGAATAGAAAGAGACGGGAATCCTAACGTGATGTTAGAGCTGATCAGTTCAGACTTTTCACTATTTGTCTTCCATCCATCTGTCCTGGTCCCCAGAGCGTGCTGTCTGTTACTGATAGAAATGGGTATGTTTTCTGTAAGCAGTTCAATGAAGGCGACATGTTTTGTTTGTATTTGCATTTTTCAGTCAGCATCATAAATTAATCTTTAACATGTACTAGAAGTTAGCCTTTAAGGGATTCCCTTAGTGGATTTTAGAAGACTTAGTGTATACATTTGTGATTTTTATTTTTTAAAGTATCCTTATGTAGTTTATGACCAGGATTTCCTAAAATATCTCTTTCTCTCCTTCCTTCCTTCCTTCCTTCCTTCCTTCCTTCCTTCCTTCCTTCCTTCCTTCCTTCCTTCCTTCCTTCCTTCCTTCCTTCCTTCCTTCCTTCCTTCCTTCCTTCCTTCCTTCCTTCCTTCCTTCCTTCCTTCCTTCCTTCCTTCTGTGACCTACATGTAAGGTCTCTGAATCCTAAAAGAGAATTAAGGGTTTTGCATTCATTTATTTAGGAAGCTCAGAGATTTCTACCTTTATGAAATGGCCACTTAATTCTAAAATTTGGCATGGGGCTTCTCTTAGAGATCTCAAAAAAATCTCCAATAAACCTTATTTTTGTTTAAAGTCTTAAAGCTCTGAAGATGGTGGTTTTGCTCAGAAGAACAATATCTCTGTACTTTCTATGATATTTTCTTGTCTGTAATACACTATACCAGCTAGTGAGTTCTCTCTGATAAATGTGGTCGTAAGTAGTAATATTTTGTATATTTGATTGGTAACTGTTGGCAAGCAGATTCTTAGATTTTGGCTGTTTTCAAGTTAGTTTGGATTCTGAGTATTGACTGCTTTGTAGGGACTATCCCTTTCTTTATAAGCTTTGTAGAGAAAAAACAAACCAACCAAACAAAGACAACAACTGTAAAATCTGCATTGAAGAAGCAGTTGGAAGGTATAAGAAAACACTCAATTTTCTAAATGAGTATGTGGTCTGGGCTTCTCAGAGGGTGATTCTGGCAACCTTCTTGGGGCAGAAAGCTTTGAGTGTGTTTTGTACAATCCCACACACATCATTTGGGCAGGCAATGTATGGATTCTTCTCACATCTGAGGTGCAATGTCTGTCATTAGACATTCATCTATATTATAATGGCACTAGTAGATCAAATTGGTTCCTGGGCTCCTATTGTATTTTCATGGCTTGCTTCTGTCTTTGTTTTTGTGTAACGCTGATGGCACGTCCCTTAAGGATAAAGGCATTTTAATAAAACTCCTTTAGCAGGAAGGAATTTTGGCACCTGCATCAATGCTGATAACAGAGCGCATCTGCACTGTTTGCTGTGATCATGCAGAGAAAGAGCTGACTTCATTTCTATGGTAGTTATGACTATAATTTCCCTCGATTGCAGTCTACTTTCATTTAATTTGTGCTCAAGGGCCCTTCACATCGAATGATTTCTGCTGGGTGAAAGATCTTGCTACAGCTGAGAGGTCACAATATAATACACTCTATTGATTGTAATGAATACTTGTTGTTTTCTTTATTCAGGATGCATGCAAGAATCCATGTTAGTTCCTGAAAAAAAGGTAGAATGTAGGTTGATTGTGTCTACAGCTTGCGACTATATTCATGGAGGCTTACTATCAGGTAGGAGAGGTCTGTCACCAGCTTGGCTATGCAAACTCGTAATTTTTCAAGTTTACCTTTGTGTAAGAGCCTTTCGGTGGTGTTACCATTGCCTGGTGGAAATATAATCAAAGCTCTGCAGAAGGAATGGCTGTGTGACCATTAGGGATTTTGTTAAATTCTGAAAAAAAGTTTTTTTAATTAAATGTGAGAAATATAATAGTAGTTCTTATAAAGGAAAAAAGTCTCTGCTAATTCTAACAAGAACACCATTTTTTCTAGAAGGGGATGAGTATAAATAAATAACTTCTCAATGGGAGAGAAATCAAATGATCTACAAGTTCTGACTTCCCAAAAGACAGAGAACAGGAGGATGAGGACAAGGCTATCCATTCATTTTGTTTCTGCCTTTGTTCCCTGGACCTGTTGAACCATCTGTTGGCTCCCTACGTGCATAGGTCACAGGTTCTCAGATTGTTTCCAGTTAAAAATCACTGCTTCTGATTTAAATTCAATTGTGTATGCATTTATGAAAGAAGGAAAAGATTTGACTGTCAGGGCAGACTGCAGGTGGTCAATAGCATTCTCATTGATGAAGTGTTGCTTATGTTGAGCATAGAGCTGGAGAGTACCCATCATGCTGCCAAATATAGCAGTTCTTGACATGACGAATATTACCACCTCATGAAACAGATTTCTTTTTTTTTTTTTTTTCTTCCTTTTGTTTAAATTCTGTTGCTTTACAGAAAATCTATCACTATATCCAAGAGTTTGTATACTGAAGTAGACACAGTTTTGAGTGTATTTATTTGTTACAATCCAACAAAGTCCTTTTTAAAAAGGAAAACAAACAACAAACAGTGACAGTAAAAAGTCAACTCTCAGACCCAACTAACTGGGACAAATCTATTGTGATATAAATTATGCAACATTGTTGATTTTGGAGTCATGGTACATCCATACACTATGATGGAATTTGTCCCAGAGGATTTGCCATACTGGATTAGACTTCATATCAATCTGCTCTACAGACTTGTCTCTGAGCGTAGCCAGCACCAGATGTTTCAGAGGGAAGGTGGAAGAAACCACCTGCTTCATATAGAAATGAGGCCAATGTGTTCTTTACATTAGAGCAGCAGTTAGATACAGGTTAAGTCTGTGAGCAGAAAGTATAGCATTGTTTCACAACATTTAACTCTAGGTATTTTTGCTCTTTTTATAAATGCAGGTTTGTGTATATTTTTGAGTAAGTTTTTATTATTATTATTATTATTATTATTATTATTATTATTATTATTATTATTATTAAAGCTGTTTCAGTATCAGTAAGTCTTTTGCTCTGGCAAGAAGATAAACCTGTATATCTAGAGAAGCCAAATATGTGAAGGCAGAGCCATGGCTATACTAGAAGAGGAAGCGATGATTTTTGGAGCTCTTTTTTAATGAGATCTTATATGTAGGAGGATTGTTTGCATCTATTTATTTAATGTTTTATAATAGCTGTAATGGATAATGAAAGCCTTTCTAGACTTTCAGAGCCGTTTGTCAGTAGTCATGCGTATTTTCACGGTCATTGGAAATAATACAAATCCAGTGAGACTATTAAGTTTCAAAACGCATTTCCTGTGACTGTGGTTGAGGTCAGGATGGACTGTATGCACACACTAATTACTACACAATAATTGGGTCTCTGTGAAGAAGTTTGGATATTTATTGCCTCCGTGAGAGTGATTATTAATGCACAGAACACTACAACGTTACAGAAATGGCATCGTCCCCACTTCCATATTTTGCTACTCACCTGAGCAGGTCTTGTCAGTGGTTTAGAGGAACAGGGTATTAACTGGACTAAGTTGAATTGTGTGACCTTGGTCCGAGACATCTCTGGAGATCCTCCACAGTCAGGTATTTTATTCTATTCTAAGTATCCCTAAACATAGAGTTGTATTGCTCCCTCTTTTGGCTGAAATATATGAGTTTTATGAGGCAGAGAGCATCTTCCAGATTGTTTGAATATGGCTGGCTGGAGGACTGTTGTGAGATTTTGTTTTTTCAGTGTTGCAGTGAGTCGCTGGGTAAACACTCTTGAAAAAGTTCAGCTCTGCTATTTCTGTTGGTTATCATTATTTCAGAACACCTGTTTAACCATAACTGTTTTACCTAAAAAAAAGTTAATCCCTAATAATTACATAGCAACATACAGAAGGTCAAACTGTGGGCTTCCAACATCAGCCTCATCAAATGATGCCAGCTAAATAGGCCAGGACACCTATAATTTTGACCATACACGATAATAACAAAAAAAGGTAATTTTGAGTGTGCAAAAATAACTGCTATGTAAAGTGTACAATATTTAAATTGGAAAAGAAAAAAAAAAGAGAAACAGAATATCAGGTAAAAGTGGCAAAGCTGAGAGTCACTCTTCTCTCTCTCTTTCCCTGTGCATTGGATGCCAACTGATAACTCTGCAAAAAATGCATAGCCCACTGGATTTTCTCCTGTTTTACTAAAGGCAGGCTGGCTGCTTGCACTGGCTGGGTTTCATGGTTGATGTGTCCTTGATGTGACAGTGTGTGCTGCCAGTGCTGAGGAATCATAGTTCGTCAAATTCAAAAGGTGGGGCCGTCTCAGGAGTTATGGCCTGATTTGAAGCCACTGAAAAGATTTCTGCTCGTTTTGGTGGTTTTAGACCAGGTCCCAATAACATGAGGAGAAGTTTTCTTAATGATTCTCAAAGGGAGAACAAATAGTATTAGCTAGGAAGGCCCTGGAAGGGTTCCCTGTAGGCAGGTAATTTGTACATTGCATCTTTGAGTTCATAAATTGTTATGTATGCCATTTGTCAAAGATTAAAAATAAATGTCTCACTAGTAACTAGTTTTAACTTGGCTTTGGCTCTTAATGACTCCTAAGATAATTAAACTGGGAGATGTACAAATAAATGCCTCTGAAGCTTCAAGGACAAATAATGATATTTAAATTTAGAAACAAACAAATAAACAAGAAACAAACAAACAAAAAACAGCAACAAACCAGGACAAAATAATTGTACTGAGACTTTTTTCCCCTTAGTTTTCATACTGTCATTTCTTGAGTTGCTTTTTGACTGTTGGATGTATTTGTATCCAACATATATAAAACTAAGAACAGAAAGTCAGATTCTCCTTATGAGATGCTTTCTTCTCCTTATTTATGCCTTTAAAATGTATTTGTAAACATCAGGAAAGTAAAGTCTGTTTTTCAGCCATTTTGTCAGAAGATATAGTTTAGTTCAAATTTCATGACAGCGTTGTGGGCAGCCAGAGATCATATCTGCCATTACATCCAGTCTGATTTTTTAACCTCACAGCTTCTAGTTTAATAGAAAACCCCGCCCTATAAATATCAGAAAAGCTGCCTCCTGTTTCTCCCTCAGATCTGTTCCTAGAACTGTCTGCTTTCAGGTGATATCCCCAAGACCTCTGGCAACTTCCTGGCCACTGAGGCAATGGGATTGCTAGTGGATAGAAAAATCAAGGATCGGGCCCCTCAGTGGATGATTTGCTCTGCGTGTTCATCTCACAGATTGTAAGCAAGGAGGCAGCTGTTAAAGAGATAGATGAGATGGTGCAGGCAAATAGTGCTAGTGATGTAGAGTGCAGGCAGAATGTGTGCTGCTTCCAAGTAAAACATTTTAGAGACGTGTAACAGATGTTGAGTTTTGACTTACTGCAGATTTGTTGTGTGTCAAGTTCTTCGTTGTAATATCCTTGTATAAGTAGAAGATAAACTGTTATGTGCTGGCGAAGATCAAGAGTTGTTTTTCTTTCAAGTTTATATTAGTTTGAATAAAGAAATCCGGTCAGCATGCAATAGGCTTTAATGACTACCTATGAAATCACAAGCTACTAGCAGAGAACTGAATAATCTTAATTATCATCGTCTAAAAGGGAAAATTGATCCTTGAACATTCGGAAGGTCTACACTACTGACGTCTTTGATGGAAGAAATCTCCTTCAGCTCACAACTAATGAAAAGTAGAGTTGTGCTCGACTCATGGCTGGCAGCTTGATCTTCTGTAAGTGTGATCTGGGATCCAAGTTACTTATGTGATTCAAACTTACCACTGGAGACCTTCCAGGCAGCAAGTAGCCTGGTGGGAGCTGGTTCACAATAAAAAGTCAGAGGTTTTCAGGCCTTCAGTATCTCATGCATCAGCCTAAACCTAAAAGAGAAGAATCTTATTCATACAATGAGCTAAAATCCAGACAGTAAATACAGCCTCAAATTCCCCCATCCCTCTTCTGCAGAATAAATTTAATTTTGGGATAGAAATAAGGGAAGTCATTTACTGCTGGCTTGGACACAGTGCTCTAGGTATCAGATGAGAGTCATGGCTACTATAGAAGAGTTAGCACAAATGTGTGGAAACATTATTAACTTCCAAATTAAGCCCAGTATTTGCAAGTTGCAATTGAGAGTAGAGGATTTTTAATTAGGAATCTTGACAAGGCTTAAATGAATTGTTTTTGTCCCAGTAAAAACTGTGGCCTTGATAAATTTCTGTTATTGAAAAGCAAGTTAATTTCCCCTGTTCAATTCTTCTTTCAGTGGCTGTTATACATCATAGGAACTAATTTATGGGGGGAAGCGCTAAGTGGGAATTGATGATTATTTTGAGAATAGCTTAGCACAAAACTATTCACATGAGTTAGAGAAGCTGGGATTTTGTTTCCCATTCAGACTCCACAAATGCTATTATCAGATGCTTCAGAAACTGGAATCACTTTTTCCCCCACCTTGGTGGTATACAAGAATTTATTATAACTTGTGGGTTTGTACTTCATTCTCATACCATTGGCTTGCAGAAATGAAGGTATCAGCTTTGTGCACTGACATTTCATGTTAAAAAAAACCACAGCATTACCACTCATTTCCCAGTTTAAATAGGCTAGCTCTTAAGCGCATGAAGAGATGTGTTCTGTTGCAGTAGGAAGTGGATATGAACAGTAGCTCATGCCACAACTGCTTATCACCACCCTTTGTGGTATGAGATGCTATCCCTCATTCAGGGTTGTCAGCAATGCCTCACCGTCTTCTATCAAAATTAATCTAGTTGCTCTACATTTATGATGTCACCTGCTTATGTTCAGGTGGTTATTGTGGCTAAAGCAGGTTAAGGATTTCATAAACAAGTAGATGCACAGTACCCTGCACAGACTAGACACAATCTGTTTGTTTATTTCCTTCTGGCTGGTTCTGTTACCATGATCACAATACTGTTCTTTCCAAGAGAGGGCTGATGGCTTCCCACCTACAGATGTTGCTTCACTTAGTAAAGCAACTCCATGGAAAGTTCATCCAGGTGGAACTATCCTGAGACTTTCATCTTTTTCTGCACAAAAGCCACCTGGATGGATGGCCAGAAGGAAGTGTTCTGTGAACTATCACAATTACAGCCCATGGCAGTGTTTTTCCAGTGTGGGTGGCAGTGGATTGGAAATGGCACTGCTACAGAGAAGACAGTGATCAGGAAGTTTTACAGCTTTGCATTGGAACACCTGCCCTAAAATGGTCCATAGCACACCAAACTATAGAGAAGTACTAGGAAAAGTCCAGCACAGACACTTGGGGAAAAACAGACCATTTTTGTGGTTTTTATTTTTATTTTTTTTTCAAATGATGTATGTGTCAAAGGCTTTGTCAGCAGTCCCTGGGCAGCAGTAATTCTGATCTCCATTCCAAAAGGCCATACCAGACTGCTATAATTATGCAAACTTTGCATATTCAGCCTCTGCAAAAGTTTGTGGTGTTCTGAATGCATGCAATTCCCAGGGAAATCAGTGATGTCGAGGGTAGAATTTGGCCCCATGCTGTCATCTTCAGTAATTATGCAATTCAATTAATTTAAGGTGGGAAGTCGCTTACGCAATTTTGAAAAAATCACACCTAAAATGATTAAATAGGAGCAAAGAAACATTAATATACATATGCATAGCTTATGCCGAAATATAACAGGCACAGTTGTGCTGCTCAGGATAATTCCATTTTACTGAGACTGTTAGACTACATTCATCCCCGTGGTACACAAAAGCCTTTTCACATTCTTCTTTGAGGAGGAAAAGCATGTTGAATAAGGTCTATAATTTTGGTGACCCCAAGAGACTTTGCTTATTTGTTTGCCCTTTCAATTTACATGCTTGTGTAAAAATACGGTAGATAAGGAAAGATCAAAGGAATTTGCCTTGTACTTGAAACAGAAGGTACAAAGGTCTGCCAAAGGCCCTTAATCCATCACTGATGCTGAGATTTCCAAGTTATTCTTAGTTGCTTTGTCATATGAAGCCTTACACGGGGCACTTGGAGAACAGAAGAAATATGCCCTGAATGCCAGCCAAAGGAAAGGAGACAGCTGAGGGGTAAGTGCCGAAGTGCCCGAGGGATCTGAAAATAGAAGGAAAATAATTGCTGCTGATGTGAGTTTCCCAGCACACATGTAAGAATACATGGATAAAAGCCAAATAGGCTTGGAAAGGGTCTTAAGCTAACAACTGCTTAAAACGTAGCCTCTGTCAGGCACTGAGATCTGTCTTTGTTTAGATCATTCATTCACTTACTTGAATATAGCATGGACTGCCAGGTCTACTTCTTAACCCTGTTACCTTGGGACTCTCCCTCTCCCTCTCTCTTTTTCTCTCCCTGCTCTCTCCCTCTCTCTCTCCCTCTACCTCTCATTCTTTGGCTCTTTCACAAGGAAACTATTCTAACTTTTGTCTCTAACTCATCAGAGTTCTGTATCTGGTAACTTCAGTGTCTCAGTGTTTTCCATAATGTCTAATCCAGAATAAGGATGAGGACTTGCAGAATTATCTTTCTCCCTTCTGCTGTTTAAAAAGCTGCACCTCTTTTTGACATTCCTTGAGATGCGTCCAAGGCAAATACCCTATCCTACCCTTAATTACTCTTGCTCATAGCACTACACCGGCAGCTTTAAAAGGACAAACATTTCTTCAGAGAAATTTGGGATCATTGCTTAGTGCTAAGCAGTTATACAGTGCATGATTGCTGAGTAGGAGTAGGATAGCTTTTAGGAGCATGGGATCACCAGTGAAGTGCTCTAAGTTGCACGCCAGCTTTCAAAAGGAGTGAGTTAGCAGCTGCTCAACTTGACCCTGGCGCACTAGAGGATAGCTAGGTGATCTGGTAGACTGGTCATGGTGTGAGACAGCAAAGCGTAAGACAGCAGCGGGAAGACTGCCAAAGTCTGAAGCAGGATGTCTGAAATACAGCTGCAGCCATGTGAGCTTTTCCTTCCCCTGCCTTAACTCCTCACGAAATGAATGCAATGTGCTTGTGGAGGAGTTGCTACAGTTGGCAGAGGTTTGATAGTTCACTTGGGAGAACTCCATCATGAGGCTGCAGTGTTTTTAACATGAAAAAAACACCAACAGAATATCCCAGATATCCCCCTTTCTCCTCCAATCTGATGTAGACCAACCCTTAGCCGCACCGAAATACTCTACACAGAATGATTGGGTGGACAACTGAGTTGTGCTGATTTGATCTAGTTCCTTCATCTTGCAGGCTAATCAGCCTGAGTTGTAAGCCTTTGTCATTTATAAGGTAAAAGGGAGGTTTGGGTTGTGTGCAGGAAAAGGAGATTTTTGTGCCACAATTTGATTTAATTTTGGTGTATAGACAAATCTCTTACATTAAATACAACCTGAAAGAGACTTATACAGGGATTACAGCGTGATCCTAGTTATGGAAGGAGAAATGTGACAGGGAGTGAGGACCCCTGGCCACCTGGCATTACACAGGTTCTGGACCAGGCTTCTAAAAGGAATGAAGGTTCAAGGTTTCAGCAGCAACAATTTTCCTGGCACATTTTGGCAGCTGAGAGTTATTTATATTGAAATGGATCCCTGAAAGAAGTATATGGAAATGGATCCCTGAAAGAAGTATAGGCACATATAGGTCATGCTAGACTCAAACAACTACACACTGACTTTTGTAAAGTTTATGAGGTGGGTTTGGTATCGAACTAACTTGGTAAATGCAGATTTAGTTCAGATGTCATTCACGTCTTCCTGGGATCTCACTGTCATTTTCTTGTCTGTCTGTAGTACATCAGTATCTTATATACACATATATATAACAGGTAACTGCTATCTGCCTGTGTCAGATGTGAGACATTTGTCTGCCCCCAAAATTGTTAAAATGAGATCTATTTGCTCTCAGTCTAACATTTTATGGTCTTAAAAGGCCAGTAAATTACACCACAGGCACTATGAAATATACTAGCCTTATAATTTCATGCAATTTAATCAACATCACGTAGTTTTTTGAATGTTATAATTTATTTTCAAGCAGTCAATAATTAGAATCTATTAGAGAAAACATTTAGATTTGTTTTAGTACTTATTTCACTTTCATACCCCACAAAAGATTCAAAACATTGAAGTATCTCATTTTGACTCCATTATACTTGTGCTGCTTGTTCGACAGAAAATGCATTTTTTCCTAAACACGCTTTCCTTTTATCAACACTTATGATTGACTCAGAATCAGCAGAACAGAACCAGTTGCCAAAGCCTTGCATCCATTTGGGAGCCACGACTCTTACAGTTTGTGCTCTGAAAGTGTATTCACCCTCCTTCAGAATCAGCAGTAAGTACCACTAGCATTCCCAAGGTAGTAACATGGGCACACACACTTCCTTTTACCTCTTCTGGATGTGTGAGGATGTGTCAGAATGCAAATCAAATTGCCACTCCTGAAGGTGCCCTGACCAGTGCAAACAGGCCAAGCAGGCTCCCACACACCCAACAGCCACAAGAGGTACTGCTGCCTTTCCCTCGCTAGTGGGGCAGAAGGAACATTTTCTGCTGGCAGCATCAGACTAAAGGATGTCCCTGGGACATCCCCCCAGCAGTATGCCTTATTGCAATTTTGGTTCATATCTGCATAAAGTCTTTGTGGTAGCTGGGATCTGAACCTTCCAGCTAATTGAGTGAGATGGGCTCGCTGTGTGCTCCTAGGATGTCTGCGGGCACAGGGATGTCTGTGCTTCTGTAAAAATCCTAGATTTCTTGATCAGTTAACAGAAGGGTTCAAAAGAGTGATTGTTAGGTCTTTTTTTCGTGAACCCTGAATAGAGAGGAAAAAAAAAAAAAAAAAAAAAAAAGAAAAAAGAAAAAGGAAAAAAGGAAAAAGGTATTCTACTCATACTGGCTTGAAACATATACGGCCATGAATTTCATGAGCTTACTAATGTGACTGTCATGTCTCTTACAGAAAAATCATCATTTGCATTTTCCTTTTAAGAACTTGATATTCTTTATAAACTTACTTGAATTCTGTAAAGGGAGCTGACAGTTCCTAAAGAGAAAAAAGCCACATTATTATTATGTCACTTATAGAAATGCTAATGGCAGGATATGAAGGACAGCATAATTATAGTGTTGCTCTAGTGATTCTTTGGTTAAGGTTTTCTCAGTACTTTAATTATAAACTACTTATTTCAGCAGTTTAACTTTCTAAATGCTCAGTCAAACACCCTTTGGGTTTGATTCACTCTTTGTGGCATTTGTTGGTGTAAAAAGAGCCTCCTGTAGGCAAAGCAGAAGTCTCATGCAATCAGAAGCACCCACTTGTATGGAGGATGGCTGAACTGGAGAGGAGGACCAAGGAAAGAACTGCCGTTTTGTGCATAAGAACCAAGCTGTTGTTGAGAAGTAGGAGCACTGAAGTAAGCAGGAGGGAGAAAACCCTTGGCAGAGAGGGCTGGAAGAGAGGTAGGCATATGTCAAGGAAATTTGACAGGGCAAATTTGAAAAGTGGCAGAATATGTAAATGAAATCAGATGAGGTCAAAGCACAACAAGAAAAAGAGAATTCTGTAACTCTCTAGCCAGCATCTTAGAGACCTGCCACCTCAGCATATCTGAATTTGGGGAAGAAAACAGCACAAGGAAAGAAAAAAAACCTTTGAAAGAGCATCTACTTACATGCTTGTCCAGCGGGCGCAGTTCTTCATATCCTACAAAATGTTAGTTCAGCTGTTGAAACCATTCTTTAAGCTTTGGTCAGGGAAATTTACCTTCCAGGTACTGTGTACTTAAGCTCCATTGGAGTTGTTGGGATTTATGTGTAATGCTTTTAAGCTCATGCCTAGGTGACTTTCTGAATGAGAGCTGACTTAAGTATGTGACCAAATACTTTCCTGAAGGAGGGCCAAGAGAAGGGATACCTCGTCCTGTTAAGCTCCTCAAGAGACAAATCTAGAGGCAGATCACATCATTTGAACAACACTGCAAGCTTCTCAAAATTGTAAAGCACAAATCCGATGATTAGCAAGGCTCCTTTGTTCAGAGAACTGCAATTTGAGAAGCCTGATCTGTAAAGCCACAAAGACCTCATTAGGAGCTTTTAATCCCGTGTTTGTTTATTTACTGTAATAAGTGTACACTGACTGTTTTGCCTAAAAAGCTGCTGCTGCTTGTCCTTGCTGAGGAAGAACATGAAGGTCAGAGTTTTAACTTTTGCGGTAAGGCAGTATGTTGTGATTTGTTTCCAAAGGGGTGGCATGAAAGGGAGTGGGACTGGGAGAGGACAACAAACACGTGCGGTTGTGAGATAGCTTGCAGTAGTTTGTGAATAAAAGCGGGTATTACCTTTATTTCCTCTTGACACTTCGAGTTGACAGTCCCTTTCTTTTGTCCTCCCTCGCTCATCCATCTTTCTACATCAAACAAAGATTTTGGAAAGTTCAAAACAGCAAGTTCTCCTTGTGCCTTGACAAGGGAGGTAAAATTGGGTTTATTCTGAGAAGACACAAAGTTCAAGTGAAGGTTGGATCTGCATCAGTTTTGCTAACAATATTTTTTTCAGGACTCTACTATAGCTGTGCGTTTTTTTTCGTCTTTTCCTTGATTCTTCTGCGGTGCTCTCCTGTGGAAATGGGAATGTATTTGTGTGCCTGTGTGTGGAGATGTAACCAGCATTCAAACAATCTTAACAAAGATTTATGAGGCAAATTATGTTGTTTGTTAAATACCCAGATGGAAAATCAGAAACTCTAGACATGGTGAGTAGTGAGGGTATCAGCAAGAAGCTGTGATTCAGACAAATAGAAAGCCTCATGATTTAATTTAAAATGAAATAGTGCTCCCTTTCATGAATAACAAAAAGGTATTTTGTGGTGTCCCCCTCCCCCCCTCTTCCCGAAGCTGAGTCCTATATTCTCCATTTTTGCTCTTTTGCTACTCTTATAGAAGGCACGCAGGTGGATCAATGAGGGACAGTACATAATGAATCTATAAAGACACTGATAATAAAATAATAAAAAATTAGTCTGCCACAAAGTTGTGCAATGCAGTTTATTTCAGGCTAGGAATTAGTTGTCTTGGGGAGAAAGACTTCAGAGCTGGGACTTGTCAATATAAGAGCTTCATATCCTAGCCCACAGTACAGCAAAAGTATAAGATCTCTCCTCCTCTCCTCTCCTCTCCTCTCCTCTCCTCTCCTCTCCTCTCCTCTCCTCTCCTCTCCTCTCCTCTCCTCTCCTCTCCTCTCCTCTCCTCTCCTCTCCTCTCCTCTCCTCTCCTCTCCTCTCCTCTCCTCTCCTCTCCTCTCCTCTCCTCTCCTCTCCTCTCCTCTCCTCTCCTCTCCTCTCCTCTCCTCTCCTCTCCTCTCCTCTCCTCTCCACAGCTCCTCCACCTGAAAGCTGCTGGGGTAGGAAGCTGGGGGGCAAGTACTGCCCCAGGGTCACAGGGGCAGAGATTCAGAGATCCAGCACAGGGCACAGGGCACTCTGTTGTTAACATGACATCAGGGTAGTATCAGCACCTACTCATTTTTTAATTCCGTGCTACTGCATATTTTTGAATCATGATATCACTGTGTCAGCAGAGTGTTGGCCATCCCTGAGATCATTAACACTTTAATTCACTGTTGTCTCATAAAGCATAGGGGGGCTGAGATGCAGTACTGTCTGAAAACGTTTCATTTCTAAGATTTCACTCTCAGCAACATTTTCAATGCCTCTGGAAGCGATGCTATCCTTTGGTTCAGAGGGTTTTCTTTTGAATGCTGCGTGTTTCAGTTCAAATAAAAAATGACACTCACCAGCATGCAGGCCTTTAAACAACTGAGATGCTTCTGGAAACATTGACCTACCTACTAGTAAGAACTAGTAAGAATGAGCCATGTTGTCTGGGTATGAATTCCAGCTGTTTAGGAGCATTGTGTTGCAGACGAACTGCTTAGTTTTGGACTTTTCCATTTCAGGAGTGCAATGGAGGGTAAAACAGCAGGGAAGCACCCCTATTTGGTAGTCCAGACGGGCAGTGAAAGGTATCAGCAGCCCTTCTGCCCATGCTTTTCTCCCTGATAAGGACAATGATGTCAGGATTGGGTGTACTGCATTTCAATTAAACAGAAAATTAAAAAAATAAAAAGCACGCTGCTGAGTGCCATTGCAGGTGGGAGGTGTTACTGGCCCAGACAGCTAGAGTTGGTGGCTTTTTCTGGCTCTGTTTCTCCGCGAGCTGAATACAGGGTGCTTAGCACATATGGAGTTACCCACAAGTTTACAGTATGTGGGCAGCAAATGAGAGCTTGCTGCTGTATTTTATTACTGCTGTGTGCTATGTGTTTTCTCCATGGTACCTACTTTTACCTAATCTTAGCTATTAAATTGCACTACCCTCCGTTAACAGGACCTTTTTAGAAGGCAGAATGGAATGGCAATTTGGTGTAATGCCGATGAGTCTTCCAAAGTTGTTTTCTTTTTCTCACTTTACTCCCCTGAGAAATGTCCGGCATAAGGAGATAAAATCAAAGTACTTTTCATTTGATGAATCCATGCTTTTTGCCCAGTTGTTTCACTTTGTTATACTTCAAAGTGGGAGATTTAAAATTCTTTAACAAAATAGTTTAATTAGAACTGTAAAGGAAAAAAGGCAATGATTTTTCTAAAGCTTGAGCATACAGCATTAAGTTCCCAAACTTATCTTTACATATCCTGATGAAGTTTCCTAACCTACAGTGGTCTCAGGACACTAATGGAACAGATTCTCTGTTACTGGCGAAGAAGAAAAGAGGCAGAGTATTTTTCTCCTCACTGGATGAAGGTGAAAGTGTTACAATACAAGCTGCAGTAAAGGACAAGAGTAGAGATAAATGCAGTATTTGAGAGAGAAGGCATTACAAAAAAAGACCTGAACCACCTAGTGATGCGTTTGTTCGGTGGAGCTTTTAAAAAGTGCACTAATGGCCCATTTTATCTAACACCCAAAGTCAATGAAAAACGCCCAATGACTTAAATAGGCATTGGATCAAGTGCTGAGCTTTTAGGAATAATTATACTCAGTATGCTGAAGTTTCTGATATTTTTCTTCAGGCTGAATGCTACTCCCTCTGTTATGTGCCCTGACTTCAAGCAAACAAACACCCCCCTTTTCCAGCTCACATGAACTGAAGCAGTACTGCTCCTGCCACCACTTCCAACTTTTGCTTTGCAGATGTCGAAGTTTTTAGATCAGAGCAGTGATCTAGACCCAGCAAATACAGGTGGATGGGAAAAACACATTTAAAATGTATCTTTTTTTTTTTTTTTTTTTTTTTTGCATGTATTCTTTTCTGGATGGACAGGGCACGGTGGGTGGGTTTGTAAACTTTTTGACTTCTGAAGGTGTTTTCTCCTCTTGCCCTCACACTGTTGTGTTATTTGGCAGAAAGAACAAGGTAATCCACTCTTCCTAAGGAATCTCTTTTGTGATAAGTAAACGGGCAAGGAGGGTGACCACTATTCAGTCCAAGGCAGTACACCCTCACCTAGTTTTTATCTATCTATTTATTTATTTCCTTTGCTGTTTGAACCATTACTTGTTTTTGTCCCATTATGGTAGGGCTCCTGTTTTGTTGTTGTTTGTTTGTTTGTTTGTTTGTTTGTTACTGTCATCCAGTTTGTTCTGTCAAAAACTGCACAGTACTGAAACCCTTAGGAGTATGTTTTATTATGAGAGAGACCAATCCAGAAATCTGTAAAAGCCACTGGATAATACATAAGATGGTGGCTGGGAACATAACTAGATTCTCCCCTTCCTGCTATAACAACAACAGCAGCAACAACACTAATATTAATAGAAAAACCTTGTTCCAATTGTTGCCATCCTCTTCTCTCAGCTAAATGCATGGGTGCAATTGAAAAGCGTACGCTGATTCTGGAAGGCACACGTTATGATACCGCACAGATCCCACAGTTTAACATCCATTTTGTAATTTAGTAAAGATCCCACCTCACCTCATGTGGACTATGAACAGCTCACACTAAAAATAATGTGGCTCAGTAAGATGGGAATATTTTACCGAGCTGAAAAGGAGCTGCCTAAACTTTGTGTGTTATGAGGTTTAGGTATTGTCTGTGTTATGGTCTGTCACTAAAGTATTGCTGTCCCTGCTATGCTGCCTTTTGGGAGCCTGAGTATTTTATCAGGGTTTATGTTGATATCAGTTGAGGACTGGGTAGGAACAGAGACTGAACTACTTATCCATCTTCTCTGTTTTGTACTTACCTCTTCCTTAGAAACCAAGCTCTGTCATAAATAACCCAGCGAAGCAAACAAGTTGGAGAATGAACTAGAGAATCAGAGATTCAGAGAATAGTTTAGGTAGTAATGGCCCCCTGGAGCTCACCTAGTCTAACACCAGAGATATGTGGTCCAGAGCTGCTTTTCTGACTCTCTGTAGGAAAGAGAGTCCCATGGGTCACTAGGAACGTCTTTTTGGACTCTTTAGATACCTACATTTCAAATCCAGAAGGAAAAATAAGGTGTATGATTTAGAAAAAATAGTTTAGAGTCCTTGTATGAAAATGTAAAAGATTATCCTCTGTGCAAAATAGTGGAGGAAATTATCATTATGCTTGCTAGGGAAAAGGCAGTAAAGAGTATCTTCTTTGTTCTTATTTTCAAGTTGGAAAGCTTGATGCACAATGAGTTATTTATACTGACAGACTGGTACTTAAGCAAATAAGCTGACCTTAGATCCCCAGTGTGGATATGGGTTACTGCAAATAAACAAAGAACTAAAAAGCATATAAGCGAAATCTGTAAATACAGAAAATCCTTGCAAAATGTGCTACAAAGGCATGTGGTAACAGAAACTAGCACAGCTGTGTTCAGAGGTGAACCTGGTAGTGAATAGACTAAAATTACTTTTTAAAAAAGAAAAAAAAAATATTTTTTTAAAACTAGTTTGCACCCAAGGACCCCAAAGTTCTTTGTTCTCGAATAAAAGATTAATAAAGCCTGGCCACCTCCCAGAAGCTGGTGTGGAATAGCACAGTTGTTGGCTGGCAGCATCACACAGGATCATGAAATGAGAGAGGGAATATCATCATGATCTGAAAACAATGTCGTATCAAGACAGGCAGGATGTTATTTTATGCTATGTAATTTGGCCAGCATGTCTGGCTTACCTCAGCCAGTACTGTGATGGGTTCTTGGCAAACATTCAGAGCTTTTATTTTACATATCACCTGTGCTCGTGTCTTTCCAGCAGCCCTTCATGCTCTACCCAGGCTGCTCTGTGCCTAGCTGGGCAGAAGAAGGTGTCTCGCACAGCTTCCTGAAGCACAAAAATGGCACTTAAAAAGCCTTTGAATCAAACTAAAAATCATCTTTGCTGTTTTTACCACCAAATACTGCATATCAAGGCTCTGATGTTTGCCTCCCCTGAGTCATCAAAACTCCCCTGAGCCTGACACAGCCAGCCAAGAGAGGCAGGCGGCTATGTGGAGTCTCTTGAAATGACATGAAATTGCCCTGACTGTCGGCAATTCAGAGGAGAGCAGCCTGCATTTGAGAATGTTAGTTACTGTAGCAAGAGCTTAAAATCACTTCTGTTGAGTCTTCTGCTGTCCCTCCTCCCTTTCAGGCAGAGATGTGCCGAGTTCTTTGGAGCAAGTATCATTTCTTAACCTATTTTAGAAGAGCTCGCTTTGATGTTCCTCTTTATGCTCTGTTGCATGAAATTAAAGAGAAACGCTCTTCTTACCTCACAAAAGAGGAAACAAATGCATGCATATCTGAAGATGAGGAAAGAGCTAGCATTAACAAATTAATTATGTGGAGGTATGTTAGAAATAATTAAAAAAATAAATTAACTTGTTTATGGGTGATGAGTGGAAAGGAGTGGAAAGATGCCTTCCCCGTTTTACATGGTACTAGAGGGATTAAAAACGTTAACCGTGCAAGGCCAGTGGTAGCTTCGGAGGGGGTCTTTGCCACCATCTATTGGTGAAACAGGGGAAAAGACAGAGCAAGGTGACCTTACCAATGTTCCGTACTGTACCAGCGCAAGCTTTTGCTCCATTTTGAGTTTTTGGGATAGCAAATCTTTCTTTCTTCTTTTTTCCTTCTTCTTGGTCTGGGGCAAAGAGCAACAGGACTGAAGTTATGTCCTCTGAGTGAAGAGTTGTCATAGGTAAACCTTAACAGCTGGCCAGTGGTCCTGCACACCTCTCAATGGAGAAGAAAGGAGTTCTTGACTCACAGGGAATAATTTATTTCTCATGTCAAGTCTCTTGTCAACTTATTTCTTCCTGGCTTCTGGTAAAGGAGTTGGGCCTATTTTCTTTGCTCGTTTCAAGAAAAATTGCAGTGATACTTGAATCAAGCCCTACTGCCACTGACAAACCTTGGAAGAGTGCTGTAATTGCTAGCATTTCTGTGAAGTCCAGCAAGAGGGGCATCTGTGAAATGACATCCCTTGCAAGCAAAATGTTGGCAGAGTCAACCTATGCTCCAGGAAAGACAGGCCAGGAGAGAAGTGAAGGGAGCTAGTATCAGCAATTGAGCAGAAAAATCGTTAAAAATGTCTCTAGATATGAAATGAGTCTATTTTATTGGCTTAATCAGCACTGCTTGCATATGCAAATTCCTCATGAGTAAAGCTTTTGCACTGCAGGTTCCAAAATGAATTCAGGTAGAGTCACTGACAGGAGTAAATGAGCAGAAAGACAGTTTAAAGAGCCTGCTTAGTTTTCAAATCAACAAATTGCTGTGGTTCTTCTTAATCCATCAAGAAAAAAAGGAATAGAGAACAATCTGTCAGCCAGGCGGGAAGGTATAATGGTAAAGGACATAATGTTCCAGCTATTTTAGGGCCCATTTACACTATGAAACTTATGGCATTACAGAACAGTTGTTGAACACGTTTGAGGAACAGCTGTGTTATTGCTAAAGTGTGAAGACTAAAGTGTGTATAGACCTGTAGGGTGCTCAAGAAGAACTGTTTCAGGGGAGCTTCTATTCAGCTTAAAACCGTGTTCTTACTCAATTTCACTGTAAGTGAAGAAGGACTAGCGGAGTCAAATGACTCCATGAACACTCTCTTTATTTCAATGAAAATAGTGGCAATTATCCATGATAACTTTGATAGCTGTATCAATCTTTCTTAAATAAGACTAAATAACACAGATCAAAAGTGTACTTTCAGTGCTCATTCACAGATACTCTGGTCATTGTTTAGATATCTCTGTTCCAAGAATAAGACGGTTTCTTCCCTCCCTCCTTCCCTTTCTCTCGGTGGGGCTACCATTTTGCTTATACTAAAGACTGGACCTCCCACAGAGAAATAAATTGAGAATAAAGAAATGCATCTCATCACAAGATGTTATGAGAATGACTTTCAAAGTCATTGCGAGGTAACTTTTATTCTTTTAAAAAAGATTTTCTTCATAGTTATCAGACTTATCAAAGCCTCCCTACCAAACCTGTCCTGCATAACGTGTTCAAAGTTTGTCTGCATTAATCATTTTTGGATGAATAACTGAAGCAGAAGGATGAATTACTTCAGAGCAATTTTAGGATGTGCCTCGTTGGCTTATCTATCTGTTTGCAACCATATACATGTGCAGATGTTGAAGAAGTTTTTGCTCTAGCCAGAGAGCAGTGAATTGTCTGTGGTGGTAAAATGATGGCAGCTCTGGTCTGCTGGAGTGCAAGTGCTTTTGGAACTATTTTCAGGAATAGTGACTTAAACAATCTTTGCTTTTCCTCCTATCTCAGTAAGAAATCTCTCCACTACTATTACATCTAAGAATTAATTTATTTCCCTTATAGGATTATTGGGAATTTCTGAAAGTATCTGTTAAAGTAACATCAATGACTGTACACTGCTGAAGTATGGAAAGTATAGCATGGACCTGAAGTTACTCTGTAGCTGCTTCTTGTAATTAGGGTTTCTTTTGTGTACGTGGATAGCACAGTTGCTTGCACTAATTGTGGGTAGCCATATTGCACATTTTCTATGCTGCTATGTGAATAAATGCCCAATTTACATAAACAACAGTGTCACTTGCATATGCAAATGGGAATTCAAAATCTACACAGGAGCTGAACTTCAATTTATGAAGATCAGAACAGGCATTTTATCTCTGCTTAGTCTATACTGAGCCAGCCAAAACGCCACTGCAACTTAATCCTGAATCATATTTCATGCACTTAGCACTCTGCAGTCTAGGACAATTTATATATACCTATTATTATTTGTAGTGATTTGCATGTCTTTACATGAGATTATGACTTTAAATTCATTACGAATTTAACAGTGATCTAAACTCAGAACACGTACACATTTCTTGTTCCTGAAAAGCAACAGATGACAGAGGAACAAAACAAGAGAAAGACACTACCTGTCAAAGTGTGTGGGAAGAGAGAAAGGAGCAGCAGGAATGTTAAGAAATACAACAGATTAAAAATATATCTTAAGAACACACGTGTTTGTAACACTAACAGAGGCAAATGATCTTATTTGTATTATTATGATGCTATTCCTTCAAATTTATCATTCTCCATCCTCTTTGTAATATCATACCTTTTCTCACTTTTACTGCTACGATGAAGAAAGCAGTTAGTGACTTAACATGTGGGACAGATTTAGAGGACATGCTTGCTTTATAATGGAGAATCTCAGGCATTCATTTTCTGTTTCTCACAGATCCTGTCTGCTCTTCTTCTGGGAAGGGCAAATAATTTAGCATTCCTGGGCTGCCACGTCCTTCTGGATTTACTATGCTGAAAAATACCTAGTTTAGATAAACATGTTTGGCTTAGTAAAAGAAATCAGGATAAAGCATGGGATTCTTGTCTATTTTTCCAACAACCCCTCTCACAGATGATCTGATGGGAAGAAGAAATCCTGCATGAATAAATTAAATTTAACCTTCAAGAGTTTAATTTTTCCACCTAAATGATTCTATGATAGTTTTAATTTCAATAATATTTCCATCACTGCTGAAATTACTCTGGGTTTATTGTGCCTAAATGTGGGGACTTCTGTCTTTCTTACACGTAGGTAAATCATTGTTTTGGACAATCACTGTGGTGCCTGATTGTTCGTCACTGCAGGCAAAACTTTAAAATAATACTGTATGTATACTTCAGTTTGCTTTTGTTGTCATAAAAAAATATATTTTTTTTGGGGAAAAAATGAAAATAGAATATTTAATTCAAATGTAATTCAAATATTTTGGATTCAAAAAGGTTTCCATGTTAGCTTATAATTTCCTTCCTTCATAATGGGACTATGACAGCCTCATCCCCTGTGAGAGAAGGTCTTTAATGATGGAAGATAAAATCCAGCTAGAGAGCACAACGTGCAGGAAAGAATGGGAGTATTTAGCAATCAGTCTACAACTTCCATGAGTCATGGTAATAAAATATCCAAATAAAATGCTTTTGTTTTTTTTTTCATATGTAAACAAGAAATGGACAACTTTCCAGCTTTGTGATAATTGTTTTGTTTTATTTTGCCCATTAACTAAACCTTTTCTAAGACACAAATTGTTTTGTAAAAGGGCTGTGTAACTGCTAAAAAATAGATTGGCATCACAAAAACTACATTTAGGATTGGAAGAGATTTGGAATAAAACTTGACAGAGTCTTATCAAAACTTTATTTCTTGATTTATTCATGTTTATTTGAGGCTCCTTGCAAAGGTCTAATGACTTTTCCTGATGCTTCTACAGGCTTTGCAGGTTTCTTAGGAACTCCAAAACAGTATTGTTCATTCTTGTCTGTGAGATGTCCTGTCAACCAAAATCCACAGCTCTCTAATGACTTGACCTCTGTCTGGATCTTCTTTGTCTGATATCACCTCTTTGTTAAATTGTATTTATTTCAATATACATGGGATCCATAATTATTGAGGCAATATTAAAGCTTAAAACCTAGCAGTCCTCTCATTCATGACTGTTCACCTGAATGAATACATCATTGGCAAGGATGTTGGGGAAATCATCTCAGGAAACTAAATCAAAATAATGTTCTAAAGTGGAGATCATTTTCCAACCAACAAAGGAAGGACTGGAAAACAAACTTCTTCATTTCATATAAGAAATGTAATTTAATTAACCATTTTTAATTCAAAGCGCTTTCTTTGTGTTACATGCTGTCTTGTTCAATTCAGCTCCTCCACACTGTAGCTCCTGACAGTTCTCTCCTTGACATTTCTAATAATAATTTCAATACCGTCTGAAAATTCCTGTAAAGGAGGATTTATATGATGAGTTAATCAAAACAGACTATACAGCGGTGTGTTTTCATCCCAGATAAATATCCATATTCCATTACTGAAGTTGATAAAATATTTGATGGACAGCAATGACCTGCTGCCGACTGTTCCTGTGCTACTAGATATATATTTTTTTCACTTCAGAAATATATGAGCAGGCTATATATTCATTTTTTTCCCCTAATCTTGCAGCTGATTGCCTAAAACCTCCCGTCTGTGGCTTATACAAGTTAGGTTTAGAGGCCCTTGCTTTGATAAAATTGATGCTGCAGTGATTTGACATAAATTAATTTTTCATGCAGACAGTTTCCGTGGGGCTGCTGGCACTAAGTACACATGAAAAGCACATGCCTGGCAAAACTGTCATAATCCAAAGAAACCAAGGCTGTAGTTGATGAGGAATGATGTATGATGAATAACAAAGGCTCATTTTAAGGTAAGGCTCACTTGGAGAATGGTTGCTATCTATGCAAACCAGGCAGCTGCAGCCTGTGAGACACAAACCCAAATTACTTTCACAACCAGCTGGTTCAGGGAGTCTCCCACTATATGAATGTTGCAACATTACTCAATATAAATCAGGAAAGAGAGTAATACACTAAACCTACCAGCTTCTAAAAAAACACCTCTTACCTCTCTTTCTTCTTCCTACCCTAGCTGATTTATCAGCAATACTCTCAAGTATTTGTTCTGAATTGGGATGTCAGGAACCAAAGGCATTTACCACCAGTGAAATGAAACAAGAGATTTGCCTTGATTAATAAAAATACCAGCTTATAGTGTAACAAGTCAACCAGTGTAATCATATGACTTCAGAAACACTGCTTAGGTTATGACAGTGTTTGCCTGGCTTCTTCTATAACCTCTCCTGAAACTGTGGAAACAGGGAAAAGAAAGATAACTGAAAATCCTGAGCGTGATGCCTTAGGTTTTGCCTAGAGCCCCAGGGTACTACTCATCCATCTGCTCTTTGCAAGAGAAATGTTGTTTTGTGTTTGCTGTGGGGAACCATTTTCCAAGACTTGGCACCAGTGATAACAACTGCAAATAAGGGTCATTAGCAGTGTAGCAAGAAATACCCTTCGGCACTGGGTCTCCTAAACATGCCTCCAGGTCCACGGGGATATTGTCACACTGCTATTTATACTATCTCCTCAGTTCAGCAGCATTCCCCAAGCCACCTCGTGACCAACTTCAGACAAACTTAACCGGCCAAACGAGGCCAAGTGTTATTCAGCAAGATTTAAGGCCATATCGTTGCCTGCCAAGATGGAAGAAAATGTTACAAATACAACAGAAAATAAATCCAGTTTGTCTAGACTTCATAAGCAGGCAGCCATGCTTATTCTTTTTCAACAAGAGCCTAAATGTATCTCTGTTCTGGGCAGCCTCCCATCAGTGTCATTTCCCATTTCTTTTCACTATTTCAGGGTCAAAGTTGACAATGAGTAGCCAATAGCACTCTCCTTCTTCTCTTTAGGAACTGAACCTCCTTCTCTTTCTTTTCTGTAAACTTCATCAGTGTCTTCACTCACTCATGGTCCATGTCTTTGAGATTTGGGGTTTGGAATAAAAATTGATTTAAAAAAAAAATATATTATTTATTTATTTATTTATTTATTTATTTCTGGTGGCAGGCCTTGAGGGCCAGCCTACTGGCTAACTAATCTTGTCCAGTCTGATCTTGAGAATTTATGTCTTAATATCCTGCTGGAGCCATTAATGTCATGTATTTAATGTTATGGAAGAGATGAATTACACATACGTTCTCTAAGTTCATGGTCTTTAGTACATTACCAGCTTTCAGAGGAGATTACACTTGACACATTAATGAGAGTTACTACAGAAAGGTACCTCATCCAACATACACCACCCACTTTTGCCATTAGTGTTAGTGGCCTAAGATAACACAGTCCATCTTCTTCTACTCATTAGTTAGATTCTCTGATTACATTTCCTCAGATCTTCCTTTGGAGAGCAGCAGCTTCACCTACCCATGTGCTTCTGCAGAGACCTATCAGTAGAGGACCTCAATGGCATTGAGAACACCACCTTTGCTCCCAGTTGGGTTACACCCTTCTGCATACAGTGTTGCCTGTTTCTGAGAACTGACTGTTACTGCCCTCAACCCAGTACTGAACATGGGTTGGAATGGGTTGGAATCACAGTTCACTACCCATATCTCTATTTAATTAGGTAATCTCTGAATTACTATCTTTGGACTACTATCATTCCCCTGGACTTTTACCCCTGAGTATACATGTACACTATACAATGTCTCTCTAGAACTTGTTTGTTGAGACTTTCCCTTTGTCATACAAACTACAAAACTTTTTTAGCAGTAGTATGAACTTGTTTCATCCTTCTGTGCAGTCTTAGCACTACCTTTTTAGTAGTTAAATCAATCAGGGAATTAATTTTGTGCTGATTTTTTATAGAAAGCCCTCAGTAATGGATTAACCAAATAAGTAAAGTCTTAGTATTTGTCTGTACAGCATTAGGTCTAACAAAATATTTGAAATGTGGGATGTATAAGTGATTTTAGCATATTGAAAAGTGTAACATTCACTCAGGTAGAAGCTGTTTTCAGAGTCTTCTCTTAAAAACTGGAATTTAAATATTTGAAAACAACTCCCACTGAATTCACTGACTTATTGTTATGGGTTTGACATGAGAGGGAGCACCTTGAATTAACTCAGAAATTAAAGGCTATCCCTAATATTTCATGTCTTAAAACACATACTACAAACTAAGAAGCCATGTAAGCCTTTGTAAAATAATAATTTTGATAATAAACCCTTTAAGGCAGAGGTTTTATGTTTAAGGTGTATACTTGTACATGAAAACTCTTTCAAAACAATATAGGATGTGAATATAGGATGTAGGGAGCTAGCTATTTCCACACAAACTCTTTATGTGGTCGCTCCTAATCCCAGCAGAGGATCTTACTGAAAATACCTCATACTGGTTTGGAAGCAGATTAGTGTAAATCATATCTAGGCCTCCTTAGTAGGGAATTAAACTGTGTATAAAAGGAGAGTGACCATGGAGCTGTTGTTGTGGAGAAACTCTCACCAGGCTGTTTTTGCACATTGATGCGCCTCGTCACAGCGGAGTCCTGATATTGACTGGAGCCTTTCTTTGCTCCTCCACCAGATAAGCATTTATGACTGGCAGCACTGCAGACTGTTGTGTTGTTTGAACTGTTTATAGTAGTATTCCTTTCCTGAAACGTAACAGATATCTCTTTTGGGCAGCATTCCTCCTGGTAGCAAGCTGTCACTTCCTAAGTTTTGCTCTGTGGTGAGATGAATGCTTAGAAAGCAGGATGCACTTGATTTTATTCATAAAGCATTGCACATGTGGTGGAACATCCTGGCTTCATCTAATTAAGCAATAATTCACCATGGGCAGCAGTGTCTTTCAGAGTGGTTATTGTCTGCTTCAGCTCGCTTGCTGAAAGGCCACACAACTGGAAGTGGAATAATCCCCTGGGAATTTATTTTCCAGAACGCTTTACTAACAAGAAGTAAGTAGCTTTGTCCTGTCTTAAGTTTTGGTTCCTTATGCATTTTTTATATTATACAATGAGAGCAAAGCCTGGCTTCATGGAGCACAGCAACATCTCTGGGCTAATGATTTGAGATAGGGTCAAGACAGCTGAGCAAAATCTTTTCCTACTCCAGGTGTGTTACCTGAATGAGATGTATTGTCCCCTCTTAAACTGTTAGCAAGGCTACTGGAGCTAGGCTTTGCTGGAGAATGTATGGAGCTATGATCAGGTCAATAGTAGTGCTTTATCTCTTTTCTGCTTTTTGTTTTGATTTTGTTCAATGCAACTTCAAAACGAAATGAAAGAATGGAAGGGTAGGCTGAGTGGAGAACAGAAGCATACACGTTCAGTGGAAGAGGTGAGGAAAGGGCATATTGAAGAGACTGTGAGCAGAAAGGAAAGAAAATGTAAGTAATAAAAAGAGCCAAGAAAGAACAAGGAGGGGCAGGAGGTAGGTAGTATCATTAAAGAAACATGGAAAAGGTGAGAGTAAAAGAAACATGGAGGTAAGAGATGCTGAAAAAGGATTGCTGGTAAGAAAAGCAATACGTGAGAAGGTCTGAGAGTGGTGGGATTTTTGATGGCTGGGTAGAGAGCGAGTCTGGATAAGAGATGCTCAGAAGCAATGTTGATGACTTGCAAATTTGAGGATCAGGAAAGGTAGTGGAAGAAGAGGCTCAGAAACTCCAGGGAATTCCCTGAAGGCCCAGGCAGGGAGCAGGCAGGTGGGCTGCTCCAGGGAGCTGTTCTGTAGTCCTTACTTTACAGTAAAAGGTGGTAGGGCAGATCAGAGCAGGAAGAGAAGAACAACTCTTAAGAAGGAAGAAGCTGACTGGAAAAGACCTTTGCACAAAGTAGCTTCTGTGTCATCCTGAACTTGATTCAAAATTTAGTTCTCTTTAACTTATCTCACCAGCTGTGTTACGGGTTCATAGCCATGCCAGTAACGGGTTTTAGGGCAGTAGTTTCTTTGTTTCTGTTCTTACCTTGAAGCAGTGCATGAACAATTTGAGTGAAGCCCTTTCTTTGCATTGCTAAGCCTGTGCCCCTGGACCCGCAGGCTCTGTAGTCTTTCAAGCATGACATAAAGAGAAGCAGCAAGGAAATCTTCTTGCCTTTGTTTTTTGGGTCTATATTCTATTAAATCTGTGAAAAGGCATAGCTTTTGAGTTGCTTAATGTAGAAATTTCCTATCTCTGTCTCTTTTTTGCTTAACTTGATCTTATAAGACTGTGTGAATTCCCAGGTTGTGTTATGTTGTCTGAAATAACAATCAAGGGAGAGGGAAATACTTTGTGAATTATGTATCTGTAACAGCACTTCAAAGAGGTTCTCCCCTTAATCTTATTTTTTATTTCTTCCTGTGGAGAAGCTAAATATATCTAAAACAGAATATTTAGAAAATGTCATTAATCATGGCTTTCTTTTTTTCCCTCCATCCATAAACAAAGGAGGTAAGCTGGAGAGTGGCAAGGCAAAAAACATAGGTAATAGACTATCTCCATCATTCACTTACAGCTAACTACAGCAATATTCTGCTGTAGACCATGAATATATATATATATATATATATATATACCTGTTTGCTATATATGATACTCAGGTAGTGTTATGATTAAGACATAAGATTTTATTTTTATATCCATCATGGAGTTTGGCTTTTATGATCAATATATTTTGTTTACAGAGTGTGTGAGGTTTTTGTTTTGTTGCTGTAATATCTGGCTAGCAGAAAATGTATGTTTCTAAATCAATAACAAAAAAAAAATTTGCATGTGTGGAAGATAGTAACTTTTATTGTCAGAAATATTTCTCAAAATAGAAAGGAAGTCTTTTCAGTGCTAAATTTAGCTTGTTCTTACTTGCTTGGCTGTTCTAGAAGCATAACAGACTTGGGGAAAGCTAACTACACAACTGCTTCTCTGCCAGGTCATCATGGCTTTATTACTGTTGCAACTGGATTTAATCAAAAGGGGTTAGACAAAATGTGAGCCAGTATATTCAGTGTATTCTGTCCCAAGCTGCTGTTTTCTATCTGGGTTAAACAGCTCCTGTGGAAAGTGACTGACCCCAGTTGTGCTCAGTCCTGCTTACCAGTGTCAGTGTAGTTGCAAGGTGGGGAGAGCCAGGACAGTGAGAAGTGTGGTGGCACGAGTTCCTGAATTGCAATCAGCTCTCTCTTTCCAAAACCACATATGCAATTGAAAATTGCAGGTAACGTTTGTGCTGGGTTGGAAACAGTAGGGCTGTTTTCCACCTGTTCCCCGAAGCAAGGCTGTAATACGTTAACTGACAAGTGTCAGAAACCCTCAGTGAACAACTGCAGCAGGCTTAACGCCTTCCCTGCTGGAGTGGGTTTATGTGGCAAGGTTTTGGTAGCAGGGGGCTGCAGGGTTGGCCTCTGTGAGAGGAATCCAGAAGTTGCCCCATGTTAGCTAAGGGCCAATTTCAGCCAGCTCCACAGGGACCTGCTACGGGCCAGAGCCAAGCCATTAAGTGATGTTGTTTGTGCCTCTGTGAGAGCGGAATTAAGAAAGGAAAAAAACTGCTGCACAGCAGCAGCTGGGAGAGAGGAGTGAGAAGCAGCCCTGCAGCTCCCCAGGTGAGTGCAGCAGGAGGGCAGGAGGTGCTGCAGGCAGGCAGCAGCAGTTTCCCTGCGAGCTGTGCAGGGAGAGGCCCCTGGTGGAGCAGGCTGTCCCCCTGCAGCCCATGGGTCCCACATGGAGCAGATCTCCACACTGCAGCCCCCCCATGGGTGGAGGAGCCCCCGGTGGAGCAGGTGGATGTGGCCTGGAGGAGGCTGTGGCCCATGGAGAGCCCCCGCAGGAGCAGGCCCTGGGCTGGAGCTGCAGCCCGTGGAGAGGAGCCCACGCAGGAGCAGGGGTCTGGGGGGAGCTGCCACCCGTGGGGGACCCGTGCTGGAGCAGTTTGCTCCTGGGGAATGGATGGACCCTGTGGGACGGAGCCGTGTGGGAGCAGTTGTTGCAGAGCTGCTGCCTGTGGGAAGCCCCTGCAGGATCAGTTTGGGAAAGACGGCATCCCATGGGAGGGACCCCGTGGGGAGCAGGGGAAGAGTGAAGGAGCAGCAGAGGAGAAGTGCTATAGACTGACGGCAGCCCCCATTCCCCTGCACCACTTGAGGAGAGGAGGTGGAAGAGGGTGGATGAGGGGAAGGTGTTTTTAGTTTGTTTTCTTTATTTCCCAGTGCTCTAGCTTGTTCATAATAGGCAATAAATTTATCTAATCTTCCTACTCTGAGTCTGTTTTGCCCATCATGATAATTGCTGAGTGATCTCCCTGTCCTTATCTCAACCCTTGAGCTCTTTTCATTGTATTTTTCCCCCTTTCTGTTTGAGGAAGGGGAGTGAGAGAGCAGTTGTTGTGGAGCTCAGCCGCCCAGCTGAGTAAAGTCATCACACCCACCCTGCTCCTTCCCTGGAGTGATTTACTACTCTGTCATTTATTCAGATTTTGCCTAATGTAATAGTGATTTCTGTCTTGAGAAGCCTTGCAAAATAATCAATATATTTGACCTTCCTTTAGGTGATAGATGGAAGATCTTTGAAAATTATGAGCAGGACTTATCCAGGCTCATCTCTAGATCATGGATCAGTGCTCTAGAGCCACCTGAAAATTTCTGCCTTGGAGCACTTGCTCTATGTTTGTCTTTTCCACTCTAGGAGGAACACCTTAAAAAGAAAATCTCGATAGATCAATGCTAACGTAATGACAGAAGAAGTTTCTGTATTTTCTTCTATTTGTGATCCATCTTCAGTATTTTCCATATGCCTGTTCGGCTGATAATCGAGCTGGATATGGGTCAGATTGTTTTTGTGTCCAGTAACTCATAAACTGCCTACAACCTGTATCAGATAAAAGCCTTGAGCACCAGAATATCTGTCAAGCCTACTCTGAATTAGTATACCGTAGTGGATGCATGGCCTACTCTGTAGACCACTGAAGGTTATTAATATTAATCTCTTTTGTTTCACAATGTAACTTCATTGGGTAAGATGACATAGTGGTTTAATGAAATTTAGCCATGGAGATGCTAACCGGTATCTGGAACGTGCACTTTAGATTAGATCTGGGTCTGCAAGCTCAGATTCTGACAACTAAGGCGAAAGTAGGTTTGTGTACACTGGAAAAGTCAAGAATTGGAAGTAATTAATGTAATTAAAGTGGATTAGTTAAATAGGATTAATTCCTGATCTTCTTCCAAAGTGAATTAAACTAAGCCAAGTTAAGACCATTTTCATTCCAAGTAAAAGTATCCACTTGCCAGTTTAATGCAGTTTAACTGATCTTCTTAAAAAGTGAATTTGGATCGCTTTTCCTGAATATCCTCCTGTACCTAGTTCCTTCACATTAAAACAAATAGCTTCCACATTGCTTCCTTTAGGGCATGGTTGAACCTGATGCTCAAGATTGGAGCCTATGATTAAATGTATTTGGGAAATAAGTTCTATATGGTACTAAGGGAAAAACAGTCTGTGAGTGCTAGGAGTAAAATGAACGGAACTTTATTTAGTTTTAAGTGCTAAAATGAAACAGTTCAGACTGTGCATCTTCCGTGTTTTCAATGTTTACACCTTTACTACCTACAAACAGGGTGACAAAGGCATCTAATCTTAGCAGCAAACTGGGTGGAAGGCTAGTGTAAGGGCAGACAGGCTGAACTGCATGCATCATTATTGTTCTAAGACCTGTGTTCTCTTAAGTTGTGATCTGCTTCATAATGTGATTTTCTGCTCTTTAGGGTTAACAGGTGAGCTGTACCATAAGCCCTGCTGAGTGCTGAATGACTGGGAAATTTTTGAAGCTCCTCTCTGTGTCTGGTCTTTCAGTTGGTGGAGGATGGTTCTCTCCATGCACCCAGCTCCATGGCTTATTTTTGAGAGTGGCAGAACCTTTGTCTCCTGCAGTTTCTCTCTAAGCAGCATGGTTTTTCCACTTTTTGTTGGTCTGATCTTGATGGAGACAAAATACTAGGACTTCGCTTAGCTAAGACAGTGCTGAACAGTACTGCTTCCACTGCATCGCCTTTTTTCTCAGGTCAGTCACCTAAAGCTAGTTGCCTTACTTTAAAAAAGAGTCACATGTATTGGACATCAAGGTTAAAATTATATATACTGTGCTGAAGAGCTAACAGTGTATTTCAAGCATGCTTATTGTGGGAAATCATTTAAATAACCCAGTTTACTAACTAGAGCCCAGGACTGAAGAATATTGTAGGCAGTATTTATAAAAACAAACAACAAAACATCATAAATAGGTAAGTTCTTTTCTTTCTACATGCATTTGCCCCTGTTGGAATGTCTGATTACAAGACTACAAATTGGAGCTCAAATTTAGTAATTGGTAGCATCAGGATTGAAACCTACGCTTCTTTTTTTTTTTTTTTTTTTTTTTTTTTTTCCTTAGTGGGACAGTACGTAGTCTTAGCAGTTTGGCTGTGTGCTGTCATTGGCAATATCAGTGCATATGAAGTCCTTGTGATCCATGTGAAGAAGTCATGATTCCTGTCAGCTGAACAACTTCTCTACTGTTTTTTTTTTTTTTTTTAAAGATCTGTTAAGCTGTGATTCACAAAAGCATCCCAAAGCTGTACTAGCTCTAACTGAGATTTCTACTACTAGAAATGGATTACTTTTGATTGTAAGGGAGGTTTGAAAAGGTAAAAAAAGATGCCTTCCTCATGAAAATTTTTGGGGAGAACGTGTTATGTCAGGGGTATCTCAGCCAGTCAGGCTCAGAAGAAGTATGGGCATACTTTTCCACTGAGATGCCAGACATAACACGTAAACCAGGCTTCTTGATCTGAGCTAGTCATTGCACAGCTCTATGTTGTGCCATTTAGCTTTACTGCCTAGAGACTGTTGTGTGTGTCTTTGCAGCATGGTGCAGATAGGCCAGAAGGATATACCCGAGCTACCTACTGGATGTCTGTTTCAGTAGAGGTTTTTGAAGAAGAGAATGGCCTTATCTTCAGTAACACCATGACCTCTTTACATCACTCAGGCAATGTGAAATGGGCTTAGAACTGAGGGAATTACAGGTGATACCTACATACCTAAATTCTCTTCTGTATTACTGGTAATGCAGAAGGATTTTGATGAGGAATAATTTTTGGTTCCTTGACAGTGAAGTATTTCTATGCAGCGCACGTTAAACAAATAGGTTATCATGATAGTTCCCACTTACCAGACAGTCCAAACAGCTATTTTCTGTTATATCTGTTTACAGTGTGACTTCATTTGAAAGGATGGAGTATCAAAATACATGTATAAAAAGCTTACTTCCTTGACAACAGGTCAAGCTTTACCCGAGAAAACTGCAATGTAATTTAAATGTTGACGTGTGGTCATTTCCGTGGTTGATTTGATTTGATCTGTCAGTAAATCACAACACTCGGTAATATAATAAACTCCCACTCTTTGATTGTAACTGATACCAACAGAGGAGCACTGATCAGAAAAATTTTCTTTTGATTTCTCTGGGTAGTGGATCAGGGCAGCAGTGAAATGGAAGGAGATAGAGAAAAAAATCAACAGCATAAAGTTATAAAGTTAACTTTTTATCTCTGCCCACAAAGATGTTCTTTAGAACTACAGACAACATGGTCCTCTTCCTTTTTTTTTTTTTTTTTAAAGTGAGCAAAACCTTTCTATATGCAGTACCTGCAACTTACAGAATAATACAAAATGTCTTAAATCAATTCGTACCACAAAATGGTGGTATGTGACTTCCAGTGGATACTTCTGCTGTATCCACAGCTATGCATATGCAGTCACCTAATCATACTCCCTCCTTCTTCCCCCCCCCCCTTTTTTTTTTTTCAAAAAGGGTGTAAAACTTTGATATTTTATTTTTTTCTCAGATCTATTCACACTCAATATTTATCAGCCTTCTGTGTTTTGGATCAGTTCAACTAGCTCTAACAGGATTAAAATTTTTCAGACTCCTCTCAACTGCAAGAGTCCTGGCGTAATTTGTAACTACAGGTATGCAGGCATGCCCTTGGGATGCAGATGCTCTATACTTCCTGGTATCTCCTTCTTGAGAGCAAAGGTTTGCACAGCATAAGAGCTCTGACTTAGAGTATTGCTGGTCCTTCAAATTACTGTTATAAAATGGACAATCCATTCTTTTGTCTTCAGCAGTGTTGGTGCTCTGCTGTATGGTATAGGCTTCTCAAGCATTTGGAATATTCTGAGGCTGTCCAGGATCCTACCCTACCCCAAGGTCATACTCTTCCATAGTTGTTGTTACCTTTTCACATCCCAAACTACCGCAACCACCTGAAAACCTGAGCAGGGTCTGTACACTTTTTCAACTTAAATTTCAAGAATGATATGAAGTAATTTTCTTCTAAGTTGTATTTTTAAATGGAAATATTTTCTTGAGTTACAGATTTGAGCTATTATCTTTCCTATTGCCTTCCACCCCCATCACTTATCCTGGTCACAGGAACAGTGTGATTAGAGCTAAAGTAACTGTTTTCCTATCAGTAGCAGGGCTGGTAAGGGAAAGGACAGGCACATTAATTATATAGCACACATCACTTCCAAAGCCAGCTCCTGCTAGTGCTGGAAACTTTTCTCCTTGGCTACTCTGGAACCGCTGTTTTGGCTCATGTACCTTTGCAAGTGGAAGCCAAGGTATTTTAGGAAGTTTCTTGTTCATTTAAAATAAAAAGTAGGGTAATTAGACAAAGCAACCATTGCCAAATGCGATGTACCACATATGAAATGTTTAATTACAGAGGAAAGTTGTGTTCCTATTGACAGAGTAATCTGTACTCTAATTTACTTGTCTTACAATTCATTACTTCTAAGATATTGATTTTCCAGTAGAAGGCTTTAGTGGATAAATAAGTACATTTTATTTCAGGGACCTTGTTTTGAGGCTGATCTGTGAACCTCTGTCAAATGAACTTGGAAAGCTCAAACCTCTCTATTAGGTGGTGTCTGTGGAATAATCAAAGGAGACATACTTCAATAGTGCTGGTAACTTGTAAATAAAGGGCAGGGAAACAAATCAGTTAGAATGGTGCTGCTTTTCAGACTTAGATGATGTCCTAGCAGGATGCTGAAGTGAACAGTGTTTGGATTTTGGTTATATGTACATGTACCTTGGCTTTTAGGTTTTAATATCACATTTACTTCAACTATACTCTGTAAGACTTAGTACCATGCGGCAAAGAAGTGAGGGGGTTTGGGAGGGTGGAGGGAAACTGGAGTCATTAAATCTTGTCCTGATGCTTCATAAAAAGGTGAATACCTTCAGAGTGCACTTCACGAAGTAGTAGTTCTATCATGGGTGAGATCAGCTGCTAGCTTTGGCTGGAGAAGCATGAGAGACAATTAGTCTTTGTAACATTTATCTAAAGCACTGGTTCCAGAAGTAGTTGCAATGTCGTATTTGTCAGAAGCTTTCAGCATCTGCAGCCCTTGAACTGATTGGCAGAAGTTATTTGTGCTAAGCAATTCAAAGCAAAAAGCCTACATTGTGTGTCATGCTCTCACTGTGGGTTTTTGGTATTATTTCCACCTAGTACAAATAACCCCCTGGGATTTTATCTTTGCATTTACCTTTCTTTTGGTGTGAAGTAAATGGTTTACTTGTTGACTGTTTATTTGCTAATTTATTAATGAAGATATTGGTGGTAGTGTTCTATTTCATAATAACATGGGTTCCTGTAATTTATCATATCCAAGACCATTTAGACCTGTATTTCTGAGACCAGCAGTAGCCAATACCATGTGTTCTAGAGAGAAGTTTTATCTTTCATGGACAATTTTCCAGTAATATTTCTATACACAACAATATCCGAAAGCAAGCAGGTAGGTGTTACTTAAAATATTTTTACTTTAAGTATTTTCAGATAGAGACTTGTTCCTGCAGCTGTATCGTTCTTTAATCCTTCCAAACTCTCTTTCAGCAATATATTGTGGAACAGTTTCATGTATTATATCTTTGGGTTTAAAAATCCCTTCTGCTCAAATGTGTTTCACTCTTACCTAGGAGACCATCATTCTATTTTCTATGCATTATTTTATAGATCTGTCATATTCCCAAGGTTTTTTCTTTTCAAACAAGAATAATAATCTTTCTTTTTAACCTCTCCCAATATAGAAATATTTCTATGCATCTAATAATTTTTATTGCCCTTCCCTGTCTCTTTTCTATTTATGCTTTTTTTTTGGTGTGTGTTGAATTGGATGACCAGAATTGATATATGGCTGTGCCATTTTTTTTATATATATAATGACACTGTATTTTTCCAGATTGCTTGTTATCTCTCCCTTTAATGAAAGCTAAAAAGATATTCAATGCTTTTATACTGCCAGTGGGCATTGTACTTCTCAGAACGATGTCTAATTCTTTTTCCAAATTGTTATGGGGTACAGACCATCAGAGCATACAAGGAGTTCACCTTGTTCCTTCCATTACTCTGCATTTAAGATGCATTTGCTATTATGCTATTCAGCTCCCTAATTGCATCAGGTTCCTTAGTCACTGATAATTCTTGAAACCATGTGAGCTGGCAAGAAAACAAACAGGTCCTCCCTCCCCTCAAAAGAGATTTGATGCAGTGAAAGCAAACAATTTGGATCACTTGCATTTTACCCTATCTCTCTTCAATTTTAGTCACACAGGAAGATGCCTGCCTTTGGAGTGCCATTTCTTTTCAAGGAATTTTGTCAGTAACAGGCTTGAGCACAGGGAACAGAGGGCAAATTTGGAGCCCAAATTATTCTAGTCCTATCAATTATTCTTTGTGTATATCCAGCTTTTTTCCTCCACCTGATTTTTCTATGGCAGTTTCAAACTGCATGTGTTTCCCACATTTCTTTTTAAGAGGAGATTTTTTTTTTATTTTTTTTTTCCTGAAGATGTTGCCTTAGGGCTAAGTGGTACCTGGATTTTATCTAGTTTTCACCTCTGTCTATATTAATTGGGATACTTTTTAGTCCAGCAGCTGGCAGTCTTGGAAGGCTGCTGTATCACGCCTCGGTGCTGACTTGTCCCCACCAATACCTCGATATTTCCCTTGATGTGCGGCAATATGAACCATCTGGCATCTGAATTAAATAATCCTAGTGTAAGAGAAAATCTTTCCATTCAGCAGAGGAAAACTTGGCCACTTGAATAAGAAAGCATGATCAGAGGACTACCACATGCTTCTAGTACTTCATTTCCACAACAACCCAGTAGTTGTAGTGCAGCCCCAAGGCACAGCAGCCCAAATGTTATTCAGCTAATAATGGTCCCTAAACTGAAGCAATGGACTAGAGCTCCTAAGGAATTTATTTTTTCACATGGATACTTGCTTCCTCAGAGAGTATAGACTTAGTAAAGCTATGAATTTGGGAGCAGAGGAGCTTATATTTATAGAAAAGTCTGGAGCTCATTTCAGTGGTCTTGAGCAGAAAACATGGCTGCCTTTCAGCCAAGCACTTGCAAAGTACTTTGTCTTTCGCTTATAACTATTTTTATTTCATATGTGGTCATGTAAAAATGACCTGTGTGACCAGGTGCAATAGACCAGGCAGACTGACAGAAATATTAATGAGAGTAACAGTACCCAAAAGCCTCTCATGCTGATATGTGTCCTCATTGTCAATGTTGCTTGGCATCATGACAATTCCATTTTTATCCATTCATTTCTTAAATTGCCTAATTGCTGTATTTCAGCTGTATGTGGAAAGCTAATGTATCATTAAAAGATCACTTAAATATTTTTCTTGAAGAGATTTTTTTTCCCTCTTATTTTTCTAAGTCTTTCAGGATTTAAAACTTCTCTCTGCACCAGTTTCAACTATTTTTTGGATGGTAACAGTAAAAAGCCACTGATTTTGCCTGTACTTTTAATAACAGGAAATATTTTGTACTATGTGTTTACACCTTGTCCAGATGATTAGTCTGAGCTTCCTCTTTTTTTCTTTTTTTTTTTTTTCCTTTTTTCAGAATGCAATAATTAATGCTGTTCTCACTTACACATTTAGGATTTTGGCACTTTATTAAGTTTTTCCTTCTTTCCAGTCTTTACTTCCTCTCTCTCTCTTCAATCAAATTAATTCAATGAAGTATACTTTGATCATCTATATCACTGGTGGAAGAAATATTATCAACTTCTGTGTGCAGTCACTTCAGTAGTTTCTTTATGAAGCGTTGCACTACCAGAAGCAATGCTTCATAAAGAAACCTGTGGTAAAAGGGTCCTTACAACGAGAAAGTAAAATCTCAACAAGACTCAACTTGCAACCCAATGTATTTTCCTCCTTAACAAGATGGAGGGTGATCGTGACCTAGGCCCAGAAATGCTATTTTTGATCCTCAATTCGAACAATGAGGCTAAAAAAGCAAATAGCGTTCTTCCCATATCAAAGCCAAAGGAAAACTTACTGGTGGTTTTTTTGTCTCATTCCTTGAATCCATAGACTATTTTTTGATGTATGTATGTGAGGTACCAACGAGTCCCTCACCTGCAATTTTTGAAAGTTTTTGATCAACTTCTATCTAGAAATCTGCTGACAACCATTTAAACTAGTATAAGTAAATTAGGAGTTACACAGCATCTCTCTATTTGCGGTCTTGAAAGGAACAGGTCCCTGATTTGTTGTCATGTTATTTATCTTATTTCTAGTCCACACTTGATGTCTCTTAGAGCTTCTCTACATGGTGCATTATAGTTTAGTTTATGAGTATTAAATGCAATAGCTATGCTACGCTGTCTCTGAGACACTTGCAGTATGCACTAACAGCACGTCTAATATGAGTGCACATGAGATGAAGAAGTGTACCTTCTGCCATGTGCAGAGTATCTGCAAAGAAAATTAAAATTGAATGGCTACAGTGCTGAGAGTTTGTACACCTTGCACTGCATGCACTCAGGAAAGCCTTG
This sequence comes from Aythya marila, assembly GCF_965140915.1. Lineage (NCBI taxonomy): Eukaryota > Metazoa > Chordata > Aves > Anseriformes > Anatidae > Aythya > Aythya marila. The sequence continues at coordinate 43,340,254 of NC_139043.1, read as the reverse complement.
TTTTTACTGTGAAGCCTTTTATATTTGCTGTGATTTCAGTCAGAAATGGAGTTGTTGCTGGCACCAGAGGAAGGCTAAACACCCAAGAAAATGGAGCTGAGGGTATATCTGTATTGCACACTGTATTCGTGTGTAAAATTTGAAAGGCTTGAAGGGTTACCATTGATTGATTTGGTACCCTAGCTACTTCTGTAGGATGCAGTGTTATACAGTGCACTTACAGGGCAGCACAGACACTTGCTGAACAGCAAAACAATTTGAGGAGAGCAGACAGCAGAATTGGTAATACTTGCCCAAATAGGAAACTGTATGGAGACCAGCTGTATGGTAGAAATAGCACAGATACCTCAAAGAAAGGCCCAGTCAGATACATTTGCGTAATTTTGTATCCCTAACATTCTTACAGCACAAAAAAAGGCAATGTAAAAATGGAAAGGGATGATTGGTGAGTGACTTGCACATATTGCATGTGCCTGAAAATTAAGCAAGAGTATTTCAGTATCTGGTTAACTGCATTTAAATGCATAATCCAGAACTTGCTGATTTCAAAAAGATGTGCCTAATGATTTGTCATACACTTGATAAAGCTCTTGCAGTATTGACACTCAGCAGACTGATGTGTTGGGTCCTAATTAGCTGAGCTCATCTGCTCTAAATTTCCCTGTGTATACCAATAGACTGTGGTGCTGTTTCTGATGCCTTGCAAGTCTAGGTCTAAAGCTGTCCCTACCATCTCCAGATGAGTGCCTTTGGCAGCCTTTCTCACACTATCAGCCACACGTGTACCTTGGGCCAGAGGTTAACTCTTCAGGGAACCGGAAGTGCTATGGATGCAGCCATACGCATGTGCCTTTCAGAAGTGCCAGTACTCTTAGCTGCATGGACAAAAAAGAGGGTGGCAAAACAATAAATCCTGGGTATGTTTCTATGCCTAAGTTTTATTACTACCCTTAACTATCCTTTGGGCTCTCAGGTCAGTCCCTGTGGGATGGTCTGGAATTGCTTTCTTGCAGCTCATGACTGGTCTCCAGAGCCACTGGGTCTCTTCAGCTTAGCTCATCTTTAACCTTATTCGTTTTTGGAGCTAAACCAGCATTGCTGCTATAAAGAATGTTCCTTATCTCCTTCCTAAAGCTTCCTGTTCATCTCCCCAAAGCTTCCAATATTACAGACCTCCTTGATTTACCACTTGATTTCTTTGTTAACCTTCTACCACTCAAAATTCCCATCTTACGGACAGATAAGTATCGCATTAAGCATCCTCCATTAACTTTCTCAGTAAAGAGATGCACAAAGACACAGAGGGCTTTCACAGGGCTGTGGTTGTCTTCCTATTCATTTTGAAACACTGCAAAAAGTTGATCATCTGAGGCATCCAAGAATAATTCTTTGGTGTGCAATCTTTCATGGTTGTTTCTGTACATTATATTATCTTCAGTCTTGTGCAGTGCTTAAAACAGGAATTAATTACACTTTTATGGACACTTAAAGTTCCATCTTACCTCTGTCAGAAGACACCCTTCATGGTGTAAGATACTTGTGCCCATCTGCCAACTTCAACTACTCTATGCCATCATGTACATACAAGCCTAAAAAAGGGAGAGAGAGAGATCATGTAGAACACAAGTCACTAAGAACCCAAGTAACTTTAATTTCCACAATTATTTTCTCAGGAAAGTTTTCTGGGGGTCACAGAACGTATTTCCTTATTTATTTATTTTTTTTCTGAAGACTGAAAATGTGATGTGAGATGTCATTGAAGTGTCTGGTTATCAGTGAATTCACATTCTTCTGTCTGAAAACACCCTTATGTTCAACAAGCCATGAATTTAGTAGTCGTGAGGTTCTGTCACATAGTTCATTTCACATGCCATTTTACAGGGATATTTTCATGGCTGATGCATCCAAAATAAAAGCAATCTTAAAACTTCATTGATACTTCTTTAAAGAACTTTTACCCCATTGCTCTTAAAGTGTACACACAAACGGAACAAGGCTGTTACACAGGTTCAGCTTCTCAGACAACTCAACATCACCATCACGCCTGCACAAACACTCTTTCAGTGCTATTTTACAGCCTTTTTTCTTGTTTTGGAAGCAACCTGATACACATTTCCAAGTGAAAAAATAGGCAAAGATCCTGCTCTCTGCTGCTCTTTTTCTGAGCTGACTCTTCTTCACCACCATAGGGCAGCATGAAGCAGAGGGACCCTGTGGTGTTCAATCTTGCTTCTCCATATCCATATGCAGCTGGATGATCTAATTTTAGGCCTGTCAGCTTTTGCACTGATAAGTTAACAATATAGATCACGTATAAGCAGCATCACAGTGATTTTTAAATGAGATTTATTCATTTAAAGTGGATGATAAATGGTTCTCTTTTATCAGACTCTTGCAAATAAGATTAAAGCAAGATTATTCTTCTGGAATAAGAGAACAGCTGGCACAAAGCTAATGTCTCTAGGTCATACTGTGTTTGCCTGACCTTGTAGAGATGTATAATGACAACATGGAACATCCAGGTAGTCTTTCTGCTTCCTAAATCCTGTTTGTATTACAACCAGATGCTACCTGGAGTACTGAAATGCTGGGAGTTATATGAGCACTAAGAGAGGATTTGACAGGAACAGGCAGTGGCCTGGAGAGCACAGTCTGCTCTGGCCTTTCAGGGTTTGATATACATGTACTGTCTCTCACAAAAACAAAAAACAAGTGAGGTGTTTGCCCTGTCCTCCTTTAGCACTTTAAATGGACTACCCAGAGTACACAGATACAGAGTACCTTGGGCATGCTTCCCTAAAGCTTAGTCCATCCTACTGGCCACTCAGCATTGGTGTCTTCTGGATTCCAGGTGTTGCCCTGATTTTGCCACCCCCTCCCTTCAGTTTTTATGAAATAGAATAAGGGCTGTGTTACAGTTCTCAACTTATAATGTGGCACAAAGAACATACGTTGCTTGTCCTCGGTATGTTATGTCATGGTGGAAGAGACCAAATCCATGTAGATCTGTCAGCATTACATACACAGAGTGGCTCCTGAAGTGAACTACTGTCAGTTTGCTTCAGAGGGAGCAAGTTCTGAGGGACTGGGAGAGAACTAATTGCTCGTATTGGTGCAATCAATAGATATTTTTCCTGGATGAACTATCTTAAACTGTAAAATAAGACTTTTCCTGTTCTTCATTGCATTCAGGCAGAGGTCCTGGCTTTGTCACTAGAATGCTCTTGGCAGGAGGTCAGCTGTTTTGATGAATGCAGCAGGACTGCAAATAGCTGCCCAAGTACGAGATGGGCCAGGGGAGAGCTAGCAATGATGCTAGGGCTTTTCTCTTTCACTGACTTTCACAACATCCCACCTGTCCTTGATTCCTGTGGTTTTAGGAGGTGGAAGGGAAGTTACAGACTTGTACTGATTCCTCTCATCTACACTTCCCTCTACTGATTTTGATCAGAGGAGATATCCTGTAATATTTACATTTGTGGCTTTCCATTTCTTATCAATACCACCTCCGTATATTTGTCCTATACTTGTATAAAGTCCTATATTTGGCTATGGCAGTGGTGAGTGAGCTTTGAATGGCACAGTTCTTTTGGGGAAAAAAATAAGACTTTGTTATGCAAGATACAAGGTCTGTTATCTCCCTTTTTTCACCCCTTTGTGACACTTTTCTTCAGTGTCTCTCATGTGACAGAAATCCAGTCCCTGGTGCTTGACTTTTCTGCTGTTTCTCAGATCTCATTTTTCTAAGGATTCCCAGCAATGAATCTGTCTACAAAGTCTGTAGTTGATGGCATTTTGCCATCTGTCACAACCCTCCATGCTCTAATAAATTAACTCTATTCGTCTGCAGATTTAAACTGGAAAACAGTGCGGAGCAGTAAATTATTTTACTGCTTTCTTCCTTCTGATCTCCGATTGCTAGTCTATAATCTACTCCGAACCTAGTGATCTGAGCATTCTTTGCTAAAAATAGCTATCTATCTTAAAGATTTGGGTCCAGTGTCAGGCTAAATAGTGAGCAGAAGAGCAAAAAATAAACAAATGTCCTGCTATAGTCTGAGGAGCTGCTCTGTAGATCTTCTTCAGTGCAACACGTGCACTCCTATGCCCCCCTCAAGAGGAAGAATAGAAGCATATATGCCTTACTAGATCCTCTAGATCTGGTGAGGGTTAATCAGTTGTCCCTTAACATCACTGTGTAGTTATGTGTATCGCACAAGACAGATAGAAAGCCTAAGGTATAAGAATGAAGATTCACTTCAAATACATTTTCATGCAGGACCCTGTTGTCCACTTGCAGCAAGTATTTTAATATACATAGCAGTATAATTTATTGGACTTTTCTTCTGGAGAAGAAAGGAAAAAGATAGTCCCCATGAAAAACACCTGACAACATTAGCTATTGTGAAATACTTATATAGATGTGTGCCTCTAAACAGGCTGTGAAAACTGAGAACAAAATATCCTGCTGTGCTTCTGTAGGCACCAGGCACAGAAAAGGTTCAATAGAAATAGTCTGTGTTAATCTTCTGTGCTTGGACTCTGAACTCTGACGTTCAGCTCCTCAAAACATTCGTGAAACAAAGCATGTACACTGAGTGACTCTACTGAGCAGACAAAAATCAAAGCCTGAACTACAGAGGAAAAAACTTTCTCTTTTAAACCACTCTTAAACTTTTCTAGAGAACATCACTACAGGACTGGCCTAGAAAAGAAAAAAGCAGTTGGGGATTTCAGGGTGTTCAATGTCCTTGCAGTGCGTGTGAGCACTACCATTAAAGGGATGCTGAAAATAAGCTCCTTTAAAAAACAAAACAAAAACAAAACCACAATACATTATTAGCACTTAATAAGAATTTGTGGAGGCAGTATTTTATAGATTAGAAACTGAGATTAAAACAAGTTAAAGTTATAGATCTCATATGCTCAGCAGGCTCAGTAGAACTCAATTGACTTTTAGGTTGAATAAAGTTTATTTAATGCTGCTTCATCTTAAAAGTTAAAAGACCTTGTCGGCTAGATTGAAGAAAAAGTATGTTCTAATTTATGCTCAAAAATAATTCCCAAGAAGCTGGTTCAGACATGGAGGAACCGGATCCCATTCCATGTGTGTGGTAAGAGTGTGCCAGCGGATGTTGTAAGATGTCAAGTTTAATAGTATAACACAAATTTAGGAGACATTTAGCACAGTAAATTTCTCTGTGCACTGTGCTCTGTTTTCTTTTTCTTTGTATGTCTTTATAATTATATTGATATTTCTGAGGTGCTTTCTCAGGAAAGGGAAAAATGAGAATGAGAAGAATATCTTTTCCAGATGTGCCACAGGCAGGTAGGCTATGGTAGGTTTGGCCAGTGTGTGTGGCCATGGAAGAATCATTTCTGAGGGAAAACAGATGTTGGATGATTGTGGGACTAATAGGGACAAAAATGGTGTCAATCACCTTTCTTAACGTTGAAAGTTGTGTTATGAAACTCACTGGCATAAGTATGGCCAGAAATATTAGCTTTTTTTCTCTCTACTATGGAAGAAGAATATTAAGAAGCTGAGAAGGTGGTAGAAATTTATAGATGGCTTGAATGCAAGCTGATTTTTAATTTATTTCACATCATCTCATTGTTCATTAGTGATGGAAATAAACCAAACTTCCAACTCTGGTTAAAGTTCACATATTTCTGTTGACTAGAGTTTCATCCAAACCAGCCTTGGTTAATGTAGTAGATTTGACCAACCTTGGGCAAGGTGTGGGTATGGCTCTATAGAAATCTTGAATCTTTGGGTCACAAATGGATCAATAGTGCATGATAATTGTTTTATGTAAATCCAGTTTTGCAGCTGCTATATGTTATAATGCTCATCCTCTGTCTTACTGGGTGGATAAAGTCAATAAGCAAACACCTTTGACTTCTTCAGTTTCTTCTAAAAGGGAGGGATTTCTTTCCCATCTCTTTAGGTCCCTGTCTCCTTTTAGGTATCTTAGTCATTTGAAGACCTTTACAGGGTTCTAGCTGAGGCCTACAGTGCATTAAAGAAACACTACTTTTAAAATGAGATGCCTACCCTTTCCTTTTGGTCTTTTAGTTTTAATATCTTTCCTCCCAACACTGATTTTAGACATTCTCTTTCTACTTTTGCATATAGACTAAACGAACAGGAAGACTGAGGGTTGGGTTGCATTCTCTTTCACAGGTGAAAGAGATGCAGGATGTTACAGAGGGTAGAGAATCAGGGTGTGGGAGGGGAAGTGAGCCCAAAAGGCTTTTAAAAGATATTTTTAAAATGAGCAGTCCTTGCTTCAATGAGTTTTAAGTCTAGCAATATGAATTAGTATGTTGAAAATGAGCTACCAGCAGTAGCAGAGAGGAATTCCGGCTGAGTAAATAAATCTTTGCATCTTTGTGTAACAGTACAGAAATAGATAATAAAAAACAGCTTTGGAGGGTGGGACTGAAGGGACAACAGAGTAAATGGTGCAGGTGAATGAACACATTGTTAATTTCCAGGTGGTATTTAGTTTTCTTGTCTTCATGTATGAGTGCTATTATAAGTAGTGAAGAGAGAGAAGGGCAGACAAAATAGGGCTGTTTGGTATCACGGTAGTGCTGTAACATTCTAGGTATGGGAAGGAGTATGGAAAAAGCCCAGAGCTTGAGGGTTTATGGAGAACAACAAAAGTGGAAAAAAAATCCTGAAGCTACATGTAAATGAATTAAATTGAAAGAAACTTGAAAGGGTGGTATAGTGCAGAACATGGCAAAGCAACCTGAAAAAGGCTGGGGATGAAGTCATGGAATTTGAGCCAGTTGTAGGATGGCACTGTGTTTGACGAGCTGGAGAGGTATGAGCACGCCTATAAAGAAAAACAAAGAACTTGCTACAACACCACTAGCAACAGAAAAAACAAACAAACAAACAAAAAAAAAACCACAACACAAAACACTTGGTACATGGCTAAAGGAGAGGTTAGGAAATGTTATTATGTGGGAGATGTGGTATAACCTATGGTTGTCATGATCACATGAACCTAATTTAGTTTCTCCTATCAAGCATGTAACAGTAAATCTACTGTTTTAAACCCAGGTCTGTTTGTATATATCTATGACCTGTCTCAGAGAAAGTGTGAAAATTGGTGTTTTCTAGGTTTAATACTGTTACTCCTTCGGGGTCAGGCAATTCTTCTCTTCTGTTCAGTATCAGGTCTCCATTATGTAGTGCCACCTTGTTTACCCAGAGGATATCACACAACTTTGTCCAAAAAAAAAAAAAAAAAGGATAAATTTTGAATGTGTATGTCAGCTATTTCCAGTGAGAGGGCCGTTCAGATGAAACAAACAATGCTGGTTTACACAAAGGTATGGCTTCCCATAACTGATGCTTTCATTGCTAGGCATACTTGGTGCATCATCTTCTAGTGAAGTAATTAATAAAGCATCTTGGCACTTTAATATCTCTCAAAGCTCATTTCATGGCACAACTAATTTGACAGCTGTCTGAATTACAACAATGTATGCTAATACTATGTTTTCTTAATACTGGAATTAAAGTTTGTCTTCCAAACCAAAATTACTGTTTCAATCTGTACTTTACAACACTAACTTTGGCATCAGTAGTCTGATAAATTGCTCAAAACAATTTACAATGAGTCAGAGCAGATATGATTTTCTTCACTTTGGATGAATATCAAAAGTGTTTAGAACCAAATCCAACTGCTTCATCTTGCCAGATATTACTTGGTAACACAATGTCATTTTGTAGTGACAGACCATAATTCTGTTCATATTCCAAACGCTGCCCTTTATAGGATATAGAAATGGCGCCTGAACACTGAAGTTCACTTCACAACTTACAATCTAAAATAGTATCATAAACTCACATCACCTAGAAAATCCTAGTGAAGGGTTATTTAAGGAGTAGTTTCAGAAAATATGGTGTGATCTTATGCTTTTTAGATCCAATATGAAGCTTATATAAATTCAGATGAAAGAGTCAATCACTGAAGTTGCAAAGCAGCAGAAGCGATGGGACAAAACTCAGGTTCCAGATTTTGGTATTGAGTAGTGATAATTCACATGGAAAAGATTTTCTCCAAGTACAGTATATACTAGGTTCCTGAAGTGAATTAGCAGAACTAAAGGTCATAAAAATATAAACATAAAAGTCACTTTTCAGTATTATATCTTATACTTGACAAACATGAATTCCCTGACAACTGATTTTGAGCATTTTAATTCCAGTCTTCTGTGTTGGCCAAAATACCGTGACTTTTCAAAGTGGAAATGCTCATGAAACTCTTGCAGCTCATTGACGTTATTACACCATGTAATATAGTAAACAGTTTTAAAATAATTTTTGTCTGTTCCTTTTCTTCGTATTTCACCTCCATGTTTTCTTTTAGTTTTGACTGATGTTTCAGATAAATTCAAGAGCCCTGCATGTTTGTGCTGATGACAAGAGAATGTCTATACAGGCAATTTTCGGAGTACTCTAAATATAGATGACAGGATTTTATACTACTTTACCATCTCTCTTTTCAGAGATTTGAAAGAGATTTGCCTTCTATACAGGAAATAAATGTAAAGGCAGCTGAGTCATACTTAGTCATATTAACATATTTTAAGAATACTGTTTTTTTTTCCCTCCTTCAGTCTGATCTAAGGTACTTTATCTGATTTGTTTCATTTTCTACATATGGGCATACAGCTGATAGTGACAGTCAGTCTCTTCATTGCTGCTCACTGTTTTGTTGTGTTGGTTGGTAAGAGTTTATTCGGTAATAACTACCATTCAAAATATAATTTTCTTTATGTTCAAAAAGAGTACTGGTTGACTATACTTTAGAAAAGGGCAAATATGATAAGATGATAAGGCAAAGACTATATTTTTACCAGAGGACAAATCCTTAGGGCTTGTTTTCCATTTTTTAAC